>NC_133753.1:94986444-96207381 GCF_036562045.2 Rhinolophus sinicus | reverse complement strand
ACACTTCGTATTTTCAGCTGAAGGCTGGTGGGGATTCATGTTTCTTGGGGGAGAAACTGACCCATAAGCGGGTGGTGCTTTGCAGAGGACTCTGCTGCAGGCTGTCCCCCATCACGCATCATCTTCTAGGGCCTGCAGTCCCTGGGTGACCACCCTCCCCCTCTGGCCCAGGCCTGGCTGACCTGCAGTTGCCCTGCTCTGGGGACATCTCCTCTTTGAAAGAAAAACAAAATGTGATCTTGCTGTTGTTTTTTAATCCAAGGATTTATCCAGAAAATGTGGTCTGTAATCTGAGAGTAGAAATCCTTAACCAAATGGGGTCATTGCTGTCATTCCAGACACCCTGACTGTGAGTGACGAGCAGTGTTTCCTCCTCTCGGCAACCGTCTGGGGAGCCCTCCGAGGTAACGAGGTGGGGCTCATGCTCGGGAAGAGACCGGAGGCTGATGGGGTGGTTGGCATTGGTGGGTGGGAGGACAGGACAGGGGGGCCCAGCGGTGCCCCCACTTTAGGAAACTTTCTTTATGGAGACCAAGCGAAATGTTTCCACAGCCCCCTGGAAGGAGGGTTCACGTACACCTTCCCTGGGCGTTGTCAGTTTTCGCCTGTGCACTGGCGGTGGGCCCTCTGGGCGGGTGCTCGGGGACGCAGTGGGAGAGCCTGCGGGCTGCTGCTGGTTGCCAGTGGGACAGGGGCGACTCGGCCACAGGTGCTGTCTGTTCAGCTCTCACTAAAGCCACTAATTGGCCAGGTTTCATTAAAAAGGAAAACTATATCAAAAGAAATAGATAAATGTGAAAGAAAGAGATAAGTAGTAGGAAAATATGTAGAATTATGTTATTTGGGAGAAAATGAGGCCTTGACTAGCTGCCAGGTGAGAGGCCTGTGCCATTCCTCTTGATTTCCTGGAAAGGTTTTTGGTCCCTAGATACAGACTTAGCCAAACACCTGCTTTTGGTAACACTTCTACAGGTGAAGGAAGAGGGAAATTCTCACAGAACTGAAAACCTCGGTTTGGTTTGTCGTTATTCCCTTGCCCCTCACGGCATGCCACCTCCCCTTTCTTCCCTCTTGTACCTTTTGTGCAAGTGCTAATGATGACTCTGGTTGGGTGGGGAAACCTGCGACTCCAGAACGCTGGGCGTCAGTCGGGGGAGATAAACCAAACGGTATCCTAGCGGTCTGTCTCACATTAGGTGCTGAGTGGCCACTAAGGTCTCACAGATTGATTCATTCTGAAAATTCGGGACTCTGGGAACCCTTCCTGGAGCTTCTGTTGGGTTTTCAGAGGTGCGGCTCCAGCTGTTGAGGACACACAAAGCTCTGGACTCCACGTGCCTGCCCTTGGGCCGAGCTGGAATGTAGAGCCTGTGTCCTGTGGACTGAGACACTGCTGGGCCGGCTGCTCCCTGCTGCACCTCAGCTCCCTACAGCTGGGTCTCTTCTCAAGCTCTGAAGAGGAAAAGTGGACGACTCTTTGTCTTGTAGGTCCAGCTGTGGACCCAGGCTCTTTGGAAACTCAAGCTATGATCACTTTTGCACAGTTCAGTCTGGGAGAAGTGAAGGGGGCAGCAGACAGGGGACTGTTTCCTCCACTCCCTTAGCTCCAGTGGGTGCTATCCCTGCAAAGCCTTAGCCCTGTGCAGGCTGATTGTCCGTGTACCTGTCCTACAGGCACACATCTGGGCCTCTCTTAATATTCTTGTGAGTTCACACCTTTGGAAATACGGGTAAGAGGGATGTGGGTTTTGAGGGTTAGTGTCTTCCAAGGAGGAGCACCAAAACCCCTTACACTGCCTCCTCCCAAATAACTCACAGAGCAAAACTTGACACCAGCTTCCTGGTATCCCCCTTTCATGGTGCTGAGAACGTTCACGCCTACTACGCTATGTCCCCTTTCACTGTGGCTCAACGCGTTACCTTCTGGCACACTGGGAACCTCCCAGATGGATGTCTTTCTCCTCCCCACCCCCCGAATCTTTACTCTGCCTCTCTATTTCCCTATAGGTCTGGAGACTTTTAGCCAGCTTGTTTGGAGATCCCCCGAAGGCACGGTGAGTGTGGGCCCTCAAAAAGGGCTCCTTTTAAGTCTCTAGGGTTTACTCCCCACGTTGAGAGTCTTGAAAATATCTAATTTTACTTTAGAGTCCTGGTGGCTTGAAATGGCCCCAACAAGGGTATACAAGGAAACATGGGTGGAAACTAGTTAGGTAGACTCGGCCTGTTTGGAAACGCTATAATTTAGTCCCCTGAGTCATTATTTAGTAATGATCTTGAGACCACACTGCTTTGAAGAAAACAGACATGTTAACAGCCAGTAAAAATCCAGAGTCTATAGGCTGAGTGCTGTGTTGGGCTAGAATGGGGCAGTTGCTCTCTAGACAGGGTGCTGCTTATGCTCATTGAGATGGAGGTGTGGGGTGTGTGGGGAGACAGTTACCCTGCAAAACAGTCACAGAGCGGCTTTTCAGGGATCTCGGGAGACTTTTCCTCATCCCCCACCCCACCCCCATGGTGAGTTCCCTTTGAGTCCTGACATGGTCAGTGTTTGGTCCACACAGCTCTTTATCAACAAGACGGAAATTGAGGACTTTCCCCGCTTCCCTCACCGGGGCTTGTTGTTGGATACATCTCGCCATTACCTGCCACTGCCTAGCATCCTGGACACTCTGGTACTCAGGCCTTACGGCCTTCTTTACCTGTAGGGTTCTGGGGTGATGGGGCAAGGGATAGCCCGGCTGCATGTTCCTAGAGAGATACAGAGAGAGTGTAAATAACTTTAGGGGCGCCTAGGAAAAATGTAAAGGATGACCTGCCTTACAACTGAAAAAAGTAACAAGAGCATTTTAAATTTACTCCCTGGTCCCTGTGGACACATGTCCAGGCTGTCTCTAGGGACACAGAAGGTGGTTTGGGGATTGGCTTCTTTGACCAGCAGAGCTAACTCTAGTTTAGTTAGGACAAGGTCCAACCTGGGGACATTCCTGTCCCGAGTTCAGTGGGCAGGCTGATCTGACAGTTGCTGACCCAGCTCAGGTGTCCGCCTTTGCATTTGTTCCTCTGGCGGAACCAAAGGAGTGGAGACAGCCCTCATCTTGGCTTCTGAGATTTGCAGGTTATGGGACTACTAAATTCACAACAGGCTCACAGTCTGGATAAACACAAGTCAGCCTACCCAAAACAAATGGCAGGAAGAAGTGTTCGTCGTCAGGGTATTTGAGGGCTTTTGGAAAACTCCAGGGTACCACATAGCTGCAACCCTGCTCTCAGTGTGGCTAGACCTCATCTCAAAAAGAGACACCACTTCTGTCAGCCGCCTTTGGATGGGGGTCCTACAGGGGTCCTACAATCCTGCCACCCACATCTAACAGCACAGGATGTGAAGGAGGTGATTGAATACGCCCTGGGGAAAGAAGAAATGTGCTGGGCTTTCCCTGCATGGCAGGCACGCCTGTCAGGACGGTTTGATAGACCCTGTAAACACTCAACAGAAAGCTGGGCAGGCTGGGTCTGTTCGGGTATGTGGAGCAGCCTAGAGCTCGCCCCAGCTTCCCAAGTCTGAGGCTGAAGCTGGAGAACCTGGTGGGTCCACAGTGTGTGCTCTGCCCTACAGGATGTCATGGCATACAATAAATTCAACGTGTTCCACTGGCATCTGGTGGATGACCCTTCCTTTCCGTATGAGAGCTTCAGTTTTCCAGAACTCAGCAGAAAGGTATGTCTCGATTTTGCCCTAAGTTTATGGGTCGATGTCTGAGCCTAGCTATGGCCTCACTGGCAAGGACACCAGCTCTCCTCCTAACCAGCCAGTTTTAGGGACACACCGACACTGGCTCTGGATTCAGGAGACCCGAGTTCGAGTTCAGAGTTTGCCATTAATTTGCTCTGTGACCTTCAGGAGATATTCTCTCCTGGTCTTTTCTTTTCTTTTCTTTTCTTTTCTTTTCTTTTCTTTTCTTTTCTTTTCTTTTCTTTTCTTTTCTTTTCTCTTTCTTTCTTTCTTTCTTTCTTTCTTTCTGTCTGTCTTTCTTTGTTTCTTTGTAGTTGTTATTCTTTCATTTTCTTTTTATTTATTTATATTCTGTTAGATGGGTGTAATACCTACCTTGTTCATCTCACTGGCGTTATGATACGCAGATTAAACAGTAAATGTGATGGCTTATGGGCAGTTCTGATTAAGTTCCTTAAAGATAGTCCCTGATGCCCAAAGGCTGTGGGTAGATTTTCTGATATCCAGGGAGTCCTGCAGGCATTTTGAGTATCCTCTACTCTGCTAGCCTTCAGGAAATGAGATCCTTAAGGATGTCTTGTGCCTTTCAGGGGGCCTACAACCCTGCCACCCACATCTACACAGCACAGGATGTGAAGGAGGTGATTGAATATGCACGGCTTCGGGGGATCCGTGTGTTGGCCGAATTTGACACTCCTGGCCACACTCTGTCCTGGGGACCAGGTAAAACCATGTCAGAGGCAGGAGGAAGTCTCCTGAGCCCCCTCTGTGGGGCTTTAGCACATTGGCGCTGGGATGTGCCATGCCCCGGTCATCGGCATCCTCCACCTGGGAATTTAGATAGGCAGAACTTACTTTGGGTGAAGGAGGCCACTTCTTACTATTAAAATATGGGCAAGTTCTTCTCATATGTCCTTGTCTTAATGATGCTCTCGCGGGGTGTTGTGCCCTAGAGTGGAAGAAAGATCGAGCCAACTTGGCCGAACGGGGGCTCTCTCTGCTTCTCTGCCCAAAGGCAAGGTGAGCAGAACAGCCGTTAGGAGCAAGGGTGACCCCTGCTGGAAGCCGTGTGTCAGGGCAAGAGCCTGTGCTGACTGTTGTCCGGCTGTAACCCAGCCTCTGACTGTCTACCATTGGGATGTATTTGAGTTTCTTTGATTAAACCCTCACGATGTCCAGTGTCTGTGATCCCAGCGTGTTTCTGCCTGTGTGTGTGGAATGTTTCTGAATGCCACTGCCTTCTCTGAGCGCCTTACTGTCTGTGTGTATGACTGCATGGGGGTCTGTGTGTTTGTGATACTTGCGTGGGTTTCTCTACTGGTTTAGGTGTCTCTGGATTACTGACTCCTTGCTACTCTGGGTCTCAGCCCTCTGGCACCCTTGGACCAGTGAATCCCATTCTCAACAGCACCTATGAGTTCATGAGCACGTTATTCCTGGAGGTCAGCTCTGTCTTCCCGGATTTTTATCTTCACCTTGGAGGAGATGAGGTGGATTTCACCTGCTGGTACGAGCCCTTTCACCTTCCCATCCCATCCTGATGAACTGCTTACTCAGAATAGAGGTTAGCGCCCGACAGGCTGCCTGTCATATGTGCTCCTCAGGGGCTACCCTCCGAGAGCAGCTGTCTCCGTGCACATGACTCAGGTTTTGGGCTTTTCCTTGCTCCAGCTACGGAGAGGTCCTACCCGATTTTGGCAAGGCTGTGAATTCACGCTCTCCCTTCTTGTCATATCCTTAAGTGACTTATGGAAAAACCAGCTCTGGGCACAGAATTGTCTGGAAAAATCCAGGATATGGAAAAATAGTCTCTGCTTTTGAAGGCTTAAAGTAGTCTGGTGGAAGACTCGACACAGATGAGTTTGAGACTAATATATGACAGTCCACTTAGTATTAAACTGTAAAATCCAAACCTTCGGATCTACTTAGCTCAGAAAAGGTGGATGGGCTCCTTCAGGAAGTGGGCACTTGAGCTGGATCTGAGGAAACAGTTTGGCTTTTCTGAGACATGGAGGAGGGGAAAACATTCCAGGAGGAAATGTGAGCAAAATACATTGTGGGGCAACGGAGCTGCGGCCATGCTTGTATCCGGCTGGAATAAAGGATGAATATTAAGGGAAACGCAGAACATGCCCAGGTGGGCGTTAGAGAGAAGCCAGATCCAGCGTGCCGCAGCCCCAGGGCCAGGCTCTGAGCCACGTGGCTAGTCCAGAGACATTCATGCGTGTTCTGAGAGTTGAACTTAAAGCTCTTCAGGTCTAGGCTCCAACTTTCTCAGCCTGTGTCAGTGGCCTCTCCATACAGCTTTGTTAGGCCACACCTTCTATATCTGGGGCCTCTGAGATGCTCAGCTGATTGTGTTTCAAGGTGAAAAAGGGAAGCTGTGGGAGGCGGTAGGACTAATCCCCAATTAGTATTACAGAGTGGGTCCCCTGGCTTTGGGCTGTGAGGATGTGGAAAGAATTAACCTTCATTTTCTCGGGATTCAGGAAGTCCAACCCCGACATCCAGGCCTTTATGAAGAAGAAAGGCTTTGGTGACGACTTCAAACAGCTGGAGTCCTACTACATCCAGACGTGAGGAAGGAAGGGGGGTGGCCAGGGTCCCTCGAGTTACCTCCCAGGGGGTCCTCACTTTCCATACCAGGGCCAGGCCCTGCTTGACCACTCTCTGGCCCCTTCAAAAGGGTCCCTAGCCCTGGATTTTCAGGTTTGGAGTGGTCAGTTCCCAAGTGGGGAAGACACTGCTCAATGGGGGACGGCCTATAGGCACCGACGGCCTAGAGCCAGTCTGAACTGAGCAGACCCTGTCTTTACCCTCCAGGCTCCTCAACATCGTCTCTGCCCTTGGCAAGGGCTACGTGGTGTGGCAGGAGGTGTTTGATAATAAAGTAAAGGTAAGCCAGAGGCAGAGAGAGGGGGCGTCACCCCCAGTGTCCCCCACTGGTCCCCCAGCCCTTCCTGCCTCTGTACGGACTGGGCCTCCCGGTTTGCATTAGGCTCTCATGTTCAGAGCCCTAGGCCCATGTCCTTTCCCTTCAGAAAGGTCGCAGAGGTCTGCGTGTGGGTGTCAGAGCCTCTCTGTCTCCCCTCCTTACACACTGTTCAGGAGTCATTTCTGCTGCTAGGGCACTTGGGATGCCTGAGACTCGCATGTGAGTTGGGTTTTCCTTCCTGAGTCATAGACTCGGGTCATGCAGGTCGATGGAAGCAGGGTTTCCTTCTCCTTCACTGCTGACCAGTAAGATCCCAGTTCCTGCCACATGCAGGGGCTCTGCAGGAACCTTGTCCCGTCCTCAGAAACATCTGGAGCCTTGGACATGCGGGGTCCCGGGGAGTCTCCTGGGCTCCACTGCTTGCCTCCCTTAGCTCCCAGCAGCATTACATCTCAGTGTGGACAAAGGGGGCTGCAGAAGGCCGGGGGGACGAAGCAGCGGGGAGCTCTCCTACGGCCTGTGGAACCCTTGACCTCTGCACCGGGCTAGGAGTTCAGTGGTCAGGAATCACAGAGAACTACTTTGCTACCGGAGAGCAGAGGGGATTCATAGCCCTTGACCTGGGTTGCCTGCATGATAATGTGGTCCAGGAATCCTGTCAGCTGTGTGCCATTGCTGCCCTTTGACCTTTGTGACAGGTTCGGCCAGACACAATCATCCAGGTTTGGCGAGAAGAGTTTCCGGTAAACTACCTGAAGGAGATGGCGCTGATCACCAGTGCTGGCTTCCGGGCCCTGCTCTCTGCCCCCTGGTACCTGAATCGCATAAGTTACGGCCAGGACTGGAAGGGGTATTACCTGGTGGATCCCCTGGCATTTGAAGGTGAAAGCAGGGAGCTTCCGTGCTGATCAAAGGAGGCTGGGCGAGCACACGGGGGAGGCAGGAGGGCCTGGGCTGAATATTTCACGTTAGGTGATGAAACAGCCTATTTGAGGAGAAGGGGGGTGAAGGGAAGCCCTAGAGTTGTCTGTTGTTGCATGTTTTCCCGCAGGGAGTACTGAGCAGAAGGCTCTGGTTATTGGTGGAGAGGCCTGCATGTGGGGAGAGTATGTGGACACCACAAACCTGGTCCCCCGGCTCTGGTAAGGGTTTTCTGAGGGCGGACAGGGTTGGGCTTGTGGGCATGGGGTCTTCCTTCCAGACTCAACCCCATCTAGCCACGCCCAGACTAGTGCCCTCCTTCAGGCCCGAGAGAGAGGGGGCCTTGTAGTAATCCTTCTGTTTGTATGGCATTCATCTCCCGCCTGACTTCCATCTACGCTTCTCCAGCAACCCAGCAGGTGTGTACGATACAGGGTGTTAGCCCGACTTCGCAAATAATGAGGCCTCGGGAGCACAGATGACTTGCTCAGGCTCCAGCCTGAAGTCCATGATTCCTCTAGTAAGACTCCCCCAGGCTGTCTCCTCAGTAGCCTCACCCAGCCTGGGGGCGGGGGCGGAGCTGACATTTTGAGAACACCTGCTGCTGTGGCTGCTGTCAGCAACGGTTCCCGCTGCCTTCAAGACTGTGCTTCCCATGTGTGTGGGAGAGGAGAAGAGTGGGACCCTGTCCACGTTTTCATGAAGATGGAGCTGAGTCCTTGAGGGCCCTGGGAGCCCTCCAGCCAGGCTGTGACCCTGAATCAGGGGTTGATCACATCCCTTGACCCTGAGCCTGTGCGAGAGGCAGTGGCCTGTGGGTGTCCCATGCCCTTGCAGGGAATCCTGGGTCCAATCTGGTGTGTGCCCCCTTTCCTCCAGGCCCAGAGCAGGGGCTGTTGCCGAGAGGCTGTGGAGCAACAAGGCGGTGACTGATTTGGACTTTGCCTTTAAACGTTTGTCACACTTCCGCTGTGAGCTGCTGAGGTAGGTTGGCTGTGGGGCCTTCCCAAGGAAGTGGGAAGGTCAGGGGCTCGGGACCCCTTGCTGACAGGAAAAGAGTACTAATAATACTATGCTTAGCCCTTTAGGCATTATTTCATTGAATCTTCTCTATATAGTAGGTAGTTTTTTCCCCATTTCAGAGATAGGCAACTGAGGCACAGAGAAGTTAAGTAACATGCTCAAAGTCTCTTAGAACCAGGATTTGAACCAGTCCAACTTCAGCGTCTGTACTCAGCCATGGCCATGCTTTTCTGGGCTCTCGTGACATGTGTGCCCATGCTGGGGATAGAACTATATAAGGTGGTCTTTTCCACGATTCATCCACTTCCTGAGTCTCAAGGACCTGAGGGACACAGCCTAGTGCAGCTCAGGGTCCCAGCTGTCTGTAACGCACTGGTGCCTCCGAGCTAGCTCCTTACCACCGCTGAGCACACTGGGTAATGCAGGAGATGTGCCTAGAGCTGAGGCTGAGACCTAAGGACGGATTTCCTGTCTGCACAGGTGGATGGTCCCTCACCGCCTCCGCATTTATAGCCTTTTAGAGCCATTAAAGGGGGACTCAGTGGGCCAAGAGCACTGGGCATCTACCCCTCAGGCATCGACCTCTTTTCTAAAGTGACTGAGTATTTGGGGCTGGGGTACAGAGACAGGCAGGTTAGAAATAGGGTAGTGCTCCCCAAAGTTCCTGGGTGTCCCTATATAGAAATCACCTGGGGCACCCGTTCAGAATGTAGATTCTTGCCAACACATGGCCCCACCCCAGGTGAGAATCTCTGGAAGTGCGATCCCCGGTAACTTCAGTGTGCAGTCACAGTTTGCGACCCACTGAAACAGGGGAAGGGGAGACTGCCGGTTGAGGTGAAGGTGTTGCTGGGCCTAAGACTGACCCCCTTCTGAGTGGCTCATCTCACGCTGTTTCTTCGTGTCCTGCAGGCGAGGTGTCCAGGCCCAGCCTCTCAGTGTAGGCTATTGTGAACAGGAGTTTGAACAAACCTGAGCAAGCAGCCCCAGACATGGAGGAGACGCCGGCCCTAAAAGAGTGGTCATGGGGCCAGGCTTCCACTGCATCCCGGCCGGGGGACCAAGCCCCTTGCCCACGTGCCCCTGTGCCTGGAGAGAAGGGGGCTGGTGCTAGTGTCCAATAAAGAGCAATGTGGCACTTTACTACAATGCACATGGATTACCTATGTGAAAAATGTGAGTGGCCCTGGGGTAGGGGAGCTGCCAGGCCTGGCCTGTGCTCCTCAGAGTGATGGGCTGAGCGGGGCCCAGCCAGGGTGTGCTCAGTACCGGCCCCTGGAGGCATCTTACAAGTTGAGGCCTGGGAAGGAAACCCACAGCCTTTGTGCTGCCCTGCTCAGCCGCATTAGGAGTCGCCCCTCCCACCCCACACAGCCCGGAAACAAACCCCCATCCTCCAGTCACTGCCCTCCAAGTGGGGAGGTCACGCAGACCTCCAAGGATTCCATATATGGAAGAAGACATTATAGATGGTCCAAGAAGTGCTGGGCTATGGCAAGGGCTCTAGACCCAACCTGGTCACAGAAGAGCCTCCTGGCTGGGTGCTCACACGCTGTCCTGCCCTAGAGCTTCTCTTCTGCTTTGGGGTTCTTCCTACATCAATTTCATGCAACCATTATTTGACTATTATAGAACATATACTGCGGTCGGTGTTGAATTTGAAGGAATTGTTCCCTAGAGGCCCTGCTCAACTCCCCAAAATGCCAGCAACTTCCACCCCTACTCCTCCTGCCCATTTCCAGCCCAATAGCATCCTTTCAGAGAATCCATGGCACAGCCCAGACCCTGAGGGGAAAGCTCCTAGGGCCCGGGAGGTGGGCGTGTGGAGGAAGTAACTCATCGTGGGCTCTGGCTGCCCCCTGATGGTTTCATGTTCACAAGGAACAGTGCCACCCAGAGGCTGGGGCAATAGTAGACAGCAACTGTTTCCCATGAGGATTTCTCTGACCATTATTTAAGTTCTTTTACCTGGTCCTGGGGTAAGGGGACAGCAGAGAGCTTCCCAGACATTTCTTTCAGAAAGTTTCCAGTATAGTGGATACAGAGCCTTGGGGAAGGCGGGCCGAGCAGGGGTCCTTAAACGTCATCCTGCAGTCCCTCGATCACGCTCCTTTGGGGACCTGGTGGAAGGTGCACCAGCACTACCTTCTTGCACTGTTTCTGTAGAGACAGGGAGGGCTCCTTCTGCCTGTAGAATCCTCTTGGGGATGGGGTTTTCACAGCCCAGAGTAGCCAAGCCCAGGGCTCTACTACCTACACCCACCAGAGGAGCCCCCTCACCTCCATTACCCACAGAAGGCTGTGGGGTGGTTGCAAGCAAGGACCCTGCAGAAATGCGGCTATACTTAGTTGATCATAACTATAACATTGCTATTGTTTGGGTTAATGGTAAATAAAATCAGCCACTAAGCTGTAAGTTTCAAGTCAATGAAGGAAGAGACCATGTGAACACTTGTGATAAAGCAGTAAAGTTCTATGATACTGTTGTCATAAACATTTTCTTTAATGCTATTATTTGTAAAATTGAAAAAAAAAATGTGGCCGGATCGAGACCTTCAATGGGGGGATGTGCTGTTCCCAACCTCCACTCTGCTCCTCTGAGCTCACTGGTCGTCAGACCTCCAACTGCTGACCGCAGCGACCCCCCAGTCTGTTCCAGTGCACAGAATCACTGCTTGCCCATGTGGGCTCCCTTCACCCCGCTGTGGATTTAGTGCCCCACGGGGCCCTTCGTGGGCCACCATACTCTAACCTACCTGTGTTCTCTGGGCACCACCAGGGGGCAGGGGAGTGCCAGACTGATTTCCTGGCTCCAGTCATCTTAGGGCACACAGTCCACCCCTGCTCTCCTCTGATTCGCCTAAAGATGCAAAACAGGCCTAAAGCAAAGGAGTGAATGGAGACTGGGAGGACATTCAGTACCACCACTACAATCCCCGCCACCCCCCGGCCCCCACCTCCTTGGTAGGAATCCAGGCTGCAGGCCAGGTATCCTCTCCCTTGGAATCTGGTGTTTTCAGGTTCACCTCAATGGACTAGCACAGGAACGGATACAGAGGACTTTCCAACACTAGAGATGGAGTCAACAAGGGGACGATAAAAGCAGAATGATACCAGGAAAGGATGGAAAAGGATTAGATGGGTATAGATTGAATTTAATTTGTATAGCTGGCCATATGCATGACTGCTGGCAACATTAACACTCTAAAGTTTAGATTTTTATAGTTTTGCCAATGTCGTTTGTAAGAGTAATCCATACAGGCCATGACAATTGTGTATCATATACTTTTTTTTTCCACTAAGAAAGAAGATAAGTAGGAATTGGGTGCTTTGTCTATTAAAATTCTATTTTTTTTCTTTATAAACTCTGAAAGTTTGAAGATTAGTGTCCTGTTATACCAACTATTAATAAATATGTATAACGTATAAATACATATTAACTAATTTCAGTGAAATGTTTACTTGTTGAATTTTTTTCATTAGTATTCATTCTACATATAAATCTTCACAGTCCTCACAATTAGTTTTTAAAATCCCTTTTGAAGCAATCCGTGTGTGTGTTTTCCTGCATTTTTCAATGAGATTTTAAAATTAAAATCTCCGTGAACCCTGCTTATTTTCACAGTAATTATTGTGCTCTGACCACATCCATGCTATGTCTTCCCTTTCACAGTAAGTACTTTTATTTTGTAATGATTTCAAATATATCAAACAAAAATGTAACTACCACCCAGCTTTATCAAAGCTTAATAGTTGCGTGTGCTTCAGGTGTTTTAGTTAAAACATATGTCCCCATCCCAGTCCTAATCCCTTTCTCCCCCCAAAATAACCATGTTCTAGAATTTATTTTAAATCTCATTTCCTCTTGAATATCTGATAGTTAGCTGTGATTTTTCTTCATTGTTAATAAATTTTTTATGGCTCACTTTATAGCAAATTAGAGTGTTTTGGAAGTCACTCAAAAAAGGGGAGTGTGTGTATGTGAGAAAGAGAGAGGGAGGAGACAGATCAGCTGGCAGGCAGACATGGGCTGGGAAATGGGGCGTGTCTGTGCTATGCTGGTGTGCTACTGAACACGAGTAAGAGCATATTGGGGGTATCTGGATAATCTATAGGAAAGAGAAGGTATTCGAACATAGAAATTCAGAGGCAGGTGGTTTGTACAAAAAAGCCACTTGAAGAGGCTTGGGTGTGCCCGAAAGTTGGGTGGGGCTGGGTCTTAGAATCACCAGGGCATGGCCAATGAATGGTGTCAGCCAGCTTGATGGAGACTCAGATATGGTGGCTACCTACATCTGTACACCAGATGTGGGAGGGCTCAACAAAGAAACCATGGCTTCCGACAGCTCCTCAGTCTGGGAGAAAGCTGCCCCTTCAGCCCTTGTCCTGAAGCCAGACAACTCAGTTCCCCCTGTATGTACCTGTCGCCTCTCCAGCTGCTGCCCCAGTGCTGGAGTTCAGAGCCAATGATTCCATTGGTAAGTCTATGTGGGTCCCTTTAAGAGGAGTTCTTGGGGCTCCAGCTGACCTCTGTCTCACTCAGCCATAATCTCCGCTGGTTTTCACAGCCAAAAAGTATGGGGTCTTCTCTCCTTGGCTGAGAACCCTGGAACCCTGGGCTGAGAAACCTGGTGTGGAGCTGGGACCTCTTGCTCCTTCAGGGGGTGAGCAGACCTCTGCAGCCAAGATATCCCCCTGACATTTAAGAGTCACAAATGGGACACAAGGGTGTGGGACTAACCTATTCTGTGTCTCTGCCCCTCCTACCAGTCTTGAGGTGGCTTCTTCTGTATGTCCTTACTTGTAGGGCCTCGATTCAGCAAGATTTCAAGTGGTTCTCAACGATGGTTGGTTTGTACTTTAGTTGTAATTTTGATGTGGTCGTGAGAGAAGGTAAGAACAGCGTTTACCTACTCTGCCATCTTGACCGGAACTCCTATGACTGATTTTTTTTTTTAAGGAGGGCACAGCTCACAGTGGCCCATGTGGGGATTGAACTGGCAACCGTGGTGTAATTAGCACCAAGGTTATTAGCACTTGGTGTTATTAGCATGCTTTAACCGACAGAGCTAACCAGCCACCCCTCTACAACTGATTTTTTACAAAAGCAATTCAGTGGAGAAAGAGCGTTTCTCCACAAATGGTGCTAGCATAAGTGCATGTCAGGGTGCAAAAAAAGAATTTATTTTTTAATGAACTAAATTCACACCTGACCCCATACAAGAAAATTAACTAAAAATGATTCATGGAACTAAATGTAAAACTTAACACTGTAAAACTTCTAGAAGAAAACATAGGGGAAAATTTTTGTGTTAGGCAGATTTCCTAGACCAAAAGCATAATCCATTAAATAACATATTAATAAATCCATGTTCATAAAAATTAAATTAAAAATTGAAAACATAAGCCACAGCCTAGGAGAAAAATATTTGCAAAGCATAAATCTGACAAAACACTTGTAACGGTAATATCTAAAGAACTCCCAAAATGTAACAGTAAGAAAAGAAACAATCCAAATTTTTTAATGTGGAAATGATTTCAATAGATGGTAAATAAGAACATGAAACTATTCTAAACATTAATCATGAGGGAACTGGAAATTAAAACCATGATGATATACCACTACACACCTATTAGAATGGCTAAAATTAAAAAGACTGATTATAAGATGTGTAGACAAGAAGAATGTGGAGGAACTTGAACTCTATACACTGCTAGTGAGAATGTAAAATATAACAACATTTTGGAAAACAGTTTGAAAGTTTCTTTAGAAGCTAAACATACACCTATGACTTGATCCAGCCATTCCATGACCCAAGTATTGACCCAAGAGAAAAGGAAATATATGGCCATAAAAAGACTTGTATAGAGTGTTCATAGCAGCTTTATTGTAATAGCCAAAAACTGGAAATGACTCAAATGTCCATCAAAAGGTGAATAGATAAACAAATACTGGTATATAGTACATACGATGGAACACGACTCAGCAATGAAAAGGACGCACACAACAACATGGATGAATCTAAAACTAATTTGCTCAGTGAAAAAAGCCAGAAAAAGGGTGGCCAGATGGCTCAGTTGGTTGGAGCGCGTCCTCTCAACCACAAGGTTGCTGGTTCGACTCCCGCAATGGATGGTGGGCTGTGCCCCCTGCAACTAACAATGGCAACTGGACCTGGAGCTGAACAGCACCCTCCACAACTAAGACCGAAAGGACAACAACTTGACTTGGAAAAAAGTCCTGGAAGTACACACTGTTCCCCAATAAAGTCCTGTTCCACTTCCCCAATAAAATCTTTAAAAAAAAAAAAAAAAAAAAAAAGCCAGAAAAAAAAGAGTACACACTGTATGATTCCATTTATATAAAACTAAAGAAACTTCAAACTAATCTATAGTAGCAAAAATTATATCAGTGGTATCTTGGGGAGGAGGGAGGCAGGGAAGAGCAGGAGGGAGAAATGATTTAGGAGTACAATTAAACCTTTGAATGAAATGGATCTACTCACTATCTTGATTAGGATGATTTCATGGGTTTATATGTCAAAATTTATCAAATTACTTGAAATATGTGCATTTACTGTATTCAACCATACCTCAATAAAGCTGTTTTAAAAGAAGGCATTGCCCTATAAACCCCAAAATACTAGCACTCGGGGATGAATCAATAATGCCTATAAAACCAATATGCATTCAGTATCTGTCCAGGAGAAATAAAGGGAAGGCAATGAGGGGTCCAAGATCCCTGAGAACAGGAGAATCCCGAAATCACTGACAGGAAGTAAATGGTAAGTACAATCTGAGGATAGCACCAAAACTGGGAGGACGTCATGCAGACTTAATTTGCAAGTGAATGAAAAGGAACTGCAGTAAGTTTTGGAGATGTTCAAGTGGTCTGAGCCCTATAATATGTTGATACTAACCAATCATACCCTTCCAGGACAAAGCCCAAACTGAAGAGAAACTGATGGGAGTAGCATCCACATGAAGCTAAACAGGGACAGTAAGGATAAAAGAAAGAGAAGCCTTTGATAAAAGTGGGTGGGACAGTAGAGGATGCAGATCTCAGAAGTCAAAGGTCATATTTTTATCACTTCTGTTTAAATTAAAGTTTATTGGAGTGACAATGGTTAGTAAAATTACATAGATTTCAGGTGTACAATTCTGTAATACATCATCTATATATCACACTGTGTGTTCACCGCCCAGAGTCAGTTCTCTTTCCATCATCGTGTATTTGATCTCTTTTACCCTCATCTACCAACCCTCCTCCCCCTTACCTCTATCACTTCTTTAAAGAAAAATAGAGAAAACTCTAAAGATTTGAAGCTAGAAAAGATATTCTTCCCATAGCTCCTTGTAAACAGAAAAACTAATTGCACTTAAACATGAGCAAATGAAACCAATTTCAGTTGAATCCCATACACGGTCGTAAAAAGGAAGGGAATAAGGACTACAGTAAAGTCCCAATTGGCAATGAAAGCATAATAGATTTACCCAGACATTTAAAAACAAAATGGGAAAAAATTAGTATAAGAATTAGAAAAATTCAGAAATATAAGGATTGGAAAAAAATAAGATTCTAAAAAGTAAGGTTACAGAACTCAGAAAAGAGAATAAACTAAAAGTTATTTCTGAAATGAAAACTAAACTAGAAGGAACACAAGAAAAAATGACAATGGATAATATCTTCCAGACAAAAGAGATTAAATGAAGGACTTTTTTAAAAGATAGAAGAAAGAGACAAAAAATGGATTTGAGAGAAAGTGATAGTAAAGAAGATAGACAAAGAAGATCTAATTTATGCATGATATGATTTCCCGAAGAGGAAAATCAAAGCAATGGAACAGAACATATATTAAAACTATATTTTAATAAATATTTTCTGAAATGAAAACTATACATTGAGGGGAAACACATGTACCTGGAAGAACAAACCAGATTGACCAACACCTGAAGAGATGATGACACGCATCTGTGGTGCCAGTGCTGGGCCTGTTCTATCACTTAGGCAAAGATGGTCTCTGTATATTAGCCTTATGTTAGTCATTTCTTTGGATAGATGCACCCATTAGCTCAAAAGCCAGCTGGCAACATTTGTACACTGCATTATTTTAAATATAGCCCAAATACACAGATTTTTAGCCATTCACAACCTGCCTGCTTTGGATACCTTGTGAAACTGAACGCAACATCTGCAAGCCATGGATATGATAAATTCCAGAACTATAAAGACCCCAAGCCACTGCTGCCTTTCAGAGTTCTCTGACCCTAAGACTCCTAGCTGTGAAACATCACCTACACATGTAAGCCCCCTCTTTGGTCTCTTCTCCCTAGGAATTCTCATGCCCTCCTTCCCTTCTGAGTGGTGGTCCCTATGCATTTGCCCTTAGAAGGTCTCCTGCTGTGAGAGACATCTCCCTCCCCCTTGCCCTGCAAACATGTTAAAACATCACCCAAATAAAATTCATTGTGTGCCACCACCAATCTGTCGTCATATCTTTTACATTGATCAACCCTGAAATCTTTCAAATCCACTGCAGGCCAGTCCTCCTGATTAATATGCTAGCTGGGTCCTACAGAAACCATACTGGGCTCCTCAGGGTTTGATTGGAGACGTCACCAACAGGGTTACGAGTTCTCCCCCAGCTTCTCAGGCTCCCCTTGGACATAAACTGTCCTCACCATCGTGATACATTACCCAAGGGTGAGGTTGAGTATTACTATATTGGGGCACAGTGTTAATAGCACAATTACAGAAATAGATGAGGAAGTGAGGCACAAAATTCCTGGTTCAACTTGGGCCCTTGTTCCTGATCACATCCCTGTCTTTTTTTCAGGGGTTGATTCTGCCACTATTCAAAGTCACAGGGGGACAGTCACATTGATCTATGAATAGTGAGCTGTTACTACTTTCTAGTCAACGTTGGTGTTTCATTCCTTTTTATGTCCATCACAGGTGATAAGATAGGTCAAAGATATGTCTGCCAAGTAAAGAGAGAGTACGGGTGGTTAAACAATACAAATTAGAATTAAATGCAAATAGCTTGAGACCTGATTGTGAGGATAATTTTATGTTGTAAGGATAAACTCTCAATTAAGATATAATCTATATAAATCTTAAAATTCAGCATAATTTAGCCTCAAAACATGGAACACAAAAACTTGTAGAAAAGATAAATATATTAGTGTATGGCAAAATGGAAACATATACAGTTGTTAGAGTTGTTGGGAGAATGTAACCCACCTCTTTTACAATGCTACTTCATGTAAAAAAATGTGGGATATAGAGGATGTGCAAATTACAACCGAATCAATGCATATCTGTAGAACTTTATACCCCAGAACCAGAGAATCAATGTTTTATCAGGTTGGCAAACTCAACACAGCTTCATTCTCATGTCCCAAATCATACAAATATTATTACATATGCTCTGTAATTGGAATAGAAAAAAGAATTGGATAAAAATTATGAATAATTTTCTAAATCAGAAATTAAATCAGACAGGATTAAAGATGAAGACTTGATTCCCAAAACACTATTGAAATAAGTGAGAATGGCTTCAGTGTATCTTAAGGAGTACATATATAGGGTAAAATCAGCATAATATCAGATATACAAGTAAAATCAGAGTAATTGCTTCAGAGAATCTCTCCCTACCTTTGACCAAGAAGCAAGAATTATAGTAAAAGATGCAATAAAGATGAATGCAGAAATTAATGAAACAGAAAAAACGCAGTAGTTAACCAATAACACAAAAAGATGGCTGGAAAATCCAAGCTGTTGCCAACTATGATCAAGAAAAGAGAAGGAAAAACTTCAAGAATGAAAAAGAAGATATAGTAGTAAAACAAGATGAAAATTTGAGAAAAAAGTACCAGGTAAAATATTGTGTAAATACATTTAATGCTGCAATACAATTATTTTTTTTAAGATATATACTAATTACCAAAACTGGCTCATGAATACGTATGAGGATATATGTGTGGTACCAGATATTTGTGTGGAAGAGATGCACCAAACCTTCAAGCAAGGTTTCACAAACTTTTTAAAATATAAGTTTCATTTATTTCCCAGACATGTTGTATTACATTTTCCCAAAGCAATGTGGTGCTAGTAAATTTTGTAAAGCAATATCTTTAAAAAATGATTCATAGTAGAAAATAGCTAAGGAGAAAAGTAGTAAGCGAATCTAAAGCGGTAGCTCTTAGAAAATTACCCAGAATGTATCGAAGAAAGTCAAGGTAATGGAAACTGAAAGAGGTAAAGAGATAGGGAGACAGAGTGAGACAACCTGATAATCTAATCAGAGCTTCAGGCATGACTAGAAAGAATGGGATACTGCAGGTTTGGTTCCTTAGTAAGCTGTGTCTTAAATCAAGTTTAGCATGTAGGATGTTTATAAAGGAGTGCTTCTGGAATCAATCCCCGTAGAAGGGAATGAGAGGAAGTAAAAATAGATAGAGGGAAAAGATGAGCCAACAACAACTACAGCTGACCCCACAGGGAGCCCTGCTGGCTTTCAGAATTGTTCTGATTGGGTGTCATGCGGGGCGGCCTGCAGGGTCTCTGCTCCCGCTCCCCACATAAGAATGCAAGACATGGTGAGGCCAAAAAGGAACACCTATGGAGCCATAGATAGGAGAGTCGCACTACTATATTCTCGCTGGCAGCTGGGTTGGAGAAACAGGAAGCAGGAACCACACTGTTCGCAACCCTCACTGCACCGCTTGCGGGCCCAGCCACCATCTTCTTGCTAGCCCCCATTTTTTGTTAGCATAGCCACAGCAGTTATATTAGTGGCCAATGGCTCACTGGTTACAGCTGATGGCCAACTAGCCACAGCTGATGGCCATCCAATTACAGTTGATGGCCATTTACCACCTGAGCCAGCACCTTTCCACCTGAGGCCGAGAGCCTGGAAACTGCACTCCTGGCTCTGTCCCCACACTGGGGCTGAGATAGACAGGCCTTTGTAATTGGTTATTGATCAGTCATTGGATGTGAACCACCCTGGAAAGGGGCATGATCTTGAGGCAATTTCTGAAAGAGCCGACAGCTGAAGGCTTTCTGCTCTCAGCACTCCCAGCAACTATAACAGCAGATCCTTCATCAAAGGGGAGAGAATGGGCCCTCAGCAGCACATCACACCACATAGGAGAAAGACACTCACTGAGGAGACGATGACTGAGGATTCTCCAGAATTGAGGAAAAATAAGCAGATTTAGGAAGCACAAGAAATTTCAAGCAATTTAAATAAAAAGAATTATACTCTTAAACACAAGATTACAAAAAAAAAAAAAAAGAAAGAAAGAGAAAAGATCTTAAGAACAGCCATAGAGAAAAGCCAATTACCTGCAGAGAAATGACAAGTTGACTTCTTATAAGCAAAAACGGAAACAAAAGGATGGTGAAATAATATCTTCAGAAAGTTGAAAGAAAATAACTAATTAACTAAGCTAGCTTTCAAGAAGTGGGCCAAAATTAAGAATTTCCAGATAAGCACAACAGAGTTTACCACCAACAGACTCCTCACTAAAGGAACTTCTAAAGCAGTAGTTCTTAATCTTGTTTGTAAGCCCACTGGAATCAACAAGGGGGCTTTAAAAACATACTTATGCTTAGGTCCTACCCCAGCAATTCCAATTCAGTTAGTCTAGGCTAGTGGCTGTAACAAGGTACACCTTCTCCTCCCCAACACCAATGTGGTGTCAGAGAAGGTCAAGTGGGAAGCTAAGACTTTCATTCCCACCCAGCATTAACAAGTTCCTTTTCTGTGGATTCAATGGAAGCCACATGGGACTCCTCCCCCTCCTTGCTGGAATTGCGTCAAAGGGACCTAGTTGGAAGTTCCCACCTCCATCCAATAGTAATAAACCCCTTTCCCTCCCATTCAGGGTGGTTTCACCAGACTTAGTAGGAAATCTGAATTTCAACCACCACCTGTCAGTGACAAGGCAGTGTCCCTGTTTCTCAACTAGTGTGGGGTCAAGGGAGACCTGCTAAAATAGAAAATTTAAATATCCAGAGTCTTATAATAGGTACCAACACTGATATGACGCCAATGACAGGACTGTCAAAGATTGTAATGTAACCATCATAAAATGCTTCAACAATCAATTACAAATACACCTGGAACAAATGAAAAAATAAAAAGTCTCAGCAAAGAAATAGAAGATATAAATAAAAACCAAATGAAAATTTTAGAAAATCTCAACAACCAAAATGAAAAACGTACTGAATGGGCTCAACGTCAGAATATAGATGACAGAAAAAAGAATCAGTAAATTTGAAGGTAGAAAAGAACATGTCCAATCTGAACAACAGAGAGAAAAATAAACTTTAAAAATTTTAACAGAGCCTCAGGGACCTACGGGATTATAGAAAAAAGATCTAACATTCCTGCCATCATAATCTGGAGAAAAAGGAGAAAGAGAAATGGCTGAAAAAGTATTCGAAGAAGTAAGGGCTGAAAACCACCTAATTTAGCAAAAGACGTAAATCTACAGATTAAAGAAGCAGAGCAAATGCAAAGAGGATAAATCCCAAGAAATCCACATCAAAACACATCATCGTCAAACTTCTAAAAACTAAAGACAAAGATACAATTGTGAAGTCAGTTAGAAAGAGATGACACCTTACCTACAAAGGGAAAACAATTGTCTCATCAGAAACTATGGAGGCCATAAAGAAGTGGCACATTTTCAAATGCTGAAATAAAAGAACCGTCAAACCAGAATTCTATATCCAGCAAAATGGAGGGGAATGAAGGGGAAATTGACATTTTCAGTTGAAGGAAAACTTAGAGAATTTCTCACCACCAGAACTACCTTAAAAGAATGGATAGGGAGGGACAACCAACATGGCACAGTAGGTAAACACTATGTTTACCTTCTCTCACAACCACAACAAACTTACAACTAATCTACAATACAATCATTGTTGAGAATCACCTAAAAGCAAGCTGAACTGAAGCTTTTCAACTAAGGACATGCAGAAGAAGCCACCTCCAGACTGATAGGGAGGTCAGAGACACAACATGAGCTGGTCCCACACCCACGTGTGGCCATTAAAGATCAGGAAGGCTATTTCAGCTGTGGGGGGTGTCCCCCCATCCCTTAAGGAGCAAGAGATACCAGCCACACTCCAGCCCAGGGTTCCAGTGCTGGGGAGAGAAGTCCCCACAATTTTTGGTTGTGAAAGACAGTGGTGATTGTGACTGAGTGAGACAGTGCAGCTGCAGCCACAGGCGCTCCTCTCAAAGGGACTGTGCAGGTACATACCAACCAGTGGAATCACTTGCTCTGAGCTCCAGAGCTGGGGCAGCAGCTGGAAAAGTGGAAGGGACAAATGGTGGGGAATTCAGTCGTCTGGTTTGGACAGCAGCTGGAGAGGCGGCTTTCTCCTGGACTGGAAAGCTGGCAGACGCCATTGTTTCTTTGTTGAGCCTGCCCCCTTCCCAGTGTATGAACACAAAAGGGCACCATTTCTGAGTCTCCACCTTTCTTTTGCCCCGCCCAACTTTCGGGCACACCTAGGCTGTTTCCAGGGCTTTTTAATGCCGATGACCTGCCTTGGCTCAAGCTGCAGACTTTCCTAGACTCTCAAAAGTTAGCAGAACCCAGATAAGCAGCATCTGGCCTCAGCATGTCCTATACTTCTGGCTGAGCAGCCCTTAGCCGGCACTAGTAGCAGCTGGCCTTGGTTTGTGGCTTGGCCTCTCAAGGCACTTCCAAGCACAACACAGGTGGCAGCCATCTGCAGATTTCTTTCTGGCTCCCACTAGGTGGCCCTGGGTGGGGCAGGGGCTGTGGCTGAACTTGATCTACAACAGATTCCCTCCAAGGTGGTCCTGGGCTGGCGCCCCCAAGTGGCGAGCTTCAAAACGAGTTGGAACATCACCTAGCCGTCTCCAAGTACAATGCAGGCACCAAAGTCCTGCTGAGGCAGACCCTGCTCCATAGGATCAGCCTCTGCACAGCTCTTCCAACTGTAGTCAAGGCCATTCCTCACAACAGTGAGCCCAAGGGTCAGTCCCTCACATTGATGTGCAATTATCAACCAAGGCTCATCTATAAGAGGAGGACACACACAACCCACACAAGGGATACACCTGAAGTGCATGGCTCAGGTGACCGGAAAGACTGTGCCACTGAACCCCACAGCACACCTATTACATAAGGCCACCAGAAGACATAGCAGCCCTACCTAATACATAGAAACAAACACAGGGAGACAGCCAAAATGCGGAGATAAAGAAACATGTCCTACAAATGGCAAATAGACATGAAAAAATGCTCAACATCACTAATCATCAGAGAAATGCAAATAAAAACCACAATGAGATATCACCTCATCCAAGTTAGAATTGTCTATCATCAACAAGACAAATAGTAACAAGTGTTGGAGAGGCTGTGGAGAAAAAGGAACCCCCGTACACTGTTGGTGGGAATGCAGACTGCTGCAGCCGCTGTGGAAAGCAGTGTGGAGGTTTCTCAAAAACTTATGAATAGAATTACCATATGACCCAGCAATCCCTCTCCTGGGTATCTACCCAAAAAATCTGAAAACATTTATAAATAAAGACACGTGTGCTCCAATGTTCATTGCAGCTTTATTTACAGTGGCCAAGACATGGAAACAACCAAAATGTCCATTGATAGATGAATGGATAAAGAAGTTGTGGTATATATACACAGTGGAATGCTATTCAGTGGTAAGAAAAGATGAAATAGGACCATTTGTGACAACATGGATGGATCTTGAGAGTATAATGCTAAGAGAAATAAGTCAGACAGAAAAAGCAGAGAACCATATGATTTCACTGATATGTGGTATACAAACCAAAAACAACAAAAGAACAAGACAAACAAATGAGAAACAAAAACTTATAGTCACAGACAATAGTTTAGTGGTTACCAGAGGGTAAGGGGGAAGGAGGGTAGTAGATGAGGGTAAAGGTGATGGAAGGAGAACTGACTCTGGGTGGTGAACACACAATGGGATTTATCGATGATGTAATACAGAATTGTACACCTGAAATCTATGTAACTTTACTAACAATTGTCACCCCAATAAACTTTAATTAAAAAAAAAAAAAGAAACATGTCCCAAATGAAAGAACAGAGCAAAGCTCCAGAAAAAGAACTACGTGAAATGAAGATAAGCAAGGTATCAGACACAGAGTTCCAAACACTGGTTATAAGAATGCTCAATGATCTCATAAAAATGGAGATGGAAAACTTAAAAAAGAACCAGTCAGAAGTAAAGGATACCATAATGGAAATGAAGAATATATTACAGGGAATCAACAGTAGATTAGATGAAGCAGAGGATCCAACCAGCGATGTAGAAGATAAGGTAGAAGAAAACACCCAACCAGAATAGCAAAAACAAAAAATAATCCCCCCCAAAAAATTTAGGAGAGTTTAAGGGGCCTCTGGGACAATATCAAGCATACCAAGATTCACATTATAGGGGTACCAGAAGGAGAAGAGAGAAAGCAAGGAATTGAAAACCTATTTGAAGAAATAATGACAGAAAACTTCGCTAACCTGGGGAAGGAAATAGACATACAAGCCCAGGAAGCACAGAGAGTCCCAAACAAGATAAATCCAAAGAGGCCAACACCAAGACACATCATAATTAAAATGCCAAAGATTAAATACAAAGATAATCTTAAAAGCAGCAAGAGAAAAGCAGTTAGTTACCTACAAGGGAGCCCCCATAAGACTGTCAGCTGGTTTCTCAACAGAAACTTTGCAGGCAAGAAGGGAGTGGCAGGAAATATTCCAAGTGATAAAAAGCAACAGCATATAACCAAGATTGCTCTACCCAGCAAGGCTGTCATTTAGAATTGAAGAACAGGTCAGGAGCTTCCAAGAGAAGAAAAAGCTGAAGGAGTTCATCACCACTAAACCAATATTACAAGGACTCTTAGAGGGACTTCTTTAAGATGGGAGGGGGTTAAGGATGGGTGAAAGGGGAAGGGATTAAGAAGAACACATTGGGTTCTATATGGTAGTCATGGGGATGTAGGTTATAGCATAAGGAATATAGTCAACAATATTGTAATAACTATGTGTGGTGCCAGATAGGTACTAGATCTATCGGGTGATAGATGGAAATGGGGCTGGGGTCAGGGTGAAAAAGACGAAGGCATTTAGGAATATAAATTGATAGTTAATACAGTTTGGGGAATATAATCAACAATGTTGTAAAGATCATGTAAGGTGCCAGATCAGCACTGGACCTATCAGGAGGATCGTATCACAGACTGTGTAGATACCTGACCAATGCACTATACACCTGAAGGTGAAGTAGAATAATATTGAATGTCAACTATAACTAAATATATAGGTATATATAGTCATGGGATGTGGAGTACAACATAGGGAAAATAGTTGATGGTATTGTAACAGCTATATAAGATGTCAGAGGGGTGGTAGCTTGAGGGTGGGTTATCAATTTGTGAGGGGTTTAAATGTCCAACTATTATGTTGCTTTGTACACGTGAACCTAATTTTTTTTAAAAAGGTTATAAAAAAAAGAATGGCTAAAGAAGTTCTTAAAACATAAAGGAAATGATAAAAAAAGAAATCTTGGACTACATGAAAGGGGGAAAGAGCAATTAAAGAAGAAAAAGTATAGGTAAATATTATAGGCTTTACGGCTCCTCTTGAGTTTTCCAAATTGTTTTTGAATAACACTGTCTGAATTGGTTCTCAAAGTATGTAAAGGACATACTTAAGGCAATTATATTATAAATGAGGGAAGATAAAGGGACTTAAAGGTAAGTAACTTTTCTACATTTCACTTGAACTGGTAAAATATCAACACCAGTAGACTATGTTAAGATATGTATGTTTAATGTATCTAAAATAAGAAACAAATAATCCATAGGTAGGTAGAAAAAAGAAAACAAGAGAAATGAAGAACAGAGGGAATGAAAAGAAAACAAAAAATTAAGTGGCAAAAAATAAAGTCTTGGGGCGGCCGGATGGCTCAGTTTGTTAGAGTGTGAGTTCTTAACTACAAGGTTGCCAGTTAGATTCCCACAAGGGCCAGTAAACTGCACCCTCCACAACTAGATTGAAAACAACGACTTGAGTTTGGGGCTGAGTGGTTAGAGCACTGGCAGGTGGTTACAGCGTGGCGCTCATACACCAAGGTCGACAATTCGATTCTCACATGGTCCAGTGAGAAGCAACTGCTTGAGCCTGGAGCTGAGCCTTTGGTGGACAGTTTGTTGGCTCAGTGATTGGACTGTGGTCCTCATAGCACCAAGGTGACCAGTTCAAGTCCCGCATGGACCAGAGAGCTGTGCCCTACACAACTAGATTGAAAACAATGACTTGACTTGGAGCTGAGCTGTGCCCTCCACAACTAGATTAAAAAACGACTTGACATCCTGGAAAAACACACTGTTCCCCAATAATAATAAGTAAATAAATAAACAAACAAACAACAAAATGTTTGATAAAAAAATTAAGCCCTAACATGTTGATAATTACATTAAATGTAAATGGTCAAAATACAGCAATTAAAAGACAAAGATTAGTGGCCTGGTTTTTAAAAAATGACCCAACTATATGCTGTCTACAAGAAACTCACTTGAAATTTAGCAGTATAGGTAGGTTGAAAATAAAAGGATGGAAAAGATATACCATACAAACATTAACCAAAAGAAATCAGGGTTGGCTATATGATATCAGATAAAGTAGATCTCAGAGCAAGAAATTTATCAAGAACACAGAGATAAATGTGTATGCACCAACCAACAGAGCTGCAAAATATGTGAACAAAAAACTAATATAACTGGGCAGTGTCCTTGTCAGTCCCTCAGATCTGTCTCTAGCTTCAGCAGTGTTTGGACAGAACAGACCCAGGGATGTCCCTCTTCCAGTCTCCAACCACCTTCCAACTTCTTTTCCAGTCACAACCTTCAGAACCATTTCAGCCATCCTCAGCCTCCAAGACCAGCCAACACCATTTTTTGGCTTAACCCCTTATTGCTGAGCAACCATGAGCCCCCAAGTTTGTCAAAAGTATTCCAGCAAGGTGGAGGCCACCATCAACCACTTGGTCGACTTGCATCTGCAGGCCTCCTACACATATCTCTCTCTGGGCTTGTATTTCAACCACAACACTGTGGTTCTGGAGGGCGTGGGTCACTTCTTCCATGAGTTGGCCAAGGAGAAACATGAAGGCGCCGAGCATCTCTTGAAGATGCAAAACCAGTGTGGTGGCCACACCCTCTTCCGGGACCTACAGAAGCCTTTCCAAGATGAGTGGGGTAAAACTCAGGAAGCCATGGAAGATGCCATGGTCATGGAGAAACCTGAACCAGATCCGTTTGGATCTGCATGCCCTGTGTTTTGCCCACACAGACCCCCATCTTTATGACTTCCTGGAGAGCCACTTCTTGGATGAAGAGGTGAAACTCATCAAGAAGATGGGTGACCACCTGACTAACCTCCACAGGCTGGTTGGCCCCCAGGCTTTGCTAGGCAAGTGTCTCTTTGAAAAGCTCACCCTCAAGTACCACTAGGACACTTTGGAGTCCAGAGGCCTTTGAGGGGCCCCTCTGCATCCCCCTAGTGTTGGGCTTCTGCCTGAGCCTCTCCCTGAAACTACTAGGCAGGCTTCTAACCACCCTGGAGCCCCCTCCCATGCCATGGACCAAATTGAAACAATTAAAACTTTTTGCAGGAAAAAAAGAAAGTAGGGCCAGCCTGGTGGCTCAGGCGGTTGAAGCTCCATGCTCCTAACACCGAAGGCTGCTGGTTCAATTCCCGCATCGGCCAGTGGGCTCTCAACTACAAGGTTGCTGGTTGGACTCCTGCAGGGGATGGTGGGCTGCGCCCCTGCGGCTAGCGACGGCAGCTGGACCTGAAGCCGGACTGTGCCCGCCATGGCTACTACTGGGGGGACAGCAACTTAAGTTGGAAAAATCCTGGAAGTGTACACACTGTACCCCAATAAAGTCCTGTTCCCCTTAAAAAGAAAAAAGAAAAAAGAAAGTAATATAACTAAAAGGGAAAATAGATAAATTCACAATTATAGTTGGAGACTTCAACACCCCTCAACAGTTGATAAATCAACTAGACGTAAAGTCAGCAAGGATCTAGAAGAACTCAACAATACCATCAACTTACAGGATCTAATCAGCTTTTATAGAACACTCCACCCAACAAGAGCAGAATATACATTCTTTTCAGATACCAACAAAACATTTACAAAGACACATCATATTCTGAGGGTCATAAACATCTATAAACAAATGCAAAAGAAGTGAAATCATACAGAGCATGTTCTCTGACCATAATGGACTCGAACTAGAAATCAGTAACGGAAAGATAACAGGAAAATCTTCAAACATTTGAAAACTAACCAATACAATTATAAATAATCCATGGGTCAAAGGAAATTTAAAATTACATCGAATTGGACGAAAGTAAAATGCTCTAGTAACCCATTTCGTAATCAGGTAATTACAAGAAGTAACTTTTGTTAAAATTTTAAAAATAATATTTTTTAAAAAAATCACAATTTATTTCTGAATAATATTTTGTTGATTCCAATTGCTATTGCTGCTCTTGAGAGTTTCTCAGAACAGTCAGTGGACACAGGTTAGCAATTTTACTTGAAAAAAGACAAGAAAAAGTTTTGTAAAATAAAAATATAATTTATGAATTATTTATCTTTATTGTATTACTCCTCTGTCCAAACATCACTGGCCCATCAAGAGAATACTCAGACATGAGCAAGAGTAATAAAATTCCATCAGCTCTGATATTTTGCCAACATTCAATCATATAAAAAACAGCTTTACATATATTTTTATTATGAACATGTATTTGTGAAAATGAGACGCGAACATATTTTATTGAACAAATTTGAACTCATTTTACATCTTTTAAATATATAAACACACTGTTTGTCTATTTCCATTTCTTCTCTTGCAATAGGCCCTGCAGATGTCAGGGGCGGGCCTGGTCCTAACCTACTGGACCCTCACTCAGCTTCGTTTTCCAGAAAAGGTGGATAACTCTTTTGAGCTCACGGAATTGCGATGAACTAGGCATCTGAGCAAATATGGCTAATAAGTTCTCTCACCCTCCTGAGGAGGAATCCGAGTTCAAAGAGTGTTTTGGAGTTTTTGTTTTATTATTTTTTTCTTTCTTCAAAAATTTTTTTAAAACAGAGGGTGGGTGCAAGGAAGAACGTGTTTGAGGCTCGTGGGTAAGGAAGTGGTTGAAGACACGGAAGAGAGATGTGTGATGGGGCGGGGTAGGATGGCTCGGAGGAACTGGCTTTGGGAGTGTGAAAGGGAGAGGAATCCCCATCCGCCCCCGCAGGAAAGGTTCCTGTGATTTGAGGTGTGTGTGCTTGTGTGTGTGCTTGTGTGTGAGGAGGGGTGTAGCTCCGACTCCCGCAGACGCATGACGAAGCTACTTCCCCTCACGCGGTCTAAGGCGCACACGCGCGATTCACGGCCACGCCCGCACATACTCGACACACACAGGGCATCCGAAGGTCCGGTTGCCATGGCGAGCAGGCGCGCGTGAGCCCAGCCGCCCCTCCGCCCCCGGCCGAGCCCGGTCAACTCCAGCTCTGATTGGCCGCTGCTTCCTCATTATGCAAATCATTTGCGTAGACTCGGCGGCCAGCTGCCTGACGTCACCAAGCACGGGGGCTGGGGCTCAGGGCTCGGCTCCCGGAGAGCTCCGGCGGGAGCCCAGAGAGAGCGGAGCGGGCACCTGAAACCAGACCCCAGCGTCCGGCAGGCTCGGCCCGGGCCTGCCCCGCCCCCGGCCCCGCCTCTTTCCAGCCCGCCCCTCCCCTTTTACGCCCCTCCACCAGGGACCCCGCCCCCTGTGCAGCCCCCCGCCCTCGCTGCCCGGGCCCCGCCCCCTCCCTCCTGGCCCACGCCACCGGTCCAGGGAGGGGACGGCGGGACAGGCGGGACCGGTGGGACCGGCGGGAGGGCGGGCCGGGCGGGGATATGGCCGCGGCGCCCGGAGGGTCTGCACCGCCCGCCGGCCCCGGCCCGCGCCTGGGTTTCAGCACCGCGGACAGCGGCATCGGCATGAGCGGGCTAAACCCAGGTCCTGCGGTGCCCATGAAGGACCACGACGCCATCAAGCTCTTCGTGGGGCAGATCCCGCGGGGCTTGGACGAGCAGGACCTCAAGCCGCTGTTCGAGGAGTTCGGCCGAATCTACGAGCTGACGGTGCTGAAGGACCGGCTCACCGGCCTCCACAAAGGTGCGCGGGGTCAGCCCAGTCCAGCCCAGCCCTGCCCAGCCCTGCCCAGCCCAGCCCTGCCCAGCCCCAATCCGATTAGAGTGCGGCCCAACCCAAACTCCAGCCTCAACCGCAGCCCCAACCCTAGCCCTACCTAGGGGCAGTCCAATATCAGCCTCATTCAGCCCAGTATCCTCCCCAGATCACAGAACCCCTAACCCAGAATTTTCTCTGTTGTCCTTCCTCTGATCATCACTCTGGTCCTCTGACATGTTCTCAAACTTCCTACTCTTCGCCTCTCACATCCCAACAGTCCCTGCCTTTCAGTTGGACCTCCCTCCATTCTTTCCATTAGACATCCCAAAGCCTGGAATTTGGAAACTTATTCCACCTTCTAGGTCTCTAATACCTTCAGTCCTCCAAATGCTGGACTCAATCATTCCTGAACACCTCCATCTGATGCCACCCCACTTAAGCATAACCACCCACACACATCTTGAACTTGCACCCCTCATTCTGGCCTCCAAGCCCAGCCAAACTCCAGAGTCTTCGTTTGACTCTTAGACTGCCACCTTAAAATGCCACAGATCCAAAGTCTCCCCTTCTTCAGAACCCAGGCCTAGTGAACTCACAAAATCCAATTCCCTTCCCAGGGGGCTCTCAGCTCCAAATTCCACCCTGATGTTTAAGAGTAACTTCCAATCTCTCCCACCCCTTGCCAGAATCCCAACACTGTCTGCCTCTGATTTGAGTCCAGAACCCTAACCTCGGCTTGGAACTCTTGCCACCTTGTGCCCCCTCATCTCAGGTTTCCTCTCAGCTGAACCGGCACTTTTTTCATCCCCTAATCACCCCAATCCTGTGCCTCAACTTTGCCCTTTATGGCCTCCTCTTTTCCCTTCCTCACGGGCTGGTCCTGGACCACAGCCTGTGGGCCAGAGACTTAGGGTGAGTCAGGTTGAAGAAGCAGAAAAGGGGTCTTCTCCCTGCCCCTGCTAGAAAGACAGAAGCATCACAGTCCTGTCCAGCCACACCCCTTTATTCCTGTAGAGAGAGGGAGGAGGCTTGTTTACATGCAGAAAAGTGTTTCCAGGCTGGGCTGGAGTAAGAGAGCCAGAGTCACATGTCATACATGGATGGGGGAAGGAAACGATTTGAGGAGAAACAGTTTATCTTTCCCTACTTTCACCATGCTGTGGTTTCAGGATTTGGGGGAGGGAAAGTTCACCAACTATCCTCCATGATTTTCCTGGGAGAGAAGTGGTAGACCCTGGATAACAGCTAAAGGTACTTCCCTAAGGGAGCTGTAATCAGGCTTCCCCCTCTTTTCAATTGGGAGGCCTTGGGGAGTTCCTAGTGACTTCAGGAAAATAAACACCCATAGAAGATCTGGGACCAAGTAGGTAGCATCTCCTACCCTTTGGGGTGGGGTTATTTTAAACACGGCATGAAAGGACAAGAGCATAACACCCAGATTCCTTCTAATGCAGTCTGGCTGCCTGGCTGTCCTCCATCCATAGCAATTTATTTTCTTATTTTCTAGACATTTATTTCAGTATGTAAATAGAAGCTAATTTGGGGGGTCATCTTTACAATATGGGAAGTGTATAGAATACCTTAATTCTCACTCAAACATCATCAGAGTGTCTGGACTGTTTCCTCATATTCTCTCTCTCCATTTAGTTCTAATTTTTCCTGTTTTTTCATTCACCCCTCCCTCAAGCCATGTTTCTCTGTCATTCCATCCTTCATTCTTCCACCCCCTATCTCAGGTAGTCCACATGGGCTCCTTTAGGCAGCAGTTGGGTCCCTGAGCCTTTCAGACAGGGCCCCAGCCCTGCCCAGTTCTGATGTCAGCTGATATGGCTTGGTGGCAGAAGACGGAACAGAGAAGTAAGCGTACTCCGATGTTTGGTGATTTAGCCCCAAACCAACCTGCAACTCTCCAAGGCAGATTGCCTTGCAAGATGACCAGGGAGGGTCTCCAAGTCAGCATCTTTCCCACCCTCTCCCCAGCAACAATGACGTCCAAAAGCCAGTGACTCATTTTCCTTTTGATGGCTGGGTGCTGAAGGAGGCAGACACAGTGCTCTGAAAACAACCTCAGCCTAGGAGTTAAGAGATTCTAAACCCTATCCTGCCACTGACACACTCTCTGGGCTTCAGTTTCCCTATTGATACGATGAGAATTTGTCCCAGGTAAGGTGCCATTAACTCAACAAACAGTAAATATCCACCCACCTTAAGGGGGAAGCCACATAGAAGGCATTGGAGAAAAGCTCCCATTTGCCTTTCTAGTCCACTGAGGTCTAAGTGGAAAATTGCACCAAGCTCCTAAAGGCTGCCCACATCCACTTTCTCTTCCTTCAGCCTTTCTCCTTCCTACACTCAAAAGGCTCTTTTTGAAAATGCAGATCTTACCATGCCACAACCCTGTTTAAAACCCATTAGTGGCTCTCCACTGCTCTTAGAAAAAAGTTAAAAATCCAGACTGAGGTGTACAAGACTATAGATGTCCTGATACCTGTACACCTCACTGGCTACTCTGCCTCCATCCACCAATCTCCAACCATACTAGCCTTCCACCCATTTCTCCAACACACTGAATTCTTGACTCAGTCGTCATACGTGGCATTCCCTCTCTTGAAATAACCACCACCCTTCTTGTCACCTGGTTAAACCCTATTTGTTATTGCAGACTCAGTGGGCTCTTTGCGACATTCCTCAACCCTTTGGATTCAGTTACATGCCCCTCGTGATCCTTTATATAATCCACACGAAGGCATAGAATGTGTCTGTCTTGTTGCCACTTTATCCCCAAGCCCATCATAATGCCCCACCATAAGTAAGTATTCAGTAAATATTTCCTGAATGAGAGCTCAATGACTGTTGGAAAGGAAGAGATCCCTACCCCAGTGTTTCCTAATAGGCCACAGGTTCTGAGGCTGAACAAAAAGGGGTAGGACTTTTGGTTCAACCCAGACTCCTCTTCCCCATAATCTAGTAGCTCTTCTAGAGAAGTCAGATTTGGGGCACAATAACCCTTTAAGATGCCCTCTCTAGTAACCTTGGGAGAGCTGACAGATCAAGCTCCTTGGATGGGATTGGAGGTCCTGGAAGCTCCCACTTACAGGAAGCCCTTAAGCCAGCCCTATCGTCTAAGCTTCAAATTATCCCATTCCTCAGCTTCAAACTTGGAAGAGGGAAGTGTTAGAAAGGAGTTGTGGGGTCCTGGACTTGGATCCCAACCTTCCTTCTCCTCTTCTACCCCCTCCCATCTGAAACTGAGTTGGGAAGGAATCAAGGCTGATTCTGGGAGACTCTGTGAGTGTGAATCCAAAAAGGAAGGGGCAAGGCTGGGCTTAAGGCTGAAGGCAAAGCCGCTTAGGGAGGTTTAACCCCAACAGGATTTATGGCTGGAGTCGGGAGGAGAGGTGTGGGATTGTATGAGCATGTGACTGGGTGTGGGGACGCATGTTCCCTAGGCAGGAGGTCAAGAGCAGATGAAAGGGAGCCAGAGCCTGGGACACAGGCACGTGAAACCCCTCATTTCAGAGCGGGTAGGAGGCAGAAAAGAAGCAGTGTCCTTGCTTAAAGGAGAGTGGCCTTGAGTTTGTCAACTTAATGGAGTATTTCCAGGAAGAGTATTTGGGGGTTTCAGGAAACCCCCTGAGCCAGCCTCTTCCTCCCCAGGCTGTGCCTTCCTCACCTACTGCGCCCGGGACTCTGCTCTCAAGGCCCAGAGTGCACTGCACGAGCAGAAGACCCTGCCAGGGGTAAGTCCACCAGGGTTGGGGGGTGGGAATCACCTCAAGCTGGGGACAGGCCCTACGTGCACGCCAAAGCAGCACGTAGGAGCTGGACTGAAACCAGGAACTGGCAGCAGAGCCATCTTTCTAGGAGAGGCTTACCTGTGCCCTGGACTGCTGCTACAGGTTCTTCTTCTGGCTGAAAGAAATGGTTCCATCCCATCTTTGAGGAGAGGCATCAGTGTGGTAGGCTACACTGGAATTCACCTACCTTGGCTAAAGTCATGGTTTCAGGTGTCATTTGTCACTGGGGTGAGCATGGATGCAGATACATGGCTTAGGGCTCTTCTGGGCTGGTATCCCCTTTTCTCCAGTTCTCAGGTCCTTAATGGCACGCCCCTCTGGTCATCTTTCTGTAGTGTTTTTTTGGGGTGCCTTGACTCATCAAGACTGCCTTCTCTCTGCACCTAAAACACTTGGCTGAAATTAAGAGAGACCTGATTCTCCGGGCAGCCAGGCCATTATGTACCCATGACACCTAGTACGGCTTTGGCTAATGGCTAATCACTGGACAAAAGGCAAAGAAGGACCTGTTGACCATGTGGCAGGAAGAAAATGGCGATTGTTAGGAACTAGCATGAGTTCACCAAGAGCAAGTCACACTACCCGTCTTCATGTTCTCTTGTCCAAGGAGTGATGCGTCTAGAACAAGAGCAGTATGCAAATGTCTTGGGCAGGCTAAACCTGGGACTATGTCCAGTCCAAGGCCTCAGATTTGAGAGGGTCATTAGCCTACCAAAAAGAGACCATGACGGGATGAGGACATAATATATACATGGGATTACAGTTTAAAGAAATTGGAGCTAGTTAGCTGGAGAAGATAGGGGGGGTTTTACTAGAGAGGCATCCTAATATAATAATTAATAATAGTCGTTTTTGAGTCTCACAGACCTGGATTTGAATCCCCGCTCTTCCATTTACCAGTTCTGTGTCTCGGGATACATTACTTAGCCTCTTGGACTTCAATTTCCTCATCTATAAGTAGTGGGTGATACTAACGCTTAGCTCACTGGGCTTTCATGAGCATTAACTGAGGCTTAGCAAGTGCCTGGCACAGAGTAAGATCTTGATAAATATTACTGTTGGAGGTGGGGGTAATCACCTTCAGATTCTGAAGAGGGATTTGGTTTTCTATGGGTGGTCCCAGAGGAAAGGATCAGGATCAGTGGGTATACAACGTGTGGCAATTAAGTTTGTGAACTTGTTCAAACGATGTTGCTCACCTTTTTTGATATCAGAGGGATTATTCGTTATGAATTTGTACCAACTGCACAAACAGTTAACCAAGTTTCCTATTTGGAAGTGCTGAAAAGGCTGCGTGAAAATGTGAGATGAAAACGATCTGAACTTTTCACCAACAATTCATGGCTCTTGCATCACCACAATGCACCAGCTCACACGGCTCGGTCTGTGAGGGAGTTTTTAGCCAGTAAACAAATAACTGTATTGGAACACCCTCCCTACTCACCTGATCTGGCCCCAATGACTTCTTTCTTTACCTGAAGATAAAGGAAATATTGAAAGGAAGACATTTTGATGACATTCAGGACATCAAGGGTAGTACAATGACAGCTCTGATGGTTCCAAAATTGCTTTGAAGGGTGGACTAGGCACTGGCGTCAGTGCATAGCTTCCCAAGGGGAGCACTTTGAAGGTGACCGTAGTGATATTCAGCAATGATGGATGTAGCGCTTTTCCTAGGATGAGCTCACGAACTTAAGTGTCCGATCTTGTAAAGAACAGAAACACTACCTTCATCTCAAGCTAAAGAAGTCATTTCTTTGAATTGGAGCTGTCCAGCAACGGGACACACTTTGCCTAGCGCCGAGCAAGCTGTTAATGGGGTGTCAGATCCTAGAACCAACCCTAATAATTGAAGCCTCACTGTTGAAGATTTAGTGTCAAGTAACACCAACTTATCACTCTCACCAGTCCCCTGTGTGCAGGCTCTGGAGTCACACAGACCTGGGCGTGGATCCAGGCTTCACTCACTAACTCTGTGACACTGGGCAAGTCTTCACCTCTCTAAGCCTAAGCTTCCTCATCTGTCAAATTGAACTCCTGGGGCTGTTGTAATAAGTAACTGAACTAAGTCATATAAAGGGCTGAACCCAATACAGGTTAGCTGGTGGGGGTAGTAGTAGTAATAGTAACAGCAGCGTTAGTAGGAGGAGGAGGAGAAGTCATTCATCCAACCATGAGAGTAAATGACTTCTGTGGCTAGAATTAGAATTAAGTGTCACCGAGACAAGCCGTAACATTCCATGTGAGAAACAGCGTGGTAGAGGTGCGGAGACAGAAGGAGCAGGATGTGTGTGAAACGGGGCTGGAAGTGTGGGGGAGGGCTCCCGTGAGCGTGGGCCAAGCTGGAGAGAATCCACAGAAGGATCCCCTGGTTAGAGAGGAAACTTTGGATGCCAGGCTGAGGAGTTTGGACTTTATTCTGAAAGCAACTAAAAGGCACTGAAAAAATTAAGATGAACTTTGGGAAAATAACACCCCTCCTCAACCCGCCACAGGGCTCCACAGGATAAGGGGTACCTGGAAGACTACGAGGCTAGGAGCACCTGGTATAAGGGCTGTGAAGCCCTGGCCTCCTGGGATAATTTGTGGGGAAGAAAAGAGAAATAATAGTAAGTAACGTTTATGGATTCCAGAACTTTACATATTCGAAGTCATTTAATCCTCCGTGAAGAAGGTATTGTTATTGGCATTCCCATTTTACAGATGAAGAAACTGAGTCATTGAAAAAAGGTGACATGCCCAAGGTTATGTAGCTACTAATGGGAAGATATAGGTTTTGAGGCCAGGTAGTCCGGCTCCAGAACTCATTCTCTGTTATCTGAGCCAAGGTGGTGACAGAGTGGGGTCTGGGGTCTTGGAGGGGTTGGTGACTGAATATAGCTGCCCCCTCCCACCCTTTCATCTACAGTCTTCCAACATTGCCTGGCCTTCTCTGGCACTGCCAGGATTGGCTTTGTTCCCCCTCCCCAGCTTAACAAAGTGAAAATTAATATTTAATTATTCTCCTAAATGAAAATTGATGGCTCCATTGGCCAGCCCCAGCAACATCCATGCCATCAATCTTTCCTCTGGGCCTGCCAGGGGCAGCAGCAGCTTTATTCAGCTGGCCTCAGGCCCACCAGAATGGAGGGAGGAAGGTGTCCAGCTTTCTCTAAGCGCTGGGTCCCAGGTACAACTGCCATCTTCTGGAGAAGAAGAAACAAAATCAATCTCGCTGCTTCTGGAGACAGGCAGGACTGCCAGTGGGACGAGGAAATGCCAAAGAGAAATCCTGAGCCCCTCGGGGAAATTTCATGGGAACTGCTGCACTGGGACCTCCACCTGCCCTGTGCTCATTTCTGTCACCTATCAAAGCTTGGCTCCCTACTCAGGATTTCCTTCAAACCTCAGTGGTGTGTCCCATCTTCTTCAGCTTCGTCCCTGTGACGCTGGAGCCACTTCCTTCAGCCCCACTTTAGGTCCCAGAATCCACCTGCAGACGGTGAAGCCCAACTTCACCCCCACCTCTGGGACTGAGAAAGTGCCCCCTTACTTGTGTATCTCCCTGCTTATGACTTCCTTTCCTTTGGGCATCCATCCCTTGAACACTATGAAGGAGATGGACAGACTGAGTACATTTGCTCTTGCAGTTGTGCCCTGCACAAAACAGCTTGAGTGGAAAGAGCAAATGGGGGGCAAAATCCAGCCATGCTCTGCTGACCAAGCCATGCACATTATCACAGGGTTGTGTCAGCTCAGAGGAAGACGCACGTTTTTTCTAACTCACACAAAGGCACTGTATGTGCTAGCAGATGCCCAGTGAGTGAGTCAAGTCTTTGCCCTCAAGGAGCTTCCAGCCCAGAAATAGCTCATTACATCTCAGTGGGGTTTACAACTGGGTACGTAAAACACGCAGCAGGAGTAAAGAGGGAGAAGAAACTTCATAGAGGAGATGCCATCAGAGCTGAATCATGATCATAATCCATCATGTTTGAAGGTCTAACTCCTAAAAGACAAAGGCCACTTCTGGAAATCTGTGGACAGTGTGAGAACTGGTAGAGAAGGTGTCCAGCAAAGAGAGCTAAGGCTCTCCGTGAATGGACAGTATCGTGTGTGTTGGGCAGCAGAGAAGGCAGGACTCACAAGTTCTGACTGCCTGTCTCAGGATCTTGGGATTTACTGGGAGGCTTGCAATGGGGAACCACGGGTGGGTTTTAAACAGGGAAGAGTGAGGGACTGGTTTTAAAAGACCACTCTGGCTACAGGGTGAAGGTTGGCTTGGAGAGTTAGCACCACTGGCGGGAGGATGATGCTTTAGGATGGTTGCTTGAGTGCAGGTGAATGATGATGCTGGCCTGGAGCTGGGCGTGGGGCAGGAATGAGGCGGAGAGGATGCACTTGAGAGGTATTTACCATATGCCTATAGAGTCTAGAACCATTGGCACTTGGTTGAATTAGAGGAGGGGGTGAGTAGAACAAACTGCTGGAAGTGGTGAAGTTTGCTTTTCCTCTGCTCTGCTCCTCCCTGCACCCGTGACACCTCTCTTACACCCACCAGTGGTCCCTTCTCTGGGGAGATTCTGAAAACACTCTTCCCGTTGGGGGGGGGGGAAGGGGGGAGAGGCTGAGAGCATGAGTGCCGAGTGGAGGAAGGAGTTGGCATTAGCACAGAAGCACCTGAAGAGGGCAATGCTGAGCCTAAGGGCAGGAATTTTAGGCAAGTGAAGCAGGGCGAAGGGGTGGGGTCTTGCCTTCCCTCTGCTGATGGGGGCAGAAGCATCAAGGCCCCGCACGTGTACATGCTGACTGCCGCCTTCCCCTCTTCACTTCCTGGAGTAAATTGTTCTCTCCTCTCGCTGACATTCTGTCCCTTGATTTCCCCTCCAGGACTGGGCTCTGAAGCAGACATGAGCCTGCACGCCACCTAGGAAACTCTCAAGGGAATAGGTGCAAGCCCAAAGCAAGAGCTCACCTGAGGTCCCGTGACAAGTTCTTGGCCAAGGAGGCAATGCCTTCTTTTCGTCAAAGAGGAACCATGGTTACCTCACGTCCCTCCCCTGGCTGTGGCAGGAAGGAAGCAGGGTAGGCTTGCCCAGGCCGTTCACGTGGGCAGCTCTCTTTCTCCTCCAGCCACAGCATACCTAAATCCCTTGCCACCTCCCCGTGGGGACTGGGCCCAGAGCACGGGGGGCACTGCTCTCCCCAGTTCTGTCCTCATCCTCTTGGGCTACTCCCTTGAGGACTTGTCCTGCACCTCCAAACTCCCAAACTGCCAACCTCCCCAACACCAAAGCCGTAAACCTGAGAGTCAGCCATCATTTCCTCTTCTGCCTCAGTCCCATACCCACCAGGATTTTAGTCCAGTTAATTCTTCCTAAACATCTCTTGAGTCTGTCCGTTTCCAACTCCCCTGGCCCAGGTCACCCTCCCCCCTTTCCTGTATCACTGATTTTCCTGCCTCTGATCTTTCGCTTTCCAATCTTTTCTCTGGATGGTGACAGCTTGTGAGATCTTCCATAAGACAGCAAGGACTAGATTATTTTGCTTAAAACCCTTCCCTGGATCCATATCACCTTTGGAATACAACAAAGTCAAATTCCTTGTCGTGGTTTTCACAGCCTGCCCCGATCTGGCCCCTGCCCACCTTTCAGTTCCATACCCTTCCATTAAACAAACAAACAACCTGTATTACATCTGGTGCACCTACTAAGACGCAGCCATTGTCATTTTCACCACAACCCTGGAAGGTAGGACCATGATTCTCCTTTTTACTAATGTGTATTGAGGCTCAGAGACCTTAGAGAAGTTGCCAGTGATGGAGCCAGGATTTCAATCCATGTCTGTCTGACTCAAGTGATTTGTTATACCCAGGTTGATTCTGTGCCAGGTGCCCACCAGAACCCTTGCTCCTTCAGACTGGCAGCTGCCTCTCCATACCCCAGGCACCTGGAGCATTCAGCCTCTAGCCCTACCTCTCCCATTATCGTCACATGGCCCAGTGACCCCAGTCCTACAAATGACCCCCCAGGTCAAATCTGCCTCCTCCACGAAGCATCCCCTGATCAGCGTCTCCAGCTGGAGTCAGCCTCTCCCTGAGCTCATTACCGTGCACTTCTCCTAAGGCCCTGCTCACTCTGTACCCCATTACTTGTTCATGTCTGAAGAATAGAGTCGAGCAGCACAGCACAAAAATCATGGCCTTCAATGTCAGACAGAACTGGAGGAAAATTCCAGCTCAACCACTTACCCACCATGTGTTCTTGGACAAGTGATTATCCTCCCTCAGCCTTAGCCTTCTCATCTACAGTATGGGGACAATGGTATTACTTGCAGAGAGGTTGGACGGAATTTAGAAACAATGTATGTCAAGTGCCCCAGGAAGGTCCTGGCGCATCCTAGGTTCTCAGGAAATGGTGGCATTATCTTCCCGTCTGTGAGCTTTTGAGGACAGGGTCCCCAGGGTCATCACTGTCTCCTCCAAAGGACCCATACTGGGCATCTTCACAGAGTTCAGGAAAGGCTGGCAGCATGCCCCACTGGTGAGAAGCCTAGGTGCCCAGCCTCTGAGGTCTAGACTCTGCCAGGTCCCTGGGAAACATGTATGTACCACCTAATGCCCACTCTCCATCAAAGGGTGGGGGGGAGGAGGAAAAGGGCGTTCTCCAGAGCACCGATGAGCTCCATCTTCCCAGAAAGCCAGCTGGGAGGCAGCTGCCATGGAAACCACTGCTGTCACATGTGCTCATCACTCTAGGCTCCAGAGAGAAATTCTCAGGATCTATTTAAGAACTAATAAAATAATGATGGTCTCGCTCGCCCTCACTGCCCCCAACCTCAGGTTTCTACCCTTCTTCCCTTCTCCCTCTCCACTCTCCTCCCTGCCTTCCTGCGTCCCCTTCCTGACCCGTTATCTTCTCATTTCCTTCCCATCTCCACCAGTATTTCTCTTTCCTTGTCCCTTTCTAGATCTGTCTCTTATAGTCTCTCATCATTTCTGTCTTCCTGTGTCTCTTCATCTCTCTGTGTGTCTCTGCTCTCCATGGCTCTGTCTCTTGGTCTCTGCTCCACAGTCACAGGTGGCCATGCCCAGCGACGGTCCTGTCCTCCTGGTCCCTGGTCCAGGCCAGCCCAGACCTGTCCAGCTTGCCCTGATATGCTTGGATCGATCTGTCATCCCCTCTAGACTGCAGCCCGAGTCCTATTGGTGTCTCGACCCCCACCCGCAGCCTGGGACACTGCAGGTGCTCCACCACCAGCGGGTGGGCGTGTCAGAGTGTTTAAGAACCTGAGCTTTGGGTGGGAGGGAAATTGCACAGATTCAGGCTTCGTCTGTTTTCCTTCCTTCCTTTCTTTTTTCCCCCCAATAAACCCTCCCCACTCCCCCACCCCCAAATTTGATCCAAAGGAAATTGCTCAACTGTGACTGCCAGGGCGTTACCATGGTTACTGGGTAGCACTTGTGGCTATGGTAACAGGAAGCTGCCTGTTGTCTAGGCAACGAGCACATTGGTAGAGGATGGAGTGGCCCGTGATTGGTGCAGAAGCAGTGCATTTCCTGAGGGGAGGGGGTCAGATCATCACCTTCTCAGGCCAGATGGGCATCAGTACCCCTTCTCCATGACCAGGAAGGCCGCTGTTCTTTCCTCCGGGCACTCAGCTGTCTGCCCCCCAACAATAATTTCTCACATCCTACGCACCCAGCTCTTGGCAGTTTACAAAGACCTTTTGCATCCCCATTATCTCATGTGATCCCCACAACACCCATGAGAGGAAGGTGAGATGGGGATTCCATCATGAATTCTCTTAGGGTGGTTGGGGGATGGGAATGTGTGGGGTGTAAATTGACAACACCTAAGAGCTTTTACAAATTCAATCCCCAGCTTGAGAGTCTGATGTGGTTCCCAGGTAATTCTTGTCCACTCCTGATCAGGGAACCCTTGAATTAAAAGGTGACATTGGTTGGTGGGGGAGGGTATGGGGAGGAGTCAAGCTGCTTTTCAGGTTTATATCTTGGATGACGGGAAGGATCAAGTTCAGGCAAAACACTGAACTCTGGTTTGGCTGTGTCACGTGGAAGGTGCCAGTGGGACTTTCTAGTTGGGATGTCCAGCAAGCAGCTGGACACTTGGGTCTGAAGCTCAGCGGGGAGGGAGGGCTAGAGATGCAGAGCTCTGAGTCATCCCCGTGGGGACAGCAGCTGTGCTGTGGGGTGTGGGTGACAGTATCCAGGAAGAAGAGGAGGAGCAGAATGAGCAGGGCTGAGAAAGACACCCTGGAGAACCCCAACATCGTCAGGGGAAGCAGGGCCCAGGGAGGGGGCTGAGGGGTAGACACAGAAGCTTGGGGAAGCTTTTTCCCATTTAACAAAGCGAATCTGAGAGACGTTGGCTTATTGGAAGTCATACAACCATTAAATGGCAGAGTCGGGGATAGACAGCGCTAAGTCTGATTCTCAGATGGTTTAATCTAAATGACACATAGAATTATATCCTCAATTTGAGGCACAAAACACAAATCTGCAATATCATGTTTACGCTCCCACCCAATTCCTCTCACCCAAAGCCTTTAAGGGAGTCTAGGAGCCAGAGGCACAGGCTTCATGTGGTCCCTGCCCAGAGCCCAAGGCAAGAGAATCTCCTTAGCTTCCACAGTCTGTCCTGCTCTTGACAATGAGCTTCCTATCACCCAACCCTTCAGTTTCCAGCACCTTCTAAATTCCTGGATTTAAGGCAGGAATCCTGGAGAAAATCTGTAATCCCAGTGTGAGAGGGGTAAAGTACAGAGTTCAGAGGGGCCAGGGCTTAGATCCTGCAGAGTCCGGGGGTGGAGAAGCTGGGGGTCCCTAGGGCCAGGCAGTCATGCTGACTGGGAGTGTTGGTCTGATGTCTTTCAGATGAATCGTCCAATTCAAGTGAAGCCGGCTGCCAGTGAGGGCCGAGGAGGTAACTTCCCTGCCTGATGGACCTCAGCGTGTCACCTGTGTAGGGGATGATGGGCCCACTCCTGGAATCAGTCCTACCCATGGTTTATTACTAGAGACTCCCTGGGTCAGGGGGTCAAATGATGTCCAGAGTTGCTCAGCACCAGAAACAGCTAAGCCATCCTAGCTCAAACTGAGAAGGGATGGGGTCCAGGATCCCTAGACCCAGAAGAGGCAGGAAGAGCTTAAACCAATGCTGCAGATAGAAGAAGGGAGCTCTTGCCACCTTGCCCCTCGAGAGAGTTCATTCCTGTTTTTCCAGGTTCTCTTTGTTTGAAGAACAGGGCTAGAGTTACTCTCCTTTCCCAGATCCTCCTGATTACAGAGAACCCAGTCCTCTTGAGGGCGAGGCCACTCATTCCCTCATTGCAGTTGCCTGGCTACTCATGGTCAAAGATGAGGCTGGTACGACAAACTTTGTAGGCCATATTAAGGAATTTGACTCTAGGCTGAAGACCATAGAACTACTTTGAAAGTTTTTTAGTGCATTGCTGGTGCACAAAGACCAATGCTTCTTAAGAACAGGAGGGGTTGAGAGCTTGCGCTTTCAGACAACCCGCTACATTCTGGCCACTTCCATGCTGGAAAAGCAGTGCTAGCTCCTGGTATCAGTTTTTGGTGTCTTTCTCGCTTTTGGGTCTTATATTGCTTGTCACCCTCCCTGATGTCTGCTGACTCTCTCCCTTGGCTAAGATTCTCCCTGCCTTACTCAAGATCAGCCACCATTTTGTTAGGTGAAAGAAACTGCTCAATGTCATGGAGACAACGGAACCCAATTGACAGACATTTATTAACCCTACTAACTCTGCACACCCTCTCAGAAATCATGCTCAGTACGAGGGCTTCTGGTAGCTTCCTGGTTCCATTGTGGAGTTCTTTCCTCCAAAAAATCGTACTTTCATCCTTCTAGATTCTCTGACCTCTGTTCTCTGATTCTTAATTTCTGGTCAAGATGTCACCACCCCTACTTTGCCTCGAAGAGGTATTTCCAAGCTTCCTCCTCCCCTCCACACACACATTCTCCTTTCCCGTCTCATTCTTTCAATTTGTAAGAAGTCCCAGGCTGCATACCAAACCTCTGGGTCACCTGTCCCAAGAATTTCTGTTTCTTGGGTAACTGTTAGGCATCAAGGCCACTGCTGGCCATCTTCTATGCCCTGCCCACAAACACTAGACATCCCATAGCTGAGAGTCCTGCTGAGAGTACCCGAGTGAGCTAAGAAGCAGACAGGTTGGGATGCCATTTATTCAACCATCCAACCAGCAACTTACTCCACATTAGGAATACAGATGTGAGCAAGGCAGACCTGGCCGCTGGCCTCATGGAGCTCTGCGCTATGAGAGGATGTAGACAAGTCAACAAGGGGTTACAATTCAGTGTGATCAGTGCTTTTCAAGTCCTGGGGGTACTGTCGGGACACAACCAAGGGGCAACCAGCTTAGTCTGGGAGGTCAAGGTGGGCTCCCAGAGGTAGAAGTATTTGAGATCTCTAGGACGAGCAAAAAGTAGTGAAACAGAAAAAAAGAGTAGGGAGGAGAAAGTGTTTCAGGCAGAGAGAATAGAACGTACAGAGCTCGGAAGAACATCAAGCAACTTGGAGTCTGGTTTAGGAACTAAGTCCACAGTGCTGGGGGCACGCCTGCCGTTTGGAGTCCAACATCTTGTCTGGGTTGGGGCAGCTGCACAAAGGAAGCTTCCATGCTGACAGTGCTTCTGGTTGGCTACGTCCCTATGTCCTGGTCATCTGGGCCCCAACCAATGGCATCAGCCTAAGTTTTATCATTTTTCTCTTTCTTTTTGTACAAGTGTTTCAGGTGTCACATCAATGGTAAATTCTGTGCACGTAGCATCTCACCTCATTACCTGTTTATATTCGAGCAGCTCAAGAGAGCAGGAAAAGCAAATCTAGCTGAAAAGAGGTCTGCCTGGCAGTAGAATTCATAATTTTAGTAGTGATGTGTTACACAGATATTTCTTAAGGAGCATATACACCACAGATGGCTCTTAAGGAGCATATACTCCAAATGCATCCATGGATAATGCTTCTTGCAGCTTTGGATGGCAAGATCTCTCAATTCCGCCCTGCTCCCGCTCAGCGTCACCAGATGTTCCCTGACACATATTTGGGAGAGAGGAGGCATACATGTATTAAGTCTTCTTGGAGAACAGTTGGGCCTTTATAATTTATAAATATTTTACTACCAACTGATCTGTGTTACATAATCTTGTTAGTAATCAAAATGTTTTCCTTTTCTTCCATGTTGTCATCTCTCTCTTCCAAAGTGAGTTTAGCTCTCTGCTGAATTTTAACACAAATTAATGTCTTAGAAACTTAACTTTTAAAATGGTGTTGGATTTTGCTTTTGAAATGTAACATCTGACACCAATGTGCGACATCTTGTCCCATTCAAATCTTGTCTCTGTGATCCCAGACATTCTGTAAACATTCAGAATTAATGGTCATACCTGTCCTGATATATTTAAGCCTGTGAACCTGCGTGTTTTTTATTCCTGAAGTTAAATCCCTTAGTTTATGATAGTTGATTAATAATGATTTCTATATCTGATAAGAATACTAGTATCAATGTAGACATAATCCAAAGATTATCAAGGCAAACATAATCTTCCAAAAGTCTGCCATTTTCTTGGGATTATTAGATTTTTCTTCCCATAAAATAGGGATCACCAACTCAAATTCTATAGGAGTCAGGTGAGTAAGCCTAAATGGGTGAGACAGACTATCATGATTTAATAAAAAAATTACATTTTAATTATATTAAATGTTGGCAGCTAATTAAATTTTTTAAATAGAGCAGCATATGAGAATCTAACCAAACCTATCAGGTTTGCTTCTTTGGCCCAAAGACTTCCATTTTTTCATCTGCCATACAGAGTTTTCTATTGTGCACACATGAGCTTTTAGACAAAAATAGTTACTTTCCATTCTGTCTCTTGAATTTTGATGCTAGTGCAACAGGATAGTATCCCTCTTATTTTTAATCAATAGACATGAGACTTGTGGTTGAAATAACCTATATTTTGAACACATTGTATATTGTATTACTTTTAGAAGTCATGGGTAACACGCACATTCAATGCTTACAGTGCAATACCAGTAGCAACACAACAGGATCTGCCTAAGAGGAGATGCTAGGCTCCTCTTCTTCCATGGCCATGCCCTGCAGCTTTTCCAGCACTCAGAGTGTTAGATGGGCATCCACGTCCTCACGGACTATATTATAGCAGCCTTTGAATGTATCCCAGCCAGTTCCCATAAATTCTGCAGCTAAATTCATACTGTTCATATATTCCATACTCCATGCCTCTATTTTACATCTAGGGGCACTGAGCAGTATATTCTTAAGGAAAAAATGCACCTAATTTTCCAAAATAAAATTATCTCCAATTATATTAAAGACACTATATACGAGGTGTGATCAAACAATATGGTGAATGTTTAAATTAAAAAATTTATTACAGTAAAAGACACATTGCCATTAATTCCCCTCCAAATACTCCCTCTCACTTTGAACAAATTTATCCCACTGTTCTTGCCACTTTCTGAAGCAGTTCTGATAGTTATCTTTCGTGAGTGTCTTTAGTTGTGCTGTCATGGCTGCCTCCATGTCCTGAATCATTTGACTTTGGGGAAGAGCCAGAAGTCGCATGGTGCCAGATCCAGTGAAAAAGGCAGATGAGGACACACGTAATGTTTTTATTTGACAGAAATTGCCGTATACCAGAAGCGAAGTGTGACACGGAGCATTGTTATGATGGAGGATGATTTACATCACACTTTAAAACACACCTTCTCAGAGCGGCCGGTTAGCTCAGTTGGTTACAGTGCGGTCCTCTTAACAACAAGGTTGCCGGTTCGATGGGCCACTGTGAGCTGCGCCCTTCACAACTAGATTGAAACAACCACTTGACTTGGAGCTGATGGGTCCTGGAAAAACACACTTAAAATAAATAAAAGTTTAAAAATAAATAAATAAATAAATAAATAAAAGTTAAAAAAACAAAAAAACAAAACACACCTCGCAATTGTACCTCACACCTGACTGACTGCACCAAATAAGTTGAAACATGTCAGACACTGTTACTAAGGTTTGACACTTCGCTATCCGTTATCTGTATTGAAGATCCCTGCCTTTTTGTTGGATGGCCATTGCCAGCAGCATTCACTGCATTTGCTGATTACAACGGAAAGGCTCCATGTCACACATCACTTCTGGTACGACAATTTCTGTGAAATGAAAACAGTAATACAGTGTGTCCTCATCCACCGTATTCCCGATCTGGCACCATGCGACTTCTGGCTCTTTCCCAAAGTCAAAATGATTCAGGACATGGAGGCAGCCACGACAGCGCAACTAAAGACACCCACGGAAGAGGACGTCCAGAACTGCTTCAGAAAGTGGCAAGAACGATGGGATGAGTGTGTTCCAAGCGAGCGGGAGTATTTGGAGGGGGATTAATGGCAATGTGTCTTTTGCTGTAATAAATTTTATTTTTAATTTAAACATTCACCGTAGTTTTTTATCACACCTCATACTTTAAACATACGTAGTGCCAAAAACTTTTCCTTCAGCATTTAGATTTATTTGAATGTGAACACTAAAATGTTTTCCTGGACAAATATTTAAGGTTCGTGTATTTGAAAATGTTAACCACAAATTATATGAGGCCAGAGCTAGAGATCCCCAAATCCCTCACATTATGGTAACTAAATAGGTCTATTTTATTTGCTCTTCAGCACAGAGACTGTGGTTGATATTTCCTAGCTTACATTATCTCTACTGTGGAAACACTAAAAATAAGTTAAACTGTAAGTATCAATCTTATCAGAAAAGCATTTTTTAGTCCTAAGGCAAAATCTTCAAAATCATTGAACTCCTGTATTCTTTCCTCTCTTTCAAATTTCATAACATAAAATCAATAAATTCATAAATCACAATGGTGATTGCTCTGCTTGTTCCATTCCCCAAATTTGCTGTATTTTTTTACTCAGCAAATATTTATGTATCTAAAATGACCAAGGTACAGAAATAGGTTAAGTAATCAATCTATGCACTCTTTTTCCCTTACTTTTTAACTCTAAAATTGAAAACATTTTTTGAGGTGAGGAATCTCTTTTTTAATCTTGAAGTTTCATTTAACTCCACTCTAAAATCCAATTATTGTTTTCATATAAACCCTCTTATCCCCATCCTATAATTGTTTAAGTAATTCTGCCTGAATTTGCAAGGGTTTGGTTAAATATTAGCCTGAGTTTTGAGTAATAAACATATATTAGTATCTGACTAGGTGAGCCATCTTTTCCAAAATTTTTCTAGGATTCTATTTTATTCAGCGTTTAACAACTAAACTTTGAGTTGAAGTTAAATTTTGAGCTAGAATTTTCAGAATTTCATAAAAGTGGGACATATCCTCTGATCAAAATCAAATATGGATCTTAGTAACAACGATTCTATTGGTCAGTTGACACTCATATCTATCTTCAATTAAATACTTATTTAATTCTAAAAAGTATTCTTCCAACTGACTGGATATGTTTCAACTGTACTGCTTAAGATTTTACTCAAGTTAATGTTTCACTTCCTGAAATGCATTCTACCTATGAAGGTAAAGAGAGCTGCTTCCCTTCAGTATGGCTCAGAGCAGGTCATCCAAAGCTGATCGTTTACGCCGTGGGCATGGCTGAACCGCTGACAAGCCCTTCAGGTACAGGTGTACAGCTTACAAAAAGAAGAGGCATCGCGGGAGGCTGAAATTCTTCTCTCTTAAGGGAACACGGAAGCCCAATCTTGGTTTCCCTTTCTTACTCATCTCCTGGCTTTCCTGGATCAGGATAAAGATACAGTTCTTTCTTGGTCTAATTTCCTATTTTTTCAACTATCCTTAAAGCTCTTTTTATTTTTTCTAAATTGTGGTAAAATAGACATAACAAACTTTACCATCTTTACCGTTTTTAAGTGTATAGTTCAGTAGTGTTCAGTACATTCACATTGTTGTGCAACCAATCTCTACAACTTTTTCATCTTATGAAACTCAAACTCTGTACCCATTAAACAGTCATTTCCCACTTACCTGTCCCTCCAGCCCCCAGGTAACCACCATTCTACTTTCTGTGTCTCTGGATACCTTGTATGAGGGAAATCATGCAGTATTTGTCTTTGTGTCTGGCTTGTTTCACTTAGCATAAGGTCCTCCCTCAAGGTTCATCCATATTGTAGCATATGTCAGAATGCCTTCCTTTTAAAGGCTGAATAATATTTCATTGTACAGATCACATTTGTTTATCCATTCATTGATTGATAGACATTTGGGTTGCTTCCACCTTTTGACTGTTATGGATAACATTACTGTGAACATGAATGCACAAGTATCTCTCTGAGACCTTGATTTCAATTCTTTTGGATATACACTCAGAACTGGTACTGCTGGATTACATGATAATTGTATTTTTAATTTTTTGAGTAATCACCATACTGTTTTCCATCATGGCTATACCATTTTACATTCCTACCAACAGTGTACAAGGGTTCCAATTTCTCTACATCCTTGCCAACAACATTAGTTACTTACTGGATTTTTTTTGTTTGTTTTTTGTTTTGTTTTGTTTTTGGATAACAATCATCCTGATGGGTGTGAGGTACTACCTCTCTGTGGTTTTGATTTGCACTTTCTTAATTTGTACTCTTGTTGAGCGTCTTTTCCTATGTTTGTTGGCCCTTTGTATATCTTTTTTGGAGAAATGTCTATTCAAGTCTTTTGCTTATTTTTAAGTCAGCTTATTTGGTTTATTGTCATCATTGAATTGCAGGAGCACTTTATACGTATATTCTGGATACAAACTCCTTATCAGATATATGATTTGCAATTATTTTCTCCCATTCTGTAGGTTGCCTTTTCACTCTGATTATGTCCTTTGATGCACAGAGTTTTTAATTTTGATGTAGTCCAATTTATCAATGTTTACTTTTGTTGTCATATCCAAGAAATCATGGGCCAAATGCAAGGTCATGAAGCTTTTCCCCTATTTTACATCTAAGGGTTTTACAGTTTTAGCACTTATGTTTAGGTCTTTGACCCATTTTCAGTTAATTTTTGTATATAATTTAAGGTAAGGGCCCAACTTCATTTTTTTTATTTTATTTTTTTTTGCATGTAGATGTCCAGTTTTCTCAGCACCATTTCTTGAAAAGACTGGTACTCTTGTCAAAAGTCATTTGATCATATGTATGAGGGCTTATTTTTGGGCTCTCTAGTGTATGTCACTGATCTGTATGTCTGCAGTTATTCCAGTACCACACTGATTACTGTAGCTTTAAAGTTTTGGTGTTTTTTTAAGATTTTATTGGGGAAGGGGAACAGGACTTTATTGGAGAACAGTGTGTACTTCCAGGACTTTTTTCCAAGTCAAGTTGTTGTCCTTTCAATCTCAGTTGTGGAGGGTGCTGTTCAGCTTCAAGTTGTTGTTCTTTCAGTCTTAGTTGTGGAGAGCACAGCTCAGCTCCAGGTCCAGTTCCCATTGCTAGTTGCAGGGGGCGCAGCCCGCCATCCCTTGCGGGAGTCGAACCGGCAACCTTGTGGTTGAGAGGATGCGCTCCAACCAACTGAGCCATCTGGGAGCTCAGTGGCAGCTCAGCTCGAGGTGCCGTGTTCAACTTTAGTTGCAGGGAGCGCTGCCCACCATCCCTTGCGGGAGTCGAGGAATTGAACTGGCAGCCTTGTGGTTGAGAGCCCACTGGCCCATGTGGGAATCGAACCGGCAGCCTGCGGAGTTAGGAGCATGGAGCTCTAACCGCCTGAGCCACCGGGCCGACCCAGTAGCTTTAAAGTTTTAAAAGTTTTAAAGTTAGGAAGTGTGAGACCTCCAATTTTGTTCTTTTTCAAGATTGTTTTGGCTATTCAGGGTCTCTTGAGATACCATGTGAATTTTAGACTCTTTTTTTCTTTTTCTGCAAGCTATGCCATTGGGTTTTTCATAGGGATTGCATTAAATCTATAGATTGTTTTGGGTAATATTGACACCTAATGATATCATATCTTTCAATCCATGAACACGGGGTGTCTTCCACTTATTTGTGTCTTCTTTAATTTCTTACAGCAATGTTTTGTAGTTTCCTTTTGCCTCCTTGGTTAAGTTTGTTCCTAAATATTTTATTTTACTTTGATGCTTTTCTAAGTAAAATTATTTTCTTAATTTCCTTTTCAGACTGTTCACTGCTAGAGTATAGAAACACAACTGACTTTTGTTTGTTGATTTTGTATTCTGCAACTTCACTGAATATATTTATTAGTTCTAAAAGGTGTGTGTGTGTGTGTGTGTGTGTGTGTGTGTGTGTGTGTGATATTAAAGCTCTTCTTGAAGTTCATCATATCTGGCCAGGAGACTCTGTTTGCCCTGGATATTAGCTTCATTCAAGTTTCCAGTCTTCCTTGGATCCTTATGCTTCAGTCATCACTAAGATCATCAGTGGAGATGTTCTGCCACCAGCAGGACCTGCTGGGTTGGTGTTTGGAGGAAAGGTGGCACAGTATTTTGAGGATGTGTTTGGTGGTTGGTACCCCAATGCTGAAACCTTGCTTCTACATTATTCCTATAATCATGACTTCCCATCAACATTGAGGTGAGTGGGTGTGAGGGACCTAGAAGCCAGAAACTTGATTACCTCAAGAATTCCTCAGGGTCAACTTGAGGCCAAGACTCCTTTCTTGAATAGCATCTTGGTGCTATTCCTGGGGAAGATGAAGCAGACTGACTCTGCCGCTGGGCTCTCAACCCCATCATTGCTGCATTAGAATCCCTGAGCTGTATGACCAGCTGCACAAGGCGGCTTCATAGATATGGACCTCTGGGGCCCAAACAACTTGGTTTGGGTTCAAAAAAGCATTTGGTAGAAGAGCAAGGAGTACACATTGGTTGCAAACAGAACAATGCAGTTATACCATTCAACTGTGTGTCTTTCCTACTATGTCTTAATGCCACACTGATGTTATCTTCCAATTCCTCCCACTTCAGGAAAGTTGAACTTCCCTCTTTGATAGTCTCATATTTCTAGGGACCCATTCACCACCCATGGGATGCTTTTATTTAGACATTTCTGACCTACCTCTTACAGACTTTTCTTTTTTACCAAACTGGTAGAGTTTGACCTATAGGAAATTGAATTATCTGAACTAAATCTCATCATCATCTCTCCCTGGTGACATTGATCAGCCCTCCAAATATTCAGGGCTGTGGATTTGAGAACTATTCTCAGCAGTCTAGCCTGTACTTCTCTTTTACCAGGTCTCTTAAGTGTATCCCACCACTTTGGGATCACCCGAGGCTTAAGGTCACTGTGACCCAGGTCATCCTCTTGTCAAACACCATTAAGGTCCATGTACAACGGCAAAGAGGATACTAGGATTCAAGGTGATGCCTGGGAAACGGGCAGCACAGAGCCCAGCCTATACCCTGGCCTCATTTCAATTTCAAATTCTGTACAGCCCTGTAGCCCAGAACCATCGAGTCCATGCCTTATCTTGGAAATGGATATTCACAACTTGGGAGACTCTCACTACAAAAGAAGGATCACAGAATTTCATGGTCTGTGATATGACCTTGAACCGACAAGCATCAGCACAAAAGAGCAACAAGAAAAAGAGCAGGTGAAGGATCAGACCACAGTCCACACAACCCTCTTTCCCATCCTGCGGACTCTATCTCAACCTTGACATCTCTCTTCCTACCTAGGATGCTGGTCATGTAGCATGACATCTTATCTAGGTACCATCAGCATCTTGTAGCTCCTACCCAATGACACAGCTGCACTATAAATTAGGGCATCATGAAACCCCTTTTAAGCCTTGGAACTCTGGAGGCCCTAGGATCTTCTCCAGCCCCTCCTGGGCCTTCTGCAGCCAATGGGCATACTTTAGTGTCATAGCTCAGAGTAATGACACAGTCTTCTGGGGTTTGATTCCCTGACCAAATGAGGTCTGTCCTCCAATGTCAAGGCAAAGCCGCCAACATCATACTAGTCAAGAGATTCATGAAAAACCTTTCCTATCTTCTCAGGTTCCTGAACAGGATGATCTCAGATCCCTCTTCATACACCTTCTGGAACTCTATTCCCTATCTTTTAGGTCAGTGGTTTTCAAAAGACTTTCCTTGGAGCCCCATCTAAGGGGTAGTAGGGGAAGATGAAGCCAGAGGAATTCCCGCACACACACACCCCGCACTTCCTTCACTGACGTCAGTCAGAGAAGTTCTGCTTTTCTCTTATATTTTCAGCTTCATCCTAATATTTTTGTAAGAACAATGGGTTCAATAGCCTTTTTAAAAGGTTGGGAAACCAGTGATGTGTTCCAAGGGCACTATTCTATGGCTAACACTCCAAGAAATGAAGCACACCCACTGATTGTGTCCTCACCACAGAAGGTCGACACCTCCTCTAGAATTCTGGCCACAAGTATCTTACCCATCCTTTTCCCCTCAGGATCACTGGGCAGTAATCCTCTGGACAGATTCTGCTGAAACACACTATGCCCATCCCATATAAACTGCAGCCCCGCACCTCCCCCCCCACACACACACACACAGACACAGCATTGACAGACAGACACCTTAGTGTACCCAGGGCAGCCTACTCTGAACCTTCCAGGTGCAATATGGACACACACACATAGCTTTGTTGGAGATTCCCTCCACGGCTAACTTTGGACAGTCTGTTCTTCCTTTCCACTGTCACCCAGGCTTCAGTCTATGACCCTTACCAGCCTTGCTCCATTGCACTCAGGATCCAAGCAACCCCATGGGCCTATCCGAGCTTATAAAGGATGTAAAGGAGTTTGGGGTGGGTTTTCTTGGGCTCCAGGATCTCAAAGGTGAAGCCTGAAGCCAGATTCCCACCCACTTCTTCTCTCCCAACTTGTATCACCCAGATAAAGCCCCACACTGAATCCAGAGACTTCCCTTGGTACAGAAAGGAGCAGGGCTTTGGCAGCAGGCCCCGTGGGCGGGGCCCCTGTACCCCAGGCTCTCGGATAGTGATCCTGTGGCCTGACTTGCTGTATGTGCACCTAAGCCATGGTCTCTAGCCCCAGCTCTCCGCCTTTCTCCAAAGGACACAGGCCCAACTTGCAGCCCTTTTCCTGGAATCTCTGCCAGTCCCAGAGGAAGGGTGGACACAGTGAGGGATCAGACATATTCTCAGGTGGCCTTCCAGGTCTAGAGGCAGAACTTGTTCTCCCATAGCGTGAACACCTGGAGTGGGACCAGGGCAGAGGAAGTCAGAAAGGAGGCAGCAGAGCTCAGTGAGGGCCCTGGCAGCTCAATGAGGCAAGGAAGTGGTGGAGGTGGGAGGTAAGGAAAGGGGTCAGGGATTCAGCAAGTGTAGTGGGAAAAATGCTAATGCTGGAGGCTCAGGAACCCAAGCTTCCTGTCCTCTTTCAGCCTTTGGGGGATGGGGGACACCCAGGTTGAGTTTGGTGCAAGGGGTGGGGAGTAATCATTCCGGAGCTCAGTGTCTGAGGATGAGGCAGTATGCTGAGACAACTGCTTCCGCTGCTGCTTTTTGACCCAGAATACTACTTGATTTAGCAGGAAGGGGCATTGATTCTAGCCACTGCCATCAGGCTGAGCAGCAAGGGTGTGCTTCTCTTCTCCAGACCCAGTCCGAATGCAAAGGCCTTCTCTGAGGACCCCCGACCTTAATAGGGCTCATATGGTCCAAAATAGCCTTTCCCAAACTCTAAGAACAGAAAGGTCAGACATATAAAAGATGTATATCGGGCTCTACCCAACCAGGATAATAACTGAATCACTTTCCACAAAGACAGCAGTGAGTCTTTCTGGATTTTTCCAGGATCTGGGTTTTCCTTATGGAAATCTGGGTTGCAGTTCCTTTTCTCCAGATGTGTCTGTAGGTGGTCCTGCCCCGGAAGAAACCCAACCTTGTAGCCCCAGGACCTCCTCACTCCCCAGTCTCTTCCCAAAGCTAGACTGCGGTGCGCTACCTTCTTAAGTTCCTCCAGCTACTCTGGGGAGTCCAAGAGGACTTAGGTTCCCCAGGTCACTCCTGGATTTGTCCCCAGAGGACCGAAAGCTGTTTGTGGGGATGCTGGGGAAGCAGCAGGGTGAGGAGGACGTCAGACGTCTGTTCCAGCCCTTCGGCCACATCGAGGAGTGCACTGTCTTACGGAGCCCGGATGGCACCAGTAAAGGTGACTTGAGCTGACCCTGGGATTTCCTGGTGACCCTGCCTCACTCTGGGCTACATGACCCTTTGGCCCCTGTGGCCTGAGCCACCCAATCCCTCTATCCTGCCCCAGGCTGTGCCTTTGTGAAGTTTGGGAGTCAGGGGGAAGCTCAGGCGGCCATCCAGAGTCTGCACGGCAGCCGGACCATGGCGGTGAGGGCGGGCGCGGGGGCCGAGGGTGAGGCCAGTGGGGTGGGGACGGGCTCCTCCTCCGCACATACGATCAGTGCCCCAGGAAAGGGCTTGATGGGCAAGGTGCTCAGCCCAGGGCTAGGGCTGGGGTCTGGACCAGTTACGGTGGCTTCCCCTGCCCTACCCAGGGCGCCTCATCCAGCCTCGTGGTCAAGCTGGCGGACACCGACCGGGAGCGCGCGCTGAGGCGGATGCAGCAGATGGCGGGCCAGTTGGGTGCCTTCCACCCGGCGCCACTGCCGCTCGGGGCCTGCGGAGCCTACACCACCGCGGTAGGTGCCGGGCCTCCGCAGGCGCGACGGGAAGGCGGGGGGCCAGGCAGGGGGTCGGGACCCAAAGCAGCTACCCGCCGCTGGGCCCTCCACACCCGCCCTTCTTCCCTCTCAAAGATCCTGCAGCACCAGGCGGCCCTGCTGGCGGCGGCGCAGGGTCCGGGTCTAGGCCCGGTGGCCGCAGTGGCGGCACAAATGCAGCACGTGGCGGCCTTCAGCCTAGTAGCGGCGCCGCTGCTGCCCGCGGCAGGTACTGCGCGCAGGGCCGGGCGCGGCTGGGAGGGACCTGGAGCCGGGCCGCGGCTGGGAGGGGACCCGGAGCCGGGCTGCGTCCTGACAACGCGACCTCCTCCGCCACCAGCAGCCAACTCCCCTCCGGGCGGCGGCCCTGGCACGCTTCCCGGCCTCCCGGCGCCCATCGGGGTCAATGGATTCGGCCCTCTGACTTCCCAAACCAACGCGCAGCCGGGCTCCGACACTCTCTACAATAGCGGGCTCTCCCCTTACCCAGGTGGGCCCCCGCTCCGCCCAAATCTCCCCGAAATGGAGTGGGGAGCGGGGGGTTGGATGAGGGACTTCTCCTCGATTCCTGCTGCCTGTCGCTCCACCCTGCCCGCCAGCCGGCCTTCACTACGGCCTCACGCCCCTCTCTCCCCAGCCCAGAGCCCCGGCGTGGCTGACCCCCTGCAGCAGGCCTACGCTGGGATGCACCACTACGCAGGTTTCACTGGGCGCTACGCGGCCTGGGGCGGGGGTGGAAGGGCCCCCAGAAAGGACTAGGAAAATTTGGATGGGGGGCGGGGGGTTTGGGCTCTCTTCTGAGGAGTTGACCCTCTCATTCCTCTACCCCTGGCCCCAGAACGACCTCTCTAGGGGTGAGGGTTACCATGAACTGGACCGAATTGGTCAGAGGTGGCCAGGCAGATGGGACCCTACTTGGGAGATGGATCCTGGGGTTCACTGCCCACTCCCACCTCTGTCTCCAGCAGCCTATCCGTCGGCCTATGCCCCAGTGAGCACAGCTTTTCCCCAGCAGCCTTCAGCCCTGCCCCAGCAGCAAAGAGAAGGTGAGGGACAGGGGGCTGGAGATCAGAGCCTGGTGGGGGCTGGACTCAGGGTCCCTCCCTCTGAACCAGCCTGCTACTGTTCTTGCAGGCCCCGAAGGCTGTAACCTCTTCATCTATCACCTGCCTCAGGAGTTTGGTGATGCAGAACTCATACAGACATTCCTGCCCTTTGGAGCCGTTGTCTCTGCCAAAGTCTTTGTGGATCGAGCCACCAACCAGAGCAAGTGTTTTGGTGAGCTGTGCCCCAGCCCTGGACTTTTCCCATTGCCAACTCTGAGATTCCCTACAGACCCTAAGATTGTCCCTCCACAAGCCATTGATTCCCAGAGACTGAGTATATGGCATAAAACAGGGTCATAGACAAGTGACGAGGCTCAGCCCAGGCCAGCAACAAGTCTAGTTCAGGATCATCTGGGAAGGTCAGGTGTCTGGAAGATGTTTAACCAGGTCAGGCTTTAGAGTCTAGCCAGGGCAGGAGGAGTCTGGATCTGGGACCAGAGAGCCCCTCCAACTCCAACTGCAGTTCAGACGACCAGAATGGGAACCGTGGAGGGAGAGAATCAACCCATGCTACTGAAAGACAGGGGAACTCCCTGACCAATACACAAACTCAGAATTGCTTCCTGTCCTTCCAAGAATTACCCTTTTAGGAAACTCAGGCCATTTGTCCATGTAAGTATGAGCATGTGTCCGTGTGTGTGTGTGTGTGCGCGCATATGCAAACAATGGAAGGTGGAAGGATGTATGTTTGATGGAACTGGCCTGAGGGGGCAGGGAGAAGAGGGGGCTGGTCAGAGAGAAAGGAGGCCCTGCTAAGCAGAGTTCCCAGCTAACCTCTGCCCACCCCTCAGGGTTTGTTAGCTTTGACAATCCAACCAGTGCCCAGACAGCTATTCAGGCCATGAATGGCTTTCAAATTGGCATGAAGAGGCTCAAGGTCCAACTAAAGAGGCCCAAGGATGCCAACCGGCCTTACTGATCTGCTCTCACTGACCAGCCACAGAAAGGTGAGTCCTTGGTGGACCCCAGGCAGATGGGGCCTGAGTGATGGAGGCCCTCTCCCCTTTGATGTTCTTTTTGGGACATTGGGGCACCCATCTCTGAAAAGTCTGGGAGAGAAGAGCCAGGAGTTTAGGAGGAACCCTTAGTTGGAGATGTTTTTCCTTCCATCCAAGGACTGAGATAAATTAGGCAACATTCTTTTCCCCATCGTCTGGGAGTGACAATTAACAGCAAGATCCAACCAGTTAGTTTTGCTCCCAGGATAGCCGCAGTGGGCCACGGGAATAGAGAACTCCTGCTGAAGGAGGGCAGAGGGATGGAGAATGAGACTAGAAAAGTAGGTTTAGGCCAGCTTGTGAAGGGTCTTAAAGGCCATGAGTTTGGACTTTATTCTGAAGATGGTAGAGAACCATGAGGAGTTCAGGTGAAGAAAGGACACAGTGTAAGGGCTGGGTAGTGTCAATGAACGCGGAGAGGAGGAGAGAAGCAAGTATGCTGAAGAAGCAGCGCCTGCGGGGCCTGGTGGGTGACGGGGAAGGAGACACCAGGCTGTTAGGTTTCTGGCAGGGCCAGCTGCCTGCGACTTTTAGAGACTTGCTATCTCAGATGGTCCTCGTGGCCCTGCCTCACTTGAGTTAACCCTGGGAGCCCTCTGGGGTGGGTGCTGGGCTGAAGTCATCTGCCGAGGACCCAGAGCCTGGCTTCAGTGAATCAGGCTGCTGCCTTCGCCCTACCGTAGCTCTGCTCTTCTGGAAGAGAAGCCCAGCCACTCACCCAAGCCGTCATTGATGGGGCAAGCTGCTGTTCTTGTCTTGCCCTCCAGAGTTATTTTTGCCTCCCTCCCCCACCCTTACCAATTCATACCAATAACAGATACCTAAGAGTGAGAAGAAGGAAAGGAAAACACAGAAGCGCTTGAGCAGCCCTTCTTGAAGGAGCAGCCGCAGCCAGAGGTGGATTGGACCCAAGACCGACGCCTGGGGCTCAGGCCACTTTGAGGATTGTTTTCATCACGTGGGTTGTGCTGTGCCTGTGGCTAGAGCTCAGTCTGGCAAGGCAGCTGGGGCTGGCTGAGGACTGACTGTCTAGGGGAACCAGCAGGGGCCCTTGGGGGTGCCAAGGGCTTCTCCGCAAGGGAAGCCCAGATTTACTTCTTTCAAAATCATATCATTCCTTAGAGTTTAGGGACCAAAGGACTATTGCTTTTTTAAGAATATATATATATATATATATATATAAATTAAAACAAAGAAAACAAACAAACAAACAAAAACTCACAAAAGACAGTATAGAGTCTCATAAAAGCTGCCTTTAACTATCCCTAGGAGACAGGGTGAAGGAGACCTTTAAAAGTCCCAGCCTAGGCAGAAGGGGGCTGTGGGAAGACTGTTCTGTGTCTCATTCTCTCTTAAACCATCTCCCCACCCGCCTTTTGAAGATAATGGACTGAGGTATAGGCTCAGACGCAGGTAACAAGAGCGTTACGGAAGCAGTGAACCCACAATCCCCAAACTCCTGAACAAGCGTCGGGAGGAGCTCTGGCCGCCCAGACAGGCCACCTAGCCAGCAGGAGTGGGAACCACTGCTTCCCCAGGCAGGAAGAAAGAGGGAGTGGGGGCCACCCTAGCTTTTCCCTTCCCCTTCCAGGTAGACAGAGGCCCTGCCTTTGGCTGAGCCGAGACACCTCCTGTGTCCCCCTCACCTCGAGCCAGCCCCAATATCCCCTCGCTCCAGGCCACCTTCTGACTCAAAGTCTAAGTTTGCCCACCTGTAAAGTAGATTCAGGATATATGTAGAGGGCTGTGACAACAGACTTGGAAGGTTTGCTACTGTATATACTGCCATTGAGAAGGGGATAATTTTCAATATGTAGAAGCTTCAGAATTTAGAGGTCCCTCTTTACACGGGACCTGGGAGGGAAGTAGACGTTTTGCCAAAATACTTCTTCATTCCTTTAAAAAGTACATCTTTCCTATGCAAGAGTGTCTCACATGTGCTTATCCAAGGTGCTTCTAGATGGTGAGCAGTGTTCAGCTTAGAAGTGGTGTGTGCTCTGTCTGTCCGTCTTTGTCTGTCTGTTGTATACAGTGGGTGCCATATAAAGCTGATCAAGGGTGGTGCTTTCTGCCTGCTTCTGTGAGATGGGCAAAAGATTTCAGCTTAGAACACCATGACTCACCTTGCCTTGGTCAGCCTTTTCTGGGCCTGCAGGGCCTTGCACATATTTTTCCCTGAGGAGAATTTCTTCTCCACCCCGTAGACATGGATCAAACTAGTCTGGGGTCCCAGCTGTGTGGTGGGCACTCTGATCCCCAGGTGTTACTGAGGCTGGAGGCCTCGCATCTGATAGCACATCAGACAGTAAGGATGTGGGGGTGGGGTTGGAGGGTTCCTCCTTCATGACAGTTTCTAAGAAAACTTGTTTCCACCTGTTCCTCTGTCTTTGACTCATTTTTGGAGGGAATGGGATGAAAAATAGATCCGATAATAACATTACCAGGTAAGGTGTGGTGTATATCAACTAATAATTTCCAACTGAGAAAGGAACCAGTGTCAAGGGCATCTGTACATCAGCACAGTGCTGACACATAGACTAACCACCCTGGACAAAGATGGAGCTATATAGCACCTGCACATTCAAACAGATATTCAGATGGAGGTATAGCGGCCCTTCGGTACTAAGTGCTAAGCGCTGTGCTAGGAGCTGGGGCTCAGGCATGTGCTAAGTACCCAAAGTTAGGAGAAAAGACACACCAGTCATGTCCTTATAATGGAGGACCACACAGGGTCTGTGATAACATGAAGGAGAGTACTAATTCAGACTTGACTGGAGATCAGAAAATGTTTCCTGAAGGAAATGAAAGGAGGGAGGGGTCTTTGAGGTTGAACTGGGGACAGCTGCATCATTTTGATAAACCATCTTTATTGCCAAGAAATAATCATGGTTACCATTTATTCAGTGCCTCTTATGTGGCAGATAATGGGTACCAAGACCCTTTTCCCATTCCCTGAGCCTTAACTCATTAAGTCATGTTAAAACACTTGAACCAAAATGGCATTTAAAAGTATTTTGCTTCGTGGTTAGGGACGGGCAGATTATGGCAATGCTGCAGGGGTTGGCAAGGTCAAGACCAGGAGTCAGCAAGCTATGGGCTGAGGGCACATCTGGCCTGCAGTCTGTTTTTGTATGGGCTACAAGCTAAGAATGGTTGTTACATTTGTGAAGGATCGTAAAAATAACACAAAGGGAATATGAGACCGAGATGATACGTGGCCCACAAAGCCTAACGTTTTTATCTGATCCTTTAGACAAAAAGTTTGCTGACTCCTATAAGATCAGGAAAGACTTGTGTAATGTTTAATGAGTTTGAACAACATGGTGTTTGTGTGTCTGTCGTGTGTGCATGTGTTAGTCTCAACCTTTTCAGCTGCAAGTGTCAAAAACCTAACTCAAACATGTTTAAGCCAATAGGAAATTGATTGGCTTACATAACTGGCAAATCAAAGGATGTGTCTGCCTTCGGGCATGACTGGATCTAAGGGTTCAAATGATGATGTCTCCATCTCTTGGCTCTGTTTCCTTCTTTATGTTGGCCTCACTAGCTCTAGTTCTAAAGTCCTAGGGAAGACTGGCCAGAGTGGACATGTGACTACCTCCAGTGTGGATGAGTAGGCCACTTCCCCAGGACTGTGTGGAGGGGAGAAATGGGTCTCTAAAGGAAGGGGTGATGGGCAGATAAGCAATATACATCTACTATATTCCACCCTTTTATTGCTCAGCATCCACTTATACTTTTGTTGACAAACATACTCATGCAATCTCAAAAGTGTGCCTCCCTAATGGTGCAATAATCCTAGCAAAAAACATACCCACTTCCCAGTGGAAGACAAAACAGAATCATGTCCAGTTGCTTTAGCCCAAAGTCCCTTTGTGATGTGCAGTTCTTGATCAGGTCTGGATATAATTTGTTATGATTTTACAATCTATGGCTAAAAGATAAATTTAGCTATACCTACATAACTAATATGAAATAGTGGAGGAAAATGGGATAATCATTTTTTTGCATAGTTTGCTTTTCGTTTTTAACACAAAACAATATACTACACATATTATTTTCCAGTTATTTTAACAATAATCTTTAAGATTTTGTAGAATTAACACATACTTTTTAAATGCTTTCTTGCATTCTCTAAAGATAACTATTTCTTAGAAAAAAAACACACCTTCCATTTGGAATAGGAGAGAAGAGAAAACACTGGCCACTAATCTATAGCTTATAAGCATATCCTTCTGGACAGTGGAGTAAGTTTCTTGGTCAACAAAACTGATTGCTTTTGGTCCTTTCCACTGGGAAATATATCCTTTATCCATTCTCCTTTATGAACATGCCTGAGAGGATGACCCTTCTGGAATTGAAGCGTTGCTCTTTTCTTTGGACAGAATTTTGGGCCTAAAGATTGCCTTACAGATTATGTATTCCCAGATCTCTGTTTGCCATGTGTGCAGGTCCTCTGGTCATACAATGCCTTTCCAACTGATTGATTTGGCTCCAACTGATTGATTTGGCTCTCCATGAGCTCGTAACCATCATCAAGAATCTTGCTCGGTCCTTGTGTTTGAGTCTGGATCTGGCCCTTGTGGTTTCTGTCTCTAGCAACAGGTCACACTTTGCCCATTTTCCTCCCCCTCAGCTTCATGGCTTCCATAATGGCCTATGTATGGCGATAAGTCAACCTTAATCTGCCCAGTGCACCAGAGAGAGATTACCTACCCAACACTTGGCTGGCTCAAGCTCCCTGAACAGATAGTCAAAATCCCTGAATGGCAGTTGCTCCTAGGCCTCAGCCCCAAGGAGATGCTTAGGACAGGGGTAAGGCAACCACACGAGCACTCATTCTGGCTGACGTGCAGCTTGCTTCACTCCTCACCCTCCGGCTCTGGTCCATTACTCCACTGAGGCCACATCACCAAAGCACTCCTGAAGGGAGTCTGTCCATGGACCCCAAATTTGGGGGCCTTTTGAGAACTTGTACAACTTGAGGACTGTGGGCAGAGTCTTTAGCCTTCAGCAGGGCCACTGGGATTTCTCTCTCTGGGTATCTTAGATGTAGTGACCTTAGGTCTGAGATGGGACTTATGAGCTCTGACCTTGGAAGCCACTCTGGATCTACTGTGTGCTCTGACCAGACCTGGCGACTCGCGTCTGTCCCAGTGGAACAGAACATACATGCAATACCCTCAAAAGAGGGTGCTAAGGATGTGGGGATCCCATAACTTCTTTTGATCCTTTCCAGCTTTGGTTGTAATCCTTGGGCATCTGCTTTCCTGACTGCACCTGCCTGCATTGTGACAAGAACAAACCCAGAAGGGACTCAGAGGATACGTTTGACCTCTGGTCCTCCCCTCACAGCCAATACATTTGCACAACTATATTACACAGCCCTGTGTTCTTTGGAAGAGCCAACAAAGGAAGACACCTCCCAGACTCAGGGAGCTCAGAGCCAGTGCAGGCTGTGCAGCTGCCCTGGCAACCTGAGCCATGTTCAGTCTGCAAAGAGGTGACCGCGTCTGTGCCAAGTGCCACTCTTTTTCTCCCCTGGATTCTGACATCGCTATTACAATGTCCTCCACCCTCTAGCATCCTGGGCCAGCCTTTGACTGGCCATCTGTAGAGGAGGCTTTGAACTTCCAGGGTCTGGCCTCTTGCCCTATAGTTGCCAAAAAGCACAGAGACCCAGAAGGCAGAGCAGGGTGCAAACATGGGTCTGACTTCCCAAGAAAAGTCTTAGATGCCCAGGAGAAAATGCAGGGAACCATAAAAAGAGCCTGTGAAATGGGCTTCATATTCTATAGAGTAGGCCAGAAATGTCCTGAGCCGGCGCTTTGGCACTGGGCCCATTACAAGAAGCCGGCAGACTGGGCTACATTCCCTGCATTTGAAGAGGAAAAATCAGTTGTGTCCTCAGGACCGTCTTGTTACTGTTGGGACCAATGCTGGGATGGGGGCATTGACTGTGGTTCTGTGTCTTAACCCAAGCAGACTCTAAGGCAAGGATTAAAGTGCTTACACTTTTTTGGGAGATGGGAGCCCAGCTCAGTGAGAGGGGAGAAGAGATGGGAGGCGAGGGAAGATGTAAGATGATGCATTACTGTATTGGCCACTGCTTCACAGGAGCCGGGAGCACAGAGAAGGTCTCCTGACAGGTGGTTTGCTAAGTTCATGGTGTTTGCAAGGAGAAACCGCACGTTGGAGCAGCTCACCAAGAAGAGAACTGAGAGGGAATTTATTTAGCGGTTCCCCTTGTCTCTTGTTTTCTGCTGGCCAAGGTGCACCCCGGAGAGTGCTAACTCCACTTCTGAGCTGCATCATTGCCCTCTGGGTGTCTGCTTGGGAAGTCAGATCCCATGGCCTGCCAGGTGGTATTTCTACCACAGGTGTGGAAATGGAGGGGCTACTCGGCGTAGGTGGGGTGCCAACCAAGACAGAGAAAGGAGGAGGTGGCCCAGGGAGTCCAATAAGGTGCATGAGGTTTGTGACCAACACATCTCACTCTCCCACAGGGTTCATAGCCAAGGTCTCCAGGCACCAGAACCCTCAGCGCCATCTGGATGCTAAGTGAAATAAGGATTATTTAATTTGGGAAGAAACAAAAGAAGCATTCAGGCGTAATGTGGAGGATTAGGCTTTTTCTCTGGAACGTCCCAAGCTCTAAGCTCCAATATCTCCTGTTGGATTTCCTACCTGAATGCCTTTGTTCTCACTCACTTTAGCTAGGGGAAGAGGATCTGGTTTTCATAATCTATAAGACACATGGTTATCTGACCCTTGGCAGTTTAGCTTTCTGGCCACAGGCAGAAAAGGCAACTCTACACAAAGCTGAGTATGGCTCTGGTTCTGCTAGCATGGAAGAAAGCTGAACTGCATGACCTTATTGAAAATCTTGAGAAGACGCCAGCGTACTCCAACATTCAGACAACTACCCAGTGTGTCCCTGAATTCTCCATCTATGATGGATATATGACCCAAATCTCAAGATAAAATAGAAGACCACTTAACCAGCTGATTTGATACCACATGACAGGGTTTTTCAACCCTCCTTCTCAGCCAAGGATCATCAGATCCCCACTGCCTCCATTTCATTTTAGTCCTGCCAACTCTACATTTTAGAGTCTGTTGTTTTGCACACTCCATTCCATTTCTGTATTAGGATTCCTTTAATTACAAGTAATAGGAAGCCACAGAAGCCAGCAAGAAGGGAACTGTGTGGTGGTATTACTGACTTCAGGTAGGGCTGGATTCAGGGCTCAAATGAAAAACCATGTCTCTCCTGCTCCATCTCTCAGAGCTCTGCTTTGCTTTGGGCCTTGGTGCCATTCTCTTTCCTGCCATAGACACAATTTTTCCAAGTGGCAGAGAGAACTAAGTGCCAGCAGCTTCAATCACATATGCTCCTAGCACCATGGCCTCAAAAGCAAGAGAGCTTTGAGGGGAATATTATGATTGGTTCTACTTAGGTCACAAACCCATACCTAAATTAATCATTTTGGTCAGGGTGATGGAGTCTCCTGTCTGGTCTGATGGGTCATGTATCCATCTCTTTGAGGTGGAAGAGGGGAGGGGGCTGAAGTTGCACTGTAACTGTCAGCCCCACCAAGTACTTACGGAGCGGAAACACATGTCCTTCATGGTCTGGAAGAATGAGTAATTTGGCTTAGATGGAGTGTAGGATGCAGGTGAGGGAGCGGTAAAAGTCTAGTAGGAGGCAGATCCTAAGAAAAGGGTACGTTTTACCCTGGGGGCAGTAGGGAGCCATGGAAGGATTTCCATAGAGGAGTGAGGTGATCAGATTTGAGTTTTAGAAAGATTCCCTTGGGCAGCTAAGTGGAGAACACATCAGAGGAGTAGACACTGGGATGGGAGGTTTAGTTAGGAGGCTAGAACAATGGTTCTGTTGAGGACATAGGAATATAAAGGAAGGATTTACTTAAGATGTATTAAGGGGTAAAATTTAAGGTGTTCAAAAGGGGAAATCAGTTCAGTTTAAGTGAGGGTGAGAAAAGTCTAAGAGGTTTCCCTCTCAGGGTTCAGACTGACCATGTCATAGGTGCTATTTACTAAGCCAGGAACATGAAGCAGATGCAGGTTGAGATGAAGATGAGTTTGTCTGTCCGTCATACAAGTTGAGTTTTCTAAAAGGCATCTTATCCAAGGCAACTTGAAACTCCAGAGGTAAGAGATGGAGATGTAGACTGGGGAGTCCTGGTCACTTGCAGTCAGGGTGTCACACAGACAGATTTAAACAGAAAAGCATCTGTTGAAAGGGTACTGGGTGGATCACAAGATTGCCAAGCAGGAGACACAAGCTTGGAAAATAAGCAGGAACAATGGGAGGCCAATCCAACAGAGCAAAAGCCAAAATCAGGTGCCAGAACCAGCCCAGCGACAATACTGAAACTCTCACCATCACTGGACACTGGATGGCAGTACAACCAGTGCCCACACCACTACAGCCCTCCAACATGGGATCAAGCTGACCCTACTGTGGCCACGGTCACCAGGATGAGTTATCTGTGGTTCTATTTCTCTGAATTATTTACTCTGGAATCAACATTTCTGGGGCTACGTGACCAGGCCTAGGTCACATGCCTCTGTTTTAGCTGCCAAAAAGCTGGGAAAGCAAAGACCCAACCCTTTTGATGTCTGTCACAGAAGGTGGGTTGCTTACCTCCAAGACTTTGTAACATAGAAAAGGGATTCAGATCTAGACATCCCCAAATTACCAAGTTCTGCTCCAGCTGGAATCTCTAATGAGGTCACTGGGAATGGTGAGGGCAGAAATGAGTGTGGATCGAGCTGGTTTTTGTTGTAGTTTGTTTCCGTTTAAACAGTGAATGACAGAAGAGGAGTCTATTAAGGATGCTGAGAAGAAGCCATGTAAGGTGTAGGAGGAAACTGGAAGAGAATAGCCCATGGGAGCCGACAGAGGAAAGGGACGCAGGGGCTCGACGATGCCAAATGACATCAAGCCACCAAATAAGTTCAGCCTGGAATTTTCCAATGGGTTTGGCAGTTTGGAAGTCATTTATAACTTAGGTGCAAGTATTTTCAGTAGACATTTTGGGGAGAGGTCAGATGGCACTAGATTTAAGGAATAACATGGAAGGTGAAGAAGTGGAGACAGGGAGAGGTGACTACTCCCTAGAAGCCTGGTTGAAGGCAAGAAAAAATGTGCAATAGCCAGTAGTGTACGGGATTAAACTTGGATTTTTTAAAAAGGTGGGGCTAGTTGATCAAGGTTATGTGCTGAGATCAAAGAGTAGGGGAAAGGAAAAGTGGGATATCCATGGAGAGGCATAAGTGAAGGAGGAAAGGAAATGAAATACACATCACCGTGAAAGGATTAACCCTGGGTTTCAAGGGAGACCTCTCTACATCTGAGAAAGAAGGGGTGGAAAGATTCAAATGTTTGGACAGTGCTGAAAATTGGGAGTGTTTCCCTCATAGCCTTTATTTTCTCTGTGAAGCGGAATGGGGCATGGTGGCAGAAGTGTGGAAGGACAGCGGGGGGTGCTGAGGGCCCAACTAGGGAGACAGAATCTGTAGTAGCTCTGTATTGAGTACAAGTTAATGTAAAAAATTTATTGTAGGTAATGGTGACTCATAGATCCCAAGGTCGGGGGCCTCAGGAAGAGCCTGAGAAGCTTCCAGAAACCAAAGAGCAGTCTCACCATTTCTGGTTTCTGCCTCTTCAAAAGCTATTATGGGGCCCTAGCTGGTGTGCTGTTTTAAGGAGTGTGGGGACAGAGCCAGGAGTGCAGTTTCCAGGCTCTCGGCCTCACGTGGAAAGGTGCTGGCTCAGGTAGTAAACAGCCATCAACTGTGATTGGACGGCCATCAGCTGTGGCTAGTTTGCCGTCAGCTGTAACCAGTGAGTCATTGGCCACTAATATAACTGCCGTGGATAGGCCAACAGCAAAATGGGGGTGTGGGGACAGAGCCCCAGAAAGCAGTTTCCAGGCTATCGGCCTCACATAGAAAGGTGCTGGCTCAGGTAGTAAATGGCCATCAACTGTGATTGGATGGCCATCAGCTGTGGCTAGTTGGCCGTCAGCTGTAACCAGTGAGCCATTGGCCACTAATATAACTGCCGTGGCTACGCCAACAGCAAAATGGGGGCTAGCAAGAAGATGGTGACTGAGCCTGCAAGCGCGGATTGCAGTTAGCACGGCGGGTTGCGGACAGTGTGGCTCCTGCTTCCTGTGTCTCCAACCCAGCCGCCAGCGAGAATATAGTAGTATGACTCCCCTACCTATGGTTCCGTGGGTGTTCCTTTTTGTCCTCACCATATCCTGTGTTCTTATGTGGGGAGCGGGAGCAGAGACCTCGCAGGCTGCCCCACAGGACAAATGGCGGAGCGAGCAGGGTCCCCGGCATGACAGGGAGCACAACCATCTCGTTCCCCAAACACTCTGAATTTCTGCCCTCTGAGACTGAGTCCTGTTATTTTATAGCCCTCACTTTTTTCCGGCGTTATAAACAATGGGTATAACAAACTAATGTTGCGACAGTGTTGTCGCCCAGGCTGAGTGACAAGGTGAGAAGAGGGGGGCATCAAAAAGGAGAAGGAGTCAGAAAGGAGATGCTGAGGTTATTCAAATGCAAAAATATCACTGGGAAAATTCCGACTGAGGCCAGCTCAGGAGGGATAGATACAACATGCGTTTATATTACTCATGGCCAAAGCCTTCCTGTATGTGCCGGGTCCAGATGAAAAGGGAGAGAGGAAGGAAAGGAGATCTAAGATAAGCCTTTCCTCATTCGTGCTGATAGTAAAGAGGGGCATGTGGGAGCCTCAAGACACCCATTTCTGATAAGGATGAGGTCTGGCCATGTCTGAGGTTAATTCTGTGTTTCCCCGGAAATAAGACCTAGCTGGACCACCAGCTCTAACGCGTCTTTTGAAGCAAAAATTAATATAAGACCCGGTATTATATTATATTATACCCAGTCTTATATAAGACCCAATCATATTATAGTAAATTAAGACTGGGTATTATATTATATTATATTATATTATATTATATATTATATAAGACCCAGTATTATATCTGGTATTATATTATATTATACCCAGTATTATATTTCATTATTATATTATATTATACCAGGTCTTATATTAAAATAAGACTGGGTCTTATATTAATTTTTGCTCCGAAAGATGCATTAGAGCTGATGGTCCAGCTAGGTCTTGTTTTCGGGGAAACACGGTAAACATGGTAACTGTAATAATCACAGTTACAACTTCTATTTATGGATTACAGTAAGTCCATAGGTTCTTGGAAACTGCGACTTTAAGTGAAACAATATAAAACGGAACCAATTTGACCACAGGCTAATTGATATCAACATAAGTTAAGTTCCTATGACATATTCCTTGTCACAAAACATCACCAAACTTCTAAATAAAGACCCAAAACCCTTCTAATATTAAACATTGACATAAATGTGAGCTATACACACATTTAAGAAAGATGAATAAAAACAAGGTAATTATTTTCCAACCGTCTTATTCCAGTTCAGGATCACAGGTAGATGGAGCCTTCCCAGCTGCTTATGGCGCAAGGCAGGACCCACTCTGGACAGGATGCCCTTCCATCCCAGGGTCACTCCCACCCATCCACACTTATTCAGACTGGGACAACAGGGACATGCCAATTCACCTCACATGCACATCTCTGGGATGTGGGAAGAAACTGAAGTCCCCAGTGGAAACCCACACAGACATGGGGAGAGTGTGCAGAGTCCACACAGACAATGGCCCTGCTGGAGATCAAAACATTTTTTTCATCAATGTTGTAACAAAATGACATTGAGTGAAACAAGGTTATCTGAGGACGTGCTGTACTTCCTAGTCCTAGGTACTCCACTGGTTACTTTATATGTACAGTTGACTCTTGAACGGCATGGGTTTGAACTGCTCGGGTTCACTTAATATGCAGATTTTTATCAAAAATACATAATTGGCCCTTTGTAACTGCAGATTTTGTATCTGCTGATTTAGCCAACCCTGGATGGAAAATAGTATATTTGATTCATGGTTGGGTATCTGTGGATGCAGAGGGCTGACTGTATGCATTGTTGTACGCCATTTTACATAAAAGACTTGAGCATCTGCGGATTTTGGTATTTGCGGGGGCCTGGAACCAATCCCCAATGGATACCGAGGAATGACTGTAGTTAAGTTTTGGGGGAGTCAAGTTACATGTGGATTTTTGACTGGGGGTCCCCCTAACTCCTGCATTGTTCAAGGGTCAACTGTATTAGGTTAAACCATATGAAATTGCAGTATTTGACTCTTTATATCTTACAAAAAGGCACTTGCATATGGTTCAACCTACCATTGCATTTCATCCTCTAGAACAGCTCCACTAAATAGATATTATTGTCCCCACTTTCCAGACGAGAAAATTAAGACTCAGAAATGAGGGTGAACAGTCAATGTATGCTGAAACCAAGCTTTGAACCCTGCCGACGAAGGAACATCCAAACCTGTAGAAAGCTTGATAAGAATTTATTTGAGCCAAGATTTTGAGGACACTCCTAGAAACAAGTTCTCAACAGGTTTAGAAGATGCTCGGAAATGGGCAGTTTTGCAGCTTATTTTATACGTTTAGAATCAAGAGAGAAAATATAAGGAAGGTTACATTGAAATCTATTGGTGGTAGATTGGGGAGGCAGGAGAAAGCTAAGCGGGGAAATGCCTAGGATTGGGTAGAAAGTAAGATGGAGAGATACATACTGTTTTTACATTGGGTGGTACAGGATAGTTAACATTTACAGTGAATAGAGATGGTATGCGGCAACACGATAACAAGGTCGAGGAGTGTCATGGTCTCCTGCTCTAGTGGTCTTGTGCTGTGATGCTGGCGGCTGTGCCTGGAGCGGTCTGAAGAAGAAAATTACTTTGGCATTTCAAGGGTATGTTATCCAAGACGCTGAAGAACAACGGACAGGGCTCACTTAAGGTAAAGATTGATCTTTGCTAAGGAAGATATAGGCCTGGGATGTGACTACCTGCCATTACCTACCCAGTTAGGAATTTATGATCAGACCAGCCTGTGTGGTTACTTTTGGTCACTGAGCTTGCCAGGCCTGCCACTTAGTCCCCTGAGCTTATCAGGTCTACTATGTTGCCCCTTTCTTTCACAACCGCATTGTCTGAATAGACAGTCAGGGTACTTTTCAGCTGCCAGTGGTGCAAATATGTTAAAACTTAGGAATTAAAAGACCCTGAGGTGTTTGACTCCCATTGGAAACCAGAGATTCTTGGAAATCAGTACCCTCTCAAGAGGCCCTTCTCAATCTCCATCTGCCCAGCGGGACCTCTAATGCGACGAGGCACCCGGGGATTGCGCTCCCTGATCATTCCTCCCAACCACACGAGGCGCCAAATGCCAACTGTCTCTTTCGAAGGGCCCTCCCTGCACCCGCAGAGCCCCTCTTGTTCCTCCACGCAACCGCCTCCAACCTCAGCATCAGAGGCCACCTTCGCTCCGTATCCCCCCTCCCCACCAGCCACTACCGCGCAGGCGCCCCGAGCCTGACGTCGGGCCCACAGCGGGCCCAGGGGCAGGCCGCGGGGCGGTTGGTCCGGAGCAGGCCACGTGGCTACGGCATCGCCGTGCGCGCCTGCGCAGAGTGGCTCAGCGCGCCCGTGACGGAAAGACGAGGCGTGAGGGAGCGCGACCTCGCCCGCCCGGCCCGGCCCCCGCCCCTTGGCCTGCCGCTCCGCCCCCGCGGGGCGTCCCGGGCCGCTCGTCCCCTCAGCGGCGGCCGCGCGCGGCCCGGGGTCGCCGTGAGTACTCGCGAGGCCGGCCTCTGGGGCGGTCGCCACGGGGACGGGGCGGGGCGGCCGGGCCGCGGGAAGGGTGCGGGGCCCGCCCCATCTCGGCCGGGGTGGATGAAGTGAGGGGTTTAAAGCGGGTGGCCGTGATCCGCCCTCTTAGGCTTGACAGGCTTCGCTCAAGGCCGGGCGCCTGGCGACACAGATCCGGCACAGAGCTTCTTTCCCGGGAGGCAGGTGTTGGTGCCTTTGGGGTCTCCGGAGGCAACCGGAGAAGAGCTCTAACTGCTCCCCTCAGGGAGGTCTCAGGGCCTGTCCTGGAAGCGCGGGTGGCCGCCCGTGTTTGGGGGCAAACCCCGTCCTCCCCGTCCACCGACATAGCGCTGGCTTGCTCGAATCTCCCTCTGTGGGTTCTCCCCCGCACTCTTGTTCAGTGGCCCCGTCTTTCTGAGAAAGGAGCACCCGTACGGAGCAGAGTAACCTCCTTTCCCAGGACCACAGAGCTGGGAGTCAAACCCAGAGTTTAACCGTGGAGATCTTTGACTAGATGTAAAGTTGTCATACCGGGAAGCGCCCGCGGACCTAGGGAAAGACCTTTGTGATCCAGACTTAAGGCTTATTTACATTTGGCCTAGTCCCAGGAAAATTCATAAAGCGTTCTATATTAGCTGCCATCATCCAAGCTAAACGCCGAGCTGAACGACACCCTTCTCTGGGAACACCTCACACAGTCTGTATTTGGCCCAGCTTCTCTTGAAAGGTTCCCTCCTTCACCTCCTTTCTCGCCTAATTCATGAACAACGTCTTTAGTTATAAGCACATCACGTGAAGATCGGATGTAGTTAGGATCTGTCAAATGTGCTTCAGTCCCAGTTGCACTCTACTGCTAAGCAAGTTGCTTGACGTCCCAACACTTGAGCGTTCTATGTATAACATGAAAGCTTTCAAATAGGTCATCTTTCAGGCTTATTCCTCTTGAAAATGTCTGTGATTCTATGAATTCTATGACTCGCCACTCCCTTTTCTCTTCAACTTGTGAATCTCTTCAGAGGAGTGGGCATTGAGAGTGGAAGGTGGGAGTCTGTTTCACTGTAACAGCCTGGTTTAAAAAAGATGGTGGTCTCTGAATTGTCTCTTCCCTGGACAAGAAAAATTCCCTCTCAACTACCTTTTTCTCCTTGTGATAACAGCAGAAACCAAGCCGCAACAATCCTTGGAGAGAAGCTAAGTGTTTCAGTGACGAAGACCTCCAGAAAGCTGGTACTTCCCGTCTACGCTGCCATCATCCTACCACCCAGCCCAAGACAACCTAGGCTGGACTTCAGTGCCTCCCTCTTGGTTCCTCTGTGATCATTCAGATCATCGCCTGACTGTTTCTTTTCAAGTCTCACAAACCCAGCCCCCAAATCTTCATATTCTGGTTTTCAGCTGCTCTTGAAGGTGAATGGAGTCTTGCTTTTTGAAATCATTTTTATATGATTTTTGTCTGTGTAGATGCATTTAGGTTCTTGTATCTGCCCTTTGCTTCAGGTATCCAGCAGATGGTTCATTCATTCATTCATTCACTCATTTAATAAGTATGTGTGGGGAGACTAACAAAATAGCCAGTGAAAACAGTTAAAGCCTGTGCTACCACAGAGTTTACTTTCTGGTGGGAGATAAACATTTGTATGTCAGAGCATGATAAGTACTGTGGACAAAATAAAGCAGGGAAGGGGGATCGAAGTGCTAGTATGTGTATGTGGGCGTTTTGCTATTTTATACAGGGTGGTCAAAGTGACCTTAGAGCAGAGATCTAAAAGAGTGAAGGAGCAAGCCATGTGGACATTTGGGTGAAAAGCATTCCAAGAAGGGGGAACAGCAGGGACAGAGGCCCTATGGTGGGAGCACGCTTGGTATGTTTGAAGAACAGCAAGGAGACAGTTGTAGAGTCTCAGGGGTAATCTTCCTATTCACATTTAGAGTTAGTTGGCTTGAATTAGTTATAACCACATCACATCAAGAGTCTACGAGTAGCCTCTGATTGTTTAAAACTTTTTATTATGAAAGTTTCCAACTATACACAAAGGTAGAGAGTACAAGAAATCCTCACGTAGGGCCGACCAGGTGGCTCAAGTGGTTTGTGCGGCGTGGTCCCATTCCCACATGGGCCAGTGAGCTGCGCCATCTACAGCTAAGATTGTGAACAACGGCTCTTCCTGGAGCTGGGCTGCCATGGACTACCATGTGCTGCCATGAGTAGCTGGCAGCCAGCATGAGTGGCTGGTGGCCAGCATGAGTGGCCGGCAGCCAGCATGAGTGGCTGGTGGCCAGCATGAGTGGCCAGCAGCCGGCAAAAGCTGCTGTGAGTGGCCGACCAAGGACTGGCGACCGACTGCCTCAGCCGGGGGGACACAAGGCTCACAATACCAGCATGGGCCAGGGAGCTGTGTCCTACACAACTAGACTGAGTAACAACGGCTTGAAGCAGAGTAGGGGTGGAGGGGAAGGCAGAAGAAGGGGGAAGAAAAAAAAACAAATCCTCATGTACCCATCACTCAGCTTCATCAACAATCAGCATTTTGCCATATTTATTTCATCTATCCTGTTCCAGCCCCTTTTTTGTGCTGGAGTAGTGTTTTAAAGCAAATCTCAGATGTCAGCTATGTCATCTCTAAGAACATCACTTGTCATTTCCTTTGGCATATTGTTTTTGATGGGTGAGACAGCACTGTCAGCTAGGGGACTGCCATGCTGTTTGCCCTGGCTGTATGCCTTATGTGCCCACCCTAGGTCAGTTACCGGGTTTAAGTTGGTATATGAGGAACAGACCACAGGCCCCTTGAACACACAAGGATTTAAAACAGTGTTTCTGAAATTTTATTATGCATCAGAATAATGTGAAGGGCTTGCTAAAACACAGATTACTAGACCCCATCTCAAATTTCTAATTCACTAGGTCTCAGTAGGGGCCCGCAAATTTACATTTTTAACAAGTTCCCTGGTGATACGGATACGTACTACACATCTACAAAGCCCATTTGAGAACTCGGATCTACTGGAAACCTAAGGTTCAACAGAACCATATTAGAGACCAAGAACACCTCTGTGTAAAATTGGGGTGGGTGAGAGTGAGATGTATGCAGAGCCAGGAAGGCCTATAACTGGTTCTCACTTTTGTGAAAGGACTAGGAGTTCGTGTTTTTCTAAGCGTTTGTTGGGAATCATTATTGCATTTTTATTTGTGGAGTAGGCTGCAAGGTGAGTCCAGGGCATTATGTTGGTCATGACGACTCAGACCATGTCTACCAGAAGCTGTTCAGTGTTGATGGCTTTTTAAATTAGCTGTGATTGTCATATAAAGGCTTCTAGGGATACTGATGTTTAATAAGAGATGATGACTCAATTTGGAGAAGTAACGAGGGGTAAAAAGTCCCCAAAGAATCTGATTCTGCTGGGAGCAGGTACTGTGAAGAATATTCTAAGTGAACTGCTGTGACCGAGGAGCATAAGCCTCTGGTCCTGCCACCATTATTTCTGGCTTCAGGGTTCATACAGCATTATGAGCTCGAGCAGGGACTTGTTCCAATCCCAACTCGCCAGCTTGAATGGAACAGTAGTGTCTTGTGTTTCTTTAGTGCTTTCACGGTTCATTATCTTTAAAGAACTGTGTAGAAGTGTGTATGCATGCACGCAAGTATGTTTCTTTATGTACAAGTGTCTGTACATATGTATGATCAAAGTGTATGTATAAACGTGTGCCTGTGTATACACCGCCTAGCTTTTGAGTGGTGATGAAACCAACTGTTGTCTCCTTTCCACAGGACAGTGACTTGTTACTACCACAACAGCAGAGCCTGCCATCCCCAGCCGATCTCCCGTCAGCCCCTGACGTCACCCCCTTCCTTGTCTCCCTTGTGGCCTCCTAAATGCCCGTCTCGTTGTCCTGGGTTCAGCTGGTGGTATGGAGGGGTGCTGCCTAGCACTGACCGGGGAGTGTGTGTGACCCACTGACCCAATGGTGAGAAATGACTGCCCACCTCAGTAACTGATCACCCAGGGGTAGATGGAACCTCCCCTTTTGCTGGTAGTTCCCCTCCCACCCTTTCGGAAGGTAGAGTGAGTATTTGAAATTAAAGAAAGGAGACGGGGCATGGAAACAATACTACTCGGTGTGTGTAAAGGTGGGTTTTCTTGGGAAGGAAAGGACTAGAAAGAGAGTGACAAGGCCAGGGAACTTAGGTATGTTGGAGCTGCCTTGGGTCCGTAGATGATCCTAGAAGAGGCCAGCTTATGCTAGAACCTAGATATGCCTGGGAGCCAACCTTGACATTGAATTCTTCTGCATCCCACCCCAATGTCTACCAGACCGTCGATCATACTGCTATTTCTCTCCATCCCACCAAGTCAGAACTAGGCCGTGTATATGACCAGATTCAGGAAGAGTCTGAGATGCTCCCAAAGGGCGAGGTGAAGAGAATAAAGGGATTAGGAGCTCATGCTGTCCCACGGGACCTTCTCCCATTCTTTGTGAGGATCTGTTTCCCATCCTATCACCCCAGTTCATTCCATGGGGTAACAGGGACCAACAGAGTTGTTCTCTTATTTCTCTTTACTAGGACATCAAAGGCCAGTTCTGGAATGATGATGATTCGGAGGGAGATAATGAATCAGAGGAATTTCTCTACGGAGTTCAGGTGAGATTACAGCCCCTAAGATCCATGTTGGACAGTTGAAATATGTGCTTCTCTCTGGATCCATCAGGAGTGGAAGATTATTCTGGACCAGAGATACAATATTGGTGTGGTCTGACCATGGTCTCGTCAAAGCTGGTGCAGCCTTGCTCTTGCCTGGGACTCATACCTTTCCCAGAGTAAAGTACATGCACTGTACATGGAGGCTACCCCTACGTTCTTAGTTGGAAATAATTATTTTTGGACTCTTCCCTCACTAACCAGTGGGGTCATTTCATTAGAGTCAAATTAAAAAAAAAAAAAAAAATCACCCTGTCAGAGATTGCTAACACCGTGACTACCCAGGCGTGGTCACGTGCAGCCATGCTGGACTCTGCAGACAGAAGCAATCTGCGTTAAATTCTGTACGCTTCAGTCTGTTCTGAGTTCTCGTAGAAGGGACACCCAAGAGTCCTGGTCAGGGTCTGAGAGGGAAAGCTGGAGACTTAACGATGTGAACTCCTTAAGCAAAGCCTGCAGGGGGACCCCTGAAACTTGTGAGTGGTAACAGAGGGAGACTTAGCTGTCACTGAAATCCCCGCTAGGTCCATTCCTAAGAGCCCCTTCATACACAGTCTTTGGCTTATATGTCCTGCTATTGTTGGATTTTCCTGGTCCTGGTGCGTTTTCGTGTTCTTTTTCTTTTTCACCTCTCTCTTCCCCTCCGTCTTCCTCCCCTGCCACTTTTGCTGACGCAGGGGAGCTGTGCAGCTGACCTGTATCGGCACCCACAGCTCGATGCCGACATTGAAGCCGTGAAGGAGATCTACAGTGAGAACTCTGTATCCATCAGGTGGGGCCCCACAGCAGGGAAGGCAGGGGCGTGGGGAGCGGGCCACTTCTGAGCTGTTAGAAGGCTGAAGGGTTTTTCCTTTTCAAGGTGTGACAGCGGGTCTGTGGACATGGGTAAATTATGAGCTTACTGGTAGTGAGTGCTGCTCAGCGTACTTGAGCTTGGCTGACAGGAGTAAGTGGGGCAGAAATCCATCTGATCTTAGAAATCCATCCGATCTTAGACCCCTCTAGGCTGCTAGTTTCCCCTTTGAGGTAAGAAGGGCTTCTGGCCCGGAGAAGGCCCTCGTCATGCTGATGCTTAAGGCTGTAGCTGAGGGCCGATAACACAGCTACCTTCTACCTTTCATGGTCCCGGCCCAGGCTCAGGGCTTTCTCCGCCTCAGGCTCTGTCCCCTTCTTTCTCCCTAATGAGTTTCACTTGTTCCCCCCTGTATCTCTGTAGAGAATATGGAACTATCGATGACGTGGACATTGACCTTCACATCAACATCAGCTTCCTCGATGTAAGTGCTGCTGGTACCTGCCTGCGCATCGAGCTGGACTGGGGGATCGCGTCACGTGGGCCCTGAGTTGTGCTCCTCAGTGCTGTTTGGAGCACGGATTCTTCACCCCTCTTTCCTAGACCATCAGCAGACAGTGACGTGCACTGTCATGTGCATGTGTGTGCCATACAGGGAAAGCTTCAGGTCCGCTCCTCTTTGATGCTAAATCGGAAACTATTTCTCTTACTCCTTCAGGAGGAAGTCTCTACAGCCTGGAAGGTCCTCCGGACAGAACCTATTGTGTTGCGGCTGCGATTTTCTCTGTCCCAGTATCTTGATGGACCAGGTAAGGGAGTGACTTTGGGCAAGTGGGTTCTCTGAGTCTGATCTAATCCAAAGTCCTGAGTTACATGAGACAGAAAAACTAGGAACAAGGCTGAATAAGGCCCTTGGTGTAATCTGCAAGCCATTGGTGGGGGCTTTTCAGTTTCCTCTCATTGGTGTCTTCATTCCCTGTCACCTGATAGCAAGCCCCTCAAATCCTTCTTGGTTAATGAAATTGTTTTCTCTGGTTCCCAGATATTATTTATTTCTCCCCTTCCCCTCAACTTCCTCATAGAAGTTGAGGATATTTGAAATTGGTCAGTCAGCTCCCAGAATCTCCCCTCTGCTGCAAATGTTTTCCTTCTCCGCCATTGTTTCAAGTACCTTTAGACTCTGAGGAAGCTGGTCCGCTGGATTGGGGCTTTGGAGTCCCAGGAGGATAAAGACATGTCCATACTAGGAGCTTTCTCTTCTTTTTGCAGAACCATCAATTGAGGTTTTCCAGCCATCGAATAAGGAAGGGTTTGGGCTGGGTCTTCAGTTGAAAAAGTAAGAACTTTGATCTTTCTGGTGATGGACATATGAGGGAAAGAGAGGTGGACATATATGGATGGACAGGCAGACTCTTGGATGGAATGTTTCCTTTCTTAAATGTCTTTCTGAGCTATGCCCTAGAAAGACTAAAATCAATTTGGGGGGGCAAATGTATGGTTAGACAGAGGAGCCTGTGGTTCTGGGTGTCTGGCATTGAGACTTCTTGGAGGTGAGAGGAGAGGCTCATCAGCATTTAGTGTTTAAGTCAAAGGACAGCCCTGGAATTAGAGCCATGCTCTTCACATTTTCTCTTGTCTCCTCAGAATGGGGCTGCAGGACTGCAGACAGCTCTAGTGGAATGAATGTGTTGAGCACTTTGCTAAGTATTTGGTATACAAAGAGAAATGAACTACAGATTCTACCCTCAGTGGAGTTCCGATAGTCCATTGAATACATGCTCTAACAGAAGTGAATACATACGTTTTAGAACGAGCACAGGAGTGAGTCAGTCTGGTGGGAGATGGAGGGCTGTGAAGGAATGAATGAGAGATGATTAATGGTTTTCAAAGATGGATAAGAGTTGCCATGTAGACAGTCTCTGAGAGTGATTAACATTTGCTAGGGCACAGTCACCTGAAGCAGCATGTATGCAGGAAACTTCAGGAAGTTAAATATTGCAAGTACACTGCAAGGGAAGAGAGGTAGGAGCCAAAGCCAGAGAAGTAGGGAGGGGTCCACATCACAGAGGCCCTTGGGCTTTGATACTATAGGTGGTGGGAGCATTGAAGGGTTTTAGGCAAAGAAAGGACATGGTCTATTTAGCTTTAGAAAAAGCATTCTGGTAGCATTGTGCAAAATGGGTAGGAGGGGTTGAGACAAGAGACCAGAATTAGTTTAGTAGGAGGCTTTTGTAGAAGACCAGACCTGAGATGATGAGGGCCTGAACCCAAGTGTGACTGTAGCTGAGATTAGAGATGATAGTCTAGAGAGATTTATGGGGTACAAAATCATTAAGAGTTGAAGATTGATTTGGATATACTGTTTATGGTCATAAGCCAAGGAATAGTGGGAAGTTACTCCTGGGTTTCCATCCTAGATGTCTGGGTAAATTGTAATACCAGTTTAAGTAGGGATTTAAGAAGAAGAGCAGGTTTGTTGGATGAGGATAGATAATTAGTTCCATTTTAAACATATTTAAAGGTAACCTTTGGATATTCAAGAGGCGATGCTTAATAGAGAGATACGTAGATTTAGTATTTACAGGAGTCATTATGGTTGAATATACATCAGTGTATGAGTAGAAATTACACTGATACATGTCTTAATATAGGTAGAATAAGAGATTGCTAAGGGAGAGCATAATAGAGTGAGAAGAAGGTAGGATCAAGGGCAAAACACCCTTTATCTGGGCCGGCCCAGTGGCTCAGGCGGTCAGAGCTCCGTGCTCCTAACTCCGAAGGCTGCCGGTTCGATTCCCACATGGGCCAGTGGGCTCTCAACCACAAGGTTACCAGTTCAATTCCTCGAGTCCCGCAAGGGATGGTGGGCAGTGCCCCCTGCAACTAAGATTGAACACAGCACCTTGAGTTGAGCTGCTGCTGAGCTCCCAGATGGCTCAGTTGGTTGGAGCGCGTCCTCTCAACCACAAGGTTGCCGGTTCGACTCCCACAAGGGATGGTGGGCTGTGCCCCCTGCAACTAACAATGGCAACTGGACCTGGAGCTGAGCTGCGCCCTCCACAACTAAGACTGAAAGGACAACAACTTGACTCTGAAAAAAAAGTCCTGGAAGTACATACTGTTCCCCAATAAAGTAAAAAAATAAATAAAATAAATAAAAATTTTTAAATGTAATATTTTAAAAAACAAAACAAAATAAAAACACCCTTTATCACCATAAAAACATCCTTTATCACCCAGACAAAATACCCAAGAAATTAGCAGAGTTGGCAGAGGAAGAAGAAACACTAAAGGTAGGTCAGAAAAGTTGGAGAAGAATGGCAAGAGAATGGTGTCACAGAAGGCAAGGAGGAGAGCAGCTTCTACAAGGAGATCCAGAAAGAATAGGCAAGAGGAGAACTTAGGGGTTTCTGTTGGAATTAGCATCAAGGTGAGAGCAGTTGGAGTGGAGTGGCAAAGGTAGAATATGTTGAGAAGTGCGTGACAACAAAGTAGAAACAATAAGTGTGGATTGAGAAATTTGGGTGTGGATAGGAGGGGAAGAGGGAGCGGTAGTTACATCAGTGGCAGGAACTTGAAACTTTTTGTAGATTTTGGGAAAGGAGTTACCAGGGGAGGGGGGTGATGGATGGATCAAGGTCCCTGAAGAGGCGAGAAGGGGCTGAGATCCTGAGCACAGATAGAGGTAATACTAGGAGGGTTTCCTTGTCTCCAGAGAATGGCAGGATTGAGGTAATGGTGGAAAAGGAAATAGATTTTGTAGTAGACTTGGAAAATGAAGGGAGCTGGTATCTGATGGCTTCAGTTTTCTCTATTAAGAAGGAAGCGAGGTTATTGGTTGTAGGTAAAGTTAGTTGCTTAAAGAAGATGATAAGGATTTAGAATAATAGCTTACAGTAACGCTAGAGAGAACTGATCAATGGCAAGTGACAGGATTGACAGAACTAGCTGAGGGCCCAGCTCAAGTCAGAAACCATAAATTTGGGGATGTAACTTTTCACATAATTTCAGTACCCCTCATTTCCCTAGGACTTTTCCTCACTTCACAAGGCAGAGGGTGGTACTCACCTCCACCCCACTACTTCTGTTTCACCCTCAAAGTATAGTCATTCTTAGCAATAAATTCCAAGGTTCCCCACTTTTGAGGGCTCACCTTTGAGATCTGCCTTTAAGGGCAAAGCATCTCAGAATGTTTTTTGGTCTGTTCGACTAGGTAATGGGGGTGGGTGTTTACCCCCTAGAGTAAAGAGGTACTTTAAGACTACGTTTCCATGTGCTAAGGTCCTGTGGGTGGAGGGAGCTGTTCTGACATTCCCCCACCACAACTTCCTCTGCAGTCCCTGGATGTGAATTCTAGATTGTTTGCTTTTCTTTTCTTTAAAAGTTTATCTTTATTTACTTATTTATTTTTTTTGGATTAGTTGCTTTTCATAGTCCTATTTCTCCACTTATTCCCCTGCCTGAGCTTTCCTAAGCCTGTTTTCTTTGATTCCTTAGAATCCTGGGTATGTTCACATCCCAACAATGGAAACATCTCAGCAACGATTTTTTGAAGACCCAGCAGGAGAAGAGGCACAGCTGGTTCAAGGCAAGTGGTACCATCAAGAAGTTCCGAGCTGGCCTCAGCATCTTCTCACCTGTCCCCAAGTAAGTGCTCCCCCAGGGGCCGGTCACCTCTGGTCACTTTAGTCTGGCTCAGTCGCCAGCCTACCTTCTTGATTACCTACATTTATCTTTGGTGTCCTCTCCGTAGGTCCTCTGAATCCTGTACCTTTAATTGCTAACACCACCCACGTGGTCCTGTTCCCTGTGTGTCCTCATCCTTCTCCTGACCCAAGTATTCATACCTGTCATCTATGTAAAACATAACACCTAACTCGTGGAATGTCTTTGGAGAAATGTGTGCCAGTCACTCCATCTTTCCTTTATTTGAGCCTCATCCTTATTCCCATCCTAAGGAGGCCAAGTCAGAGACAGGCACCAACTCCTCGCTCTTATGCAGGGGTACATTGATTTGTTACCTAGTTCTAAAAATAAATATTGCTCCATTCTTTGACCTTAGGCCTACATCCCCTTGTGACAACACCCCAAACCCTGGTGCTTTCTGATCTTCGCAGAGGCAAACACAGACCCAGATTTGTAGCTTCTCAGCCACTACTGTGGACAGTCAGACATCACGCTCTTTGGGAAGAAACTATTCTTGCCTAGTGCAGTGTATGTATATAAATACACACACACACACACACACACATTGAGTAAATCAAACAGGCATCCTTTTCAAGGGATCATTCCATACCTTGCCTGGATGCCACAGACAGTGACCTAGGCTTTGCCTCTGCCTACCCTCCGTGTTCCAATGGAGAACACACATAGATAATGACAAAAAAACAATTCTGATGTGTCACCTACTTGTTTACCAGTGTTTAGATCCCATGGAACTGTCCTTATATGTGAGTTCCTCTTTGGCTCCAGTCGTTTCACTGATCCTGGCCGAGGACCCACTTGTCTCCAAACCTCTTCTAGGGCTCGTACTGAATGCCCAGTTTGGCCTCTCCTTGCTCCCTCTCCAGGTCGCCCAGTTTCCCCATCATACAGGACTCCATGCTGAAAGGCAAACTCGCTGTTCCTGAGCTTCGGGTTGGGCGCCTCATGAACCGCTCCATCTCCTGCACCTTGAAGAACCCCAAAGTGGAAGTGTTTGGCTACCCTCCCAGCCCCCAGGCAGGTCTCCTGTGCCCCCAGCACGTGGGCCTCCCTCCCCCAGCACGGACCTCTCCTTTGGTACATGGCCTGGGGAGGGTTTGACTGGGGTGTCAGGTGGGTGGAAGTGGAATTGTGGGAGTATAGCTTCTCAAATGGGGTGGGAGTGTGGTTTTTCAGGCATCGTAAATCAAATCTGGGCATGTAGCTGAGTAGGTGGAATGGAACACGTATTTTTAATAGCTGAAAACTGACATCTAAACTGTTAAGTAAGCTTCTCTGATAGTAGGCTAAGAAGCAGAGTCTGGGGTTGGGCATCCCAAAGATGTCACATGATTTTATTAGGTTGTGGTTAGGACTTAGTAATCAGCTGCTGTACTAACCTATTCCACCGAATTTTGAAGAAGGTTAAGGACGGATGAGCCCTTTTGGAAAACTATCTAAAAGTCTTCTCTCCAGCTTTGGGATCACTTAGGCTGATTGGAGCGAGGGCTTAGCTGCTTTGGGAGAATCCTAGGTAATGGGCAGAGTGAGGTCTGTCCAGGCAGCAGCGTCCTGGGAGGCTCATGAGGGCTGTCCTTTACTCTCATCAGGTCAGTGGTCACTGCAAGAACATCCCCACTCTGGAATATGGGTTCCTTGTCCAGGTAAGTAAAGTCCAAAGCCTCACGCCAAAGCCTTTCCTCTCTTGTCTGACCCGTCTGATCGCCTAACATCTCCCAGCTCCTCAGTCAGTTAAGTATTTCCCGAGCTGCTCTGCTCCTGGAACTATGCTGAGTGTCATGTAGATAGGAGATAAGAAGGCATAGTTCCCATCCTCAGGGAGCTCACAGCATTACTGGCAGACCGTACTTGCAGAGCACATATGATCAAGCGCCCATGATGTACTCCAAACTTGAAGTGCCTGGGTGTCAAGATGAGGGTCATTGACATGGTTTCCTTAGGGTCCCAAGCGCCTTGCTCATGTGGTCTTCAGTTTTCTGTGCAGACCTCTCACTGTTCAGCCACTACTGGTTGTTTCCTCTCTTAAATGTTTTTCTTCCTTGGACATGCTTTCACTTTTGCATCTCTGTTATCTTTGTTCTGTCATTCCCTCCACTGGCCCTCCTCCCTGTATCTGCCTGTTGCAGTCAAGGCTCAATGCCACTTTTTCCCTGAGAGCTCCATTCCTCCAGCTGTATTAATTAGCTGGAAGTGATGTCTCCTCTCGCTGAACTTTCATGGTGCTTTTTGTTTTGTAGGCACCTGTGTGTCACGTGCCATATGCTGCCTTGAATTGTAATTAATTTGTATACATACCACACCTTCCCCATTGCAGCATAGGGCCTGTGAAGACAATCTTTTATATTATTGCACAATCAAGGAGACCTTTCACTGAGCTGGATATGTAGCATTCATTCAATAAATCGGAATGAATAAAAGCCCTTGCCTGTTCCTTTCCCAGCCCCAAAGTAGTGAAATGGGAACAACTTAATACAGAAAATGTACCTGGTTGAAAAAGCCATGTTAAGAGAAAGCATTTTAAAAAAGACTAGGCTATTGCTGCAGGAGCTCTGAATTGTGCTCTCTTCGCAGCGCAGAGCTGTGTCTGTGGGGGGACCCGTGGATAGGCTGATGGTTCTGGGTAGTGGGGAGGCTTCTCAGGCCCCCCTGCCATCCATCACGGAGTAGTACTCACCTGTCCCAGAGGACATTCATACTTACTACAACTAATGTTAAAGTTTAATTAATAGCTGTTAGTGTTTACCAGATACTTCCACAGGGATCATGTCATTACTCTCGATACCTCTATGACGTGAATAACGGCCCACTTTATAAATGAAGAGACCAAGGCTCAGGTTAACTGACTTGCCCAAAGTTATATATGGTTTTAAGTAGTGAAAAGGGGAATCTTAACCCAGATCTTCTACCATGGCTGGTCTTATTTTTACTCTAACATATAGTCTGAGCTCTAGAATCAGGCCATCAGTTTAAGTGCAGGATTCTACCTTGGGCACAGGGCTGGGAGGGAGGAGGTAGCTGGGAAAGAAGCTCAAGTTGTACCCTCTCTGTGCCTGTACTTCCGAAAGATGCAGTAGAATCTCTTCCCTCCCCAGATCATGAAGTACGCGGAGCAGAGGATTCCCACGTTGAATGAGTACTGCGTGGTGTGTGATGAACAGCATGTCTTCCAGAATGGGTCCATGCTCAAGGTACACGTCCTGCTCTGTTCCAGGACGCTCTTCCTTAGCCCACCTTTATTGTTTTCTTCCTGGGTCTCTGGTAAAGACAGAATTCTGTCCATACTCTCTGAGACTCTTAGAAATAACTGTTTGTCTCAGAAAATAACTCTCAGCACTCCTATTTGGAAAGATGAGGCTATGTGAATATTTTGAAGATATAATCCCCACTCAGTATTTAAAAATGGTTCAGATATTGACCAAGATGACTGGATAAGATGCAGTCTGTGAGCACTCTGAGTGGGTAGCAGACACGTCACTCTAAGTGTATAGCAAAGATATGAGCAGGATTGTAGACGCTCAGACGAGAGAGCATCTAACTACCTGGGGAGGTCATGGAAGGCTTCCTGGAGGAGACAGCATTAATTCTGAAAGGCATTTGAATTAGACATTACTTATTTATTGTCTTTTCCTGGCAGAGGGCCCCACATTCCTACCCATTCTAACGTTGTCTGAGGTCAACCCCTTCTTACTGCACACCCCTAACCTCCACTGTCTGCTTAATCTATCCATGTAGCCAGCCGTCTGTACTCGTGAACTGTGTGTTTTCTCCTTCTACACACTGGGAGTCATGTCTGGAGCTGCAGAGGAGGTGGCCACTGGAGCAGAGGTACGGAGAGCAAAAAGCTGTGGGAACTGGGATCGAGAAAACCTGGGGAAGCTAGCAGTTTCACACCTCAGAATTTAACCTCCAGGAATGCTTTCATACGTAAGGATACTCACAATAGTATTGTTTGTAATCGTAAAAAAACAACAACAGACACAACTATTAGGTTGGTGCAAAAGTGGTTGCAGTTTTTCAGTTATTTTGAACCTTTTAAACTGCAGTTACTTTTGCACCAAACTAATACATCTGTAGGGTGTCCATTTAAAGAAATTATGGTGTGTCCTTACAGTAGAAATACTATGCAACTATTATTTATAGATAGAAAATTATAACACGTAAGAAAATATAGCAGTATGCATAGTACAATTTGTTAAATTGCTACATAACAAAATAACAATTTCCATAGGAAAAAATATCTGGAAGGATATACATCAAACTTAGTAGTAGTTACCTGTGACGAAAGAGATTTGTTTGGGGGCAGAGGGATGATTTTTATCTTTTCTTTCATCACTTTTTAATTCATTGTTGCTTGAATTTTTATAATGAGTTTATATTATTTCTAATGAAAACAAACCATAAACATTTGCTTTTGAAAAGAACAGCAGAGAAACATGCTGAGACTCCAGAGGGTAGACCCTGTCCTGGATGCCACGTGCCTCCTAGCCCTGGGCAGTCACTTAGCTCTGCCCTCTTTCTCTCCTTGCCCCTAAGGTGGTGGATCTGCTGGTGGCCATGTGTAGGGCAGCTTTGGAGTCCCCAAGAAAGAGCATCATCTTTGAGCCTTATCCCTCTGTGGTGGACCCCACTGATCCCAAGACCCTGGCCTTTAACCCTAAGGTACAGTCACTGGGAAGGAAAGTCAGGGCTAATGAACAGGAACATGAAATGATAGTGGAGACCACGGGCCATCATTCTCATGGACACAGCAGCTTGGAGTAAGGTCAGAGGAAGTGAAACACTTGTTTCTTGGGAACTCTTGAACCCCAAGCTTTAGCTGTTTCGGTGAATAAATAACTGAGTTTGTCAGAAGGAGGGGAGAAGGATTAAAATTAGTTATGTCATGAAAGAAAAGAATGCAGATTTTGGAGCCAGACAGACCTGGAGTCTACATGAGACTTCGCTGTTCCCGAGCTGAGTGGTGTCAGCAAGTCACTTAACCTTTGTGAACCTCAACTTCCTTATCTGTAAAAAGAGGTAATATCTACCTTGTGGATTGTTATAAAAATAAGGGATAATGTATGTAAAGTACTGCATTGCTCAGGGTTCTCCAGAGAAACAGAACCAGTAAGAGATAGGTATACAGAAAGAGATTTGTTACAAGGATTTAGCTCATGAGTGTGGAGGCTGAGATGTCCCAGGATCTGCAGTCAGTAAGCTGGAGACCCAGGAGAGTCAAAGGTGTATGTTCCAGTCCAAAAGCTGGCGGTCTCTGGATCCAAGTCCAAAGGCAGGAAAAGACCAGTGTTCCAGATTCAGGAAGTCTGGCAGGATAAGTTTCCTCTTACTCTGCCTTTTTGTTCTTTTCAGGCCTTCAACTGATTGGTTGAGGCCCACCCAAATTAGGGAGGGTCATGTGCTTTACTCAGTCTGTGATTGAAAGGTTCCATGTCTTCCAGAAGCACTTCACAGACACACCCCGATGGCCCAGTCAGATTGACAGTTAGCCACTGACGAAACTAACCAGCACAGTGCCCAGCACAGCTGTTCTTGTAGTGTAGCGTGTACTGTCCAGCTACTTTACACGCACTGCTTAAGCCTCAGAGCGTCTCTACGAGGACAGTGGGAGTTTTATCTTCATTTGCACACAGGGAGCGTGAGGTGCTGAGAGGTTAAGTAACTTAGCCTATGATTCCCAGCTGGTGAAAGAACTAGCGTGTGATTCCAGTACTGTCTGACATTAAATCTGTGTTCTTTCCATGACATGCTGCTGGTTCCCTAGCCCTCCTTTTCATCACATTTTACTCTCTTCTTTTCATCTGGTTCTTCTCTTCCCATGAATTCCCCACAGAAGAAGAATTACGAGCGACTTCAGAAAGCTCTGGATAGTGTGATGTCCATCAGGGAGATGACGCAGGTACTCTGCCTTTGGTCTGTCCGCCGTCCTCTGCCTGCGCTGCTCAAGGGCCCTGTGCTGCTTGGAACTCACGGGAGTGGAGTGAAGACTTAGACAGGCTACTCAGATTCCTCAGTGTTTTCTTCAGTCTTCCTAGTCCTGTTCTGTGTTCTAGCTCTGTTACTCCTCTTTCTCACTCCTAATGTCTCTCTTAACCTTTACCTTCACTGTGAATTTCTTCACAAGTTCGTATGTAATGTTTTCCCCGTAATTCTCAGGGAATTAGAGAAGTGAGGGGAAGACATCTGCTCAGGGTTGGGAGGCTGAGGAGGGGGGCTTGGAGGTCAGGAAGTAGACCCAGGGCCTACATCTTCTGTCCTTCCAGGGGTGGGGCAGCCACATGGAGCAGTGACCATCCTTTGACTCAAGGCTGTCCCTCACCAGACTTCCCCACCCCTCGTCTGCAGTCTCTGCATGAATAGACATTCATTTGTACTCATTTACAGGTGGGCCTCTTCTCAGCAAATCCTATGTATCACAGTTCAGATTAACACATAAGACACACCAAGGAGGGATGATATACTTGTCAGAAGGACTCTGCTTTATGTTAAGTTGTACCACAGGATTCCTTAGCCTGTTCTTTCTGGACATTGATTTTATTTATTTTTTGATTTAAAATCAACTTTTTAGGGCTGTAGGAATTGCATTAAATGAGGGAGACCCACCTGCATGTTGTTTTGTAAGCATCTTCAGTCATTTCCATATTTATTTATGAGTCTTCCCGATCTGACTGGGCTCCTTGGGGGTGGGAACCCCATCTCCTCTTGCCTTTGTGTGGCCATCAGTACCCACCTTGCCCTGGGCCCTGAGAGTCTGTGGAAAGTGGGAGGGCTCCCACCACTCCTGGAAGATAAGCTTATGGCTACTGTCTTACAGGGCTCATATCTGGAAATCAAGAAGCAGATGGACAAGCTGGACCCCCTCGCCCATCCTCTCCTGCAGTGGTATGGATAGAACCCTTGCCCCGGGGGCAGGGCAAAGGGACATGGTATTGGGGACGGAGCCTGGACTTCCTCATAGAGGCAGTGTCAGCCTCCTTTCTGAGGTTATCGATGTCATGGCAGCTTTTCCTTGGTGTTTTATTGATACACCTGGCCTTGACAAGAACTCAGATCCTGCAGAGAGCTCACAGATTCTCAGATGATGTCTCAACTGCTCTTTAGGGGTTTCTTGGTTACCAGTAGGTTTTTGAGTGCCCTTGGCATGTAGGACTTAACACCGTTCATTTCAAATAAGCTTCTGCGCATCCAGAGGGTCAGTGTCCCCCTGCGACTCCCTGTCTCTGTCTCAGGGCCTCCCTGGTGATGTAGACAGTCCAGAGCCTGGAGGCGTTGTTGTTATTCCCTTCTGGAAAGATTTTTGATCATTCTCTACTGCCCTCCATCCCTTGCCCGCCCTCCCTGCTCTTGATTTCTGCTCTGTTTTCCTGACACAGCTTTCCCGTCACACCTTAGTCAGCCTTTGACATCAGTACTTTCTCAATGCAACATGCTCCCTCTTTAGTATTATATGAGGAATGACCAGGCACAGACCATTCAGGAGGACGTGACGAGTACAAAAGCACAAAAAACCAGACCATATCCACTATAGGAGATAATGCTCCCTTGCTGAGCCCTCAGTGTTTTGTGCCTTTGTTCTCTCCTGTCCCTGAGTTCAGCCTACGCACAGCCCAATCTATCCCTGAAGCTGCAGGAAGTTTGTTCTAGTTTCTTCCGTTTCTTTCTCCAGCGTAAACAGTAACTTTCTGTCCATTCCTCCCCATCCCTGAGAACCTTCAGGTTTCCTCTGAGCTCAGGTGGATTACTCCTGAGCCCCCATTCTAAATTTCTGAATCCCAAGAATAAGTTCTCAGCATCCTAATACAAACCCCTCCTTTCTAGTGTTTTATTTTTTTTCAGTTGACCTCTGTGTTCTTTTTTCATCCACTGTTTAACTTCCAGCACCTAGGTGGTCTCTGTTCAGTAGTTTCCCTTTTACATTTCTATGCACAAGCATTACTACCCATGGGGATGTCCTGATAGTGACCTGGATACTCCACACAGTTGAGACAGCCCCGGAATCCTTGCTTGTCTCCCAGGGGCACAGCAAGCCGGCTGCTGTGTTCAGGATGGCCTAACCACACACTTATGCTGTCCTCCTTTTTCCTCTGTTTTGTCCTAGGATCATTTCCAGCAACAGGTCACACATTGTCAAACTACCTCTCAGCAGGGTAAGTGACTTTTCTTCCTCTAAAGTCTGAATTGCTGGTGGGGGCAGGGAGGGGCTCCAAAGCAGCCAGCCACCTTGGTCCTAGCCTTGCCTGGTTGGCTCTGTCCATCAACAGTAGTCATTGGGCCTGAGCACATTTCCCTTACTAGGGGACATTACAGGCCCTGATTTGCTCCCTATCCCCAATCCTTCCCTCCCTGATCTCCATTTCTGCTCTGTTTTCCTGACCCCACCCCACCCTGGGCAGCAGCTGAAGTTCATGCACACCTCACACCAGTTCCTCCTGCTGAGCAGCCCTCCTGCCAAGGAGGCTCGGTTCCGGACCGCCAAGAAGCTCTACGGCAGCACCTTTGCCTTCCAGTGAGGAGGGTGGAGGCGGGAGGGGGTAGGGGAGGCAGCAACTAACGCAGGGCAGTGGGAGGGCAAGTTCACGAGAGGTATATGAGTTTGTGTTACCTGTGTCTATCAACCTGTTGGTCAGCAAATATTTATTGTGGTGGGTGCTGTAGAGAATAAAAAGATCCCTTCGATACGGTCTTTACTCTCAGGCTACTGGTAATGTAGTTGGGGAGAAATTACATTTACATATTAAAAAGAAGTGGTTGAAGGAACAGATTAGAGGGGATAGATTTGAAAGCTACTTTGAAAGAAATCAGCAATTGGTGCCTAATTGTGGGAGAGGGGAGAGGAGAGCGGGAGAGGGAGAGAGATTAAAGGTAACCTAAAGGGAATGGTGGGAACCTTTTCTCAAAATAGACATGAACTCAGGACTGGAAGCCATATTTGGGATCAGTGATAAGTGTATTGAGTTTGAGAGGAATTTAATTTGAAATATAAGAGAAAAAGCAAATGAAAATACTGAACCAGCAGTTGAGGATCTAGGATGGGAGTAGCTAAAACACCGCAGAGAGGATGGGACTAGAAATGAAGATGTAGGGTCAGCCACACTCACACACCTTGCATGCCTATGACTGTCCATGTGCATGTCCATTGCTAGGTCTGTCTGTCCATCTTCATGTCCTGTGTGGGTGAGGATGGGTGGGAATGGCAATCATGGAAGTGCTCCTGGGAAACTCCTACCGTTTGGAGACATGTGTTCTACCCTGCCTTACAGTGGGTCCCACATTGAGAACTGGCATTCGATCCTGCGCAATGGACTGGTCAATGCATCCTACACCAAACTGCAGGTGAGGCTGTGCCCCTTCCCCTTCTCTCCAACTTCGCCCTGCACCACTCAATTTGGGGGAAAGCTACTGTAGAGTGCTCAGCTGGTTCTGCCTCAGCATCCTCAAATGCCGCCTGCCATGCGGCTTCCCTAGGGAGGAAGTTGGAGCTGTGCGTATAGAATGAATGTGGCTGTTGTATATTTGGCCCTAGGCTGTGTGTGTTGGTGGTTTGGGGAATGGGAATTTAGCTATAGGCAGGAGTACATATTGCTGATCGCAGCCATTAGATGAATTACCTGTTAGAACTTTTCAATTTATGTGACTATTCATTCAGAGAGTTGAAATAGGAGAATTATTTCTTTGCCCTGTGAGACTACTCCAAGGAATGGTTTGTCCCTCCTCCTGGCGACATATTCCGTCATTCCTGGTTTTGGAATCTGCGTATATATCCAGGCCTGGGGACAGGTGCACGGATGCCGAGGGACTGACTCAGTGGCTCTGCCATTCCTCTCTCAAAGGTGTCAATACCTAGTATTTCATAGGCAAAGGGTTAACCTGCATCCAGTTTTCAGCCAATCAGCTTTGCAAGAGTAGGTGCCTAGAGTTCTCTGAATGAAAGAGAAGGTAAATGGAGGGACAGGGCTGGATAAGCCTATGGCTGCCTAATATACAGCCCCGGGAGGGCCCAGGCTCATATTGCTCATCCTGGTGTTTCCCTGCAAGCTGCATGGAGCAGCCTATGGCAAAGGCATCTACCTGAGCCCCATCTCCAGTATTTCCTTTGGATACTCAGGTAAGAAACACTCTCCGGCCACCTTGCCTCTGTTTACATTGCATCCATTCTGTGAACACGTGATCTGTGCTGTCTCCTGCTCCATTGTGGGTGCCTGGTCTATACCAGCTCTCTCCCCGGTTACGGACACAGTTTGTCTTTCTCTACTTGCTCCCATTAGAAGTTTAGATTCTTTACAATGAGGCCAGTTTCCTCCCTTTGTCTTAGCTAGTCCGCTTCTCCATGGGGATGGTTTTAGTCATTGTAGGGGCTAGGCCCTGGCAACAGGTCAGGGAATGACTGAGAGATGAAGCTCGGCTTTCTGTGTACTACATTTTTGGTTGGCAGTACTCTGTCATAAAAAGTTGTGTGTGTGTACATGTGCATGTGAATTTATCTGAATACGCTTGAAGGCTTGAGTCCCTTCCATTAGCTTACATTTTTGGAGACGTTGTTCTCTTCCCTGTCAACCACCTTTTAAAATGTAGACTGCCATAGTGTGAATCACACACTACGATATTAGTCACATTGGATGCACGAGAAAGCATTTTACTCCAAAGATAAGGCATGAATGAGGTCCAGATTCTAGTCAGGAGATGAGTCCAGCTCTGTCCTGCTCAGATAATGATTCTGACTTAAAACTTAGTGTTCCAGGTTCATGTCTTAGTTTCTTTTCAGTCTTCTTTTGTTCTTGTTCTATATAGTGTCTGTATAAAGGAGAGCCACCACATAGTTGCATGTCTGCCATCCGAAGGGGACAGTGCTAGAGTACATATAGATTATCATTTAGTATTCTCCAGTAATTATAACTGTTATAAAGGTAAGAAAACTTAGGTCCAGAGGCTCAGAATTAGAAATGTCTCTAACAACAAAATAAACCAAAGTAGAAGAAAAGAGATAATATATGTAAGAACCAAAATCAACCAAATAAAAACAGGTACAGTAGACAGGACCAAAAAATCCAAAAGATGATTCTTTTAAAGAACTGAAAAAAAAGATTAAGCTGCTTAGACTGATTAAGAAGAAAAAGAACACAATTAGAAAAAGGGAACATACCTACACATATAGCAAAATTGAAAAAGCTAATGGGAGAATTCTGTCATCTTTAGGCCACTACTTTGAAAACTTTGACAAAATGGATAAATTTCTAGAAAAATATAACTTGAAACTGATTCAAGAAAAAGTAGAAAGCCTAAATAGCTCTAAAACTATAAAATACATTGAAATAGTAGTTTAAAAATTTAAACACACATACAAAAACCCACCTAGCTCAGATAGTTTTCATGTAAATCTTAAACCAAACTTTCAAGGAATAAATTATTACACAATTTTATACAAAATCATCCAGAGAATAGAAAAAGATGGAATCATAAATCATAAAAGATTGTTAAATTTATTAAAACTAGAAACTTCTGTTCATCAGAAGACACCTTAAGAAAGTAAAAAGACAAACTACAAATCAGGAGATGACATTTTTAACATTGTAAGCACAAAAGATTATCAATAAAAATATATTTTAAAAATTCTTGGGGCCGGCCCGGTGGCTCAGGTGGTTGGAGCTCCGTGCTCCTAACTCCGAAGACTGCCGGTTCGATTCCCACATGGGCCAGTGGGCTCTCAACCACAAGGTTGCCAGTTCAATTCCTCGACTCCCGCAAGGGATGGTGGGCTCTGCCCCCTGCAACTAAGATTGAACACGGCACCTTGAGCTGAGCTGCCTCCCAGATGGCTCAGTTGGTTGGAGTGCATCCTCTCAACCACAAGGTCGCAAGTTCGATTCCTCAACTCCCGCAAGGGATGGTGGGCTGTGCCCCTGCAACTAGCAACGGCAACTGGACCTGGAGCTGAGCTGCACCCTCCACAACTAAGACTGAAAGGACAACAACTTGAAGCTGAACGGCACCCTCCACAACTAAGATTGAAAGGACAACAACTTGACTTGGAAAAGTCCTGGAAGGACACACTGCCCCCAATAAAGTCCTGTTTCTCTTCTCCAATAAAATCTTTAAAAAAAAAATTCTTACAAATCATTAGGAAAAAGACAACCTAACAGAAAATAGCCAAATGACATGAACAGCCATGTCATTGAAGAAATGACCAAAAGATATGAAAAGTTGCTCAATCACTGTTAATCACGGAAGTAAAATGAGGACCCAAATGACTTACCATTTAGCACTCATGTGGATTGGCAAACATTAAGAAATCTGATAACACCGCTGATGGTTCCAGAGGTTGTAGATCATGAGACCCTCTTTTTTTTTTTTTTTTTTTTTAATCTTTAGCTGCAGGGGGCACCGCCCACTATCCCATGCAGGAATTGAACTGCCAACCTTGTTAAAGCATGAGACCCTCTTTTATTGCTGATGGAGATACATGTATATGAGTAAATTGGAAAACAATTTTGTGTTTAATTTCATAAAGCTGAGAAATCTTAGCGCTGTTACCCAGCATTTTCATTCCTGCATATGTTCACCCAAAGATGTTACATGAATGTTCAAAGCAATACTGTTTGCAAGAGCAAACCCTGAAAACAACCTAAACGCTCATCATCAGGAGAATGGATACATTTTAATATATTCTCACAATGGATTATTATTCAGCAATGAAAATGAACAAACAGTGGAACTCAACAACCTGGAAAAATCTTAGTAATATAGTTGAATAAGAAAAGGCAAGCCTTTTTTATATTGTTTAAAAGCCAAAAAATTCAGCATTATTTAGGTGTGCGTGTGTGTGTGTGTGTGAGTTGTGTGATGAAACAAGAAATTTCAGGTTGATGGTTACCTCCCAAGGAGAGGCAGATAGTTTGGATGGGGTAGCACATTGTTAGATATAAGTCACTGGTAATGTTTTAGTTGTTGGACTTAGTCCTTAGGTTGGATCTGTAGGTATACGTTGTCCTATTAAATAAATGACAGTGTGTCATGAACCGAATGTTACCTTGAATCAGCACGGGGTAAATGCCCTATAAATATTTATTGAATGTGTGAATGGATCTTATTCTTCCTGCCTGGGGTCCAAAGTGGGGTGGGGTTGGGGTAGTCTTTCTGGCTTCTTTGTCTAGGTTCCTCAATTTTTATCTTTGTCTCAGCCTGAGCTTCCCTCTCATGAAGCTTATTATTTTCCAAATAGTGAGTTTCTCCTGGTTCCCACAGATACTTTCTTCCTGTTTTCTCCCTGTCCTCTCTCACTGGCCTTTGTTTACCACTAAGTGCCTGAATACCTTTAGTTATAGATGGAGCCAGGAGTCTCTATTGATGTCTTATTTTTCTTCATCACTTTACTAATTACGTAAAAACATCATATGGTACTATTCTCCTCCTTTTCAAAAAGGTCAATTGATTATAGGTACAAAATACCATAGGACTTTACTATTAGAGTTACAGATCATCTCATCCAATCCCATGTTACTTTATAGATGAGAAAGCTGGTACTCAGAGACGTTAAATGACTTTGGGGTCACACAGCTATGAGTAGCAGTGCTAAGACGGGAAAGCAGATCGCCTAACTTCTGGGACAGTGTTCTTACCAGTATAAGGACTGACAGGGTGGGCTTTGCTTCAATGATTGACTCTCTGATGGCCCCACAGACAAACGGGAGTCTCTGTAACGGTGGGTGGGATGCGTGCAAGTGTCCAACTAGTATTTGCTCTAGCATTTGGCCAACTATCTTCTTGGATGTTTCCTTCCACCCGATTCTGCTCTGCTTTTCTGTTCTTCCTCAAGGTATCCTTAGCTTGATGGCCTTGGGTGCCCCCTGGGGGCGTGTAGACAGCATCCATTTGACGAACAGAGCCTCCAATGACTTGGTCAGAGCGTGCAGGTTACAATGAGGGCCAGTGAAAAAGGAGATGGTGAACTCCATCTGTTTGTTTAGTCCTATTTAGAGACTTGATAAGTATGTACTTTGGACACAAAGCATCTAGAAATCATTCTAGCCACCATGTTCTCAGGGTCTGGTCTTAGGAAACTGGGTCAGTATAGATAAGACAGTGTGCAACAGGATTGGAATGGGACAGGATTTGTATCATGATGGCCATCTCTAAGATCAGCCATAGGAATCAGATTGTTCTGGCCTCCGGGGTAGAACCCAAAGGAGAATTCCACTCAGAATCTTGCTGTAAAATACCCAGGCTGAGAATGTCGTGAGGTTTGGGTGCAGAGCTAAACCCAGTTAAGGCTAATAGAGAAGGTGGGAACAGAGAGGTGGTGAGTGTCCTGTAGGAGGAGGAAATTAGCGGTTCTAGTCTGAGGCTCTGATTACCCTGAGTTCCATTCAGGCCATAAATCTATGACGGGACTTGAGTGTGGGTGCATGATGGACTGACAGCCTGAGCAGTGAACGCTGTCAGTCCAGGGGTTTTCATCCCCCCACTACACCATGGCTATTGCAAGACCAGACACTGACGAGTGGTTAGTGACAATAGGAAGTTCCAGGGTGGAGTGGGGAGGGCGCCTGCATGTGGCCTGCGATGATGGCCTCATGTCCCTCTGTCCGTCCCCTCAGTCTCATACACACAGACCCGTGTCCCTAACTGACAAGGTGGGGCTGTGCCATCGCTCAGGAGAGACTGAAGTCCTCAGCACAGGCCAGAGAGAGCTGGCAGGAGGGGCACACAGGCTGATTCGTATCTAAATCAGAGAAATCCAGGTGGAGCCTGTAAGTGTTAGCAACAGGGTTAGTCAGTGAGAAGTGAGGGTGATGGATTTATGGGTTTAGATAGGATGGGAACAAGGGAATTGGCACTGCTTCCTACAGTCTGGGAAGACTTTCTGAAGGAAGCAGGACTCCTCAGGGTTGTCATTATAGTTATCTGTGGGAAATTCTTCCTCAGCTGCTGCTGTGCTTTCTCCCTCTTCTCTTGAATGGCTCTGGTCACAGTGTTTTCTGTAACGCCGAGACTGGAGCAGGCCTGACTTGCTCTGCTTGCTTTCTCTCCACTCACTTCACGCAGCCTGGCACTGGATCCTGGGTGTTATGTCACTGCTCTCTCGGGCTCCTCCTGCCCGTCTCGATCGCTTCCTGTTACTTCCCTGTAGAAGCCGTGAGTGATTCCCTGATGCTCTCAGGCTGAGCTCCAGTTGTCTCACGGGGTCTGCAGGCCTGCCTGACCTGCCGCGAGCTCCCCTCTCACACGTGCTCCCAGGCCGTTGCCACGGGCTGTGCCCCCAACAGGCGCAGGCACGCTGTTTCTCCCTCCGGGTTCCGTCCTGTCACCTCTGCCCAGGTACTGCCCTCCTGTGTAAATAGCTCTAGTCCCGACTTCTCAGCCTGCTGTCACCAGGAAGCCTTCTTCGATTCCCCAGGCTGGGCTCCACCTTCTCCTCCTGTAGCTCACAGGGCTCCATGTGCTCCCATCACAGCCCTCACCATACTGTGTTGTGATTACTTGTTCTTTGCCTATAACCAACCTCCACCAGACTACATTTTTTAAGGACAGATAGCTTGTTTTACTCTCACCGCTGTGTCACCAGGTTGTCTACCTCAGTGCCTGGCACTTAGCAGGCTCTTGAGTAAATGTTTGCTAAAGGAATGGGGGAATGAACTGGGTCTGTTGTTCTGTGACAGGAATGGGAAAAGGACAGCACAGGATGCCTTCCAAGGATGAGCTGGTCCAGAGATATAACAGGATGAATACCATCCCCCAGGTATCACCAGTGGCCCTGCTCCAGTGAGGCAGGACTCTTCCCCCAGGCTAGCTGTAGGCTGCAGAGATGGATGAGGAAACGGTGGGAGAGGTGGGTGGTTTGAAGATCATTTGAAGGAATCAGGTACATCCCAAGATGAACACACTTCCAAAGTCACCTGTGGCCTCAGTCAGAAGTATGAAAACAGAGACTGAGTTTAAATGCAGTGACATGAAAATGTAAAGATGGAAGCTGTAGATTCACCCAGACTGGTTATGATGGGAAAGCAAAATGGGGGCAGGAGGTGGGCAGCGGGAGCCCAGGATGTCCCTGACCCCCCCACAACCATCGCCAGCTAAGCCACCTCTCGGGAATACTGTGACAGTCTGCTTGGCTCTGCTCTCTCTTCCAGACCCGATCCATTCAGTCGAGGTTCCTGCAGAGTCGGAATCTAAATTGTATAGCACTTTGTGAAGGTAGGTAGCTCACCCGGTCTGTTTTTCTGGGTCCCCAGCCTTTATTTCTGGTGCAAGTGTTGGCACACAAGCCAGCGAAGGGTGATGTTGAAGCATCGCGCCTTCCCTCCCCTGCCTGGCCTGTGACTGAAACGCCCTATGTATAACTTCTGGCCCCTTCCCAGTGATCACGTCGAAGGACCTGCAGAAGCACGGGAACATCTGGGTCTGCCCTGTGTCCGACCATGTCTGCACGCGCTTCTTCTTCGTGTAAGTGCAGGCGGTGCCGTGGGAACAGCTTGGAGGAGTGGGGGCGGGGCGTGCCGGCCTGTGACTGCTGAGAGAATGTTGTTGTTTTACTCATCTCTTATCTGAGACTTGTCCCTGGCTCCCTGAGTGGAGGGACACTGGGACTGTCCCTTGGAGCCTGGGGATGGCTATAGATCGGGGTCTGGTCAAAGAAAGCCAGATAAGCTAAATCTCTTCCCACCCAAACAGTAGCAAGAAAGGATTTTTCCTTCTGGGGTGGGATGGCCACACCTCCGAAATCAGTTCCACTGGTTGGCACTATCCTGGTATTGTTCCCCCTTATGCTCACACTTGCCCTGTCTTCGGCAGATATGAGGATGGGCAGGTGGGCGATGCCAACATTAATACTCAGGACCCCAAGATACAGAAGGAAATCATGCGTGTGATCGGAACTCAGGTTTACACAAACTGAGGGGGCCCCAGCCCTCGTACCACCCCGTCCCCCCAGGATCCATCTGCCCTCATTAAAGGGCTCAGGAGCAGCAGGCGAGGCTGCCCTGAGGAATCAAGGGGCCGTTACCAAGGGGCAGGAAAAGGACAGAAGACGCGGCCTTCCTGGTGGAGACTGACCCAGGAATCTCTCCACATTTGGATGGCCCAGACTGACTCCCTACCCCGATTTTCCCAGTTGACTTTACCCCGTTTGTAAATAAAACAATAAAATGGAAGGTGCTGTGGACTGGATATGATCACTGGTCTGACTGGCTTTGGCCAAGCACCTGCCCGAGCCTCCGCCTGGGGTGGGGGTGAGGAGAGGACTCTCATGAGGGTTGGAACTGTTTGTTGGGTGGACTGAAAGCTAAGTCCATTGAGTGAGTGTACTACAGCTCTGTCAGCATTTTTATCAACGGATTAGGTAAGGAAGGGAAACTGAACAGGTACGCAGATGACACAAACTGAGAAGGGTATAGAATACCACTGATTAACTATGTTCCTCCAGATTGAAAAGGATCACTGAGCCAAAGCACTTCAGATTTCCTCCCTCTAGAAACTGGGTCAGATCAGGAGCTCTGCTTTCTGCACAAAACCCACCCACTCTCCCTTGCTCTCTGCCTCCTCCCAGCTGTTTTTTTTCCTTTGGGATAGGGAGGTGGCGGGGAGAGCCCGCAGGTGCAGGAAGTTGGGTTGGTCTCTAACTTGAGATCTATAAAGAGATCCTAAGGAAATGCAGCCTCCCATAATAAAACAAAGTCCACATTCTCCAAGGCGAGCAAGGTGAAGGAAGACAGCTGTTTCTAGATCTAACTGTTCCGGTGAAATCCATCTCCCTGTTGAAATTCCTTCCCATCGCCAACCTCTGCTAGCCTTCCAGGCGTGCTCCATGTACTTAAAACCTTAAGTCAGTTGTAAGAGACAGGTTTGACCTTGAAATAGTAATGAAATAGTTTATGAACTATTAATGAAGAAAACAGGAATGAAAGCACAAAAGTTAAAAAGCATTTAAACAAGCCTGGCTTTTCAAGTGCACGCAGACCTTGGAGAGACTGGGGGTTTGGTTCCACACCACCCCAATAGAGCAAGTCTCACAGAGAGGTGGCTCATCATCTTTTCTGGTGGAGGGTCTTCCCTTTAAGAGTTTGTAAAAAATACACCAGAGAAGTGCAGTAACATGAAACGTCATAAAACCATGTATGCCTGTGTAGGTTTTTTCATTCTGTCAGCTTCCTGATTTACTTCTAGCCTGTACTAGACCAGGTATTTTCTTGCATTACCTTCACCCTACTTTGGAGATAACCTTTGCCTGGGTACCTTACCGGCTTTGTAGTTCCTGACTTGCCTTAACTTAGAAGTGCCATTCTTCAGGTCCATCTCCCTAGTTGCTGTTTCTTTAACTTCTGTACCTGATCTTGATCAAGACTACTTCTGACTACAAGTCTCCTAAGGCCCTCTGCCCCATTCTGGGTTCAGGTCTAGCAGAAGGCCTCACAAAAATGACCCCGTCAGGGAGGAGCCTGGAAGCTTCTCTGTGTGGTGTCCGAGACTGCTAACGTCTTTTAGGCCTTACTGGGCAGGTGGGGGCCATTACGATGAGCACTTGAATAATTTGCTAACACTTTGGCTTACTGTGTGCTTGGCATTGTCAGGTCTCTGCATGTATTAACTAATGTAATTCTCACAAGGAGCCTATAAAGTGGGCCTATAAAGTCCCACTTTGCAGATGAGAAAACAGGCACAGAGGATAGTGATTTGCCAGCAACTGACCGGCAGCCTGATTCCAGAACAGCTGTTCTGGTTCTCTGCTCTGTAGCTCTTCAGATTTCACTAAGGTTTTCATTTAATTCTGACAACTAAAGGTTTTCTTTAGGGACCTTAAATAACGTGTCCAGGTTCTAACAGCTGGGTAGTGGCAATCCTGGGTTTTCACCAGCTCTGCCCAACTAGGACCTGAGCTCTGAGCCATTCTTTTACTTCCCCAGAGGTTCTCAAACTGTTCCCACTGACGTTCCAGCAACTGAACCCAGGTGCTTGGTTACTCAAATGGTATAACAACATTTTTGCTCTATTTTCAGAAAATGTTAATGGACTTTTCTCAGCTGTTAAGAAATTATAAGCATTTCTTATAATTTTTCTTTATCAGTGGCAGATGACATAAGTTCTAGTAAATGATGGAACGAGAAGTAATGAACAGGTAGTGTATATTACCAGAAATATTCAAATACCTGAGCTAGTCTCATGGGTGTCAATTTTTGTTAGAACATTGAATAATGGTCTTTTTTTATATCAATTAACTTATGATAAAATTGGTCCAGTTATGCATTGTTTCACTTAAAGTCACAGAGCTACCATGACACTGAAGACTTACTGAATCCCATTTTATAGTGTCCCATATAAAAGCAACAGGACTTTGAATCTGAGATGTTTGAGAGCCATACACAATCACATCTGAAAAAATTCAGAATATACCCATATATGGTTGTAAAACAAATCTAATTAAAACCCTATTAAAAAGAAAAAGAACACCCTATGACAAGAATGCCTCCATTGCAGAGAAACTTGCAGGGCTTCTGGAGAGGAATTCTCTCACAGCCTGCAGAGGGATTTGGGAAGCCCCTTTCCCTCACCCAGGCCTGGCTGGCTACCTTGGAGGTGGGGAGATGGGGCCTGTGAAAGCCAGGTCTGAGCAAGAGATCATCCTCCTTCAGAGGCCGAGGCTATTACACATCCTGCACGCAGAGGTTGCCAGTGGCCTCTTTTCATATACTCCCAGGCTCAAGCAGCCTTACTGCATTTAGACCTGGACATGCTTCGTTAGGGCTAGGGTCAGGGCCAGGAAAAGAACTATTTACCTCACAATATGTTCCAGGTGGAGAGTAGATGGCTGTGATTTCTGGATTGGGAACTCAAAAACCCCGGGGAGTTTAACCTTCTTCTTCTCTCTTACTGTAATTTTCCATCCATGCAGGGTGTGGCCTTGACTCGTTTGTGGGGAGGATGTGGCCATCCATAGGGGAAGGGCCTTCTGCTTGATTCTGCCTTTGGTACTGGCCAGTGGGGCGAGAGAGAGAGAGAAAAGAGTCTGGTGCTGAGTCATTACTGGGTTACTTACCAGCTTCTCACAGGATGGATTCTGAGATGGAGGTTTGGAAGCTGTCTCAGCTTCTGGGCCCAATTTGGGAGTGGTGGCAAGGAATTCATGAGTCACAATTCCCTCAGAGTTCTCCTCCCCCAGAAAGGGTGGGAATAAAGTAGGCTTCAATTCATTCGAAGGGACATTCTCTCTGGAGGATAGGACTTTCTGTAAGTATTTCAGAACCCCCCTGCAATGGGGCCAAACATGCCACCCTTTAAGTTAAAGCATTGCCCGCCAACATTATCTTATCTAGGACAGAGACAAAGTCTCCTTAGTCCTAGCCATCCTTTCCGGAATAAGTGGGTCAGGTTAGCTGGTAGCCAGTGAGCACAGAGGGGGAGACTGGAAGCATAGTGCCAAGGAAAAAGCAGACTGGTGAACTGCATGCAGCAAGAGGACTTCTGGCGAAGGGGGCACTTGACCCATTGCTCACCAGTGCCTTTCTCGGTGGTCTTCCAAATCTTGATGACTTTTGAGGGATAAGATCTGCTTACAATTGCATCTTAAGGAGCCTGAACTCTGGCTACACTTGTAGGGGAAAAGGAGAAAGCACAGGGCCTCAAAGGGAGGTTTTTGTGGGCAGGATTAACCCACCCTGGGGAGGCTTTTCTTGGGAGCCCTAGCAGTCCTGAGCTAGAGAAAGACTGCTTGCTGGAGGTCCCATCAGCTGACAAGAGACCCTGGCTGAGGTTGTACTTCCACTGGAATGAACAAGGACTCCTCAAGCTTCTTCCCTCTTCCAAGTGCTGATGGGGCATTTCCTCAGGAGGGGGGACCTAGATACACAGGTGCATTCAGAAAACATTCTTCACTGTTCCTTTTCCCCGGAATGGCCTTCCCATACCCATCTCTATCCTAACCAACCCTCCATGTCTCCTCCATGAAGGCTTCCCTTTCCCACACAGATAGCCTGTTCTCTCTTTATCCTTAACTCCAAAAAAACCAACTTCCTCTTCCTTCTAGAATTTTTCGGAGGGGGGCGGGGAGGAACTCTTGTGCCATCCTGGTGGGATTGAAGAGATGTTGGGAGTCTGAAGGAAGGCACAGAATAAATTTAAAGATCTACTTGGTCTGGCTCTGGAAAGGGCATATAAAGTCCAAAGTGATAAACACTTCTGCTTTAAACCTGCCACTGAGGGCCTATGGGCTGCCCTGGAAATCTGGATTGTCCTGAGAGAGAAATAACACTGCTGTTTCTGGCAGAGGCCAAGAGGTCATGGACCGGTCACGTCTGTAACCAGGGCCAAAACTCATCTCTGGGCTGCAAGATTGGGTCCACTGTTGGTTGCTGACACACCTACCCCACCAAGGACTCCAAATGACCTTCACAAGTGAAGCCATTAAACTCCAGATTCTGTGGTTCTGTGGCCCAGAACCCAAACAGAGAGCACAGCAGTATATATCCTCACTGACAGCCCAATCCAGTGAGCCTCGCAGCTACCGCCAACCCGGCCACGTCAGTGAGCACAGGAGGCTCTGGAGGAGGAGCCTGGCCTCTAGGAGAATCTGTGTCCTCCCTCAGCTTTCCCCAGTTTCCTACACTCCTGGGGTTACTTGTTGCTGGGTCAAGGGAGCGAAGATTAAGGAGGATGGCCAAGAGAAAGGCAAAAGAATTACTTGAATTCAGAAACGCGTTCTCGCACTAGTCACAAGGACAACCCTCCAGGACTAGTCAATTCCCAAAGAAAGGATGCCTCTTGGGCAGTGCTGTACTCATTCACATCCAGCATCTGATCAAACCCGACCCTGTGAAACAGGAATTACCTTCAATTTATTTACAAGGAACTGGACTCACACATTATAGTATACAATCATAGGGACTAATGAGTGGAATTGGAACTCAGATATGATGGAATCTACCTAAGCTTTCTTCTATACTATGCTGCTTTTCAGCAAAAGACAGCACTTTAAACTCAATGTGACAAATGTGCACTATGCATCTAATGTGAGCAGGATATGCTGGATTTGTCTCTGCCCGTTTCATGGACAGCATTTTATAACTGCTGACCAACATCTGTCACTGAAGGGCAATAGTTTGCCACCAACTCATCAGTTTAATAGCTGTGCATTTCAATTTTGGGAATATATCTCGATTTAGAACTTTAAAACACAACATAGTACAGCATTGGCCTGAGCATTCCCCCCCTCCCCCTGTTGTCCTCCCCTGTACTTAGCTCATTCTTAGCTCAGGGGCCTTGTAAGGGCCGATCATGCCATTCCTTTTTCTCTGGGTAGGTTGGAATGTCATTATCCCTGGTGGGGTATGGCCCGTTTTCTTCTCAACAACTTCATGTGCTCTCCCATGAACAAGCATTTACTTCCTGTCTACGACTAAGGAGACCAGAAAAGGCTCACAGAAGAAATGAAATATTTAATCTCAAACAGAAATTTACTTTTAGGCTGTCACTTTCTCCTCCCAGCTTATCTGGGCTAGAGGAAATCATAATGAAGACCCGTGATTCAGCTGCCGGCAGGGTGTCTGCCCGAGCAGGTCACACCCATTGGTCTCATTTTCCAGGAAACGGACAGATCCTAAAAGAACAGCCTTCACGATTTTTAATGAAGTAACATTGTATCTGCTCTCAAAACTTGGCTGAATGAAGGCGAGGGTTAATAGCTGTTTCATTGATTACTGTTTTCACTGGTTGTGGCTAATTACTGAGAAATTGAAAAATGCCTTGGAGAAAAATACTGGTTTAAATACACAAGGTTGAAAACAGAAGTGCTGACTCCTGCAAAAATAATGGGCCTTCACGTTCTGAGTATTTCTTGACGGTCTGCATTAATAGTAATACTTTCTATTCGCTATTTCCAGGCACTTGCTCTGCAGGATTCCAGCCCCTACTACAGTATTCCCATGGCCCCAACGTGTCCTTCCTTGTTCTAGCCCTAAGAACAAAGGCCTCGCACTCCCGCTCCAAGCACCTCCGCCCTCCCTAGTTCGCCCTATCCCCACTCCCGGCCCGACCTCCAACCATCCCACGAAATCTCCATCCTCCCCACCTTCTGATCCCACCTCGTGCTCCCCAACCTCCTGTTCGGCCCAGTCCCCGAGGTGTGCGCCGGGGCGGGCACCCGTAGGGGTGGGGAGTCGCGGGGCGGCGCTGGAGGAATGCTACCCCAGGACCCATAAATCTGGGCACCGCCCGAATAAGCCAGGGCAGCTGGGGTGGCCTGGGCCGAGGGTCAGGAGTACAGCGTTCCAAGTTGGCGGCAACAGGTGGACTAGGCGCCCGGGGGTCTGGGAGGAAAGGACTCCGAGGTTCCGAGGGCGGGTCTTGCCGCCTCCTCGCTTCCCCATTGGCCTCCACAGAGTGCGAGGATCGGTTTTATGTACCGTATCCTTCCGCCACGGAATGTAGTCCTTCCCAAAGGGCAACCTAACTATCTGTTCCGGCGCCGCCGCACTTCCTACAGCAGAGACTGCACCCCTCGAAGACGCAGGGGGCGGGCCGGGCGAGCGGGGAGCCAGGATTGGGTGGGGGGCGGGGCGGCGGAGGGATTGCGGCGGCCCTGTAGTCGGGATAACCTTGAGGCTGAGGCATTCGACTGCACGCAGAAGCGACCGCGCAGAGCCTTCTGACCTCTCCGCAGTGTACCCGCAGCCCGAGCGAGACCACACCGGAGGTGAGCTGGAGGGAGACAGGCTGAGCCATCCGTCCTCACCTGGGCTCCATCGCCCGGCTAGTGCGGAATCTGGCCGGTCTGCGCATACAGGGCACCCATTCCGGGGCGGCGCGCGATCCTGGGCATCTTGTACCCGGTTGGGGTCGGGAGAGAAGAGAAAGAAGCTGCTCGCGCCTAGGGCCTGCTCTTCAAGGCCCCCAGCTCTTGTTTCTTCCAAAGTCAGATGACTCAGCCAGACCCTCTCCTGCCTCGATCCCTACCCCAATTTTGGTGCGATCCTCGCCTCCCTTCCCACATGCCCTCCGAACCTCCTTTCCTCTCCTCTCTCCCCCCGGCTCCCTCGCTCGCTTCCTCCCCTTGCCCCTTAATACTGTTCCATTCGCCCTTCGTCTTCACCTGCCCGTGCCTCCTCATTCTGATGCTTTTCTTGTAACCTCCACGTTCCTCCACCATTCAGGTTCCCAGTGCCCACCTCGTGCCGCCCGCTACCCCATTCATGCGCTTGTTCCGCCCCTCCCCCCCACTCCGGTCACGTCCGCTCCTCCGCATCCTTCTCCGCGCGCTGCGGCCCTCGCCCCTCCCAGTCACGTTCACGCCCCCTCCCCCGCCCATCTGGTCTCGTCCCGCTGCTTCCCCGCCCCCCAGCTCGTGTCCCCCGTCTCCATCACGGCTCTAGTCTCCGACTCCTGGAACCTGTGTCTGGGGTCACCGACGAAGGGCAGTGGTCTGCGGGCCGGCAGAGCTGGGTCGGGTGCGGCGCGGGATGCAGCGGTGGCCCGGGTTACGTAACCCTGGACCTTTCCAGCTGCAGGGAAAGAAAGGGTGGTTGCACCTGGGTGCTCCAGATTCGATGCGGTGACCCAGGCGCTGCGCTCGCTCCGGGAGCGTCGCAGGGCTCCATCCCGCCGCGGCGGAACTGCACGTAGCAGCCGGCGCCCGGGACCGGCCCCGCCCCGCCGGACGACTGGCCTGCCGACCCGTTACCGCCCAGCCTCACCTCGGGCTTGGCCAGCCGTCCGTACGGCACGGAGGCCTCCTCGCCTCTGCTTCACGTTGCTTCACAGATGCGCCCAGATTGTAGAACGCGGAGGCCACGGGGTGGGTGGGAGCAGGTGTGGGTAGCGGACAAATAGGTCGGGTGGTTGGTGCCACGAACCACCTCCACTCAATAAAAACTGTTCAGAAGCTGTTTGCGGGGAGGGGGATGGAGACCCGGATGACTACACCGGTCATTGCCCACAGAGCTCACAGTCTCATTAGAGAATGAGAACATAGCGGTAGAAGTTATCACTGGTTAGTGCGGTGAGGCAGGTACGCCCTTCCTGCTTGAGGAGGGGTTGGTGACAGGAGGCCTCACAAGATGGCATCACACAGGGTTTGAAGAAGCGGGAAAGCACCTGCAGTCTGAAGGTTATTTAAAGGTACCCTTGGCTTCTTGTCCGTGTGCTTTAAACCCAGGACATCGATCCCCTGCTATGTGAGTCTGATAGGTGACGTCGGTGTATGGTGGAGAGAGGCATTGGGAGGTTGTCAACAGGCGTTTAGAATGAGGTTTGACTCATACTGACACGAGTGATGGAGGGACTTCAGCCCCCGGGGCCTGTTTGCCATGTGTAAACAGTAACATTTTCCTCATGCTTGTTGAAAGGATTTGTCTCTATGCACACATCGAGGTGTATGTATGTTGTAGTGTCTCATCTCTGGCGAGATGTCCAGAAGAAATACCTCTAAATGTGTTCTTTTAGTCACTGAGTACAATTAACAGGTAACTGAGCAGGAAGGTTAATCTTCATGCCATCCCCAAACACATTCTCACAGTTCCTTTTTGGGAGGCAGGCTCTAAATACCAGACATCTCCTGGAAACCAGTTCCCTCAGGGATCTTGGTACAGTGTTTACAAAGTAACTAATAATGTGACTTTGTAACTCCATTTACACCACATCTGAGAATGGGGACCTCTAGACAAAGGAAGGGGAGGGCATTTCAATCTTTGGTGTTTGGCTATAAGTGGAAACAGACTTGCAACCCCAAGACTGAAATCTTCCCTACCCACCAGCTGGCTTCTAGGATTCGCTCAGCCAGCTGGTAAGTGTGAAGTTAGGACTGGAGGCAGGGGGCACTAACCCCCTATTGGCTGTGCTGAGGGTGAGGCCCCTCCCTAGGGGAACAGCATTGTTAGCAAATAATTTGCCCTCTGGTTGTTTGAGGATGGTGCTGGGAATGCAGTGGGGCTGTTCTGAGGGGCTGGTAACCCATCACCAGGTCTGTGGGAAGGATGACTGAACCTCTCAACCTATCTGCTTTTGAGAGAATCCTCTTCATCAGGTGAGTGGGAAACGTGTAATCTTTGCAGGTGTAAAAAGTCCCCTTTCAGTGAGTCAAATAACAAAGCATGTATTTCCCGCAGTTAAAAATGTCTCAACTAAGTGAAAAATGGTTGGTACAGGTCCCCAGGCTCTCTACTGCCCTACGAGCTGAGGTGCAGTGTGGCACAGTCCTATACCCCGGTAATGCAATCTGCGCCTTCTCAGTGGGCATGGCAGCCTCATGGGATAAGGGCTGTAGTGGATATGAATAAGGAATGAAAGAATGTCTTTGAACTCATTTCTGAGTTACTGAACTTGAGGCAAAACATATCGGTGTTAATTTCTTCCTGTCTAGTACAGCTGCTCTCATTGTAAGCACTGTATTAGAAGTAAATAATTTTAGTGTTGAATTCATAGTTTAACCAAGAGCATTATTGCATCTTTAAGAAATGTTCCCCTGGTGACTTGGCAAATTTCATGGCTGTGACTCCAAACAGAGCTAGAACCTTACGGGAATTGCTTCTGTGCCTTGAATGTTGTGACATCAATGTGGAGTCACAGGAAAAGCAATTTTCATTTCTTAACGCTGTTTTATTTCTTAATGCTGAGGCAATGGAAGAAATGAGGAAACGGCTGTGAGCAGGAAGGTAGAAAAAAAGCACCTCTTGCATTACAGCCTCACGCTGCATGGGTTTTAATTTGCTTCAGCTTTCATGAAGGCATGTCAGGATGTGTTATCCTGGCCAGGAGCTAAGATTGACAACAAGGTAGGGGAAAGTGAGTCCTACTGGACATTAGCGTTATTCCTGAATTGTTCTGAGTGTCCGCAGTCAAATCCCAGGTAACTGGTACACCACAAGAATGAGTTGCCCACGGGAGCTGAGCTTTCTTGCAACCTTGTAGGGAATCTTATGAGAAGTGTAGGTGATTTATTTGGTGAAAGGTCTTATGGGACCTTTCTTTCGCTATAAGCATCAGCTTCTGGTATGGATAGGAATAGAGTGAAATGAAGCCCTTTCTTAATACCACCATGCTTTTTGGGAATGTCCATGTTTTCCTGAGAGCCAGCATTCGACTAGATAAACGAATAGTCTGATTCTCTGGGCTTTGTCAAAGAAGCTGTTTTGGGAAAGGTGAGCCCGAGTGGGTGATCGGTGCTGTGCAGCCGCTGCTAGGCCTTTTGGCCTCCTCCTATGTCTGCTCAGCTGAAAAGGGGAGGTTGTCTGGGCCACCGAGCAGTGCCGCCCCACCCCTGCAGTGGTTTGTGCCAGTCTGCACGTAGGAGAGCCGGGCTGCAATACCTCTGGTGGCCTCTGAGACTCCGCTCCCCCACTTGTGACCTCAGGCAAAGCTCCTGAGGAGCTCTAAGCCTCTTTCCTGATGCCAGCAAGCTGCGTTTGGAAGTCAGGCAGGGACTGTGGTGGGGGAGAGTCCAGGACCCTCTGTGATAGGCCTGTGGTCACTGATGCAGCCCGCAGGATTCTCTGAAAGGAGCCCATCCCTTCCAAACGCCTTTAAACAACCTACAGACAGATCCTGTTTGTTTAACTTCAGACGACGGGTGTCTCCCCTGTCAGGTGATGGGTTAGCTGAGCCAGTCATGTTATGAGAAAAAACCATGTGCATTCTGGAAGAGCCGTGGAGCTTTGATCTAGTAAACGGAGGTAGAGACCTGCTCACCAGTGTCCCTTTTTTCTTACGACTTCAAAGTGCAGATTCACAAAGGTCACCCATCAGATGCAAACGTTTTAAACTTGGCCAGGATCAAGTGTTGGCAAAGAGGTGGGAGGCGAGCACTGACGTTACTGCTTGGTTGTAAATGGATGTACACGCTTGGGAGAGCAATGTAGCAATATTTAGTAAAGTAGAAAATAAGCATAGCCTATGACCCGGGAATTCCATGTCTGGATTTACAGAAGCTCACACCTGCACAAGGAGACGTGTACTAGGAGAGCATTGAAAATTGGGGGAAAAGTGATTTAATGGGGCGGGGGAGGGGGTGGCCAACCCTTACAGAATACATAAATGGTCTGGTTGTGCAGCAGACGGTGTGGCAGTTCATATGAATTAACTAGATCTATATGTATCAGCGGGATAGATCTTAAATGTACTGAATGGATGTTTTAGGACACTTTAGAAAACAACTAAAAAAAAAAAGAAAACAACTAAGTATACCATAGGGTTCAGTATAAATACGGACACACTTAAATGAACTGGAAGGCTACAAAATTCCTGATGGGTGTTGGGTGTCAAAGTTCTTGAAGGGGTGTGGAAGGGCTGAAGGTCTGGGGGTGGAGAAAAAATAAACTGTAAAAATTGTACTTTTTTAAAAAAAAGTCTGAAAAAAATATCTGCCTGAATGTTGATGGTCAGTTCTGGGTGGTGGAAATACAGATGTTAATATTTCTTTTTTTAATTCAAAACAAAAGAGAGGCAAACCTGTGAAGGAGACCCGTCAAACTAACTAGGTCAGTGCTCTGGATGAGCTGGCACTGCCCTCCCCCCCTCCATCCCCCCTTCTCTTCCTCCAACTGTGATGCAGGGCGGCTCCTCCTTTAAATGCTGAGCCAAAGCCTCACTTTGCTGAGACCACCATCCAGCCTGCTTGCACCTGACTTGGAAGGACCCTAAACCAGGGTTCCAGGCCCCTTGCTGCCTCCAGAGTATGAATATCATGCCCAGAAGCACCGCCTCGTTATTTTAAGCTTAGTAAAGAGGCACCACCACAAAAGCTTCCTCCAGACTTCCTCCTTCAGGCTGAAACCAGTTCTCTGCTCTGAGCATCTACCGTCAAACCAGGAAGTCTTTGGCATCTGAGGACATGGAGGTTTCTCTGAGTTGGCACTTCCTGCCCTGGAGTTGACTGGTCCTTTTTTGGGGGGGTGGGTAGGCCCATTCAGTATCAGCTTTGTGTCCTATTCCGCACTCTAGTTTGAAACAGGACCTTAGACTCCTGCTTGTAAGGCATAAGTCACTTAGCTGTAGCCTTGAAGAAATAAAAGTGCACGGGAATTTTAGTTGAACGTACAGATGGGCTCGTTTTGTTTTGTGTTACCAGGTAAACTGACTTTGCTTTCTGTTACGGGGCCTGCTGAAGGTGGAGTGGACATCTCAGCTAAAAGTTGCTTATCCTCCTGTTCCCTGCTCCGTATGCCAATACACCATTGTCATTAACAGGACATCAGAATGCAGCCATTCCCTCCAGACCCTGCCCGGTTCTGTGGCTGGCCCAGCACATGCTTGGATCTTGTTTTGATCATAGAGGAGGCCAGTCTTTGAAATTCTATTTCCCTGCTCCACCATCTTGGAAGAGAGCGCCTAGGAAGCAGGCTGGCCTGAGTGCCTTGTCACGCATATTATGATGCAAACTTTCTAATGGATACTGACCTTCTGAAGATTTGGGAATTGAAAGGCCTTCAGGCTGGCTTGGGGACTGAAGTAGCAAATTGATGTCAGAGCAAGGAATACAATTGTGGGCATCAGGTGCCATCATTATTGGGTTAGTCTGTGTGGTGAGGTTACCATCAGCACAAAATCGATACAGAGAGCTCGTTAAAAATTGTTTTGTGCCCATACAGGCCCGTAGGCCAGGCTGGTTTACTAGGGCAGAATGATCTGGGCCTTTGTGAAAGTATTGGTGGAGTGAAGCGTGAATCTTTCCCAGAACAGCATGCCAACAGTACTGGCTCTAAAAGTGACATGTCGGGTATTTTTCATGAGTCCCCTCACCTCCCACTGGTTTCTGAAGAGAGGTGCAACAGAAACTATAGTTTTAGAGAAGCAGGAGCCCTTGAGAAAGGAAAGGTGGGAATGGGTGCACCTGGAGCTGAGCTGTGACGCCTGTCGGCCACACTGAGGCTCTGATGGTGTCTCGTTTCTCACAGAGGAGAAATGGCTCTGAGGAAGATGCTCCTGCAGGGGCTCAGGCTCGAGAATAAGGCTCCTGGACCTGGGCACAGTGTTTTCCGCCGGCAGTGGATACGCCGAGCTTGCTCTGCTGGCCGGAGGTTGGCTCTGCATGTCTGTGCCTCCCGAGGAGGAGGATGCAGTCGTGAGTCAGACTGGCATGGGCTGGGCTGCATGTCCTGGCTGGCACTGTCCAAACGGCTAGCCTGAGGGAGGGGAGCTCTTCCAGAGACCCGCCCTGAACCTCCAGGGCTGAGCCTGCTGTGCTGGGCCGGCAAGGGAGTGTCCGGAGGGTGTTTTAGGCAGAACTCTAGGTAGGTGGTTGGCGGCATGGGCAGCTTATACGCAGGAAGAGAGACTCGTGGAAGACCTGGGAGACGGCAGGAGAGACTGGTTGATGACACAGGGATGAAACATGGGGTCTCAGGTTTGGAGGGCTTGAAGGACTTACTGAGACCATGTAGGGGTCTGGATCGACTTGCTGACAAGCTGCTTTTTCTTTTCTTTTTTTTAACAAATGTTATTGGGGACTATTGGGGAACAGTGTGTTTCTCCAGGGCCCATCAGCTCCAAGTAGTTGTCCTTCAACCTAATTGTGGAGGGCGCAGCTCAGCTCCGAGTCCAGTTGCCATTTTTAGTCTTCAGTTGCAGGGGGCGCAGCCCACCATCCCATGCGGGAATCGAACCAGCAACCCTGTTGAGAGCTCGCACTCTAACCAACTGAGCTATCCGGCCACCTCAGAAGCATGCTTTTGATTGCGTGTATGTATTTCCACTCATATGCCAAACATTCTCACTTGTGATTTCCATACTTAACAGCCTGGGTGAACACAGCATCAGAGCTTGTAAACCTCAGAATTAACTCGACATGGTGAAATAGGGTTAGTGCTTGAGCCCAATATAATTAATTGTATCTGCTGATAGCATCTCCTGGTCCTGGAGGCAGCTCTTATGTACCAAAACACCTTTGTTGCAAAAATTTTCCTGTGAAGCCCGAGGACAGGCTAAATAGGGAAAAAAAGTGCTGGATTGGGGCACATAACTAAGAGGTTTTAGGCACCAAATTGTCCTCTGGACTGTCTTATTCATTTGTTCATTGCGTTGAGGTTGAATGCATCAAGGTTGACTTCTTAAGCCATTGAAACTCCAGATGTGACCTAGGTCCTAAGACGTGTTACCATCTCACCTCTGCCTGTTTAGAGAGCATTCCCGAAGTACATAGAGCTGCTTATTGGAACTGGGAGCTTCACATTGGTTTTGATTTCAACACTTTTACCAGGATGCTTGTAAATGTATCATTTTTTGGAAAGAGGTGTATTTGTAATTTTTTCTTATAAAAATATTTCATATCAGTAAAGAAGAAAAAAATTTGCTGTAATCTTACTACCCAGGTAACATGTTACTATTTTAGTAGATAGCCTTCCAGTCTTTTATGTATGTTTAATTTAGTGTCCCTTCCACCTGAAAGGGGCAGGGATCAGATTCTTATATAGCATAGTGAAATGTTAGTGAGCCGCAGGTTTAGAGAGACTAGACGGGAAGCAGTCTTTGGGTGCTAGGGAAGGGGATGAAGCATCGGACAGGAGCCAGTAAGAACTCACTTTTACCTGCAAATTTTTTGGACCAGTTTCTTGGTATTTCCTTGGGAGGCCTCTGTGTTTTTCTTTGTAACACAGCTTAATCTCTGGAAACAGCTACCGCCTGGATACCTGGTTTTTAAGGCAACTTTTCAATACCCCAAAGAGCTTTAGTTACACTCAGCTCTTACTTGAATCCTTGTACAGCTCTGCAGGAAAAAGCTTACTCAGCTCCGAGCAGTCTTTGCAAGTGGGGCCAAGGAGCCACCCTGAGCCAAAAAAGCACTATGTCACCGGAAGCCCAAGCCCAGAGAACACAAGGTATGACCCAATAATCAGTGGCCTCAGCCAGGTCTTTGCAAGGGGACCCTAATGTCTCAGGTCTAGTCAAGAACCAGCTGATGCTTTTTGAGAAGAGGGGGGTTTGTTTCCACTACCCACTTATTCAGGTCTTACTTGGCTCACACCACGGTCCTGGGATTGGGCGGCGCTCTCTCCACCTGGAGGCCACAGCAAGGCCTTAGTGTCCCAGTTGGCATCGTGTGCCACCGAGTACCACCTCCTCGGGAATGTTCCCCTAACAGCCAGACTTACCTAAACCCGGCTGGGTGCTCTGCGGGAATGCAAGAAGCCCTGCCCCAACTGTGAGTGCAGTTAAAGGGACCCTGGCTGCCGAGGCCACCCTGCCAGTGATTCAGAAGTTCTCAGATTTGGGGAGTGGGGACTGGAGGTACAACTCTGATTCTGACAGAGAGACATTAAGATACACTGAAAGTATCATTCAGCCGACACCGGAATCCCTCCAAGTGCTGGGTGCTAAGAGATCCAGAACCAAATAGGTCACGGAGGAGAGGGTGGCCGTCATTTGGGGAATGCACATTGGAAGGGACTGTGCACTTGCCATGTGGAGTAGTGAGGCGGTATCTTGTTTCCCCATTTTAAAGTTTCAGATTCTGTAGTCGAGGACTTGTAGCCATCCTTGTCAGTAGCTGGCAGGAATTTTGCTCACACCTGGTCACCGAGCTTTTTGGGCTCTTATCAGACTTCTTGAAGATGATAGATGGATTTAAATGCATGCTTACTCGAGCCACCCAGAGAGGCCACAAATCGGGTGGAGGAGGAGGAGAAGGAGTCAGGGTTTTATGATTTGGAGCCCCAAGATTTAGTAGGAGGTGGGACAGTGCTAAAGCGAGGTTTGTCCCTGAGCCTGGGCTGCAGCATTTAGGCTCAAGTGTTTTAGAAGGAATGGCCCTTGGTCCGAGAACTTGAGGAAAAGGGACAGCCTTCTGAGGAGGAGTGTCAAGTTTTTGCTCACACCTTGACCTGACAGTTTTTCAGAGCGCTGGCCAGAAGCTTCTTACTTCTTTGTCTCAAATCAGCGATCTAACCGGCTGAGTGAGTTTAGTTGTAAGTCAGTAAAGAAGAAAAGTAAAGGTCAGGACAGTTGTCAGGATTGTGACCCGGGCTGGTTAATTACCTGGAACGGATGGTCTTTGTCACTGGGGGTGGTGTGCTTGTCAGACTTAGAAAGGGAATCGGAATGCTGCATCGGAAAAGCAGTTAGGGGAAAGATTCCACAACTAACCTTAATCTTGTGTTGCAAATGAAGTTGGAATAATTTTAGAATCAGACCTGTGCCGTTGTGGTCATCCTTGGTTTTATGCACCGTGCTTTGCACATGCTGAAGTCCTGACCAAAAAAGCAGGTGTGTTTTAGGTACAGATTCCTGGGATGAAATATTTTGCATTCAGGGTTTTGTTGGACTTTGCTTCCTGTCCAAGGACTGGTTTTTATTGCCTATCAGTGGGCTGGGACCTACTCGGGCCTAGGGTGAGTCGAGGAATGAATTTGTGTGGTGCTTTGAGTTAGTGAAAACCTGGCATTCCGGACCTCGGAGGCCTGTGTGTCTTCACTTACTAGGACATCACTTGGGGTTTGGGTGGGATTGTTCAGGGGCAATATGGGTGCCCCATTCACTCCACAGCAGGTGTTTGTAGCTTTGGGACAACTTTTCTTACAAAGATCTGGATTTACTGAAGTTCTAAATTGGGAGTCAGTTGTTTGTATCACTGGAAGATGGTTACAGCTTCCTTTTGAGAAAATGACTTCGGTGCATGTAAATTGATGTTATTTATAGGATTAGCTGGAAAGCTGCTGTCAAGGTAGAAATCAGCCCAATTCATTGTGAGGGAGGTCTGCTTACAGTGGATGCCTGGGAAGAACATGTATTGGGTACGAGGTTTTAACTTATTCGTTAAGGTCCTTCTCTCGCTCACGGCCCCGTGAGCCCTTTGCCTGCCCTGAGGAGCACCCACATAGCCCAAGCATGCGGGGCTCCCCAAGGCTTGTGCACAGAGCGTGCTTACTGAGTTCACATGTGAGCAGGAAACAGTCTCCTGTGCCAAGCGGTGTCTTCACCACGGGGCTCCGCAGGCTGATCACTGTCTTCATTTCCCCCGGACGCAGGACCTCAGGAGCCATGGCGAAGCCTCACAGTGATGTCGGGACCGCTTTCATTCAGACGCAGCAGCTGCACGCGGCCGTGGCCGACACGTTCCTGGAGCACATGTGCCGTCTGGACATCGACTCGCCGCCCATCACCGCCCGCAACACTGGCATCATCTGCACCATCGGTGAGTGGCTGTGCCCTGGCCCCCGGCAGGGGCTTCACGTGCCAGTGGACTGTGTCCTGCTTAAAATACTAAACAGGCGCAGCAGAGTGGGTACTGAGGAAGATTCTACACAGATTCTTACGGGAACTTAGGTCCGAGGAAATGGCAATAGAGAATCAGTTTTGCTTTCTGTTGTTTGCTAAAGGCTGAATTTAGAGGGTGTGTTCCTTAGCACATCCTTCTAGGAGCATCTCACAGACCTAGGAAAGATCTTTTTAACATGCGCTGTGCAACCAAGAGTCTATGGTGGGACGTGTGGCTGGGCTTCCGAGAGAATGAAGAGGGTCTGATCAGGTCTTACCTAGGCTTTTCTGGTGACATGGAGCCTGTAGAATTTGAAAGAAATAGAAGTTTTCTCTAAAGTGGGCCAGCAAATAATAGCCATGTATATGGCTTTTGAAAGAATTTTGAGCTGTTTAATGAAGGAAAAGTTTAGGGAAAAAAGTGAAATATCAAGAGTTCCTTAAACTTAAAGTGTTAATCGTTCTTTGACTAATTAACACTTAGGGCTTGAAAACTTTTTCACCAGGCCCAGCTTCCCGATCAGTGGAGATGTTGAAGGAGATGATTAAGTCTGGGATGAATGTGGCTCGTCTGAACTTCTCTCATGGAACTCACGAGGTGAGCCCCGGCTGGCCCGTTTGGCCGCTGGGATGGCTTGTAGGAAACGGGTGTGTGCAGCCATAGTGGACCAGGCCGGAAAGAGTGGGGTTTGCAGCCAATGGGAAGGTGGCCTTCACTAGCCTCTCCCTGCTCTCCTTTCCCTCGCTTACTATTTCAGCTGGCTAAGTCTCCTTCAGCAAAGAAGACCTTCTTGGTTCCCCCACATGCCTGTGCTACCATTAGCCCCACAAGTTACAGTGGAAGGGTTCTCCTGGAAACCCCTCAAAGCCACGAGGTGTCCTGGCCTCAGGGTTTGCTTGACACGCCGACCCCTGGGTTTCTGTAGCTGCTTATATTGCAGCGATGAATCAAAAGATCGCCCTGCAGATTGATTCTGGCCTATTCTAGACCCAAGATAACTGGGTAGGCCCAGGAGAAGGGTTTCCCCTGTGGCGAGTTAAGGACTGAGTTCAATGTACTAACACTCTGGCATTTAATAGCCCTCTTCATCAGCATTGTGTTCCCAGCCTCTCTCTTCCCAGGGGTGCTGGAACGTTAAGATAAAGCCAACACTCCCCCAGGAGCTGGGTAGGAATCTATTAGTGCTGGGGCCATTTACCAGCTGACTTGACCTGCGGACAGAGGCCTCACCCAGGGACCAGGTGGCAGCTGTTGGGAAGTCCTCCGTTCCTATTTTGTTCCCAAGTTCAGAACAAACTCATTTTGAGGACTTTGGGGGCTCCCTGAGGGATAGTGCCTTTTCAAAACCGTCAGGCTCAACCCCAGGTCCTGGGATTTCACACTGGCATTGATGGAGGAGGAGCAGATGAGGCAAATGTCCCCACTGTTGACTCTGTATTCTGATCAGAATAAAGAAGTGCTGCCCTGTACGGGCAGGTGGCAAAGGGTTGCCCTCTGGCATTTGGAAGTTGGTGTTTAGACTAAAAATAAAGCCTCAGGAAGTGCAGTCCAAGAGGTGAATTCCTCCTTTCTGGAAACATGACTCTTCATAAGTTCCCTAACCCATTTTCCATAAACAGCCTATGGCCTGGCGGATGACCAGCCACCAAATGTCATGGGGGCCTGATCAAGTTCAGAGGAACTGCTCAGCAGGCGCCTCAGGCAGGTTCAGACACGTCCGTAATTTTCCAAAGGCAGAGGGGTCCTCAGCAGGAGTCGCCAGGAATTACCGCAGTGTTAGCTTAGCCCAAAGAGCAAGCCAAAGACATCACTCAAGATGGGTTCACTATTGATCCCTGCTGCTGGAGTGTGCCACAGTCTCCTGTGTGCAGGGGAAGGAGCAGGAATAGACTAAGAAGCTGACCTTTAACGAGGCTTTATCTTCTCTTCCATCCAGTAAAGTAACACCGCACAGCTCTGAAATGGCAGGGGAAGGACATGTGGTGTCTGCTGCACCTGATGGGGGATTTGGGTCTTTTTAAACTACAGACACATTGGGAGATAATCTGTGCTTTAACTCGTATTCCCAGGTTAGACTTGGGGTTGAAAAAAACAAAAAAAACCCAAGTCCCTCTGCTGGGTTTATTTTGAGGTTTTTGCCCAGGATGAGGTTGCCCCTAGGATCTGGCTTTTGGAAGCTGATCTGAAATTGCTCTAATATTATATAATGTGATGTTACAGTTTGACTGTGTGTCAGGACTCTTAACCAGTATCTGGGACATACTTTTACAGCTCTTGACAATCTTAAACACTCTTCTACGGGAATCACTGACATTGCTTCTCGCCCTCACTCTGGCAGAGGAGCATCCACTGCCGGTGTCTGATCCTTTGCCAGCTTCACCGCAGCGTTCCTAGCCCCCCTTTGTCAGTTCAACGGGCAAGATGTGTTTTTACTGCACGTGTAGTCCCGTTGTGTCATGTTGGCCAGAAACACTGACTGACCAAAGTGAGAACCTCCCACAAGGGCAGCATTGACTGGTGACGTCCAACAAGACCGGGATAGTGGAAGACTTCAGTACACCTCCCAGAAATGTACCAAAAGATGACTATAATAGAGAGGATTTGAGTAATAGAATACTTACTAAGCTAACTGGGATGTTTATACTATTTTATGTCTCCAAGACTAAAAATGCATGTTTATTTAAAACGCTAAAGTTTCAAAAATATATTGAGCCACAAAAAAACCTCAAGTTTCACAAAGTAGAAATTATATAGACCATATTCTCTGACTTAACCTTTATGGAAATTGAGAACAAAGTCTAACCTAGTAATCAGAAAACGTAAATGCAATTGTCAGAAAGCAAGAGTGAAAGTAAATGAAATAAATACATGTTTAACTCAAAACACTAGGGGAACAAAACTTAAAATAATCTTAAAAGGGTAAAGGAAAGGAATTGATTTAAAAGCATATTCAACAAATTAAGCCAAGAGTTAGTTGGTTCTTTGGGGACCAAAAAAAAAAAAAAAACCAAAACAATAAAACAGAAACTACTGGCAAGCCTGGTCAAGACAAGGACGCGATATAAAGATTGAGTAGAAAAGGGGGATATTTCCTATACGTTAGAAGAGTTTAAGTCATAAAAAGATCTACACCTTAATTCCTTTAAACTGAAATGAAATTGAATATTGTCTAAGAAGTAGAAAATGTTAATAAACTAATAGCTTAAGAAAATGAAAAAGTGACTAGAAGATCTACCTCCACTTAGCACACCAGGCCCAAATGATTTTGATGGCTGAATTATGTCTCTCCATCAAGGAAGAGTTAAATCTTTTGTTACTCTGATTCCAGTGCCTAGAAAAGTATAGAAATCTTCCCCATGTTTTCTTTGCAACCAACATACCCTGATCGGTAGGTACTAAGATGAGACGAGGACAGTACCAAAACCAGACGTGTTAGTACCAGAGGTTAGTACACTAGACCAGACTCACTAGAAAGATGCAGAAAGCATGAATAAAATTTAAAAGTCCAAATCCAGCCATGTATTAAAGTCATGACCCAGGACCAAGTAAATTTTGTATCCTAGGAACACGCAGTTCACACTGGGATTAAGTAGTGTGGTTGCTGTAAATAAGATGATAATAATAGGTAGCATTTATTAAATAATTACTATGTGCCCTTTTCTGCTCTGATTACTTCATAGATTCTTTTGCTCACATCAACTCTGAGGAAAAGGCATTTGACAGTATTCAACACCCAGTCCTTTAAACTATTTCTATGTTCTATTCTGTACGATTTTTATTGCAAATCAGCAGTAGAAAGAAATTTTCATAACTTACAGTAAGAACCTCTACCTCAATAAAACAAGCAATGGTCCTCTTTATAGAGTATGCCTGAATTACGACCTGGAGACCCAGCCGTAAGCTTCAGGCAACGCCATGCGTGGAGATGAAGCTCTGGCTCAGCTGCCCCTCCAGCCTCCTTGCAGGTGCTGTTCTGGACAGGAACAGTGAAAGGACAAGGCCCACAACGCCAAACTGGGTGCTTCTGTTATCAGCAATGTCATATTGATTACACTGTTTAAGAACTTTTGACATCTTGTCCTTAAGTTAACAGTAATGGCAAATGGAAAAAGAGGGTTTAAAAGAGAAGATTGTAGTCAAGATTTGTGGCAAGTGAGAAATAGCAATGGGCAATTAGTTCAGAGAAAGGTATACTCCCATCTTTCCCTATTCCACTTCTGTCTAATCACTCTAGAAAGTAATTGTGAAAACAGGCCTGCATGACCTTAGCAAGGGAGGTCCCTGTTTGTTTAGCTTCGGCCACTGTTAGCTTAAGTAAATAACCTTGAGTTTGAATTGTAGCTGGAATCAATAGAGAAAAGGCTCAGAATTACCAGATCCATCAGCATCTGACACTGATTGCCAGACCAGTATCACCGAAACACAAGCCTGCGCCTTTCATTCCTGTTGTCTGCTGTATTTAATGAGTCCTGGGGAAAAGGGAACAGCTGAAGGGACACAGACTTCTGTCTTTTCTGTTGAGATGTGTTTACACTCATACCTTTACTGGTTTTTGGTGGCAGTACTCTAAACAGTTTCTCAGATTTGCCGTCAGAGTGTGTTAGTGCTATGGCAGGAGTGGGTGGAGCCGAGGAAGTTGAAACAAGCAGGTAGAGTGCTCAGTGCATGGACGGCGCTGAGACTGGAGGGTGGTGGTGGTCTTTCCTGAGTGGCCGCTTCAGCTCCAGCACTAGGTCCTCGTGTATGGGAGGGCGCTTACCATCTTCCCTCCTTTCCCCAGTACCATGCAGACACCATCAAGAATGTGCGCGCAGCAACAGAAAGCTTTGCTTCTGACCCCATTCTCTATCGGCCGGTTGCTGTGGCCCTGGACACTAAAGGACCTGAGATCCGAACTGGGCTCATCAAGGGCGTGAGTATTCGGAGAGAAGCAAGAAGGAAGGTGCACGAGCCCCAGAGGCGAATTCAGCAATCTCTGCCCTGCTTGAAGCCACATTCCTCAGAGTTTAGGTCTATCAACAAGGGTCTTAGTCATCAGTGTAAAAAATGTTGATTTAATCTGCTTTACTAAGAAAAAATACCACACAGGAATCTTTTTCACTCTAAACTACTTTCAAATCTCTCTACCTTTGGGGAGAAATTGGTCTCCTTTCCCGAATCATTTAAATAGCTTACCTAAAACATTGTAGGGTTTTCTTGGGTTATTTCCTTGAATTATACTAAGTTAAACGATATGATCATTTATTCCCAAAGGACAAGGCTTTATTACCTCCAGCTGAGGGCTGAGTGTTACTCCCTGGAGGCAAGCGCTTCTCTTCTGCAGTTTGGACGCATGGCTTTCTGTCTTGTTTGCAGAGTGGCACGGCGGAGGTGGAGCTGAAAAAAGGCGCCACTCTCAAGATCACTCTGGATAATGCCTACATGGAAAAGTGTGACGAGAACAACCTGTGGCTGGACTACAAGAACATTTGCAAGGTGGTGGAAGTGGGCAGCAAGATCTATGTGGACGATGGGCTTATTTCCCTGCAGGTGAAGCAGAAAGGTATGTCTACAACCGGCTCCCGGCTCTCAATTTCCTGGACACCAGGAAGAGAGGAAGCTTGTTTAGCTGGCAGCAAGATTGAGTTTATTCTCAGGAATTCCTTTTATATCTCCTATCCTCAAAAACAGATTTCAGTCCTGCTTAATGGTGCTCTTGGGGAGCATATGAGAAGATTTCTTCACACCCAGCCTCAGTACTTGGGTTTTCCGCTTCCTTCCTCCATCCCTCAGTAGGATACGAGTATGTTCAGGACTCCAGTGTGTCTGGGAAGGATAACTCATATTTCTATAAGTGCCAGGTGTTATTCTAAGCATTCCACATGATCACTTATTTACATTTTAAAACAACCTAGGAGTAGGTGTTATCCCTATTTAACAAGTGAAGAAACAGGCACAGAGAGTTTAATTGACTTGCCAAGGTCACACAGTTGGTGGGGTGGGATTTGACCTGGCAGCATGGCTGCAGCTGCCTCACACAGTTCACTGTAGTGAGGAGGGAGGCAACGGCGTCCTGCCGCTTCCCTTCCTGCCAAGAACATGTGCCCTCATCGCTCTGCACCCCCCCACCTACTCCATCTCACACAGGTGCTGACTTCCTGGTGACAGAGGTGGAGAACGGTGGCACCTTGGGCAGCAAGAAGGGTGTGAACCTCCCCGGGGCTGCCGTGGACCTGCCTGCCGTGTCAGAAAAGGACATCCAGGACCTGAAGTTCGGGGTGGAGCAGGACGTAGATATGGTGTTCGCGTCTTTCATCCGCAAGGCAGCCGATGTGCACGAAGTCAGGAAGGTCCTGGGAGAAAAAGGAAAGAACATCAAGATAATCAGCAAAATTGAGAATCACGAGGGAGTTCGGAGGTGAGCGTCCCCAGCGCCTGCCCAGCTCTGTGCTCTTGCCTTCAACAAGTTGGAGGGGGTGGCCTCAGGGAGCAGCCCTCGGGTGTCCTTGGCTGGAAGAGGCCATGACCTTTGTGTTGGGAGCTGTCAGCAGGCCTCAGATTCCTTTTCTGCCAGGAAAGTGTTGACTGGCGAGGATATGGCAGACACCTCAGGAGGGGCCTCATAGGAGGCAGGTGGAGAAGAAATGGGCCTGTGGGACTTGAGAGGAGACCTCACCTTCTCCCCAGTGCAGTATCCATCCTAGTGCTAAAGAAACTCAGCAGGCTGAACCGGGCCCCTTTGGGGGACTGAGGAGGCTGGCACACCCCATCACCTCTGTGCACCCATGGTGACATCATGGTGATAGCATCCTGTCCTTGCAGCAGGACAGCCAAGGCAGAATCCCAGGAAGAGTTCCTTGGCATCACTGTACGGGGGACCCTGTTCCCATAACCTGTCTTTCCACCTTCTCTGTCAGGTTTGATGAGATCCTGGAAGCCAGCGATGGGATCATGGTGGCCCGTGGTGATCTAGGCATTGAGATTCCTGCAGAAAAGGTCTTCCTTGCTCAGAAGATGATGATCGGGCGCTGCAACCGAGCGGGGAAGCCTGTCATCTGTGCCACGCAGGCATGTGCCCCGCCTCACGCACAGGAGCTTGATCGGGAGACTTAGAGGCTGCCTGGTTTCTTCCCATGGACCTCCCTCCATATATCACACACAGACACACACACACACACACACACACTCACACTCATTTTCCTCCTTGCACCTACACAAAGCCGTACTCTGCTCATACATACCGTCCGTCTCTAAAGACAGCCCAGGCCACGCCTCACTGATGCTCTGTCCCCTTCCAGATGCTGGAGAGCATGATCAAGAAGCCCCGTCCCACCCGGGCTGAGGGCAGCGACGTAGCCAATGCAGTTCTGGACGGAGCCGACTGCATCATGCTGTCTGGAGAGACGGCCAAGGGGGATTACCCGCTGGAGGCCGTGCGCATGCAGCACCTGGTGAGTCCATGGGCCCGTCCCCTGGCTCGGGCTGGGCTGGAGGCCGCGCTGGCTCAGCCACACCTCGGCTTCTGCACCCACACCTTTCATCATTGTCCAGGTCACGAGAATGAGGAGCTGTTTGCCGTGGGGTGGGGGTGTGTCTTTTGTTTTTTCTGCTCTGCCTTCCCTGCCCACACTCCCTCTCCTATTTCCTCCTGTTCTGGGGGCGTCCTCCTCCATCCGATGTAGCCTAATCCACTTCTGGCTCCCTCCCTTGGCTCAAGTACTGGTTTACTTGTACCTCCTCCTCTGGGTAGTCCAGAGGATCTTTGTCCTACTCTGGAGAAAAGCCGAGGGCTCCTGCTCCCGGCCATCCTGTTAGTTGGGCTTCCATTTGGCCTCCCCATCTGCCCACCGACAGGTGCCTCCCCCACAGGGATGTCGGCCTGCACTGGAGGCTGACGCCTGCCCTGGGTTGCCTGAGCTGGCTTTGCATGGTGCCTGCAGCAGGACCTGTCGTGCTGTGCTGTGCACTCGTCCCAGACTAAAAAGTGCGGTTTAAGTCACAGGGGACAGGTCCACAAATAGAGACTGGTGGGAGGGTGGCGGATCCTGGCTGGCCCTGGTCTGAGAACATCCGGAGGAGTCTGTAGGTGGCGCTTCTTTCTCCTCACGGAGCTACGGAGCCAGCTTCTCAAAGCTCTTGCGCTCGGCCATGTCCCAGTGCCTGGCTGCTCTCTGGGGCTTGAGGCTCAGTTCCTCTGCCCTGTCTGCTCCTGCTCCCGAGATGACGGAAGCGTTCATGGGAGGATCAGCTTGTCAGGGTTACACCTGGGAAAACGAGGGCCACAAACGAGCTTCCCCACAGTAGCCCTGGGTCAGTGTTTATAATGCGTAGCGCAGTGAACTTGTCTCTTACCCGAAAATGGTTTCTCTAACCTTCCTGTTCCCTTTCAGTCAGCAAAGGACAGCATGCCCTTTATGTGACACCCTCTCCCCTGCAGTCCCCCAAATTTAGAACAGCCCCCCAAAAAGAACCTCTAGACTAGATATCTTTTCTCCTTTCTTCTCTCTGTCCAATTATTCGGCTTAAATGGTTTCTAGAGAAGATACGTCATTTATCATTGAACACCTTTTCAGTGGTGAACTGACGTCTTGACTAAAGATGTGTTCTGGGCTGCCCTCAGCATCCTTCATGGATTTTCTCATAATGAAGTTGGTAGAGACCAGTCCCATCCTGGGGTGACTGTACCCTGGCCCTGGCAGATGTACCACCCTGTTGGTGAGACGACTTGCTGTTGTCATGCCCAGTACCCTGAGCTCACTCTCACCATGGCCCCAGTGGTGGGAACGTCCTGTCTCTCCCAGGAGACCGTTGGCCTTGAACCAGTCACCTCTAGAGTGGCTGCTGGTACATTTATGGGTCTCCCCACATGTCCCCTCAGGTGGGAGGGTGGCCCTGACGTGATTTACTGAACCAGGAAGATGGGGGACTTGAATGTACCTGTGGGCAAATCGCAGCCTCTCAGAGCCTGTGTAAAGTGAATTCAGTGGGGTACGTTTACTTACAGACCGCTGTTACTGAATGTCTGCTAAGTCCCTCTGTAGATTGCGGTCATCTTCAGCGCCTCTGTGAGATAGAGGTCGCCCCAGTTTCTAGGTGAGGGGACATGATAATAAAGCCTGAGGTTAGCTCAGACCTGCTGGGCTTTGTCCTGAACATAGCAGGAGATCCGCTGGGTCTCCCTGTGGGGCCGGGGCTGGGGTCGGAGACTGAGGAGCCGGTTCTGGGCTCTCACTTCTGCTTCCGTGTTTTCATGCCCCAGACTTGCCTATAGCAGACGGACACCTTAGCTGTAGGGCTGGGATGGCATGGTCCTGCTCAGAAGATAAGTACGGGGTCCAGCCTTCTCCTCTCTCTGTCCCTAGTTAACCTGGCTGGCAGCTTCTCTTAACGGCTCTCTGCTGTCTTAACTGCGGTCAGTGTCCCTAACGAAGGGCTAGGCAGGGCCAGGTAGGATCCAGTTCCTGTTCCAGTCCTGTTGCCTTGCCGTTGGGCTGCACGCATTCCATTCTTGCAGAAAGAAACCCTTTAACCTAGTAAGTCCTGCCTCATGTCTGCTAATACTGTCCTCTTAATGAGATGATGTCACTGATTCTTCCCTCATCCATCATTCCCCTAAGATGCTGGTAATTGCGATGTCATTCTCTAAAGCTTAAATTTTCTTTCTATTAATAATTCCTGGTGTTATCTGAGCAGGTGGTCTGTAAATAACTCAGTGGCTTTCCCATGACTTTCAATCATTGATTTTAATCAGATGTCTTGTTAAACTTACCTGCATGCCTCCACCGGCATCTGTCTCCACATGGCTGTTCCGTGTACCCTTGAAAGTTGGCCAGTTTTCCACCCTCCTGCTTTGAATGCAGTTTAGCCACATGGCTTTGGCTTTGTCTGACCCCAGCTTTCCAGTGCTGCTCAGTGCATTTCCATGGAGGGCCTTTGGAAAGGCTTATAGCAGCCCTGTGCCTGAAGCCAAGCCAAGCACTCCGTGAGTGCATGGGGGCAGACAGCCATGTGAGGGCGGGGGCCTGTTCCTTCCTGTAAGCTGTGTCACGAGGCAGCGTGGCCAAGTCCTGCCAGGGAGTGGCACGGGCCCCGCCTAGGCATGTTTCCATGCTAAGGTGCTAGAGCCTGCCGCCATATTGTCTCCCTCCACCCCACCCCCAATTACAGTCTGTCCATAATGGAAGAACCAGTTTCCCCTCTGTTGGGGGAGAATCAGCAGCACTGATGCTGGAAATTCTCCCCACATCCCTGAGCAGCCTTGTGTCACCCTGCCTCTTTGCATCTGCCTGAAGGACAGATTTAGCCAATTAACCTAAGGTTACCTTCTCTGATTAATTCCCCATTCTGTCTTTCCATGTTGTTGTCTCTTGTTTTTTTCCCTCCTTCTTCCCTCTTTGCCTCCCTTCCCCCTGCACCTTACAGATAGCTCGTGAGGCGGAGGCAGCCATGTTCCACCGCCAGCTGTTTGAAGAACTTGTGCGAGGCTCAAGTCACTCCACAGACCTCATGGAGGCCATGGCCATGGGCAGCGTGCAGGCTTCTTATAAGTGTTTAGCGGCAGCTTTGATAGTTCTGACGGAGTCTGGCAGGTAGGGCCCTGAGGGCAGGTAACTCTGTAGGATAACCAGCCTCTTACTCCAGCTGCTCGGAAGACAGCCAGGGGCCAGCCCTGCACCTGAGGCCTGGCCTCAGCCTCTTCTCTCATCTTCCAGGAGCCAGCCAGGGAGCTCAGGGCAGGGCAGGGCCAGAGGGTCCTTCAGCTCGGTAGGCACATGTGGTGTCACAGGTACCTGGTGAAGGACTGGTTCCAGTGAGTCTTGACCTTGCTCAGCTCAGAACCTCAGTGATTGGGCTCCTCTTGGCCTTCGCAGTCAGGGACACGTTCCTCACCAGCTGTCTGTGCGACCCCTCCCCTCGCTCTCCATTGTGACACAGCTCTGACAGCCCTGTCCCCCCCTGTCGTCCCTCTGGACGGATGTTGCTCCCCTAGATTGCCCGTGAGGCAGAGGCCGCCATCTACCACTTGCAATTATTTGAGGAGCTTCGCCGCCTGGCGCCTATTACCAGTGACCCCACAGAAGCCGCCGCCGTGGGCGCCGTGGAGGCCTCCTTCAAGTGCTGCAGTGGGGCCATAATCGTCCTCACCAAGTCGGGCAGGTAGGAGTGGCAGCAGCCCTGGGAATGCCCTGCTCAGTGGCACCTTCCCCTGGGGGCTCCTGGGAGCAGTGCACTGAGCGCTGCTCAGATGGCGCTGAGCCAAGGTAAGACCCTGCCTGCCGCTGGACCCTGCAGGGAAGGAGCCCCTCAGCCCCCAGGCCAGGACCCAGAAATAAGTGGAGTCCCGTCCCTGGGCCCAAAGGACTCCAGGCAGGGGGAGCGTGTGGAGCCAAAGCACGTGTACACCTTCAGGATGAACCAGAGATTTCACTGCGTAACTACAGATAAACTGACTGCTGGGTATTTCAAAGCTGGTCCTTAAAATAGTAAAAGACCACCAGCTTTGCTTACTCTGGTTACTGTGTGCTCTTTAAAGGCTCAGTTTGGGAAATTAGTTCTGTTCACTGATGTGCTCTGTGGTTGGTGCACACGTCCCTGTCTGTGCTTGAGCCCCCAAGACGAGTGGGTTCTGGCCCAGGAAAGGTCACTGGTGCCGTGCAGCCGAGCTGAGGCCTGTGTTCAGCCGTGGACTTGGGATCCTTTCCTAGTCCTGGACATTGAGTTATCATCCTTCACTCCCAGTGTGGGGTGTGCTCCTCTCCCTGTCCACAGGGTGGCGGGGCTTTCCTGGAAGAGGAGCAGCAGGTGGGGCTGCCCAGACGCAGCTCTGTGCAGAGGCCCTCAGCGGAGTGCTCAGGATAAGGCGCTCTGGCCGTCAGGGCTGACCTTTATGGAAACGTCCCGGCTGTGCTGTCTCCCTATTTTTAGCTCAGATCTTCTGGGATTTCACTCGCAGCCTGTCCTGACTTCAGCAGTTGCTTCCCTCTGAAAACCATGTATGAAGGCCTGGCCTTAAGCAGGGCATTCTCAGCTGTGACGTGGCTTAAGTTTCCTTGACACCTGTTGAGTGTCCTCATAGATTGCCTTCTGGGGTATAGTCTCCTGCACGCTCTTCCCCAACTCCCGAGACACATCTGCAACTACAAGTATATGTGTCAGTGTTCAAGGAAGCATTTGGCACTGGGGCTTCAAAAGGGTCCCCTACCTTCCAGAGGAGCCTTCACAGGCAGAGCCCCCACACTAACACTTTGGTCTCCTCGCCTTGCCTCCTGGGTAGCAGCCAGATTGCTAAGCCTGCCTCACTTAGATTCTCAGGTTTGACTTGGTCTCTGGAACTCAGTCAGTTGCTGGGACTTTTCAGGGACCTGGGGTCTACATGGGGTGGGGAAAGGGCCCAGCAGTAGGGAAGGCTTGGGTTGTAGATTTCCAGGGGGGCTGGTAGGCTCTGTCCCTGTTCTTGGCAGATGTTGAGTCAGGTGCTATTCACATGCTGCTTGGCTTGTAGTTCTTACTGTGTTCCCCGAAAATAAGACCTAGCCGGACAATGAGCTCTACTGCGTCTTTTGGAGCAAAAATTAATATAAGACCTGGTATATGATTTATGATATGATATGGTATGTGATATACTATAAGACCCATCTTACAGTAAAATAAGATCGGGTCTTATATTAATTTTTGCTCCAAAAGATGCATTAGAGCTGATTGTCCGGCTAGGTCTTATTTTTGGGGAATCATAGTAGCAGCAAGGGAAGTGGGTGCTAGTGAGGTTGGGCCAGGGTTGCCTCCGGTGGCCAGAATGAAGAAGTTCAGAGAGGGGTTCTGCCAGCTCTGGGCCATGTGGGGAAAGGGGTGAGACACACCAGGCTGGGTCAGTAGGATCCTGGGGCCCTGACCTGTGAGGAAGGGTGGAGGGCAAATGGGTCGCATAGCTATGAAGGAAAGTGACGTGCTATGGAGGATACAGGAAGAAGGACTGCCCCAGCTGTAGGAGGCAGCTCCCCACTCCCACAAGAACCCAGGGAGCAGGTGCTGAAATGAGGTGGCCAGAGCCTCAGGCTAGCATAGTGAGTTGGGTTAGAGGGTAAACGGTTGCTGAGGCCCCTGGGGGGCTTCCTGGGAGGCTCCCGGGACACTGTTGAATGGTCTCTTCTGCCTGTCCCCTACCCCTTCTCAGGTCTGCTCACCAGGTGGCCAGGTACCGCCCCCGTGCCCCTATCATTGCTGTGACCCGGAATCACCAGACGGCTCGCCAGGCCCACCTGTACCGGGGCATCTTCCCTGTGGTGTGTAAGGACCCAGTGCAGGAGGCCTGGGCCGAGGACGTGGACCTCCGGGTGAACTTGGCCATGAATGTTGGTGCGTGGCTGGGAGCAAGGACTAGAGTCTGCAGGGTGGGGGTGCTTGAGCCCCAGGCTCTCTGGGACCCTCTGGAAAGGGGACCCTCTTAGGGTGCGGGAGCCCTGGCTGCCCTCACTGGGAATGTTCTCTGACACCTCCATCCCCTTCTCTGAAGTCTGTGCTGAGCCCCGGGGGAAGGAGGTCCTTTGAGTTGTGGGGCTCAGCAGCCTAGTTCCTCTCCTCACTCATCCAGTCTAGAGCCCAAAGCAAAGGATCCTGGACAACCAGGGTTGTCCATTCTCCAGCATCTGCTCGTTACTGCGGTGTTTCTTTAATAAAATTAGCCAGAGAGCGCTCTTGCACTGTGGGGTGGCACACACAGATTATGTACTGATGTGGCCTTTATCCTTATAAGTGTAGGATGCCATGGGATGAGAGGAAGCAGCTGGTTCTGACCTTGGGCAAGGCTCTCCACCCTCCAGAGTATAAACTAATGATGTCCAAAGGTCCATGCCAACTCTGCCATCTGAGCGATATGGAAAATCTCAGGGCCTCCCTCGTCCCCTTTGCCTAGGCTGTGATGCTGGCGCCACCGTGTGGTGTAAGGAAGTAATGGTCAGCCGGTCCTGCATGCTGTCTCTGGCTGTGGGGCAATGTCCCTTGTTCACACCTGCCTGACTTGGCATTTACTCACCCACCTCCCTCTCTTTCTCCAGGCAAGGCCCGAGGCTTCTTCAAGAAGGGAGATGTGGTCATTGTGCTGACCGGCTGGCGCCCTGGCTCCGGCTTCACCAACACCATGCGTGTAGTACCTGTGCCGTGATGGGCCCCAGAGCCCCTCCTCCAGCCCCATCTGTCCCATCCCCTCCCCCCAACCCCTCCATTAGGCCAGCAATGCTTGTAGTGCTCACGTGGGGGCTGTAGTGTGGCACTAGTGGGGTGGGACACCAGGGAAGATTAATGCCTCTGAAATATGGCTATTTTTAAGACCCTGCTCACTGAAGTATCCCTGAGCCAGGCTGCCCATCTCAAGGCCCCACCCAAGCAAGAGAGAAGCAGGGGTGCCGGACTGGAGGCTCCAGACCTTAACACAGATGGCAACAGCTCCTGCTTCTCCTCCTTTGTGCACTCCGTTCAGTTCCTGTAGAAATGGATATTCAGAGAACCCTGAAGCCTGGGCTGGGGTCAGGAAACAGCCAACAGGAGAGGGGCCTTCGGGCCTGGGGCAGTGGTTCCAGTTTCCGCCCACTGGCCCTGGCCTTCACTTGCTGCTCCAGCCCCCTCAACCTGCCCTGCTCCCACCTTGATGTGCACTATGCACTTGTGTTCCTGCACTCCACTCAGCTGTCGCTGCAGACAGACACTCCATCCTCCACCTTGGTTTACCCACTCCTGCAGCCACCTCCAGGCCTGTTGCTATAGAGCCTACCTGTATGTCAATAAACAGCAGCTGAAGCACCTGTTGCCTCTCTTTTCTGATGGGGGGTGGTGAGCCCTGCCTTCTGATAGGCAAGAGCCTCGTGGCTCCTGGTGGGGGCTCCCAAGTAACAGCTCGGGCTACCTGCCATCTTGTCTATCTCCAGGGTGCAGAGGTGCTGGGAAAGCAGTAGCTGACTATCTTGAGAACAGGTTACCCCCTTCAGCACTCTGGGGACCTGTGGCAACTGTGACTGTAACAGGACCTGCAGCTGGAAGTTTTAATGGCTTGTTTGAACCAAAGATAAGGCAACAGGGCCCCTGCCTCCTGCTCTGGTGGGTAAACCAGGAGTAAAGTAGCCCTTGCCGTGCCCTGCCCTTCCATTAGGTCTTCATGCAATAGAGACCCCTAAAGGAGATTTAGGATGAGACCTGGCTGCCGAGACCAGCTTCTGCTCGCTGTTCCCAGAACAACTGCAGACCTGGGCTCCCTTTGTGCCCCTGTTTGCCGATGCCCTCCATCCATGACAGCTGGGTCAAGGAGGTGAGGGAGGGTTGGGAATGGAACTGAATCGAGCTTGCACCTTCCCCCTCCTGACCACTCAAGGACCAAGCCTTACCTGGTGGGGGTAGGAAGGAAAGGGGCCCGCAAGCCAAGAAAGAGGAACCCAAGTTTGGTCCCATTCTCAGTCCAGTTCATTGTCACATCCCCATCAATCTCAGCCCTTCTGCTTGTGCTTCCCCATTCTTGATTTCCTGGCCAACTTCAGTCTTTCCCAGACTCCTCCAAAAGTTTTTTGCCTAAGAAACACTGAAGTTTCCAACTCTGGTAGAAGTTCATGACAGCATTCTAGTTCCCAGGCTGTCCGACTGGCATTCAACCTCCCCAGTGGTGTTACCTACGCGTGTCCTCACTAAGCTGGTGAGGAGAGAAATTGAAAGCTACGGTGGAGACGAGTGTTGGCAGGGTTTGCTGGAGGACAGGAATCTTGCTGCAGAGAGCACCGAGTCCCGAGACTGGAAGGGCGGAGGAGGAAGAAACGAGGGGCAGGGCTCTCGCTGTCAGGGGCAGGAGGTGCAGACCCAGGCCTTGGCCTTGGTTCAGACTTTCCAGTCTGGAGTAACGAGCGGTGCGATCTGCGCGGCGCTTGGGCCCCACCTGTGTCTGGCGAGGGGAAGGGCCCGCCAATGAGCAAGGCCCGTCCCACTCGGGCAGCCAATGGGCGGGAGGAGGCGGGCCCTCGGCGGGCGGGGGCGGGCAGGCGCTCCGACCCGCGCTGGGTTCCCGGCGCTCGCTGGAGGCTCCGCGATGACCGCTCTGAGCATGGGCGAAGCCGCCGAGGCGGGCAGGTAAGGGGCTGCGGCCCGCATGCCAGGCTCAGGGCCCCGGAGGTTGCCGCGAAGAGCGGGACGGCCCGCTGCGCCTGGGTGCCTTCTGCCCCGGGGGCAGGCACTTCCCCGCCTCCGGAATGCGGGCTCCGCTCTAGAGCTGCGCGGAGCGGGCCCCGGCGCCTCGGGGGCTGCAGAGTGGTCGCGCCGGGGCACATTGTCCGGGCTGTCTGCGCTCCGCTCGAAGTGTCGGGACATTGGGGATGAGGAACGTCTGGGCGGCATAAGGGCGGCGGAAGGCACCATCCGTGGGACGCCTCCAATGGTCCACACCCCACCCCTCGCGAACATCGCTGTTCATTCATTCATATATTCATTCATGCATGCATTCATTCCCCAGCCATATCTACCCCCAGTTTGGACTGCCCCCCACACAAAGGCTGGCGCTTCCCTGCTGGCCCCCGGGTGGAGGGAGGGGTGTCAGCCTCTCTCCCCTTCCAGCGGGGTCTTGTAGTTGTAGCGGCCTGCGGAGGCCCAGGAGGCAGCGTGGAGCTGTCCCAGCACGACTCGGCCGCACCCGTGCGTCAGGCCCGTCCCGGTCGGGCGGGCTGGGGCCGGTCTCTCAGCCTCGAGATCTGATCCAAAGTCTCCCTGGGAGGACAGAAAGTTCTTGCAGCTGGGGAAGGGGCAAGGAGGCAGGGCAGATGGGAGGTGGCGTTTCAGGTGACATCAAGAATTGTGGCCTCTGCCCCCTAAGGTCTTGGAGCCCTGGGGGTGGGGTTATTTGGGGGAAGACAGAGCCAGTGGATGAGGCTGTAAGTTCCTGCCCTTGCCCAGGTCCCAGGTCCCACAGTCTGAGCTCTGGAGGGCAGCCTGGCACCTCTGGCCACTAGCTGTGGGGCAGGTGGGGTGAATGTGTGCCTTGTGCCCACTCCACCGGTATGTGGAGCTGGTGGAATGCTTCAGGGTTCCCTCTGGCCTGTCCCCAAAGAGGCTGGTGGGGTTCCACCGAGCTGTCATTTGCCCTTTGCTTTGCTTGCTCCTCCCCACCCCATGATTGTTTGGCGTCAGGCTCCTAGGGAATGACAGAGAGTGCCCTGGCCATCTGTGATGTCTTTGCCCCCTGTATACCTCCAGCGGGCTCTGAAGGCCAGCTCTTTTGAGAGCAAAGTCATCCGGGGTTGCAGGAAGAGATGGGTGAGGTCGGTCCCTCCCATCCTGCAGTGAGGGGGCCAGTGTGCCCCCTCTGCAGCCCTCTGATCACACTGGCTGGAGTCCAGTCCAGTCCACGCTGGCAGACAGGGCCAGTTAAGCAGTGAGCATCTCTGGAGCAAATGGGCCAAACTTGACAGGCTGCCACTGATCTTCCAGGAGAGTTTCTGCTGAGGCCAAATCAAAGTTCTCCTTCCTGACTTGCCTGTGGGAGAATGCTCTGAATAGCTTAGAGGGGACAGCCCAGGCCCTGTCCATGCCTTGCTGTTATTGGTTGCTTTCAAATGCCTGAGCTTAGGCAAATCCTCTAAGCCTCAGTGCAGACCAGAAAGACTCATGTGCCAGTTCATCCACCTAGGATGCCCCCTGGGGTTGAGGTCAAGATGCTTTTAAGCCAGCCAGCCTCGCTCAAGCTCTTCCCTGGGCCAGCGAGGGTGGCTCTGCCCAGTCCTTAACCGGGTTAAGCCACGCGTTTGGCTCTTGAATGCCACATACCATATTTATCAGACGAGCATGAAGAGCCTCTCCGGGAACCAGAAGTGAGTTCTCAGCCTCATGTGACTATTTTGCTGTGACTTGGGGACAAATCAGTTGCCCTCTCTGGGCCTTCTTTGCCATCATAAGGTAGGCCCCCTAAAAGCCCTCCTCCATGCGGTCATTCAGTGATTCTGCTACCTAGCCTGTTTCCCCTCAATTTCTGAAGGCCTTTTATTTCTTTACATCATTTCTTCTTTGTTATGACTACCTATGGAAAGCCCATGAAGACGAGAACAGTTCAGCATTCCACTTTGGTGTCCAGCTTCAGACGCTGGACACCAGAAAATCCTTTGTTCTTCTCCTCTCCTGAGAAGTGAAAAATCATTCTTTGGCATGAAGTGCACCTTGGCCACTGTGCTGCTATTCACCTGGGCCACAGGGCATTGATCAGTCACCACCTGTTATCACCAGCCTTTGAAGCTTTGATTAATTCCCCAGCTGTTTACCAATGTAGGGCAGGAAGGAAGAGGGGGAGGGCAGAAGCCCCTGGATGTGGAGCTTCTGGGTAATTCAGAAGGAAGTACCTCCCCGAGGAGGACCTGCCTGCTGCTGCACGGAGGCCAGAAGGAAGGCATTGTTCCCCAGAGTACAAGCCTCTCCAGGGCAAATTGGTTCCTCCTGTCTCCCCTACCACTGCACGTTTTTATTAGTATAGGAAAGCTTGGTCGTAATTTAGGACTGGAGTGTTTCAATAACTTGTGGAGGTTGAATCAAGCTTCAGGTCCTTGTCCTAAATTAGTGTTTCTTCAGGTGATGTTTAAAATCCACTAGAAAATCACATTGTTCATTTTTAAAAGGGACATAAGTTTTTGGCTGGCATTATTTTTTAAAATATGAAATAAAACGCACATAAAGAATTCGTTTAAACCAAACATGAATTGCTTTTCCTCTTAATGTGTTGACATGGCACATCAATGGTATATTAAATAATTGTCAAAATCCCACTGGTATTTCATTTCATTGGTGTTCCTTTTTTCTCTGACTTAGGGTCAGAGAAGCAGCATAGGTGCTGAGCAAACAACTGTGACTGGTTCTAAGAATGTTTTTCTGTCCCTTCTATAGAAAAAAAATTAAATATTTCTGGCATGCGTTAACATTAATCAAATTACTCGAAACTTGCCCACAATTACCAGGGCCACACAAAATGCTATTTTAAAATAATTTTGGAATTTGTAAGGCCTACCCAACATTTTATTTCAAAATAATTCAACAACAATACCTCAGAATTGATATTCATACTGGGCTTTCTTGATTACCAAACAAGTTGAAAAATGTTTATATTTTTAAAAATATAACTACAATACCATTTTCACATCTAAAAAAATAACAGTAGCTCGTTAAAATCATCAGATACCTAGTCAACATTTTAAAGTTCCCCCATCATCTCATGAATGTTTTTGTACCATTAATTTATTTTAATAAGGATCCAAATGAGGTTTTACAATTGGCTGGCGCATTGAATTTATATATCTGTATCTGTATAATCTCTTGTAATCTTAAAATTCCCTTTCCATTTCTTCTTCTTTGTTGTTGCAATTTACTTGTTGAAGAAACAGGATTATTTGTCCTATACCATTTCCCAGTTTGTTGATGTTGTTTAAAAGATTCCTCTGACTCCTTTATTTCCTGTAAATAGAGAGTTGGATCTACAAGTTGCTCAGAATCAAGAGGTTTTGAGCACTTGAGGAAGCATATAAGGTCTGATTATTTCTCTTTAGAGGATGCTAGGCAGCCATTGATGATTATTTCATTTAGACCCATTGTTTCATTAGAGATTGCAAAATGGTATTACTCTAATTCTATCACTCTTTCATCAATTATTAGCTTGGATCTTTCTATAAAAAGAAATATCTCCTTTTATGTTACCCTGAGGTATAGCTAGGACTAGAAAGATAGAATTAAAAACTTAACTCTTTCTTTTATTTACAAATTTCAAAATAAAGAGATGGGTCCCTAGTATTCACCAAAGGTGACCAGTAAGTTATTTTTGTATTATTATAATCTCATGGATTTAAGCAGATTTGATATGTTTCAGTCCATTGTAGACATCATTCTTAGTGATGCTCAAATTGTCCCATCTTCAAGTTGGCTCTTGAATCCTTGTGTCATGACCTCAGTCTTTGATGGCTTCCTTGCTTTCTGGTATGATTAGATATTTTTATGTTCATTTGTGCATTTCCTGCTCCAAACCTGGAATCAGCCATTTTTCCAAGGAGTGCTGGTTCCTTTTAGTGGAAAATGGTATTTAGAGACCACAGTCTAAGCATCAAGAGTGTTTGTTGTTAGGGTGTTCGGTGTTTTTTAAAATACTCAGTTTTGAAATTTATGTTTTAGATTCATTTTGTTGCTGATCAAATTGGAGTTGTGTGTGCTATCATTTTGGAAGTCATGGGCTACATTAAACATCTGATAAAAGTGAAATGCTCTCTTTCCAGAAACAGGCTCCTTTGTTCAGACACAACAATTTTGCCCCAAATTCCAGGAGTTTACAAACCTATCCTGCAACACTTGCCTGGACTCTGGGGTCCATTAGACTATCAATCGGTGTCCATAAAGATGGAGGAGGACTGGGGAGGACAGGAAATAGCCAGTTGGCCCCATGCAAAAGCAGCAGTGGGAAAGCTAATGGGTCTTGCAGTATTAGACCCAGAAGAGAGGTTAGGAGTGGCCATGGCCCAGACTCTGCACTGGTCACACCACAATGGAGCTCTCGTTTTATCAAGGAAGGAACATGGTGATAAAGATTTGTGCCTTGGTGAAAGATCACTAGATAGATCACCATTTGGGTGTTGGAAAGAACTTTCTAATGATATACGTGGATGACATTCACATGTAGTAGGCACATTATAAGTTGGTGCAAAAGTAATTGCAGTTTTTGCAATTATTTTTAACCTTTTAAACCGCAATTACTTTTGCACCAACCTAATATAAAACAGAGTCACATCTGGCCCCCTTACGGTTCTCTGGCTGTGTCATGGCCTGGTACACGTAGGAGCTCACCAAAAGTTAGTTTCCCCAGTGCGCCTCCAGCTTCAAGAATCTAAGACTAGGACTGTCAGATAATTCAGCTCTGGCTCTAAGAAAAACTTGATCTGTTTTTCTTTTCAAGGTGCAAAGTTCATTTTAAAAAAATAAAGTATTTTGAGATAACTGTAGACTCACATGCAATTGTATGAAATAATACAGAGATCTCATGTACCTTTCACCCAACTTCTCCCTGTGGTCACATCCTGTGTGACAATAGCTGAATAGCACAACCAGAAAATTGACATTGATATAATCCATTGACCTGGTTCTGTTGACCTGGTTCAGATTTCCAGTTTTACATGCACATGTATGTGCGTGTGTGTGTGTGTGTGTGTGTGTGTTTAGTTTTGTGCTGTTTTACCACATCTGAGGATTTCGTAAAATTCATTTTTAAAATCAGTTTCTTTTTCTGTTGGATTCTAAGGGTTTTCATGAAGGAAGAATAAAGTTTTAGGAATTTGGAATTTCAGAGGCATCTCTTGGTTAACATGGCTGTGTCCTGGTAACACGTTTTTTTCTTGCTGCATCCTTCTCCTTTCTTTTAATTCTTTTCACCAAATGGAAATAGTTTTTTCATTGTGATCGTAAAATTCAAGTAAAGTATAGGAAAAGTATAAAGAAGAAAATAAAAAAACACCTAACATCCCAACTCATGGAGAAAAATGTTGTTAGAATTTTGGTGAGCGTCCTTCCCACACAAGTTTTATTATGCATACTGTTCTATATAATGCTTTTTCCAAGGTTATGTAATGCTATCCTTTCATGTTAATATGGACTTATTTTTAAGAAATAACTTGATAAATATCATTTTAATAGTTCCATAGCCTTCCAGTTTATGAATAAACTATAATTTGTTCATGCCCTATTGTTGTTGTTTTTTCTCTTCTAACTTCACTTCAGTGAAGATTCTTATACGTTTAAATTTGTGTCCAATTATTTTCTCAGAATAAATTGTTAGAAGTGGAATTTCTGGGTCTGACAGGTAGCTACATATAAAATGTATCTAACCTTCTCATACTGTCCTACACACAGTAGTGTGTGAGATTGCCCTTCACCAACATGTCAATCAACAGTAGATATTATTAAACTTTTAAGCCTTTGAAATTAAATAAGTAAAAAAAGATATAATTTCTACACTTTATTTTATTTTTAAATACCTTTAGTGTTTTTGCTGATTTTAAAAGTATTGGATGCCTGTTATAATAAGTTCAAACAAATCAGAAATTATACAGTGAAAATCACCCCATAATTCTCCCTGAGATATAATCACTGTTGTTTGATATATACTCTTTAAAGATTTTTAAAAATTTTATAAATGGATTATATTTTACTTATTAATCTGTACTACTTTTCACTAAAGAACACATTTTGCACTTTTTTCCATATTATCAAATGCAGCTATACTCATAGGAATCTATTACATTGATAAAATATGATTTTGGTATTTCTATTCCCCCCATAATTGTTAACCATATGAATATACATTTTTGCCTACTTGCCCGCTCATTTTCTTATACCAAGTTCTGTGAAATGGAGTTGTTGGATCAAAGGATTTGTATTTCTTCAGGCATTTGATATGTGTCGGAAAGGTTAACTCAGTTTTCAGTCTCTTTGTAGGATATAAAGAATGATTATTTTGCACATTCTTGGTTATCTTGAGCACTGTAATTTTTTAAATGTTTACCAACATGATGGGTAAGAAAACAATTTCTTCTTTTGTGACTTGCCTGTTCATATTCTTTACTCACTTTCCTATGAGATTGTTTACCTTTTTCTTATTGACTTGGATGAGCTCATTATATGTCAAAAAATACCAATCCTTCATCAGTTTAAATTTTGATATACACAAGTTTTAAATTTTTATGTGATTACATTTTTTCTTTCATGTGTTCTGGGTTTTATATCTTGTTTAGAAAGGCCTTTCTCATATTTTAATATTCTCTTCCATTTTATTTTGTTCTTCATTGATTTAGAAAATATTTGGATGTTTAATCTACCTGGAATTTATTTTTGTGAATGGTGTGAGGTCGCCAATTGCCCCAATACCTTTTGTTGCACAATTCATTCTTCTCTTACTTATTTGAAATACCTTCTTAATTATATACTAAATTCTCAGATACCCATCGATCACGTTCTGGACTCCCTCTGATGTTCTATCGCTCTATTAATCTTTCCTAAACCAGTAAATACCATGTAATTTTAATTGCTCTAGGTTTGTTGTTTGTTCTGACATCTGGTAGGGCAAAACTCTTGCATTAAATGTACTTCTTTAAAACTTTGAATCTTCAAACTCAAGAACAGAGTTTATCTCTCCATTTATTCAAGTCTCCTTTTATGTCACTTTAAAAATGTTTGTGGTTTTCTTCTGATTTTTGTTTTTACATTTTAAAAGGTTATTCTTGGGTGTCTTACATGTATTGTGGACATCTGAAAGTCATTTTCCCAAATATATTTTATAACAGTTTATAGCTGTTGGTCTACAGAGAAACTACTGATTTTTAAAATGTTGATCTTAAACCACTATAATAATAATTAACTCCGTAAGGTTTCATTATGTGTCTATCCCAGACACAGCTCTGCCTAGCCCAGTGCCCAAATGTAAGAGTATCTGGGCCACTTGCTCACGTTTTTCAGTTGGTTATATGTCCTCTTGGTAGTTTATCTTACCATCTTTCACATAACAAGCATCTTTTTAATCTATAAACCTTTCCTTTCTTTTTCTTGCCTTTATTCAATGGTAGAACCTCCAGAACAATATTGAATAATGGTGGTGAGAACCGGCATTTCTAGGGGGTTTCCATCATTTAGAAAATCTGGGGTTTACCCCAGAGGAGGAGGTCCCAGGACCCAGCAATCTCCTGAAGACTAGGTCATCGCTCAGGAATCTAAACCCTTAGCAGCAGCACAGTTTCGGGGAGCCGAGCCGGCTGGAGCCTGCGGCAGGGCGCGGAGCCGGGCCTGCTTGGGGCGTCCCAAATCTCAGCCAGCTGCCTGGTTTGGCTCTAGGCTCCTATCCAAGAGGGGTTCCCTGATGGGGCGCAGGCTCCCTTGGCAAGGAGGCCAGGAGGTGTGGGCGCAGCTGCTGCATTCCTCACAGCGCCCCCAGTCTGCGCCAACTTACTCCTGAGGACCCACCAGCCCCCACCAACGTGTGGGCCGGGCGGACGCGCGGGATCTTTGGCGCCGGGGCAGTGCTGGAATTCTGGGTGTGGCTGCCCTCTCAGCGCAGAAAATGGACTTGTGGTTCCCTGGCTGCGACAGATAGAACCCAGGGGTAGAGGAGCGTCAGGGGAGGATGGCTGGAGAAGGGTGGTCCCGGCAGTGAGGCTGCGGGCAAGGACAGCGCCTTCTCCCTCCCCTCAGGGGACCTGGAGAGGAACGTCCAATCCCTCTCCTTCTCATCCTCCGGTATCTCTGTGGTCTTTCACTGGGAGGAAGGCAGGACCAGGGCTGCTGTGATGCTGAGCTGGCGGCTGAGCTGAGTGTTCAGCTGTGTTCAGCAGCATCCGCACTTGTGCTCCGAGGCCTGTCCCCACTGTCCATCTCTGGGATGCAGTCGCTGGCTTGGGAAGGTGGAAGGAGGAGCAGGCCTTTGGCACCCGAGTCTCGGTTCGTACCCCGCCCCCTACCGCCCCGAAATTGTCCTGGTTAAAGCTCCCCATCCCCTACTGGTTGCTAAAGCCAGTGACTGCCTTTCAGTCTTCTTCTACCGGGCCTCTCAGCACACTGCACTGTTTCCCCATGCCTCCTCTTTGAAACGCTCCTTGGGCATTCACCACCGGCTGTACACCGGTTTTCTTGCTACCTCTCTGCCCCTCTCTGCTAATCTCCTTGGGAGACTCCTCTTCCTGCTTCAGACAATCTGTAAGTGCTGTGGTTCTTGAGGTCCCAGACTTGTCACTTCCCCCTCCCCCTCCTCCTGGAGATACAGGGGGCCCTCGCCCTTTCTATCCTGGATCCTCTGGCTTCACATCCCTGAATTCAGTCAACCAGGGGTGGAACATATAGGGCGAGGGGCAGGCGGGGGGATCCCAGAAGCTTCCAAAAGCAGAACTTGACTTTGCCACGCAGGGAGCACCACTCTGAATTCACGTGAATGTAGTGCTGTGTAGGCGTACCAGCCGTGGTGCATGTGCCAATATAGGTGATGTGCACACAGGACAGCATTTTATATAAGGGAGTTGAGCATCCTTGGATTTTGGTATCCGCAGGGAGGTGGGGGCCTGGAATCAATCCCCTCTCGGATACCGAGGGACGACTATATAATTCACACACCATAAAATTCACCATTTTAAAGTGTACAATTCAGTGGCTTTTAGTGTATTCACAAAGCTGTGCAACCACCATCACTAACAGCTTCATCACCCCTCCAAAAAACCCTGTGCCCATTGGTCACTTCCCATATCCCTCTCACCTCAGCCTCTGGGAAGAGCTGATCTACTTTCTGTCTCTATGGGTTTGCCAATTCTGGACATTTCCGGTACAGGGAAACATACAATATTTGCTCTTTTGTAATCGGCTTCTTTCACTTAGCATAATGTTTTTAAGGTTCATTCATGCTATAACATGTATCAGTACTTAGTATCTTTTTGTGGTTGAATTATATTCCACTGTATGGATATACCACATTTTGTTTATCCATTCATCAGTTGATGGGTATTTGGGTTGTTTACATTTTTTGGCTGTTCTGATAATAATAATTATCATAATACAATGAGCATTCGTGTATAGATTTTGTGTGCACATGTTTTCAGTTCTCTTGGGTATATACCTAGGAGTGGAATTGTAGGGTCATATAGTAATTCTGTATAACCATTTGAGGAACCACCAAACTGTTTTCCAAAGTGCTTGCACCAGCAATCTCTGAGGGTTCCAATTTCTCCACACCCTCACCAACACCTGATATGGAGTATAGCCTCCTAGTGGGTGTGAAGTGGTATCTCATTGTGGTTTTGATTTGTATTTCCCCATGACTAATGAGGCTGAGCAACTTTTCATGTATTTATTGGTCTTTGTTGTCTTCTTTGGAAAAATATTTATTCAAACATTTGACCATTTTAGTTGGATTATTTGTCTTTTTATTGTTCAGTTTTAAGAGTCCTTTTGTTAAAAAAAGGTTTTAATTGTGGTTAAGAAAAACACGTAACATAAAAATGATCATCTTAACCATTTCTAAGTTCATCGGTATGGCACAGTTGTGTTAAGTATATTTACATTGTTGTGCAATCCATCTCCAGAACTTTTGCAAAACTGAACTTGCAAAACTGAAACTCTATACCCCTTAAATAACTTTCCACGTTCCCCTCCCTTCAACCCTGGCAACCACCATTCTACTTTCTGCCTCTATGAATTTGACTACTCCAAATACTTCATATAAGTGGAATCACACGGTGTTTGTGTTTTTTGTGACTGGTTTAGTTCACTGAGCATAATATCTTCGAGGTTGTAAGAGTTCTTTGTATATTCTGGATACTAACTAGTCTCTTATCGGATATATGATTTGCAATTTTCTCCCATCTGTAGGCTGTCTTTTCACTTTCTTGATGATATCGTTAGCAGCACAAAAGTTTCTAATTTTGATAAAGTTCAGTTTATCTGTTTTTTCATGTGTGTGTGGTTTTGGTGTCTTATCTTAAGAGACCATTGTCTAATCGAAGGTCACAAAGATTTACACCTATGTTTCCTTCTAAGAGTTTAATAGTTTTTGGCTCTAACATTTTTGAGTTACTTTTTGTATATGGTGTGAGATTGGGGTCCAACTTAATTCTTTTGCGTGTGGATATCCAGGTGTCCCAGCACCATTGTTGAAAAGACTGTTCTTTCCCCAATTGAATTGGTCTTGGCACCATTGTTGATAGCTTTTCTTCTTTATGTACCCGTTTTCTGTGGGGGTCTTCCTAGCTCCTGTACCCCTCCTTGGGACAATAACTCAGAAAGATATCCCTCCAGCCTGGACCTTTCATCTGAGCCTTTTACCCACATATAGCTTGACACCTCCATTTCAATGTTTCTCACACGTGTTCAGGACTGAACTAATGATTGTTTCCTTCAAAGATGTTCTTTTTCCAGTACGTTATCCCGTTTTGTCTCAGCAAAACAGAACAGTATCCTACTTGCTTAAACCAGAAATCTAGAGTCATATTTGACACTTTTCCCCTTACGCTTCATGTCCAATTGATCACCAAGTCAGGTAGATTCTATTTGGAAATATATATTCGGAATCCATCCCTGGCCCTCCATCATCACTGCCACCAAATCTGAGATTATTTCTCTGCTGAAATACAGTCTCCTAACTGACCTGTCTCCCTGGAAAAGTTTAAACATACAAAAGAGGAGACCGTTGTAGGGTGGACCCCCATGTATCCATCACCCAGCTACAGTAACCACCAACATAAGGTTGTCCCTATTTCATCAATATTCACCCTCTGCTCCACCTCCTTTGGATTACTTTGAAGCAAATCTGTGTATCAGAGTGATCTCTGTAATATGCAAATTGATGGTGTATTTCCCTGTTTAAATCCCTTCATTGGCTCCCCATTGCTTTTAAGAGAATGATGAAATCCTTACTGGAGCCCACAGGGTCCGGCGTGATTTAGCTCTGCCAACCTCTCCCCGCCTTGTTGCTCACCACTTCACTCTTCATCTGTACCTTTCAGACAGAAAGGTTCTGTTTGTGTTCCTCAAACATGCCACGCACCTCTGGCCTCAGGAGCTTGGCACCTCGTAACCCCTCTACAGTGAGCCATGTCCAACTCCCTGCAACCATCCTTAACCCCATCTGATCAGCACCCATTGCCGTCAGCTGAAATGCTGCTGTCTCTTCAGGGACTTCTTCACTACTCTCCATGGCTCGGTGAGGACTCCCTGACAGAGGTCCTCCTGGGACACTGCTTTTCTTTGATAACATATGTTTCACAGTTGGAATGAATTGTGTATTGATTTTTATAAATATTTGGTTCATGTCTGCCTCTCCCACCAGGTGGTTTGGGAATAGTAGTTGCCTTATCCCTCTCGGCATACCCAGCACTTACACAGAGCTGAGCGAATAGAAGCATTCAGTTGGTGTTTGCAGGAGGGAGGCAGAGAGGCCGACCGCCCTTTGGGGACTGTGCTCCTGCCAACCTCTCCTGGGACAGGGGTTCTTCTGACCACAGAGGGCCAGTGGCTATCGGCAGGCCACCCAGTGCCCGGCTCTGTTTTTCCCTCCGACATTTGCTTTCCCTCCTAGGCTGAGACTTTCTTGCCCCTTTGCAGAGGAGTAACTGAGGCCCAGAAAGAGAGAGTGGCTCCCCCAGACCCCTCAGCAGTGAGAGGTACTTCCAGGCCTGCCTCCCTGCCTTCCTGCCCCCACACCCAGGCTCTTCAGGACCCTGAGATGCCTTCGACCTGCCTGTGTCCTGAGATGAGCCTGGTGGGTCCACAGGGCCAGAGTGATTCCGAGGTGGGTACCACACGGTGGTTGGAGTGGGGTGCACTGGCTGGTATCCATGGATGGACAGAGCTGACTTGTCCCCAGAATAGCCACACCTTCTGGCAGCCTTGCGTGGGGGCATCTGAGTGGCTGAGGCTGTCTGTGCCCCCCCGGCCAGCCCGGCAGAAGGTGGCCACCGGAGCACAGGGGCGCTCTGTTTCTGACTGAATGCAAGTCTGTTTTTAGACCTGAATGACCAGCTTCTTGTCTGGAAACGGCCAGGCCCCAAGTGGCCTGCCAAGAAAAAGTGGTCTGTGACCAGGTCCAGGGGTGCCAGCTTACACAGATGCAGCTACAGCAGTAGGCACCACGAGACAGGGCCAGCAATAGGAGGGTGCTCTGCAGAACCAACCGACTGCTCCAGGGTACGGCCTGGCCTTCCTAGGAAATCCTGGCTACTCCCAGGGGCATGTCGTCTGGGTGTCAGCTGTTTGTATCCTCTGTCTCCCTGGGAACTGTTCTCCTCTGCAGGCCTTTGAGCTCTGGCCAGGAAGGGGGCAGCAACTGCTGGCCTCAGACCTCTGGTGGAGGGAGGAGAAGAGCTCTGGCGGGAGCGCCTCAGGGCTCAGGAGGGCTGGGAGGCAGTCCCTGGGTGTGGCCCAGGTGTAGCGAGGGCCCTGCTCCCAGGGGAAAGGTTTAGTCATGCAGCACATGTATGGAGCTTTGACGGTGCAGTTTGGGGCCCTGTGGTGCCTCCACCTCTGCTTCCCATGGGGATCCTTCGAAGGCATCCTTCAAGTGACATGATGGGGCTCGGGGTCAACACAGCTCTCGGTGGTGCTGGTCGGGGGGGTGAGGCTCAGTGGGCAAGGCTGTGCGAACTGGCCCCCTCCCCAGGGCGGGCGGTGACCTCTCAGCTCTTCACAGCAGCCCGGGAGACCTACAGGTCCAGGAGGGGTTTTTTCCCCATTTACAGAGGGCAGTGACGGTCAGGAAAAGCCAGAAGCAAACTTGAGTGAGCTGCTCTCACACCAGCTCTTGTGTCCTAAAGCCTCACTGCTGCTAAACAAACACAGAGGAACTTTTCAGCAGGAGGCATTTGTTTATTCAATAAATAGTTATTGAGCACTTACTGTATGCCCGAAGCTGTGTGAGGCCCTGGGGTGAGAGACAATAAGACAGTCTAGTGGGGAGATAGCCACATAAACAGGCAGCACAGCCAAGGAAGGTATCTGAGCAGACGGGTGTGGACACAGGCAGGGAGACGTCTGCTTTCCCTGGAGGGCCACGCTGGCCACGCTTCAGGGGGGAGAGGTCCTGGGAGATGAGAACAAGAGGGACTCCACCTTAGGCAGGAAGAGAGCGAAGCAGGGCCCCGAGGAGCTGGGAGGGGCACCTCGTTAGTGCACCTCTCAAGGGCAGGCGAGGCCTCCTGAGCACTTTGGTCTGGAATTCCATCCCTGTGAGGAGCTACACCTTTCTGGGGAGCTGCAACAGCCCAAGCCCAGTTGTAAAGAGGGATTGGGGCCCTTTGACCACGGTTGGTCCAGTCAGCCAAGCAGCTAAGGGCTTGGCTGAGCAGCTCTGGGCTCCACTGAGAGACCTGGGCAGCAGGCAGCGTATTGGCTGCTGAGAGAGGGAGATGGAGCCAGCCTTGCTCTCAGCCCTCCCAGCTCCCACTGGGTGAGAGAATCCAGGCTTTCTGAGATCCTTGTAGGTAGAAGGAGTTCTTAGCTCTAGAGCTCAAAAGGGTCCTTGTTCTGGCTGGATCCAGCCACCCCCAGAGGGCTGGGCCAGCCCACGTCTCCACCTGAGCAACTAGCTCTCCCAGTTCGTTTGGTTCTTTAAGTAGAGGAGATAAAGACTTGGGGTGGGGGGGGTCTGATCTAGGGAACTCCAGTCCCCAGAGGGGCCTCTGCATAGTCATCTCAGCCCAAGAGACCCTCTCTGTCTCCCCCCAGTCCCCGTCCACTGGGGCCTTTGGGGAGAGCTGGGGCCTGGTCTTGAAGCAAGGGAAAGCTATAGGAGAGGGCGGAATTCTACGATCTTCAAGCCCTCCCGACTCTGCCACGTTAGAAAGAGTGTATACTTTCAGCCAGACTGGAGTTTGAATTCAAGCTCCACTGCTTTCCAGTTATGTGTTCAGGAGCAAGGTGCTTTACCTCTCTGGGCCTCAGTTTCCTCATCTGTATAATGGGGAGATGCCATCTCCTTTATAGAACTACAGCTGAACTGAAGATTAGAGGAGATCATGAGCCAGATCTGTTCACCCCCTTGCTCCCCAGGGGCTCCCTCGGCTAATAGGGCTTGACTTAGTTTGCCCAGTGGGGTGGGAGGAGGTATGCTACCACCCAGGCTTGGGTGTCAGACCTCCGTGGAGTCCTGGCCCTGCCAATGGCTATGTGTGGGCAAGTCACTGAACCCAGCTGAGCCTCCGTTCTCTACCCGTGAGATGTGAGTAGTATCACCTGCCCCCATTAATAAGCTAATGACATCACTTGTGTGCCCTGGTTTGCAGTCTTTGAGCCAACCTGGTGTGGGGGTTTCTTGTATGGCTGCAAGCGCTGGGGTACTGGAAGCAGAATTCAAAGTTAATGGGCAGCCACGGGGGCAGACCATCTTTGCTGCCCCCAGACTGGGGGCGTGGTCCATGCCCCCTGCTTCTCTCTGCCCCCGCTTCCCTCACTCTAGGACCGATCCTGGGGTGTACCCAGAGAATCTGCTCCAGCATGCCTGGGCACGGCCTCTGGCTTCACACCTACACATCTCACATTTCCCAGTTAGGACTCATTAGAAAGAGAATCTGATGGGCCTGCTCATCTTTTCACTCTGAAGAGGCTGCTGGTCAGCTTGCGATGGGTCTGGGGCACCCCTGTGGCTCTGTCGGCTGTGGCCAGTGTCATTTGGTACAAACCACGATATCTTGGGAAGCAGGACGTCTGGCACTGCACCTCCCCCTTCATTTCAAAGGTGCCGCAGGTGGTAGAGGGAAACAAGCACATTCCTGGCCCAGGTGTTCTCAAGCTAACTCCTGAGAACAGGGCTGTGGCAGCACCAAGCTGGGCTTGGCGAGCGGGATAACTGGATCAGGACCCAGCACGTGGCCCTCAGCTCAGTGAACCTTACCCTCTTACCTGAGTATGGAATTCAGTTATGGGATCTCCCCCGCTTTTGTACTCAGGAGAAAGGGCAAAGCAGTTGTCCTAGATACAGAATATTAACTGAGAAAATAAAGAGTGAGGCGCAGCTCCTCTGTAAGAAATATTAGAATTACTTTTTGCAAAAGATTACCTTTTACCTTCAAGTTTCAGCATACTGAGGATGAGCCTGACTCTGGCCACATGAGTCCAGTTTCCCTTTGGGAGAGGGCTCTTCAGCTTCTGGGAGGCCTGTCGGGACTATGGCCCTGAGAGAACACAGGGGCACCTGGTAAGGACCCAGTGTGGCTCTGAGCCATCTTTGGCCACACCGGACAGCTGGTTTCTTACTACCTTGGAACAACTTAGCAAACGTGCTCTTAACAGATGAAGGAAATCTCTATTAACAGTGTGATTTCCTATCTTGACAGGGATGTTCCTGGAACTCCAGAGGGGCAGGGTGAAGGCATAGGAGGGTTGGGGTCCTGGAGCCAGAGCCCAGGCGGGACGATTGGCCCCGGGGACCAGGAGCCACAGGAAAGCAGGGGTGAGGGCAGGGTTCATCAGTGGTTTCTTAACACTGGCTGCGGTTGAAGACCAGTCACCTGAGAGAATTTAAAAGCCTGAAGCTGAACATATGCCCAGCTTATGACCCAGCAATTCCAATCTCAAGTATTTACCCACAGCAGTGAATGCCTGTGTCCACAAGACAGGTACTAGAATGTTCATAGCAGCACTTTTGTAACAGGCAAAAACTGGAAACTGCCCAGATGCCTATAATAGTACAATGAAGAAATCAGTTGTAGTATGTCCATAGAATGGAGTTCTAAACCCTAGTGAAATGCAGTTTAAAGCTCCACGCAACCCTGGGTGGATGTCAGCCTATTGTCGAGTGAAAGGCGTCACATAAAAGAGTGGTGTGACTCCATTCAAAGAAGGTCCCCAAGAGGCAGAGGCAGTCTGAGTGGATGGCTTTTCTTGAGGGAGGGCACGGGAGTGGGCAGTGAGGCTGGAAGGCGCAGAGGGGCTTAGGGGCTGGCTTCCAGCTGTGTTCCGTTTGGGAAATGTGCTGAATTATACACTGACTTTACGTGTACTTTTCTATATGTAAATTATACTTCCAATAACAAATTAAAAATACATAGTCACCTGAATGCTATCCCCAGAGGTTCTGATTTAATTGGTCTGAGACATGGCTCAGGCATCTTTTTTTTTTTTGTTCTTTTTAGAAGCTCTACGAGTGATTTCAATGGGTCCCCAACAGGCCACACATTCGAATTAACAGGATGATTTCTTTTCTCTGAAGTAGATGGTGAGCTGTGTGCTGACTAAGAGGCAGAGGTGGATGAGACGGCAGAACCAAGTTGCGGGGGGGGCTTGGAGCAGCACCAAGTTCAGGCCACTGAGCCCCCGTTCCTTCCAGGAAAGGGGTCCCCTCAGCTTCCTGTCCCTAGATGGCTGTTTCCGCGGTCTCTGGGTTTGTGCTCTCAGGCGCCTACGCTAAGATGTGTTTTTTGTTTGGAAGAGAAGGTCTCTCCTTGGTGCCCCTTGGGGCCCAGTGTCCTGGCTGGCTGTGGGCAAAGGTGGAGCTGTCCCTGGCCTGGCCTTGAGAAGAGCTGGCAGGACCCACCAGATGCTCTAGCATCTCACACGTCCACAAGAAGTCCTTGAGAAAGTGTAGGCATCTCCTTGGAGGAGGAGATGCCCAAGGGGGTCCCCATGTGACCACGAAGGCCCAGCTGGCTCAGGCTGCGAGGCCTGGCCCGGCTTCCTGCTTCAGCACCAGCCATGGTACTGCTTCTGCCAGAGGCCTGGAAGGGCCCTGGAGGAGGTGGTTAGGAAGGGTAGGGTGGGGGCAGGAGGCTGGCTAAGCTGGAGGAGTGTTGCCTGGATGTGCCAGAGCCCAGGGGGGTGTGGCCTGGTGGGACCAGGGGCCTGTGCTTTCCCCCAAATACCCCATCCCATCCTGTCTGGGCCACTTAGTCCTCTTCTGTCTGTCGTCTGCCTCCCACCTGAGCTCCCGCTTTGATCAGTCAGCCACGTGGATTGAGTACCTGGCAGGACTGGGCAAGGGCTGGCTGCCTCCCCACAGGCAAGGGCTCCTAGGGGGAGGGGCCCTCTTGTGGGTGACCCATCAGCTCCGGTCCACCCTCCCCCTTCCTGCTGGGTGTCAGTCATTCTCTGTACCTCTTCACTTTTACTGCCTTGCTTTTTTCCTCCTCTCCTCCCTCTTAGTGTGTCATCATCTCCCTTTCTCTGTCTCTCCTTCACTCATTCACATAACAAACACTGGGTGCCTGCTGTGTGCTGGGGACACAGATGTTTAAGACATGCCCCTGGGGGATTTCATACCCCACTGAGGGACGCAGATGTATAAAACGACAAGCACTGTCGGGGTGATAAGTGCTAGGGCAGCAGCATGAAATGGGGACAAGGGACCACAGAGGAGGGACTGGCTGCCTAGCTCTGCAGAGGGAAACCCGGGAAGGCTTCACCAAGGAGGTGACCTTTGAACAGGGGCCTGTAAGGTGACTGGGAATTCCCCAGGGAGATAAGCAGGGGAAGGAATTCCAGTACAGCGAACATGCAGGTGTGAAGGGCTACTGTGGAGAGGAAGCAGAGGGGCTCAGCTGAGCTGCAGGGCTGAGCCTAGAAGGGGAAGCAGGAAGCTCGGGAAGCCCAGCTGAGGAGGCAAGAGGGAACTAAAGAAGGAAACTCAGCAGGAGAGGCACCTGATCAGATCCGGGCCCCAGATGGCCTCTGTTGGCAGTGTGGATGCCACCAAGGCAGAGGGCACGTGTGTAAGGGCAGGGCTGCGGCAGGTGCAGTTAGGAAGCTGTTGTCAGTATCCAGGAAAAAGACGATGGTGGCCGGAGCTTGTGTGGTGCAATGGGAATGGAGAAAGTAGCGGGTATTGTGGGTGAAGCCGTGGCAAGGCTCCGCGGCCTTTGGGATTGGTTGGTTGGGCGGTGGGGAGAGGAATGAGTGGGAGACTCTGGCTCCCACTGGAGGATGGAGCCTGTCAGGGATACCAGTTGCTCAGACGCGAGCAGGCCGGGTACACCTAGCTGGCAGGGCCGAGATGTCAGGGTTAGAGGTGTACATGTGGGAGTGTCTGCCGGGAGAGGCAGCCAGAGCAGAGTGCGTGTGTTGGGTGTCCAGGGGGCCTGGTCCATGAGCTCTGTGGGAGGCGGCTTGACTTCATGTCTGGGTTCCCTGCGCACTGCCTCTCTCCCTCTCCTTACCCCTCTGGGTCTCCTTTCTTGACGGGTCTGGTTTCCTTCCTGACATCTCCGGCCCATCCTGCCCTCTCGGCAGTGTGATGAGCTCAGTAAGTATTTGTAGAAGGGATGAAAGAATGGGCAGGTGGCCTGAGTTCCCGCACTGGCCAGTGACACTGCAGGGCAGAGTGGGCACCTGCCGGGTCCTCTGGACAGGCGCCCTGCTTTCGGACCAGGCTCAGCAGGGTGAAAGGGCCTCATCGGAGGAGTTGTACAACCTTTTCTACCCCCTTTAAAGTCCAAAATACTGGGCCTCCCCTGTTCCATCCCCCTCATGACAAGAATGATACTTTTTGTGGCTTTGATTGAAAACATAAATATGGATTTGAGGACCCCGATATTATTAACTCCACAATCTGCACGTGGAGGTTGGGTGGAGATGGATGGGCAGGGGTGTAGTCCACAGCAAAGCCCGCAGTTAAGAGCCACTCGCCGGAGGATGTCTATGCAGGGATGGATGGAGGCTGTTACGGGGCCGAGGGACCAGGATAGTTCCCCAGTCTCCAGCTCCTTCGCGGAGCCTCCTTCGTGGCCCTCTGGATGGGCCCAGTTGGTCCCTGGGTGCCCCTCCCCGGCTGGTTATGTGCTGGTGAATGCTTGATGACCACTCGGCCCTAGACCTTTCATTTGGCGTTGCTCCCATTTCTTTATTTTCACTCATCTGAACAAACCAGCACCACAGGGGAGAAGACAAATTAGTAGAAAGTCTGAATCGAAGGTAGTTTTGAAAGCAGTGCGTTTCAGCCACAGCAGGGCCCCTGGATCCACAGCCTTATCAGGACAGCCAGGAGGGGCTTCTCCAGTGCATGGACCTGGAGGCACGGCTTGTAAGCACCCTCCTGATCACACGCCAAGGCCTTGCCTTCAGGGTAGATATTTGAAAGTTGTGTGTCCCCACGTGACCCCTGTTTCTTGCTGTGTTTTTCTTCATGGAGACACTGTGGGAAGGTGCACGGCCTTCTTTTGTTTTCCTCCTAGTCCATCACTCCTCCAGCCTCTGCTCTTCACCTTGCTTACACCGTCTCTTCCCGGTCATTCCTCACACGTGTCACAAGTGCCCGTAGCACACTGGTGTTCAAGCTCAGGGGGTTCAGTGAGGGAGGAGGCAGAGTCTCTGAGGTTTGGAGCCCCTGGAGGGGGACAGTCAGAGCTCACTGACAGCAGGGTGCTGTGGGTGACAGCAGGGGCTCCTCCCTAGGCGGGGGGAGGGTAGAGGGAGGGCTCCCCTCCCTGGGCCTGAAGATGAGTGGTTTGGAATCCGTGCAAAGGAATGATTACCCGTGCCAGGTTAGGTTATGGAACCCATGCAACATGATAGTCCTACCCCTTTGGTAAGGCTCAGCTTCCTTTCCTCGAGAAGCCCGTTTGTAACTCTTTCATTCCACAGGGATCTAAGTTCCTGCAGCCCTGACAACTCAAATCACACTCTCCGGGGCCTAAGGGACAGTCTGCCTGCCTCTGAAACCACGGGCCAAGCTCCTTCTTCCCCGTGGGGTCCTGTTTTATCCCCTGGTCTCCAGGCTGGAGGGCTTGTTCTCTAGAGTGGGGCTCATGCCTTTCTCATCCCTGCAGGCCCAGTGGGCTCATGGGCTACAGAGCTCACGCTCTCTAAGGGCTCAGGGGTTTGACCTATACATCTACTGTAGGGGCGTCTCCTATCAAAGTGCTCAAAGCAAGTGAGGAACAGAGAGAGGGAAGAGATGGACAGAACCTGCCACGCAGAAATTAAACAAGTACAGCAACCATACCAGACACAACTAAAAGGCAAATGACAAACTGGGGAAAATACTTGCAAAAATGGTAAACCAAGGATTAATATTCTCAATTAAGAATTTATATAAATCAATGAGAAAAACATGAAGATCCTTATAGACAATTCACAGAAGACACTTCAATGGTTAATATATATTTAGGGGGAAAATGGTCACGATACCAGTAAGCAGAAATGGAAATGAAAACAATATATTCTCTCCTTTCAAATGTGCAAAGGTGAGAAAAAGATAATACCCAGTGTAGGGTTTGGATGTAAGGACATAGGCACCTTCTCACAGTGCTGAGACCTTGTCAATTGGTGCAGCATCTGGAAAGCATTTTGGAAGTGGGTCTAAAGATCCTGAGAAATATTTGTTCTCAATCCACTAATTTCACTTCTGAGAATTTTAGGAATGGATATTGACATGGGGAATTTCTCATAAAATCGTGTTAAATAACAAAAACAGGGCTTACAAATGATATGATATATAATCCCACTCTCATAAATTGTATGTCTATTGTAACTATATCTTTGGGTGATTTGGGGGGGGGGGTTTCTTATGGGTAATTTTGATCGTTGTATTTATATATTTTATATTTTTCATATTTCCTAAAATGAGAAAAGAAAAACCGAGGGGTGGTGGTGGTGGTGGTGGTGGTAGTGGAATCATCTGTGAAATGTGAAATGATAAAACCAAATAAGTCCAGAAATTAACTTTCGGAGTCAAAGGGTCAAATCACTAGTACAACCTGTCACTTTGCAAGATTCCGGAAATATATGCTGATGTATATATCAAAATTCTCTATAGAGGTCACCAGGTTACATGGCTGTGGCTGGGCTGATTTTGTGGGTGAGGTCACCTGCCTCTTCCCTGCGTGACATTGGGTATAGCCTGTTTCCTGGTGGGTCTCAGTTTCCTAATCTGTACAATGGTATGGTCGGAGTCAATAAATAATCAGGGGGGTCAGACTAAATAATCTCTGAGAGCCCTGCAGAGCTCTGCTGAGTCTGTAACTCTGTTCTCGAAGAAGAGAACTTTGACTTGCCCGAGTCACAGAGCCGACAGCGACTAGGATTTGTAGGCTCCAGGTTCCACCTCCTTATCTGTTAAGAGACCACTGCCTAGGACCTTGTTTCCTATCCCCACCACTAAACTGCCCTGCCTTGGCTCTGCTTCTTGCCCCCCCCACCCTTCTTCCCGTCAGCCCCTGGGCCCACTCAGTTGGGGGCTAGTTGGACTGCTCAGGCTTTACTGATTATTCAAATTTGTCTTCCCTGAAGGGGCAGAAAGGGGGGAACCCCATTGTGTGGATCTGTTTAGTGGAGGCACGAACTCACAGACCATTGAGGAGCTGCCTCCCCCTCCCCCCAGGAAAAGGGCCCTCTCTCTGGGACATTTTCGAGATGGTTTGGCTTGAAGGCTGGGCTACTCTGAGTGTCCAAAGGCAACCGATGGCGACTTCCTGGTGGGGCAGCCCCTCCCATCCCCGCCCGCACACCACCTGTGGGCCGACTGGAGTCTTCCCACGCCAGCTCTGATAAGGCTTCCTGTGCTCAGTGTCCTTTCCCAGAACTCGGCCGTTTACAGTAATGCTGCCTGGGCGCCTCAGAAACTTGCTTTCAGCTGGGAGCAGGTCTCAGCGTTCTCCCTCCCAGTGTGCCTCCTTGAGGGTGGGGCCAGCGGCCTAACTCTGCCTGGCGCTTGGATGAGGTAGATTGGTTTGCTTCCAGCCCAGGCATACACTGAACTTCAAGCTTATAGGAAAGATAACTTGTGAGACTCCCAGCCGTCCGCTGCCCCAGAGCCCCCCGGCCAGAGCTGTTGCCTCAGGACTGTGATATCTTCAGCCTCGCCCTGAAAAGCAGGGTTCATTAGGGTGGTGGGCAGAGGCAGCTGCCCTGGGTATGATGGAGCTGGTAGGGCAAGCTGTTCCCATGAACGCCCCCTTCCTGATGGGCCTGTTTCTTCTTAGTAACCACCAGATGCATGGAAAGACGGCTTCTCTGAAGAGCCCTGTGTCCTGCACAGAGAAGCTAGACAGGGACCAGGCACCCCTGAACTCCAGGTGAGGCTCCGCCAAGTCCGATATACATGTGGCGGGTGGGAGCCCTCAGGCCCTGTTAGAAAGGGAACCTTCAGGCTGAGTCAGGGCGTGGGGTCTAGCCCAGCTGCCCAGGGCCTCTTCCTCCCACTCCCAGGCTGTGCACTGGGACCTAGCAGAGTCCAGGCTTCTCAGGTTACCAGCCTCCTCCCCTGCCCACCTGTCCTCAGGCCAACTTGGCTAAGGACAGCTTTTCTGTCAGCACCGCCCCTTTCCCCAGCCTTGGTAGCCTCGTCAGGTCAAGTGAGTCTGCTGAATCCTCACTGCTGAGCTCCAGGCTACCTACCGGGCAGCGGAGGCTACTAAGAGGGCAGACCTGCTGGACCATGGCGCAGGGCCAGGCCCAGAGCCGTGAGCCTGACACCTCCATCTCACCCACTCCCCAAACGGGTCCTCATCCCTGTGCATCCTGCTCATCTATTCTTGGGTGTGCTCCTCTACTTACCCCTTGGCCAGAGCAATGGGGAAGGGTTTTCTCCTGAGCATCTCCTGGAGACCTAGGCTCGGGCTGCGCGTACCTCCCGGGGTGGGGGCCCGCTGCTCACAGCTGTCTGGGAGGAGGGGCTCCTGCGGCCCCTCTGTGTGGCCCTTCGTGCATCCAGTACTACCCTTCCCCAGGGTCGAGCTGTTCACTCACTGTGCCCCTCCTCACTGTGCCCCTGAGCTGGGGCTCCTGAAGGAGGACCCTTCAGTCTCTGGCTCAAGCTTCTGGCTTGAAGCTCGCACAGAACTGGCACTGAGGATACATGGGCAGGACGTGAGGGTTCCTCATTCCTGGAATGGAATGTCTCCTTTGCAGTCTGCACTGGCCACAAGGTTTGAAGGGCGAAGAGATAACGAAGTGCAGGCGAGAAGAGGTAAGTATGTGGAGGCTGACTTCTTGCTGCGCAGCAACGGAGGGGCCTTGGGCTGCCTGAATTCGGTGATTGTTGGCTCCTTGGCCACCAAGAAACCTGAGTGGGGGCCCCCTCCTGGGTGGGAGTGGTGCATCCCCCTCCAGTCGTAGACTTCCTGTCAGGACCCAGCATTACCAGGAGACCAGCTGTGCTTAGAACTCAGCCCCCTCCACCCACTGGCTGTTTCCAGCTGCTTCATGCTAAGCCCCAGGGGCCCGTGGCATTATTTCCTGGTGGCTGGATCAGGGCCCCTTTGGTGGGCTGATCTCCCAGGACTTCTCAGCCCCATCCTGTATGTTTGCAGACACTACTGAGTAAATACAACCAGCAGTACCACAAGCTGTTCAAGGACATCCCCTTGGAGGAGGTGGTTCTCAAAGGTGAGCTGTCTCCCTGGCCTGGCGTGCCTGGACAGGTACCTTAGTGCCCAAGGCCCAGGTCCTGTCCTGGGGCCTCCAAGGCGAGATTTAGAAATGTGAACTGGCTGCCTTTTGCATGTGGTTGGTCCTTTTTTCTTCAAAAGTGTGAGAAGACTGGGCTGGTTTGGGGTATGAGGTAGAATTTGTGAAGGTTTTCTTGAGGAAATGTTATTTGTGTTCTGCTCTAATCAGTGACTGTTCTTTCCTGCTGAGGCCTCTCCCTGAGAACATGAGAGCGTTTGCACAATCAAGGCCCCCTCTGCAGGGCAGGGTAGGGCAGGGTAGGGCAGGGCAGGGGATTCTGCCTGAGGGCGTGAGAATTCAGGCTTGGGGGACCAGGGCAGAAACCTGCCCGGCCCCTTTGGGGCATGGATGGAGAAAATGGAAACATCTCGTAGTCTGCTGTGGGGGGTTTGGGGCAGTTAGGATTTTCAGGAAAGGACTCGGGGTGCTTGAGGGGGGTTGTTTGAGGAGTGGGGCTCTTCTGAGAAAGACAGTCCCTGAGGCTCGACTCTGGACTCCTGTGGGTGAGGACCCCGGCCGGGCCTGGGGCTGCCAGCTGTCCTTGCTCATGGCAGTCTCCTCTCCTGTGACTTCCCAGTGTGCTCCTGTGCCCTCCAGAGGGACCTTCTTCTCCAGGGCCGGCTCTACATCTCCCCCAACTGGCTCTGCTTCCATGCCAGCATCTTTGGCAAGGATATCAAGGTAGTAATGAGTGATAAGAGCTGCCACGGCCCAGGGAGGCCCTGGCCCCAGCCCAGGGAAAAGACGGCCCCCTGCCCTGTGAGCATGCCTGAGTCACACCTGTCCCTCTACACAACGGTGAGGCCGCTCACAGGTTGCAGGCGCAGCTGTGAGGCATCCCACCCGGAGTCATCACTGCCCCTTCCACAACAGGGGCCCCACATGTAGACTCCACATCTGGCCTGAATTGGCCAAGGCAGTTCACAAATTATTCTGCCTCCGAAATGCCTTCAGAGCCAGAGTGGGACGTCATGGTTAGGGGGAGCCATAAGTGTGGTCAGGGCACCCCATTACTAGAGGATGGGATTCACAGAGAAACCTTGACCTCCTGGAAAACAGGGTAAAAGCCTGGCGTGGCATGTGCTGCCAAGGCTGGGCAGGGTGGTGGGGGTAACGGCACGGGGCGCCTGCATGCAGACAGGGAGGCTCAGATACTCTCCCTCATGGGGCCGGGCTTGGCTCCTTACAAGCTGGGGCTGGGGCCCTTGCCAGAAGCAAAGGGACCCTGTCCTTGGGAATGAGCCCTGACAGAAGCACGCCTCTCCCCCTCAGGTGGTCATTCCTCTGGTGTCTGTGCAAATGATCAAAAAACACAAGATGGCACGGCTCCTGCCCAATGGCCTGGCCATCACCACCAACACCAACCAGAAGGTCAGTGGGTCTCTGGAACGCACTCCCTGGTCAGACTCCCCAGCCCAGCCCCAGGAGCCCCCCGCCTGACTCGGGCACACTCCTATGTCTCACTTACCCCACCTCTTGCTGTTCTTTTTCCCATGTCCCAGTATATTTTTGTGTCACTGCTCTCCCGGGACAGCGTATATGACATGTTGAGGAGGGTCTGCACTCACCTCCAGGTATGGAGCTTGAGTAGGAGTTAGGCCAGGGAGTCTGGTCAGGCCTGGACTGAGGGCTTGGCTGTCAGGGGAGGTCGACCCATCTGATCCTAGGAAACGGGCAGGGAGATGGGAGTAACAGGCTTGGGCTCAGTGTGTCAGAGGCAGTCCTTGGATTGTGTGTCTGCATTTGTGAGCATCTCTTTGAGGCCAGTGGGCCCTTGTGTGTCCCGTGTATATGCCCTCACTTGTGCTTCCTCAGTTTACAGACAGACAGGAGCATGGGGCTGCTTCCTAGGAGGACTGCAGCTCTTAGGCCTGTGGTGAGGAAGGGGGAGGGGCAGCAGCATGGGAGAGTGGGTTGCTTTGGTTGCCCCTCTGCTCCAGTATTAAACAGGGCACCCCTGCAAACTCTGGGAGCTAGGCTCCCTCTGACCCAGAATGGGAGTCAAGCTCTCGTACAGAATGCTAATGCCTCCCCATGCCTGACCTTGCCTATTCGAAATGGACAAGTGACCCCTGTTCCCTTTCCTCCTCAGCCTTCCAGCAAGAAGAGTCTGAGTGTAAGAGAATTTCCAGAGGAACCTGAGTGCGAGTCTCTGGTGAGAGCTGAGATTGGGAGCAAAAGCTGCTGGCCTGAGATTGCTCATGGCTCTGAGGCTTCAGGGTCTCCTAGGCAGGGGTCCACAATGCAGAACCAAGGTGCCAGGCTCCCGAGCCAGTGGCCATGCTGTGTCGGGGTCTCCTAGACCCGCCACGCTCCATACCGGGCAGACCCACCAGGTCCTGGCAGATTGGCTGACTTTCTGAGCAGAACAGATGTCTGGCCCCCAGAACACTGCCCAGGTTGGCTCCCACACCTGTACGGGCACAGCCAGTGACCCAGCCCCTTTCCTTCAGCAGAGTTCCTTTAAAGGGGTAGAGACATCCCAGGGGAAGAACTCCAAAGGCGATTAAATAGGTCCCAGATAGACTCACTTTACATTTGCTGATGTCCCAGCAGTTTCCTTGGGCAGCTGGGCTGCTGGGTAGGCAGAGCTGAGTTTCTAGAGTAGAGACGGAGGATGGCAATGACTCCAGGGTGTTTGAAGCCTCCTTCGGGAATGATTACGTGGCTAGCCAAGCATGCAGTGTGCACAACACCATGTAGGGAGATAGTAGGCGATGTTCCCGTTTTTGTTGATGAGGGCCTTCAGTGCCCCCTGCCAAGGTCAGTGATGTGCTCAGTGTGGTTAGAGCCTAGATTAGAAAGAGTCATGACTTACCCCATCGAAGACAGGTTGTGCTGAGCTTTCTTGGTCTCAGCTTATCTGAGCACATATCTGGGTTTGCTCCCGTCTTGGATCCCACTGTGGTTCTACAGCAGCAATCTTCAGAGGCATCGTTCCCTAGAAGAGGAGCTGGTCACAGCAAGGGAGCAGACAGGACAGACATGTGGTGGCTATGGCAATAGTTCCCCCGTCTCGGGTACCTCCTTCCGTGCCTTGCTAGGCATCCGTTTTGGTAATATGTGGAGAAAGCTTTGCTAAACCTGGTATGGGCCCCTTAAGGCAAGTAAGATCCCAAGGGCCACGGTGAGACAGCTTCCCTGCCTTCTCTGCAGGAAGTCCTCATCCCCGAGATGAAGTGGAGAAAAGTGTGCCCTGCCTCCAGGTCCCTGTCCCTCCAAGCCAACATCCCTTGTATCCCTCGGGCATCCATGGACTCCATAGACGGCTTCTTCCCTTCCAGAAAACCTCCAGGGTCTGGTGAGTTCAGGGGGCTTGTCCATGATGATGGTGTACAAAGACCAGGCTTCTCCTTCTCGCACTTCTGTGGAAAGGGGTCACCCCAGCCAGCGGGGTTTCTGAGAGCTGTTTCTTTCTTTCTCCAGATCCATACGGGAAAGCCAAGGGCCCAAGCAGCTTTCGAGAATGGCGGGAGGTGGGCATGCCCTGTGCTGGGCTGGGGTCCTGCCTGTCTCAGGAAGATGCCTAACTGCTCTCTTATTGCAGAAAATGCTGTCTGTGAGGAGGAGATGCTGGAGGAGGAGCCCAGGGCTGACACGGAGTCAAGGCTGTGGGATTACCCGCTCCTCAAGGTCTTCTTCGTGCTGTAGGTGACTGTAGTGGGGCAGGGGCAGCCCGTCTGGGTGTCAGGGTGTTTGCAGCAGGGGCCTTGGTGTGTGGGGAGGTCACTGTCCAGGGTGAGGGGAAGATTCTGAGTCAACTGCAAACTCCTGGGTGGTGTCTGGAAGCCACATGTCAGGCCCTTCTGTACCGAGACAAAGTGTCTCCAGTTTTTATTTTAACAACCCTATAATTTTGGGTTAGGGCTATGCAACGAGGAGATGCAGGATGTGAAAGTGTTGCAGAAAAGAAGAGTCGCACAGGACTGGGGAGGGCCATCCTGCTGCCCACCATTAGGGCAGTTTCTGGCACCCAGACGTGTCTGTAACTCTGCCTGAGGACCATGCCCTGCCTGAGCATGGTGGGATGGTTCAGGAGCAACCAGCCCCTGGCTTCCCCTCACCTCACTGCGTCACCTTTCCTCTGGGTCTGCTGGCTGGGTTTTGGCTGTCAACCTCAGCACTTGCTGAGGGAATGGGCCCCGCCTTACGGCGTAATCTTAATAGCATCCCAGAAAGGGTGCGGGACCAAGGTGGCTGGTTAGAGGGAAGGTGGGCTCAGCTGAAGAACCCAGAACTCCTGAGGGGCTTCAAGGACATGCCCATGCAGATGAGTCTCAGGACCCCCACGTGGCCTTTGGGATGAAAGATGCCTAGGCTTGAACATGGCTGCAGGGCAAAGGGTGCTTTAATTCCTGCAGGTGCAGAAGTAACTTAGTTCCCACTCCTACTTTTGGGGAGCCTCTACAAATGCCCTTTTCTGGAAGAGAGATTCACCTCCTCTTGTCCCCTTTTCTCCAGGATCTGCCTCTTGGTCATATCCTCGTCCTATCTGGCATTCCGCATCTCCCAGCTGGAACAGCAGTTATGCTCCCTGAATTGGGATGGCCCAGTCCCTGGCCACAGGTGATCCCCTTTTCTTCCCAATGCCTCTGGGATTCGGGGTAAGGACAGGCCCTAAACCGACAGCCAGGCTGCTTGTTGCGCTGGCTGGACTTAGCCCTGCCCTTGACACGCCGGGCTGATGGACCTCAGTAAGGTCCTGCCGAGTGTGCAGGGCACACAGACCCCATGCGACGCACTCTGAAGGGTGGAGGGCTTCCCTGCCCACCAGGCCCTCTCTCTGATCCGGGCGTGTCTTCTGTGTGCAGGTAACACCCACTGGGCTTCGGTCTCCATCCCGCCAAGAAGAGTGCTCGGGGCTAGTTTCCAACCCCGTTGGGTTGATGCTGCTGCCATGCCGGGAATGACTAGGAAGGAAAATATTCCAGCTCCCTCCTTCCCCAACTCTTCGCCCTCTTCCAATGAGTGATCTGAAGTACCTGTTTACAGAGCTCCTACAATATTTGGACTCAGACAAACAGCCAGATTTTTGGAACCAGCTGAGGAGTTCTGTACACTAAGCTTCAGCAACCACTTAAATGAAAAAAAAAAAAAAAAATTAACTCTTTCCTTGGAAACAGTTCTGGCACACAGGCAGAGCATGAGTGGCCGCTGCAAGGGACAAAGGCCATGCTTCGATACCTGGAACGCAGCTCGCTGACTGTCACATGGCTCACTCCACTGGGACAGTGGTGGGACAGAGGCCAGAACCCAAACCACCAGTGTGGGCTCTGCTCTCTCCCGTGTGCTGAGAGTTTGTTCTGGAGCCCAAAGGGCTTCTCTGCAGGGATCCAGGCACCTACCTAGCAGACCAAGGGGGAAGTGGGGGGCAAGCTATGAAAGAGGACGAGGCTTGTGACCAGCATTCTGACAAGAGAATGCTCTGCACTGAGGCTCGGTTCTGGCCCCTCATGAGGAGGCTGGCTGAATCTGGGAGGACGCTTCTGCAGCAGGGGACAGTGGCGAGGGCTGTGAAGGAGAACAGAGTCTAGCCTTCCATATCTTCAGCTGCCATTTCCTAGTGAAACGGGGAGCAGGGCCTTTGATCACAGATGGGTACTGAATCTCCCTGTGGTGTGCCCAAATATTTCCAAGGTGCCACAGGTGGAAAGTAGGTATGACAAGGGTTGTGGCTTTGACCTGAGGTCTTGCTTTGTAATCCCTGCCTGACTACCGAGATCTCAGATATGCCAGCAGCAGCTGGTTGGGGGGGCTTGGCTGTGTAGTGTCGGGCCACCATAGGGCAGAGCTCACTCATGTCACCTGCAGCTGTTCCATGAGCTCTGTTCTCCATGAATAAGGTGAAGGTGTCCAAAGTGGGTCTGGTACAGTGCAGGGACGAAGCCAAGGGGGTCTGTCTGATATCTTTGGGGACAGGAGAGGTAGGGGGTTGGAAGGGTAGACACAATGGTGGCTTCGCCTTAGAGATTCCTCCTTCTCTGTCAAGGTCGCTATTCTGAAAAGCTTCTCCGTGTCTCAGAAATCTGGCCTGCCCTACCTGGGACTCCTGTCTGCTAGGACAGTGCCTTTGGAGGTTCTGGAAGGGCCTTAGTGAGGTGGCCAGTGGTATCAGGGAAAGATACGGGTGATGGGGTGGGTGGTGTCAGAATAGCCACTGTTTTCCCCTCTTCAGACACCTGAGAGGTTAATTGGGGAGAAATCCGGGTGGAAATTATTTATCATGGAGTCATGATTGTCTGTCCTGTTTGTGACAAAATCCAAAAGAGGATCGGGGGGACTGACAGTAGGTGACAGCTCCCTAAGCTCAGGCTGGAGGCCTCCTCATCCTCTCCCCATGCCAGGTTCCAGGATTATGTTTAGAACCTGGCCTTGTGGGTTGCTTGCACCAAATCTGTACGTCTCAGGTGAAACTCACTGTTCTGTTCTCCCCACAGTGCCACACTGGATGAATAGCCATCTTTTTTGGGAACCAGCCCCCTTCGTCACTCCTTTCCGTTATGTTTTCAGGGAAATAATCCTACTTGCCCCAGCGCCTCCTCTCCCATTCCTTGCTGAAGAGTAGGGAGAACAGATCCATTCTCTGAGCCTTGCTAAGTTGAACCAGAGGCCAGGAGAGGTGCCAAGTCATGGGTGACTGTGCCAAATGCTGATGAACATACCCAGCCATGCCCCAGCTTCAGAAAGGGCAGGAGGGCTGTCGGGTCGGTGGCTTTGGGGACCCTCTTAGGGTCCAGGGGTACGGTATGCCTGTCCCTCTGCAGGGTCCACTCTCTGTTTTTCCCTTCTGTCCCCTAGCCTGGTCCTCTACGGCCAGTGTACCTTCTGCTGTGCTCATTTATAAACTATGTGTATTTATTCAGACCTGCTTGCATTGGCTGATGCTCCTCTAATTCCGAGAGTTTGGTTCAACTATCCTTGGGTTGTTCCACTATGGCATTAGCCTCTGAAAATATTTTTAAATAAAAAACCTGATTTTTCTAGTGTCCTGTGGTATGGAGAGTTCATTTTTACCTTTTTACTACTCACGTAAGGTACTCTTACGGACATATCTGGCACCAAGGAGACTGATGGAGCCCAAGGCATTTGCAGAATCCCAAGTATTCTGCAAATCTCACAGGACTTTGGCTGAGCTGACTCAGACTTCAGGCATATGGCAAAAGGTAAGGATGGCCACAGCAAGCCATCCTAGCCTTCTGTCTCCTTTGGGGGGACATTGAGAATGCTTCCCCATTTCTCCTGGGCATGCTAAAGCGATGTCTCTGGTTTCAATAGTACTGTGCTTCTGACTCAGGAAGTAAAGTCCAAAACTCAGCACCAGAAAACTCCTGTGAGCTTTTCTATGACATTGAGCCTAGATTATCAGGCAGGTTAAATTCCCATTTGGGCCACATCACCTTGCTTTCTCCCTAGATGCCCTCTCTAGTAGGGATTCATTCATTCAATAAATATTGACCCCAAACTATGTGCCAGGTACTGTGCTAGGCAGTGGGGCTGTAGCAGCGCCCATGTCAGGTCGCATCTCTGCATCTCCATCGCACTTGGGTTCCATGTAAACGTAAGGTCCAAGTAAATACGTAAACAAAGTAATTGCAGCTTGTGATTAAGTTCCATGAAGGAAAGAAACAGTGATAGGAGATAAATAGGGAGATGGTTTTAGATGGTAGTCAAGAAAGTTTCTCTGAAGTGACGTTTAAGCTGGTGCCTAAAGGACGAGGAGCCAGTCATGTGAAGAGGCAGGAAGAGCCTTCCTGGCAAGTGGATCAGCAACTGCAAAAAGTCGGAAAGAGTGCATATAGCTGTGAGGAGCAGAGAGACCATCTGCACTGCTCTGGGATACTAATCGAGTGGGAGAATGACATGAAAAGAGGTTGAAGAAGTCAACTCAAGAGGAACAAAAAGCAAACAACCATATTTAAAAATTGGTAAAGGACTTGAATAGACATTTCTCCAAAAAAGATATACAAATGGCAAACACATGAAAAGATGCTCAACGTCACTAATCATTAGGGAAATGCAAATCAAAGCCACAGCCAAATACCAGTTCACACTAGGATGGCTACGATCAAAGAAATAGGAAATAAGTGTTGGTGAGGATGTGGAGACATTGCAACCTTTGTGTTCTGTAGGTGGGAATGTAAAATGGCGCAGCCATTGTGGAAACAGCATATCAATTCTTCAAAAAATTAAAAATAGAACTACCCTATGATTTGAACTACCTTATAATACCACTTTTGGGCCTATATCCAAAAGAATTGAAACTGGTCTCACAGAGCTATCTGTACACCCATGTTCATAGCAGCATTATTCACCATAGTTAAAAGGTGGAAGCAACCCAAGTGTCCATTGACAGGTGAATAGATAAACAAATGTGGTATAAACATGCAATGGAATATTAGCCTTAAAAAGGAAGAACATTCCATCATATGCTACAACATGGATGAAACTTGAGGGCATTATGCTAAACGAAATAAGCCAGACACAGACAAACACTGTGTGATTCCACTTATATGAGGCACCTAGGGTAATCAAACTCGTAGAGACAGAAAGTAGAATGGAGGTTGCCAGGCACTGGGGCGGGGAATGGAGAATTATTGTTCAACAGGTATAGAGTTTCAGTTTTGCAAGATTAAGAATTCTGGAGATGGATGGTAGCGATTGTTGCACAATGGCATGAATGTACTTCACACTGTGGAACTATGCACTTAAAAATGGTTAAGATAGGAAGCCCTACATCTAAAGACATACAGAAGAAGCCACCTCGAGACTGGTAGGAGGGGCGGAGACTGAACGGGCTGGTCCCACACCCGCATGTGACCATTAAAAATGGGGCTATCTCGGTTACAGAAGTTCCCCCTGGAGGAGCGAGGGGTCCCAGCCCCACAGCAGGCTCTCCAGCCCAGTGTTCCAGTGCTGGGAAGACAAATCCCCATAATTTCTGCCTGTGAAAACCAGCAGAAATTGTGGCTGAGTGAGACTAGTGCAGCTGCAGTCCCAGGCGTTCCTAATAATAGGCCCATGCATGGACTTACTTGCTGAAGGACTGATTTGCTCTGGGCTCCAGTGCTGGATCTGTGGCTCAGGGAGGTGCCAGAGACAAATGGGGAGGAACTGAGTTGTCTAGCTTTGGGGCAAGGGCTGGAGGGGCAGCTTTGTCTTGGAGGGAGAAGCTGGCAGAAGCCATTGTTTCTTTGTTAAGCCCTCCCCCATCACTGTGTGCAGATGCAGGTGGCCACCATATCTGAGTCTCCATCAAACTGGCTAACACCTTTGTTAAGCCCTCTGCCACTCACTGGTGATTCCCTGAAACCCTTCCCCACCCAACCTGGGGGCCCTACAAGCCTCTTCCAGTGACTTTTCTGTACAAATGGCCTGTCTTGGCTCATGCTGCTGACTATCCTAAAATCTCTCAAAGGTTCACAAACCCCAAACAAACAGCATCTGGCTTCAGCATGTCCTTTAACTCTAGCTGAGCAGCCCTAAGCCCGGCACTAGCAACAGCTGGCCTTGGTTCACGGCTTGGCCTCTTGAGCAACCCAGTGTGAGTGGCAGCCATCTGTATATTGCTTTGTAGCTCATGCCATGTGGCCCTGGGCAGGGCACAGGCTGTGGTTGAACTTGGCCTGCAGTCGGGTCTCTCCCAGGAGGCCCCAGGGCTGGCATGCCTGGTGGCTAGTTTCAGACAGAGCCACAGCATCACATGGCCACTTTCAAGGACAACATACTGAAGGGCAGACTGAGCAAGAACCAGAGTCCCACTAAAGTGAACCCTGCTGTATAGGGTCAGCCCCTGCACAACAGCTCCCTCCACTGTAGTCATGGCCAGTCCTCACAACCAATCAGCCTGAGGGTCAATCCCTCCAACTGACATGCAAACAGCAACCAAGGTTCACCAACAACAGAAGGGCACATACAACCACACAGGGGACACAGCTGGAACACCCAGCTCTGGTGACGAGGGAGAATGTGCCATTGGGACCCACAGAACCACTACCGAAAAAGGCCATTCTACAAAGTCTGAGAGGCATAGCAGCCCTATTTATCTATTTATTTATCTAATAAATAGTAACAAACACAGAGAGGCAGCCAAAATGGGGAGACAAAGAAACATGTCCCAGATAAAAGAACAGGACAGAGTTCTAGGAAAAGAACTAAACAAAATGGAGACAAGCAATTTACCAGACGCAGAGTTCACAACACTCATTATAAGTATACTCAGTGATCTCAAGAACTTCAACAAATAGGAAACAAAAATGGAGATAGAAAACATAAAAAAGAACCAGTCAGAAATAAAGACTACAATAACTGAAATGAATACAGTAGATGAAATCAACAGTAGATTAGATGAAGCAGAGGATCCAATCAGCAATTTGGAAGATAAGGTAGAAGAAAACACCCAATCAGAACAGCAAAAAGAAAAAAGAATCCAAAAAAAATGAGGATAGTTTAAGGGGCCTCTGGGACAACATTAAGCATACCAGAAGAAGAGAGAGAGCAAGGAATTGAGAACCTACTTGAAGAAATAATGACTGAAAACTTCCCTAAGCTGGCAAAGGAAATAGATATACAAGCCCAGGAAGCACAGAGTCCCACACCAAGACACATTATAATTAAAATGCCAAAGGTTAAAGACAAAGAGAATTTTTTTTTTCTTAAAGATTTTATTGGGGAAGGGGAACAGGACTTTATTGGGGAACAGTGTGTACTTCAAGGACTTTTTCTAGGTCAAGTTGTTGTCCTTTCAATCTTAGTTGTGGAGGGCGCAGCTCAGCTCCAGGTCCAGTTGCCATTGTTAGTTGCAGGGGGTGTAGCCCACCATCCCTTGTGGAGTCGAACCGGCAACCTTGTGGTTGAGAGGACACACTCCAACCAACTGAGCCATCCGGGAGCTCAGCGGCAGCTTAGCTCAAGGTGCCGTGTTCAATCTTAGTTGCAGGGGGCAGAGCCCACCATCCCTTGTGGGAGTTGAACTGGCAACCTTGTGGTTGAGAGCATGTGCTCCAACCAACTAAGCCATCTGGCACTGGCCCATGTGGGAATCGAACCAGAGGCCTTTGGCTTTAGGAGCCCGGAGCTCCAACCGCCTGAGCCACCGGGCCGGCCCCGAAGAGAGAATCGTAAAAGCAGCAAGAGAAAAGCATGCCAGAAACTTTGCAGGCTACCTGGAAGGGATTGGCAGGAAATATTCAAAGTGATGAAAAGCGAGGACCTACAACCAAGACTACTCTGCCCAACAAGGCTATCATTTATAATCGGAGGACAGATAAAGAACTTCCCAGACAGGAAAAAGCTAAAGGAGTTCATCACCACCAAACCAGTATTACAAGAATGTTAAAGGGACTTCTTTAAGACAAAAAAAAAAAAAGATAAAAAATATGAATAATAAAATGGCAATAACTACATATCAACAATTACTTTCCATGTAAATGGATTAAATGCTCCAATCAAAAGACATAGGAGGGCTGAATGGATAAGAAAACAAGACCCTTACATATGCTGCCTACAAGAGACTCACTTCAGGTTGAAAGACACACACAGACTGAAAGTAAAGGGGTGGAAAAAAGATATTTCATGAAACTGGAAACAAACAAACAAAAAAGCTGGGGTATCAATACTTATACTAAACAAAATAGACTTTAAAACAAAGGCTATAACAAGAGACAAAGAAGGACCCAGTAATCCCACTTATGGGTATTTCTCTGAAGAAACCCAGAACGCTACTTTGAGGGGACGAGTGCATCCATCTGTTCATTGAAGCATTGTTTACAGTAGTCAAGATGTGGGGGCAGCCTGGGTGTCTGTTGATGGATGCATGGATAAAGAGTAGATGGTACATATACTCATATACAATGGAGTATTGCTGGACAATGGAAGGGAATGGGTTCTTGCCATCAGTGGCAGTATGGATGGACCTGGAGGGCACTGTGCTGAGAGGAGTATGTCAGACAGAGTAAGACAGATGCAATGTGATTTCACTTATATGTGGAATCTAAAGAACAAAACAAACAAAATAGAAACAAACTCATAGATATAGAGGACATTTTGATGGTTGTCAGATGGGAGGTTGATTGGGTATGAGAGAAAAAGGAGAAGGGATTAAGAAGTACAAATTGGTAGTTACAAAATAGTCAAGCGGATGTAAAGTAAAGCATAGGGAATATAGTCAATAATAAGGTAATAACTACCTGTAGTGGCAGGTGGGTACTAGACCAGGGGTGCCAAAAAAATGTATACAAGTGGACACTTTGGTCAACGTTGCTCAAGCAATAGTTCGCTGTAATCAGAAGTGTCTGGATGCTGATGGTAACCATTTTGAGCACCTCTTGTAATTGCAAAAGTCAAACGTGACTTGTATTCATTTTTTTAAATCGGTATATATTGAGTATTACAATTTTAATAGTTTTTTCCTTTCTTAAAATGTATATGCATTTTTTGGGCACCCTCTCAGATACACACACACACACACACACACACACACACACGCAAGGTTGGACAATTAAGTTCGCAAACTCAACCTAGAAAAAGTGCTACATACCTCATTGCTGAATATCACTACGGTCACTTTCGAAGTACTTCCTTTGGGAGGCTATGCACTGATGCCAGTGCCTAGTCCACTCTTCATAGCAATTTTGGAATTCTTTTTCTGGAATGGCCATCAGAGCTGTGGTCGTATTACCCTTGATGTCCTGAATGTCATCAAAATGTCTTCCTTTCAATATTTCCTTTATCTTCGGGCAAAGAAAAAAATCACTGGGGGCCAGATCAGGTGAGTAGGGAGGGAGTTCCAATACAGTTATTTGTTTACTGGCTAAAAACTCCCTCACAGACAGTGCCCTGTGAGGTGGTGCATTGTGGTGATGCAAGAGCCATGAATTGTTGGTGAAAAGTTCAGGTCTAACTTTTTCATGCAGCGTTTTCAGCACTTCAAAATAGTGAACTTGGTTAACTGCTTAGTTAACCACTTGGTACAAATTCATAATGAATAATCCCTCTGATATCAAAAAAGGTTAGCAACATTGTTGTGACAAGTTTGCAAACTTAATTGTCAGAATATATATATTGTATTGCAGGAACCTCAGTTTTGCAACATGGGCTGTAGCCAGCTGTGAGAAAAGATCATGAGAGGGGCAGACGTTCTAGTGAAAAGGGCATTCAGGAAGAGCTCTGGGAAAACTGCATTCCACCAGAGACATCCTGGGAGCAGGAAACTGCCTTCATGCTCACTACCTCTCCCAGGCGCTCAGCCAGCCAGTCTTGGCACTGCTACCTGCTGGCATTGGCATTAGGACACTTATCAAGCTGGATGTGAATCTGTGTGGCTCCTGTCTCCTAGCTGCTGGGATGCAGAATCAGGGTGTCCTAGAGCAGAGAAGCTTCTCAGAAAAGGCTCTCTGGTTTGCCTCAAGCCAGGACTGAGGCCAAATCCCTGGACTGGTCTCTCTCTGAGGGGAAGCGATGTCAACAGCGCCACTAGGTGGCAGCAAAGTCCAGCAGGAACTAGAGCCCAGGAGGTAAGGAACAGACTTCTTTCTTCTTTCTTAAAACAAAAACAAAAACAAACCCAACCCCGCTGTCCCCTTGCGGGGTGAAAATGGGCCCAGGCCTGGTCCAAGTCCACTGAACTGCCTAGCCGACAGGCCATTTCTTCCCTATCCGCTTCGGTCCTTTATCTTCTCTTCCCTGGCCTGAGGTGATTCTCAAAGGAAAGCATTCCCAAGGGCTCTCCAGCCCCTCTGAAGGCCAGGCCAGCAGGAAGGCAGAACTGACGGAGAGTGAAGGACAAAAGTGTGTGTTTGTGTTGGAGGGGTGGGAGTGCAGGAGGAGGGTGGGAGCTCAGCTTTTCTTCCCACAAGGGCACAGAAATCTCGGGCTTCCACCCTGACCTGCCCTCATTGGAATAGCACCTCCTTTTACAGGGCACAGAATTACAGAAACCTGGCTCCTGCAAAGTGTGATTTCAGGGGGCAACAACTCTCTGTCTCCTCCTCCTTCATTTAGAGATAAAGACCTGGACGCCAGAGCTGAGGGGATTCAAATTTAACAGTTACAAACATATACCTGTTCACTGAAAGTGAAAGGGAGGGAGGCGGTTAAGGCTCTGAAATGATGATCCGGAGAAACCGGAATCCATCCTTCTGCGTGTCTGACCTCCACAGAGCCGGGGAGCACCTGGCGCCCTGCAGGCCCTCCTCGCCGGCCGCCCTGGAGCTGGCAGCGCTCCGTGCCTTCCTGGAATGTGTTCCTCCTTGTTTGCCACTCAGTGCCTGGCCCAAAGCCAGACCTGGGCTGCTCGGAATACTATGTCCCACTTGCTTCTCTCACAGGATCTGAGGCAAGGCTCTCTCTTCCGCTTGGGGACAGGCCAGGCCCTCACTGCAGCCTCACCCCACCAGTGCTGACTTCTCTTGGTTCATCAGACCCTCCAGTGGCTGAGAGCAAAAACACTTAAGGAGGACACAGCTGGGACCTCAGCAAAGCAGAGTGTGGCGTATTGATGTCTTATCCTATTGGCAGCCTTCCAAATTGGGCCAGAGTGGGCAAAGTGTCATTCACAAGCTGTTCATTAACTGGCTAAATGCAGAAAGGTTGGCTTAGGCACCACTTTGGGAGAACGTGACACCCACTGCTGCTGGATTCACTGTAGCATGAAGGCGTGTTAATTGGTGTAGGATTTCTGATGGAAGTTTTTCTTTGCTGTGAATTCCAAATACCAGGCTAGTCTGAATGCATGCTCTCTCCAGGATGTAACTACATTTAAATGATTTATTAAGCACTTTCTATGGGCTCTGGAATGTATGCTTCTGTAGGTACCATGATCCTACAATTTTCAGAGCACTTCGCTGAGTACCAGCCCTATATAAGGTGCTTTTTATACTCAAATCATTTAACTCTCAATGTAAGAAACTCTCAATACAGCAGCATGGTTTTCACACCTTACGCTGTGGAAACTGAGACCAAAAGGCCAGAAATACAATATGGACCCCTTTGGGGAGTTTCTTGAGGAGACAAGGTAGAGGGACTAAGCCGCGTAAGACATGTGAGCCCACGAGAAGCACTCAGTGGCAGAGGGTGTGCAGCCTGTGTGGGCCTCACAGAGTGAGTAAGATTTGGGTCAGCGCAGAGATGTGGGAAGGATCCTTACACGACGAGAACACTGGTAAAAGGATGGTGGTGAGGAGGATGGTACAGCTGAAAGCTTGGGAGACGCAGAGTCAGTGCTGGGAATGGATTCCTAAGTGGGCAATGTCCCTCTGGATGAAGAGAAGAGACTTGATTTTCCGGGCAGGCAGGAGCTACCGGAGCTGCTGGAGCTCAGGAATGATGGATCAATTTGATGGTTTGGGAATATAGGTTTGGCAGTGGAGTGCAAGACAGAGTCAATGTCCAGCAGAATCGTCTAGGTCAGTCTCTCCACCTCAGTACAGCTGAAATTTTGGTCTGCATAATGCTTTGTCATGTGGGGAAGGGGGTCAGCAGGTGCATTGGAAGATGCTTCCACACGTCCTTGGCTTCTGCCCACCTGAGGCCAGTAACACCCCCCAGCCCCCTAAACACATCTGCAGACATGGCCAAATGTCCCCAGGGGGAAACATTGTCTCTGACAAAGAATCACTGTTCTAGGTGGCGGGAGGTTATGGCTTGGAACTCAGAATATTGGCAGGTAGTTTCATAACTAACTGCATCCATCTATGGATTTTTAGAATAGCTGACAAAAGTAAAAATGGTTTCCTCGCCACAGGAAATCCATCATCAGTGCCTAAACCTTCATGACCTGGGGAAAAGAGGCTTCTGAAGTAGCTCATTCTGCATATTCAAAACCTCTAGCGGATACTCCAAAGCTACAGAGAATGTGCTCTAGCCTCATTAGCAAGAAAGAGGCTGATATCAGGATATCTCTCCCAATTCCACACCCCCAAGTCACGTCTTACTCAACGGCCACTTTTAGTAAGGAATGCACAATCTGTCTGCAAGCAGAGAAGCTACTGATGTGTGATTTCGCTAGGTTTGCATTCTCCTTTCTAAAATTCTGTGTTTGGCAGGTGGTGGAGTGGAGGGATGGAACCCGGCCTGCCAGTGAAGAGCCATGATTTATCACGATATATCTTTGTCTAAAGCAGAAATCGGTGAAGGACAGCCTGCTGCTGCCCGCTTGTTTTTGGAAATAGCTTTAGTGGAACACAGCCATGCCCGCTTGTTTATATGTAGTCTGGCTGCTCTGGAACTCCAAAGGAAGCCTTGACCAGTTACAACAGAGACCGTGTGACCTGTAAACCTATAATATTTACTATCTGGCCCTTTAAGAAGACTTTGCTGGTCCCTGGTCTAAAGGAAACATGCCTGTGTTGTACAAAATTGTGGACTCAGATTCTCATTCTGTTGCTGGGGATGACAGATTTTCATTTTTTCCCATTTTAGTAATTATGATGGAGTGCTTACTGTGGGCTAGGCACTGTGCTGAGTGCTTGGGGTATATTAGTGAATTAAGCAGATAAAAAATCTTTGTCTTCATGGAGGTTACATATTCCAGCAGTGAGGGGAGGGAGATAAGACAATAAGCAATCAAGTTAATAAATTATATAGTATGTTAGAATGTGTTAAGTGCTAAGGGAAAAAGAAAACTGTCAAGCAAAAAAAGGCTGGTTGGCAATGCTGATGAGGTAGCAGGTAAAAGGGGATGGTCCGAGGAGAACATTTAATGAAGTGAGAGAATAACTCCGTGGGGCATTCCAGGCGCCAATGCAGAAGGTCTGCGGTGGAAGGGGGCCTGACTTGTTTAGGAACAGCCAGGACACAGGTGTAGCAGAAGAGAGAGAACAAGGGGCAGGACTGGGAAATGACGTCAGCCAGTGGGCAGCACGGGGTGGCGGGGGACGGGGAGACCATATAAGACTACTGTGTGAACTCTGGTTTTTACTCCGGATGAAATGGGAAGCAGAGGAGTGAATAAGCTTATATTAGACAGGTTTTAAAAGGATGCCCCTTGGCTGCTTGGGAGGGAAAGGTGGAAGCAGGGAGACCAGTTAGGAGACCTCTGTGGCAATCCAGGTGAGAAATGATGGTGGCGCTGACTAAGGTGGTAGGAGTAGAGAGGGTGGAAAAGGGAAGATTCTGGATATATTCTGAAGGTAAAAATAATAGGATTTCCTGTCAAACTAGAGGTGGAATATAATAGAGAAAGAGTCATAAAGGATTACTCCATGTTTTTTGGCTTGAAAGGATGGATAGAGTTGCCATCCGCTGAAATGGAGAAAGCCATGAGTGGTGCAGCTCTTGGGAGATCAGAAATATAATACTGGACATGTTAAGTCTGAGATGAGTTTAAGACTCTAAGTGGAGATGACAAGTGAGCAATAGACCAAATGGGTCCGATGTTCGGGAGAGAGGTCTGGGAGATAATCAATTGGAAACTGTCAACATGCGGATGCTGTTTAAAAGCATGAGACTGGATGAGCTCCCCACAGGACTGAGTGTGTGTCACTAGCGGAGAGAACGCAGACCCGAGCCCTGTGGCACACCATCAGTAAGAGATCAGGAAGGAAAGAAGGAACTAGCAAAGGAAACTGAGGAGTGCCTGGTGAGGTAGGAGGAGAAACAGAAGAGTTTGGTGTTCTGGAAGCTAAATACCACATATCAAGGAGGAGACGGACAAATGCTGCCAACAAATCAATTTTTTTACTGTGGCTCAACAAAATTTCTTTCACACTTGAATGCAACCCAGAAGTTTCCAAATGGGACACTTCCTAACAACTTAATGTTTAGGGGTCAGTCTTTGCAGCACTGCTATTTATAACAACATCAGAACTAACCAAAAAGCCTAACAGTGGGGAAATGCCTAAGAAAATCATGACCTATTAACTTGATGTAACCCCATGTTACCTTTAAATGTAACAAGCGTACAACAAGTATGGAAATTCATAAAAAACAGAATTAAAATAGTGCTTACAACTATGTAAAATGTAAAAAAAATCTCTAAGAAATCAGCAGATAAGTTGAAGAGATGTCCATGGTTAGAGTTGCACGTTTTGTAAGTTCCTTATTTTCTGTCAGGTTGCTTAAGTTCATCAAACCCTTCCCCTACAACAGCTTGCTCTCATGCAAGCATGAAATATTGTGCTGATGAACATGACATTTTGATTTCTGCTGCAATGCCATGGAAAGATGATGGGCTATTTTTTTGCAACTTTTATTTTAAAACATAGCTAACACACAACATTGTATCAGTCTCAGGTGTAAACCATAATTGTTCAACATTTATACACCTAAAGAAGTGATCACCATGATAGGCCCAGCAACCACCTGACACCGTACCATACTGCAATATTATTGACTATATTCCCCACGTTGTATGTTACATCCCCATGACTTATTTGTTTTATATCTGGAAATTTGAACTTCTTATTCCCCTTCACCTTTCCTCCCCCTTTTCAATGTTTCAATTACAGTTAACATTCACTATTATTTTATATTAATTTCAGGTGTACAGCATATCACATTTATATAATTTAAGAAGTGATCCCCCTGACTAGTTTAGTACCCATCTGGCATTATGCATAGTTATTACCATGTTATTGACTATATTTCCTATACTTTACATCCCCATGACTATTTTGTAATTACCACTTTGTACTTCTTAATCCCTTCACCTTTTTCACCCTGTCCCTCAACCCCTCTCCCATCTATCACCCTGATAAATCTAGTACCCATCTGACATCATGCATAGCTATACAACATTATTGGCTATATTCCTTATGCTATACCCTACATCCTCATGACTACTGTGTAACAACAAATTTGTATTTCATAATCCCTTCCCCGTTTTCACCCACCCCCAAACCTCCCTCACATCTGGCAACCATCAAAATGTTCTTTGTATCTATGAGTGTTTCTGTTTTGTTTGTTTATTCTGTTCTTCAGGTTCCACATATAAGCAAAATCACACTGCATCTCTTTCTCTGTCTGACATACTCCACTCAGAACAATACCCTCAAGTTCCATTCATGCTGCTGCAGATGGCAAGCAATCCCTTCTATGATGAGCAATATCCCATTGTATATATGTACCACCTCCCCTTTATCCATTCTTCCATCAACGGACACCCAGGCTGCCTCCACATCTTGGCCATTGTAAACAATGCTGCCGTGAACATATGGATGCACACGTCCCTTCAAAGTAATGTTTTGAGTTTCTTCAGATAAATACCCAGAAGTGGGATTACTGGGTCCTTGTTTGTTTCTGGTTATAGCCTTTGTTTAAAGTCTATTTTGTCTGGCATAAGTGTTGCTACCCCAGCTTTTAACTTTTCCCATCCCTTTACTTTCAGTCTGTGTGTGTCTTTCAATCTGAAGTGAGTCTCTTGTAGGCAGCATATATATGGGTCTTTTTATTCATTCAGCCACCCTATCTTTTGATTGGAGCATTTAATCCATTTACATTTAAAATAATTGCTGATAGACATATAGTTATTGCCATTGTATTATTCACAGTTTTTATCTTTTTTTTTCTTTTGTCTTAAAGAAGTCCAAGATTCCTTGTAAAACTGGTTTAGTGGTGATGAACTCCTTTAGCTTTTTCTTGTCTGGGAAGCTTATGTGTCCTTCAGTTTTAAATGATAGACTTGCTGGGTAGAATAATCTTGGTTGTAGGTCCTTGCTTGTCATCACTTTGAATCACCTGCCAATCACTTCTGGCCTGCAAAGTTTCTCTTGAGAAATCAACTGACAATCTAATGGGAGCTCCCTTATAAGTTACTAGCTGCCTTGCTCTTGCTGCTTTTAGGATTCTTTCCCTGTCTTTAAGCTTTAGCATTTTAATTATGATGTGTCTTGGTGTGGGCCTGTTTGGGTTAATCTTGTTTGGGATTCTCTATGCTTCCTGGGCTTGTATGTCTACTTCCTTCTCTAGGTTAGGAAAGTTTTCAGTCATTATTTCTTCAAATAGGTTCTTAATCCCTTGCTTTCTCTTTTCTCCTTCTGGTACCCCTATGATGCAAATATTTGTAAATTTAATGTTGTCCCAGAGGCCCCTGAAACTATCTTTATTTTTTTTGGATTCTTTTTTCTTTTTGTTATTCTGATTGGATGTTTTCTGCTATCTTACCTTCCAAATTGCTGATTCAGTCCTCTGCTTCATGTAATCTACTGTTGATTCCCTCTAATGTATTCTTTATTTCAGTTATTGCATTCTTTATTTCTCACTGGTTCTTTTTATGTTTTCTATCTCCATTTTTATGTTTCCTATTTGTTGGAGTTCTCCCTGAGATCATAGAGCATCCTTATAATAAGTGCTTCGAACTCTGTCTCTGGTAGCTTGCTTGCCTAAATTTCGTTTATTTTTTTTCCTGAACTTTTCTCCCGTTCTTTCATTCGGGACATTTCTTTGTTTCCTCAGTTTGGCTGCCTCTATGTGTTTGTTTCTATGTATTAGGTAGATCTGCTATGTCTCCCAGTCTTGGTCGGGTGGTCTAACGTAGTAGGTGCCCTGTGAGTGCACAGTCTCCCTTATCACCTGCACTGGGTGCTCCAGGAGTGTCCCTTCTGTGTGTTGTGTGTACCCTCCTATTTAGGTGAGCCTTGATTGCTATTGGCACGTCAGTGGGTGAGATTGACCCTCAGGCTGACTGGCTGTGGGGTTTGGCCACGTGTACAACTTATGGACTGCTGTGCAGGGGGGCTTATTGCATGGAGTGGGATTTGTCTCAGTGGGCGCTGGTGCCTGTTGAGATCACCCTTTGGGCGTGCCACTTGTGGGGCTAATTGCGTAGTGCTCTTCTGTGGTCTGAAGCTAACCTCCAAGTATGTTAGTTCTGGGGCCTGTTGGGAGGGGCTCTGGTGCAGGCTCAGGTCAGTCACTGCCTGTTACTGGCCAAGGACTACCTGGTAGGAGCTATAAAGTGATTGTCATGCAGGGACTCATGCGGGGTCTCAGCTCCTGCTCTCCACATAAGAAAGCAGGATATGGGGAGGCCAAAAAGGAACACCCACGGAGCCCTAGATAGGGGAGTCATACCACTATAGTCTCACTGGCGGCTGGATTGAGACACAGGAGGCAGGAGCCACACGATCCGCAACCTACCATCCACTTGTCTACCAACCAACCCCACTTGCTAGCTGCAATCCACCATGTTAACTGCAATCCGCCCTGCTAGCTCAGCCACCATCCTCTTGCTAGCCCCATTTTCTGTTCGCGTAGCTACGGCAGTTATATTAGTGGCCAATGGCTCACTGGTTACAGCGGACGGCCAACTAGCCACAGCTGATGGCCATCCAATCACAGTTGATGGCCATTTACTACCTGAGCCAGCACCTTTCCACGTGAGGCCGAGAGCCTGGAAGCTGCACTCCTGGCTCTGTCCCCAGTGATCTACAGTTGGTCACTGCCTGTGCTGGACCTGGAAGTGCATGAGGCCATGTTCCGAACTGAGGATGGCTGCAACCAGTACTGAGTCTGGTGTAGCTCTATAAAAAGCCAGGACACACCGAGACCTGCTGTTACCTGTCAGCTTCTGTAAGGTTCAGCTGCTGATAAAACCTTGTGCAATACAGAGTTTGGTGTGGTGGGGGTCTCAGTGAGTCCCCAAGGTGGAGTGAGTGGAGCTCACCAGGCCAATCAGATTCAGATTTGGCCTGTGAGGGCGGCCTCAACACAGGAAAGATGGCACCTGCCTGCTGGCTTCATGGGAGGAGGACCCCCACACAGAGAAAATGGGGACTATCTTCAAGCCCTCACCCGAAGACACACACCTCAGTCTGCCTCTCGTTTGTCTCCAAGGCCCCCTGAGTCACTGACTCTCCGTGGGACTACAGGGTGAGTGCCTGTGAGGAAGTCTGTGCGTGGGCCCTTTAAGAGGACATCTAGGTTTCCCATAGCCTTCCGTCCCACTGGATGGTTGGATTCCCCACTGTTTTTCACAGCCAGATGTTGCAGAGGCTCCTCTTCCTGACACCAGAACTCTGGGTTGGGGTCTTGGTGTGGGGCTGACATCCCTTGCTACTCCATGGGGAACCTTTGTGGCTAAGATATCCCTCCTGGTTCTCAACCACCAGGTTGTGGATTGTATGTGCCCTCCTGTTATATTTGAGCCTTGATTTACTATTGGCACGTCAGTGGATGGGACTGACCCTCAGACTGACTGGCTGTGGGGTTTTGGTCACGTTCACAGCTTATGGGCTGCTGTGCGTGGGTGGGAGTAGGGTGGGGGGGTGGTTACTTATTGCATGGAGTGGGATTCGCCCTAACGGGAGGTTTGGGGCCAGCCTATTTCACGTCTCTGCCCCTCCTACCAGTCTTGATGTGGCTTTTTTTTTATATCCTTTGTTATAAAACTTCTGTTCAATTAGACTTCAGATGGTTCTCCACATTAATTGTTCTATAACTTAATTGTAATCCCGTATGTTCACGGGATGAGGCAAGCACAGCATTTATCTACTCCATGATGGGCTGGGTTTTGTGTTTTTTTTTTTACATATAAATTGCTTCTATATTTGCATTTATTCATTCAACAAATTACCAGTGTCTATGTGCCAGGCACTATATTTAAGCAGCAGGGATTCAATGGTGAACAAATTCAGACATGTTGCCTGGCCTCCAGGGTTTTTACAGTTTAGTGCACAACATCAAAACTTGTACAGGATTTGGGTACACAGAAAGGATTCATGATTCTAGGGAATTGTTCTTTTTTTTTTTTCCCTTTCTTCCACCTCCCTTCCCCCCGCCCCCACTCTGGTTCAAGCCGTTGTTCTCAGTCTAGTTGTGTAGGACACAGCTCCCTGGCCCCTGCTGGTATTATGAGCATTGCGCTCCCCCCCAGCTGAGGCAGTCAGTCGCCAGTTGTTGGTTGGCTGCTTATAGCAGCTCACAGCAGCTCTGCCGGCTGCCGGCCACTCACGCTGGCCATAGGCCACTCATGGCAGCACACGGTAGCCCACGGCAGCACGGCATTAGGAGCATGGCATTAGGAACATGGCACTCCAACCACCTGAGCCACCGGGCCAGCCCGGGGATTGTTTAACAAAGAAAGCAAGCTAGTCTGGGGCATCAGGGAAGATTTCCCTGAGAAGAGATTACACAGGAGTTTCCCTCATGAAGATTGTGGGAGAGTTGGAGGAGGGGGAGGGGAGAACATCAAGTGGGAAGGCTTCAAAGGGAGAAAAGAATGTGTTGAGTTGGAGGAACTAAAAGAAGGTCCACAGAGTTAGAGCTCAGTAAACTAGTGCAAGAGTGGCGTAGCTTGTAAAGAGGCAGGAGAAGCAGGAAGGCGTGAGATTGTGCAGAGCTTTATTAAAGATATTGGCAGAATATAAAATTGACGAGGGGGTGAAGAGTATGTGTGAATACTGGAAGACTACTTTAGAAGCTATTGTGGCTGTGTAGATGAGAGACGATGTTGTTTGGACTCGAATGGTGCCATTGGCGATAGAAATACATGGATTTAAAGGCTACTTAAGATGTAGAATGAACACGATTAGGTGATTGATAGATGTGAAGTGTGTGAAAGACAGACAAGTCAAGGATGACTCCTAGATTTTTGGCTAGAACTGGGAATGGTGGGGGCAGTGCTGCACTTTCTGAGGGAGGGAATATTGCTAGAGCAGGTTTGATGGTGGAAGATGATTTGAGCTTTAGGATTTGTTGGGTTTGAGTTGCCTATGGAATATCCAATGGACGATGTCTAGTAGGCTGGTAAATGGATATACAGGTAAAAGTTTGGGAGAGTTCAGGAGATGAAGTGCACAAATCTATTGCTGGCCTGGGGAACGAATGGGAGAGACTAAGAAATGTACAGAATGAGAAGAGGGCTTTGGCGACAAAACTCTGAGAATCTATAGTAAGTGAAGAAGAAACTTGTAAATAAGAATGAGTGGCCAGAGAAGTACTAGGAAAACTAGGTATCACATCAGTTAAAGGAAGAGTGGTTTGAAGAGGAGGATTTAATGTTGCTAGGACGACTAGTAAAGTAAGAACCATTAGTGATTTTACTGAGAATTTCTGTAGTGAGAGCAGAATGTAGATTAAAGTGGGTTGAGAAGTGAGAGGTAGGTGAAGAACTGTGACACTTTAGAGCGGCTGTAAAGAGGAGGAAAGCGAAAGGTCAGTAGCTAGAGGCAGACATGAGGTACTTTTAGTTAACTGTAAAAGATGGTGAGATGAAATACATCTATACATCTGAATGCTGATGGAAAGGAGCCAGTAGAGCGAGGATGATGATGATATGAGTATGTGAAGGAATTGCTGGCCCAAGACCCCTGTGCACGGGTGAAGGGATTAGCTTAGCTAGGAGTGAGGAAGGCTCAACGGTGGGTACAGATACAGCACGTTTGTAGATTTGGTGTCTGGAAAGTTGAAGGAATTCATGGCAGTTCCTATATTCTTGCTGAAGTCAGAAAGTGTGGAGGAGGTGAGGGCTTTGCAGGATGAAGAATGAAGACCGAGGGAGCATCTGTGGAGAGCTGGAGTGTAAGCTAGCTAGGGAAGCACGGCTGAGTGCAGGAAACCTTGTCCCAGGTCTTGTCACGGGGAAAGGGTTTGATCTGGGGAAAGGATTTTCCTCCAAATACAGGTTGCTTCGTTTGGGTGCAGGAGGGAAAAGAGCCAGGAAGTAATTCTTCTCTTGCCTTTTAACACAAACTGTAGGACCTAAGATTAACTTAGTTCAGAGTAATAACTGCAAGCTACTGACACTGAAGTTGGCTAACCACTTCCTTTGACATGTTAGTTTTTCCCTACATAAGAAAACTTCATTTAAATGCATTATGCGCTTGATTTTTCCATAGTGGAATTTCATTTGCCTCATTTTGGAACTTGGTGACCAATCTTTCCCCTTTTGTACAGAACGCTCCATCTTTGCTTAGCTCCATTTATTTGATCCAGTTCCTTTAAGCCCTCTCTTTTTTACGAGATCTCCCAGGCTGCTGCTCTTGTTCTATTTCCCATCTTTCATACACATGGCACCTGAAAGGAAGTAGAGAGCTTTTAAAATGCCTTAGGTCAGTAGATCGATGTCAGGAGCTGAACCAAATAGGATCTAATATATAAAACAAAGCCAGATATTATATAGGTTCTGTTACCTAGCAGTTAATTGAGATGACAATTTTTCACTATTGACTTCTGTAATATACCAGCTGAATTTATGAAATTTATAAAGTGAGGTGAGATTACATTAAAATGTTGAAGCAAGGAGCTCTTGCTACCATTTTCTGGGAGAGGGAAAGGAATAGGTAGAAAGCGTGTGGGGGGATGGCAGCCCTGCATTAGAGTCTTGGCATCGTCACTTTCAATCTGTGACCGAGCATCTCTGAGTTTGTTTCTTATCTGTAGAATTAGACTAGTACCTGGAAAAACATGACAATTAAATGAAATTATGGTTGACCCTTGAACAAGTGGTTTTAGGAGCCCTGACCCCTCTCCTTTCCCCTAGCCCCAGTAAAAAATCTGCATATAACTTTTGACTCCCCCAAAACTTAACTACAATTCTCCCTCAGTATCCACAGGGGATTGGTTCCAGGACTCCCTACCCACTCCTGCTCACCCTGTAGCTACCAAAATCCGTGGATCGAAAATACTGTTTTTTGATCCGCGGTTGGTTTAATCTGTGGTTGTGAAATGGGGGGATATGGAGGACTGACTGTGTATTTATTGAAAAAAAAAATTCACATAGAAGTGGACCCATGCAGTTCAAACCCATGTTTTGTTGTTCAAGGGTCAACTGTATATCTATATATATTATAATTATATATAGTATATAAAGTATCTTGCACATATAGAGTGATATAAAGTTTAGTTGTCATTTACCATCCTTGAATAAGTTTTCTCTTTTGTACGGAACAATATTTATCAGGCTATATTTACACAACTGTTTAATTGCAACATAAAACTAAGTTTTCAAACTTGCTGCAGCAGTCTTAAAAGGAACTGGGTAGTCGGAGAGAAGGGGAATAGGTGTATTTGATTGTCTACCATATGCTTTACATATGGTATTTAATCCTTATAGTACCTACTTAAACAGACCATCGTCATTTTGCAGATAAGGGCTGAATCTCAAATCTGCCTGAGGCTATATATTTATAACTGACAGGGCTTTGATTTGATCAAAACTTTCACATTCTTTCCTGCACTACAGCATGTAAATTTCTGTAACTATTTTCCCCTTTTCTAAGTGGTGGAAGAAAAAACTTTCAACATCAGTAAATAACCATGTGACTGAGAAATTATACTTTGCCATTTCAATGGAATACCTATTATTAAGATGTATGGTCAATATAGATATAGGAAAAATTACAGTGTAGTAAAAATAAGGTACATATCAGAAATATAATCCACTTGTGATTTTCTAATTATTCTGATCCAAATAGGCCAAGTGTTTAGGAACTTCAACAGCTACCTAGCCAAAGGACAGAAATATTTATAATTTGGGCAGTATTAAATAGAAGAGCCCCTGATACTAATTTTTATTTTTGACCACCATCTATAGCTGGGTTACATATGGTGATATTTCTAGATTCCGGATGATACACGGGTTGGATAGTGTGAATATACTTATGGATAAATACAACATGATATTTGACAGCAGGGTAGTTCAGTGTGATAACTATTCAACCCAATTTTGAATAACTATTTTCCTTTTTCATATTTTGAAGCTGAATTTTGCATGCATGATCCTTTTGACTCTAAGAGAAAAGGGTACTAGCAAAAGGTCTTTTTCCTATTTTACATCAGGTAACATCCATGGTGTGTGGTCAAGCAGGTGTGTAATTTATGGGTTGTTATAGAATCTGGTGAAACATTACAAGTGAACTCTTAAGTTTTCCTATCATTTATAATGCTAACATTGGCAAATGGCGTACTCCAAGTTTTGTAGAAGTAGTCTAACCAGTGGCACAGTGTGATCGGGTTATATATCTGGAAAAAGAGACCTCAGATTATTATTTTTTTTAAGACCTTACTAGTTTAGTTCAAAAGTAAGGTATCTGTGGAACAAAGAGAGTTAGGAAAGATTGCTCTCGTACGTATTAACTCTTACGAGAGAGACAATCTGACAAACAGACGTACTTTGCATTATCAGAAAGACAACTTTTCCCAGTGAGGGTTTGACTCTTCCATAGTCTAGATTAGATGCATTTATTGAAATAATACTGCTTTCTTACCATTATCTACATGCAACCTATTCACTCCTCTTGCTAGCCCTTCTGCCCTATTTCACCGCCTCGACTACCAGCTTCTAATATTGTTTTCTGCCCGTCTTCCATGATGTCTCCTTTTTATCCAAAACATATTGACTTGAAATGGAAACTTTTTTTTGTAGCTTTCTCTTTGACTTTTGGTTTCAACTTGTGTTCACTCAGGCCTGCTATCACTCAGGCCTGCTATGCAACTGGTACTTATTTACACTTGCTGTGCTTTCCCACCCTGACTAAAAGGAACTGAGTTACTGCCTCTGTGGTCACTGAGTGGCGAGGTTATTTTGGGCCATAAGAGGTGGGGGCAGGGTTAGGCTCCGGAGTTAGCTGAAATCACTTTAATGGCTGAAGTTAATCTTTGGTTTTCAAGTCTCATTCATATGCATTGAAATCTAATTCTCATTAGGAATAGAATTAATGTGTGTACCCAACATATCATCTAGTTGTTAATTATTTGAAACAATTCTGAAAAAAACACATCAGTGATTTAGGAGGGATAGCATTTCTTTTTACTCTTGGTTCCACATTTAAAAAATTACATTGCTTGCATTTTGAATTAAGTGAAAGGGTTGTTGAGAAAGGTCACTTTTTCTCCTTTATATATCAAAAACAAACCAACTTTTAGTCTGTAAGCTTCATATATAATAGTCCTGAAATCACCACGATATTAACAAAATAATTCTGCCAGATTAAGGATAGAGAAGAGAGGAAAAACTATGACTAACAGAAAGCAGAAATATTTATCTGAAATATCAGATAGCGTTAGGAAGTTATCAGCTATGAGTTTTAAAACCACAGAACTTTGGATATAAGGAAGGAGTGTGCGCATGGCTAATAGACAAGGTGAAGGAAAGCTATTAATCCAGAGAAGCAAATCGACCTACTCACTGAGCAAACTAAGAGGTCTACCACAGCCATTTAATTTAATGAAGCAACTCAAGATTCCCCCTTTCTTAAAGCATTCCACAATTAGATGGGCTAACATTATCTTTATCAAATCTTTGCAAAGGGTTTGCAAATGGCCAGGAAAGCTTTGTATGGTGAACGGAAGAGATATCACAGAACTGAGTAATTGATTCGCATATTTAGATTTTAAATTAGGTTAGGTCTTAATTTGCTTCTAGCCAGTGTGCAAGAAGTTTTTGGTTCTTGTATAGTTTTCTTCTTGTGTTCCTCTAGATTTTATATATTCTTAATTTGTTTTACAGATCACTGCTTTTCCTTTGGAATAAGCCAATGTGGCAAAGGGAGACCAAAAGAGAATGAATAAATGTTAAGATAGCATGGTTTTAAGGTTTTGGTGCATAACTTCAAGACATTTCACAGCACATACTGCTATCCAGTCAGGTTAAAGTGAAACTTTCCATTAGGATAATACAGGAGGTGACATTCTTTCAGGAAAAAGTAAGAATCCTAAGTTCCCTCTACCTGGCATCTTCCCTCAGGCACCGAGACTGCAGCCATCCAATAAATGGGGACAGGCAGAAAGAGGAGACTTCCAAAGTCACAGATATACTTCAACAGCTAATTTTTAGCCAGTCTGGCAATGAGATCTTTCCATTCTTCCCTCTTCTTTGTGATGTATGCAGGAGTGAGCAGCTGCAACAGTGACTCTGGCTGTTGCCTAAAGAAGTGGTGACACAAGGCCTCCGTGTTACAGATCACATACATCCCACAGTCATAGCTGTTTTGTTGAGCAGGGGCTTTCTCTTCCACAAAAGCCAGTTTGTCTCCTTTTCTGCTTAAGAAAGCCTCCAACTTCTCTGCTACCTGTTTTGCATGCACTGAGTTGCTCCCGCTGTGGGAATCATAATGAAAAAAGCTATTTTTATCCTGGAGATAAACCAGCAAACTCCAGTGGGTTCCCCCAGCTGCCTGGTTGGAATTATCATTGATGGCTAAAAATACAACTCTCTTGTCGGGGAGGTTCAGGGGTTCAAGGAACATGGTGATCTCGGCCGGGCTGCTAGTGCACTTGATGAACTGGGTGACTTCGGGGCTGATGAAGCCGACGTGGTCAGAGCAGTCAGGAAACTGACTGTTGGCAAAATACTCAAAGGCAAACCCAATGACATGGTCATTGAGCCAGCCCGGGGGGTCCAAGAGTGACACGTCTGACTGCCGCAGTAGGCTGTCCATGTAACTCAGGACAACCGGGTCCATCTCGTCCTGGCCAGGCTCCCAGAAATCCCAGGAGCTGAAAGAAAGGCAGAAGACAGTATTTACTGCTGAATATGATACCTGGCTGTCGGAGGCGGACCATGAGTCATAGCCACTCTTCCAGGGTTTCGGTAAAGATTAAATATAATTGTAAACTGTTTAGCAGCAATGCCTGAGAGTAAGCATTCAGGGGAGTCTAGCCTAAGTGCTTATTGTTAACAATTAGTTAGAATGAAAACTTTGGAAATTTTCCATGCTGAAATGTAAGCATGGATTGGTTAAAATTATAACGAATGTCTCACCAAACTCCATGGCGTTAACCATACATTTGGCCCTTTAATGACTATGTGTGATAACAGTGGCAAATTATTTTTATATTAAAGATGAATTTTCAGAGTCTACAGAAAAATGTTACTAATTACCAAGGGAAATAGTTTTCATTTCAACATTAATTTTCCAGAGATAAGATAAAATATTGCTTCCTCATTCCATAATGGAAAGAGACAGTGACTGGAGTTGTAGTTAAAAGGAACTGCAGCTTCAAGAACAGAAAACTCAGGAGAGTAATACACATGAACCTCACTCCTGATTCTGCCCAGCAAGAGTGTGAGTGACGTAGCTAACATGTCTGCCCATTTCCCATCTTTAACCTCGAGGGGTAAGAAACGACTGTGCAATGTTTACAATGTAAGTCAGGACTTCCTTTGCTGTTGATAGGTAGTGGTGTGGCACAGCAATCAGGAGACCTGCGTCTTGCCCGGGTTCTACCCTGATTTGCTGGTATCATCTTGAGCAAGTCATTTAAGTGATTTTGTCCTCATTTTTGTTACCTGTAACAACAGCATATGTATTTGCTTTACACACTTCAGAGAGTTTGTAGGAAAGGCCAAATAACTTTACTTGAAGGTATTAAAAGAGTATAAAATGTTGTAAAAATAGTATTTGTATTATTCATTGGATTTTACTAGTAAGATGATCAGACAATCTAGATAGAGCTCTAAACCAATGAAAGCAAATGAAGTTTGGAAACAAATATCCAATTCATATTATTTGGACCAAACAAAAGCATGACTAACTTAGAGTAGGGGCAAGAGAAGTCCTACGAGAAGATTCATATGCTCGCGGTCACCTGACGTGAGGTGCTGACAAAGACACTAATTCTGATTAAGTGTGTTAAGGTAACATAATATCTGAGCCTAACAGACAGACTTGGCAGCATAACTATTTCTAAAAATCACAACTCAACAAACTAGCACATGTAGATTGAGACTGCAAAGCAAAACGTATTGTAAGAAAATGGTTAACACAGCTGTGAAAGACGGGGCTAGAATTATGACATCAATTTAATCAATTCTGGCCATTGGGCCAGGTATTTCACCACTTGGTTACGCTATTAAAACAATTAAATTTTGTGGCACAACCATTTTCGTATAATCAAAACCCTGCAAAAACTTATATTAAAAAAATAAACATACCCCTCAAAGGAAAAAAGTTCAAGTAAAGGAGGTAACTAAGAAGAACCAATGGAGGTTTTATGTGCTACAGTCTGTCACAATATGAACTATTTCAGAAACAACATAAGGCTGTTTATGAGTGTGTATCTATCTATCCATCCATCTCACTATCTTTATATAAAATAAGATGGCATGAATGAAGATTTTCTTAAGAAGAAAGAATAACTTGAGCAGAGACATAAACTGGAGCCAGGAACAAAGTTAACGAGGCATAGAGCACATTTGTTATGGGGAGACCACAAATTTGGCTCTAAGCGGTTTGGCAGCTAACCAGAGAGCATTAAGTTAAACATTCACAATGTCCATAAGGTAAAAACAATTTTTCAGGAGAGGTGAAAACTTTCTTTGTATTAGTCAGACAGTTTTCTCTCAAGAAATGTTCATAAAAGACGTGGTGTATCACAATGAATAATGTCCCACAATGTCCTTATAATAGATGAAATAGTTTCAGAAGATTGTTTCTTACAATGATGCTTAATATCCAGCCTGACAGCCAATGAGCAAACAGCAGTCTAGCAAAAGCAACAGTGTGGAGGGTGATCTGACTGGATTTCAGAGGCTATGAATATGGAAAGAGAATGACGGCTTGTGTAGCAAGCAAGGCTCCCTCAGTCACTTCGCGTGCCCTTCACGAATACTACGGAGTGGTGAGTGCCAGATTGTGCGGCCTGGCAAATCCCTGGAAACCTGTTTCCTATGCTGCCAGCTGAAATCAGACCCACATCTCAACAGCCAACCCACGGAGGGATAGGAGCCTCCAAGAAGAGTGGCCGGACAGACAGGCACCTCACCTGGGAGGGAGTATCCACAGGCAGGGCCAAGATTTTGTTCAGAAGGAGTTTTTGCGTTTTATCTGTTTCCTTTTGAAAACATCCAACATCCTTAGTCAAGGACCTAATCCTATTCCATACGGCATGACTATAATAGTTCAACCCCAACAATTCTAAAGCAGATGGAACCAAACTAGCCTTTGGCCTAACCACCCTTGGCCAAGAAAAATAACTCTAAATTTCAAATGTGAAGACTTGAATTTTAGGCTCAGTTCTGCTACTCATACAGTTCTGTGATCATAAATAAACTACTTAATTTCTTTAAACCTTAGTTTCCTCTCCTGTAAAGTGAGAATATTAGTTCATGACCTTTATCATTGGTTATTTATCAAGGTAAAATGAAGAAACATAGGTAACTAAAATAAAAAAATATATAACGTAAAGTAGTATTTTCAGATAGCTATTGTGTCATCAAGAAATTTATATCTCAATAATTGGTAACTGGAATGTATTTAACATGTTTATTGGGTATTTCCTAAGTGGTAGGAACTTGAAAATCAGAATGAGAATTAAGTAGTTACAGTTCCGACCCTTACTGAGCTTAAGCCCATTATGTTATAATGAACACATAATGAACATTTATACCTCTTTTAGTCATTAAACACCTACTGAGTACCTAATGTTAGGTACTGTGGGAAATACAAACGTGTGTAGGTGACTTCCACTCAACGAGAGAAGAAACCCATAAAATGTATGGGAATTCAGAAAAGGGAACAGTCGTTCCTGGCTAAGAGGGGGAAAGGGAAGGAGAGCTCAGATCAAGAAAGACTTCAAGGGGAGGGTGGCACAAAAGTGGGCTCTTGAAAGGCAGGTAGAGCTGGATGCACTGAGACGGCATTAAGAAGGCAGAGAGGCAGGTGAAGTGCCCTTAGCTGTGTAGCTCCGTCAGGCTGGAATGAAGTGAGTGTAGGGGTGAAGGTGAAGGTTCGAGGAAGATTGCTAGAAGCTAAGTGGGGACTGAATTCCAGGTGGAAGAGTTTGGAATTTACACTGGAGGAAAAGGGGAGACATTAATGGCTAGGTGAGTGCTTTAGGAAAACTAGTATTCAGCCACAGCATATAGGATTAATTGGTATGGAGACAAATTGGAGGTACAGAGCAATTAGATTTTTATTGAAAGGTAGGAGGACATGTCCTAAACAAGTGGAAATGGTAGTAAGAATGGAGAGGCAAGGAAGGAAAGATATTGTAGACAGAGAATCAATAAGTGATCAGAGAAGGGTGGATAAGAGAGAAAAAGAATTAAGAAATGATTTGGGGGTTTTAGCTGTGGAGACTGGGAGGACGACGGCCCCACTATTAATGGGGTAGGGGAAAAGGAGAAGGAAGGGGACCTAGCAAAAGAACCGAGAGCCATCTAGAACCATCCTTGGCATGTCTGAGGTAAAGTAAATGTTTGCCAGACAAATGAAACGTTTTAAAAAGGGAGTCAGAAGATACAGATCAGGGAGGAAAAAAAGAGAAATAAGGCCTCCTAAGATTTTTGTATTGGCTGTAGCATCCCCATTTTTGCCTTGGTTTTTGTATTTTGTCTGTTTTCCTCTGTTCATTAATAGTAAAGCCTGTCAGAATTAAAAGACCTATGTACTTGGTTTTGGTGGATGGTAAAGAATATTGGGGAGTGAACTGGGAAGAAATGACCTCCTCAGAGTTTTTTTGTAAAATCCTACAAAATATATTATAGTTCTACGTTTTGGGGCAGGGAGGCTTTGGGTCTAGACTCTGACTTTGCCACTTGCTATCTATGTGACCCTGGGCAAGTTATTCATCCTCTTTCAGGGCCTCATTTTCCTCATCTGTAAAATGAGGTAATAATAAAACCTGCCTCACAGGGTTGTTACGCAAATGAAAAACATGAGTGAAAATACTCCGCACAATGGCTGGTACCGTGTTTCCCCGAAAATAAGACGGGGTCTTATATTAATTTTTGCTCCAAAAGATGCATTAGGCTTATTGTCAAGGGGTGTCATCCTGAAAAATCAAGCTAGGGCTTATTTTCCGGTTAGGTCTTATTTTCGGGGAGACGTGGTATATAGCAGACTTTCAAAAAAAAGTTTCCTTCCCTGTTCCCTGTATTTGGGGTGGTGATAATGGATCTTAAAGAGTTCCCGCAAATAAAGCATTTGTTTGTCTCTTTACATAAAGCCACAAACTCATAAAGGATAGAGCTGGCTAGAGTCCAGCTCCATGCTCTTGAGCTCGACCTCTGGCCTAAGAAGAGTGCTAACTCCAGAGAAAATTATTCTCCCAACCTCAGAGTGAAGCAGTGATGTTAATGTGTTGTCAGGACACACAAATCCTGCGATGACAGGGTTTAGTTTATTGTATCTTCCAACCTCTGTAGCAAAATTAAACTAACATAGAATTCACAGTATATAGAACACTTCCTAAACAAAGGTTTAATTTTGACAAAAGGAAGAGACAGTTTTTTCATATTAATCTTAAAACCCTTAAAAACGCTACTTGAGTATTTGTTTGTTATAAAAATAGGGTTATTAAATAAAAAGTAACAAAAACTAACTTAAAGGGAAAATTTACAATTTAGTAGGAGCCATTCTGATTTCCTGTTGATGTGAGTAAGGGAAGAAGCTGCTGGTTCAGTAGAAAAAACACTAGATTGGGAGCCAGAAGATCTGGAATTCAGTTCAGGTCTTCAATTAACCAGTTGTTTGACTCTGGAGAAGTCATTAAACTTCTGGGTCTCAGCTTCATCATCTATATCCTGGGATTTGGACCAGATAAATAGTGGTTCTAGGCGGAAGTGCATATCAGAATCATCTATGGGGATTTTAAGGAGCAAACATGATCCATTTCTTGGGGTAGGGTCTGGGTACCTGTATTTTTAAGATGGTTGCAAGTGATTCTATGGTTTCTACAATTTTAAGTCTAAGCTCTTATCCTTATCAATTTAAAAATTTGTCATCCTCTTTAAAAAAATCCTAAAAGAATTTAGTTTTCTTGTCCAAGGGATGGCCCACAGATTAAATCTGGCCCACTGCCTGTTTTTGTAAATAAAGTTTTACTGAAACAAAGTCATGCTTATTTATTTACATGTTATCTATGGCTGCTTTTGAGCTATCTGAGGAAAACCTAAAATATTTACTGTTAGGCCTCTCAGAGAAAAATTGCCAATCCCTGTTATAGACCACTCTTAAATAATCTATTGCAAATTTCTAGGTTAAATTAATTTAAAGAGCTTTTAAAAGTCTAATAAAGCATTAGATCTAGTTACTAAAATACTTAAAGATAGCTTCCAGGTAGATTAACCAACCTTTAACTAGAGGTGTTACTGCTGTTTCAATCTGGATTTTTTATAAGGAAATGTTTAAAAATACTAATTACAGTGGATATAAATAAGAATTGTCTAATTTATAGATGCATAATGAAATATGTATTTCTTAAGATCAACAATGTGCATGAGGATCTTAATTAACAAGCATTTCATAAGGTATACAGCAATTCTCATTTTTGGGAAAATATGCCTGTGGCTGTTGATGAAGTAATGATCCAGATAAGTTTATTTTACTTTAGAGCCCAACAGCAAAACATACTATCCCAGAATTGTGACCATTACTCATTTCCCCCTTAATTATTACATAAACAAACAAACCCAGCCTCATTTGGTTATGTTTTCAAAAACACTACAAGTGCCAAGTGCAGCTATTCTACTCATTTTGAGCTTATAAAAGTTAGTAGTTTATAAATGCAGTTCCCTTCTTCACTCTCTTTGGTGTTTGTTTCAAATCGTATCAAACTGCAGATGCTCACAAGTGTGGTTGGCTTCTCTAACTGGATACATGGCTATGTGCCAGCAGGTATCAATAAACAAACACACCAAAAAATAAACACACGATAATCACAGTGCATCTTCCTAGAGCATCAATTGCACTAGCTTTGCAGGAAAAGAGTAAAGCAATTTAACTGTTGACCTAACAATGTTTTAATTGGTAACTTGACACACCTTAATTATTAACATAAACAAGGACATATTGTAGCCTAAAATGCAAATCAGCATGGAGTTTTAAAATAAAATAAGAGATTCCCAGAGAACTTTTGCTACTGTTGCAGGCAATTTTCTCCGCCTCATTCACTCTACTCTGCTGGCTTGGATACCTCAGTGGAACAGTCTAATTACTGTCCATAGTTGATATGCCTATAACATAAGCCCCTAATAATTAGGAAGCAGATTCCCTAATAATTAATAAAGACAAACACAAGCTTATGCTTTAGTAGCTTAAATGTGTGTAGGAGCAAAATATCTATTTAAAGCACATTTATTCATTTGGCCAAAATATATTTACTGGTGTCTTCTGTGTGTTAGTTCTTCCTGTAATAATGACCAGAAATTAAACCTAGTACTTTATGATGAAATATAGATACCACTCCAGAGGTTCCTATTTTTTTCGTACCTCACATCCAATTGATAGTAAGTCCTGTTGATTCTACAGCCAAAATACTCTGTATCTATCCAATGCTTTCCATCTTCATTATTATCACCTTAGTCAAATCCATCGTCATTTCTTGTCTTGACCTAGCCTAACAGGTCTCCACTACTGAGCCCTCTGGTAAATTCTGCAATAAAGAAATTTAACTTGGTCTGATTTTTTTCCCCTAATCTCGTTTGACTATGAAATGCTTTTTGTTTTTATTTGTTGTAGAATATCTATTAACACACCTTACTGTCTGTGCAGTGAAGTTTGAGATATGCTTGTTGAGTTATTTGATGACAATAGGATAACTTGTTAATCATTTGATAAAAAAAGAAATTGGATCCTTACCTCACACTTTATACCAAATTACTATATTTTAGATGGAGTAAAATTTAAATATTAAAAAAATGAAACAAAAATATTAGAACAAAATAGAGCTTAATACACTTATATGACTGACCAATAATCAGATGAGAAGATACTCAAACCTTATTAGTAATTAAAGAAATGCAAGTTAAAGCAAGATTTCTTTTTTCACCTATTAAATTAGCAAAGAAAACTGATAGTAACCAGCACTGCTGATAGACCATGGGGAAATGGGCATTCTCATTGTTGACAGGAAGGTAAACAAATGCAAGCTTTTTGAAGAGTAATTTGCCATTTGAATTCTTAAAAAATGTGTATATGTAGGCATTATACTTTTAGAAGTTTATCTTAAGGGAAACATTAAGAATGTGTGCAAAAATTTAACAAGGATGTTCACGACAGCAATAGAAAAACTGGAAACAAGCTGGACGTTCAAAAGAGGACTGACTGGTACATTTAAATAATAGGATTTCCATACAATGGATTATTTTTTAGCCACTAAAAAATAATGTTGTAGCTATAAATATTGAGGTAGAAAGATGTTCATGGTATGCTATGAAAAGGATGGTTATATTAAAATTTGTATGAGAACAATATGCCCAAAAATAATCAAGAATGATAGCCATCAAAAGTTTAGGTATAGTTTTCTTTAAGAATAGGATTATTAAGTTCTGGTGAAGATGGCCAAGGAAACATTGTGCTCACCTTCTCCCAGGGCCACATCAAAATTACAACTAAACTACAGAACAACCATCATCGAGAATCACCTGAAGTCTAGCTGAACAGAAGTTCTATAACTAAGGACATACAGAAGCCACCTCAAGACTGGTGGGAGTGTAGAGCCGAGGAATGAGCAGGTCCCCACACCCATGAGTGGCAGTTAAAAATCAGGAGGGTGGGCGGCCGGTTTGCTCAGTGGTTGGAAGGCGATGCTCAAAACACCAAGGTCGCCGGTTCGATTCCCACATGGTCCAGTGAGAAGTAATGGCTTGAGCTTGGAGTTGAGCTGCCCGTGGGCAGCCAGTTGGCTCAGTGGTGAGAGCGTGGCTCATAACACCAAGGTTGCCAGTTCGAGTCCCACATGGGCCAGTGAACTGTGCCCTCCACAACTAGATTTAAAATAATGACTTGATTTGGAGCTAAGCTGTGCACCCCACAACTAGATTGAAAAAACAATGACTTGACATCCTGGAAAAACACACTGTTCCCCAATATTCCCCAATTAAAAAAAAATCAGGAGGGATATCTCAGTTGTAGAGGTGCCCCCTGAAGAGGGAGGGGTCGCAGCCCTACACTAGGCTTCCCAGCCCAGGGTTCCAGTGCGGGGAGAAAATGTCCCCATAATTTCTGACTGTGAAAACCAAGGAGATTGTGGCTGAGTGAGACTAAGGGTTGCTGGAGTCCCAGGCGTTCCTCTTAAAAGGCCTGCTTACGGACTTACTCACTGATGGACTCACTTGCTCTGAGCTCCAGTGCTGAGGCAGCAGCTCAGAAGGCACCAGGAACAAACAGGGAAGAACTGAATTGTCTGGGCTCAGGGCGAGGGCTGGAAGGGCAGCTTTCTCCCAGACAGAAGTGATGGCAGAAAACATTGTTCCTTAATTGAGCCCTCCCCCTACCTAGCCTGCACCCATAGTGGGCACCATATCTGAGTCTCCATCAATCTGGCTAACACCATTTACCAGGCCCTGGTGATTCTGAGATCTTGCCCCACCCAACTTGCAGGCCTACCCAAGTGGTTTTTCCATACAAACGACTTGCCTTGGCTCATGCTGTTGACTTTCCTAAAATTTCTCAAAGGTTCACAAACCCCAAACAAGCAGCATCTGACCTTGGTGTGCCCTGTACCTCTTGCTAAGCAGCCCCAAGCCTGGCACTAGCAGCAGCTGGCCTCAGTTCACAGTGTAGCCTTTCCCAGGCATCTCCAAGCCGAGCACAAGTGGTAACCATCTGTAGATCACTTTATAGCTCATAACAAGTGGCCCTGAACAGGGCACAGGAAGCAGCTGACCTTGGCTTGCAACAGAGCCCCTCCCAAGAAGCCCCAGAACTAACACACCTGGTGTCCAGCTTCAGACGACACCAGAGCACCATGCAACCACCCCCAAAAATGGCATACCCAAAGGGCAGACTGGGCAGGCGCCAGAACCCTGCTAAGGTGAATCCTGCTCTGTAGAGTCAGCCCCTGCACAATAGTTCCTCTACTGTAATCATTGCCAGTCCTCACAACCAGTCAGCCTGAGGGTCAATCCTTCCCACTGATGTGCCAACAGCAGTCAAGGCTCAACTATAACAGGAGGGCACACACAACACACACAAGGGACACACCTGGAGCACCCAGCTTGGGGAACCAGGGAGACTGAGCCACGGGACCCAACAGGACACCTACTACATAACGCCACTGTACCAAGATCAGGAGACACAGCAGCTCTCCCTAATACATAGGAACAAACGTAGGGATGCAGCCAAAATGAGGAGACAAAGAAACATGTCCCACATTGAAGAACAAAGCTCCTGAAAGGGAACTAAACAAAATGGAGACAAGCAATCTACCAGAAGCAAAGTTCAAAACTCTGGCTATCAGGACGCTCAGTGAACTCAGGGAGAACTTCAACAATGAGATAGGAAACATAAAAATGGAGACAGAAAACATTAAAAAAAACCACCAAAAACAACAGTCAGAAATGAAGAACACAGTAATTGAAATGAAGAATACATTTGAAGGAATCAACAGATTAGATGAAGCAGAGGATCAAATCAGCAATTTGGAAGATAAGGTAGCAGAAAACACCCAATCAGAATAACAAAAAGAAAAAAGAATTTAAAAAAATGAGGATAGTTTAAGGGGCCTCTGGGACATCAAGCATATGATCATTCACATTATAGGGGCATCAGAAAGAGAAGAGAGAGAGTAAGGAATTGAAAATGTATTTGAAGAAATAATGACTGAAAACTTAACCTGGTGAAGGAAATAGACATACAAGTCCAGGACGCGCAGAGAGTCTCAAACAAGATAAACTCAAGACATATCGTAATTAAAATGCCAAAGCTTAAAGACAAAGAGAATCCTAAAAGCAGCAAGAGAAAAGCAGTTAGTTACCTACAAGGGAGCTCCCATAAGACTGTCTGCTGATTTCTCAACAGAAACTTTGCAGGCCAGAAGGGATTGGCAAGAAATAGTGAAAGTGATGAAAAGCAAAGACCTACAACTAAGATTACTCTACCCAGCAAAGCTATCATTTAGAATCAAAGGACAGATAAAGAGCTTCCCAGATAAGAAAAAGCTAAAGGAGTTCATCACCACTAAATCACTATTAAAAGAAACATTAAAGGGACTTCTTTAGGAAGAAAAGTGAAAATAAAATAATATATATATATATATATATATATATATATATATATATATACACACACACATGAATAAAAAAATGGCAATAACTACATATCTATCAACAATTACTTTCAATGTAAATGCATTAAACGATTCAATTGAAAACATAGGGTGGCTGAATGGATAAGAAAACAAGGCCCCTACATATGCTGTCTATAGGAGACTCACTTAAGATTGACAGACACACACAGACTGAAACTAAAGGCATGGAAAAAGACATTTCATGAAAATGGAAACGACAAAAAAGATGGGGTAGCAATACTTACATCAGACAAAATAGACTTTAAAACAAAGGCTATAACAAGAGACAAAGAAGGACTCGGCAATTCCACTTCTGGGTATTTATCCTAAGAAACTCAAAATACTAATTTGAAAAGACATATGCATCCACATGCTCATTGTAGCATTGTTTACAATGGCTAGGATGTAGAAGCCACCTGCGTGTCCATCAATAGATGAATGGATAAAAAAGAAGTGGTACACACACACACGCACGCACACACACATAGTGAAATATTAGTCAGGCATTAAAAAAAGAATGAAATCTTGCCATCTGTGATGGCATGGATGGCCCTGGAAGGTATTATGGTAAATGAAATAATCAGATAGAAAAAAACAAATACCATATGACTTCACTTATATCTGGAATGAAAAAAAAAAAAGAACAAACAAAGCAGAACAAACTCATAGATACAGACAACATTTTGATGGTTGCCAGATGGGAGGGTGGTTGGGGAGTTGAGTGAAAAAGGGAAGGGATTAAGAAGTACAAATTGGTTGTTACAAAGTAGTTAAGAGGATGTAGGGTATAGTAAGGAATATGGTCATTAATATTGTAATAACTATGTATGGTGTCAGGTGGGTACTAGATTTAATAGCATGATCACTTTGTAAGTTTTATAAATAATCACTATGTTGTACACCTGAAACTAATAAAATATTGTATGTCAACTGTAATTAAAAAATAAAAATAGAATACTTAATTTTTGTCCTTCCATACTTTGATATTGTCTGCTTTATTTTTCCCCTTTCTTTTTATAATGAGCACATAACCAGTAAATACAGCTATTTCTATTCAGACAAAAAGGTGTACCACCTCTCACACTTATACTGACCTAAAATATGTGTGTCTTCAACTCACTGGTTTCACTTCTGTCCTCTGAAAAAAAGAAAGTCTAATCTCTCTTATTTAAACCTTCAACCACAAAGATGTAAAAATAATTTGATGCTTTCTAAAATTAGATTATGTCCAACTTTCTAATGTATGATTCCATTTACAATTTCACAAAAAGAATCACATCCAAGATCAAATGTGTGTTTCATGGCAGCATAAGCAAAAAAATTTTCAGGAAGGAAGTTGAAGCCTTTTTTTTTTTTGGTTTCAATTTTCCCCAATTAAACACTTCCTTTTAATGTAGCCTAAAGCATTCAGAGATTTGTATAAAGAGGCATGTAAAAATTACCAAGATTTATATATATCTCTTGAGAGCAGACATTAGAGTTTACTCATTCCTGTTATCTTCAGTGCTTGACAAACTGGAGAAGTTTTAATAAATGAACGACTTTCTTGAACAAAATACAGAAATGCAATACATTTTGAAAAACTGAAACACTCAAAGTTGTTATAAACATTGGAAGATTTCAATTTTGTAAATTGTTTCATTATCCCTTTATCAACATTTCACAAATAGAGGAATTCAGCTCTCAAAGAAGAAAAACCAGTTGGTATGATGATGATGATGATGCCTGGTAACTCTATTGCCATAAATTCCATTTGGTCCAGCCTTGGGCCAAGGAGACAGACCAGGTGAATTTTTAGGACTTCTTCTAGCACCAAGGCTCTTCATTTACTGCTATGCTACTAGGCGTAGTTATCAATGGCTAAGGTGTCATTGAGCATGAAAAGAATTTTATTCTCAGTCTACCATTTCCATCTATAATTATGTCACAATTTTTTTCATTACTATAAACTTGGTGTAAACACCAGCCTTTTCTTAAATTGACTTTGTTTTACTTAAAATTTTCTGAGAAATGATTTCACACAATTGCAAAATTTGAAATGACTAGGGACGTAAAGACAGTATATGGGGAGGCCATTAGATTTAATGAGAGGCCTGAGTAAGATAATATTTAATAAAGAAGTGGACAGAACTTTATTTTCGTATATATAGTAACAAATAAAGGCTGATAAGGTGTGGTTGAGCTAGAGTTACAATCTGCTGGATTTCATAAATAACCATGGTGTTCATCACATAGTAGCTATACACAAACACATTGTTTGAAAGAGTATGAAATGCTATCATCTTTTAATCTTATTTGTCCTGTAGATTTCAAAGCCTGGTAAGTTATTTTTTTCATAGACAGTTAAGAAGTAAATTGTTATTACAAACTCCTAATTAATGGGTTTCAAAAATGTGCTTGAAACACAGTGAGGCTCAATAAATATTTAATGAATGAATGGATGTATTACTGTACTATGCTAATAGAAAAACAGTCTGATGGGACTCAATTATAATGTATAGAATTTTCTGTCTTGCCATTTGTCTTTAAATGTTAATCAACATGAATACTTGTGAGTTATCTGACCAAGTTTGAATTATACTATACATTATTGAGTAGAGCTAAACATTTTCAGCAACTATTTATTTTAGCTGTTAAAGTGCCAAGTTACTGCAATAAACAGTAGTGAAAAGACTAGAGCCAAATAAGGTCAGAAATCCCCTTGCTATTGTTTTGATAGAATTTAACCTATCACACTATCCTGAGAGTATTTATTTGTTGGCCATTAGGGAAGGCAGATCTAAGGCTTTTAAACTTCTAATAATATGGATGTTCAAAAATAGTAACTATAATCGTGACAATTTTTTAGCATTACAACTGTGTTCTAGTGCTTTCAAAACAGATGAATGTACCAAGAGATAGCCTTTTAATTGGAAGCGAGAGAAAATAACTTTTAGAGATTTTTCTGCAATAAAAATCCTTAAAAGCTTTATAACTTTCAAGTATTCTCTCTACTTTAAGATAGACCCACTCCCCCTTCCCTCCAAAAGGGGGACAGACAGATGAACCTCAACCTCTGATTTTTGGTCTGTATTGAACCATATCACCAGCCACATGGTATCCAATAGTTAAATGGACAGAAAGTTAATATAGGCTAGTCATGCACAAGAAGGTAGTCTCTCTGAGAATCTGGTTCAGAAAGTTACATAACTTTACATTACTCATTTGGATAGTAATCCTGGACCCCAAATTCAATTTTTTTGAACAACATGTTTTAAAAAGTACACAATTTGGGGACTAACTGGGATTTGGGCAGTAAATTTTACAAAGCCTGATACTGATCAGTTTCCAAAGAGATGGGTTACCTAGGCCTTGAGGAATTCCTTTTTGTTTGCTAATACATTGTGCTCATCGAAGAGATTTAAGGGATTGGCAAGGAGTCTTGACCTTAAAAAGTCAGAAATGTATGATTTACAGGTGTAGATGAAATTTAACAAAGGAAGGCTTTAGCAACATCTGGGAACCGATATATGTGGTAAAGCCATTGCTAATGAGAAGTACTAATATTATCATTTTATAATACAAAATAATGGAATAGCCTCTTGATCACATAAAATGCTATTGACTTCCAACTGGTGTACACATCCCTGTTGAAAGGCATGTAGTTTATTCCAATATCTGTTTCTTTAGACAGGCCAGTCATATTGGGGAAATAAAGTAACTTAGCTGACTCTTTAGAGATCATTTTATGATAAAATTCAGTTTAAAAAATCATGTAATTGTTTAATAGGTCTAGTCTCTTCATTCCTATATTCTCTTTTGATGATCTAACCTACACATTACCGCTAGATTAATTTTTCAAACAGAATTCTAATTACATTATTGTACTCCAAATTTTTTCACATCTCCCCATTATCTGCCAAAGTAAGCACAAATTACAGCTTGGCATTCAAGGATTTCCACAAAAATAGCCCCAATCTATCTTTCCCAGTTTATTTCCTAGTACTGCCCCTACATAGATAGCCACAAGCACAGTTCTCCGCAGACCCCAATTATTAGGCAACAGTGGATTAGTCCTGGTTGCTGCCCTTAAGGTATTGATTGGAGGAGCAGAAGAAAATAGCCAGTTCCCACTCCAGCACCAACACAGAGGTTGGGAAGTGAACACTGTTCTAGTACCTTTCTGAAACACAGATTTGATCTGTCATGCTCTTGCTTAAAACCATTACCGTGAGCTTTTTATAAATCTAGGATCCATGGGCCAGGATGTGGCAGAATTTAAAGGTTCCATGGACTTGCGTTGCGAAATAAAATTGCATTTTTATTTTCAATAATCTCTAGCTGAAATTTGGCATTTTCTTCAATAAGTGTAGGCAATAATTCATAGCATTAGCAGTCCCTATGTGTTTTGTCACCGACAGAAATAGGACATTTTCACATCATATTAAAGTTGTTACAGGTATCTCAAAATATAATTTGTAGTCATTATTTTGAAGTTACACAATTAGACCTGCCGTCAGATGTTACTTGATGCATAAAGAAGTACATATATAGCTACATCCATAGTTCTAAATATTTTTAAAACTTGAAATAAAATTTCATTTGTTTTTATCTATTTTATTTTATACATTTAAAAACACTGACACCTGAAACTAATAATTAAAAAAAATAATAATGAAAGCATTCTGAGATAGGGCCCACAGGCCAGGTGGCCAAAGAGGTCCCTCGTGTAAAAGACATTATTTTATTTTTACCTTTGTTATTTATACCTATCAATTGCTTATAGTATATAATCTAAATGTTTTAGCACGGAATTCAAGCCTCCTCAATCTGTTGACACCCACTTTATCATCTTTATCTTTGTCCCACCCCTACTCTCCATACTATGCTCTAGTTATACCAGACAACAGTGACTCCCTTTTATCTGGAGGCAGAGAGACAGGTTTTTGGATTAACCCTAGTTAATAGACAGTAGTAGCCCTGCACTAGCTTGGGCTTTGCCTTCACAGCCCTTCTATTAGCCAAAGTGAACCCTTCTTCTTTTAAAGGTTTGTTTTCCCTAATACTATGAGATTCTAATAGGGCTGTATCTTAAATATCTTTGTATATCTTTCCTAACTCAAATGAATGATGAAATGATAACAGAAGACAGATTTTAAATTGGCAAGGCACTCACTGTGTGTAGTAATCTCTAGAGGAGTGAAGTTAGCCTTTGAATCTCATAAATTGACTTAACTCTTTTCTTTTGGGGGATAGAAATGAGGATATCCTTGTGCTCTAAGGCTGGATCCTCAGCTGATAAATCCTGGATGGAAGGGAAAGGGAGAGGAGGAGAGCCATAAGTGAGGTGGACCTGATTAAGATTGAGGGATGGAAATGTGCTGAAGGGAAAGGCAGGAATGGTCTCTCCCATTTCCCAGAGCAGTTATTCAAAACTTCCATCACTCTGCTTGAGCTTCTTATTCCATCCCCAACTCTCTTTTCACCAAATGACTCCCATCTTAATGTTACACAGCTAACTCCATCACTTTCCTGTTCTTCCCTACTTCCCATCCTTCTCTTTTCTAGAGCTTAGTGGCTCTCAACCCTCAGAATTAGTCACCTTAGGAGAAAATACTAATGTCTGGGCCCTAATCCTAAAGTTTGTTTAATTGGTTTGTTTAATTTGTTGAGCAACAACAGTGATTTTATTTTGAAAAAAGATTCCCAGATGATTCTAATGTGCATACAAAGTTGAGTTCCATTAGTGTTCTTGATCCTATAAATTAGGCACCTTACCCATGAACTGTCCACTTCTCGGTTCAATGGTACACTTTTATGCCTAAGAGTCTCCCATCTTTAAACAAAACATTCTTGCAGCACACATTCTCACTCATCTCTCCCACACGATGCTTCCTTAAAGTGTAGGTTACACCCGTATGGTTTCCACCAGCGATATTCAATTCCTCTATTTTTTTACTCTTCCAGATCAATACTGTCATATACTTTTGTACCTGTCACTAGCTCTGCTTCTATTTCTTTGGCCAGCTACTGCTCACTAGCCTTTTATCACAATTTATGAGTGACCCAAAGGTCGTCTTGGAAAGGGTTTCCTCGCGTCCTTCTCTATACAATCAGCGGCCCTTCTAAGCTCAGAGAGTATCCTGTACTATTTTTCTCTTATAATTTTACTTTACTACAACTGCGGATTCTCTCATCGTCTCCCACATAACACAGCAGTTCTTAAAGCTGAGACCATTTTATTCGCTTCTGACTTTCTGGAGTCCAAGGCATGGAAACCACACAGGGAGAAGTCTGAGGAATGAATGGAAAGGAGGGCTAGGAATCGGAGGTCGGGGGCGGGGAAAGGCGGGGGGTGGGGGGACGTGTGTGTGAAAAGGGGCGGGGGCTAAGAGGGGCGGCGCTGAGAACCCTGCGCCAGAACAGGGAGGGGGCACTGATACGCTAGATCTGCGTGGGCAGCAAAGCAGTCTCTTGCCAGGACACACTGACAGACAAACCGAAGTGGGGAGGCGACTTCTTACCTGCCTCGGGCCTCACCACCCCAACCAGCCTTCAGGCACCTGGGTATTGGCCGGAAAGCGAGAGCTACGGTCGCAAACCTCGAGTTTTCTATCCCAACCTTGCGACATTATTCTCTAGTAGAGGGAGCATCTAAGGCAGAGGAACCAGCTCTGCCGTAAGGTGAGGAAGAAAAATTGGGGCGGGCGAAAGGGGGCGTGCCCGCGCAAGCGCATACTATGTCCTCTGGAGGCGTCACGTGCGGGGGCGTGGTCGGCGATTCTGGCAGGCTGTAGGGGGCGTGGGAGTTAAGTGCGCGCGCGCCTGCTCATCTGCAGCCGAGGAGTCGCGCGGGGCGGGGCCGCGTGCGCGGAGTCGGGGGCGCGCGGGCCGGAGCTGACTAGAGACCCGGCGGCGGTTGGTTGTGGCTGCTGAGAATCTATCCAGGACCTTAAGAAGCGGCGGCGGAGGCACCCGCGGCACCGGCAGAGGCGGCGACAACGCTTGAGGCGGCGGTCCAACGCGTGCTCTCTGGGCGGGGTGCGGCGGGGGATGTGCCTGCCCAGGCCGGGCGGAGTCTCTCTGACAGGGCGGGGGATGCGCGGCGGCCGCTCGCCCGTACCCTGAGGCAGCTGGGCCCACCCTGCCGGAACCGTCCGACCCTCGCTGGCCCCGGCCTCTGCTGACTCCTGCGGCCTGACCCTGGGGCCGAGGGTGGGAGGCAGCTTCCGCCTTAGAGGAGGGGGCTGTGGTGGCCACCGCAGCGGAGCCCGAGGTAAGACCCGCCCTAGCCGCCCAGCGGCCCTGCAGCCCGGCTCGGCCCACGTCTCAGTCTCGCTCTTGGGCTCCTGCGGGGCCCCTTGGCCCCGCCCCAGCGGAGACGCCCCGCGAGCGGGTCTGCCCTGGAGCCTCCCAGACGCCCGATCACTGCCCGGGGTCCCCAGTAGACCCCACCCATCATATCTCCATTGGCTAGATATTATTCCGGCCCTCCCGCCGCCCCGGTAGTCTGTCACGGACCCCCACCCCCACCCCAGCACACCCCTTTAGAACGTCCCTCAGACTCTTAGGACCCTTAATGGAGCCTCCAGACTCCGTTACACTCGGTGATCACAGTTCCTCTGAGACCCAGTCACCGCTGCCCCCTAACCCACTGCGACCCCCAGGTCCTGGGCAGGTCCATCGCTGCCCACTCACCTTCCCAGCGGACCTCCCCCCCAGCTCGCTCACTGCCAGTCGACTATCTCTTTCTCCACCCAACTGGGCTTTCAGATAGTAGTATATTGCGTGATGCTCTCACCTCCCAGTAGATCTGGTGTCAGCTCCCCTTTAGACACCATCAGACAGCGGTTTCTCTCCCCACCCCTCTTCCCACAGACCTTCTCTACTCCGGCAGACCGCGTTATCTTACTGGTCGTGATCCCTTCTTTGGTTGAAACGTCTTTGCCGTGAAATCTTGAAGGGATGTTTGCTTAGTCTAGTGTATTCCCCCCAGTGGGGCATAAAAGGACCAACTGACGACACCCATGTTTGGAGCGTTTAGTCTGGTGGCTAAAGAAGGGAGGGAAAGAGGGAAGAGTAGGAAGCCCAGGGCAGGAGGTGTGTGTGCTGTTAAAAGGTCACACAGCCTACTTCTCTCTTCTGTTGAATGTGTGAGGTGGTTCAGCTCTGACATTTTGGGAACCTCTATAAGAATTAAATCACATTCCACTAATGGTTATAACTGTGTCTCCATGTAGTATCATTTGCTTCACTTTTTTGCAGATACCTACAAATCTTTTGCACTGTTTTTGGAGGATACTGGGCACTTTTATTTTGATCTGCTCTTTCTGAATTTTCTGGGAAATTAAGATTTGTAGCTTTCCTTAATCCCTAAAGTTTTTAATGTCAATAAATTTCTGTTACCTGGTGCTGCTGTCTTGCTTTTCCAGGGAGCAAGTACAATTAGCACGCAATGGTCACTGGTGTCATTACCCACAGCTTTCTTAGCAGTAGTAAAATATTGAATAAAATGTTGAAGTTGAACTCATGAACTGTCAAGAAGGAAATGTAATGCTACACCAAATGATCAGTGCATAATTTTAACTTTGGTATAGGGATGAAGTACAGAGAGGTTTTTGTAGTCAGTACATTTGAAATTTTTATTTTGTATGTATGGAACCGAGGAGGGGGAAATCATTAAAATTATAAGTAATAACTAGACATACTATAAAAGCCAGAAGGTTTGAAAGAATATGCAGTAGAAAGTTTCTGTTTATCTTCCACCTATTTTCCCTTTTTAGAGGCAACCACTATTTCCATCCACTGTGCCCTTCCTGCGATATTTCTAGCATATATAAGTCTATACATTTATATCCTTAAAACACACTTCAGACAAATGCTTGCATACTGCACACTTGTGTATAGCTTGTTTCCCCCCACTTAATAATAGATCCTAGAGCTCATGCAACAACAGTACATATGATAGTGCCTATTTACTGGCTGGATAATGTTTCATTTTGGTGGTCTTCAGGTGTTTTCAGTCTTTGCTTTTACAAACTGTGCTCCGTGCTTTTCTTTTAAATGTATCAGCTGTTATATGTATGTTTAAGGAGTTTTCAGGATTTGAAAAAATGTCCTCATGATTCTTTTGTGTTGAACCTACAAAAAAGATATAACTAAAATAAATGTCATTGAACTGCTGAGCCTCCGTGGAGTAACTAACATTAATGGTGATTAAAATATTTATCAAATAAATTATTGAAGGATTTAAAGTAGGGTACTGAAATGTTCAGATTTGCTTTTTGACAAGGTCACTCTGGCTGCAGTGAGGAGGGTGGATTGAAGGGTAGACTAAGGCTAAAGGCAAGACTATCAAGAGGGCAGTGCGGGCAAATGATGATAGTGGTCTGGATTTGGGTAGATAGGACGGGGTGATTTCAGTGGATTTGGGATTAGGGAAAGGGTTCATAGAGGGTACGGTCTGGGTTCTAGCTGTGCCTTTCACTGCGCTGGAATCCATGTGAGGCAGGAGGAGGATTTTTATTTTTGTTAAGAAAGAGGAATTCAATTTGTGAAAGTTGAATTTGGGTGATTATACTTCTTCTGTCAGATGTAGATGGCCAGAAGGCAGCTGGATTTGTGACGTAAGTTCCTTATCAAGTTCTGGGTTTGTAATAATAGATTTTGGAGGCAAAGGGTATAGATGAGAGGAGAAAAGATTGTAGGACCCAACATTTGCAGTACAGGTAGAGTCGAATGTCTAAGCTAGTAAATTATGTGATTAAGTCTTTAAGAAATGCTATTATCATTTAAGCATCAATAGTGAGGTTCACTGTCCATCCTGTGACTTTTTAACACATTTTTTCCCCTTAGTTAACATTATTTGTATATAGTTCATGAGGGAAATGGAGTGAACTAAGATTTTTTTTTAAAAAGTAAAACCTTAGTAGAAATTAGTGGTATAAACTCCATCTTTCTTAATCATTTGGATTATACTATTGTAGAAGTTCAATATTCAGTGTTTGCAGAGAAGTACAGGAGGTTTGAAATGTAATTTGCCAAGAATACTAAGTTTGGTTTGCATGATCTTTAGTTGTATTAACTTAATTTAAAATAAATATCAGTCAAAGAATTTTTGGTCGTGTTTTAAAAGCATAGTATCTACTTAATGTATTTATTCTTTAGTCTAGAGCTGCTGTATAGAGCTCTTGCTTCTACCCCTGTAAATCACTACTAATGGACATCTCCACTTGGATTCACGTTTCACAAGCTCTTCAGACATGTACAAAATAAAACTCTTCTCTGCCCCTTTGGGGTAGAGTGAGACAAACTGCAACAAGATTTTTTCTTTTGATTTCCTACCTTGATGATGAAGCCTTCAGGAACCTGGGAATCACCCTCCACTCTGCTCTATACCTTATATCACTGAGTCCTGCCCATTCCCCCTTAGGATGCTTCATATCGTTCCTTATCGCTGTTTTGGTTGTCTCTACGTTCTTTCACCCAAAATATCCGTTGGGCTTCTGTAATGCTTTCTAAGTGGTTGTCTCGCCTTGTCTCTTCTGCCTCTTGTTATGCCGTACCATCCAGTTCATTCTCTGCATTGCTGCCAGAGTAAGTGTTCTAAAATGCTCTTTTAGTTAGGCTCTTTTATTTGCAAGGAGGAGACTCAGGTTTCCTTAAGCTTATTGAAAGGAAACCCAGGAAACAAGGAAACCCAGGAAAAGTTAAACAACTTGGTCTCAAGAAGAACAGGAGCATAATAAATAAAACTAGAAGCAGGAAAAGACAGATTTCACTCTAGTGCTCTACTGTGAACTTGTCTTAGCTACTCTTCCTGTTTGTTTTTGGCTTATTTTTTTCTGTCTACTCCAGTCCACCCCCTGCATCTCATAGCTTCCATTTATTTCTAATTTCTGCCTCCTTGTAACTACTGTGTCATTCCAATGCCAGCATGTGGCCTCCTGACTGCTATCTTTTTAACGGAGCTCCTGTTGTAAACTTCTTCCTTCTCCCTGGGATCTTCTAGTTGGAATACCCAAGAAATAATCTCTTTGGCTCAGTCTTTTTGCTCATGGACTTCTAGCAAGCCTGTGTACTTTGGTTATGTGACCGCTCTTGGCCACTTAGTGTTGGCTGTGTGTTTATTTGCGCGTGTGGATGTGGAGCAGGACCATAATGGTGAAAAGCATGGGCAGTGTATAGGCTAATTTCTCACAAAATGGGGTTGCAAACATGGCAGGCACCATATTGACATTTATAGTACAAGTGCAAATATAATCATGTCCTTTCCTGTTGAAAGATCTTCAGTGCTTTCTCATTGCTTTTAGGGTAAAGCTGAAACTGGAGCATGGCACATATATGAGCTCCTTCATGATATGACTCTTACTTCTCTAGGCTTTCCTCCATTGCTGTCTGCTCTAAATTCTTTGGTCCACTCTTACTGAATGTAGGCTTCTCTCCTGTCTTTGCACTCTCTGTTCCCTTTCTTGTCTTTCCCTTTCCCTTTTTTTTGCTTGGTTGGCTTCTGTCTGAATTTCAAGACTCAGTTCAAGTGTATCTTCAGGAAGCTTTTCTTTACCTCCCCCAGGTTATGTTAGGTGCCACTCCTGTGTGTGCCTATAATGCTTGCTTCTGTCATAGCTCTCTAATGAAATTCCTAATCACTTGATTTTCTTCACCGGGCTTGAACTTCTTTGGTATGAGCAATATAATCAGGCAGGTTTTTAAATTGATGATTTAAAAAAAAACAAAAAAGCTTTTTATAAATTGTACTAAAAGGTACACAGATCAGTGAATTTTCACCAAGCGAACACACCGTTGTAACCAACACCCATGTCAAGATACAGAATATTACAACTCCCATAAGCCGTCTCGTGGCCTCTTCTAGTCACTAATCCACTTCAAAGAGGATTTAATTTTAAATGGGAAAACTCTTTAACATAAAGATTTCTCTACATATTTTGTGAATATCTTTAGACATACAAGAGGCATAGATATTGCAATTTTGATCCTATAGAAAGAACCTATATAATCTACATTATGTTATGGAAATATAATTTTGACATACTTTTATCCAATAGACAAATTCAAAATCACATAATACTAATATTCTGATACTTAGTTGTGGGATGTTTGTTATTTAAGTAGACTTTCTTGTTTGTTTAATATTTTAGAATGGCAGAAAAAAATACGAGAGAGCAAAGAATATTTGCTGAAAATAGCCTATTTTGAGTGGTGAACATGCTTGAGATGGGTATAGTAAACATGTAAAGCACTTTTCAAATGGTGGTTGCCCTCTGGGTTTTCATGTGAATTAATGTTGCTAGCATATTTTGGCAGTGGGGTCATCCAGCGGGCAACTGAAGTGTAATTTTACATGTACAGTGAGGAAAGGACTAGCTGTCCTATGTCATAGACAGCTGGCTTCTAAGGATTGGTTCTTTTTTGCAACTAGCAATAATAATTTTAGAGTGTACTTTTTCTCAGTTTTGATTTTTCTTAAACTTTTAAGATGATACAGCTCTTTGAATTTGAAGGTATTCTTTTAAACGTACTTTTTCCATAGATGGGATTTTCTGTCTGTAAATATTTTAAAATCCATTAAGGCCAATTAAGTGGAAAGCATATGGACTTTCAAACCTGGATTTCCAGTAGCCCTCAATTCAATTTCCAGGCTCATCACTTATGAGCTGTCATTTATGGAAGAGTCATTTAAATTTCTGATCTTCAAGAATGTTAATCTTTGAATGGAAATATTTACCTCAGAAGATAATCATTAAATACTTTATGTAAAGGAATAGGTACATTGTTGATACTCAGTAAGTCAACCTTTTCTATCTTGAATATGTCTATTTCTTGTTATGTTTAAATGAGATCAAGAATTGAAAGAATTCCATTGTGTGGCATTTAGAATTAAATGGCTAATCAAAGTTTGTTGCTAATGGAAGTAAATCTCAGGATAGTCTGCTAGCTGTCTTTCACATGTGATCATATTTTTCAGTTCAAAAAATTTCAAAGAAATGCTTTTCTTTATGTCTTAGTATGTAAGATTAATGGATGTTAGAATGTGTTTTGATTCATTGTGGAGGTATTAACAAAATGTTCTGTTTGCCAATGGCAAACATTCCTTAAATCATTGACAGATTGTAGTGCTATTGCTGTGTGTAGTGTGTAAGTATTTGTTTGAGATCTGTTTACTTATATTGATCAGATGATAGTGGGCTGACTAATCTCTGGATTTTTTTTTTTTTTTTAATGTAGGGTGAAAGGTCTTCAGGTGACTGTGCATATGTATTTATAAATGATTTTTTAGATCATATTTTTTTCTTAAGTTGCTTTTGTAACTCTACCTTCTTTTAATTCTCTTCCTGCCCACCTCCTGCTGTTCTAAATAAAATTTAGAAGATACTGAAAAGTTGAAAGAGTAAAACAAAGGATATTGCTATATTTGCCACCTAGATTCAGAAGTTAACAATTCACCATCCATATTTTGCTTTAGGATTCTCTAGTATATGTGTGTATGTATATTTTCATTGAACCTTTTGAAAGTGGAGAATATTGTGACATTTACCTTAGAATACTTTAGCATCTATCTCCTGAGAAAATGCGTATCCTCACATCACCACAGTGCCATTACCAACACCTAAGAAAAATAACAATTTCCTAGTATTTAATATTCACTCTATGTTTAAATATTCCAATTGTCCTATAAAATGATGTTTTTTTCCCCCCTTCTTCCGCCTCCTCCCACCCCACTCCGGTTCAAGCCGTTGTTTCTCAGTCTAATTGTATAGGACACAGCTCCCTGGCCCAGGCTGGTATTATGAGCCTTGCGCTTCCCCCCTCCCCCAGGCAGTCCGTTTCTCAGGTCGTTGGACGGCTACTCACAGCAGCTCATGGCAGCTCTTGCCAGCTGCCGGCCACTCACGCTGGCCACCGGCCATTCACGCTGGCCACTGGCCACTCATGGCAGCACACGTCAGCCCGCGACAGCTGTCGGCAGTTCACACGGACTTCCCGCTGCTCACAGCAGCCCAGCTCCAGGGAGAGCTGTTGTTCACAATCTTGCCTGTAGAGGGCGCAGCTCACTGGCCCATATGGGAATCGAACCTGTGACCTGGGCGGTGGGAGCATGGCGCTCCAACCACCTGAGCCGCCAGTCCGGCCCCAAAATGATTTTTTAAAACCAGAATTCAATCAAGCTTTTGAATTGCATTTGATTATCTTTTTAATCTTTTTAGAAAAGCTATTTGGATTTTTTTGACTAAGGCCAGATCTTATAAAATGGCCTGTTTTCTGAGAGTTATCTGAATGTTTCTTTGTGCTTTTGTTTAACTTGTTCCTCTGTTCCCTCTAAATCCTATAAACTGGAAGTTATACTTTAAAGACTTGATTAGATCCATATTAAAAAATTTTGGCAAGAATACTTAATAGGTGATGTTATATTTCATGTTATGTTCTATTGGAGGTACACAATGTCTCTATTAGTGATGTAAGTTTTATGAGGTTTAAGGTAGTGTTTGTTATATTTCTCCATTGTAAAAGTATACTCTTTCCTCCTATGATCATCTAGTACAGTAATCTGTGGGGGTGATGCTTTGGTACCATTCCATTCTTCAATATTTTTTTACCTAATAATTTTACTATCCTTCATTGAGCCTTAGACAAATCAGTTATTTAACTGAAGGTTGAAAATGGTGATTTTTCTAATTCTGTAATTCATTTACATTATTAGCTGTCATTTTTCAGTTAACAAGAACTTTATAACCTTCGTCAGCTGGGATTGAGTAAATAAATGCTTAATTCTTTGCCGTCTTATTTTAGAGTGAGAAGTTGGTCTAAGTCATCTACTTTGGCAACAAATGAGTTTTTTGTGGTCTTGGATTTTATTTATTGTATTACAATTAATAATAGAGATGTTGTTGTTTTTGATGCTCAAATTATCTCAAATAAGGGAGGACATTGGGAGACCCTTCAAGCAGACTCCTGAGTTCTTTTTGCATAAACCAAGATTAGTCTGAGTGATTTCCTTACTTTTGGGTACAAGATATCTTGGCTCACTGTGACTTTTGCTGCTTTAGACTAGAATCAGCAGTTTCTCCAAGAAGTTCTGTCTCCTTATTGTAGAGCATGATATTTAGAAATCAATATCTGGATGCTAAGTGTGCTGCTTTTTATGGGGCTGTCATTACTTTTAGGCCTTGTCAGGAGGGAAGAAAAGCATGAGGTCATGTTGATAATTCTAATTCAAATTTAACATTGCAGGTTTCTTTATCTTTTTAAAAAAAAGTTACTTTAGTTTTAATCTTTGCATTGAAAATCTTAGTTTTTATTAACATTGATATATATTTTTTCTAAGTGTACCTAAAGTAGTTTCAAAATAAATAAAACTATTCATGAAGTTTAAGATTTCTTTGCATTTTATTTGTCCTTAGAATGTGTCCCACTAAGGAAATACTATTAGTACTATATTCAGAAATTACTTGAAATTCTTATTTTCTCAGTGTGATTTTACCAGTGTGATACGTATTTAGGTTCATTTGTTTTTCATTTTAGGGTTTGCTTCCCATTTTTTGATTTAATGTTACCCTTTGAGCTATGTAAAACACTTAACATAGTTCAAAAGGAGAAACCAAATGAAAAGGTAAATGTAGAAATCTTATTTACATCCCCTTCCCTCTACTCTGTTTCCTCCTTACTCCCCTATATGTAAACATTTTTGTAACTTTCTGATCAATCATTCCAGTAAGTTTTTTCTTTCAAAAATAGGATGTATGTTTATGTGTGTATTCTCTTTTCATACACCAAAGGTAACATACTATATATATTGTTCTGTACCTCTTTTTTTTTTTTTTCACTTAACAGTATATTCTGGAGAGCACTCCATATTGATACATACAGAACTTGGTGCATACAGGTTTTTCTCATTCTTTTTTATGGAGGCATAATATTCTGTTGTGTTGATATATCATAATTTTATTAATGAGTCTGGATCTATGTATATTTTTGTTTAATCTTTTGAACTATAAATAAGTAATACATGTTAAATAAAGTAATTAAAAAATAAAATTTCTTCCCTAAGTAATTGAGAAGGAGTTGATTTGTTTCAGAGAGATTTATAGTCTGAGGGAGCTTTGTTGTTGTGAGGTTTTGTTTTTTTTTGGTTGTTATTTAGAGAATTTTGGGAGAAGTAGATATATTTTGGGATGTAGGTGATTGACATCAATGAATGTTAATCTGCTTTGTTTTATATACTAGTGTCAAATACAACAATAGGTGACTTACCTGCTGTCTTGCCCTGCGCTTCCTGCCTCCTTGAAGCATTGGAACTAAAAACCTAAGTCCTGGGTGTTTTCTTCTAAGGATAACCCAAGTTCGGTTCTCATTGTTTTTGTCCTGTACCTTCTCCTTTACTTAACTTTAGTCTTTCTTTTTCATATTTTCTGCCTTAAACCTTCAGATTATAGGATTCCAAGCGTTCAGTGGGCAGCTACTTACAATCTAGTAAGGCATGTAAGATGTATAATACGGGTGTTAGGAGTAAGAGATCAGGAATACTAAAGGGAGAGGGAAGGGTACCTATTTGGATACAAGGAATTCAAGCACTAGGCTTGTGAAATCGAAATTGGAAGTTAGGGAACCTAACCGTTCAGATCTGAATTGTCTTTTACTCCAGTGATTGAAAGGAATTTGTTTCATGTATTGAACAAAATATTTAAGCATCTACCACAACAAGCAACTTACTGTGATTGGGTACTTTGGGAGATACAAAAAATTTATATAGGGGTGTCCAGTTAGCTCAGTTGGTTAGAATGTGGTGCTAATAACATCAAGTTTGCCAGTTCGATCCCTGCATGGGCCACTGTGAGCTGTGCCCTCAAAACAAAAAACCAAAAAAAAACCAACAACGAATTTTAGTAGCTATTTTTTTTAAAATGCACATTATGGATCAGGCTTACATAGGTTGCTTTATTGCATAGTTACCATAACAGTCATATGCAGTCGTTACTTTTTATTCATATATACAGGAGAGTGAATAAAATGTGCAGTTTCAAGAAAATTATGAATATTTGTGTTGTTTGGGCCAACAAACCAGAATTGCCTCCCCATCGCCTCACGCCCTCTTTGCCCTTGTCAACACAACCCCCTCTGTGGAGGTCGCTGGTATCCTGACCTTTGTGACGATCGTTTTCTTGCTTTGCTTCATAAGTTTAAATTCCAGGTTATATATATATCTCCAGGTTATACATATAAATGTAGTTTAATTTTCCTTGTTATTGAACTTCATGGGAGTATTTTAGAATTTAATACAGCATTTGTGAATTAATTCCAGGTTATCATAGTTAGCCATATAGTTCATTAGATCTCATCGTGGTAGAGTATTCCATTATGTGATTACACTGCAGTTTATTCATTCTAATTTTGATGGGCATTCGAATTGATTTCAGTTTCTTGCTGTTATACAATTTGGTGGTGAGTGCTCTTGTACCTGTTTTACGTTTACCGGTGCGCAAATGTTTCTCTAGAATTCTTAGGAATGGAATTGCTGGGTTGCAAAGTATGCACATATTTAAGTTGATAATGGCCAAGTACTTTTCAAAATTATTTCAATTTATACTTCCACCAACAACAATGTATGAGCGTTCAATTGCTCTACTTTCTCAACACTTGGTATTGTCAGACTCATAATTGTTGCCAATCTGAAGGGTGTGATACTGGTGTCTTACGATTTTAATTTTCATTGCCATGAATACTAATGAAGTGGAACATTGTTTCATAGTCATTGAGTTTTGTTCTCATGCTGTGCCTGTTAAAGTTCTTTGCTTAATTTTTTTCTACGATGTGGTCTGTGCTTTTCTTACTGATTTTTAGAAATTCTGTGTGTGTTTTGGATACTGGTCCTTTAGTTATACCTGTTAGAAGTATTTTCTGTTTTCGGATTGTTATTTCACTCTCTATGGTGCCTGTTGACCAACAAAATTTCTCAGTTTTAATATAGTTGAACTTGTCAACTTTGTGTAGTGTTTTTTGAATCCTTTTAAAGAAAACCTTTCCTAGGCTGAGGTAAGGATGTTCTCCTATATTATCTTCAAAGACCTTTTAAGTTTTAACCTTTCACAAATTTGGTGTTTACCTGTAAGAGATCTTGTGGATAGTGTGAGGTTCCGTTTCATTCTCTCCCATCCCAAATGGATACTTGATTGTTCCAGCATCAATTTTGAAAAGTTCATCTTCCACTGGTCTACAGTGCCGCATCTGCCATACATCAAGTATTCATATTTGTGTAGTTTTGTCTTTGGATATTCTCTGTTTTATTGGTCTGTTTGTTTATTCCTGTACTAGTAACACACCATCTACTTACAGTTTTGTAAGTTATGATATCTGGTAAGGCAAATCTTCCCACTCTTTTTTCTTGGCTGTTTTTGCTCCATTGTATTTTCATATATATTTTAGAACCACTGTGTCAAATCCCACAGGAAAAAACCCCAAATAATTCAACATAAAAAAGCAACATTTGGAATTTTTATTGAGATTGATTTGACTTTAGATTAATTTGGGGAGAACTGACATTTTTCCAACATTGAGTCTTTCAATCTATGAATATGGATATCTTTTCATTCCTTTTTTTTCTAATTATTGGGGAATATTGGGGAACAGTGTGCTTTTCCAGGATGTCAAGTTGTTGTTTTTTTCAATCTAGTTGTGGTGGGCTCAGCTCACTGGCCCATGTAGGACTCGAACCGGCGACCTTGTTAAGAGCTCGCGCTCTAACCAACTGAGCCATCCGGTCGCCCTTATCTTTTCATTTCTCTAATGATTCATAATGAAGTCTCATTTTTTCGGTAGAGATTTTGTACATTATTTGTTAGATTTGTTCTTGAGCACTTTGTGTTTTCTGATGCAGTTGTAAGTAGTAATGTATCTTTAAAAATTATTTCCTAATTGTTGCTGGTATATAGAGATCTAAAACTAATATGAACTTGTATCTGTTAAATTGTAGAATAAGAGATTATCTGTGGATTCTTCCATATTTTTTATATACAGAGTTATGTCGTATGCAGATAATAACAGGTTTTTTTCTTGTTTCTAATCCTTATATCTTTTATTATTTTTTTCTTGCCTTTTTATGCTGCCTGGGATCGCCAGTATAATATCGATTGTGATAGATAGGGGGCCACCCTTGTTTTATTCCTAATCTCAAAGGAAAATGTTCAGCCTGTCTCCACTAAGTATCTGTAGATGCCTTTTATCAAATTAAGGAAGTTTCCTTCTATTCCTAATTTGCTAAGCTCCTTTGAGAGATTAACAAACTGACTTTTTATGGATTTCTTAAATATATTTGATTATATTAATTGGCTTTCTGATTATTATTAGATTTAGTTTTGCTTTCCTGGGATATACCTAATTTGATTATAGTTTATTATCCTTATCTTGCTGGGTGGATTTTATTTGCTAATATTTGGAATTTTTGCATTCACATTTAGGAATAAGACAAGCTTACAGTTTTTCTTTCTTGTCTGGTCCCTGCCAGACTTTGGTTTCAGAGTTATGCCAGCTTCATATAAAAAATTGGGAAGAATTTACTTAAGATTGGAATATTTATTTCTTGAGTATTTGGAAGAACTTGCTGGTAAAGCAGTGTGGCTCTGGAGTTTTCTTTATGGAAAGATTTTTTTATTAGAGTCATTAAGTTTTTCTTTTCTTTCCTTTTTTTTTTTTTTTTTAAGCAGGACCATTCAGGTTTTCTGTCTCCTTGAATAAGTTTTGCTAAGTTACATATTTATTCAGTTTCATCTAAATTATAAAAGTCCTCTTACCATTGTAGTGTTTGCAGTATTGGTAGTTTTTGCCCCCTTTGTCATTTCTAATCCCTTTCTCTTTTTTCCCCTCATAATTCTTGCTAGAGGTTTGCCAATTTATATTTTTTTCAAAGACCCAACTTCTTTTATTTTTTGCTCTTTCTATTGTATATTTTCTTTTTATTTCTTATTTTTGTTATTTTTCTTTACTTGTCCTAGGTTTATTTTGCTGTTCTTTTTCTATGTTCTCGAATAGACACTTTCCTAATTTTTTTTTATTATATGTATTTAGGTTTATAAATTTTCCTGTAAAGTATTGCTTTAGCTGCATCTTGCAAGTATTTTTTGTTATAGTTCAAAATATCTTTATTTATTTGTCACATGGATTATTTTGATTACATTTTAAAATTTACAACTATGTGAGCATTTTCTAGTATGTTATCTATTGCAGCATAGTAAGTTAAGCCCAAAATTTATTGGATCTTCATTGTTTACAGTTTTTGTGGGTTAGGAATTCAGGAGTCGTTCAGTTTGGAGTTCTGCCTTGGGTCCTTTCCATGTGGATTTTTCCATGGAGCTTTTTAAGTGTTGTTGTCATATGACCACTGGAATTCCTGAGGGAGAAAGGGGCAGGTAGAAGCCATGCTGCTGTTTGCTGTTTATGACCTTGCCTCAGAATTCACTCAGCCTCACTTTGCTGCATTCTTTTGGTCTAGATAGTTACAAAGTTTCATCCAAGTTCAAGGGGGAGAGAACTTAGGGAAAAGTGTCAGCATCACATTGTAGAATTGTATACGGGATGGGGTATGTATTGGTGTTCTGGAAGATACCATTTGCTATTCCTAGTCATCTTTTTGTTACTGATTTCTATTTGTTTTCAAAGAACACGATGTTATGACTTCATTGCTCTTTCTTTTTTTGGGTCTCTAACTTCCATATATATTAAATTTTCTCCTTTACATGTTCCTTAACCTTGTTTTTAAAATACTTTTCTTTCACTATAGGTAATTTCTTCAGCTATCTTTTAGTTCACTAATTTCTCTTCAACTATTCCACTTTATTTTTAATTTCAATTTTTGTGTTTTACAATTTTATAAGTTTTGTTTTTTTTCTTTTCCAAAAATTCCAAGTAATTTTTTGTGGTTCTTGTCCCTTTCGGATACTTTCAGGCTTGTTTATTGCTTTAAACATCAGTAAGCAGTTATTTTATATTTTGTGTATGATCATTTCCTATATCTGAAGTTTTGCATATCTATTTCTATCCTTCCATGGTGCTTTATTTCCTCCTTGCTTGTTCTAAATAATGCCTTTTCTTGGGACATTATTTGTGACATTTGCACATGCGTCTTCTGGATGTCTATCACCTGGATTTTTTGTGTTATTCAGGTGATGTGAATTAGAGTCTCAAATCTGTGTTTTTGTGTGTAGGGTAGTGGGTAGCTGAGGTGGTGGTGTGTGTCATGCTTTAACTCTAGGCAGATTGTGGCCTGTACCACCTGTTTCAGTAAGGTCGCAAGCTAAGAATGTTTTTTACATTTTTAAATAATTGGGGAAAAAAAGGATAATGTTTTGCAACCTGAAACTCAAATTTCAGTGCCTGTAATTATTTTGTTGGAACGCAGCCATGCTTATTTGTTTCTGTATTATCTGTGGCTGTTTTCATGCTACAACAACAGAGTTGAGTGGTTGCCTCACAGATCGTATGGCCTCCAAAGCCTAAAGTATTTATATCTGTCCCTTTACAGAAAACGTTATAACTTGTCAGGAAGTCTCCTTTCCCCTTTTCTTTTACAGCTCAATGCCAGAGCAACTTTCCTCATAGTTCTTAGGAGATAGGTTAGAATGGGATATGTTTACTTTGGTTCATTTTATGGGTTCCAGTCGTATGGTATGGGGTCTCCTGTCAGATTTATTTACCTAGGATGGGCCCCCGGCTTGGCTTTTATCTTTATGAGACTGTGAAAACCAAAACCCAAGTTTGTCTTCCGTTAGGGGCTAACCTGGCTTCAGCACTCTGATTGCCTCTTGGAATTCTTGCTCACTCTTATGTTTTAGGCTTATAATTCCTTACTATCTTGTCAGCCCTTTGATACTTTTAAGAGTATATGTTTTCTATTTTATTTAGTTTTAAAAATTTCAGTGGGTGTTTTGTTCTAAATAATTGACCATATTTTGATATTCTTTTTTGAACACGAATAAATTAAGGCTCAGAGAGCTAGAGTAGCTTGCCCCAAAGTTATGTTAGAAGTAAGTAGCAGACAGAAATGTTGACATTAGGGAAATTATTTATGATCCAGGAATGTGAACAATTAAGATGGCACATTCATTCCCATGTTCCCAGTGTAGTCTTAAGGATTTCTGCTTCTTGGGTCATGTAGAAGTATCTCAGTTACAGAGGACAAGAGAGGCATAAAATACTCAAGCTATTTATTTGGCAGGGAAAACTAACATCATATGTAGATACTTGAGAACTAAAAAATGTTGAAAAAGAATTGGGAAATTTTGTTGACTCTATAAAAGACAGTAAAATTCAGTAAATTTGCCACGTTTAACTATATGAATCGAAGACGAAAATAGTCCTTTATTGTGCACCTACTTTGTAGCATTCATTGTTTTTTTATACACAGTATCACATTTCATAGCAACTGTGAATGAGGTGATGATGGTGATTTTTTTATAGTAAATATGTAAACATTTAGGGAAGATGGTTTATTATTTACCAAGGATTTCATAGCTAATAAGTGCTAAAAGTAGGATCTGAACCCATGTGACAACAAAGCCCATGTTTTCTCCATAAAATTATATTGCAAAAAAAAGATCTCTAAATGGTCAATGGAGGTTTTATGAAAATATATGGTTAACATTTCTATACTTATATGAGAATCCCTCAGGCCTTTATTTAGAGGTTAGTCTTATTTTAGACAATTCAAATAAGTATTTGGTTTCTAAGGTCACATGGATTAGAGGCAGCAATGAGAACAGAGGGGCATTTGTCAGTTGTTATGCTGACAGTATGAAAAGCTTTTCTATAAACTAAAAGAGAGCTAATCTGGTGAGACTGAGGATGGGACAGACAACCTTGCTTATGTTTATCAGTAGTTTCTAGTATGCCACTATCATAGAAAAATTGACATACATTGCAAATTTCCAAAAGCTTAAGAAATGCGTAAATTGTATTCAGTATACTCTGCTTAAAAAGTTTGAAATATGTTGTAGAAATAATTTCATCCAGAGTATTTGTAAACAACTTCTGATGCTCAAAGAGCTGAAATTCCAGTTCGTTGGAAAACTTGGATTTCTAGAATGACTTCTAAAATTTTAGAATAGCTGAAATTTTACTAATAAGTAAATTTTGTGCTAATAAGTAATTTGTGACTTGCTATCTGATTCTATGCAGTAAACTAATGATTACCATGCTGTAAAATAATGATTAACTTGTACTTTTATTTTACATAAAACTAGTAACTTCTTTTTATGAATACTCATTCTTTATGTTATCAATTTAGCACTGTTATCTCACAGCTTAACAAAACAGAGGTAAGATTATTTACAATCCCACTTGAAGCCATTGGCCTAATACAGTTTTTGACACATAGTGAATGATGGCACTTGTTTTTGAAAGGACCAAAACCCAAGAAAACTTTAAGATTGAACTTTTCTGTAAGTGGTCTGGCAACGTTGCTGTTGATGAGATCAAGATCTTGAAGGAGTAAAAATCGATTGTCCGTAATATTTTGACTCTTGAGGCAGTAAAGCAATCTTCTATGATCATTTTAAAGCATAACTTAGTTGTTTGGTGTAGTGTTCTAATAAGAACAGAATTTTAGGCTTTATTCTTGAGTAAGGTGGTAAGGGATACTCTGTTCTCTGATCAGACGCCTGCCTCTGGAACGGTTTTGCTGTGAAAAATGCATATCATTGGTCAGAGAAGGGTAGACTGGATGACTGGATAAATGAGCACAGACATATCAATGTAAGTAGAGAAATCAACTCTTAGCACGTTTTGTTGATGGTAACCAACAAAGCTGGACTTTCTTGATATTATTTGAAGAGCAGTGTTTTTCACTTTAATAAGCTACATGGAGTTAACATTTGAATTTTCTCAGCTGAAGGAACAGATGCAACAGTCAGAAAAAATAGCCTACTGGTGTGAGCAGTAAGGTAATTGACAGAAAGCAGCATGTTACTGGTTTGTTCACTAACCAGAAGTGCTCTCATTGGTTGGTGATGCTTCTAAATGCCTAATTGTCAACATTGCCAAGGCTGAGAAGTATACATGAGGCAGCTGGTACAGGAGTGAGTGAAGGGGAAAAAGGTATCAGGGTGGCAAGTGGCAAATATGTCAGATTACAAATTTGATAACGTGTTGGAAAACAGACCTCTGACAATGTTAAAAACTAAGAGTACAGAGATGACCGCAGTTGAAGGAATGGAAGAGAAAGGAACTCAAGTATAATAGTTGAAGCTCTGTTAGAAAAAGAAAGCCATACATATGTGACACTAGGCACAGGGGTCATTGTATTTCTTGGGCAATGGCAGTAAAGTAGTTAGTATCCTGTACAATTCACTATAATACAATGTCAAATTAAGGTATATTAATAATTTTGGGGCCGGCCCGGTGGCTCAGGCAGTTGGAGCTCCGTGAAAGCTGCCAGTTCGATTCCCACATGGGCCAGTGGGCTCTCAACCTCAAGGTTGCCGGTTTGATTCCTCGACTCCCGCAAAGGATGGTGGGCTCTGCCCCCTGCAACTAACAACGGCAACTGGACCTGGAGCTGAGCTGCTCTCTCCACAACTAAGACTGAAAAGACAACAACTTGACTTGGAAAAAGTCCTGGAAACACACGGTTTCCCAATAAGGTCCTGTTCTCCTTCCCCAATAAAACAAAACAAAACAAAACAAAACAACTTAAAAAAAAAAATAAGTGTGTACCAAAGACTGCTGTGTAGCTGTATTAGTTTGCTAGGGCTGCTGTAACAAAATACCACAGCTTAAACAACAGAAATTTATTTTCTCACAGTTCTAGAGGCTGAAAGTCCAAGGTCAGGGTATTACCAGGTTTGGTTTCTCCTGGGGCTTCTCCTTGGCTTGTGTGCTCACATGGCCTTTTCTCTGTGTGCGTACATCCCTGGTATCTCTTACTACTTTTATATGGTCACCAGGCCTATTGGCTTAGTATCCCTATCCCACCCTTGTCACCTCATTTAATGATAATTACCTTTTTAAAGGTCCTGTCTCCAAATACATTTGGGATTAGGGCTTCAACATCTGAATTTTGGGTGGACACTGTTCACTCCATAACAGCAGTAGTGTAAACCCCAAAAGTTGAACATAATAGAAGCTAAATTTTGTCTAGAGAAAGGCATAGTGGAAAGTAATACAAGAAAGAAAAGACAAGCATGGAATAGTTTTGATAGTTTATCCATGTCGTAATAGCATATCTCAGATTAATTCTTTGTGCTTTCTGAAATAATGGGTGCTGTGAATGTTGTATTACAATTCATTATCATAATATTCATTAGGGTGTCAGACTCCACACTTGTTTTTTTTGTGGGTTTTTTTTTTTTTTTTGAGAGATGGAGAGGGGAATCTAGGAGTCAGCTAAGCAATGAAAGAGGAGTGTGCAATGGAAATAGCCATAATCCTTGTAGGGATGGAGTTATTGATAAGCTAGGAACCAGCAAGCCGTAGTGTACTTGTTCCTTACCTGGTCAGTCACAATTGAGTGGTTTACAATCCTTACAGGTGGAAATATTTACAGCTAAAGATCTATGTCCAATGTTAATTTATGCCAACACTGTTTATTCTTAAAGGTTTAGAAAACATTTTGAGATATTCTTCAAATGCTGAAGCTTGCATTTAAAACCTAGAAATAGCTAACTTAAAAAATTAATGTAGATTCTCCTGACAGAGATTAAAACATACAGGTTAGGCATAACCCCCACCCCTTCCTTTCTTCTTGTTCCCGTCACGGTGGTGCTGTATTTCCATACTATTGCCTTCCTAGTGCTGCTCTTTTCAGATAGTTACCTATGCATTACTGATATGCATATATGTGCACATATAGAGCATATGTCATCCTGTTTTAAAAAACATGACATGTCTTTTGTTCAATATTCACTTTCAAATAAAAGATCTAAAAAGCCATTGTTTAAGGTTTCATTTTTGAAAATTAAGGTAGAATTTACGTATAGTAAAAATGCCTAAATCTTAGAGTTTATAGGTTTATGACTATAAAAATGTTAAAAATTTATTTTTAATTAATAGACTTTTCTGTTTTTTTTTTTAAAGGACTTTTAGAAACCTAAAACAAAAATTATACAGAAAGTTTAGAGCGTTCCCATATACCTCTTCCCCCCATTCCTCCAGTTTCCTCTGTTATTACCGTCTTATATTAGTGTGGTCTGTTTGTTACAAATGATGAGCTGATAGTGATACATCATTAATTAGGGTTTACTTTGTGTTGCACATCCTGTGGGTTTGGACAAGTGCGTAAAGACATGCCTCCACGGTTATAGTTTCACTTTCCTAAAATCGCCTGTGCTTCACCGATTCATCCTTCCGTCCCTCCTCCGAACCCCTGGCAAAACTGATCTTTTTATTGTCTTCATATTTTTGCCTTTTCCAGGATGTCATATAATTGGAAGCTTCCTCCATGTATTTTCATGTTTTGATAGCTCATTTCTCTTTGTCAGCATTATATGGGTACCATCGTTTGTTTATCCATTCACCCTTTGAAGAACATATTGGTTGCTTCTAAGTTTTGGCAGTTATGAATAAAGCTGCTGTGAACATTGGTGTACAGATTTTTGTGTGGAGGTAAGTTTTCAACTCCTTGGGGTAAATGAGATTGCTGGATTGTATAAGAGTATGTTTAGTGTGTGAGAAACTGCCAAACTGTCTTTCAAAGTGTCTGCACTATTCTGCATTCCCACCAGTGATGAATGAGAATTCTTGTTGCTCTAGATATTCACCAGCATTTGGTGTTGGTGTTGTTTTGGATTTTTGCCATTCAAATAGGTGTGTAGCACTATCTCACTGTTGTTTTAAGTTTCAGTTCTCTGATGACATAACGTTGTTGAGCATCTTTTCATATGCTTAATTTGCCATCTGTATACCTTCTTTGGTGAGGTGTCCAGACCTTTTCCCCATTTTAATTTGGTTGTTTGTTTCTTTATTGTTAAGTTTTGAGAGTTTCTTTGTATATTTTCAGTACCAATCCTTTATCAGATATGTGTTTTGCAAAGATTTTCTCCCAGTCTGTGGCTTTTTATTTTATTAGCAGTGTCTTTTGCAGAGCAGAGTTTGATTTTAATGAAGTCCAATGTAATTTTTTTTCATGGCTTTTACTTTTGGTGTTTTATTTAAAAAGTCATTACCAACCGAGTTTATCTAGATTTTCTCCTGTGCTATCTTCTAGGAGTTTTATAGTTTTTGTTTTACATTTAGGTCTGGGGTCTGTTTTGAGTTAATTTTTGTGAAAGGTGTAAAGTTTATATCTATCTATATATGTTTTTAATGTAGAAGTTGTTCTAGCACCATTTGTTGAAAAGACTGTCTTTTCTCCATTGAATTGCCTTTGCTCCTTCATCAAAGATCTGTTGACTGTATTTGTGTGAGTCCATTTCGGATCTCTCTTTTCTGTTCCATTGATATGTTTGTCTAGTCTTTTGGCAGTACCACCAACCGCCTTGATTACTATAGCTTTAGAATGTCTTGAAGTCTTGTAGTTTGGTTTTCCAAACTCATTTTTTCCCTTCAATATTATGTTGGTTACTCTGGGCCTTTGGCTTTCCAAATAAACTTTGTAATCAGTATGTCAATATCCACAAAATAACTTGCTGAGATTCTAATTGGGATTGTGTTGAATCTATAGATCAACTTGGAGAAAGTTTGCATCTTGATAACATTGAGTCTTCCTATTCTGGAATATGGTATATATCTCTATATTTATTGAGATTGTCCTTAATTTCTCTTGGCAAAGTTTCATAGTTTTCAGTTTAGAGGTCTTTCATATCTTTTTGCTAACTTTATTGCTAAGTGTTTATTGTTATTTGATTCTATTATAAATGGTATTGTTTATTAAATTTCATTTTCCTGATTATGTTGTGTTAGTAGTTAGAATTTACTTAGTGTATATTGACCTTGTGTCTTTTGAACTTCGTAAGTTAAATTTTAGTTTTAATAGTTTGCCTATTCCTTGGAGCCTCTGTGTATAAGGTTATGTTATCTGAGAATAAAGATAATATTTTTTTTTTTTGCCAAGTTAGTATGTGATTTTTATTGCATCTTTAAAATACCACAAATAAATCTGAGGACTCACTCGACATCTTGGGGTTTCTGTAGCCGGACACTTAGATCTTATTCATCAGCCTGATGAACGGTTCCTTTTTCAGAAACATAGGTACCATCCCCAAATTTTCTGATATGCTTGTTTTTAACTATTATGGCTTGTTGAATCAAAGCAGCTGAATTTGGTACAAGTTCAATATCATTTCCTTCAAGAATTAACTCATCTTTCTGCGCTTGAGATACTGAATAAGCAACACCTGACCTCATCCGAACCCTGCAGGTGCATTTTTCACCTAAGAAATTTTGGATTTCAACGAGAGACTATTCTCCTGAATAACGATATGGATGGGGAACGTGCACCTCATCTTGTAGTGGACGCCCAATGGGACACCCGTGATCATGTTCTGTCCATGACCACAGATGGAGTGAACAGTAGTCAGTACCTTTCTATCCCCCCCATTTGTCACCCCGGAGCCTCCTTTTCTTTCCAAGGAGACTGAGTTCTTCACTGATACGGTTGCAGTCCCTCCGCAGGGCACCTCTGGGGCCTTCCCAGTCACTGTGGTCCCTTCACAGTGATGGCCACACGCCCGGAATGTCCACATCTGATTGCTGAGAATGGTCTCCATCCTCGGAACAGATGCAGCAAAGCAATAGTAATAGTTTTAATTCTTCCTTTCCAATTTTTATGCCTTCAGTTTGTTTTCTTGCTTCATGGCACTGGCTGTTACCTCTAGTACAGTCTTGAACAGAAGTGGTGAGAGTAGATGTACTCTTCTCGTTCCCAGTATTTTCTGGTACTCTCCATTCTTTCCTGCAGATCCACACTTCCATGTGAGATTATTTCCTCTTTTAGTTTGAGAATATCCATTTGGCTCTTTTCTTACTTTCCATTTCTCTGCCGGAATATATTAAATCAATATTTTCCTCAAATTTATAAGATTTATTTTAAAGTCTTTGCTAATTCTTACATCTGGATCATGTGTTGGGTTTGTTTTAACTTTTTTCTCTTGTCTATGATTCTTCGAATACCTTGTAATTTTTATTGTATATGAATATTATAAATACAAAGAACAGTGAGAATGAAGTTTATAACTGCTTCCTCCTGGAAAAAGGCATGCTAACTCCTCAGACCTACCAAAAGGGTTAGGGTAGGGGCTAATGTTTTCATTCTGACGTGGAATTGAATTATGACTGGGCTGGCTTACACCTATAGTTAGTTCATTTTGGTTTCCAGTGTTTTAAGGATGGATTCAATCTCCACCCTACAACAGAGCATGGGCTTTATGTAAAGCTAGATTATAGAGATTTCCTTATAACTGTGTACTTGGCTTTCCACTCTCCAGAAAATCTCACTATGCCTTCCTACTCTGCCTCTAGATGTATGCACACTACCTACCACATACTCTGTGCAGTCTCCTGGGGGATGAAGTTTTAGATTGTGTTGATTAACACTACTTCTGGGGCTCCTCTAGATTTCAGTCCATCATATGGGTTGATAGGATTATTTGCTCCTTTGCTTACCGTGGCCTTACAGTTGAAAGTGGTCACTTGTCCCTACCTAGAGAGAATTTGTTCCTCTATAGGTTTGAGTTTCTTTAGACTTCTTTGTGTTCTAGGCTCTCTTATGGGCTTAAAAAATTGATTTTGTAGCTTGTCCAGCTTTTTCTTGTTTTTATAGTGGTAGCGATTCTCTATTGTGACCTTCTATATTCAAACTGGAAGGAGAACTCTCAGCATGATGTTATTGTATTAGTTGAGTTAAAAATTAATGTTAGTTTCCTCATTTGTATAAGTTGAAAAGGTGGTGTTCTGTTAATACCTTAATAGTATTAACAAATTTGCTGGCATACCCAAGTGATCAAATCTTTGCTTTCCTTCTCATGTCCAATGAAGGCGATATAAATTATATGGAGCATGATTAACTTTTTATTATTATAGCACAGGAATGCCTAGTCAAATCTAATTTTTCATCAGTTTTTTTTCCCTGGATATGAGCTCTTATGAGTAAAAGACAGGTGCTGTGAGGATAAGTGCTTGTTCATAGCTGCTTTCCTGCTGCAACGGCAGAGTTGAGTAGTTGGGAAAGAGATCATATGACCTGCAAAGCCTCACATATTTACATTGTGGCCCTTTACAGAGAAAGTTTGCCGACCCCTGCACTAGACCAGTATTGAAAGTTAAATAACTTGTCCCAGGTCACACAGCCACTTCACTTTAGTTATCTTTCAGAATTTTGTGGAGAGTCTTTTTAGTATACTGTGGTACCAAATTTACATATTACTTGTCATTGTTGGCATTTCCTGTTGGTTGCTTTCTATTAGTACACACCTTAATTTCATCTGTAAAAGTTATCCAAATACGGGAAGATTACTGTTTATCAGCTTCTGCTATATAATCACGATTGGGTCAACCATTGCTAAACAGCTAATCCCAGCTAGAGTTTATGTATTTGTTTGTTTCCGTCAAAGTATGGCTCTTTCTAATCCAGATTTCTTCTCTTAATTCTTAGGAGACTGTCATTAATACTTTAATTTAGAATAAAAGTGATAAGTTGTCTCCATGGAATAAATTTCCTAGAGTAGGGGGTATGTGTAGGTCTAATGGCTGTTGCCAAATGCATTACTTGGTTATGATTTTTTTGATGTTCCATTGACCCTGATAATTGCAGTGGTAGTTGGCTTGAGATAGGTACACTTTCCCCATCCCAGTAATAGGAGCCACTTAAATGTTTTTTAAGTATCTGAAGTAAATGTTGCAAGTTGTTGATCTTGGTATAGGTCTTATGGTCTTTAAAGGTAAATATTTGGAATATTATAAATTCCATAAATAACAGAAGGTCATACTTGACAGGTGGTTAGCAGTGACTTCGTTTTAACTTCTGGGAACAAATGGTTTGCTATATCTCTGCAATGTCCTAAATATTCATATTAATAGAGCATACTATAAAAATAGATTACTAACCATGAATGGTTTTTAATAGAAAAGAGAAGATCTCCTTGTAGGTAGGTAATAGAATACTCAAAACTACTATGACTACTACTAGTACTACTACTAAACCCTGTGAACACTTACCGGCTGCTTACTATGTGCCAGATACTGTTTTAAATTCTTTGCCTGTGTTAATTTATTTATCTCACACTAACCCCAGAGTCAACCAGCTACAATCATAAATCAAACACAGAAATGGTCACAAATGATTTCCAGGGTTGTAAATCCACAGGTCATTTCTCTATTCTTATCTGACTTCATTTGCAATTTCTTGAAATATCTCTCTTTTATGACCCTTCATTTGTCTGGTGGTTTTCCTTTGCTTTGATATGTTATCTAGAGCAGGCCAGTTAATCCTTTGTTCTTCAGTTTCTTCATTTGAAAGTGGTGATACTAGTGCTTGATTCCCAAAGTTATGCTAAGATTTAACACTTAAATGAATATTTGGCACATTGTAAGTATTCTAAGGGTTAACCATTGCTGCTACCACCCTCCCCCCCCCCCCCACCTCTGCTTAAGTCATTAGCTGCTCCATTTTTGACTTTCCTTCTTTCTCCCTGGGACCACTAAACACTGGCAACCTGCCGGGCTTGGTCATAGTTCTTTACCTGCAGTCTCTTTGTATGTGACTTCATCTAGTCTGATTGCTTAAAATGCCATCCTCCTGCTGATGATTACCAGATGTGCATTATCTCTAGCCCTTTCCTCATTTGTTTTGTACACTTCTATATCCAGCTGCTTACACAATATTTCCATTTGCATATTCTGTAAACTTAATTGGCTGAAGGCATACTCAGCCATATTCTGCCCTCCCTCCCAAACAACAACACAAACAGCACGTACAAATGAACATAAACAAACCTGTTCTTCTTCTTCCCATGTTAGTAAATAGAAGCACTATTTACCCAGTTGCTTTCAGTTAAATAAACCTAGGTGTTGTGTTTGTTCCCACAACTAAACCAAATTGGCTCTATGGAATAAACGTACTAGAGTCTTTCAGTCCACACCTAATCTGTCCACTTCTTTCTGTCTTCACTGCTGCTGCCCTGTGCAACACCCAGTATCTTTGCCCTGGACTAGTACTGCAACCTCCTGACTGATCGTCTTGCTTCTACCCCTCCCTCGCTCCCTCGTTCCCTCCCTCCCTCCCTCCCTCTAATCCATTCTCTTTCAAGCAATTAGCGTAATCCTTAAAAAATATAAATCAGGTTATATTATTCCCTATTTATCAAAACAGAACAGAACAAATACCCAGAGGCTTTCTATTACATTTAGAATAAAATACCAGATTACAAGGTACATACAGTTCAACCGCTTCCTACCTCTGACCTCATCTTTCACCATTTTCCTCTTTGAATACTTTGCTTCAGTCACACTAACCTCCTTTCTGTGCATTGTGCAACCAACCATGCCGAGTTAGGGTCTGATGTAGAGGTTTTGTACTACCTAGTCCTCTTAGCCTGGAGTATTTCACCCCTGTGTTAGCATAGTTTGCTCCTTCCTGTCCTCCTGTAGGCTTCTCACCGCCTCCCAGAGGCTTCACTGAGCGCTGCTGATAACCAAAATAAGCATAGCTAACCCCTCTCCTATAATGATAGACAAGCTGCTGCCCACAGGCCAAATCCGGCAGGTGGCCTGTTTTTGTACTGTCTGAGAGCTAAAAATGGTTTTTAGATTGTCAGACATTTAAAAGAGTAAAACAAAACACAAAAAACTGAGTGTGTGACAGAGGCTTTATGTGACCCACAAAGCCTAAAATATTTACTATCTGGCCCTTTACAGAGAGAACATATGCTATCCAAAATTACTTTGTTCATTTGTTCCTTGGTATTTTTTTGTTCTCAGAATGCTTAATTGTTGAAGAGTTTTGGAACGTTGGTTAAGATCTCTGGAATGAAGGAATTAAGCAACAACAGTTAATAAGAGGAACATTAGAATCATTGTTAAAAGGGTAGAAAAGCAGGACAGATAAAAAATGTAGTAGGGACAAAGACCAGCGTCTGTGGAACTTGTCCCACAGTAGACAAGAGATGTCTGTTAAAAGGATCTACTGCTCACATGACTCTGAAAGCCCCTCAGAGCCATTCATGTGGAGGGCTGAAATCTGAGTTTGAAGTCGACCTGTGAAACGGTTCCGGTGATTAAGAGTGTGCACATCCGAAAATCCACTAAGTACCTGAAAGGGGTCATTATGGAAGCATGTGTTCCCTAGACTAAGTAGTAGAGTTAAAAGATGTGTTCCTAGGCCAGGCTTCTAAATAAGTGCTGCATTCTTGTTGCACAAGCGTAAGAATGTGGGACGTGATGCTGAGTCTCAGCGTTTGGATGTGCGCTTTAGAGTCATGGCATATCTATCTTGTCAGCAGGCCCTAAAATGCAGACACTCACGGAACTCATAAGTGGATCAACCCAGAGATGAACTCCCCTAGTCTCTGATTCTTACTGAAAATCAAAGGAAGAGGTGCCCAAATGAAGGGTATTGTGAGAAAAACTGGAGTAAAAGTTTAGGAATATGTAAATTAAGAAAAAGAAGTCTCGATTTTGTTTTGCTTGCTCCTGTATTTACTGCTGGGTATAAGTAACACATGTCTCTACTGTCTGTCAGCTATTTCCCTAGTCTCCTCTTCAACAGCCTGAAATTATGTAATTGCTTGTAAATTTCTTTACATTATTGATTCAGTTGATAGTGGGATTGTGAGGTATGACCCTTTGTAATAAGAATTTCACATTTATTCAGCAAACAGTTTTTGAGTTTCTACTAGGTACAAACATTGTGCTGCAGATATTAAGACAAAGACTCTGCCCTCAACAAGCCTGTAGACTAGTACGTGAGACCACCAGATCTGCACTAAGCAATTAGATACACAGTTTAGGAGTTCAGTGGCAAGGCAAAGCTCCAATATCACTACTGTAAAGGACTTCCTTAGGGCCGGGTATTTACCCATCCTTGTGCGAGAGCAAACCTGAGGCTGAGGTGTTGTGGGGTCAGAAGACTTGACCTCTGCTCCCTAAAAGCTTATGGTTTCATAGAGGAAATAGAACATGTACTTTATCAACTATAATCCAAGGCAGGTTATGAAAGACAAAGTAGATGGTAGTTAAGAACCCAAATTCTAGGGCTAGACCACTGAGTCCTGGCCCTGCTATTTGCTGGTCTGGAACCATAGCCAAGTGGCAACCTCCATGTGCTTCAACTTCTTGATTTGTAAAACAGATAATAATAGTACACATCTAATTAGAATTGTTATGAAGATTAAATGATCTGAGCACATAGTAAGTGCTGTATGAGTGTTTGTTGCTATTATTGTTAATTATCATCCTGTTTCTAATTTGTGCTAAGTGTAGCATATTGGTTAAGAAATTGGGACCTGGTTTCTAACCCCAAATCATCCACATACTGTTTACATTATCTTGGGAACATCACATAACCTCTCTGAAACTAGTTTCTTCATCTGTAAATAAGGACAATAACACACATTTCTTATTAAATGAGGTAATAGGGTCTATATGTTCTCAATAAAGAGATATTTTTCTTAAAGCTATGGAGGAAATAAAATGTACCAGAATTTCAGAAAAATGAAGTACTGCTGAGATGTAGCACATTCCTGAGCTGGTAGGAGTCATGAACTGACTACTTAGTACATTGGCTTAGATAGAGAATTGGAGCTGAGGGAGAAAGCTGTTTGAAGGAGTACTATGGAAGGGTAATTTGATAGTCTTGTAGGTGAGTATCATGGAGCTGGTAAAAGGAAACCTCAGAATAAATGACCTAGGAAAGAATCATGTATGATTTTCTCTTCTAATTACAAATAGAATTTTTGTATTTTCATTAAGAATTTAAAGAATTGTCGAATTCTTAGCTTTTCTGTCAAACAATACATTGGATTGTAATTATGAGTAAACTTTAGGAAGTTTCTACAGAGTAGAAAATTTGCTGATTAAAATAATATAAACACTTTTATAGCCTTTATTATAAGAATGAGTAAAATATTTTGAAGCTTCTGGAATTTTATTAATTAAATGGATAAAAACACAAAAACTTCATTAAGTCTTCCATCCATATTATATTGGTATATTAAGAAAAAAAATCTCATTTTAAGAACAATGGAAATATATCTTGTAGAGGGAGAGATTTTAAGTTGTTTAAAATTCATGTTTTGGTTATATAGTCAACGTGGTGTCCCAGTAGAATGGCAAAAGGTCAGTTTATTTTGAAACTGTTAAAATAATGTAATATTTAAAAAGGAAACCTTTGGAATATTTAAACTAGGTGCTATTATAATTTTTATACTTTCCCTCAGCATTTAGTGATTAAAGTGTAATTTTGAGGTGTTTTTAACTTATATAATAATAATTACAACATTAGACTGATAATCAACATTTATTACATGAAATACCACTTTAACTTCAAATAACCAATCTCATTAGTTATGCTAAAGTTTTTCCTTTTGTATAGTAAAATGCACAAGTCTTCATTGTTCACAGTTTAAAAATTATGTGTATATACTTGCTTTTCCCCATCCCAGATCAAGACATAAAATGTTTATATAAAACTCCATAAGGCTCCCTTTTTTGTGCACTGCCTCTATACCCCCCTCCCTAAAGGGAACCATGCTTCTGAAGTTTATAACCATAGATTTATTTTGTCTGTTTGTGAACTTCGTGTAAATGGGATAATGTGGCATGTGTCTTTTTTGGATCAGGCCTTTTCCCCCTCGACATGATGCCTCTGAGGTTCATGTTGTGTGTCAGCAGTGTGTTCTTTTTAATACTGGATTGTATTCCATTTATTAGTTTTATTGTTGATGGACATTGTGATTATTTTCATTTTTTTTGGCTACTTTATTAATGACATAGCAATGAACATTCTTGTACATACCTTTTAGTGGATATAAGCCATTTGGTGGAGGGTTGGTAGTATCCCGTTGTGATTTTGTTTTGTATTTCTCTGATGACTAATGATATTGTATTAGCCAACCATTACTGCTTAACAGACAACCTGAAAATCACCAATGGTGTGCAACAATAGTGTTTATTTGTTGGTCATGATTTTATAGGTCAGCGGGACAGCTGTGCTCTGTGTATCTCATCTTCCTACTGGGACAAGTAGGCTAGATGAGGCATGTTCTCTGGTGGCGGGACGACACCTGTGTGAGAAGGCATACCTGGCTGGCTGCGCATATTTCAAAGCCTGTTTACGTCATGTCTGCTGACCTCTGCTCTCTAAACTGAGTCCTGCGGCTTAGCCCACATTCAAGGGATGGGGAGGTATACTTCCCTGACGGACATGAGGGCACGCAGGTAGTGAGTATTTTTGAATCATCGGATCTACCACAGATGTTGAGTTCTTTTTCATATTCTTATTTGCCATTTAGATATCCTTGTTTCTTAAGAGCCTCTCGTCTATGTATATTGCTAGGCATGCTTACTGTATCAGCAACAGTAATTGCCTCCTTAGGAAAGGACTTGGATTGTTTGCTCATTTTTAAAGCCAGACATTATCAAATTATTGTTGAAAATAGATCTTATAGGAAGTCAAATAATGAAAATAGATGAGAAAGTCAGTAGGAAAAGGAAAAAAAGCTGTGGATACCGCAGATGGAAAGGACGAGTCTTCCTCTGTTAGTGGGGAAGTCAGACAATATACAAAAAAACCAAAAAAAATAATAAAATCCTAGATAGTGCAGCAAGTTTTTTGATTAAAAATATATCAGAATAAGGAGACTTAGAGTGGTTAAAGAAAGTTATTTTGAATAGGGTAGTAAAGAAAAGCCTCTCTGAGGAGTTGGCATTTGAGCAGAGACCTCGGTGATCTGAAAGAAAATCGGGCAGAGTGAGCAGGAAGGAAGTGTAAAGGTCCTGAAGCAGGACTGAGCTTCAACACAGATAAAAGACCAGGGAGGCTGGAGTGGAGTGGAGTGAGGGAAAGATGAAGTTAGGCCACAGTAAGAGGTTTCAATTTTATTTCATTGGGGTATGGAGGGCCATTGAAGGTTATGAATAGGAGAGTGATGTGATGTGATTTACCTTTAAAAAGGGTGATTTTGCTTGTTGTGTCTACAACAGACTGTAAGGGAGCAATGACAGAAGCACGGGTATTGCACTCTTTCACTAGTTCAGGTGAGAGAATGATAGTGGGTTTGAACGAGGTGGTACGTGTAGAGACGGGAATGGTAAAAAATGGTTAGATTCAGCATTTATTTTAAAGGCAGACCAATAGTACTTACTGATGGATTGAATATAAGAGGAAGTTCAAAAATAAATATAAGAGGCATTTCCTTATAGAACTCTTCACGGGAGGGGTTGGGAAGATTTTATAATGCATTCGTCAGGGTAGGTTAATTGCGTTCACTAAACAACCCCCAAATATCAGTGGCTCTGCATAGTAAAATTTTGTTTCTTATTTACATTACAGTCCAATGTAGGTGAATGGAGGTGGGGTGATGGTGGGTGCTCTTCTCCATGTGGTCCGTTGGGGCCTAGAGTCCTTCTAGCTGGTGGCTCTGTATCCCGTAGGACCCTGGAGCTTTCCCCCAGATCCGTACATGGGCTCAGCAGACAAGGGAAGACAAACCCATTTTTAGGGGCTTTTATTGGCTCAGCCTGAGGGAGGCGTTCATCACCCCTGCCTACATACCATTGGCTTAGGACTTGGTCACATGGTCACGTGTAACTAACTGCAAGGAAGGTTGGGAAATACCGGCTAGCTGTGTGCCCAGGAAGAGGAGAAAATGTAAGAAGCGTATTTGGGGACTTTTGAAAAAATTAATGATTACAAAACATATATTTTGCAAAGTTTAAAAATAAAAATATAAATATTTCCATATCTAAGTTGCATATATGTTTATATATGTGATTACATGTTATTATGGTAATAACTATATTTGTAGAACATTTGAATTGTAAGTACTGAAAAAATGAAGAAACATGAATATTAGCTCTTGAATACCACTTTTCCAGAGTTAGTTTTCTAAAATAAGTTCAAAATGTTTAATAGCTCTCTCCCCATGGAATTTACAGCTGTATATAAATTACTGTTTATTGCCACAAATGGACCCTGCCTTTACAGTAGAATGTTCTCCTTTTAATAGTCATATGTACTGGGGAGGCCTTTGCTTGAATGATTTTTTTCCTGCAGTGAAGCTAAATTTTTATTCTTTAGACATACATTTGCCTGATTCTATCCTTCTACTCTTGTTACTGAATAATAATGTATGACTCTGCTTACTAACATTCATTAATGGATCCCTGTGATAAAGCAAGTATAAAGAGAAAGTTACTACTTTTGTCATCTTGGAAAATAACTTGATAAAAAAGTAAAAGAACAACATATATTTTTTGAAATTAAATTTTATTAGCACGCAAGATGCAAAACACTGCCTTAAAAATCTTTAGTTTCATCTTTTTTGACTGAACTTCTAATTTAAAGGAAACACTGTATTTTCTAACTTCGTTTTCTTTCTTCACCACAGTTTTTCTCTATAATTAGTCTCTTCTAACTCAGTCCAGTGAATAACATCATAAGCTGGCTTATTCTAAACCACACCCTACTGACCACAGCAACTGTCTACCACATTGTTTCCTTCTGTTAGCGTATACTTTTGAAATAACTATTTGGGGATAGAGAATAAAAAAAAATTAATTTTCTTTATAAAAGATACAGCAATATCTGATAGTTATACAAGTGCTGGTTCTTTATGTGCGTAGTTTTATTCTCAGTCATTTATCCTCACATTTTTATGGAATAAACTCCCTTTTCCCTGCTGATTTGAAATGCCATCTTTATCATAAATTTCATAGTCTTTTTTGCTCTTTAAGCCTTAATTTTCTTATTTGGAAGGTTTGTTCCCTGTCTCAGAGAATTGTTATTCAACTCAAGTGAAATGTAATGTGTATCAAACTTATTTTTGGTGAAAACTATAAAAGGAAATTTTGAAGATTTCCCAAAAGCCTAATATTTTTTTCCATTTTTATACATGTATAGTTTTATATACAACTTTATATTTTATGTTTTTTCAGTTGACCTGTTGTACATCCCTTGCCGTATTTCTGCATGGCTTGCATTACAAGTATCCTTCACTATCTAACTGTTTAATTCTTCAGTTCGGATAGTGAATTTGGATGTGGGGGAGGGTGTACTACCTTATTTGAATCTGTTTTCCCAAGTTTGGAAAGCAAATAGCATGATAGTGAAGGAAGTATCCAAAGGTTTATTCACATATATTTGGTTCCTGAATTTAGAGTGTGAGACTTTTAGATATCAGGGATTTGGATAACAAAGGATATCTATATTCTCAAAGGGTATTGCACTGAAATGCTACCTATTGTAGTGTATTCTTTTGATTGCAGAGAACAGAAACCCAACTCAAAGTGGCTTAGGGCATAAAAGGGAATTGATTGGCACCCTTAACAAGGAAGTTCAGTGGTTGAGTTTATTTGAGGCACTGCTGGGTTTAGTGGCCCAAGCAGCGTTGATAAGGTTTTACTGTGTATGTTAGTTGGTTCTCTTTTACTGCAGAGAGCCTTCTTTTATGCATTCAGGGAAGGTGGCTGCCCACAGCTCTAGGTTTACAGTTGTCCTCCCTTATCCATGGGGGATATGTTCCAAGACCCCCAGTGGATGCCTGAAACCATGGATGGTACCGAAACCTATATATGCTGTTGTTTCCCATACATACATACCTATGATAAAGTTTAATTTATAAATTAGGCACAGTAAGAGATTGACAATCATAACTAATAGAAAAATATAAAAAAATACTACAATAAAAATTATTTGAATATGTTCTCTCTCTCAGACCATTCTTATGATGTGAGAGGATACAATATCTTTGTGATGAGATGAAGTGAGGTGAGTGACGTCGGCATTGTGACATAGTGTTAGGCTGCTGTTGACCTCACATTAGAAGGTGGATCATTTGTCTATCGCTGTCTGACTTACTGCATTTGGCACAATACCCTTTAGGTCCATCCATGTTGTCGCAGATGGCGATAGCGTGGTATGGTGTCAGATGGTTGCTGGACTTACCATGGTGATCACTTCTTTAGCATAGGGAATATAATCAATAATGTGGTAATAACTCTGTATAGTGCCAGGTGGGTATTGTTGAATAATTTTGATGTACAACTGAAACTAATAGAATATTGTATGTTAGCTAGATTTTAATAAAAATCTTGAAAAGAAGGATCATTTTCTTTGGGTGATCCAGGATAATTGAGCCATGACATGCTACTAAGTGACTGATGGTTGAGTAGCTTACCTAGTGTGGATACACTGGACAAAGGGATGATTCACGACCAGATGGAGGGGAATGGTGTAAAATTTCATCACATTACTCAGAATGGCGCAGGATTTAAAATTTATGAATTGTTTGTTTCTAGAATTTTCCATTTAATAGTTTTGGACAGTGGTTGATTACGCTAACTGCAACCAAGGAAAGTGAAACTACAGTGCGGCTGCGGGGACTAATGTACCTCTTTCAAGATTAGCAGCCCTAGTAGGAAAAAAAAAATTCTTAATAGTTGCTGCAAAGTTCCAGTGGCTGTTCCAGTGAGCAGCCACTGTTGCTAGGGGGAATGGAATAAACTGATTTACTGGGCCTGGGTCGCACCTAGTACTACCCTCCTGCCCTGCTTGGGGAATGAGTTTGGTCCATTTAAACGGTGTCAGATGACAGGGGAGGAGAAGTAGTTCTTTAAATGAAAACCCAGTACTTTCACCAGAAGAAGGTAGTAGATTACCTAATGGGCAGACTAAATTGATAGCTGTCCATGTACCTATGCTATAGTGTGTTATATGATAACTTGTATCTTCCATCACCTTTTCTTTAGTTGAATACTACAAAATGTTTTTTCTTACAGCACCCAGTTTGGCTTTTACTTGGCATTGACTTACTGTACGTAAAAGGGGGCTGCTATATTCTATGTAGTGATGAAGACCAGCTAACATGCACTCCTGTCACATCTTACTTCAAAAGCTGTTTCTGAACCCAGTTTTTCTTTCAGAAAAAGAAATAATGTCTTTTTTTTTTTTTTTTTTTTAGGCACTTTTGTCCACTTTTGACCTAAATCTCATTTAGTCTTGCTTACCAAAGAACCTTGGCTTATCAGTTAGACCTTTTTCTCTTAAGTTTTCTGTTCCTGCTTTTCTGCTTAGTTCTATTTATAATCATAAAGATGTGCTCTCAAGCCCCCAACTAATAAACATTTCACTCATACTTCTTTTTTTTTATAGCTGATTTGATCAATACCCACTGGTCTACTTACTGACCAATCTATCACTTCCTCCTTAATTTATAGTCTTTTTCTGTTTCCTACGTTTCAGGGTCACCAGTGATACCCAGAGACCTTTGTCTCACGCCTAAACCTAGAATTATAGTATGTAAGGGCTAAAAGGGACCTAAGAGGTATTTAACTCAACTTTCTTTTTCTATTTTGCTTGATGTTATTTTGGATTTTACCAACGTTTTCTTGGCTAGAATTTACATTGTGTATCGTCTCTCTTTTTTTTTCAGATTCTGTATTCTCATATTATATATGTATGTCTGTTGAAAACAGCATATAGTTGGATTTGAACAATACCCTCTGACATTCTTTGTCTTTTAACTGGAGCGTTACGTTTAATAAGTCACTGATATATAATATATACATATGTTTAAAGTTTATTGGCTTGACAATGATTAGTAAAGTTACATAGGTTTCAGGTGTACAATTTCCTAATTCATCATCTATATAGCACATTGTGTGTTCACCACCCAGAGTCAGTTCTCTTTCCATCACTGATATATTTAGTTTGCTTTCCGTTTCTTCCATCTGTTCTAACCCCCCGCTCCTTTCTTGCTTTTTCTGGAATTGATTATTTTTCATCATTCCATTTTTTTACTCTAATAGTTGGGAAATTATACTTTTTTTTTCTTTCTGTATTTTAGTAATTACACTAGAATTGGGGTTGGCAAACTTTTTCTTTCAAAGCTTCATAGTGAATGTTTTTGACTTTGTGGGCCATATGGTCTCTGTCTGTTCTGCCATTGTAGTGCAAAAGCTCCCATAGATAATAGGTAACGGTATACTTTATAGATAAAGGACTAGGGAAAATCATCCAGGTAGGAGGGCACTGGTTTGAGTCCAGAGATTGGGAGACTATTTTTATTGTTACAGTCAGGTAGTGGAAAAGTTGTTACGAGTGAGTCAGAAAGAGTGAGCCTATTAGAAGATTACAAGAAAAATAATTGTCATGTAGGGGCAGTTTCAAGAATGAGAAGATGGCCACCTCATTTAAATGTTATTGTGTGGTATATTAGGATGAGGATTGAGAAGAGGCTTTTGGATTTGGCAACTTGATAGTAATTGGTGACATTTTCAAAGAACATTGGCAGTAGCTTGCTATGTAGGAAGAGTAGTAAGGGAATGGAGAGTGGAAATATAGACCATTGATTCCCAAATGCTATGCTGTGGACCAGCAGCAACAGAATTGCCTAGATTTCCCAACCTCAGAAACATCATTAGGCCTAGAAATGTGTATTTTTAAAACATTCCCCAGATGATTCTGATAAACACTCATGTTTCCTGTAAAGATGTATTTGTGAGTGATATTTTGAGGCAGCCCCTGTTTTCCAAACACAAAGTAATGATTGATAAAGTAACAAAAAGAGAAAGTCAAATCGATACAAATGGGGCTCAAAAAAGATAGACACTTTTATGTCTCAGAAAGGGAATAGAACACAGAGCAGTGATTGAGGCTATGGCTGGGAACTTGTAGGTAAAGCAGCTGAGATTTGGCTTCTTGGAGGTAAATGGGAAGTATTATTGTGTTTGGCCTCATTGTTGGAAACCATGAGACCATAGTTTTCCCTCTGTTGGAAAGCTGTTTCTGAGTTTAATTCTGGGCGGCCATATTGTACCCTATAGATATCAGACAGTGGTTACCCAGGACATCTCCTGGGGTAATGCGGGTACAGCCTGCCTGACGGTATGGAGTAGCTTTGCTGCTGACTGGTACCAGAGACCACAGTTTATTCAAGGCCATAAACCTAGGGATTCAGGAGAACACAAACATAACTTTATAGCTAGGAACTACCCTCTTGAAGCATCTCCTCATTGTTTCTTCAAGACAGATCTCTTGATTTGAACAGACCAACTGTAAGAAACATGTTTATACAGTGGTATGACTCCCCTATCTATGTGTGAGGACAGAGCCCCAGAAAGCAGTTTCTAGGCTCTCGGCCTCACATAGAAAGGTGCTGGCTCAGGTAGTAAATGGCCATCAACTGTGATTGGATGGCTATCAGCTGTGGCTAGTTGGCCGTCAGCTGTAACCAGTGAGCCATTGGCCACTAATAAAACTGCTGTGGCTACGCTAGCAAAAAAGGAGGCTAGCAAGAAGATGGTGGCTGAGCCTGCAAGCGGCGCAGTGAGGGTAGAGAATTGTGTGGCTCCTGTTTCCTGTTACTCCAACCCAGCTGCCAGCGAGAGTATAGTGGTATGACTCCCCTGCCTATGGTTCCGGGGGTGTTCCTTTTTGGCCTCACTGTGTCCTGCGTTCTCTTGTGGGGAGCGGGAGCAGAGACCCCGCATGGCACCCTGCATGACAAATGGAGCAGCGAGCAGGGTCTCCTGCATGACACTGTGGCTCCATGGGTGTTCCTTCTGGGCCTCATCATATCTTGCATTCTTATGTGGGGAGCGGGACCAAAGGCCCCGCAGGCCGCCCTGCACGACAGATGGCGCAGTGAGCAGGGTATGGTGCCGGCCAAAACCTACCGCAGCATGGTAGAGCAGTTTGTACGTGTGAAAGTGCAGTTTCAGAAGGCCCGAGAGGAGTTGCGCCGGGAATGGGAGGTGCGGTCTGCCTGGGAGACTCGAGCATTTAGATGGTACAACTGCCTCCTGGCCATAGAAGGCATCACCTTCCTTTTAATAATGTGCTGCTGCTGTAGGCTCCGAGGGTTGCAGACTCTTACACTGAGGCCTCCACCCAATCGGATGCCTGGCATGGCGAGCAGGATTCCGGCCAGGTAGGAATGGCGTCTGACTCGGGGCAGGAGGATGTGTGGCCCCCACACAGTGTGTGGTGTCTGGTGGCCACTGTTCTCAGGAGTTGGACCCCCAAGGAGGGGTGGGAGGACGTGGACGGCTCTCCGGTCAGCATGGAGAAGGCCCTGCAGGCTCTGGCTGAGCAGTTGCTGGAGGAGGAGAAGGCTACAGCCGGCCGCGTGGGCTGGATGTTCCTCACGGCCTTGAGTCTCAACACGGAAAATGCGCTTAATGAAATGGCCCAGGTGCCGGACCAGGTGTCCTGGTTGGAGGCGCTGGAAGCTGGGGTCCACCTGTTAGAAGAGGGGCCCCACAGTGGACACTCTGAGGCAGAGGCGGAGGAAGCAAGTGGAGACAATGTAGCTCCCAACCCCCAAGCCCGGCCAGTCTTGAAGCAAAGGGTAAAACGTGAGCAACCTTTGGGCCCCGGGGGCGTTGCTGCAGGCAACCCAGCTGTGACTGAGTTCACGACCTACACCCCTTACACTCCCATTGAGTTGCAGGAGCTGGGGAGGTGGTACAGACAGCGCCCTGGAGAGCCAGTCTCGGCTTGGCTATTACGTTTATGGGATGAGGGAGCAGACAGCATTCTCTGCTTCCCAGGCGAGATGGAAAAGCTAGCCTTCGTGACAGTGCATCCGTCTCTGCAACAAAGGTTACAAAACTGCCATAGGTTGGCCAACAACCAGGGCAACCATTCTCTAATGGCGTGGCTCACGGCTGCGGTACGCACAATATGGGAACAGGCTGGCGAGCTGCCAGACACTGTGAGTCAGTGGCAGTCATATACAGAACTTACGCAAATAATCCGTGAAATGGGTATGAGACATGCTATTTTTAACCTCAACATGCAGGGCCCAGATGACGAGCTTTTTACTGCCAGCATGAGAGATCTGGTTTTGGACACTGCACCTGCGAGTGCTTTTGGATCCTTGGTTGCTATTCTTACACCGTATGTAGGGCGGCGGATCCATGAAGTTACAACTGCCATGGCCACCCTAGGGGATGAAAGCCGGAGGTGAAGGAAGTTAAGACAGGAGGTCCGCACAGTTGAGACCTGGAAGCCCAAACCAAAGGTAAAGGGGCGAGGTCGCGGGCCTCAGAGAGTAACACGCGCACAGATGTGGCGTGATCTCGTGGCAACAGGGGTCGATAGGAAGAAAATAGACAAACAACCCAATGCACTCCTGCTGGAACTTTGGAAACAGTTGCGTCCGGAACAATTCCGGAGAAGCATAAAGGAGGAGTCTGGGAAAACGTGACCTGTGTCCCTCCAGGACTTCATGCAGCCGCTTGAGGCTGACCCCTTGCAGCTTGATTAGGGGTGGGGCCAAGGTACCCGGTCAGAGGGGACGAGCAGGGACCGGAGGCCCCACGTGGAACTGTCCATACATTGGTCCCCTTCTAATGTACAGAGGGTTTTGGCTCTAGTTGACACTGGCGCCGACTGCAGTCTCGTTTATGGGAACCCAGAACTGTTCCCCGGACCAGCAGTCTGCATTGATGGCTACGGGGGAAAAACTGTGACTGTGAAAGCCGTTTCCTTACCACTGGGTTTAGGAAGGCTCCCTCCTCGTACCTACAAGGTTTATGTCTCCCCCGTTCCGGAGTATATTCTAGGGGTGGACGTGCTACATGGCCTCAGCTTACAGACGTCGGTAGGAGAGTTCCGTCTCCGGATCCGGGTGGGGAAAGCAGTGACACACGGACATGCTCACCACCCTCCTCAAGCATTGCCACAGCCCTGGCGCGTGGTTACAGTGCGACAGTACCGCCTGCCAGGAGGGCAGGAGGAGATTGGTCGTACAATATTGGAATTGGAGAAGGCACATATTGTGAGGCCAATGCACAGTCCCTTTAACGCCTCAGTATGACCTGTCAAGAAGCCAGATGGGACTTGGCGAATGACTGTGAACTATAGGGAGTTAAATAAGGTGCCGCCACCTTTGCACGCTGCAGTGCCTTCAATACACGATTTGATGGATTGTCTGACTGTCCACCTGGGAACATACCACTATGCTGTTTTCTATGCTTGTCACGTAGATTGTGAGGCGAGACCCTGGAGGGGTGGAGTGTGGGGACAGAGTCCCAGAGAGCAGTTTCCAGGCTCTGGGCCTCGTGTGGGGAGTTGCTGGCTCGGGTAGTGAATGATCCTCGACTGTGATTGGTTGGCCGTCAGCTGTGACCGGTTGGCCAATTGGCTACTGATGTAACTGCGGGGCTGCGTTGATTGGTTGGTTGGTTGGCAGGCAGAGAAGTGAATTGGCGGACTGCGGATCGTGTGGCTACTACTGCGTGTGTCTCGCCCGGCTGCCAGAGAGAATATAGTGGTATGACTCCCCTATCTATGGCTCCGTGGGTGTTCCTTTTTGGCCTAGCCATATCCTGTGTTCTTATGTGGGGAGTGGGACCAGAGACCCCACAGGCCGCCCCGCAAGACAATGACATTAAAATGTTAGTTTGAAAAATATCAAATTATGTATTTAGGATTTTCAAGGAGATAAGTGAGCAAGTAATATCCCTTAAAATAAAACAATTATGAAATTCAATAGGGAAAGAAAAGATCAGGTGGATATCAGAATGACAGAAACTTTAGAAGGGAATAATAGTGTAATTAAAAAAGATAACAACATGGTGTACATGAATGGGCAATCAGTAGGATGTCAGTGTTTTCCAATATTAATCTATAAAATCAATGCAATATGAAACTGCCAAAAAGTTACTTCATCGTAGTTGACATGTTGCTTTTAAAATTCTTATGGTAAATAGCCAAATAACATTAAAGAACAAATAGAGGTGATATGTCCTCCAGTTATCAAAACTTATTATAGAGCTATAGTAATTAAGATAGGCTCAGGGTAGACAAATAGACTAAGTGGAACAGAATGCAGAGCCCAGAACAGATTGATTTGTTTTGTTTTTGTTTTTTTTTTTGGAATTTGGTACTTTACAAAGATGGCTTTATAAATCAGTGGGGAAAGATTAGACCCTTCATTGTGGTGCTGGTTCAGTTGCTCATCTGTATTGGAGTGAAAATAATTAAGAGCTCCATCTCACATCACATGTGAAAGTCAATTCTATATGGATTATAGATCAGAATGAGAAAAGCAAAACTTAGGCCTTGTAGAAGAAAATACAGAATAATTAACTGTATTCTCAGGATAAGAGACGATTTTTAAAAACTATACCAGGAGATAATACTGTGTAGGCTTTAGAACCAGACTGTGGTTCTAATCTCAGCTTTATGACATTCTAGTTATGACGTTGGGTAAGTTACATAATCTTTCTGTGTTTTCTCACTTGTAAAATGAGGATGATGATGATAAAAACAGCACTCAGGGAGGAATTATGGGGATTAAATTAAATAATCCATGTGAAATGCTTAGAAAATGACTAGTACAAGTGAGCACCCAATAAGACTTAACTGTAATTGTTGTTAATGTTGTTTTTTAGAAATAGAAACAAGTCATACCTGTAAAGAATTGGTAGATTTGATGATTAAAAATTTCTCTACAACTGAAGGCAATGTAAAAGAAAAATAGATAAGCCACTGAATGGTAGGCGGTATTGTCACACAGATAACTGAAAAGTGATTAATATTCAGGATATAGGAAAAACTCATTCAAACCAATAAGGAAAATCAACTTACAAAAGGGAAAATGAATAAGCAACATAGCTTAAATGGCAAGTGCTAGGATAAGTGTTACCCATCCTCACTAGTAATCAGGGAAATGCAAATTAAAGTAATGAGATACCTTTTTACACTTATTATATTGGCAGAAACTCAAGTCTCACAATGCTTTTACTGGTAAAGACGCAGAGAAATGTGAGCTCTTCCTACACTGGCTGTGAAATAGCTGGTACAACTACTTTGGAGAACATTTTGTTAGTACCTAGTAAAGGTGAAGATGCTTAAAACCAAGCAATTGTACTTTTAGGTATGAAGCCCAGAGAAATTCTAGCAAAGGTGCATGAAGAGACATGTATGAGAATTACAGCATTGTTTTAATGGTGTGATATTGGAAACATTTTAAGTGTTCACTAGAAGAACAGTAGATAGGTAAATTGTGGCATAATCATACAATGGAATTTTAAAAAAGTAAACTTTTTTAAAGAGCAGTTTTAAGTTCACAACAAAATTGAGCAGAAGGTACAAGATTTGCCATACACACGTTGCCTGTTCCCCCACTCCCCACACACAGCCGCCCCCATTATCAACCTTCTCCACCAGAGTGGTACTTTAAGTTAATGCACCTACATACAGTGGCATTTTATTTGGCAATTAATGAACTTTACATGCGTCAGCATTTATAAATAGAAAATACAATAGTAAGTTAAAGTGAGACGTAGACTATTTAGGGATGACACTTCTTTTTAAAGCTTAAAAAAATGAAATAGTACTATTTCATATCTGGAGATCCACACATGTTATTAAAATATGAAAACATGTTTGAGAATAATACCAACCTCAGGATAGTGCTTACCTCTGCAAAGGAAGGGGCTTTAACTATATCTTTAATGTTACGTTTACAAAATGATCTGGAGCAATTATAGCAATTTTCAAATTTGTTGAATTTGGGTGTTAGATATTTGGCTGTTTTTTATGTTTTATAATATTCTGTACATTTGAAAGATCATCTAGGAAAAAGGTAAAAAACAAAGTTTATTCATTAGAGGACTTTGACAAATACGTAGTAGTATGAGAGAAGTAACTGAAGGTACTATTTTTTTTTAAAATGATCTTTATATGTTAAAGGATGAAGTCAGTAAAAAGGAAAGATTGATAACACGTAAGAGTGTTTTTTTAAAATTAAATTTATTGGGTAACAGTGGTTAGTAAAATTATATAGGTTTCAAGTGTACAAATTCTATATAATGCATCATCTGTATATTGTATTGTGTGTTCACCACCCAGTCACTTCTGAGAGTGGTTTTTTGATGGGGCACATTACTGATGGAGATAAGAAATGGATTTTATGAGCTTCGGAAAGGATGAGGTACTTGTTTTCTCTATAGATAGGAATGGAAAAACAAAGACGAGATGAAAATAGGAATGCATTTTGATTTGGAGGAGTCATTTAAAGGAAATCGCTATTTTCTCAGGTATAAAAGTTGAAATCATTTTTCTAGAGGTGTGATATAGCTGAGGTTTGAGAAGCTTGAAAGGATATATAGGATACTTGTGTGAGGAATGAAAGAAAGCTGAAAAGGGAAGGTTGAATAAAATTTGCGTGGTGCCTAGTTATATAATTTTGTCAGCTTTGTTCAGCAAGCCTGGGGTAGGATCTTTTTGGTGCCCCCTTCACCTCTCCACCTTAGAGCAGGTGAAGAGTCAGAGTCTAGAAGTCCTTGAAAATATGTCTATTCTATAGCAGGTTTCTCTTATCTCTGATTAATTACATTAAAATAATTTATCTCTTTGCTCTTCTTACTGTTTTTAATTTCACAAAATTTTTGCTTCATTGGTGGCATTTTTTCTTGATTTTGCTTTATCCATAAGTAAGAGCTTTCCAGTACAGAGTGATTAGATTTGTCTGATTATTCTCTTATCTTAATTGGTCTTTAGAGAGGCTCTTCAGATACAAAGAACCCGATTCTAATCTCAGGTACTTGAGAAACATTTGAGACAGTAGAAGACAAAATAATTTTTATTTGTACTCCTTGGATCTTGAATTATTAATATAATATTAGATTGGTGCAAAAGTAATTGCAGTTTTTGCAATTTTAACCTTTAGAAACCACAGTTACTTTTGCACCAACCTAATAAAACATTGAAAAAATTTCTGGCAAGATGTTTTAGAAAGTGTCCACATTTGGACAATAAAATGTAATATTATGTGGTCTCAGACTGTTTTTTAAGACTGTTTCTCCTGAGCACCCTTCTACTTGCTAGATGGGATGCTGCCCAATTTATGAATCGCTTAATAAAGCCAATTAGATCTTAAAAAAAAAGACTCCTACACTAAGAAAAGAGTTAGGATTTGTGTTCTAAAAGATATGGACAACATCACTGTTAAGCCTTTTTTTCTTGAGCATCAGAAAGCAATGCTTGTGTCCTATGACTTCTAAATGTTTCACATCTTTTCTGTTACAGTTCTTTTGCCACGAAAATGGTTTGCACAATCTTGAACATGTACTATCCATGCTGATGGGACAGGATCCAATATGAATGTAAATGATGGAGGAAGACGACGCTTTGAGGATAATGAACATACATTACATATATATCCCGGGAAAATTTCAGAAGGGACAATCTACTGTCCAATTCCTGCCAGAAAAAATTCCACAGCTGCTGAGGTGATTGACTCTCTTATAAACAGACTTCATCTTGACAAAACAAAATGTTACGTTCTAGCAGAGGTAAAGGAATTTGGTGGAGAAGAATGGATACTCAATCCAACAGACTGTCCAGTTCAGCGAATGATGATGTGGCCCCGAATGGCTCTGGAAAATCGCCTGAGTGGCGAGGACTACCGCTTTCTTCTGAGAGAAAAAAACCTTGATGGGTCAATCCATTATGGTAGTCTTCAGTCATGGCTGCAGGTAACAGAAGAACGGCGCAGGATGATGGAACGGGGTTTTCTTCCACAGCCTCAGCAGAAAGACTTTGATGATTTATGTAGCTTACCTGATTTGAATGAGAAAACTCTCTTAGAAAACCTACGAAGTCGCTTCAAGCATGAAAAAATTTATACCTATGTTGGCAGTATTCTAATAGTTATTAACCCATTCAAGTTTCTTCCTATTTATAACCCCATATATGTCAAAATGTATGATAACCACCAATTGGGAAAACTTGAGCCCCACATTTATGCTGTGGCTGATGTGGCTTATCACGCCATGCTTCAGCGCAAAAAGAATCAGTGCATTGTGATTTCGGGAGAGAGTGGTTCTGGGAAGACCCAAAGCACAAACTTTCTTATTCACCACCTTACTGCTCTCAGTCAGAAGGGATTTGCCAGTGGCGTGGAACAAATTATTCTTGGAGCTGGACCAGTACTTGAGGTGTGTATAAAACTTTTCTTACTCTTAAATGTGTCTTTAGAAAATTTAAAAGAAAAGACTCGTAGATGTGAGACAGTGAAATGAAACAGAAGTATAGACATCAGTTTGAGTTACCAAGGAAAACTGGAAGATGGGGAAATAACAAAGGCAATGTGGGAGATTGAAGAGTGTGACAATGGCAGTATTTGTTTCTAAGAGTGTCTTGGGGTCAAAGTGATGCAAGAGAAAGAGCTGACTGGAGTCATATAAATCCCCCTGTAAGGGGAGATGGCAAGAGCATGACTCCTGCCTGTAAAAGGGTGTGGAAGTAGGTGTTTGGGGAAAATGGTATTGTCAGTATATGTGTATCTTTGCAACCTTCACATCTTCCTAGCATTAAAATTCTAAGGGTTCACTTTTGAAAATGTAGAGAATGTGGGAAAAATTTTTTTAGTTCTGTAATGTTTTAGAAGTAATACTATCAAGGGTAAAAAGGAAGGGAAAGATACTATTTTTGTTTTAGAGCTGAAAGGAAAAGGTAATATTACTACTTAGTTGGTTTTTTATGAGAGATTTTGTGAGGTGTAACTGAGATAAAGTGAACTACACATGTTTAAAGTGCACAATTTGATATTTTTGAGGGAAGTATGTATATATCCATTAAACCACTACCACAGTCAAGATACTGAACATATCCCCAAGATATTCCTCATATCTCTTTGTAATCCGTCTCTCACACCCCTTCCAACCTACTCATCTACAAGAAACCACTTACGTGCTTTCCGTCACTATAGATTAGTTTGTATTTTCTACAGTTTCGTATAAATGGAATTATATAGTATGTACTCTTTTATGTTAGACTTCTCTCACTTGGTATAATTATTTTGAGATTCATCCATGTTGTTTATGCGTACCTGTCAATAATTCATTCCCTTTGATAAGGCAGTGTTCCGTTGTGTGGGTATACCACACTTTGTTCATCCATCCGCCTGTTGGACATTTAGGCTGTTTCCTGTTTTTGGCTATTATACATAAAGCTGTATGTAAGTTCTTTGTGTGAACATACACTTTCCTTGTTCTTGGGTAAAATACCTAGGAGTGGAATTACTGGGTCATATGATAGGTATATGTTCAGCTTTTTAAGAAACTGCTAAACTTTCCCAAAGTGATTGTACGTACCATGTTATATTCCCACCAAACACAGTGTGTGATGGTTCCAGTTACTTCATACCCTTGATAGAACCATTCTTTATATGCTCCGTTTTCTTTATCCATTTATCTGTGGATGGACACTTAGACTGTTTCCATTTCTTGGCTACTGAGAACATGGGAGTGCAGACGTCTCTTCAAAGATAGTGATTTCATTTCCTTCAGGTATATACCCAGAAGTACAATTGCTAGATCACATAGTATTTCGATTTTTAAATTTTTTCAGGACCCTCCATACTGTTTTCCATAGTGGCTGCCTCAGTTTACATTCTCACCAACAGTGCATGAGGGTTTCCTTTTCTCCACATCCTCACTAACAGTTGTTAACCCTTGTCTTTTGGATGATAGCCATTCTGACAGATGTGAGGTGATAATCTCATAGTTTTGAATTGCATTTTCCTGATGATGAGTGATGTTACACATCTTTCCATGTACCTGTTAGCCGTCTGTAGGTCTTCTATGAAAAAAATGTCTATTCAGTTCCTCTGCCCATTATTTTTTATCATGTTGTTTATTTTTTGCAATTGAGTTGTATGTGTTCTTAATGTTATGTATTTTGGATATTAACTTCTTACCAGATACATGATTTGCTGATTTTCCTCCCATTTGGTAGGTTGTGTTTTCATTTTGTTTATTTCCTTTGCTGTGCAGAAGCTTTTTGATTTCGTGTAGTCTCACTTTTTATTTTCGCTTTTGGTGTCAAATCCAAGAAATCATTGTCAAGACCGATGTTTTACCCCCATGTTTTTTTCTACGGGTTTATGGTTTCAGGACATTCAAACCTTTAATCCGTTTTGAGTTGATTTTTGTGTATGGTGTTAGATAGCGGTTTAGTTTCAGTCTTTTTGCATGTGTATGTACAGTTTTGCCAGCACCATTTCTTGAAGATACTTTCCTTTCCCCATTGTATATTCTTGGCCCTTTTGTCATACATTAATTGATCATAATGCATGAGTTTATTTCTGGGCTCTCTATTCTATTCCACTGATCTGTAGTTCTGCTTTTATGCCAATACCATACTGTTTTGCCTACCATAGCTTTATAATGTAATTTGAAGTCAGGAAGTGTGATGCCTTCAGCTCTGTTCTTTCTCAAGATTGCTTTAGCTGTCCAGGGTCTTTTGTGACTCCATGCAAATTTTACGACTTTTTTTTCTATTTCTGTGAAAAATAACATTGGAATTTTGATAGGACTTGCAATGACTCTGTAGATTTCTTTGGGTAGTATGGATATTTAACAGTTTTCTTCCAATCCATGTGCCTAGACTATCTTTCCATTTATTTGTGTTTTCTTCAGTTTCTTTTATTAATGTCTTATAGTTTTCATTATACAGATCTTTTACCTCCTTTGGTAAAATTTCTCCCAGATTTAAGTCTCTCTTTTGAAGAGCAGAATTTTAAATTTGGTAAAGTCAAATTTAGCCATTTTTTTCTTTATGGACTGTGCTTTTGGTGTTGTATTTAAAAAAGCTTTGCCCAACAATATGGTTGCAAAGGTTTTCTTGTATGTTTTTTTTTTTTTTCCATTAGGTTTTTAGTTTCAGGTTTTGCATTTAGGTCTGTGGTGCATTTTGAGTTCATTTTTGTATATGGTGCAAAGTATAGATCCAGTGTTTACCTATGAATATCCATTTGTTTCAAGACTTTTTTCTTCACCTTACTGCCTTTTTGTTTTTGTCAAAAAATCATTTGTCCATGTATATGTGGGTTTATTTCTGGATTCTTTCTTCTGTTCCACTGATTTGTTTGTCTGTCTTTATGCCAGTGCCACACTATTTTCATTATATAGCTTTACAATAATTCTTGAAATTAAGTAGTGTTCTCCAGTTTTGTCCTTCTTTTGCAGAGTTGTTTGTATATTCTAGGTTCTTTGCATTTCCACATGAATTTTAGAACTAAATTGTCCATTTCCCCATAAAAGCCTTTTGGGGACTTTGGTTAGGATAGTGTTGACTCTAGTTTAATTTGCGGAGTACTGACATGGTAACAATATTAAGGCATCTGACCCATGAACAAGTGTATGTTCTCTCAGCAATCTTTTGTTGTTTTCATTGTACAGGTCTTTTACATCTTTGGTATGCTGTATTTCAATTTTTTATAAATGGTATTTAAAAGTTTTCAATTGTTACTTTATAGTATGTAGAAATACAGCTGATATTCCTATATTGATCTTGTATTCTGCAACTTGCCTACATTCAGATATTCTGATATATTTTTGTGGTTTCCGTTGGATTTTGCATGTAGGAACTCATGTTTGTGAATATAAGGACAGTTTTATTTCTTCCTTTCCAATCTGAATGTCTTATTTTCCTTGTAGATTTCACTGGCTATTCCAGTATAATGTTGAATAGAAGTGGTGAAAGCAGCATCCTTGTCTTAGAGGGAAAGCATCCAGTCTTTAAGTGCTAAGTGTGGTGATAGCTGTTGTTTTGGTGTAGATATTAGATTGAGGCTGTTCCCTTTTATTCCTTCTTTGTATAGAGTTTTATCAGCAATGGATGTTGGGTTTTTTTGTCAAATGATTTTTCTGTGTCTGTTGAGATGGTCATAGGTTTTTTGAAAAATAATTGGTTAAAATGTGAATTACATTGATGGATTTTTGAATGTTAAACCAGCTCAGCATTCCTGGGATAAACACCACTTGGTCATGAGGTATTATCCTATAATGTATTGCTGATTTTGGTTTGCTAAGATTTGGTATAGAATTTTTGCATCTGTGATCATGAGAAATATTTTCTTTAATGTCTTTTTGCTTGTTTCTTATATAAGGATAATGCAGGCCCCATGGGAATGAGTTTGTGAAGTCTTCTTTTATATATTTTAGAAGAGTTTGTGTAAAACTGGTATTTTTTTTTCTACTATCAGTATTAGAAATGATTAATGAAGCAATCTGGACCTGTTTTTTTCTTTGTAGGATGTTTTAAAACAAAATTTCAATTTTAAAATATATGCAGAGCTGTTTGTGCTGTTCTTGAGTGAGCTTTGTGGTACTTTGTGTTTTTCAAGGAAATTGTGTACTAAATTTAATTTGTCAAATTTATTGGTATCTTGTTTTATATAATATTCCTTTGTTATACAAAGCACCAGCTTTTGGTTTCATGGATTTTTTGTTGTTTTTTTGCTGTTTTATATTTCATTAATTTCAGCTTTTATCTTTATTATTTTTTTGCCTTACATTTAATGTAATTTAATTACATTACATTTACTCTTTTTTAGTTTCTCAGTGTGCTAGTGTATTTCTTAGTGTGCTAGAGGTCATTGATTTGAGACCTTTGTTGTTTCCTAATAAAGTCACTTAGTGGTATAATGTCTGCCCTCAGTCCTGCTTTAGTGGCATCCCACAAATTCTGATATAGTGTGTTTTCATTTTTATTTAGTTAAAAATATTTGCTAATTTTCCTTTTGATTTCTTAGAATCATAAGTTAGATTTGTGCTATGTAGTTTACAAATATTTAGATCCTATCTTTTATTTGTAATTTAATTGTGGTTAGATAATATCACATTGTGAGACTGGAATCCTTTCAAGTTTATTGAATATAGTCTTTCTTGGTAAATAGTCTATGTGCATTTAAGACGAATGTGTATTCTGTTAGTGGGATAATTGATTTAATGTATCATCTTGTTGATTTGGTTGATAGTGTTGTTGAAGTCTAATATATCCTTGCTGATTTTCTTTCCATTTTTCCTATCAATTACTGAGAGAGGTCTTGATACCTCCAGCTATACTTGGAGATTTGTCCGTTACTCCCGTAAGTTCTGTCAGATTTGCATCTTGTACGTGAAACTCTCTTGTTGGTGTATAAACATTTATGATTATAGGTGCTTGTTTTTGATTAATTGGCTCTTTTTTCATTACGAAATCACTCTTTTTCTTGCTAACATTCTTCTGAAATCTACATTGTCTGATATTAATGTAGCTAGCCACTCTAGCTTTCTTTTAACTAGTATTAGCAAGATATCTTTTTTTTATCCTTTTACTTTAAGTTGACTTATTTCATTATATTTAAGAACTACATATAGACAGCTTATGGTTGGGTCTTGCTTTTTTTATGTACTATGACCATCTCTGGCTTTTAATTGGGCTCTTTATGCCATTTACATTTAATGAGATTGCTGATATAGTTAAGTTTGAGTCTTATCTTTTTGTATTTTTTTCTATTAGTCCCATATGTTTTTTGTCCCTTTATCTTTCTGTCTCCTTCTTCTTCCTTTTTTTATTTTACTTTTTTAAGGTGAAATTCATGTAACATTAACTAAAGTATAGTTCAATGGCATTTAATATTCAGTGTTATGCAACCACTACCTCTGTCTAGTTTCAAAACATTTTCATGATTTCATTCCAAAGGAAGACTCCATAACCATTAATCAGTCACTTCCCATTCTGCCCTCCCCCCAACCCTTGGAAACTAGCAGTCTGCTTTCTGACTCTATGTAATTACCTATTCCAGATATTTCATATAAATGGAATCATAACGATATATATTGTTTTGTGTCTGACTTCTTTCATTTAGTATAGTGTTTTAAAGGTCCATTCATGTTGTGGCATGTGTTAGTAATTAATATCTTTTTATGGCTGTATCATATTTCATTGTATAGACATATTACATTTTGTTATCCATTCATATGTTGATGGTCATTTGGGTTGTTTTTGTTTTTTTGACTATATGAATAATGTTGTTAGGACCATTCATATACAACATTTTGTGGGGACATGTTTTCAGTTCTCTTTGGTTTATACCTAGGAATGAATTATTGTGTTATGTCATAGCTGTGTTTAACTGACAGAGGAACTGTCAAACTGTTTTGCGAAGTGGCTGTACCATTTTACATTCCATTTTACATTTACAATGTATGAGGGTTCCATATCCTCACCGACACTTGCTATCGATTATAATCTTAATGTGTGTGAAATGGTATCTCATTGTGGTTTTGATTTACATTTCTCTAATGATTAAGGATGTTGAGAATGTTTTCCATGTGCTTTCATGGACATTTGTATATTGTCTGGAGAAATGTATATTCAAATTCTTTGCTCATTTTAAATTGCCTTTTTTTGGCATTTGCCTTTTTTACTATTGAGTTGTAAAAATTCTTTATATATTCTAGATGTGGATCAGATATATGATTTGCAAATATTTTCTCCCATTTGGTGGATTGTCTTTTCATTTTTTGGATTTTGTCCTTTGAAGCACAAAAAGTTTTAATTTTGATGAAGTACAGTTTAATTTTCTTTAGTTGCTTGTACTTGTGGTGTCATTTTAAGAAATTGCCAAATTCAAGGTTGTGAAGATTTTCACCTATGGTTTTATACTTTTAGCTGAAATTTAGGTCTTTGATTCATTTTGAATTTACTTTTTATATGATATGAGGTTCCTACCAGCTTCATTCTTTTGCATGTGGATATCCCTGTGTTGAAAAGATTATTTGTCCTCATTGAATTGTCTTTGTATCCTTGTTGAAAATCAGTTGACCATTAATGCAAGGGTTTATTTCTTAATCTTAGTTCTAACCCACTGATCTATATGTTTATCTGTATGCTAGTACTACATGGTCTTAATTACAACAGCTTTGTAGTAATTTTCAAAATCAGAAGTGTGAATCCTCCAAATTTCTTCACCCTCAAGATTGTAATTTCTACTTTTTTACTGATATTCTCCATTGTTCAGGCGTCTTTGTCATACTGTCCTTTAGTTGTTTGAAAATGTTTAAAATAGCTGTTAGAAAACTTTGCCAAGAAAGTCCAATATTTGGGTTTTGTCAGGGACAATTTCTATTTATTGCTCTTTTTTAATTTTCCTGTTTCCACTTTCTTTGCATGTTTCATAATTTTTTAGTGAAAACTGGACATTCTTATTAACAGAATGTGTCATTTCTGGAACTAAGATTGTTTTCCTCTTCCCAGGGTTTGTAGTGGTTGTTTTGTTACTGCTGTTTCAACCACTTCTTTGAAGTCTGCAGTCTGTATTCCTCTTTTTGAGTGAGGCGATCAAATTCTCTACTCAGCTTAGTGTTTAGATTATTGGACGGGGATTTCTTTAAATGTTCTGAAACAATAAGATTCGCAGTCTTTTCTACAGGTTCTGTGTGCTTGTTGGGATAACCCTCAACGCTCAACCAGGTAGTTACCAGCTTCCCCTTACCTTTACTTTCTGTTTACATAGAGCCTGAATGTCAGCCAGAGGTTGCAACTCTTTGTGAGCATGCACACCTGTCAGGGCATGTGCATAGTCCTATGCGTGCACAACGCCTTCTACATCTCCAGGAATATGTAGTGTCATGCCGGGTAGCGTGGGTTTCATCTCCCGCTCCCCACATAAGAACGCAGGACATGGTGAGGCCAAATAGGAACATTCACGGAGCCACAGGTAGGGGAGTCACACCACTATATTCTTGCTGGCGGCTGGGTTGGAGACACAGAAAGCAGGAGCCACATGATCGGCAACCTTCTGTCCACTTCTCTGCAATCCGCAACCGGCGCTCCGCTATGCTAACTGCAATCCGCGCTTGCTAGCTCAGCCACCATCTTCTTGCTAGCCCCCATTTTTCCTGCTAGCGTAGCCACAGCAGTTATATTAGTGGCCAGTGGCTCACTGGTTACAGCTGACGGCCAGCTAGCCACAGCTGATGGCCATCAGATCACAGTTGATGGCCATTTACTACCTGAGCCAGCACCTTTCCACGTGAGGGTGAGAGCCTGGAAACTGCACTCCTGGCTCTGTCCCCACATGTAGTATTTCAGATCTTTTCAAAACCCCTTTTGTACATATTATTCACCAGCTTTTCCTTTTAAATTGTTACTTTGCCCCATTCTCTAGCGCCACCTAGGCAGTTGCAGTGTTTAAACAATTACCTCTGATTGTTTCAAACAAACACACGTAAAGGAAAAGGCTGTTCTCAATGGGTGATCTCCAAGTCAGGTCAAATAAAGATAGCTCTTTGAGTGAGGTTTTCCAGAGAAACGCCATATAGATCAAATTATGAAAATTATCCCTGGGACAGGGCTTTGGCTCTAACTCTGGTCTAAGCCTTCCAATGACTTCTAGGCTGCTTTTTTTTTTTTTTTTTAAACTGTAATTGTAGGGTGTTGGTTTTCTCTGCAGCGTGGAGCTAGGGAGAAGGAGATGGTAATCGGGTAAGTTAAAATGTCACAGTGCCTGTTTTTCTTACCAAGATTTCAGTTATTTTTCTTGATTAAATGTTCCTCTACAAAGGATTTATTTCAAGCCTTTGGTTAATTTCCAGAGTCATCAAAAAGCTGATTTTGACAATTTTTGTTAGTCTTATTTCTTTTATGTATGAGAAAGGCTTTTCAAAGATTTTTACTTTATCATTTTCTCTAACCACACTCTCAATGTTCTTTTCAAAAGATTGAAATATTAAAAAATGTTTTATATATTTACTCATGTGGCTGCTATTTCTGTAGTTCTCCATTCCCTCTGTTGATTCATATTTGAAAATGATATTTTTTCCCTTCATGAAGGACTTTCTTTAGTGTTTTCTTTAGTGTGGGCTGGCTTATGATGAATATTTTCAGATTTATATATCTGAAATTGTCTTTTTTGGCCTTCATTTATTAGTGATTTACTTTTTAAAATAGTAACATTAAAAGAAACAACCTTGCAGAAAAATTCTGTGAATTTTAAAACATATTAATTTGTATGGTCATTTATATACAACAAGAATACAGAATAGTTCCATTAACCATAAAACTCGCTCTCTTTATTCCTTATCTTTATACACTGCCGTCCCATATATTCCCATAATTCATGGGAACTACTTGTCTTTTCTCCATTGCTGTTGTTTTTTGTTTTTCAAAATGTCATATAGTAAATGGAATCATACAGTATGTAAACTTTTGAGACTGGCGTCTCTCATTCAGCTGTATGTCTAGGAGATTTAAGTTGTTGAATACGTGGGTTCAGCAGTGAATTCTTCCTTTTAAATTTCAATTTTAATCAATTACTTTGAGTATAACTTACAATAAAATATAGACATTTAAAATGTACACTTCAGTGGTTTTTGATAAATGTTGTATGCCCATGTAACCACCATCGTACAGTCAAGCTGTGGAATATTTTCCTTACCCCTTGTGCCCCCTCGTAGACATTTTCCAACCCATTCCCATTCCCAGACAACTTCTGATCTGCTTCCTGTTATTCTTGTTTTGCTTTTTCTAGAATTTCATATTACAGTATGCACTCTTGTGTCTGGCTTCTTTCCTTGGCATAATGTTTGACATTCATCATTGTTGATGTCTGTACCAGTAGTTCATCTTTTTTGCTGGATAACATTTCGTTGCCTGGTTATAGTTTAGGTGACAATTGAAGAAGGCTATATATTTTTTGTTCTTTTAAAAATAGTACTGTAGCTTTGTTTTAAGTAGGTGTTATAAAGTACAGTATATTATGTAATGAAACTTCATTTATACTATTCTAAAATTATAATTATTTTGATGTAATTGTTTTTTACCTAACCCCTTTTTATTCCAGTTTAGAAAGATTAAAAAAATGCATATATAAAAATATGTTAAGAAATTTCCTGACTTTAGAATGTGAAATTGAAATCTGAATTTTAATGAGCATTGTTTTTAACATTAAGTTTTATTTTAATGAACAGCATAAAATAGTGTCTACTTGGTTTTATTTCAGTTATTAGTTGCTTTCCTCTACTTTACCTGAACTGTATGAGTCTGAAGGTATAAATGAATTGCTTTTCTGCGATCTCTTTAGTATTTTGTTTCTGAGCTGACCTAAATAGGATTTTCCATCTTTTAAAAAAGAAATTAATGAGAACTGTTTATTTTGACAGGCGTTTGGAAATGCAAAGACAGCTCATAATAACAATTCAAGTCGTTTTGGCAAGTTTATTCAAGTAAATTACCAAGAAACAGGCACTGTACTTGGGTAAGTGGCAATAGTAGGATTTGAAGCGTGTTTATATTTTCATTATTGCCCCTTTATAAATCATAGATTGTTCATTTGCTCTTTACTGAGAATAGTGACAGTGATGTCTGCATTACATGTTTTTCCTTTTTTTCCTTTTTGAAAAGTTCAAACCTGAGAAAAATTCTATGAATAGTGTAATACCCATACACCCTTAACTTAAGATTTATTACTTGTTAACAATTTGCTGCCTTTTCTTTATCTCTCTATATTATTCATACATTCAGTTTTTGAAATTGTTTTTGAATAAGTTGGGCATATAACTTGACCCCGTAATTATTTTATTTCCTAAAGCATTCCCAGCTACATTTTCCTACATAATATTATTGTTTACTCAAGAAATTTAATTTTGTTGCAATACTTCTCATTATACAGTCTATGATCAGAGTCCTCTGGTTGTGCCAGGGATATTCTTTATAACTTTTGTTTTTAATTAATAAACTTTATTTTTAGAGAAGCTTTAGGTTCATGACAAAAACAGGTAGAAAATACAGAGTTCCCATATACCTCTTTACTTTATCTTGAAGTTCTCCATATTATTAGGTTGGTGCAAAAGTAATTGCGGTTTTTGCTGCTTTTAACCTTTTTAAACCACAATCACTTTTGCACCAACCTAATATCTTGCATTAGTGTGTTCCATTTGTGTTGTATATTCTGTGAGCTTTGACAAGTGTAGAAAGACACATATTCACCCTCACAGTGTAATACAGAATAGTGTCATTTCCCTAAAATTCCTCTGTGCTTCGCCTGTTCATCTCTTCCTACTCTGTAACCTTTGGTAACCACCTATCTTTTTTCACTGTTCCCATAGTTTTGCTTTTTTCCAGAATGTCATGTAGTTGGGCTCATATAGTCTATAATCTTTACAGATTGTATATTTGATCCTTAAGACAGTTTCATGCCTTGGGAATGGCAGATGTTTATTTTCCCATTTTATGAATGAAATTCAGGCTGTTACTTACAGTTAAGTGACTACCTAAAAAGGTTAAACTTTCTCTTACATCAGTAATGAGCAGAAATCTCCATATTGAACAGTAAGTCAACAAATGCATATTGAACATTTAAAATTTTAACATTAAGTCAACAAATATGAGGTGTGATAAAAAATATGGTGAATGTTTAAATTTAAAAAAATTATTACAGTGAAAGACACATTGCCATTAATCTCCCTCAAAATACTCCCCCTTGCTTCAAACACACTTATCCCATCGTCCTTACCACATTCTGAAGCAGTTCTGGACGTCCTCTTTTGTGAGTGTCTTTAGTTGCACTGTGGTAGCTGCCTCCATGTCCTGAATCATTTTGACTTTGGGGAAGAGCCAGAAGTCGCATGGTGCCAGATCCAGTGAATAAGGTGGATGAGGGCACACTGTAATGTTTTTAATGGACAGAAATTGCCGTACCAGAAGCGACACAGAACGTTATCATGATGGAGGATGAATTAAAGACACGAAAGAGGACTTTCAGAACTGCTTCAGAAAGTGGCAAGGAAAATGGGATAAGTGTGTTCAAAGCGAGGGGGAATATTTTGAGGGGGATTAATGGCAATGAGTCTATTACTGTAATAAATTTTTTAAATGTAAACATTCACCGTATTTGTTGATCACATCTTGTATATATTGCACATTTTTATCTTTCACTTGATCATTCGTTAAACAAACATTTATGGAGTTCATTTTGAGTACCCGGCACTGTGCTAAGTTTGAGGATATAAAAACATGTAGACATGTTTCCTGCCATTAAAATTCTGTCTTTTGGGAAGATGGATATTTATATAAGCTGATTGCAGTAAATGAGATAAGTACAATGATTGTATGTGTCTGGAGGAGTTCACACAAAAAAGGTGATTTTTTATCTTGGATCTTGAAAATTTGCCAAGCAGGAAAAGTGGGAGATCACGTTATCAATTGCGGAACTTGCATTAGCAAATCAATGGAATCGTGACAAGAGCTTGGTGTACTTGAGGAGGTAGGTTCAGTAGCTACTGAGTATGGGCATAGAGTTAGTTTCACAATGTGAATAAAGCTCTAATGTTTATAATTTATCCTCTTGACAGTGGGAAGGAGATTTAAAAATTTTTATTATAAAAAATATCAAAACACAAAAGTAAAGAGATTAGTACAAGGGACTCCCACCCAGATTCAGTGGTTATCAAATTTTGCCATATTTCCTCATCTCTTTTCTTTTTTTATGCCAACGTATTTGAATAAACCATCCCAGATGGACATAGTATGGACATAGTGTAATTCACCCCTACATACTTCAGTATAAGGAACAAGTGAAAGTAGAGGAATAACATGATTAGATCTTATTATATAGGGAGGTAACTCTGGTATAACTTATGGATTAGAGGGGAGGAAAGAGATATTCAGGAGTATATTAGTGTAGTTGAAAGAGAGAGCCTTTGAGGTTAAACTAGACCTGGGTTCAAATCACAGTTCTGCTGTTTTACGAGCTGCATGATCTTAATATCTTTAAATATCAATTTCTCCACTTGTAAAATAGAGGCAGTGATATTTGCCATGCAGGTTGAGTATAAGAATTTAACACACTAGTTTATGTTAGTTCCTTTCTCCCATTTTAGACGTAAGATCCTGTTTGAGTAGTTTGGAGTAGAGGTGATAATGGTAATTGAGAAGTGATAAATTTCAGTTACCGGTGGTAGTAATGGTAATCGGTTTGCAAAGAAGGCACATTTGATTTTCATTTTAACGAATGAATGGAATCTACTGAACAGAGCGTGGGAATAGACTACAGAATTAGAAGTGGAGGGAAGACCATGAACAATACAATGAAGAGTAAATGTCATTCTTGAGGGAATAGCCTGTATATGGGAATGACTGAAATACAGAACATGCAGTGGGAGGGAACTGAGGGAAATAAAAGCTCAAGAGTCAGATTTTTAGCACAAGAGGTTTGTGTGAAGTAATTTGGATTCAGTAGTACAGCTTTTAAATTTATAGAACCTCTTTCTCTTGTTAGAGCTAACTGACTGCTCCAATTTGGGTAAGAGGTATTGAAGACTTGAAGGGTCCAGACTGGATAAAAAGAATAACATGAGGAATACAATTCATGTTTCTGTTCCTCATTACTTCAGGATAAAGTCAGTTCTTCTGGCACATGGTATATTGGTCCTTCTTGATCTAGTCTACTTGCCTATCTCATTCTCTAGCCACGTTAACTAATTATCTTCCCTGAAGTTGGTAAGTACCCTCCTTCTTTTTTGCCTTTACATAAAGGCAGTTCTCCTTGGCTTATTCTGGTCAGTCTTTCAGATTTCAGAGTCATTTACTCAGCCACTTACTAGATATGTTTGCTGAATGGTTACTATGTGCTATGTACTCACCCTCTGTAGGAATTCTTCCTTACATCCTTTTTCTTCTTGTATTGACTCTTATGTGTCTCTCTTGGTACATCTATAAAATCCTGGTCATTGCTCTATAAACCCTGTCGACTCAGTATGATAGCTGCTGGTTTACCTATTTCCCACACTAGTTTGTAAGCCCCTTGAGAACAGGTAGTGTATGACTTATTTCTGTATTTGAACATTGCTTAGCACAGTGCACAATTAATGAATACTTGTGGAGTAAATCAGTCAGTAATAAATTGATTCCAGAATGTGGCAACACCATGAAGATGTAAAGAAAGTATACCGTTGAGCCTTATTTAGTAGTCTGGTTGAAGTATAGTGTCTGAAAGAATGTATAGAGTGGTATATGAACCTGGAAGGAAAGTAAAGTCTTACATCATGGGAGGTTCTTATGTGCTATGTGTGCTATCTTATGAATTCATGAATTTAACATGGATAACACTATAACAGTGTCCATTACACAATTATAATGTTAAATGTACGAAAATGATCTGGATAGTATTCCTTACACTTTTCTATCTTCTCTGAAAAAAATTTGTCTACCTTATGTTAAGCTTGTTATTTATATCAACCAACTTTGTTTTTCTTCTAGTGCCTATGTTGAAAAATATCTACTGGAGAAGTCCAGACTCGTTTATCAGGAGCATAATGAACGGTATATATTTTCATTCGTATAATTAGATCAAGTTAACATTTGTATAATGCAGACTGACTTTTAGGATCTTTGTCTACTATGACCTTTAATTCAGTTTATATCATGCAAAGCTTTACATGTAATAGCTATTTCTGTCATGGGCAGAACAGTGTACTTTTTCTGCAGGTGCTAGGGGATTTTTTAATGGTGTACAGAACTGTTGCCCTTTTTAAAGTCTATGCAAACTGTCAGAACAAGGAAACTGGTATTTTTGTGCTCTTTGTGAACATTGTGCCTTTGGACCTTTTTCCATGTCTTGGTGCTCTTTCTCTAATTTGAGAAAAGTTTTTAGTAAAGCTCTTAATTTCATTATAATATTTGAGGTGTATGGGACTTCAGAGATGATATATGTAATCTTCAGATGAAGAAACCAAATTCGGGAGAGGTAAATGATTTGCTTCATGTTACAATGAGACAAAAATGAAGAGACAGAGTTTGAAGTTAAATAGACCTACATATTCAACTATTGAATATGCCTTTGGCATCTCACTTAACTTCTGTGTTACTTAGATATTTATTTTCATTTTACAGATAGAAAACTATCCTAGAGTTGTTTAGAGGATTGAATTAAATAACATTTGTAAAATGCTTAGTATGTTCCTTATAAATAATAAAAGTTCAATAACTAATAACTAACATTATCGTAATGAATTACCTGCAAAGTTAGGACTAGAATTCAGACTTTTCTGGTAACTTTTTTGTGGCTAGCAGATGAGAAAAATAGAAATTCGAGGTGTTGCACAATGACAGAAAGAGTTTCAGGAAGAGAATAGTTTCATAAAGACTTGCAGAGCTAACAGGCAGAAGGTTGTTACTTACTTTTTCTAACACCTTTTAGTGGAGTGAGTGGTAGGAATGTAAGCCTGGTTTCCTTGGTTTCGAAGAATCAGTGGGAGATGAAAATTCAGAGCTTGTAAACTGATTCTCTGTTATGTTCCTGGATTTGATTTGCAGATGTATATATAATCCTTATTAAATGTTACCAGATTTGGCTTGCCTAGTGTTTTGAGGATTTTTGTGTCTATATTCATAAGGGATATTGCTGTAAGTTAATTTTTTTTTGGGAAACTCCTGATGTCTTTGTTTGGTTTTGGTATCATGGTATAATACTAGCTCAGAGGATAAGAAGAGTTTGTGAAAGATTGGGTAAGTCTTCTTTACATGTTTGGTAGAATTCACCAGTGAAGCCATGTGGTTCTAGGTTTTTATTTGTGGAAAGTTTTGATTAGTAATTCAAACTTTTTAGTTGTTATAGATCGCTTTAGATTTTCCGTTTCTTTAGTCAGATTTGGTAGTTTTTTTGTCTTTCTAGGAATTTGTCCATTTCATCTAGGTTATTTAATTTGCTGGCAAATATATTGTTTATAGTATTCCCTTATAATATATTTTTATTTCCATGAGATTAGTAGTAATGTCCCACTTTTCATTTCTGAATTGGAGGTTTCCCCGTGTCTTAGCTTGTTTAGGCTGCTGTAACAAAATACCACAGGCGGGATAGCTTATAAACAACAGACATTTGTTTCTCACAGTTCTGGAGGCTGGGAAGTCTAAGATGAGGGCGCCAGCATGGTCGCATTCTGATGAGAGCCCTCTTCCTTGGTCCTCACGTGATGGAAGGAAGGTGATAGGGAGCTCTGCGGGATCTTTTGTAAACATCACTACTCCCTGCATGAGGGTTCTACCCTCATGGCCTAATCACCCCCAGAGGGCCCACCTCCTAATACCATCACCTTTTGGAATTAGGATATCAACATAGAAATTTGAAATTTCAGACCATACAAACCTCCACCCTCTTTTGCGTCAGTTTAGATAAGTTTGTCAATTTTGATGATCTTTTCAAAGGACTAAGTTTTGGTTTTATTGATCTCTCTCTCTCTCTCTCTCTCTCTCTCTCTCTCTCTCTCTCTCTCTCTCTCGTTTTTCTTTCTATCCTATTCCCAATTTTATTTCTGTTCTCATGCTTATTACTTCCTTCTGCTTGATTTGGGTTTAGTGTTTCTTTTTTTTTTTTCTAGTTTCTTAAAGTGGATTGAGGTTATAGATTTGAGATCTTTTAAAATATGGATTTACAGCTATAAAGTCCCACTGAACATAGCTTCACCTGTTTCTTATTTTTTAGTATGTTGTATTTTTGTTTTCATGCAACTCAGTGTCATTCTCTTTTTTTTTTTTTTTTTTACTTTTAAAACTTAATTAGGGTAACTGGTTAATAACATTACGAGGGTACTTTATTTTACTTGATTTATTAATTTTTATTAAATTTATTGGGGTGACATTGGTTAGTAAGGGTATAGAGATTTCAAGTGTACAGTTCTATAATAGATCACTTATGTAGTCCATTGTGTGTTCATCATCCAGAGTCAATTCTACTTTTGTCACCATATATTTGACCCCCTTTACCCTGCTCTACCACCCTCCTCCTTCCCTACCCTGTGGTAACCACTAAATTGTTGTCTGTTTGTTTGTTGCTTTCAGTTTTATATCCCACATATGAGTGAAGTCATATGGGTCTCGATTTTTTTCTGCCTGACTTACTCGCTTAGCACAATAATTTGAAGATCTAACCATGTTGTTGCAAATGGCAGTACAGTGGTACCTCGGTTTTCAAACATAATCCGTTCTGGAAGACTGTTGGAGTTCTGCAACGTTTGAAAACTGAGGCACGGTTTCCCCATAGAAAGTAATGAAAAATGGATTAATCCATTCCATACCTTTAAAATCAACCCCTAAAACTGCAAATTTAGCATGAATTTTACTATCTAATGAAACCATTGATCCATAAAATTGACGGCATTCGTAAACCAAAATGTTCATCGATGGAGATGTTTGAAAACCGAGGTACCACTGTATTTCATCTTTTCTTATGGCTGAGTAATATGCCATTGTATGTATGTACCACATCTTCTTTATCCAATCACCTATCGAAGGACACGTTGGTTGTTTCCATGTCTTGGCCACTGTGAATAATGCTGTAGTGAACATAGGGGTATATATTTCTTTATAGATAAAAGTTTTCAGATTTTTTTGGTAGATGCCCAGGAGAGGGATTGCTGGGTTGTATGGTAATTCTAGTCTTAATTTTTTGAGGAACATCCATACTATTTTCCATAGTAGCTATACCAGTTTACATTTCTACCAGCAGTGTATGAGGGTTCATTTTTCTCCAGTCTCTCCAACACTTGTTATTACTTGTCTTGTTGATAACAACCATTCCAACAGGTGTGAGGTGGTATCTCCTTGTAGTTTTGATTTCCATTTCCCTGATGCGCATGAATGTCCATATTACCTAAAGCTATATACAAGTTTAATGCAATACCCGTCAAAATCCCAATGGCATTTTTAAAAGAAATAGAACAAAAACCCATCAGATTTGTATGGAATCACAAAAGACCACAAATAGCCAAAGCAATCCTGAGAAAAAAGAACAAGGGTGGAGATATCACACTCTCTGAATTTGGCTTGTACTACAAAGCGACAATGTCAAAATAGCATGGTATTGGCAGAAAAAAGACCAATGGAACAGAATTGAAAACCCAGAAATAAACCCACATATATACAGGCAGATAATTTTTGACAAAGGAATCAAGAACATACAATGGAGAAAAGAAGTCCTCTTCAGTAAATGGTGCTGGGAAAATTGGAAAGCCATGTGCAGAGAATGAAACTAGGCTGCTGTCACCATATATCAAAATTAATTCAAAATGGACCAAAGACCCAAACATAAGACCTGAAACAATAAATTACATAGAAGAAAGTGTCAGTACTAAACTTAAGGACCTTGTGTTCAGAGAGGATTTTATGAATTTGACCTCAAAGGCAAGGAAAATAAAAGCAAAAATAAATGAATGGGACTATGTCACTTTAAAAAGCTTCTGCACAGCAAAAGAAACCATCAACAAAACAAAGAGGCAACCAACTGAATGGGAGAAGATATTTGCATATAATACCTTTGATAAAGGGATAATAACCAAAATATATAAAGAACTCATACAACTCAACAACAAAAAACAATCCCATTAAAAAATGGACAGAGGACCTGAACAGACACTTCTCCCAAGAAGACATACAAATGGCCAACAGATATATGAAAAAATGCTCAATGTATTTTCTAATTTCCTATGTGATTTCTTCTTTGAACTTTGGTTATTTAGGAGTATGTGGATGAATTTCCACATATTTGTGAATTTTGGAAATTTCTGTTACTGATTTATAGTAATAGGATTGTCAGAGGACATACCTTGAATGATGCCGTCCTCTTACATTTTGTTGAGACTTGATTTTTAGTCTAACATTGTCTATTCTGGAGAATATTCCATTGGTACTTGAAAAAATATGTATCCTGCTATTGTTGGATGGAGTATTCTATAGATGTCTCTTAGGTCCAGTTGGCATTAATGTTTTCCAAGTTCTTTTTTCCCCTTTTGACCTTGTGTCTAGTTGTTCTGTTCATTATTGAAGGGGTGGGGAGAGGTTGAAATATCTCAGCACTTTTGAATTGTTTATTTCTTCCTTTAGTTCTGTTAGTTTTTACTTCATATATTTTGGAGCTCTGTTTTCAGATGTATTTATGGTGACAATTGATACAGCTTCCTGATGGATTGGCCCTTTTGTCATTATAAAATGACCTTTGCGTTTAGTAAAAATTTTTGTCTTAAAGTCTATTTTATCTGATGTAAGTATAGACAATTCAACTTGCTTTTGGTTATTGTTTGCATGATGTCTTTTCTATCCTTTTACTTGTAACCTATTTATGTCTTTGAGTCTATAGTGTATGTCTATTGTAAGAAGTGTGTAGTTAGATCTTTTTTTAAAAAACCCATTCTGCCAGTTATTTACCTTGAGACTGAAGTGTTTAATCCACTTGGATGTAATTACAACCTAGGATTTATGAATATTATTTTGCTATTTGTTTTGTATGTGTTTTATGATGTTTTTGTTCCTCTAATCTTCTGTTACTGCCTTGTTTTATATTAAAGAGACATTTTCAAGTGTGCCATTTTAATTCCATTGGTGTTTTTCTTTTATTATATAGTTGAACTTTGAACAACCTGGGTTGAACTGCATAGGTCTACTTACACACAGATGTTCTTCAGTAAACACATACAGTGCTATAAATATATTTTCTCTTCCTCTTGATTTTCTTAATAACATTTGCTTTTCTCTAGCTTACTTTATTGTAAGAATACATAACAAATGAGGTGTGGCAATTAAGTTCGAGAACCTGCCACCGTGTGCTTATATTGGCAGCACTGTACAAACAGCTCGGTAAGGTTTCATAACCTTGGTATATCAGTGTCTCACAGCTGTGTCCCTGTCGATGTGTGGCTGTGTCTTGCTGAGTGGTGTTCATTACTGTTGTTGCATGTTTCTGTGTACTGTCACCAGAAAATCTGAGCTTGAATTACCGCAAAAAACAAACATTAAATTTCTTGTTAAACTTGGCAAGAGTGGAAGTGAAATCAGGGACATGTTAGTCCAAGTTTATGGGGATAATGCCATGAAGAAAATGGCAGTGTACAAATGGATTAAACGTTTTTCTGAGGGGAGAGAACATGTCACTCACTGCTGAAGAGAGGTCAGGGCGGCCAGTAGCGAGCAGAACTGATGAAAATATTGCAAAAATTCATCGAATTGTGTGTCAAAATCGTGGGCTGACTTTGAGAAGCATAGCTGACCAAGTAAACATTGGTAGAGAAAGTTAGGAAAACCTTAACTGAAAATCTTGGCATGAAAAAAGCGTGGGCAAAAATGGTCCTGAAGGAGCTCACCGATGAGTCGAAGGAGAGTCGAAGCTTGCCAGTACCTTTTGGAGAGGCAAGATGATGTTTTGGGCCATGTTATCATTGGTTATGAAACATGGGTGTACCAAGATGACCCTGAAACAAAGCATCAAAGTGCACAGTGGAAGTCAGCCAATTCTCCATGACCTACAAAGTTCCGTCAGTCCAAATCAAGAGTCAAAATGATGTTGCTAACCTTTTTTGATATCAGAGGGATTATTCATTATGAATTTGTACCAACTGGACAATTAACCAAGGTTACTATTTGGAAGTGCTGAAAAGCTGCGTGAAAAAGACAAAAACAACCTGAGCTTTTTGACAACAATTTATGGGTCTTGCATCACGACAATGCACCAGCTCACAGGGAGTTTTCAGCCAGGAAACAAATAACTGTATTGGAACACCCTCGTTACTCACCTGATCTGGCCCCCAATGACTTCTTTTTTTTACCTGAAGATAAAGAAAATACTGAAAGGAAGACATTTTGATGACGTTCAGGATATTAAGTGTAATACGATGACAACTCTGATGGCCATTCCAGAAAAAAGAGTTCCAAAACTGCTTTGAAGGGTGGACTAGGCGCTGGCATCGGTGTATAGCTTCCCAAGGGGAGTACTTCGAAGGTGACCATAGTGATATTCAGCAATGAGGTATGGAGCAGTTTTTCTAGGATGAGTTTGCGCACTTAATTGTCTGACCTCGTAATACATATGACGTACAAAATGTGTGTTAATTGAATTTTTATGTTATTGGTAAGGCTTCCAGTCAACAGTCGTCTATCAGTAGTTAAGTTTTTGAGGCATCAAAAGTTAAATGTGGATTTTTGACTGCACAGTGAGTTGGTGCTTCCAACTTGCATGTTGTTCAAGGTTCAGCGGTATATTTCTTGACTTATTTTCTTAGTGGTTGCCCTGGCAATTACAGTTAACTTTTTAACAATCTGGCTTAGATTTATAACAACTTACTTTTTCATAGTATACAAATAATTTTGCTGCTCTGTAGTTCTATTCCTTTCCCCCTTCTTTGTGCTGTTATCATACAAATTACATTTTTATAATAGGTCCATCAATGCAAATTTGTAATTATTGCGTTTTGCAGATGTCCTTAAAATTTTTGAGGAAAAAAATGTTATAAACAAAAAATAAATTTATACTTTTTTTATATTTACCTATGTAGTTACCTTTACTAGTGCTGTTTATTTTTTCTTGTTTAATTGAAGCTTATCTAGTCTCCATTCATTTCAGTGAGAAAAACTCTCTTTTAGTATTTCTTGTAGGGCTTATCTGCTAGCTATGAAGTCTCTTTGGTTTTGTTTATCCGGCTATGCCCTAATTTCTCCTTTATTTTTAAAGGATAGTTTTGCTGGATGTATAATTATTGATCAATAGTTTTTTCCTCTCAGTACTTTGAACTTGCTATCTTTCTGTCATGGTTCTTGATGAGAAATTAGTTGGTAATATTATATTAGGATTCCTTGAAGCATTTCTCTTATGTTGTTTAGACATTTTTTCATTGTCTTCCTATAGTCTTGATTTGTCTAGGTTTTTATCTGTTTGAATTTTCCTCCCTGGAATTTGTTGATTTTCTAGGATGTGCTGATTAATGTTACTTATCAAATTTGGGGAGTTTTTGGTCATTGTTTTTTCTAATATTTGCCCTTTTCTTTCCTCTCTTTTTGGGATTCCCCTTGTGCATAAGTTGGTGTCCCACATTAAGCATGTGTTGGTGTCTACTTAATGGTGTCCCACAGATCTCTGATACTCTATTCATTTTTCTTCATTCATTTTTCTTTCTGTTCCTCAGACTAGTCTCAATTGACCTAGCTTCACGTTCACTGATTCCTTCTTTTATCTGTTCAGATCTGATGTTGAGCTCCTCCAGATTTTCATTTTATGACTACATATTTTTCAACTTTAAATTTCCTTTTTGATTTTTTTGTTAAGTTCTATGTATTTATTGATAATCTATTTGATGAGACATTATTTGATATTTCCCTTTAGTCCTTTAACTATGGTTCTTTGGATATATTGAAAACAATTGATGAAAAGTCTTGTCTAGTAAGTAATGTCTGGGCTTCCTGAAGGACAGTTACTATTGAGTGTTTCCCCCCCCTTTGTGTGTGTTATACTTACTTGTTTCTCTGCCTGTCTCATAAATTTTTGTTGAAAATTGGACATTCTAAGTAATCATGTGGGCAGTTCTGGAGATGAGATTCTCCCCCTCTCAGGCTTTATGGGGGGTTGTTTTTGTTCCTGATGTACTTTTCTTGACTCTTCTGAAATAACTTCATGAGGTCTGTATTCTTTTTCGAGTATGGCCACTGAAGTATATCTACTTGGTTAGCTAATGATTAAACAGAGATTTCCTTAAATGCTTGGAAAGTTTCCTCATCTTTGACTCAGGGCTCTGTGTGTGTATTGGGCCATGCCTTTCCCACTCAGGTAGGCATTTGATAATTCTGCCTTAGCCTTTACTTTCTGCTTGTGCAGACCTTCATGGTTAGGCAGAAGAGAGAGCTTGCTCCCTCTGGTCTTTGCTGAGTTGGGAAGCAGCCCTGGGTGCGTGCACAGCCTCATGCATGCACATGGCCATCCGGATTCCCAGGAATATATTGGAGCTTTTCAAAGACCGTGTGATCTTATCTCCCAGCTTTTTCCTTTATGTTTTTGGTTAGCCTATAGTTTGCCTCAGCATTTACCCACTGCTTCAAACAACGACATATAAAAAAAAAAGCCTGTAATTGTTTTCTACAAATGCCCTAGGGAAAAGAGTTTCACACTGGAGTGATTTTGGGTCAGGTCAAATAAACACAGTTTTGAATGTAGCTTCTACCAGGGAACCACCAGACAGTTCAAATGATGATATTTTTCAGGGACCGAGCCTCTGAATGAGCTCCAACCCTGTTCTGTCCTCTTTTGGAGATTGTCAGGCTTCTGGTGTTCACCACGACTGTAAGCTGTTGGTTTTGAAGGCTACCATGGATCTGGAGAGCGGGAGATGGAATAGGACAAGTTAAAAGGCCACAAAGCTTACTGTTTTTACTGAGAAATTAGCCATTTTTCTTATGTAAATACCTCTGGATTGTTGTAGGCTTTTGGTTAATTTCCAGAGTTCTAAAAAGTTGATGTCAGCAAGTTTACTTGTTTTCTAACTGGTTTTTGGAGGAGGGAATTTTCAGAGGTCATAAGTTTGCCTTATTGCCACCTTCACCCCTCTTTTAAATTCAGTATCCAAAGCATTATTTTACAGTACTTATATGTTGAACTTATTACCTTTGTATTAAAAAAATGTAGCAAAACTAAAACATTTTACTAAAAAATTAATGTTTGTTTTTTTTCCCCCCTTAAATGATAAGCATAGATCATGTTCATTATAAAGCCATACTTCTTTGTTTCCAACAGGAACTATCATGTATTCTATTACCTCCTGGCAGGAGCAAGTGAAGAAGAGAGGTTAGCATTCCATCTGAAACAACCAGAAGAATATCATTATCTCAATCAGGTAAGAGTTCATAAAAAGCATTTTAAAATGTAGGCCATTATTAAACTTTAGCTCTTGAGGAAAGTTTTTTTTTTCTAGTACTTTTTTACCCATATCTGGCAATGGATATTAGCTAGCATTTTCTTACATGCAATCTAAAAATTTGCGTGATACAGTTCTCAAAGTTAAAAATTTTTACTCTCATGAGTTTGAAAAGATTATTTATATGTATGCCTTTTGATTTTTGTGAGACTCTTTAAGAGAATAATAAAATGTTTATAGGTATCTCTATATTAGAAAAGTGTTTTACTCTTTTCAGAGTGATTTACCTTTTACAGACCACGCATGTTAAATGTTACTAAAGTTTAATGCTTGTCCTTTGCAAGGCATTACTTGAAACCTTATTTGCATATTTCAAAGTCTAATACATATACCTCTTTGCATGATAACTGTGATACTGACTTAGTATGATTATTTTTATAATTTAGTGAATGATTCTATTAAACACTCAATATGAACTTCATCAAAGTGTTACCTGAACACTGTATCTAAGAGATAATTAGCGAAGTATAATAACCATTACTTCTACCTAACTAATCTGCCTTACTTTCAGATAACAAAGAAACCCCTCAGACAGAGCTGGGATGATTATTGCTATGACTCTGAGCCGGTCAGTACAAGTACCTAAACACTCTGTTCCTGTTAAAGGACCCCTCACCTTACTCATTTGCATCTATCTTGTGACTTAGAAAGAAAATCAGCTGGCGTACAAACAATCTAGGAAAGAAGATAAATCAGTGTTTAATTTCTTTGAATTGATTTGTATGTGTATGGTTTGTTGATTGAAAACCAGTCAATTTCCATTTTTTGGATTTTTTTCTGCTAACATTTAGGCTATATTCAGTATTTGATAAATAATAAATTGATTGCATTCCTAATTTCAGCATTGATGTAAATCTTTATGAACTACAGGTTTTTTTCTTGACATTTTTTTCAATTATTTTTTAGTGGTTTCATTACTATTCATCCCTTATTTTAAAAATTACGTCCTTCCTGTTTTATTTGTCAGTTAACAGTCTTTTATATAATGAATACTTATATAGTTTTTCTTTGAATTTTGTAATAGCAAGAGAGGTTACAGCCTTTATGTAATTTTCCAAAAATTAAGAATTGAAATTCGTATAAATAAGATTACATTTTAAATTGAGTGATTTAAGGGCATATACGAAATAATGTGCTATAAAATTATTAGGTAAATTTAGCTTTATTTATTATATTTTATAAGGACAAGTATATTGTCATAAAAAGAGCACAAAAAAATCTTTTTTCCTTCCCTTCGGTTTGCAGTTAGGTCAGATGTAAATGGCTGTAAACAAATGCTCATCTGTATCTATTAACTAATGAACTAATTTATTAACTAGTCATTCTGGAAACATAGCGTCTTAGTCCTTGTTTTAAATAACCATGACTTTAATTCTTAACTGCACGTAATTACAAACTCCACTAATTACAAAACTAGTTTATTTCAGAATTGAAAATTAATGGACATTAATTTTTTCCTTTGGACAAAGTTTAATTGCATTACCATTTCATAATAAATGAAGTAATTTATGGTATCAGGTTTAACACTTAGGAAAATAAATTTTAGACATTTAAATTAATAGATAAACTTTGGTAGAAAAATTTTATGCTGTTTTGCCACTCTTGATAGGCATCCATTTACTTAGTACACCAAGTGACTATGCCTCACTAGGAAATAGGTAGGAGACCTGGAAACTCATGGCCAATATGAAGCTTGATTGCCTGTACAGATAATGGTCTTTATCTGAACTTCTGTGAGTACTAAATTAGACAGTGCCTCTGAACAGCTTGATAGAGTGCTTAATACTTAGTAAGTGCACAGTAAATGTTTCCACCATTGCTGCCATCATTGGAACCATTATTACCCATCTTTTCCTTTTAGAAACACTTTGTAGCCATACTCTCCTACTCTCTTAAGAACACTATCATCACTACCCTCCTGCTTATTGTGTTTTCAAAGCTATTATAATTTGAACTCTGATTAATTTCTGTTGCTTTTTCTCACAATTAATGCAAGCATGCAATCTGCGGATCTTTTGATGTGTTCTTTCCTCTTAGCTCCTTCTCATAGTGTATTTTGGGGCGAACTAAACTTTATTTCCCTCTGACTTATTAGAACTTATGTGACTAGCATTATAGGAAGAGAGGATTGTTAAGGACTGTTCTGCCACTGGTGTTATATTACTTATACATTTTATGGGATTGTATAAATGACTCCAAGGGGAACTATAGTGAGAAAATTGCTTTTAGCAGGGGACCTGGTGTTGCCAATGTATGGTGATTTGATTCCTTGTAAGGATTATCCTATTAAATAAGCTCAAGCAACTAGTGTTGCATGGGACAGAGCAGAGGATTTAGAACTGGGCAGATTTTGTTTTGGCTACCCCTGTCATTTAGGTGCACTTTTTTACCCTCCAACTCTGTTTTCTCCCTTACAAATAGTTGTACAATTATGTGTATATGCCTGTAATTATCTCCTCGTGTTTCGAGGAGTTAATGAGATTATATATGTTAAGTGACTCTCATAGTGACTCCCATATGTGGAAGATATTTAGTAAATGCTAATTTCCTTCTTTAAATGGTAATAATCTAATAGTTCTAACTTCAAGCTGGTGTTGAGTAACTTCAATATAAAGGGTTAGTCTCACCTAATTTTTGCATTTTTCTGAACCAAGCTTTGAATGATTTTAGGGTCCAATTATCAGGCAGAGTTTTAATGAGAATTGTCATAGTAAGTCCCAGAATTCTGTCATGTCTACCATGCTGCAGAGGGATTAGAATTTACTATCTTGTTGAGACCAAGTTCACACCTTGGTCATTACTATCTTTACAGGAGCCCAAACGTCTCCTGTAAATACCTACCTGGCAGCCTATTTCCCCAGGGTGTAGACCTGCTGCAGTGCAGGTGGGTCCTGACGCAACGTGGGCAGGATCACCTGAGTCTAGTGTTTCCAGTTCTGTCTATTTGAAGTATTTCTACAGCACAAAGACTCTGCTGCCATTCCCTTCCTGAGAGTATATGTTTGTGGTCACTCCCTCAAATATTGCCTTTCTGGCATTACTCTTCACTTGGTGCCAGTCCAATATAAGGTCTTGCTGCACAACTTTTTTTTTTGTTTTTTTTTCCCCCCATTTAAAAACCACTTTAACATCCATATTATATTTGATCCTTATAAAACCTCCTGGTTGGAGTTAGTATGATTACCTTTCACATGAAAAACAGCAGTGGCTCAGAATTTAAGTGACTTCCCCCATGGTGGTGAAACAAATTAGTGTAACTGGGATTCTAGTCAGGTTATTTCATTTATTATATATTCACATTCATATTCTTCTCTTAAATGATCCCCAGTATCGTTACTAGCTCTCAATTGCTGTGATTTATGTCCTGCACTATCAACTGGTAGTTATAACAAGTATGATTTTCCAAACACTACTCTAAAAATTAGAGACAACATAGAAAATAAAAAGTCTAATTTGATTATACCCTTTACTTTCTCTCCTTCATATCCACATTAAATGCCTACTGCATGCCTGGCTTATGGGCACTTGTAAATGAGAGAGGCTTCTCATCATTCTATACAAAGGGAAAAAAGACTGATCGCGTGAAAGAACAGTTTGGTGTGTTTGTGTAGAGTATGCAGTGGCATGTTATCAAGTAAGACCAGAGCTTGAGCTGAGTTAGACAAGAGGAATCAGCTATCTTTTGTCAGAGGAACAGGTTGTAACAGTTGTGGATTAGTGCCCTGCCTTATTCTTTGAAACTTACCAGTTTACTTTCTCAATATTATGTATATGTTGTTATATTCATTTGGGGAGCAGCTAACACTATCAGTTATGAGAATCATTGCTATATCATTGAGTTTACATAGTGGAAGCATAGCTTTTCTCCTTCCCCACTTATTTGTTATAGAAAAATGTTTACTAATTCATAAAATGAATGAGCTGTGGTTTGGGGGGAAGAGAAGCAAGAGCATTTTAAAATGCTTAACTATCGGTAAAAAATATGTCAAAATTTTTAGTGAGTAGGACATTGTCATGGTTGTAGAAATGTGTCTTAAAATTGCTTACCAAAATTTTTATAGGCAGACAATTACATGCATGGGTTCTCAGAAGGAATTCTTCTTGAAGTGAATTTAGAGTTAAACTATGCATATGGACCTTTCCATATAGAGAATAAACATATTTTTATAACAGCATTCTAAGCCTTACTATTTAATTTTAAGCTATACAGATATATTCATTAACTTATTTTTACAGTGAAGCATGTTGTACATGGTAGATGCTTGATAAATACTTTTCAAAAAATAAGTGAACATTTATTTCTCAAAAAGGAGTGTTTCATTCAGTTCAGTACTTAGTAATTCAATGATTATATATTTACTTCAATAATTACCTACTTGTCACTGACTTGATGTTGGAGATCTGCAGTGAATACAACAGATAGCAGTTCATGCATTTATTGAGTACTTGATAAAGCATTACATAGGAGGATAGGCATGAACAAAAGTAAATATGTCTGAGGAGGTTTTTGAAAATGTAAGTAATGGATTGTGAGAACGTAAGTAAAGGGATTTAAAGACTTATGGGTACAGTGTTAATGTTTCACTTTTTTGGGAACTGAAAAAGAAGGGTTACTCTAAAAAAGTAATATTTTTTAATCTGGTAGTCCACAACTGTTTATACTGATTCATATGATGAGTATTCTTTGCAGGTTTTTGTACTTTAACATATACTTGTTTCTTTGCTGATTGATTACATGTTGTTTATATTATTTCATTAGGAGCTATTTATATCTAACATCTGTATAACAAACACCTTTATATCATATAAATCTAGGCTTCACTTCTCAACTAAATTACTGCTTCTTCTAAAATTTATTTTCGTGTCCTAGGACCTAGTGCAGTGACTTGAAATATGCATAGGCATTTACTAAATATTTGTTGAATAAATAATATTTGTTTGTGCAATTTAGCTCTCTTGAGTGCTTTGGGTCTCCAAAACTCTTCAAAACCTCTTAAAATTAAATTTGGAATAATATGTTACTTTGGAGACTCTTGCCTTGGTGATTGTGAAAGGGAGACTAAAAGGTAACTTACTGGTATTTTGGTAAATATGTGTTTAGTTTGCATACCTATAGTAAGATAAAAGGTCTAATGAATTTGACTGTATCTAAATATTTCATCAGCTCTAATTTGTTCATACATAGGTATACTCATCTAAAATTACTATGTTTCTGAGTGGTTTATGTTAGTTTCCAATAGGTAATCTTTATTTCCCCCTTTTTTCATTTATAAGCAGGATTGCTTCACAGTGGAGGGGGAAGATTTGAGGCATGACTTTGAACGCTTACAACTGGCCATGGAAATGGTAGGATTTCTTCCCAAGACACGAAGACAGTGAGTTTATTTATTGTATCCTTATACCCTCAGTAGAAAACAAATTATGATTTGTGTTTCAAAAATTCCTCTTCCTTGGTCCTCTGAAACAGTTTTATTATATTCCTGATCTAGTGCCTCTTCCATCTTAGGTGTTGCTTAGAAAATTAATTTTTCTAAAAGACTTATTTTTAATTGCTTTTTTTGTCATGTATTCTTTGAGATTTTTTTGAGAATCAGTTGAAAGCTGGAGCTGTTCTTCCTGTAAAATATAAACCCATAAACATTTGCATATAATTCTAAGAGTTCATGGTGCCCTTGAAGCCGCTTCATGAACCTTACTTAAAAACTGGTACTTTATAACACTATTTTTATAGTTTCTTGTTTTCTATATTATTGATCTCTAATCTTACTAAGGTACGCATACCTATAAGTAAAACATAATTTTCCTCTGTAAATTTATGTCTATTGTAACATATTTTGTTCATTTTACTAAATATAAACAAAATAGAAGTGTAAAAAGGTTGAGTAAAAGGTGAAGTAAGTTATATTTAAAATAAAATAAACTATTTAAAGTTAAAGACAGCCTTGACTCTCACCAGAAGAAAATAGTAACATAACTATTCTTTTGAGGAAGGAATTAGTGTTAATAAATATGTCAGATCTGATTATATTGTCAACTTTCAATCTCATAGGAGGAGTTGAAAAATACCAGCTCTGTCATTTTCTTGTTTGCTTGTAATTACATTATTGGAATGAATCTTCAATTAGCAGATTATTTACCAGAATCTTTTTATGAAAGTTAAGTTAAAACCAAATAATGTAATATATAAATATGCAAACCCATTTAATTGGTGACATAAGCTGCAATTCCTTTGAAAGTTACTAAATAAATGAGAGTACGCTATCAATTCCTCCATGCTGCATTACTTACATTCTTCTCTCAGTATACTACATTTATCTCACGTGACACCTGACTGGCATATGAACTAAAGTGTCCATCTATGTATTAAATAATAGTGAAACAATTTCATTTTTTAAAGATAGCATAAGATAGATAACGTAAGTTGGAAACACACACCAAGGGATGACTTTTATATTTTGTGATTTGACAGTATCCCATATTGGTAACCACTGGAAATACTACGTTTTTAGTAGCCTGACATTCAGTTTGACCCTTCCCTATCACTTAATTATCTTCAGGTATTCCCTAACACAAGTTTTGCATTTTTACTAGACTGATGGTGTTGTCTAAAACTTCATGTTGTAGTCTGAATATTTAATGTTTTCTCCATTCCATGAAGGAATGATGTTCATGTCTTTGTCACTCATTCAAATACTTGAGGTATTTTGGATATCATGTGTACCGCAGTTACCCTCTCGTGTGACCATGATTGACTGCTCATAAATCAGCACTACTACACTCAGATCTACCCCAGAATCCCTCTAAACACCACCCTGCAGGCAGCTAGAAATTTGGCATGTGAATTGAAACTTGTGTGCTTTAGAGTACTACCTTTTTAATGACATTTTCCTTAACTGTGCATTGTTCCTACCTTCTGTATTTTAAGATATCCTGCCCTGTAGTAATTTGTTGTTACCTTCTAATGCAAGATGATAAGCCTTTTGAGAATAAGGATTCTTGTTCATAGTTATGAATCTTTTTTATATTGAATTATGTATAGTATATTGATTGTTTATATGATATTTCTTATTGTTGGAGACTATCTGTGCATCACATATGTATGTGTGAGAAAACATTAATGTGCTGATTTTTGAACCCAAAATCCTGAAACAATGTAATTAGCAACCATATAAACTACTGCTAAAAACAGTTTTTAAAAAATGGCTTAGGAACTTGTGTTTTTATGTTTTTTGGCTTCCATTAGCATTTATAATGTTTCAGTTGATACTGAATTTCCTCTTTAATGCAGAATACTTTTATGATTTTTTTCCTTTATAATTGACTTGTATTTTGATTCATGTTAATGATTCAAACTTTTAAAGAATTTTAATTATCTGTGAAATTAAGCGTATCAATTAGATGTTGATTCTAATTGATAGGTTTAATTTCACAGATAATTAAAATTCAGGACCTCTGAAAGTAATAGTCCCTAGAGTAAATCTTTGTTTTATTTAGAATATTTCCTAATTTTAGGAAAATACATAGTTAAAATTTCCTAGTCATTAATAGGACACATTCATCCTAAGGAAATAATTGGACAAGGCACAAAGATGTGTGTATACAGGAATTTCCAGGAATCACTTTTAGATGGAGTGTTCAGTTGTGTTAAATGCCGTTGAGATGTCAGGTAACTATAGGACATAATACACTCTTCTTAGTTACATGGAGGTCCTTGGTAACCTCTATGAGACACTTTAGCGGGGGGCAGATGCCGGAATGTGGTAGTAAATACGAATGACAAAGTGAAGACAAGGAGTATAAGTTAACATTTTAGTAAGCTTTTTTGTGAAGGGAAGTGGAAGATGTGGGATGTAGGATGGATTTTTTAAAGTAAGAGAGAAGCGAACGTGAGATTGTTTTGATAGAAAGTTCTTGTAGGTTCAGGTGAGAGACAGGAAAGAGGTATAATAATGTTCCCGAGTAAACTGGAGTTCATGGGATGGAGAGCACACGTGGAGGGAGTAGTGTTGACTGGAAGAGGGACATGTGTTCCTCTGAGACGGGAGGGAAGGACAAAACAGAAGGTCCATATGAAGATGTTTCAGTCGGGGCCTGATATTAGATAATATTCTCCAGTGGCCTCAGACTGTTTTTAAAAAGCATTTCTCAAGGGTGCCATAATACGATGTGGGAAAGCACTTCTTAAATTTAGCTACTAATAAAAAATCACCTAGGCTTGGTTAAAAAATACAGATTCCAACGCTTTTCCCTTGAAGATTCTGATTCAGTAGATCTGAAATGGACAGTGTGGGGAAAGGGCATTCCATTTAGGATGAAAAGCATTTTGAAAGGCATGAACTTCAGAAACACTACAGCAGATTCTACAGACAACTGGTGTACAGAAACTACTACACACAATAGCAAGAAGTCCCTTTCAAATAACTTTATCTGGCAAGTGGTACAAGATTCAGACACCAGCAAGTAGTCTTGTTCAAATAACTGTATCTGACAAGTGGTACAGTACTGAAATTAAGGTTGTATAAAGCACTTTGCACAATGCCTAACACAGTAAGCACTTAATAAATTTTAGTGATTCTCATTTCTTACTTTCTAAAGACTAAATACTACATATTTGTGCTGGTTTATTGGCTTGATTAGAATTTTTGGGATGAAGTAAGCTTCAGAGAATGCACACAAGCAAGCTATAATTTGTGGTTTTATTTTTGCAGGATTTTCTCTCTTCTCTCAGCAATACTACATTTGGGTAATATCTGTTATAAAAAGAAGACATACCGGGATGACTCCATAGACATTTGTAATCCTGAAGTTCTGCCTGTTGTCTCAGAATTATTAGAAGTGAGTGATTACATTCTCATTTGTCATTTCAAATACTGGGTAACTTCTCAGTTTTTATTTTGTGTAACCATTTTGTAGGGGTAAATGGGTTAATGCTTTTTATTAATAATAGTGTTTCTCTAAAAGATGAATTTTTGCTTTTTGAGTGTGCCACAATCTTTAGAAGATTTGGGTTTCCTTTCCTGCCTTCCCTTGCCCCAGATATCCACAATCCCTCAATTTGCTGGAGAGGATGACTATTTCCCTCTAGACTATAGAATGTTCTATGCCTGTGCTTGTTTTTCTTCTTCTACATTTGAGATTTCTTTTCATACTAAGATTTTGGTTAGATTATTTTATTTGAAGATTGGGTAACTGGATGGACGGGGAGAAAAGGAATCCTTTTTCTTCATAGCTAAATAGGAACCAGAGGTGATCTCCTACCGTGCTTCTTTCACATCAAAGACTTTATTACCTTATTCTTTCTTTCTGGAATGATGATTTCTCATGTGTTCCCAGCTAACTTCTCATCTTGGCCAGATTCATCTTAACAGGGGTATTATTTTTTTATAGGCCCTCTTCTCTGACAGAGTAAAGAAATACACGTGTGTAGACTAGACTGGGTATTTTCATATGTCTACAGAAATTTTTGTGTACCATCTATGTATAAAAATATGAGGTCATCCTGATGTTTCTAATTTATCACGTGTCATTCTAGCCTTCTCCCCCTACTTATCTGTAAACTCCCACTCTTAACAGTTAGGAAGCTATCTTCCCACCAGCTTCCATTCACTTACTTAATTATTCAATTCTAGTATACGTGTATAGCGGTATTAGAATTGTTAACCCATACACCCATGGGAAATGACTTTGTCAACTATAGGAGAGTATTTATGTGTAGTTCCTTTTGCCTTTAGTTTTAGTTTTTGTTTTTTAATGGTTCATTTTTTAAAATTAGTTTCAGGGGTACAAAGCAATGTAATAGTTAGACATTTACACCCCTCACAAAATGATAACCCTCCTCCCCCAATCTACTACTCCTCTGACATATAGCGGTTACAATACCATTGACTATCTTCCTTATGTTGTACTCCCCATCCTGTGACCACACACACACACACACACACACACACACACACACACAGATACGAGGTCAGACAGTTAAGTTTGTGAACTCATCCTAGAAAAAGTGCTACATACCTCATTGCTGAATATCACTACGGTCACCTTCGAAGTACTCCCCTTGGGAAACTATGCACTGATGCCAGCGCCTAGTCCACCCTTCAAAGCAGTTTTGGAACTCTTTCTGGAATGGCCATCAGAGTGTCATATTACCCTTGATGTCCTGAATGTCATCAAAATATCTTCCTTTCTATATTTCCTTTATCTTCTCATAAAGAAAGAAGTCATTGGTAGCCAGATCAGGTGAGTAGGGAGGGTGTTCCAGTACAGGTATTTGTTTATTGGCTAAAAACTGCCTTTGCTTTTCTTTATCAGTGAGCTCTTTCGGGACCATTTTTGCTCACACCTCTCTCATGCCAAGATTTTCAATTAAGATTTTTCTAACTCTTTCTCCCCCCGCCACTTTCTTTCCCCCACCTTTCTCCCCCACCTCCAGTTCAAGCCATTGTTTCTCAGTTTAGTTATGTAGGACACAGCTCCCTGTCCCATGCTGGTATTATGCGCCTTATGCTACCGCCCCCCCCCCCAAGCAGTTGGTCGCCGGTCGTCGGTCGGCCGCTCACAGCAACTCACGGCAGCTCTTGCCGGCTGCCAGCCACTCACGCTGGCCACTCATGGCAGCACACGCGGACCTCTGGCTACGCAAGGCAGCCCGGCTCCAGGGAGAGCCGCTGTTCACAATCTTAGCTGTAGAGGGCGCAGCTCACTGGCCCATGTGGGAATCTAACCAGTGACCTCGGCGTTAGGAGCACTGCGCTCCAACCACCTGAGCCACTGGGCCGGCCCAGCTGTTTCTTTATCAATGTTTACTTGGTCTGCTATGTTTCTCACAGTCAGCTGACAAGTTTGATGCACAATTCAATGAACTTTTGCAATGTTTTCGTCAGTTCTGCTTGTTACTGGCCTCCCTGACCTCTCTTCGTCAGTGACACGTTCTCTCCCCTCAGAAAAACGTTTAATCCATTTGTACACTGCCATTTTCTTCATGGCATTATCCCCATAAACTTGGACTAACATGTTCCTGATTTCACTTTCACTCTTGCCAAGTTTAATGAGAAATTAAATGTTTGTTCGTTGTTCTAATTCAGGCTCAGACATTCACGCGACAGCACACAAAAACATGCAACAACAGTAATGAATGCCGCTCAGCAAGACACCGCCACACATCAACACGAATATAGCTGTGAGACAGTGATATACCAAGGTTATGAAACCTTACCGAGCTGTTTGTACAGTGCTGCCAATGGAAGTGCACGGTGGCAGGTTCTCGAACTTAATTGGCAGACCTCCTATGTATTTAATTATAGTTGACATACAATATTATTCTACTTCAGCTTCAGGTGTACGGTGCATTGGTAATGCATCTTATACAGTCTATGAAGTGATCCCCTGAAAAGTCCATTTCCCATTTGGCACCTTACATAATCTTTATAACATTGTTGATTATATTCCCCATACTGTATTTCATATCCCCATGACTATATTGTATCTAGTGATTTGCTCTTTCTAATCCCTTCACCTTATCCCCCATCCCCTTCTCCCTCCCATCTAGCAACCAATGTTTTTTTTTTTTCCCTATATCTCTGAGTCTATTTCTGTTTTGTTTGCTCATTTATTCTGTTCTTTAGATTCCACATATAAGTGAGGTCATATGGTACTTGTCTTTTTCAGTATGACTTAATTTTACATAGCATAGTGTTCTCAAGGTTCATCCATGTAGTTGCAAATGGAAAGATTTCATTTTTTTCATGGCTGAGTAATACTCCATTGTATAAATGTACCACAGTGTCTTTATTTAATCAAGTCTGTTGATGGGCATTTCAGTTGTTTCCATATCTTGGCTATTGTGAATAGTGCTGCAATAAACATAGGGGTGCATATGTTTTTTTCGATTTTGGATTTCTTTGGATAGATACCCAGGAGTGGAATTGCTGGGACATAAGATAGTTCCATTTTCAATTTTTTGAGGTACTTCCATACTGTTTTCCATAGTGGCTGCATCAATCTGCAATCCCACCAACAGTGCACAAGGGTTCCCTTTTCCCCACATCCTTGCCAACACTTGTTGTTTGTTGATTTATTGATGACAGCCATTCTGACAGGAGTGAGGTGGTATCTCATTGTGGTTTTTATTTGCATTTCTCTGATGATTAGTGATGTTGAGCATCTTTTCATATGTCTGTTGGTCATCTGTATGTCCTCTTTAGAGAAATGTCTATTCAGGTCCTCTGCCCATTTTTTAATAGGGTTGTTTGTTTTTTTGGTTTTGAGTTGTATGAGTTTTTTAATAAATTTTGGATATTAACCCCTTATCAGATGTATCATTGGCAAATATCTTCTCCCACTTTTGCCTTTAGTTTTGCATACTTCTTCGTTTCCTGAATCAGTTAGGTCAGTACCTTTTCCTCCCACTCTTTTCATTGAGGTTGTTTCATATGTTTGTTACACGGGTAGATTTCTCTTGTCATGGTGTACATTCTTTCCTGGGATCCTCCAACATCTTAAATAATTTTCAGAAACCTTGTATGCATTAATATTTATTCTTTGTGCTGTATGGATTCTGGCATAGGCATAATGTCATGTATCCTTTGTTACAGTACCATGCTGAATAGTTTCACTGCCCTAAAAATCCCCTTTACCTGTTCAACCTCTCCCTCCATGTGCCTGGCAACCACTCATCTTTTTACTAACTCTGTAGGTTCTGCCTTTTCCAGAAAGTAACATAATTGGAATCATACAGTATGTAGCCTTTTCAGACTGACTTTTTTCACTTAGCAATATGCATTTAAGATTCAAGTCTTTTCATGGCTTGATAGCTCATTTCTCTTTATTGCTGGGTAATATTCAACCATTGTCTGGATGGACCACAGTTTGTTTATCCATCCACCTACTGAAGGACATCTTGGTGGTTTCCAGTTTTTTGCTATTATGAGTAGCCTGCTTTTTTCTATTAAAATATTACTCATCTTTCAAATCTTGGTTTTTGTGCCATTTCATGGGGTTTAACCTTAGTAAATGGTCTAAACTGGCTCCATCAATTTCAACTTAGCATAATTTAATTTTGATTTTATAACAGAGTTAATTATTTACTAGTTTGTGTCCATTATAAGGCGGCAGTGCTCTTTGAAAGCATGGGATGCCTCTCTTTTCTTCATCTAACTTTGTAGAGTTTATTATTTTGTACATGCCTGGGTGTTGCTTATTAACTTGAATAGAATGAGGTAGCCTTGAGGAAGGGACAGGAGAAGAGAGGAGTACCGTAAATTGGAACTAGACTCACTCATTGGAAAGAAATTCCAGAAAGTTGGGTGTGATACCTAAAGGTTGTAATTTTGAAGGTCATGAGGGTCAGAGAACAGATGGTCTTTCAGTCAGGTCTTTCAGGTGGTATTTTAGTCAAACATTTGATATTGTGGTGATGCAGGGCACGGTGGCTAGTGGTCTTACGCATAAGTTCAGGCATTCAACAAGTACCGAGGTTTCTCGTTCCAGTGCAGCATTCCTTCTTTGGTGAGAGAGTGGGAAGAGAGGAACCCAGGTGTTGGTGAAAAAGGAGAAATCCCATCTTGAGAATTGGGCTTACCAGTGTCAGAGTTAAACTAACAGCTCATGTGATTTGATAGCCAATATCACTTTAGATCCTAAGCGTTTAAAATTCTTTCTTGTTATGTACAGTTTGGCCTGGTTCCAGGAATAGAGGTTTGGTAATAGAAAAAAGATATACTTCCAAGTTGAGGAGCTAGAAGTTATGACAGGACCCCCAGATATCCTGCCTATAGTTAGTTCTTAGCAATTACTTTTAAAAACGTTCTTCTCTAATTGGTTACAATTGATTTTAATAATTGCAGCCTTAAGGCTGTTGTTGAGATAAAATTAAAAGGTAGGCACAGTAACTGGTTTAATTAAAATGTAAACTTTTTAGTTAAGATTTAGTTTTCCTCCTTCCCAAAGTGATTCAATTCAATGATAAGTATAGGTTTAGATTTTAACAAATGTTTTAAAAATAATGGATTGATTTTATTTATTTTTCCAATTTTTGTTGTTACCTCAGGCAACAGTGAATGTTTTGAGTGTTCTGTTTAAATGAACATCTGAAACATAAATTAGTACCCATTGTAATGTTCTTGGAATTTAAGAAGTGTTGTCACTTTTTAGTCCCTTTCTCCAGGTTGTATGATTATGGTTGATTGTCTTAAAATGTTTTTTGTACTATTCTATACTTTCCATATTGTGCACAATGAAACATTTTTTTCCATCATCAGAAAGATGATGTTTTCTATCATCAGAAAGAAAAGTTTAATTTTAAAAGACCCATCTATCTTATTTACCCTTGTTTTCTTTCTTTTTTAAAAATTAAATTTATTGGGGTGATATTGGTTAGTAAAATTATATAGGTTTCAGGGGCATGGGTGAGAAAAGTGAAGGGATTAGGAAGTACAAATTGGTAGTCACAAAATTGTCACGGGGATGTGAAATACAGTGTGGAGAAATATAATCAATAATGTTGTAAAGGCTATGTAAGGTGTCAGATGGGTACTGGACTTATCAGGGGGATCACTTCATAAATTATATAAATGCCTAGTTACTGTGCTGTGCACCTGAAACTAATATAAAATAATATTGAATATCAACTGTAATTAAAAAATATGTTCATATAGTCACGAGATGTAAAGTACAGCATAGGGAATATAGTCAATGGTATTGTAATAGCTATGTATGGTGTCAGAGTGGTGGTCAACTTGTTGGGGTTATGACCCTGTGAGGGGTGTAAATGTCTAACCATTGTGTTGTTTTGTACACCTGAAACTAAAAATAATAAAAAATTATACAGCTTTCAAGTGTGCAATTCTATATCATCTATATATTGCATTGTGTTTTTATCACTCAGTCAGTTCTCCTTCCATCAATTCCATCACCATATATTTGACCCCCTTTACCTCTTTCTTTTGTTTTTGGAAGTGGGGTGAGTGGGACGCTTACATTCCACTTTTGCCAGTATTCAAATTTCCCAGTGTATTGTCTTTGTTTTTCTCTGTTGTATATTTGCTAATGTCATTAATTTTTCTCTGTATTTCTTTTGAATAAATAATTTAACTCTTTTTTTTTTTTTAAAGATTTTATTGGGGAAGGGGAACAGGACTTTATTGGGGAACAGTATGTACTTCAGGACTTTTTTCCAAGTCAAGTTGTTGTCCTTTCAATCTTAGTTGTGGAGGGTTCTGTTCAGCTTCAAGTTGTTGTTCTTTCAGTCTTAGTTGTGGAGGGTGCAGCTCAGCTCCAGGTCCCGTTGCCGTTTTCTAGTTGCAGGGGGCACAGCCCACCATCCCTTGCGGGAGTCGAACCGGCAACCTTGTGGTTGAAAGGACATGCTCCAACCAACTGAGCCATCCGGGAGCTCAGAGGCAGCTCAGCTCAAGGTGCCGTGTTCAATTTTAATTGCAGGGGGTGCTGCCCACCATCCCTTGCGGGACTCGAGGAATTGAACTGGCAACCTTGTGGTTGAGAGCCCGCGCTCCAACCAACAACTGAGCCATCCGGGAGGCAGCTCAGCTCAAGGTGCCGTGCTCAATCTTAGTTGCAGGGGGCAGAGCCCACCATCCCTTGCGAGACTCGAGGAATTGAACTGGCAACCTTGTGGTTGAGAGCCCACTGGCCCATGTGGGAATTGAACTGGCAGCACGGAGCTCTAACCGCCTGAGCCACCGGGCTGGCTCAATACAATAATTTAACTCTTTGTCATAAGTCTTACATATTAAATTTACTTTTCTACTTTATAGGTTAAAGAAGAGATGCTATTTGAAGCATTAGTTACGAGGAAGACTGTGACAGTGGGAGAAAAGCTTATTTTACCATACAAGCTGGCAGAGGTACGAGTATGATTTTCTCTGACATCAAAGTACTCTGAACATTTTTTAGAAGTTTGGGTTTGTGTTTTTTCTCTTAACAGAATGAAAATAACAACAACAGAGTGTTGACTGAAGTATTTTCTGGGGCCTTGAAATTTGTGAACTTTCCATCAACTTGGAAACTTAAAGTTGAATGTGACTTTAAGCAATAGACTTACATTTTTTCCAAGGATCTTAATCTGTTCACCATTCTTAAGTTTTTTATTTTTCATATGGGGTGAATGGATGGTAGGTAGAATTATAAGTGAGCAGTATTTGACCTAATTGATTTTTTCTTCTTGAGGCAGTTTCTTATTTTCGGCACCTCATACTCTCCTGGCTTACTTTTTCATTGTTGGCCACTCCTGTGTAGTCCTTTTGTTTGCTTTTTCTTTCTTCCTCACCTTTGAAAGATGGGGTGTCGGTGTCTTTGTCTTTTCTTGTCTATATTTTTTGTCTAGGTTATTTCCCCCAGTCTCATGGCTTTAAATAACTGTACAATGAAGCTTCCAGGTAAGATTTATTGCTATAGCGAGCCATTATTATTATTATTATTATTATTATTATTATTATTATGCTACGGTGTATAGGAGTAGGAAAGTTATTGAAAAGGTGACTTGTTTTATAGTGTAATTTTATGAAATTGATAAGAAATCAAACTATGGCAATTATAAAAATAGGACAGCAATATGAGATTAGAAGACACGAAGGTGGGGAAATAGTGATTGAACTGTAGAGAATACTTTCTGGGCAGACACTGACCCATTTCTGCCACTTTTTGGCCCCTCCTAACTGTACCTACAAGTCTACATTTCTTCATTACGTCAGGTATCTTATGTTACATTTTATAGTCTCCAACTTTGAGAACTCCTTTCCAAATAACAGAAAAACCAAGCCTTTAAGAGTTTTGCCCTTCTTTTACATAAAGGTTCACTGCTTTTATATTTTCTTTTATAACTTTTTCATTATGAAACATTTCTTTATTTTTATTTACATTTTTAACTTTAACTTGCTGAGATTATTTTTATAACCTTTGCTTTATTGTGTACATTTTAGTGTGTTTATTTGTTTAGTGAATAGTTGATAGACTTTGTGCCCAGAAATGTGCTAGGCATTAGGTATAAAACGAGGAGCAGTTCTTAAGGATTTTAGTATTTTATCTGAAGAGCATTTTGCTTAAAATATTTTAAGCAAAAAAGGTGTCTTAGGTTTTCTTTTAAAGGATCACTCTGGCCACAGTGTGAAGAATCATTTGGAAGAGAGTATATTCGTTTTCTGTAGCTGTGTAACAGACTTAGACATTTAATACAACACAGATTTATTATCTGACAGTTTTCCATGGATCATCAGTCTGAGCACAGGTTAGCTCGGTCCTCTGCTCAAGGTTTCACCAGGCTGAAGTCAAGGTGTCTGTGAAGGCTGTTATCTCATCTGAGACACAGCATCCTCTTCCAGGTTCCCAAGTTGTTGACAGGATTTAGTTCCTTGCAGTTGTAGGACTGAGACCCCTAATTTCCTGTTGTCTGTAAGGGGCCATTCTCAGCAGCTAGAGTCTACTTGCCATTTCCTGCCATGTGGTCCTGTCCACAGCATGGCAGTTTGCTTCTTCAAGGCTAGCAGGAGAATCTCTGATGAAAAGGATCAGTCCCTTTTAAGAGCTTTCTCTGATTAAGTCAGTTCTACCTAGGATAATCTCCTTTTGATTAACTGAAAGAAATAAACTGATTTTGGGCCATGGTTATATCTTTAAAATTCCTTTACCTTTGTTATATAACATAAGACAGGGGAGTGAAATCCTTCTTATTTACAGTCCTGCCCACACTTAAATTCTGTATATGTTACACAGAATATGTACACCAGGAGATGGGAATACTGGGGACCATCCTGGGATTCTAACGCAGAGGACAAGAGTGAATGTGGAAAGATGACTTTGAAGGCTATAGTACTGTTGAGTAGAAAGATGTTTGCTGCTTTGTCTAGAATGGTGACATACTGATAGGGAGAAATAAATATATTTAGAAAGAAATTTTGGTGGTAAAATCAACAGCGTCTGGCAATGATTTGCTTACTGGGAAGCAAGGAGGAAGGAGTGTCAAAGATAAATCCTAATTTTCTGGTTTACACAATTGTAAGAATATTGGTACTATTCAGTAGGAGAGGAAACACTCAATGAGATCTTGTCTGGGTGGGAAAATGTTAATTGGTATTTGGGCTTATTGAGATTAAGCTGTGATAGGCAGGACTGCATTTCAGAGAAAAGAGGCCGAAAGTATAATATTGGGAGTTATGGTATAGATAAGTGTTAGTATGTTTTGGTAAATCTAGATTCTATCTGACTATAATATTTGATGAAAATAGGAGTTACTATAAACTATAAATAGGTGGGTTTTAGTTTTCAATTTAATATGAAAGTCTGTCTTTTAACTAAAAAACTCAACCCATTTACATTTATTGTGATAACCAATGTTTTCTTATTCTTTGTTTTTCGTGTCTTACTGTTTTTATTTAATTTAAATATATTTTACTTTTGCTGAGTTTGATCAGATTATCTTCATTCCTTTTGTTCCCTCTTGGGAAAAATAGAATGACAATTCTTTCTATATATTTTACTATGATTTTATTGATATTTTAAAGATACTTTGCTGGTAACTTGTCTAAGTATCGAATTCTAGGGCCACATTCCTTTTCTTTTCAGCACTAGTAAACATTTCCAATTATTTTCAAGTTGCTAGTGTTGAAGACAGAGAATTCAATACCTGTCTTCTCCTTGGTAATAGTTTAGGTAGTAATTTTTTTGTCTAGACTTGAAACTTTCATTTTTTTTTCACTGAAATTCAGAAATTCATTCGTCGTCTATGTGGTAGATGGTAGTAGTATTATCTCCATTTTGAAAATGCAATAAGCTGTAGCCTGAGAGTTGAAGTAACTTGACTAAGGTCGCAAAGCTAGAGAAACTGGGTTTGGAAGATAGTCTAGTTGTTAATCATTACTCTGTACTTCCTCTAAAATTCAGAACTGAGATATAAATATGTACCTGAATATACATGCTTCAAAGTAGTAAGTCCCTAGATGATAAATATATAAATTATTAGGGTTTGTATTCTAAGTGGTAGGACTCAGTTCTCTTAAGATACATGCCCTGTAAAGGTAGTACTTCTTAAATGTTGAATTTTCTTTAACTAATAGACTTTATATTTTAGAACAATTTCAGATTTACAGAAAAATTGAGCAGATGATACAGAAAGTTTCCATAAATTAGGGAAAGCTTGAAATGAAGGAAAAAAATAAATTGCCTGACTATAATTGTTACTCTGTCTAGAGATGGAGAAATTCTAGAGGTTACTGTTGATGACAAGCTGAAGACAACCAGGAATGTAATTGTGGTGGTATTATGATTATGTTATAAGAGTCTGACTGGCATTCCGCAGATAACTGATGCCTTTTGCTAACGGACTTATTGCTCTCCCTGGAATTCTTGTCTCCACTAGAGCTGGCAAGGTTCATTTGTTTGTAAACTTCCTGTTACACCTTCTTTACCAAGTGAAATATATACCCTAATTTTCAGTAAAACTATTTTGAACTGGGTGACCTACATTTCCCCTTACCTTTCAAAGCAGTTTTAGCCTAGATTCTCTGAGTTGGACTAAATTAATGACTGTATATAGAAAACTTCAATTATAGACTATTTATATTGAGAGAAAAATTAATTTCTTATTCATGAATAGTAAGTTTTCTTTCTTGAATGAGAGCAAAACACACTTTGTTATAGTATTTTAATCAGATTGTTATCAATTTCACTTGTACTCCTAACTCTTTTCTTTTCTTTTCAGGCCGTGACAGTGAGGAACTCCATGGCCAAGTCTTTATATAGTGCCCTATTTGACTGGATAGTTTTTCGGATTAATCATGCACTTCTGAATAGTAAAGATTTGGAGCAAAACACCAAGGTAGACATACACTGATTATATATTTTCCAGAAAACTTTTTCAGTAATATGGTTAATATGTGAAATTTAGAAAGACAGAATTACATAAAAGTCATAAGAAAGAATCACCTGTTATCTGTACTCCCTGCTAGTCCCTCCTTATTTCAGTTTTTATTACCCTGTTCAGAGGAACTGTTATTCTGTGTGTCTTTTCAGACCTTTTTTCTCATGTACTTACATTCCTACAGATGTACATATGCAGATTGCTTTCAAACATAAAAATGCAATCATGCTGTTGTTGACGCAAATAACATCCAAACTGTAGAGAATTTTTGTAAGCGTTCTTTTGAGCCAAACGGACAACATGTGCCAGGGAACAAGATCTCAGATGCTTTGGAGAATAATAGTTTTGTAGTTTCTTTTATGCATTCGAAATTAAGGAGGGGACTAAGGAAGATTACATGAAGGTGGGAGGAAGCAACTCAGTGATTGGATTACAGGATGGTTAACAAGATTATTTGCTCTTTTGAGAGTTAATTCTCTTCAGGGGTATTACTTCTGGTATTTCAAAGGTATGTTAACTTAGATGCACAAAAACAATGGACTGGGCTGGTTTAAAACCTTTCACTAAAGAAGTTACATGTGTACCCCACCATGACCTGCCCAGTTAGGAATTTACGATCTCATCACCCTGTGAGGTTACTTTCCATAGAAGCCCTTTTTCATTGTATTGTTCCTACAACTTGTATTTTTTTAAAAATATATATCTTGAAATATATCTAGATCTCATTATTTTTAAGAACTTTGTAATATTATATAATATGTGGTATTATATATAGTATGGTACCACAAATTCCCCCATTAAAATGTATTACACTTATTTTATTGTTATAAATGATAATGTAACAAATATTCTTTATGCACATTTCTCCAGGACAAAATTCTCGAAATGAATTGCTGGATTTAAGGATGTATATGTTTTAAAATTTTGGTAGCTACTGCTAAATTGCTTTTCAAAAAAGACTACACTTCCAATAGTGTATGAAAGTGCCTATTTCCTCACACCTTTACTCACATTGGATATTATCAGTATTTTCACTGCTAATCTGATAAGGACTATCCCATTTTATTGCCAAATGTTTTCTCAATTTTATTTCTTTATATATTTTTGCTGCTTTTATGTTGTTCATTTTGTCTTTTTATTCCTTTTTAGAAGTCATTGTGGATATTGCAAAGAATTATAGTTTGATATATGTTGCATATATTTTCTCTTAACTTTACAGATTTGTTTATGTTGTGTTTTTGAGCCCATATGTTTTAAATTTTTGTGCAGTTAATTCGGTCATTCTTTTCCTTTTCTGTCCTGGGTTTTATTTATGTATTTTTTTTACATAGGAAGGCCTCTTCTAGCCCAAGATTATAAAATATTTATTCTCATACTTTTAGAATATAATTTTTTATGTTCAGGCCTTTATTCCAATTGGAATTTATTTTTAATATGGCAGATTTTAGATACTTAACTTTAATAATTTCAAATTCATTTTTATTTCTCAACAACTTTTGTGGAATAGTCTACCTTTTCAGGCTGATTAGAAATGTTATCTTTATTACTTTAATCCTATTATCTTAAATGTAAAATTGCTCTTACAGGAACTTTATGCTTTGTGTAAGCCCGCAGTTAGATTATTAATTTTAATTGTAATCTAATAACCAAACTAACTTTTTTTTGGAGGTCATTATTTTCACTGTTTTTCATAAGGGCTTAGAATTTAGCCAGCAGAATTAATCAAACATACTCTTAATGGAGACTTTAAAAAATCTTTTATTATTATTGATCACTAATTACATCAGTTTGCCCAGTATCTCTCTTAGCACCAGTGGAGAAAAATTGTTTTCATTTAACCACAATTGGCATACAACTGTATTTCAAGAATGAGGTGGGATGGTGAGAAGGATGTTGGTTTGGGGTTATTAGAACTGAATCCTTATCATCTGTAGTAAGAAGTTAGAAGATAATTTCTACGGGTAAAATATCAAGAAATAGAAGAATAAGCATTTGTGTATTATACTATACTATACTATATTACACTACACTATTCTACTCTGTACTACTCTATGCTACTCTGTGCTGCTGTTTACTATACTATGTTATACTATACTATTTCATACCAAACAGCTGAAAAGATTGGAGTGTTGTTGATTTTAGGGAGTAGAAATTGAGGATGAAGGGATTGTTGTTTTTTGTTATAATCCTTTTAGAACTATTTAACATTACAAACCTTGTACAATTTTTTTTGATAAACATTTGTAAAATTTTAACTTCAGGAAATCACATACTCTGATACCCAGTTTTATTCCTAGCTTCCAAAAGGCTGATTAAACATACTTGTTAGCTTGGTTCTTAAAGCAGAATTCTATTGGGATGTAGAAGTCAAAACAGGAAAAATTGCATGGTCCTCTTGGTATAATAGGGTATGGCCAGGAGAACTCTAGTTTTACTTAAGTAACCTTTTGACTTCCCCATAGCTTGCTATTTCCATTCTCTTGTCTCTTGGAGTTTAGGGATTTTTGAGATTGAGATAACAGGTCACTAACCCTGCTTTGTGCATTTCTGTAGAGTAACCAATACAATGGGTTATACATGTTAAATTTTTGGATATTAAAAGATAATTAGAATTTTAAAAAAGATGAAGATAAAGAGAAGTAAAGTGCTTTTTATTTGTGGTATAGTTTGGTTCAACATTGGCCCCGCAGAATCTCTCCACTGTAGAAGAACGTAGAGCATTTTGTTTCTTGTATTGTGGATATTATTCATGACATAAATTTGAGCATCATTTTTTAACCATAATTTTTTCCTGTTTTACAGACTTTGTCTATTGGTGTTCTTGATATTTTTGGATTTGAAGATTATGAAAATAACAGCTTTGAACAGTTCTGTATTAATTTTGCTAATGAACGTTTACAACACTACTTTAATCAGCATATCTTTAAATTGGAGCAGGTGAGTACCCAAATTTATGTATGCTTACCCTCCTGCCCCTCTTTCACCCCCCCTACCTTCACAAACACATACACACACATACATTTTTTGGTGGGGTGTATTTAAGGTTTAGTAGAATGTATCAGTTATACCTATTTCTTTTTTATGTCTTTAAATAAACACAGACATTTTGGATTCATAATCATGATAAGCATTTTAAATCTTGTTTTCAGTATAGATATTGTAGTCTTAATTTTAGTGTACGCAAATGACATAGTATCAGAGCATATGTTTTGAACCATATCATACAGGGTTTTCTTTTCTCTTTTTTTAATAGACCCCAAGTAGATTCAATAATATGTGCTTCTTTGAGTGCACCTGTGAATGAAAAATGGATGATTTTGTTTTGTGTTTCTGTGGGTGTTGTGGATTTTTTTTTTTAAATTTATTTTTTTAATTTATTGGGGTGACAATTGTTAGTAAAATTACATAGATTTCAGGTGTACAATTCTGTATTACATCATCTATAAATCCCATTGTGTGTTCACCACCCAGAGTCAGTTCTCCTTCCATCACCATATATTTGATCCCCCTTACCTTCATCTCCCCCCCCCACCCCCCCACCCCCGGTGTTGTGAATTTTTAATTGCTGACATGGGCTTGATCACTGTGTGTAATGCTAAGTATGCTTGTTTGATCACTTTGATTTCTTAGTTCTAGAATGGGATAGAGGAGCTTACTAATAGAATCTCAGATCAACTCAGTGTGGATACAAGGAAACAGGACAATGTGTAGAGACCAAAATGGCTGACTAGATATTTCTTGAGAGAAGCGCAAATCGATTTAGTGTAGGAAGAGCATGCCATCAGTTTCCATGAGAATTCTTAGGTTAAATGCAGGTCAAAGAAAATGTAGCCCAGTATTTCAGTTTGGGTATGAGGACATAAGCAGAAGCAGAGTTCATATTCAATTCATGAGAAATGGTGAAAAAATGAAATGGACAGAAAGACCACACAGATCTACAAAACAGAAAAGAAAAAAGATCTTTCCTATCATTGGGGTTTGTTGCCCTCTCTCTTGGCTTGAAGCACTTCTATTTTGCTTAAAGGTTTATATAGTCTAGTCATCTTGATGAATGCTTAGAGTTTTTAACACAACCTTTTAGCTAGACCCTTCGATAGAGTTGTTAAAAGATAGTACTATTTGTTATAATATTAGCTACCATTATGTAGTGCCTACTGTTTATTAGGTGGGTACTATTATTTTTATTCTAGTTTTATATATAATGCCCAAAGCTGGTATTCAAATCTTAGCACTCTGGTTCCATAATTCTGGCTTTTAACCAAAAGCTAAGCTGGGGGATTGTTTTTGACTTAGTTCTTTTTAACTGGATAATGTATGAGTAAGTTAGTATTTTTATCTCTTGTACCGTGTTTCCCCAAAAATAAGACCTAGCCGGACCATCAGTTCTAATGTGTCTTTTGAGCAAAACGTAATGTAAGACTGGGTATTATATTATATTATATTATATTACATTATATAAGACCCGGTCTTATATTAATTTTTGCTCCAAAAGATGCATTAGAGCTGATGGTCCAGCTAGGTCTTATTTTGGGGGAAACATGGTATATATGTTGTAGGGCTGGATAATGCATTTTGTTGATGTGTTCTATATTTTACAAAACAAAGCATCACTTGCTCTGTGGATCATTAAACCAAAGACTTTGGTTAAATTGCTTTTGAAGAAGAAATGTACTCCGTTGTAAACTGAAATTTTCTTACATTTTCTAGAAGTCTAGATTAGACATGGGGGAGCCACAAGAAATGCCTCAAAACATCTATAAAAGTACAATATTACAGTTCATGTACAATGTGTTCAAAACTACTTGGGAGTGGGTGGGTGATTCTTATTGATTTACTACTCTGAATGTCATAATTTTGGGCAGTGTGGTGGAATTATAGATCAGAAGACTAGATTCTAAGGCATGTTTTTTTTCTTCTTTCAAGTCTCAGTATTCTCTTCTGTAATTTGTGATGTAATGGGTGCGGTTTTGATGTAATTTCTGGAAAATTTAGAAACCTTACACCTCTTTGCCATCTCCTCTATTTTATTCTTCCTTTCTCTTCCTTCTCATATTTTTCCACTTAAAATGGATTTGCTGAAAATAAGAGATTTGAGGCATTTTAAATATTAAGTGTTTTATTTATTTGTGTATCAGTGGTACCTAGTATGAGATGGGTACCTGGTGACTATTTGTTAAATTCAACTGAATACAAAATCAGTTAAGTAGATAAAATTTTTTGAAAAAATAAGATAGAAATAGAAAAGTAGCAAAGATGCTTTGGGAGGAAACATCTTGAAAATCTTGATTACTGAAGTTTCACCTCTAAATTTTGTCCAAAAGTAGTACATAGGCACATAGGATGTAATAATTGTCCTGCAGGATAATAAGTGCTGTAATCAGATATAAGGTAAAATAGTAGTAGAAAGGATGATGTTGATTAGAACTTTCAGAAAGTCTGCAAAGATTTCCCAGGGGTGATTCTGGAATATAGTTTTGAATAGAAGGGTGAGCTCACAGCATTGCCAATGGAGAAATGATATTTTAAGCAAAAATAACACTATCCTTTAAACTGTGAGGCATGAAGTGGATGGCTGAAAATAGTTCATTATAGCCAAAATATAGGATATAAGGATGCAGGTAGGAAGAAAGATAAGTTTGATGAAATAGCCTAGGGTCAGATAGTTGTGGGCCTTATATATCATGCAGAGATTAGAATTTTTCTTTTAGAGAAGGAGGAAGCATATTTAGCAGAGGATTTGAATTAGAACTGTGGAAGATGGACTGAAAAGAGGCGAACTGGAGCGAAGGATGTAATCTGGGAGCCTGCTGAAGTAGTGTGGGCAAGTGATTCAGAGTCCTGAATCAAGGTTTAGTGTAGAGATAATGGGGAGTAATAGACAGACCAAAAGAGGTGATCTAAAAATATATTTCCCGTTGTCATTTGTAATACTGCTGTCTCCCCCCCCCCCATCTTCCGCCTCGCCTCCTACCCCCATTCCGATTGAAGCCGTTGTTTCTCAGTCTAGTTGTGTAGGACACAGCTGCTTGTATCATGCTGGTATTATGAGTCTTGTGCTCCCCCCGGCTGAGGAAGTCGTACGCCAGTTGTCATCGGTTGGCCCCTCACGGCAGCCCAGGGCAGCTCAGGATGGTTGCCAGCCACTCACGCTGGCTGATGGCCACTCATGCTACTGCTGTCTTATTACCCTTACTTGTTCAGAATTATCCTTCAGGTCATTGATTCATAAGTAAATTGAATAACAATTGTGTATCAGGCACTGTGCTAAGCATTGAAGATAGAAATTTAGAGTGCAGGGATCTTATTTGAGGAGATCATAATCTAGTGAGTTTTTCTTTTGTCGATCCCGCTTCTGGGGATGTTAGACTAGGAAATTTTGACCAAACTTGCCTTGAAGAACACCTGAAAAAACAACAAAATATATTTGAAGGCATTTGACTACCTTCAAATAAGTAAAGTTTTATAGGGCTTAGATCTATAAGCTCTAAGAAGGAAACCCTTTGTACAGATGAGGAGGAGCCCAGCATTTGGGACTGTTTTTCTCTTAGAGACAGTTTTCTATTTTGGTAGAGGGATGCTGAGTCTCTGAAAGAGTCAGGCTTAAGAATCTGAGAAGCTGAAAAGGTTTTTTTTTCCAGGTTCAAGAGCAAGGAGGAGCCCCCTGGTAACCTCCACAGGCTTTAAGTTGAGATCCCAAAGTTAAAACAACTTTATGTTTATAAGTAGACATACCAAAAATATGGAAAAAACTTCAAAATTGACATATAAGAAATACAAAATCCGATTCTATAGCTATTACAGAAATTGAATATGTAATTAAAATCCTTTCCATAAAGAACATTGTAAACCAAGATGGCTCCACTGGTGAATTCTACTAGCAGTGAAAGAAGAAATAATATTAATTAGTATCAGTTTGAGATAAATCCTAATGTGCAATAGTAAAAAAGGGTCAAGCCTTAATGCATTTTAGAGATCCAGGATAACATTGATACCGAAATCTGTTAAAGATATTGGAAGTGGAAATTAAAGTCAATTTCACTCATAAACATAGACACAAAAATTTTAAATGTTAGCAAACCAAATTCAGCAAGATATATAAAACGATAATAATACATCAGAACCAAGTGGAGTTCTTTCTTGATGTGTGTTAACATCTAACCACCAATCAATTTAATTCATCTTTTAACAAAACAAAGAAAAACCTCACGATGATCTCAATAGAAGTATAAAAAGCATTTGATAATATTACATATCTATTCATGTTAAGAAAAAATCCTTAGCAAACTAGATATAGAAGGGAACTTCCTCATAAAGGACATTTACAAAAAACTTAGCAAGTAATATCACAGTTAATTGAAACAGACTGAATGTTTTCTCCCTAAGATTGAGAACAAGGCAAGGGTGTTTCCTCAGATTTTTTTTTTTTTTTTTCATGAACATAGGCATGGGAGGACATCCAAATGGGCAGTGAAGATGGAAAAGATTTTTTACTTACTTGTCAGCGGGGAAATTTAAAACCCCAATGATATACCCCTAGGCATTCACCGGAATGACTAAAATGAGAAAGACTGATAATTCAAGTATTACAGAAATACCATGCACAGGAAAGTCCCATACACTGGTGGTGGGTGTATAAATTGGTACAACCACTTTAGAAAGTTGTTTGGCAGTATCTATTGAGGTTATACAGATGTAGTTTCCACTCTCAAAATGTATATAAATGCACACCAAAAGTTTTGTGCAGAAATGTTCATAATGACATTATTTTTAATGGCCCATAATTGGGAACAACTGTAATATCTATCAGTAGTACAATGAGTGAATAAATTGTGTGCACTTTACAGCAGTGGTTCTGAATGATTTTTCCTTCCCCTACCCCTACTGATAGCATCAACATCACTGATGAACTTGTTAGAAATGTAAGTATTGGACCCCATCCTATACTTACTCAGAAATTCTGGGCATGGGATTCAGCAGTCTGTGTTGTAGCAAGCCCTCTATGTGATTCTGTTATACATTAAAGTTTGAGAACTAATGCTCTGTAGTGGATTTTGGCATATTTTTTCTGTAAAGGACCAACTAATAAGTCTTTCAGTTTTTTGGGCCATACGGTCTCAACTTTGCTATTACATTGAGAAAGCAACCATTAATAATACAGAAATGAGCAAATGTGGTATTCCACAAACTCTACCCTACAGCGGTTACAATGAATGAATCCTACAACACGATGTGTCTCTGAAACATGATGTTGAGTGAAGAAATGCCAGGTGAAAAGACTATATATACTATGTATTGTTATGATTCTATTTATATAATATTTCTATTTTATTTTCTTCACTTTATTTTATTACTTTTAATTTTTATTAAAAATATAGCTAACATACAATATTACGTGAGTTTCAGGGATACGTCATAGTTGTTCAACATTTGTATACTTAAAGAAGTGATCACCATGATAAATTCAGCAACCATCTGAGACTGTACCACACTATCACAATATTACTGACTATATTCCCTATGTTGTACATTACAGCCCCATGACTTACTTGTTTTTTACCTGGAAATTTGGACCTCTTATACCTCTTCACTTTTACCCGCCTGTTTAATTTTTCAATTACAGTTGACATTCAATATTATATTAATTTCAGGTGTACAGCATGGTGGTTAGACATTTATATAATTTAAGAAATGGTCCCTCTGACTAGTCTAGTACCCACCTGGCAATATACATAGTTATTACCATATCATTGACTATATTCCCTATGCTTTACTTCCCCATGACTATTTTGTAACTATCAGTTTGTACTTCTTAATCCCTTTACCTTTTTCTCCCTGCCCCAACCCCTCCCATGTCACCCCAACAAATCTAGTGCTCATCTGACACCATATATAGTTATTGCAATATTATTGACTATATTGACTATATTCCTTATGCTGTATAGTATACCCCCATAACTACTTTAAGAACCAATTTGTGCTTCTTAATTCCTTCCTCTTTTTTCACCCACACACCAACCCCCGTCCCATCTGACAGCCATCAAAATGTAGCTTTGATTTACTTTATTTTGTTCTTTAGATTCCATATATAAGTGAAATCACATTGCATCTGTCTTTCTCTGTCTGACAGTCCACTCAGCACAATACCCTGCAGGTCCATCCATGCCACTGCAGATGGCAATAAACCATTCTCTTACATGGCTGAGCAACATTCCATTGTATATATGTACCATCACCTCTTTATCCATTCTTCTATCGACAGACACCCAGGCTGCCTCCATGTCTTGGCTATTGTAAACAATGCTGCAATGAACATATGGATACAGATGTCCCCTCAAAGTAGCATTTTGGGTTTTTTCAGATAAATACCCAGAAGTGGGATTACTCGGTCCTTCATTGTCTCTTCTTACAGCCTTTGTTTTAAAGTCTAATTTGTCTGGTATAAGTGTTACTCTGCCATCTTTTTGTTTGTTTGTTTCCATTTTCATGAAATACCTTTTCCATCCCTTTATTTTCCCCTTGTGTGTGTTTTTCAATCTGAAGTGAGACTCTTGTAGGCAGTAAATAGAAGGATTTTGTTTTCTTATCCATTCAGCCATCCTGTGTCTTTTGATTGGAGCATTTAATCCATTTACGTTGAAAGTAATGGTGGATAGACATGTAGCTATCGCCGTTTTATTATTCATAATTTTGGTCTTTTTTCTTTTTCCGTCTTAAAGAAGTTCCTCTAACATTCCTTGTAATATGGGTATGGTGGTGATGAACTCCTTTAGCATTTTCTTTTCTGGGAAGCTCTTTATTTCTCCTTCAATTTTAAATGATAGCTTTGCTGGGTAGACTACCCTTGGTTATAGTCCTTGCTTTTCATCACATTGAATATTTTCTGCCAATCCCTTATGGTCTGCAAAGTTTCTGTTGAGAAATCAGCTGACAATCTTATGGGAGCTCCCTTATGAGTTACTAGTTACCTTTCTCTTTCTGCTCTTAGGATTCTCTCTTTGCATTTAACCTTTGCCATTTTAATTATAATGTTTCTTGGTGAAGGCCTCTTTGGGTTCATCTTGTTTGGAACTCTCTTTGCTTCCTGCACTTGTATGTCTATTTCCTTTGCCAGGTTAGGAAAGTTTTCACTCATTATTTCTTCAAATAGGTTCTCAATCTCTTGCTTTCTTCTTCTTCTGGTACTCCTATGATGTGAATGTTGTTATGCTTGATGTTGTCTCATAGGTCTCTTAACATATCCTCAGTTTTGGGGGTTCTTTTTTCTTTTTGCTGTTCTGATTGGTTTTTTTCTGTTAACTTGTCTTGCAAATTGCTGATTAGATCCTCTGCCTCATGTAGTTTGCTGGTGGTTCCTTCTAGTGCGTTTTTAGTTTCAGTAATTGTGTTCTTCACTTGTAATTGGTTGGATTTTTTGTTTGTTTATTTGTTTAATGGTTTCTGTGCCCCTTTTTATGCTTTCTATCTATTTGTTGAAGTTCTCACGATAGCCATTGTTTTGAACTCTGGTAGGTTACTTGCCTCCATTTCATTTAGTTATTTTTCTGGAGTCTTCTGTTCTTTCATTTGGGTCATATTTCTTTGTTTCCTCATTTTGGCTGCCTCTCTGTGTTTATTTCTATTTACTGGGTAGATCTGCTGTGTCTTCTAGTCTTGGCTGGGTGGCCTTACCTAGTAGGTGCCCTGGAACAGTCTTCCTGGTCACCTGCTCTCTGGGTGCTTCACAAATGTCTCTTGTGTGCCCTCCTGTTATAGTTGAGCCTTGGTTACTGTTGGTATGTCAGTGGGTGGGTTTTACCCTCATGCTGACTGGCTATGGGGTTCGGCCATGTCCACAGCTTCGGGCTACTGTGTGGGAGGCTTACCCTACTGAGTGGGATTTGCTCCAGCGGGATTCGCCCCAGTGGGCTCTGGTGCCTGTTGCGATCAGCTTTTGTGTGTGCCACTTGTGGGGCTAATTGGGCGGTGCTCTGTTGTGGTCTGAAGCCAGCCTCCAAGTAGGTTGGTTCTGGGGCCTCTTGGGAGGTGCAGGCCTAGGTCACCTACTGCCTGTGGCCAGTTGGGGTACTACTACCTGGTAGCACCTATGAAGTGATTCACAGTTTTTCGTTCCCTGTGGGAAACCTGGAGGTATATGGGAGAGGCCACGCTGTGAACAGAGCATGTCTGCCACCAGTACCGGGCCTGGGGTAGCTCTGCAAAAAACCAGGACATCCCGAGACCTCCTGTCACCTGCCAGTTTCCTTAAGGTTCAGCCACTCATTAAAGCCTCGTGTGGTATGCAAGTTGCATGAGACAGGGTCTCACGGAGTCATTAGAGTGGGAAGAATTGTGGTAACCAGTTTATGTAGATTCTAGTTTGGTGCCAGTGCTGAGCTTGGAGCTATCAGCAAAAGTCTCAGAGCACACCGAGGCCAGTCAACACCTGCCTGGGGCCCATGGACTTCAGTAGTTTTCCAAGAAAGAGTGCAGTGTGGCTGGGGCTGGCTGCTCTCAAGAAAGTGTCTCTGGCCTTTTGGAAGTTGGGTGGGGTGGGGTCCCAGGGGTCAGCAGGGTGGAGCTCACCAGACCAATTCAGGTTCAGATTTGGCCTGTTGGGGGAAGGCTCAGCACAGGAAAGATGGCACTTACCTGAGGGCTGCAGGGGAACAGGACCCCACACAGGGAAAATGGCAACTGTTTTCCTCTCCTTGGCCCAGAGCCACACACCTTAGTCTATCCCCTGAATGCCTTTAATGCCCACCAAGTCACTATCCCTCCAGGAGGCCAGTCTGAGTGTCTGTGAGTGAGTGCATCTGTGCACACGTGATTTGAAAGACTGTCTAGGTTTCCTGCAGCCTTCCATTCTACTTGGATGGTCCGAATCCCTGCTGTTTTTCACAGCCAGATGTTGTGGGGGCTCCTCTTTCTGGCACTAGTACTCTGGGCTCGGGAGCCTGGTGTGGGGTTGGAGACCCTTGCTCCTCCTGTAGGAATCTCTATGACCAAGATCTCCCTTTTGAGTCTCAACAGCCACACAGTGGTTTGGGGTCAGCCCATTAGGCATCTCCATTCCTCCTACCAGTCTCCACATGCTTCTTTGTTATAAAACTTCTGTTCATTAGACTTCAGGTGGTTCTCCAGGTTGATTGTTATATAATTTAGTTATAATTTTAATGTGCTCATGGAAGGAAGCAAGTACCGTCTTTATTCTGCCATCTTGGATCCGCTGTATATAATATTTTTAAACAGGTGAATCTTGCCAAAGGTATCAGAAGTTAGGATAATAGGGGAAAAGCTAAAACCATTCCCCTTAAGATCAGGAACAAGGCAAGGTTGCCCACTTTCTCCACTTCTATTCAATATAGTGCTGGAAGTTCTAGCCACAGCAGTCAGACAAGAAAAAGAAATAAAAGGCATCCAAATCGGTAAGGAGGAAGTAAAACTGTCATTATATGCAGATGATATGATACTATATTTAGAGAACCCTAAAGACTCCACCAAGAAACTATTAGAGCTGATAGATGAATTTAGTAAAGTAGCAGGATACAAAATTAATATTCAGAAATCAGTTGCATTTGTATATACCAAACACAAAACATCAGAAGGAGAAATTAAAAAGCAATTCCATTTACAATTGCTCCAAAGACTATAAAATACCTGGGAATAAATTTAACCAAAGAAGTAAAAGATCTGTACTCAGAAAATTATAAGACACTGAAGAAAGAAATGAAAGAAGATACAAATAGATGGAAACACATACCATGTTCATGGATAGGAAGAATTAATATAGTTAAAATGTCCATACTGCCTAAGGCAATATACATATTCAACGCAATTCCTATCAAACTACCAACGACATTTTTCACAGAAATAGAACATATAATCCTAAAATTTATATGGGATAACAAAAGACCCCGGATATCTTCAACAATCTTGAGAAATAAGAACAAAGTGGGAGGTATAACAATACCTGACTTCAAATTATACTACAAGGCTACAGTAATCAAAACAGCATGGTACTGGCATAAAAACAGACCCATAGATCAATGGAACAGAATAGAGAGTCCAGAAATAAATCCATGCCTATATGGCCATTTAATCTACGACAATGGAAGCAAGAATGTATGGTGGGGTAAAGACAGTCTATTCAATAAATGGTGCTGGGAAACCTGGACAGACACATGCAAAAAGATGAAGCTGGATCACCTCCTACAAAAATAAATTCAAAATGGCTTAAAGATTTAAATGTAAGATCTGAAACCATAAAATTCCGAGAAGAAAATATAGGAAGAAACTTCACAGACATTACCCGGAGTAAGATTTTTACTGATATATCCCCTCGCGCGAGGGAAGTAAGAGAAAAAATAAACATGTGGGATTACATCAAACTAAAAAGCTTTTTCACAGCAAAGGAAACCATCAATAAAACAAAAAGGGATCCTACTGAATGGGAAAAGATATTTGCCAATGATATATCTGATAAGGGGTTAATATCACAAATTTATAAAAACTCACTCAACTCAACTCCAAAAAAACAAACAACCCAATTAAAAAATGGGCAGAGGACATGAAGAGACATTTTTCTAAAAAGGACATACAGATGGCAAACAGACATATGAAGAAATGTTCAACCTCACTAACCATCAGAGAAATGCAAATAAAAACCACAATGAGATACCACCTCACCCCAGTCAAGATGGCTATCATCAATAAATCAACAAACAACAAGTGCTGGCGTGGATGTGGAGAAAAGGGAACGCTGGTGCACTGTTGGTGGGAATGCAGATTGGTGCAGCCACTATGGAAAACAGTTTGGAGGTATCTCAAAAATCTGAAAATGGAACTACCTTATGATCCAGCAATCCCACTCCTAGGTATCTATCCGGAGAAATCCAAAACTCCAATTCAAAAATCTTTATGCACTCCTATGTTTATTGCAGCACTATACACAATAGCCAAGACCTGGAAACAACCGAAATGCCCATCAGTAGATGACTGGATTAAGAAACTGTGGTACATTTATACAATGGAGTATTACGCAGCCATAAAGAAGAAAGAAATCTTACCATTTGCAACAACATGGATGGACCTAGAGAACATTATGTTAAGTGAAATAAGTCAGAAAGAGAAAGACAAATACCATATGATCTCACTTATATGCGGAATCTAAAGAAAAGAATAAGTGAATGAACTAATCAGAGACAGTTTTGGAAACATGGAGGAAAAACTGAGGGTTGCTAGAGGGGCGGGGGGGTGGGGATAAGGGGAAGGTGAGAGGTTTAGAAAATAGTTGGTAACCACAAGATGGTCATGGGGTTTTGAAAATTAATTTGGGGAACGTACAGAGGGATAGTGGATGGGGGGAGGGGGGTTCACACAGTGTGAGGGATATAAATGATAAACGTCTAAGTTTTGCTTTGTCTTGTGCACCTGAAACTAATTAAAAAAAAAAAAAGTTAGGATAATTAATTTTAGGCAAGAAGATTTGAACTGTCATTGGGAAGAAAGGATAAGGAAGGATTTTGGATCGCTAGTAATGTCTATAAAAATCCATACGCTTGTATTACCAAGTACACTTGCTACCCATGCTGTGAGAAAGAGGAAATGGAAAAAACAAAAACAACTTTCTCAGCACCGCTTTGAGGTGGCTTTTATGTAGCAATTACTTACTTGTGAAATTTTTAATTAAAAGGAAAGAATTAAGCATTTATCTTTCCCAATTAGAATAACTATAGTGTATATTAAGGTCTTTTTTATTTACAAGATGATGATAATAAAGAATTATAAAAGTACAAAATCATTATTTTGCAAAACCACCATATTTGCAGAGAAGTGTGGAAGCGTTATCAGGGAATACTAAAACCATCATGTGAACAGGATATTTACTTGGTGCCTAAATCACTGCAGTGTAGAAATGTATCTCGTTTAGATTTTCAGGGGCATCTTTCTGAAAAGCAGTCTAAAGTAAAAACATGACAGGGATAAATGAAAGAATGTTTCCAAGTACAGAGAAATAGTAAGGAATATGGGGGCTTCATAAGAGGATTCTGAAATATTGCTCCAGTTTTTAAATCTTGGAATTTGAAAACTTTTTTTTTTAAATATTCTAAGAGTTTTAGTTTTGCCGAAGTTAAGTGTGTATGAATGCCATATGACTTATACCAGAGATCACTGGAGGTGATGGTTCTCCACTTCCCCAGATAATTTTATTAAATTCATTGTTGATGATGAAACAAATAATTGGTCCTTTTTTATGAATTAGAGTCTTGTGGGAGAAATTAGGCTTCCTTGTTTTATATTTTTCCTTAGTGCAGTCATCAGACGGTGTGGATAAACCAAATCCAGCCCTAAATTTTGATCTGAATGGTATCACAAATAGAATTCTAACCAAAAAGTTTGGTTGCATGTACTTTTTAAAGGAAACATACATACATAGGTCAAGATTTTATACAACTGAAATTGTACATTATTCCATTGCGTGGATTAATGATTTTAAAAAGAAAGGTTTAGACTATTTTCTTAAGCTTGGTAAAAACTTGTCTGTCTTTGATGAATAAATTGTTAATTTGTTATTTACTAGGAGGAATATAGAACTGAAGGTATCAGCTGGCACAATATAGATTATATCGATAACACCTGTTGCATAAATCTTATCAGCAAGAAACCAACAGGACTGCTCCATCTTCTGGATGAAGAAAGCAAGTGAGTATTATTCTTTTCAAATTTGTTTTTGACAATTTGGGCTTTTCATGTTTTCTTAAGTCCTAAGCTTTCTTTTTACGTTATTAAATAAAGAGCCAAAGTTTCCCTTTTATGCATTTTTTCATGTGTTTCTAGGAAAATTGGATGGACTTCACCATTGAACTCATTTGAAAATTTTTTTTCCAGATTTCTTTTACATAGCCACTTTGATGTTAAATTTGTTGGCATTAATTTGTTTTACTGTTGTGTGTTTCTGTCTTCTTGAATTGAGTTTTATATGTGCAATGTGTTTGCTATTTTCATGTTTAGCAGAAAAGCACATCAGGATAGATTAGTGATGCTGCCACGGCTCTGCAGGTGGTAAGTGGCAGCATATTCCAAATATTTACCATCCTGTGTTAACACTGTTCAGTATACCAAACCTATCTATAAGCTTCAGAAATAAAGCTTCATGTAGCATCCTCCAGAGTGTTCTCAGTGCTCTATAAAGTATTCTTTATTGTTAAGTTATCCTAAAAGACAGCAAATCTAAAATTGGAGAAACTGAAGTGATGGAGAGTGTGTGGGTTTTCTATGATTCTTTAGTAAGATGTTTAGAAATTGAATTAGATCACCTGATACCTTGCTTAATATTGTACTCATTAAATTAGGATATAAAATAATGGGGATTTACTATTATAGCTAGGCTATTCACACATCATGTTTGTGTGGGACAATCTAATGTTTATGACTGTTGTCCAGTTTAATTATTAAAGATGCCTTCTTTTACTCTCAGAATATCCTGGTTTGTATGGTAAGTTTTGTCACGCTATTAGTATGCCATAAACATACAGAATTGGTATATATATTAATATGGCAGAATGCAAAATATATTGGAGACTGCTAACAGTTATATCTACCCCCTCTATCACTGGCCATTTCCAATTTCCACTGTAAGTGAAGAAAACACGGTTAACACAAATAATATTTTAATTTTATGGCCTCAGTTGTGTAAAAGGTTCTTGTTTTGCTCTATGTGGTCTGAAACACAAAATTGTAAGGTTAGTAGTTCTTAACTCTGCTTGAGTACCCTATCTCTTGTGTATTTTATTTTGGAAAGCTTCATAGGTAGTTTGGTATTCACTGTTGAGAGTCATTATGGTTGATATGAAATGGTAAGCAGTTCTTTTTGTTTGAGGTACTTTTTGGTAACAAAAAGAACAAAAATGTTTTAAGCAATTCTAGAAACAGATCATATAGGTACTAAAGGATGGACTTAAGATTCTTTTCAATACCCTCCAGATATTTCTGACTAATTGTCCTGTGCTTTAATGTATTGTCCTTTATTGCTTTCCGTTAATACCTGGACTGCAGAGTTAGAATTTCAGGGTTGTATCCCATCTATATTAACTACCTTTGGTAAATCTCTTAATATCTTTGGTCCTCAGTTTTCTGGCATGCAAAAAGGAAATGATGAGGAATGATAATGTCTGCTATATGAGGTGTGATCAAACAATATGGTGAATGTTTAAATTAAAAAAATTTATTACAGTAAAAGACACATTGCCATTAATCCCCCTCAAAATACTCCCCCCTCGCTTTGAACACACCCATCGTTTTTGGCACTTTTTAAAGGGGTTCTGGAAATCCTCTTTCATGAGTGTCTTTAGTTGCGCTGTCGTGGCTGCCTCCATGTCCGGAATCATTTTGACTTTGGGGAAGAGCCAGAAGTCTCATGGTGCCAGGTCCAGTAAATAAGGTGGATGAGGACACACCATAATGTTTTTATTTAACACATATTGCTGTATACCAGGAGCATTGTCATGATGGAGGATGATTTAGGGCACACTTTAAAACACACAACTCAACTGTAGCTCACACCTGACTGACTGCACTGAACAAGTTGAAACTTGTCACACGCTATTACTAAGTTTTAGTGTGCCGCTTCCTGTATTGACCATCCCTGCCTTTCTGCTGGGATCGCACTCGGCTGCAGCATTTACCGTATTTGTTGATCATAACAGAAAGGCTTCGTGTCACACATTGCTTCTGGTATATGGCAATTTCTGTCAAATAAAAACATTACAGATTACATCACAGAAATGGTGGCATGAGGAATGCTTCTTGAAATCTCCCCTGGAGGTTACAACAAACTGAACATCTGTAATTCAAGAAGGGATACCTTAAACAATACACAATCACTTCTGAGAGATCCGCACATTGAGTCACCTAAAGGTGGGAAATTGGGTGATCAGGGAAGGGGGAAATGCAGAGACCAGGGCCGTGGGCTGCGGGACACAGTCTGGAGCTCACTGTGGTCTTGGGAGAGGGAAGAATCCAGACTGTAGGCACACTCCCTGTGGTCCAAAGTCCTACCTGAGGGATCAGCATATAATATAGCTGAACTCAGCATTTGGAGCTGAGGCCTTGGGTGAGAACTGTAGTTTAAGCCCTAATTGCCCGGCAGAAAACAAAAAACAAATACACGTAGTCCCGCCGACTTCCCCCACCACCAAGAGTTTGTCCCATCCCCACCCTCCCAGTATTAGAAGCAGGCTCCAGAAGAAATGGTAACAGTATCAGATTAAATAACAAAATCTACAGCCCTGAGAACTGGGGCGACAGATCCACAATGTGACTAATTCTAGTGATAGGGAAAGAGCTCTAGGGACTAGACAACTGTGGCCTGGTCGTTGCCATTGCTTGGAGTCACAAACACACCGGCCGCTGTCATAGGCCACCCTGCCCCCACCTTTCTGGTCAGTTCCCTGCGGGGGCAACCAGAGCCACTGAGACACATAGGCGCTGCATTGGACTGCAGGGATAGCCTTGGGAGTTCTGAAGCTCAGAACTCTTTTGCCCTCTGTATCTTCCCACAGAGGCAGTGTTCTGAGTAGGTGACCTACTGACAGAGAAGAAGCCCACCTTCAGGAAACCCCCCGTCACATGAGTAGCTGGAACAGTGCAAGAGAATAAAACACTACAGTGTGAGACAAGATAAAAGGCTGCAGTGGGAGGGAAAATAAAACATTCCAGCAACACCTACTGGAAAGCAAAAGAAAGACCTCTTCATATCAACCTACTGCAGAACCCACTCCTGTAGGTGTGTAAGAAGCGAAGTAATTATTCATTAATTGCCGTGAATAACCAAAGTAGCAAGGCAGCCCTGAAAGAAAATGAACTTAAAGACATAGAAATATGTGACTTAATTGACAGAGAATTCAAGATTGTTGTGGAAAAACTCAATGAGATGCAAGAAAACACAGACAGGCAGTTTAATGAACTCAGGAACACAAAGGACAAAGTGAATATTTTACCATTGAAACATTAAAAAAGAATCAAACAGAAATTCTGGAGATGAAGAACTCAATAAAAGAAGTGAAGAATGAAATAGCCTGCTTAGGTAATAGAGCTGATCAGATGGAGGAAAGAATTATTGATATCGAAGATAGAAATCTGGAAATGACACAGATGGAAGAAGAGAGAAGCTTGAGAGTTAAAAGAAATGAAAGAACTCTACAAGAACTTTCTGACTTCATTAGAAAGAGCAACATAAGAATAATGGGCATACCGGAAGGCAAAGAGACGCAGAAGGCAACAGAGAGTATATTCAAACAAATAGTCGATGAGAACTTCCCAAACTTATGGAAAGATCTTGAATCCAAAAAAGAAACAGAACACCTAATTACCTCAATCCCTACAGGTCTCCTCTAAGCCACATTGTATTGAAGCTATCAAAAATTAATGACAAAGAAAGAATTCTCAAGGCAGCGTGGGGAAGTAAAATGGTAACCTATAATGGAAAGCCTGTTAGACTATCATCAGACTTTTCAGCAGAAATCCTACAAGCCAGGAGGGAGTAGAATCAAATAATCAAACTATCGAAAGAGAGAAATTATGAGCCAAGAATACAAAGATATCCTTTCAATATGAAGAAGGAATAAACAACTTTCCAGACATACAGAAGCTGAGGGAATTTTCTAACATATGACCTGCATTACAGGAAATACTGAAGGAGATTATTTGACATGATTATAAAAAAGCAAAAGAATACAAAACCATGAGCAACATTACGAATAGACAGACAGAAGCAGGAAATGGCAACCCTGACACAAAATAGGGCTGTATACACTTAAGCATAACACAACGGGTAAAGAAGATAAAAACACTTTTTAAAAAAAGGAAAAAGAAAAAGACAACTTGCTACTGTAACTCAGAAATCAATTCACAGGATGTATGGGGACAACTTGTGACAAAGACATAGCAGGGGAGAGAGTGAATGTCTGAATCTGCAAGGGGGAATGGAGACAAGAAGCATGCTGAAGAAAAAGGATTATTGTAAATATGGAACTTTCTTTTACATAACTTTAATGGTAACCACTCAAAAAAATCCAGAATGGAGCTATATAACATAAAAAAAGAAGAAACAGAGGGAATAATAATAGAATGCTATCACACTAAAATAACAGACAGCAACAAAAAGGCAAATAAACAATGGAGATACTGAGATATCAGAAAACAAAAAACAAAATGAATCTAGGAAATCCACATATATCAATTATCATTCTAAATGTAAATGGACTGAACTCACCAATAAAAAGGCACAGAGTAGCATATTGGATCAAAAAACAAAACCTACCCATATGCTTTCTCCAAGAGATGCATCTCAGCTACAAGGATAAACATATTGAAAGGGTGGAAATCAATACTCCAAGCAAATGGTATCCAGAGAAAAGCAGGCATAACCATACATCAGATTAAACAGACTTCAGGATAAAATAGGTAAAAAGAGACAAAGATGGACATTTTGTAATGATAAAGGGGACAAGAGAACACGAAGACATAACACTTATCAACATATATGCCCCCAATCATGGAGCACCAAAATATACAAAGCAACTACTAACAAAACTAAAGGGAGAAATTGAACAAAACACAGTAATAGTAAGGGACCTAAATACATCATTGACAGCTCATCCAAACAGAAAATCAGTAAGAAAATACCAGCCTCAAAAGACACATGTAAGAGGAGACATCAAAAGATACATAGATACAAATAAGAATGAAAATACATCCTATCAAAATTGTTGGGATGCAGCGAAAGCAGTAATAAGAGGGAAATTTATATCATTACGGGCCTATCTCAAGAAAGTAGGAAAATCCCTATTCCACAACCTCATGTTACACTTCAAAGAACTAGAGAAAGAAGAACAAATGAAACCTAAAGTCAGCAGAAGGAAGGAAATAATAAAATCAGAGCAGAACTAAATGAAATAGAGAATAAAAAGACAATAGGAAAGAGAAAAGTCACAAAATCAGAAATGAAAGAGGGAAAGTTACCACGGATGCCACAGAACTACAAAGAATCATCCAGGAATACTCTGAAGGACTATATGCCACCAAATTCAATAACCTAGAAGAAATGGACATGGTCTTAGAAGCATACAGCCTTCTTAGACTGAATTATGAAGAACTGGAAAATCTAAATAGACCCATCAACAATAAGGAAATGGAATCAGTCGTCCAACACCTTCCCAAAAGCAAAAGTTCAGGACCAGATGGCTTCACTAGTGAATTCTAGCAAACATTCAAAGAGGATCTAACACCTGTCATTCTGAAACTCTTCTAAAAAATTGAAGAAGAGGCAGTACTTCCTAATTCCTTTTATGATGCCAGCATTACTCTGATACCAAAACCTGGTAAGGGTAACACAAAAAAAGAAAATTACAGACCAGTATCTTTGGTGAATACAGATGTAAAAATCCTAAGTAAAATTCTAGCAAATTGAATACAACAATGCATTAAAAAGATTATACATCACGATCAAGTGGGGTTCATCCCAGGGGCACAAGGATGGTTCAACACACACAAATCGATCAGTGTGATACACCACATAAACAAAATAAAAAATAAAAATCTTACGATTATGTCAATAGATGCAGAAAAAGTATTTGACAAGATACAACATCCATTGATGATTAAAACTCTTCATAAAATGGATATAGAAGAAAATAACATAATAAAGGCCACATATGACAGACCCTCAGCTATTACCATAATTAACGGCGAAAAACTGAAGCGTTTTGTTCTTCATTCAGGAACAAGACAGGGTTGTCCCCTATCATCTCTGCTTTTCAACATCATATTCGAAGTTCTAGCCAGAGCTGTCAGGGAAGAGAAAGAAATAAAAGGCATCTGAATTGGGAATGATGAAGCTAAATAGTCACTTTTTACAGATGACATAATTATTTAGAAAACCCTAAAGACTCCACCAAAAAGCTATTAGAAACAATAAATAAGTGTAATAAATTTGCTGACTACAAAAGCAACGTACAAAAATCCATTGAGGGCCAGCCCGGTGGCTCAGGTGGTTGGAGCACCGTGCTCCTAATGCTGAGGTCTCCGGTTTGATTCCCACATGGGCCAGTGAGCTGCGCCCTCTAACAGCTAAGATTGTGAACAACGGTTCTCCCTGGAGCTGGGCTACCGTGTGCTGCCAGGAGTGGCCACCGTGAGTGGCTGGCAGCCAGCATGAGCAGCCATGGCCTGCTGTGTGCTGCCATGGGCTACCGTGTACTGTCATGAGCAGCTGGTGGCCAGCGTGAGTGGCTGCAGTGAGGGTGAGTGGCCGGCAGCTATTGTGAGTGGCTGACAGCCAGCGAGAGCTGTTGTGAGCTGCTGTGAGGGGCTGACCAACGACTGGCAACTTACTGCCTCAGCCGGGGGCAGTGCAAGGCTCATAAATACCACCAGCATGGGCCAGGGAGCTGTTTCCTACACAGCTAGACTGAGAAACAGTGGCTTGAACCAGAGTGGGGTGGGAAGGCGGAAGAAGGGGTGAAAATAAATCCATTGAATTCCTATATACTAACAATGAAATTAAAAAAATAAGAAATGAAGAAAATTTTTTTTTTTTTTGTAATTGCAACAAAATGAATAAAATACCTAGGATAAACTTAACAAAAGCTGTGAAGGACCTACACACTGAAAAATATAAGACATTTTTAAAAGAAATTGAAGGAGACACACAGAAATGGAAAGACATTCTGTGTTCATAGATTGAAAGAATCAACATAGTTAGAATGGCAATATTACCCAAAGTAATATATAAATTTAATGCAATCCCCATCAAAATCCCAGTGATATATATATATATATATATATATATATATATATATATATATATATATATATATATATATTTAACTTATGTATGTATGTATTTATTTATTTATTTTACTCGGTAACAGTGTGTTTTTCCAGGACCCATCAACTGCAAGTCAAGTCATTGTCCTTCAATCTAATTGTTGAGGGCGCAGCTCAGCTCCAAGTCCAGTCACCGTTTTCAATCTAGTTGCGGGGGTGCAGCCCACCATCCCATGGAGGGAATCGAACCAGGAACCTTATTGTTAAGAGCACGTGCTCTAACCAACTGAGCCATCTGACCACCCACCAGCAGTGCAGCTGCAGTTCAGCTCAATTTGTTGTCTTCAATCTAGTTGTGGAGAGCACAGCTCACTGGCTTATGTGGGAATCAAACCGGCAACCTTGTTAAGAGCACACGTTCTAACCAACTGAGCTAACTGGCTGCCCCCCAGTGACATTTTTTTAAAGAAATAGAACAAAAAATCATCAGATTTATATGGAATCACAAAAAACCCTGAATAGCCAAAGCACTCCTAAGAAAAAAGAATAATGCTGGGGTATCACACTTCCTCACTTCAGCTTGTACTACAGAGCAGCAGTAATCAGAACAACATGGTATTCGCAGAAAAACAGTCACAGACAAATGGAATAGAATTGAAAACCCAGAAATAAACCCACATATATATGGGCAGTTAATTTTTGACAAAGGAGCTAAGAACATACAATGGAGAAAAGAAAGCCTCTTCAATAAATGCTGTTTGCAAAATTGGAAAGCCACGTGTAAAAGAATGAAATGAGACTGCTATCTGTCACCATATATCAAAATTAACTCAAAATGGATCAAAGACCCAAACTTCAAACCTAAAACAATAAACTGCATAGAAGAAAGCATGGGTACTGAACCTTGGGTTCAGAGAGGATTTTATGAATTTGACCTCAAAGGCAAGGGAAGTAAAAGCTAAAATAAATGAATGGGACCATATCAAACTGAAAAACTTCTGCACAACAAAAGAAACCATCAACAAAACAAAGTGGCAACCAACTGAATGGGAGAAGATATTTGTAAACGATGCCTCCCATAAGGGGCTAATATCCAAAATATACAAGGAACTCATACAACTCAATGACAGAAAGAGTCCAGTTGAAAAATGAGTAGAGGACATGAACAGATACTTCTCCTAGGAAGTCATACAAATGGCCAACAGATACATGAAGAAATGTTAAACTTCCCTAGCTATTAAGGAAATGCAAATCAAAACCACAATGAGATATCACCTCACCCCTGATAAGATGGTTGTTATCAACAAGACAAGTAATGACAAGTGTTGGAGAGGCTGTGAAGAAAAAGGAACCCTCATACACTGCTGGTGGGAATTTAGATTTGTGCAGCCGCTGTGGAAGGCAGTGTGGAGGTTCCTCAAAAAATGAAGAATAGAATTACCAGGTGACCCAGCAATCCCTCTTCTGGGTACATACCCAAAAAATCTGAAAACATTTATCTGTAAAGATAATGTGCTCCGGTATTCATTGCAGCTTTATTTACAGTGGCCAAGACATGGAAACGACCAAACTGTCCTTTGATAGATGGTTGGCTAAAGAAGATATGATATATACACAATATCTTCTTTACTCTGCCATAAGAAAGGAATATTACTCTGCCATAAGAAAGAAAAGATTAAATACTTGCCTTTTGTGACAACATGGATGGATCTTGAGATCATTATACTAAGTGATATGACAGATGAAGTCGAGAACCATATGACTTCACTGATATTTTGGATATAAAACTGAAAGCAACAAAGGAAAAAGACAAAGAAACAAAAACTCATAGACACAGACAACAGTTTAGTGGTTACCGGAGGGTAAGCGGGGTGGGGGATTCTAGAAGAGGGTAAAGGGAGTCAAATATATGGTGATGGAAGGAGAACTGACTCTGGGTAGTGAGCACACAGTGTGATAGGCGATGTATTATGGAAATGTACACTTGAAACCTATTTGATTTTACTAACCATTGTCACCCCAATAAATGTAATTAAAAAAAAATTACAGTGTGTCGTCATCCACCTTATTCACCGGATCTGGCACCCTGCGACTTCTGGCTCGTCCCCAGAGTCAAAATGATTCAGGACATCAAGGCAGCCACGACAGTGCAGCTAATGACACCCCTGAAAGAGGACGTCCAGAATTGCTTCAGAAAGTGGCAAGAACGATGGATGAATGTGTTCAAAGTCATGGGGAGTATTTTGAGAGGGATTAATGACAATGTGTCTTTTGCTGTAATAATTTTTTTTATTTAAACATTCACCGTATATTTTGATTACACCTCGCATATCTTAAGGTGGTTGTGAACATCAGTTGAAATAGTGGATATGTAATTAAAACGTGTAGAACAAAGAGGTCTTGTCTCGCCTGTTATTTTTTAAGCAAAATTTCATTGAGTGCACATCTTATTGTTCAAACACTATGTTTCTCTTGACAGTTGGACCCTCACACAGACATAAATATTGCCCAGCAAAGAGAATGTCACCTCCTTGTTGTTATCCAAAAGTTTGTGGAGTTAAGCCACATGGCCATAAATTACAGGGAGACAGATTTTTTTTTTAAAGGAGGGCCCAGCTCACAGTGGCCCATGCGGGGATCAAACAGGCAACCTTGGTGTTATTAGCACCACGCTCTAATCAACTGAGCTAACCGGCCACTCACAGGGAAACAGACTTTGACTCAGTGTAAGGAAGAACTTTCTCATCATTAGATGTGATTAGCAGCTCCTTCATAAATTGATTAAATTTCCCATTATAGTAATTATTTTTCATCTGTCAGGGTATTATTATAGGTAGGAGACTGGACTGAATAACCTTGATAATTGTCCCTTTAATTCCGTTTCTGTATTCAGTCCTCCATAAAAATTTTTAACAAACCACTTTATGAGTCAGTCCTCTTGTTATAACTTCCCTTATAAATATACAACCTTTGTCTCTGCTTTAATATCCTAGAAGATGCAAAGGCATGAAATATTTTTCCCTCTTCCATGACCTTTAAAAACGCCTTAAAAATAAATTAGTCGTATTTAGGAAGAGCCATTTGGGGAATCATTAATTTTGAGTATTTGTCCTTTAAAAATATTTCATCATATAGGGAATATATAACATGAAAGAAGTCCTTAGCGGTATTCCTTCTTCATTGAGTATGTTTATAGTGCTTTAGGTGCGTGGGTTTGAAGTCAGAAGTCTTGTTTAATCTTGTCTCTGCTGTCTACTGGCAATTTGATCTTGGGCCAGTTATTTAAGCTAGATTATAAAGGATGCAGAGTGGAATTTAGAAAGGAGGAGTAGTTTAAACAAAGTTAGGTATGAGTAGGGTATTAAGAGTGTGACGGTCAGTCTTTCCTATAGTACTCAACGTGTGATCGGCTGCTGTCAGCACCTTGAAGCTTCTTAAAAATGCAGAATATCAGACTTTCTTCACCCCAGACTTCTTGAATCAGAGTCTGCATGTAAACAAACTGAAGTTAAGATCAGAGCATACATTTAGGACAGCATTTTGTCAGTCTTGCCTGCTCATAAGAATGACTTGTGGGACTTATAGACAGGACTGATGCATCACTACCTAGCTTTAGTTCAGAAGAATTACAGGAAGTGGGGTCCAGGCATTGGTATTTTTGAAAGCTCCAGAGATACATCTGTAGAAGTACACATAGAAACACTAATCTAACACTAATAGAAACACTGCCCTTGCAGATAGCCTTTGGGGAACACTAGACAAAGAGCTTTGAAATGAACAATAATGTCTGATTTGTTTCTTTCCAGATTCTTTTGATTGATAATATAGTGTGTATCCACAGATGTTTGTTGAATGTTGGACATGTAGAGAGCTTTGCTTTCCATCTTTCCTTGTTTGGAATAAAAACTGTCCTCCTGTCTGATCTCCTTTCTTTGCATATTTCTTTCCTCCATTTAAAAGTAGGAGAAAAATAAATGACAGGCTTTTTGATTACTCAGAGTAGTAGGAGGTAAATAAACCCTTATCTAGAGACAGTGAGATGAGTGTCTTTCCTGAGGCAAAGCATTTTTTCTTGGAGCAGTGAGGCATAAGTTTACAGAGGTTGAGTGATCTATAAATTTTCTGTGCCCTGGTGATCTATAAATTTTCCTGAGTAGGATAGGCACATGATGAAAGCACTATTGTGGGAAAATTCATTTTGAATCTTGACTTGGTGACCTGAAACAAGATTAGAATTACTGATACTATTGCTGAGGCTGTTGCTGTACTCTGTTTGAAATTGTAAGACTGTAATCCATTATTGAATGGCTTTAGAGTTCTGAAATGGAATGCAAGAGCTAGAGAGATGGCAGAGATGTTTTGAGGAAGCGATAGTATTTGAATGTAAACGTAGGCCTACGTGAGTAGAAAAATGGCAGTTTTGGCAAAGTGAAAAATTAGGTAACAATTATGTACGTCATCCCCATTGGATGCCAGCTAGTGTCAGATGTCTTACTAGTGTTATCTCATTCTACTAGCACTGTGCTATCTCATAGTACTCATTTTCTGGATTTAGGAAACCATTTCTTAGATAAGGTTACCTAGACCAAGGTCACAAACAAAAATGGTAACCTAAACTATAATAACTATGATTATCTGACACCGAAGGCTATTTTCCTTCTGAAGCAGGGCCCATTTGGGACCCCTATAGTAGAGGCCTTGCAATGATCCTGGGCTCACCTTTATAGCTTAACAATAGATCATCCCTCTGCAGCTTGAGCTCAATGTCCCATCCAGTTTCCTGTTTAAGAAAATTACCCGGAAACTTATGATTAATACCCTTAGGCTTATTGATCACAATCTCTATGGTCTAGCATTCTTGCCAGGCTATTCCCATCATTGTTTCTGGGTTACTGATGCCACCAGAGAGCCAAATTGCCAGAGGGAAGGCTCCATGAAGCAGAATGGACCCCTAGGAACCTTCACATAGCCTCTGAAGGAACACCCAGATTTTCCCTTAAACACCCCAAGCTGGTCTGAGAATGTGAGGGCAGTTTTTGGAGGTGTTAACCTGCTGCCTTCTCAGACCACTGGTGCTCTGATAATAAATGCTTATTCTATGACCCAACTCCTGTGTTAGTCTATTGGCTGAGTGGCGCAGGCAGCACGAGCCCCAGACTCGGTTGCCCTCCAGTTTCAGTTTCTGGTGACTCCGGGGCAGGACAGCCTTGGGGTTCCTCTAGTAAGTCTTTCGGCTTCTGGAGGGTCTCGGGGGCTGCCTGGGACTGGGCGGATTCCTTGGCATAATACTGACCTCTGGAAGCAGCTGCCAAGTGATTTTGCTTACCAAGGTGGGCTTTGTGTCAGGACCCACCCGTTACGGACACCTTTCTGTTTAGTTGGGATAGAATAAACGTTTGCTGTGTTGTCCTGTCTCTTCAATTCTGACCCTTTCCTGTAATTACTGGTTCGTAAAGGGGTGGCCCCGGCATGCACAGCTGGAAGATTTTGCACTCACTGTCTGGGCCTCCTCCTTGAGGGCCATCTGGGGGTCATACTGACCCATTGGCGCCAATAGGTGAGACTGCAATATCCGGCAAGGCGTAATACCCTCACCTGTAAGGGGCTCTGACTGCAGGCTTGCTTTGACTTGGAAGTGCACTTGTGGTTGGCAAGGTTGTTCACGGGGAGGCGGGGCCCATCTGCTGCACTGTAAAAGCCACCACACCTGGTTTCGGCCTTTGGGCATCTGGTGGTCTTAAGGCCACACCTGGTTTTTGGTTTCAGCCCACTGGCCAATTGTCTGATGGTCGATGGACCTTGTATGAGGTGTGATCAGCAAATACGGTGAATGTTCAAATAAAAGAAAAATTATTACAGTAAAACACCCATTGCCATTAATACCCCGCAAAATACTCACCCTTGCTTCAAACACACTTAACCCATCATCCTTGCCACTTTCTGAAGCAGTTCTGGAAGTTGTCTTTCGTGAGTGTCTTGACTTCATCCTCCATTATGGGAATGCTCTGTGTCACACATTGCTTCTGGTATGGCAATTTGTGTCAAATAAAAATATTACAGTGTGTCCTCATCCATGTATTCACCTGGTCTGGTACCGTACAGCTCTGTCTCTTCCCCAAAGTCAAAAAGACATTGAAAGGAAAACATTTTGAGTTGATTCAGGACATTGAGGCATCCACGACAGCGCAACAAGACACTCCTCAAAGAGGACGTCCAGAACTGCTTCAGAAAGTGGTAAGAATGATGGGATAAGTGTGTTTGAAGCGAGGGGGGTTATTTTGTGAGGAATCAATGGCAATGTGTCTTTTAGTGTAATAAATTTTTAAAAATTTAATCATTCACCATAGTTGTTGATCACACCTTATATATGGAGTAAGATGATGTCACCTCCAAATGTGTCACCTAGCTAGGTCTGGTTTCTGTATCTGGCATTCAGATCCAAATCTGTTTTTTCTGGTTTTTGTCTGTTCGATCCAGGGACTGCTTGGACCTATCTGTGTTTTTAAGTCTGTGTTAAGTGTGTCCGCACTTTTTCCAGCTCCATAATGGGATCTAAGATTTCAATACCAGCTGAGATCCTGTTAGGCAGAAAATTAGGTCATTGGCAAAACTACGGCTATGAGCCATTAATCAAAAAGAAATTAATGTTCTATTGCATTACTGATTGGCCAATGTATATGTTAGATTCTGGAGAGCACTGGTTGCTCAATAATTCATCGAATTATTATAGTATTTTGCTGCTGGAGCTCTGTTAGAGGTCTGGGAAGTAGGGTGAAATTTCTTATGTATAAGCCTTTATGATAGACTCTGAAAAGGGAAGGAAACTGATGGTTTAGTCCCAGAGAAAGAGAGAATCCACCGTCTCCTAATCTATTTATAATTGGACACTGTGTTCAGAAACTTGGCAAAAGTAAAAGTCTTGTAAGGTTTTTCTGACTCTCAGTAGCTTTTAAGATCTTTCAGATAATCTGAAGTGTAAACGCGGCTACTGCTGCTTGAGGCTGAGGTAACTGAAGGGAAAAAAAGGCATTTTTAAAAACAAGCGGCTAGTCTCGCAAGCCAGACCTCCATCTTTTTGTTCCAGCCTCTTTGAAACTGCCCTTTTGGGGGCAATTGAAAGATCTTAGGTCCTCTTTACAGTTGTTAGTAGTTCAGTTTATGTATATAATCTCTGTGCTTGTCTGTGTTTTATATATAATATGTTGTTTTTGCCTTCAGATGGTATTACCAGATAATAATATTTAATTGGCTTAAAATAAAATTTTAAGCGCTTACATACATTAAAAATAATGAAAACTGACCTAAGTAATTTTCAGGATCACGTGATCTAAGAAAATATTTGCTACTAAGGCTAATTTGTCTTTTGGTTAAATAGACATGTCTTTTAAGGTTATTAACATTAAATACGTTATCTTTTACAAAAATAAATTCATGTTATCTCTGTTACCAAATTTGTCAAGAAAATAGCTTGGGTAATAATTAACTTTAAAATCTCATAGAGTTAAGAACTAATAAGTAACTACATGTTTTAGATGAAACTTTTCAGTAATAATTATATACTGTGGATGGTTGGACATGCTTTCCCAGTATCTGTTGGTAACTTAAGAGTTTAGTTTTGCTAAGTTATATTAAATGATAAAAATTACTGCATATAAAAGTATTTCAAAATACTGAAATACTGAAACATTAATTATTAGATAGGTCTGAGTTCACCTGTTTCTGGCTTCTTGTCACAGGAACGTAAAAAGATAGATTAAGATCTGTTCATAAATGTATCTTGTATTTTATTACAGAAGGCTATATTTTTGAAGGTTGCAAAATATATTGCTGGATTTGCCAATGGAAATGCTAATTACTTGCTGTTAGTTTTCAGTAAAAATTAAGGTTCTGAAGGTTATGGATTCTTATTAATATGAAAGGAAATGATGTATGTTTTCAAGGAAGGTATAAGGTATGGACATAACATTTTTGAAGGAACTGAAAGATAAAGCAGTTTGTCCGAAAGATGGTTATTTCTGAAAGAGTGAGAAGAAACAAAGTAAGAAGGACCAGAAAGTTGTAGAACATTTGTGAAGGAAAATCTTGAGAGAATTTTTATGGTTAAGCTAAATCCAGTTAAGTAAGTAAATTTAAATATCAAAAGTAAGCTGGTGCAAAATTAAATATTTTCTCTCTGCTAAGTAGGACAAAGTTTGTTAGACTATTGGTCTGCTACTGATAATATGCAAAAGTTTTTTGCCCAGAAAAGCAAAAGGTACGTGTCATCAGAATATTTTCTGTTTTACATTGTCTTAATCAGGTCCTTGGTTACTTAAGAGAACTAAATTTCCATAATAGTAAGAACTAAGTTTTGCTAATAATTATGTGAACTTCTGTATTTTGGGACTGCTAGAGTTCATGTACCCTTCTCGATGGCAGATACAGGCCAGTGTGAGGAAGCGTGGCCTGATGTTTTCCCTAACCTGGCAGGCAGATCCTAGAGAAGGCCAGGGAATTTGTTTAAATGTCTTTAACAACTGAGATGGGGAAGACAAGGAAAGAAAGGAACAGCGAGACCAGAGAAAAGCCAGACTTTTGGCTGCAGTTACAGATAGGCCAAGCCCAAAGCCACCTCAGGGCCACCTCGATAACCCCAGAGGAGGAACACCAGGTAAAGGAGCCCGCTTTAGATGTGGAAGCCCAGACCACTGGAGTGAGGAGGGTCCTAGTCCTCCAAAGCAGCCGTGCCCCCTGCACAGACTAAAAGGGCACTGGAAGGATTGTCCCCTGTTCTGAAGGGAGCAGAGACCAACTCCTTTCCCTCAAATGGCTATAAACGACTGATGGGCCTAAGGTTCCCAGCGGGGCTCCCAAGAAGAAAAAGGCCATTGTCATCACAGGGGAGGAACTGCGGGTGACCCTTGACGTGGCAGGTCAGCCTGTTCATTTCCTGCTTGGTACAGGAACCATTTATGCTGTCTCGACTGTTCACTCTGGACCTATTTCCTCTGAAACCTGCTCAGTTGTGGGGATAAATACAGCCCCTAGATTTTGGTTCATACTCAGCCAGTTCCTTACTATGGCCTTTACCTCAGAGGAAAAGTGAAACGAGCAAATCAGACCTTAAAAAAGACTCTAGAAAAGTTTTGTCGAGAGACCTCTAAGCCGTGTCTCTAATTGCTGCCCATTGCTTTCAATTTTAACCTCAATCCTGTTATTTCTTATATTATTGACTTGGGAAAGGTTCAGCAGGCACTCCAGAAATAAGGGACCAGCACCTCCCCCAGGCCAGCCCCTCTGCCTGTTACAGCCCTGTAATACCAGTGGACCAATGATTAGAAGCCTAAATGGAGGGGACCCTTGGCAATTCTGCCCAGGACCACAACTGTTGTCAGGTGCAGAGTCAGTGGCTGGGACTACTTCCCTCGAATCAAACCTGTTTACTGTAGAAGTTTTCTGATTTAATAGCTAGGGGCACTAGCCTCTCTGACTGCTGGATGTGCCATAAACAGCCCCCTCCCCGTGATGATGGATTCCCATAAGTAGGGATGACGCCCACTCTCAGCAGGGAGCAGCCAAGAGTGGTCAATGTCCTGTATCCTTGCAACCACACTAATTGTATAGAAATAAAATGAATAAAAGACGGGGGAATTGAAGCAGGGCTTGGTTGGGACCCCCATAGCAGAGGCCTTGCAATGATCCTGGCCTCACCTTTGTAGCTTAGCAATAGATCATCCCCCTGCGGCTTGAGCTCGGAATGTCCCCTGTTGCAGTTCCCTGTTTTAGAAAATTACCCGGAAACTTATGATTAATACCCTTAGGGTTATTGATCACAATCTCTGTGGTCTAGCATTCTTGCCAGGCTACTCCCATCATTGTTCCTGGGTTGCTGACACCACCGAGAACCACATTGCCAGAGGGAAGGCTCCAGGGAGACCCCCTTTGGTTGCCCTCTGGTTTCACTTCCTGGTTCCAATACATACTACATAATTAACCATTTTTGTATCATTTTAGAATCATTTTTACACATTAGTTCTCGTATTCAGCATCTTTATAACCTCATGTCACATTTCGCATTATTTCAGCTACTGTTAAATGATACTATTCTCTGAAAGATACTTGCTCTGTCCTTACTCTGTGAGTAATATTCTCTGTTTGAAGCTCCTCTCCAACCTTTAACATCTAGTTCATAATTTCCTCTTGTGTCCTCTGAACTTTTCCATTATTCCCAACAACTAGTGATTTTTTTCCTTTTGAACTTTCATATTCCTATTCTTGCTGTTATGTAATTACTTCATAATAAATATTACTTGAATGATTCCTGGATATGAAATGCTCATCAATGAGTACAGCCCTATTGATATATGTTTGAAATAATAGATGTAATATAAAAATATGTAATAACTGGTATGCGTAAGAAAATTACTACTTAATTTATACATGAAGAAATAGGAAAACAAAAAATGACTGTGGATTTAAAGGACCTATCCAAACTGAGAGATCATTACCTTTTTGGAAGTTCTTAGATCGAAACAACATATGATTTGGTTTTTATTATCCTGCAGGTTTTAGAGTAGTGCAGTAGCACAGTGCAGCCTACGCTAAATACCGAACGACCTGAGGTAACTTCTCAGTTTTGCTGCTTTCCAAGGGTCAGTTTGGGCAAACTATGACTTTTGGCCCCTCATCTATAAACTAGGAACAGTAATTCTTGTTTTACTCACTTTTTAACTTGTTAGGAGAATCAGATTAGATAATCTAAGTGAAAACCTTGTAATTTGCTAAGTGTGTTAGATGGCAATGTAATTCTAATGTATTTTTAAAAACAATTATTAACTGCTGCACCTTTGTTTAGTATTTTTGTTTTTAATTCAGCTTTCCACAGGCTACAAATCAAACATTGTTAGACAAATTCAAGCATCAACATGAAGAGAATTCTTACATTGAATTTCCAGCTGTGATGGAGCCTGCTTTCATCATAAAGCACTATGCCGGGAAAGTAAAATACGGGGTAAAGGTCAGTCAATTTCTCGTTGAATATGCCTTTAGGGTAGATGTGTGTTCTTTTTTATTTTATTTTATTAATTTATTGGGGTGACGTTCGTTAGTAAAATTACATAGGTTTCAAGTGTACATTTCTCATTCCTGTCACACTATCTACCCTCTTTGTAGTTTTATGGAGGCTCTTGATCGGTAACAGCTGGAGACATTTTATAGGGATACTACTAAAATTCAGAGTCTGCCTTGTACTATGTTACTGTCAGTGGTGTTTCTGTTGGTTTCTTCCTACAGATGAACCTGATGGCGGTCCATTCTGATAGACATTTTAGGTCTGAAAGAACAGATAACATCAGTATGTCTTAAACCCACTAGCTCAGGTGTATAGTTTGTGGAGATTTTCTCCTCTACACCTCTGAGGCCTGACAGAGGTTTCATGTCTCGATGCATCAGTAGGTGTGTGTGAGCTTGCACTCCTCGTGAGTATATTAAAAGTCTTAACTCCTGCGGAAGGAAATCTTTATAATTGTGTCTATTTCTTGTTTGTAATTGGTGAGCTGTTTTCAACCACTTGATGTTTAAAGCCTATTTACGACAGTGTCCCAGGCAAGGCAGTGACAATGTGGAGAGTAGTGGAACAATATGTTTTCTCCTGGGTTTTGAGAAGACTCATTATTCATTAATGATTCACTTACTAAGGAAGTGTTAATTATACACAGACCCTGTGCTTGGTGTTTGGAATGATCCAGTGATAAAACCGACAGATATGATCCTGGCTCTGTGTATACATATACATACATATGTGTACATATACACAGGTACATATATCTCTGTGTATGTGTATAATGCAGATAAATGGGGCCATATACTGTAAAGAAATGAATGTGTTCTATAGGAGAAACTAGTGAAATACTGGATATTGAATTTGTAGATCCATGAACACCTCTTTGAGAAACTCAAATTTTGAGAGATGACCTGAAGTTAATGATGAGTATTCTAGGGCATGAGATAGGAAAGAACTTAATATGTTAAAATAATTGAAAACAGGCCTGTGTTACTACATTATAGTGAGCAATGGAGACAATGGCATCAGATGAATTCAGAGAATGGACAGCAAGTTAATTCTTTAGGACTTCTAGACCAAGTTAAAGGAGTTTGATTTTTGTTGAAATCATTATGGGGAGCTATGTAAAGATTTAAAAGCTGAGGATGTGATTTGTGTTTTTGAAAGATTTCTTTGATTACTTTGAGAAGAAGGAACAACAGAGGATGGGAGTGGAACCTGGGGGTTCAAAATTAGGTAATAATCAGTAGACCGTATTGATGGGTTCTGGGTAAGTGACTTCTGGCTATAGCTGATGGGTGAATTGGAGATGCTGTTTTTTTCCAGATGGAAAGCATAGGAAGGAATATTTTAGAACAAATATTAAGAATAACACAGAGTATAACAGTGGTTACCAAGGGCTAGAGGGTGGGGAAATTGAGGAGACGTTGGACAAAAGATTCATACTTGCAGTTAACAGGTAAGTTATAGAGATTTAATACACGGCATTGTGATTATAGCTAACATTGTGATTATGTATGGTCTTCAAAGTCGTTAAGAGATAGCACTACTATGGTGGTAATGATATCCCAACATATAAATGTTATCAAATCAACATGTTGTATACCTTATACAATGTTATATGCCAGTTATACCTCAATTAAAAAAAGATTTAAAAAATACACTTTAAAACAAAAACAAAAACAGCTTGGGCTATAAAATCTTATAGGAAAGTACATAAAGTGTATGGATTTCTTTCGTGCCCCTTTCCAGCTCATTCTCGCCCATCCAGAGGTAACCCTATCCTAATTTTTTGTCCTTAATTTTACTTGTTATTAAATTTCAGATAAATGGAAACATACACTATATACACTTGTACCTGTGACTGTTCATATTATCACATAGGTTGAAAGTAAAAGGATGGGAGAAAGATATACCATGCAAACCCTAACTAAAAGAAAGGTGGTTTAATTACATTTTTATTATACAAAGTAGACTTTGAGGTAAGAAGTATTATTAGAGACAAAGAGACACATCTTATATCAATAAAAGGGGCCAGTTCAACAGGAAGACATAATCATCAAAAGTTGTATGTACCTAATGACTTCATTTCAATATATAAACCAAAAGGAGAGCAAAAGTAGAACTAGACAAGTTCATCATCATTGTAGTAGATTTTAACACATGTCTCTCAGAGTCTAACAAAATAAACACACAAAATCAATAAAAACAAAAATTGAACAGCATTCTCAAATAACTGACCTAATTGGCAGCTAGACAGTCTTTGGGTGTTAGGAAATTAAGCAAAATTCTTCATATAACCCATGAGTCAAAAAAGAAATCACAATAAAATGATAATATTTTCAATTAAACATTAATGAAAATACAACATTAAAATTTGTAGGGTGCATTTAACACAATGATTTATAACTGTAAATGCATATATTAGAAAGGGAGAATGATTGAATAGTAATTATCTAAGCTTTCATCTCAAGAAAGTAGGAAAGAACAGCAAATTAAACCCCCCAAAATTAGAAGGAAATAATAAAGGGAAGAACAGAGATCAGGGCAATAGAGTATAGACATGCAGTAGAGAAATTGTCAAAGTCAAAAGTCAGTTCCTCGAGAAGATAACAGAAAAGAAGTAAAAGGTAATAGAAAGTAACTAATAATAGAAATAACGAGACTCACAAGTTATATATATCAGAAATTAAAAAAAAAAGAGATTTAATAACATACCTAACAGATATTAAAAGGATATAAACGTATTTTGCCAATGAATTTGACCACATAGATAAATTCAAAAATTCCATCCATGGAATTTTCCAAAACTGTCACCAGAAAATATAGGAAAACCTGAAAATCCCATGTCTGTGAAATAATTTGAATCAGTAGTTTAAACTTTCCCACAAAGGAAATTCCAGGCCCACATCATTTCCCTGGTGAATGTATTCTGTTTCAATTTTGAACTACCTTTAAGGTAATGTAAATGGATCTTAAACTTAAAAAGAAAGATCTGAGCTAGAAATACAGATTTGGGCCTCATCATAGAGGTAGCCATTATTATGGTTGAGATCACCTGATATAGGATGATTGAATGAAAAATATAAGAGCACACATGATCAAACCCAGAATGGCAGCACAAGAGGTCAGTAGTAAAACATAAAATGTGTTGTTAAAGAAACTAAGAGTTTCAAGAAGAATGATTCAAATAGTTTATGAAATGTTTAAAAAATGCTTAAAAATTTATGAAATGCTTAAAAATTTAGAAATATGAAGACAGAGACAAGACCATTACATTTAGAAAATGTAGGTCTCTCTCAACATTTGACAGTCATCATGGAAAAGAATTCTGGAATTTTAGGTTGTGCAGTGTAGTTATTAATAGGACGCGGTGGTCTTTCGGGTAGGGCAGACTGATGTTTCAGTCCTTATACCGGTACTTACTGTGTTTCACCTTTGTACTTTCTGTACCTCTCCATTTGCTTATCAATGAAGTACGGCTTATGACTGATTTTACTTTATTGAGGGTTTGGTACAATTGGATTTGTTATGTACAGTGCTTAGCTTAGTGCCTGACATCTTGTCTGCCCTCAGTAGGTATTAGCTGAGGATGTGGTGGTGGTGGTGGAGACGATTTGGGTTTGAAAATTCTTACTCAGTTTTACTAACTTTTATAATATATACTTTTGCTTAAAGAGTATTTAGGGACCAAGACTTCTGGTTTGTTTCCCCCTTTTCCCTGTTCTCAAGGCATAGAAAGAAGAATTAGGAAAGGAAAGCCCTAAAGGTAGCAGGATGAGTCCAGCTGCCTTCTGGACGTGAGGCTAGATGACATCATACTGGGCGTGCTCCTCAGAATTAAGAGTTAGAGCTATTTTGTAAAGCTGCACCAACTTGGAGCGATTTCCTTACCAAGAGTCCATCCATCATCTGGGTGTAGTTATAGCCAAATGCCTTGGCTTATATCTCAGTCTGGGACCTTCTTCCAGAGGTCTAAGCTTCTTGCCCTCCCTATCTTTCTATGGGGTATTTTAACCCATTTTCTTGTAAAAACCATGCTTTAGCAGGAGTGTCTACTGCCTTTTTACAGTCCTTAGGTAATCTTAATGAGCTCTAAAAAATCTACATGCTGATGATACCCAAATGTGTTTTCTGAAACCTCTGTGGGACTCTAGACACGTACATCCATCGTCCGCTTGATATCTGTACTATAGTGGTTACGAGTGGTTGTGTTTGAACCTGTTCAACTTACTGTGTGATAGGGGCCAAGATAATTAACCCCTCTCATCTCAGTTTTCTTATTGTAAAATAGGAATAGTAATATCATCTCCATCAAGGAGTTGTTAGGAGAATGAAATGAGCTTAAATAGACAACACATGTAAAATGCTTAGAAGAGTGCCAATACACACAGTAATCTCTTATTAAATTACTTGCTGTTACCATGTCCTCACCATCTCAGCTTAACTTGGCCAGAACTTATCTCTCATTCCTCATTTCCTAGCTCCAAACCTCTTTTCTGTAGTTTTCTCCATATCACTATATGGAACCTCCATTCACCTAGTTACTCAAACCCAAACTATAGGTGTTAACCTAATTCCCTCATTCTCTCACCTTGCCCTACTCTGCCAGCAAGTCCTTTGTCCTGACCTCCAAAACATGTACCAGCTGTTTTCCCTTTGCACTGTTACTGCCAATGCAGTCCAAGTCAGTTTTAGCTCTTATCTGGAACATTGCAATATCTGGTCTCCCTTTTTCTATTCTTTGTGCAATTCATTCCCTCCTTTGTACAATTCATTTGTTCCACAGCGACCAATGGTGTTTAGAAAACACTAGTTAGCTCGTGTCATTACCCTTCCAGTGACTTTCCTTTACACTTGAATACAATCCAGATCAGACTCAGGTTTATATAGTTTATCTTTGTTGAATCTTCCACTGGAATGCTCCAGCCCCCGGTCTTACTGCTTTTCTTCTAACTTGTCCAGTTCATCACCACTTAGAGGTAATAGGTGTTCCCTTTGCTTGGAATGCTGTTCCTGACTGTCTTCTGTCTGGATCCTTTTTATTATTCAGCTCTTGTCGTTTTTTTTTGTGATGCCCCTTCAGGGAGGCTCTCCCTGACCAGTGTTTAACAAGTAGCAATAAAATTGCGGAGTATTCTTTCTAATTTAAAAGTACTATAGAATCTAATAGCTGTAGGGTTGGATGGGACTTTATAGATGATATCTGGTCCAGTTAGCTACCTAGAATGGAAGTCACTTTTGTAGTCCTTAGTCAACCACTGTTCAGACATGTTACCCATTATCTTCTTGGTTTAATAAGTTTTTAAAAAATAACACTTGTACTTTTTTTTTATATAGGATTTCCGGGAAAAAAATACAGATCATATGCGCCCTGACATTGTAGCTCTTCTGAGAAGTAGCAAGAATGCATTTATCTCTGGGATGATTGGAATTGATCCAGTAGCTGTTTTCCGATGGGCAGTTCTCCGAGCTTTTTTCAGAGCCACAGTTGCTTTCAGGGAAGCTGGGAAAAGACACATTCAGAGAAAAACTGGTAAGCAGTAGTATTAGTTTCTACCATGCGTTGTCTTTTAATTTTTACCCCTAAGGAGCATAGACATAATCATTTTATTCTGTTCCGTTTTTTTACCATACCTTAACATCATGGTTCAGATGTAATTTGTTCTAGTGAATTTTATAGGATTGAATTAAACAGATATATGGTGTATGTGTGTATATATGTATTGGTACATTTTTATTAATAAATACTGATAGGAATAGTGAATGTAAAGCACCTGGAATTTAGTAGGCACTCAGTAAAACATTGGTATGATTTTTAAACAAAAAGAGAAATGTAATTATTTAATTATATAGAATTTACTATTGGTACCTTTCTCTGTTTTCTTCTTATGCCATAGTTTTTTATTAGGAATGCAACATAATTTAATGTGGAAGCATAAATCAGGAGACAGAAAGATTAGGATGGAAGTAGTGTAGTATAATGGAGATAACCTGGTTTCAGTAATCAGTCAAGCGTCATCTCTACTCTGGACTGATTTGCAGCTGTTAGAAGTTTTTCTTGGAGTGTTAATATTGCCTTCAAAATTATGAAGGCAAAGTCAAATAATACATGTAAAGTATCAGCTGATAAAGTGTTAATTTTCTTTTCCCCATAACTCAGTTCATTGAATTTTACTTTGAAACTTAGAATTAATTAAAGCAGGTTAATTTTTCAGTGTGCCTCCCCCTTAAATCATAAAATATCCCATTTCCCATTCTGGGGGGAGGCAGGGAGCATCTTCAGAAGTACTTGTTACCTTCTGGAATCACAATGTTATTTGCTGTAGCTCTAGCCTTAGATAGACCACTGCTGCATAGTGAGGATTTTCTAATACACGAGTAAATGTAGTTGTTTAAAATAAATTTTCTGCCCAGAGAAGCTCCAGTAGAAGTGTGCTAGGACATACCTGTGCTTTTAGGGCTCCCAGACTTATATGGCTTTTTGGCATGTGCACTAGCAGTAAAAGTTTAAATTCAGCTTTGATATATTTCAAATGAATAAATATATTTGGGAGGTTATATTTTTAAAATGAGAGGCAAAAACTAATTGAATTTAATTTCTGTTTTTCAGATTTTAATGTGTGCAAACTGGCCTTTGTACGTAGGGAGAATTATAGTTTTTGTTAAAAAGTAAAAGGAATATCTTAAACCTGCTTTGCTTTTTACAAAGTTAGTCCTAAGAGACTATCTTTGCAAAATCTTTAAGGAAAAGTTTTCTTTCCCTGTTAATTTAAGATATATTCTTATTTATTATAATGCACTTATCAATTTTGAAAATTTTGAAAGTGATAAGGATCCTGCTAAGATATAACTAAGAGAAGAAACTTATATTTACTATTAAGTATGTCCTCTTCTGTAAAGATTGTTTATATTGTGTGCTCCTTTGGCATTTAAAATACTTAAGGAAGCTGGATGTATGTGTATAATAATCAGTTTATACAAAGGCATGCAATGTTATTAATGATCAACAAACTAACCCTGCATTATCTCTACTCTGATCATTTCTGGATTCTTTTTGTTTTCTAATCTAGTTTTTCTTTGTGGCCCACATAGAGCTTCCATGTAATAAACTCTTTTTGAAAAATCTCTTATTCTGGCATACAACATACATACAGAAAAGTGCACAGAACAAAAATGTATAGCTTAGTGAATTATCACAAAGTAAAAACACTCCTGTAACTACCACCTACGTTAAGAAAAAGAGTACGTATTACCAATACCCTAGAAGTCCCCCTTGGATAAACTGGTTAAATTTTACTTTTTATCAAGGAAAAGAAAAACTATAGTTCATTTGCATTTTGAGGCAATAACTGAGCAGCTATGTCACTGAGAATAATTGTTTTTATTATAGTGTATTAGTGTCAGTGCCAGCATTTAGCAGTTTTGCTCCCTCCACACCACTTACCACCGATTATTTTCTGGTGGATTTGGAATAAAAGGATACCGTAAAGTTAGAAATGGTAGCATTGCAAAATGAAAACTAACAGGATAACTGAAAATGGATTAAGTAGTAGATTCAGAACTTTTATGATGACTGTAAATAGTATGCAAACATATCATAGTGAAATAGGAATTGGAGATTAGTTAAGCAGAAGCAGAATACATGGAAGGCCGAAGGTAACTAAGTTCAGATCTTGAATGAGAATGAGAGGTCAAAGATAATACTTCTAATGAAGAAAGAAGATGTAGACTGCAGAAGTACAGTATCACTGCTTTTGTGAGTATCTTTGTAAAAAAATTCAATGGACTCTTTAGCTAATTGTCAACATACATCTTTATGGTGATCCAAAAAATCATGGATTTTCTTAAGGAATTCTCTGACATTCTTTTTCTTCATCAAGCAAGCCAACAGCGCAAATGAGAATATCAAATTAAAATCTACTTTTAAAATAGACTTCCAAATTAAAGGACACAGTGCCATTTAAGGCCCTTAAATCAAGTTAATTCAATTCAATTTAGCTATTCTTCTAAAGGATAAATATGTTACAGTTGTAGAATGTATGTATATTGTGATGATCAGGAAACCAAATTGTTCTTAGTAGCATCATACAAGTAGGCAGTCTGAGTGAAGCTACATATTGGCCCTGCTGAGAGGTAGAATGAGAAATGACAATGATTTGTCTGTTCAGTAGTGAGGTATTGGAGAACAGATATTCCAGTGGTATCATCTACCTTGCCTCTGATTTATTTCTCCTGAATAGGGAAGAGCCTGGATTAGAGCATACGGGGAGATGATAACTTGACTCTGAATTATACAGTTAAGTAGAGGGAGTGCAGTCATGCTTTATTTGGTTCTTTTGGAGTTACCATAAACACTATAGCCAAAGAGGAACTTTAATTATTCTAAGAGACTAGACAGAGATGGGGAATTCAGCTGTGGCATTGGGATAAGAGGCAAGAATAAGAGAGATCAAAGAGGTATTCAGTTTCTGCATCGGCAAGGAGAGAAGCTGAAGCCATTCATACATTGCCTTGCAGGTAGAGAGCTTTAATGGTTCCCACTTAACCTGTCCCTTTTCCATACCTGACTCAGTGGACTCTGTGATACTAATGGGCTCCCGCTTGTTTCTGCAAGTGGGAGAAGGGTTCCAGTGACCATCTATTTCCAGAAATGACCAGGTACTAAAACTGATTTGGATATCACCAGGGGCCTAGAATCTCTAGTCAGTACTTTGTGTACAATTCCACCCAATACTTAAGGAAGTTAAGTGGATGTTAACAAATAAAACCCTGACCATTATTTATAAATCATTTCTATATCAGGCACTATAGTGTGGTTATTAAAGAATAAGGGCTTTATTTTGAATGTCAGTGAAGTGGTGGAGTAAGGACCTCTGAAAATTCTCTCTTCCCATAAAAGCAACAAGAACACTTGCAAAAAGTGTCAGGATAGCTTTGTCAAAACTCAGAAAATTCATCAAAGTCTTGAAGTAATTCGGGAAGTGTTTGTACAAGAACAAAAAGGCTGAATATTGGTAAAGACAGTGCACTTTGTAGCATTTTAATTTGCACTGTTTGCATTCCTCCCTCCCCAGCTCCACTGTAGCCTTGAAAACCACAGCCTGAAGCACAGTGAAAATCAGCAGTGTGGCAACCACCAAGGGGAGTAAAAGGGTATTGGTGCTCCTTCAAAGCCTCAGTCCCAGAGCATTTTCACTATTGAATCTACCGGGTGGTTCCCTAGAAGACTCCACTTTAACTTGACTCTGTGCTTGCCTAGTGTGAATAGCCTTTTGCCTAGGAATGTTGTCCAGAAAGAAACAGAAGCAATTGTTGAACATTGCAGCTGCCTAATGCAAGAGACAATAGTTGGGGCAAAAGCTAAACAAAATGCTAAAAGGAAAAGCTCAAAATGACATCTCTAGTGTTTCCAGGAGGGAATTCCTGGAATTTTTGCTCACCCATTCCCAAATCCCGAGAAAGGTTGGTTGCAAAATCGGGAAAATCGGCTCCGTGAACCCTGGTGGTTGGTAGTATCGGCTGTCACTTTGTGGAAACGATTCATTGCGGAGAATAGAAAGCAGTTTATGTCTTGAGATTTGAGAATGGGAAAGCGAAAACAATTTCCTGACAACGGGCGGGAATTCCCGCCTGGAAACCCTGTATGTCTCCGTAATGCCTGGGGATATGCACATACTCAGGAAAGACCTGAGAAAATCCTGACTGCTCACCTCTGCGTAACCTTCAGATACTGTGTGAGCAGGAGGTGAAGGATATGGTGGATTTGTAAACTGCCTAGCTGAGTGTTGAAGGTGTGTCTCAACATACAGTGATCTTTGACAAAGACTGGGAGATTTAGTGGTTTCAGGCATGTAAAGGTATCTGTCTGTAATCATTAGCTGATCACTAAGCCAACAGAGCAGAGATTTCCATGGTCACGTGACAAAAAGTACAAACTTTACAGAATTAGTTCAGGAAGTCCTAAACAAATAGCAACAACTACAAGAAACAGCAACAATAGCGTATCCTGGGGAAAAGGGAGAATCTGATTTCCAGAGTTACCATGTTATATTATTTGGAATGTCTGGTGTACACAAAAGTATGAGACATGCAAAGAAACAAGAAAATATGACCCATACACGGGAACAAAGGAATCAATAGAAACTGTTCCTGAGGAAAGCCAGACACTGAACTTACCAGACAAAGTCAGTAAGCTATTTTTAAATATGTTCAAAGACCTAAGGCAACCATATCTGAAGAACTGAAGGAAAGTTTGAGAACATTGTGTCACCAAATAGAGAATATCAAATATATGTAAATTTTGAAGCAGGTAAAAAAAGTACAATAACTGACATGAAAAATTCACTAGAAGAGTGTAACAGCAGATTTGAATAGGCAGATGTCAGAATCGATGAACTTGAAAATAGATCAGTTGAGATGATCAGGTCTAAAGAACAGAAAGAAAATGCAGAATAATGAGCAGAACCATGAGACACCAATAAAGCATACGAACTTCTGGGAATCCAGAAGGAATGGGGCAGAAAGAATATTTATTTCAAGAAATAATAGCCCAAACTCCTCAAATTTGATGAGAAAATTAATGTACATACCCAAGAAGCTCAAAAAAAAACTGCATACCAAGAAGCTCAAGTACAAGGAGGGTGAATTCAAAGAGATACAAACTTAGATGCATCATAAACTGTCCAGAGATAGAGAGTATTGAAAGCTACCCACAAAACAAAGTCAAGGAACAGTGAATTTACTGATGAATTTTATCAAATACTTAAAGAAGAACTCACACCAATTCTTTATAAACTCTTCTAAAAAGTGGAATATGAGGGAATACTTTTATTCTCATTCTGTGGGGTCGGTATTGCCTGGATACCAAACAAGACATCACAAAAATGCAAATCACAAACCAATATTCCTCAACAAATTCTTAGCAAACTGAATCCAGCAATATGTAAAAAGTGTTATACATTATACACCAGAATCTAGTGGAATGTACCCAGGAATGCAAGGTTGGTTTAACTTACAAAAATCAAATCAATGTAACATGCCACATTAATAGAATAAAAGACAAAAATCCCACCATCACCTCAGTAGAGACAGAGAAAGCACTTAACAAAAACTGACACCTTTTCATGTTTTTCATTATTAAAACCACTGAACAAACAAGGAAGAGAAAGGGACTGCTTCAACCTAATAAGGGGATCTGTGTTGGATCCAAAGCTTGCTCGATGGTGAAATGCTTTTCCCCTATGATGATAAACAAGATAAGGATGCTTGCTTTCACCGCTTCTCTTTAACATTGTCTTTGAGTTCTGATAAAGAGCAGTTAGGCAGGAAAAAGAAAAGCCATCCAGATATAAAAGGAAGAAACCGTTTTGTTTGCAGGTGACATCATGGATAGACTAGCCTTAGGAATCCACAAAAAAATCTATTAGAGCTAATAAATGAGGCCATCAGGTTTCAGGACACAGGATCACTGTGGAAAATCAGTTGTAGTTCTATATTATAGCATTGAACAACCTGAAAATGAAATTAAGCTGGTGCTCTAATTACAAGAGCACCAACAAGTATAAAATCCTTATTAATGAATTTAACAAAAGAATTGTAAGACTTGTTCAGTGAAAACTATAAAACATTGAAAAACGTAAAAGAATGCCTAAAGAAATGGAAAGCTATTCTATTTTTGTGCATTGGGAGGCTTAGTATAGGTAAGATGACAATACTTGATCTGTCGTAACCTTAGCTACCTTTATGCAGAAATTGACAAACTAATTCTAAAATTGATATGTAAAGGGATCCAGAAATGTAGGAAGAACAAAATTGGAAGACTCACATTTCCCAATTTGGATTAGTCAATAATTCTTCAATATGACACGCAGAGCATAAGCTACCAAAGTAAAAATCGATAAATTAGACTTCATCAAAATTTAAAAACTTTTGTGCCTCAAAAGACACCATTAAGAAAATGAGATGACAACCCACAAATGATAGAAAATATCTGTAAATCATATATCTGATAAAGAATTAGTATCTAGAACATACACAGAATTCTTACAACTCAATAATAATAAGCTAATAACCCAATTAAAATGGGCAAAGGGTCTGAAAAGACATTTCTCCTAAGAAGATATGCAAATAGTCAATAAACATGAAAAAAATGCTTAACATTATTTGTTATTAGGGAAATGCAAATCGAAACCACAGTGAGATACCACTTCATAAATACTAGGATGGCTACAATAAAAAAGACAGGTAATAACAAATGTTCGTGAGGATGTGGTGAATTTGGAAACCGCATTTGATACTGGTGGGAATGTAAAATGGTGCAGCCACTTTGTAAAATAACCTGGTAGTTACAATTTCCCCAGCAATTCCATTCTTAAGATACCCCAGAGAAATAAAGACAGGAGTTCAAACAACAGCTTATAAACTATGTCTTAGCAACATTAGACGTAGTACCCAAAGGGTGGCAACAACCCAAATGACCATTAACTGGTGAATGAATAAACCAAATGTGGTACATCCATACAATAAAATGTTATTCTGCCTTAGAAAGAAATGAAGTACTAGTATGTGATACAACATGGATGGACCTTGAACGAATTTTGCTAAATGAAAGAAGTCAGCCACAAAAGGCCACATATTGTATGATTTCATTTATATGAAATACCTAGAATAGGCAAATCTGTAGAGACAATGTAGATTCGTGTTTGCTGAGGGTTGGAATGTGCAGGCTGGGAGATGATGAGGGGAGTGATAGAGTATAGGGTTCTCTTTGGTATAATGAAGATATTCTAAAGTTGATTGTGGGATGGTTAAACAGCTTTGGGAATTAGACTAAAAAACCATTGAATTGTACGCTTTAAATAGGTGAATTGTATGGAATGTGAATTATATTTCAATGAAGCTATCATACACAAACACACAAATGTTTATAGTGGCTTTATTCATAATAACCCCAGTTTGAAACACCAAAATGTCCATCAGTGAAAGAATGGATAACCAAATTGTGATATATTCCTACCATGTAACATTATTCAACAATAAAAAGGAGCAAACTACTGATATTCGTCATGAATTAGTGACAAAAAGTATTGAGCAAAAAAGCTAGACGTGAAAGTACATACCGTATGATTTTATTTAGTTTAAGAATAGGCAAAGTAATATACTATATAGTGATATAAATCATGACTTGACTGCCTCTAGGAGGGGCAAGGGTGGTATTGACTGGAAGTGGATAAAATAACTTGCTGAAATGATGGAAATGTTTTACATCTTAATTGAGGATTACATTTGTGTAAACATTATTAAAGCTCATCAAACTATACTTGAGATTGTTGGATTTTACTGTGTGTGAAATATAACTTCAAAAGTCCTAAGGCCTCGGAGCTGGCATTACAGGAACTGTTATAGGGTCAGAGACATGGCTTCCAATTTGAATGATGCAGTGGAGCTAGGATTAAGCCTCTGTTACGTGCTCAGGAGCTTCAAAGAGCTTAAGTCACTGAAAAGATGACTGCAGAATCCTTTCTGTTTGCCTTGTCTAGCAAAAGAATGTTACCATATTTCCCTGAAAATAAGACCTAACCAGAAAATAAGCCCCAGTTAAGATCGTCAGCCAGATGGACACATTTAGTACGTCCTTTGCAACACGATGGACGTATTGAATTATAAAATAATATTAACATACAATTAAAGATAAATAAATAATGTTATGGACATTAATACTTCGAATAAATGATAATATAAATTATAATTAAGAATTTGTAAATACCCAACTGGGCGCCTTTGGACGAGAGGTAAATGCCTATGTAAACAGATGAGCAAACTTGAGACTTATTCTTGAATGACCAATTGGAGCACAGACACAACACATGAATAACGTGCTCATTTGATAATGAACGGACGTGGTTTTGTCTAATATGAATGTTCATAATTCAATACGTCATGTGTTGTAATGGACGTACTTAATGCACTTGTGTGAAATAAATAAACGTTTTCTGAATTTTGGTGCCTGCAATTTTTCGTTGCTTTTGTGTGGACCATCATTCTTAACTATCATCATTTTTGTTGCCACTCCTGTCTTGTAAGTCTTCCGTTAACACTTGATTTAGTGGTAGATTTAAAGGGAATAATATTTTGACCTCCAGACAAGATGAGTGCAAAAAGAAAGAGCTATTCTGTCGAGTACAAGAAAGGAAACGTGGAGGATTCCCGGGCAAGAATCTTACGGCTTTCTGCAAAGAGAAGAAGTTGGATCTCCGAATGGTCCAAAGATGGCGAGCAGAGTACTATAACCTCAGTCAACAGGTGAACGAGGGAAATGCTAAGAAGCGCAAGTGTGGATCATGTCGCAACCATTATTTCCTGAGCTGGAAGACATCATCTGTGAATGGATTGCTGACAGGAGTGCAAAGGCTTTGGTTGTGCGCAGGGTTGATATTCAAGCATTTGCCCTTGCAATGGCACCACAGTTAGAAATATCCCCAGAAGAATTCAGAGTATCACAGCACTGGCTGGATGGCTTCCATCAGCGATATGAACTGTCTCTAAGATCGACAACATGTTTAAGCAGGAAGATACTGAAGTTATTAAATGTGCACTTGCATTCAAGTCCTTTGTTGATGGCATCGACTTTTCTAAATACCAACTCTCCAACTTCTCTAGGATGAAACTGAGTGTTTATGGGCCAAGGATCTCAAATGAAAATTGATCAGAGGGGTGCCTCGTCAATCTACATTCCCTCCACTGGTTACGAATGTGCACGTGATAGCTGTATTTTGGCAATTCGTCTGGATGGAAAGAAAGCCCCACCTCTAATCATCACTAAGGGCAAGAAAGATAAGGTTGAATGTGTTTCAGGCATTTATGTTCTTGAAACCGAAAAAGCCTGGTACACACAAGCAGTTCTAAGGAAGTGAGTCGATTTAATGCTGCCACTTGTTTTTCAAGGTGTCCAAAGAGGTCTGCTAATCTGGGATTCAGCCAGCACTCAATGCGCTGAAGACATGCAGAACTTCCTTGCAGAGAGAATAATAGATCAAATAATGATTCCTGCAGGAATGACTGCTGATCTCCACACTCTTGATACTGCAATAAACAAGCCATTCAAGGACCATTTGTGCATGGAAATCAATGACTACATTGAAAATAGAATGAAAAGAAATCAGCGTGGAAACTTTGTGAAGCCTAGCCTGCAAGAGGTCGTGACTTGGGTGAAGACTTCATGGGATAAAATCACTGACAGCTGTGTTGCCAATGCACTACGAGCAGGCTACATGGACAAGAAGTCCTCATTTAAGGAGAGCTCTATTGCTGGACATGAGAAATTGGGGCCAGTGGTTCTACAGGAAATGGAGTCGCAAGAAATTCAAGCTGGAATTCGGGGTTTGGAGGGTTATGACAATTTTCCAGAAGAAGATGACATGACTGTGCTTGAATAAATGTAGATTTTTGTACATGAACAAATGAATAAATGTAGATTGTTGTACATGAATAAATGTAGATTGTTGTACGTGAAAAAATAAGACATCCCCTGAAAATAAGCCCTAATGTGTCTTTTGGAGCAGAAATTAATATAAGACCTGGTCTTATTTTCGGGGAAATACCATAGCAGTATGTGTTAAACCTTAGATAAGGGTTTTTAAAAAGTTACCTTTAAAAAAAAATCAGTGCCCCACATCTTCATCGTGCATAAATATGGGTCTGAATTTATGCCGTGTGTTTTGTGTATAATCTCAAGCTATGAACTGATCAAACTCAGACCAGGAACTAGCATAAAGAAACACTAAATAAACCTCTTTTAAGACTTTGTGAAACTTCTTAGAAAATAACCCCTACTGAAAATGTATTTATAAACTCCCATGGGAAATCAAACCACCTTGACAAGAAGTTAGTACACAAAGCAAATGAAAGGAATATCACTTTAAGATTTGGAAGTAGTATAATATTGCAGTCTGTAAAATAATGTTTAGAACAGTTAGAGGAAGGCATATAAAGCAGCATGAAAGAACAAAATGGAAATTAAAAAAACAAAAACAAGGCATAATGATGAGACACAAAACAGTGACAGATACAAAATTACCCATACCCGAATGGCATTGCCACAATTTATTCCATAAAATAGAAAATAGGGTACAGTGGCTGTGGTAGTGTTGAGTGATTTCTTAAAACTAGATAATTTAGTATATTTAATGTCCTGAAATCTTATGTAAAATTTGAATACCATAATTATACTTCTGACTAGCAGATTATTAAGTTAGCTATTGAAGGGAATGAAAGTCTGGTGATAACTTTCTAAAATTACGATTTGGATGGAGTGTGTGTAGAACTCACCCATGTATTTTTTTCTCAAATGGTCCCCCTCAACTGATACCTCCCTCAGCTAAGTGAAGGCTAATCTGAGTAAACATTCTTTCTCCAAACAACCCATTAAAGTGGGGATTATTGATATAGTGAGAATAGAATATTTTTACTGGCGTATCTTTTGACTAAGAAATGACATATAACTTGGTAATAGTTATTTCTTTCTGAAACATTGAACATTTACAACTGTTAATATATGGGCTCTTCATATTAGGTAAAAGAGATAGTGTTTTATTAGCTTTTGCTTATATTTTTATTATTGGATGTGAAAAATTTTTCAAATTCATTTTATTTTAAAAAGCCTGGTATTTATATGTATATTATTATTTGATGTTATGGGATCATAGGATTCCATCTCCTTAGCTAAAGTATAGATGCCTATTCTCTGGATATAGATATCCAGTTTTAAGATTTTATAGTTAAACTAAACAATGCTTTGTAAACCTCTGAATTACTCTGCCTCTGTTTAACTTTTTAAAAGAGTCTACATTGAGAACTATTCATAGATAGTGTCTCATTTCTAATTATACAGTAAATACGCACCAATAGCTCTTTAGATCTTTAGTTTGTGTGTGGCTTAATTTGACTCCATTGTTAACTATTCACTTTGTTTTTTAAAGGGAAATGTACATAAATGTGAACTTAATGTCCTAACTCTAGAGATGTCTCTGAGTAAATGATACTCAAGTCCCCCTAAACCTGGAAGACCTATATTCTCTTTTAAATCCATTTATTGTATTGGTTGCACACCCCCCCCCCCCCCCCCCCCCCCCCTTTACTGCTTGAGTGATTACTGTTTCAGTAGCACTAATCTGGGGCTTTGGTCCTTAAAGTCCTCTCTTCCCTTTCCCACCAGTAGCTGATTCTGTCTCACTTTACTAAGAAGTGGTGGTGAGGTACAGATTTTTGAGCTTTGTTTTTAGATATATAAATACAGAAGTGCTGCTGGGTTTTTCTGCTCTGTGGTGTTTTCTTCTACTCTTTCAACATTGACACACTTGTTGGAATTCCTGCAAGTGTTGTTAATTGCAAGATTTGTGAAAGAATTGTTTAACTTTTGGTAAATTGTTTTGGGTAAATTTCTCTTTGGGGTTCATCAGTGTTCCTCGCATTGTTGCCAACTATATGCTAATTATATTTCAGACCTGATAAACATTATTCCATTAAAACAAACAAACTAAACCATACAAAACCGTAGTATTTTAAATGATAAATTTTTAGTATGGTGTTAACTAACTCATAACACTTGGAGTACTGAAGAGGATATTTTGAATACCTGAAAAGGACCTTTTTATTTTTCCTGTTATTGTTGTGTAATTTCCTCAAATTATATGGAAAAAGCATTCACATTTAACCCCTATTACTTGATATATTTTTATGTACTCCTAAGATAGTTGGCAGCATTGTCCTTGATTCTCTATTGGTTTGGGCTCATATAATGTCTTTCTCTTTTCTCCATTTTTTGTTTTTCTTTTGCTTCCTAAGGACATGATGATACAGCGCCATGTGCAATTTTGAAAAGTATGGATAGTGTTAGCTTTCTCCAACACCCAGTCCACCAGAGGAGCTTAGAGATTCTGCAGAGGTGCAAGGAAGAGAAGTACAGTAAGGCTGCAAATCCTGAAAACTCTGTGTCATCACATATCCATTTGGAAATGGAAACCAGGCGCATTCTACACCTGGGTGGGACATAATTGCATAGGCAGTGTGACCTCTGTAATCCTTTGCCCAGTCTAGCTCAGGATATTTTCATTTTGTCTTGAAAAAGTTGATACACCTGTTCTTTTAACTTAGATGACTATTTGCCTGTGATCCTTGAGTTGTTAGTAACACTTGGTTACAGACTCTGAATTGGTTTTCATTTTTGGCTTTAAAGTAGCCAACTGATAGGTAAAAATGAATAATGATTTTTTTTCTTGCTGATTTTTTTTAAAGCTTTATTGAAAACTATTTGAGGTAAATTGCATGCAAAAGCATAGAGTTTGGTATGTTAGTACATATATATGGAACTATGAAATTACTATCATCAAGACGATTAATATATCCAACACTGCCAAAAATTTCCTCTGCCCTTTCTAGCTCTGGCTGATTTTTATGTTTGCTTATGCTTGAATTTCAACATCAGCAGTGTTGCTTTTGTGTATCATTGGTAAATCACTTAGTTTGATTACACGCAGTCCTCCTATCAGACTTTCCTATGTTCTATTTAGAGCAAAGCCACAATGTTAGTATTTTGGCCTAAGGAAAAACGATAGAATCATAGTGGGTGTTTTTTTAAAAATGGGTGTAAAAAGATGCCCTTGGTCTCCATTTCCTCCTCTTTTATATGTTATACTCATTCTGCATGAAAATGGGTTCTTTTGCTTGTTGTGGGATTACAGTTATTTGGCTGTTGCTATAGGGAGAATAAAGGGATAGATACTACAGAGTACTTGAAGCCTAATTCAGAAAGTTGAACATAATGGACCTAAATTACTTACATATTCTGTTCTCAGCTTTTACAGATCACCACAGATGATACTTTGCTAATTTCACAGTTCTGTGATTGAAATTCCATGAAATTTTAGTATCCAATTATCAGTGAATATAAGTACAATTCCTAAAAGCAAATGCTGTGTGTTTTTTCTTCAGTTCTTTTTACTTTTGCTGTTGTGGTATAAGAAAGTGTGGAATGCATGTTGAAAAATATTGTTTAAAATATTTTCTCATTTTAGAAAGAACAGGTAAGTATTTCATTTAAAAAAGACATCCTTAAATGTTACATTTAATTATTGCTATTATTTTAATTTTATTATTTTTTTAATAATAAAGAATTTTGAAGGTTTCATTTTCTATGTACGCTTAGATATAGTATCTAACATACCAACAATGATGACCATTGGTGGTTTTCTTTTTTTTTCATCTTTTGTTATCGATATATATTATTACATTTATTTTTTAAATTAAAATTTATTGGGGTGACAATAGTTAGTAAAGTTACATAGGTTTCAGGTGTACAATTCTGTAATACATCATCTGTATATCACATTATATGTTCACCACCCAGAGTTAGTTTTCCTTCTATATATTTGATCCCGTTTATCCTCATCTACCACCCCTTTTCCCCCTTTCCCTCTGGTAACCACTATAGTCTGTATCTATGAGTTTTTGTTTCTTTGTTTGTCTTGTTCTTTTGTTGCTTTCAGTTTTATATCCCACATATCAGTGAAATCATATGGTTCTAGACGTTTTCTGTCTGACTTACTTTGCTTTGCGTAATAATCTCAAGATCCATCCATGTTGTCGCAAATGGTACTATGTCATCTTTTCTTATGGCAGAATAGTATTCCATTGTGTATTGCTGTTATTTCTAAAAGATATATGACAAGTCCTTATACCAATTATCTATCTTCCTTTTCTAAATCTTTTAATTAGAACATGAGACATTGTTTAAAACAGTCTAGAAATCTTTTGGGGGCAATTAAATTAATTCTTTTTAATTTTTAAATAGTTGCAAGTGATTTATTTGCTTTGTTGATTTTCATGACAACCCTAAGCTTGATTGCATCCCAGCTTGGTATATATGGATCTAGAATAGGAAGATACCAATTTTACCATAGGCTGCATGAAGAAATTTTACATTTATCTGTGTTCACATGCAAATTTATTTCTACATTTGTGGAAGTTGGAACTTTTCCATTATTTTAGGTAGTTTATTCCATTTTCCACTATACTGCTACAATAATTAGAAATTTATAATATATCAAATTATAAATTCAAGTTCAGAAGATTGTTTTTAAAAAATCAGGGGACTACCAGCTTTAGGTAGTGGTGAATTGGTGATGTGAATGACTCTCCCTCAGGTAACAGAGATAAAAACTGGAAAAATTTTAAAATAAATGATTTGAAAGCACTAGAAAAGGACCCAAGAAGACTAAAAGACCAAAAAGAAGGAGAAACCAGAGGAGAATCATTCTTTAAGTAAAGTAGTGGGTAAGAATTGTGAATGTGTGGCTTTTTGCACAAGGTAGTTTCCAACTCCCATAGCTCCAAAGACAGAAAATCATAACCGTACTGACCTGAGGTGCCACAGGACAAAGTTGAGTTACTGGCAAGCAGCTTGGAATTTAGGAGGAGAATCATGGAACTGAGAGAGCTTGCTGCCAGATGACTAAACCCAAAGTTAAGAGTATGAATTGTGCCAACCATACTTGGCTGTCTGCAGTCAGTATTCAGGAAAGACTGTAGGAGCCTTGTCAAAAAAAACACTGCAAACCAAATAGTAGATAACCTTTCAAAGACCCAACTACAATAGGCGACATTTGCAAGTTTGTTGCTTTTCTGACTGAGGCCTTTTTGTATCTGTGCATAGCTCCTGTGGGGAAAAATCTGAATACTTACTGCCTTGGAATCCCATAAATAGATAAGAGACAGAAAGAGACAGAAGAATATTTAAAGAAATAGTGGCTGAAACCTTTCATGTTTGATGAAAAAAAATAGCTTACAGATCTAGATCAGTGAGCTCCAAGTAGGATAAATATTAATACAAAAGAAAACCACAATTTATGGGCAAATTGCTAAATGCCAGAGATAAAGAGGAAATCTTGAAAGCAGCTAAGAGAAAATATAGTACATTAAATACAGGGGAATAATGATGTGATTAACACCTGACTTCTCAGTAAAGCAGTAGAGGCTGAAAGATATGCAAAAATCATAATTAAAACAAAAACAGAAGCAAAACAAACCAAAACCCCAAAACCAAAAACAACTTTCAGGCCAAATTTCTGTATTTGTAGTTTGGGACCAGACAAGTTAACTATCAGTTAGAAGAAATAGCAACAGTTTTCAGAAGAACATAACAGAATCCAGTGTTGCTACAATGTCTTATCCACAGTGTCCAGTTATCAGTTAGCAACAGTATCCTTAAAAAATGAAGGCAAAATAAAGATATTTTCAGATAAACAGAAGCAGAGAATTTGTCGCCATAATACATAGAAATGATAATGGAAGTTCTTTAGGCTAAAGGGAAATGACACCAGATGGTAGCCTGGATATATAATAGAAGTTGGCAAACTTTTTCTGCAGAGGGCTAGATAGTAAACATTTTAGGTTTTGTGGGTTAGGTGGTCTCTGTAGCCTTAGAGCCATAAATAATACATAAACAAATGGGCATGGCTATTTTCCAGGCAAACTTTATTCCAGGAACACTTTATTATGCACACTGAAATTTAAATAGCATATAATTTTCGCATGTCACAAAAATATTATTGAATTGATTTTTTTGTTTTTTCCTGAAGCATTTAAAACTGTAAAAACCATTTTTAGTTCGCAGGCCATACAAAAACAGGTAGTGGACTCTAGTTTGCTGATGCCCATGGACTGTAGTTCGCTGATCCATGAATTTTTGGAAGGAATAAAGAAACCAGAAGCAATAAATATGCATAAAAACAAATTACTGTACACATTTTCTTCTCTTTATTTATAAAAGATATATGACTATTTAAGGTAAAAATTATTACATTGTTTTGCTGGTTTAAAATGTATCCACAAATTCTTTGATACTCCTCCCTTCAAAATGCATGTGCTGTACATAGTGACTCACTTCTAATAAATAGAATGTGGCAGAAGTGACAGTGTAACCTTCAAGATTAAGGCATATAATGGTATTTTGGCTTTTCCTCCTTTTCTAGTGCTTCCACCTCTCTGTGGTGACTATTCTCTGAGATTTGGCAGAAAGGAAATTAGAGGAGTGGGGTGAAATTGGGGTTTTGTGGGAGTATGAGCTGCAGCCCCACTTCTGTAAAGGCTAGGAATCCTGGAAAGGAGAAGGAATAAGGTGGTAGGTGGAAGAGAAAGAGAATAGAAGAACTTCATTTTAATTTGAACTCATACTTTTGACCTTCAATCTAGTCTTGGGACAGTGGAGATTGTGATGTGCGTGAAAACGATGAAGGATCAGCAGTTGTTAGAAAAGAGCTGTGGGCTTGGTGCACCTGGCTCCTACCTTGCTGACAGCGCCTGCCTTAATGTCCCTGGCCTCAGGCAATAATACTATGGTCACACAGATCATTGAAATTTAAAGTATTTCTATTTAAAGTAAAATAGAAATTAGTAATAGAAAGTTATCTGGGAAATCCTTATATATTTGGAAAATAAACAACATGTATAAATAACTCGAGTTAAAGAAAGATTCATAAGGACAACTTGAAAGTATTTTGATCTGAATGATAATGGAAACAACATATTACAACATGTGTAATCTAACTAAAGTGGTTGGAAGTAAATTGATGGCTTTAAATCTTTATATTAGAAAAGAATAGGTCACAAATTAATGATCTAAGCTTTCACTTTATGAAGCTACAACAAGAAGAGCATGTTAGGCCCAAAACAACTAGAAGGAAGTAAATGATAAGAACTAAAATCAGTGAATACAAAGCAAATCGACAGTAGAGAAAAATCAATGGAAACCAAAAGTTGGTTTTTCGCAAAGAACAATGAAATTGGTAAAGTTTGAGCCCAGCATTGTTCAATAGCACTTTCTGTGAAGATGGAAATCTTCTCCAACTATGTTGTCCAAAACTAGCCATTAGTCACATGTGTCTGTTAAGCACCTGAAATTCTATTTTTTAATTTAAAACTGAAGTTTTAATTAAATCAATTTAAATTTGAATGACCACATACGGCTAGTGGCTGCCAAATCAGACTGTTCAGTTCTGGCCATTCCGATCAAGAAACATGAGTGAAGAGCAAATACTATTATCTGGAATGAAAGAGTAGACACAGTTACATATAGTACAGACACCAAAAAGTTGCGGAGAAATTATGAATATTTATGCTAATAAATTCAACCTAGATGAAATGGATAAATTCATCAAATGTCAACAAGTCATCTAAATGGACCCAAGGAAAAATCGAAAATCTGATTAGTCCTATGTCTTTTAACGATAATTGGATTCATAAGTAAAATCTTCCCACACGTAAACACAAAAAAAGTTTGGGCCTAGATAGCTTCAATAGTAAATTTTATTTAAGAAACATTTAAGAAAGGAATAATACCAGTTCATCTCAACTTTTTCAGAAAATAGAGAAGCAAGGAACACTGTACAAATCATATCATGAGGTCAGTATTGTTACTCAAATACCAAAACCAGACAAAAACTGTATAGGAAAACTACAGACCAACATACCTCACAATAATAGATGTAGAAATCTTCAATAAAAGGACGCTGAATTCAGGAGTACATTAAAGGATAATACATGAAGGCTAAGTGGAATTTATTCCGGGAATGAAAGGTTGGTTTGATAGTAGGAAATCAATCAATAGAACTCATCATTTCAACCATCTAACAAAGGAAAAAAACCTAAGATTATCTCAGTAGATGGATGAAGAGAATTTGTCACAATTCTATACCCATTCCTCTTTAAAAACTTTTAGCAGCTTAGGAACAGAAGGCCACCTTTTCAACTTTACAGAGAATACACATGAAAAGCCTGCAGTAGACTTTACACTGAATGGTGAAAGACTGAATACTTCTTTGATACTGAGAACAAGGTAAAGATGTCTGTTTTTGCCACTGAATTTAACATTGTACTAAAGGTCATAGACAGTGGAATAAGGCAAGGAAAAGAAATAAAAGGTACATAGATTGAAAAGGAAAATGTAGACAGCATGATCATCTATATAGAAAGTGCTAAGAAGTTTAAAAAATGCTCTTTGATCTAAAAAGTGAATTTAACAATCTCACAGGATAGCAGGTAAATATATGAAATTAAATTGTAATATTCTAGCCATGAATACTCGGAAAGTGAAATTTATAAATTCCATTTATACATCTATGGCAGCCAGCCTCTTGGATATTCTCATTATCCACATCTTCTGGTATTCACAACCTTGTACAGTCTCCTCTCACATTTTACGAGTGTTGGTCTGTGTTGTCTATAGGACATGGCAGAAGTAATAGTATGTCACTTCTGAAACTAAGTTTTGAAAGACTGCACTTTGTTCATTTAGGTAATATCTTGCTTGTTAGCTCCCACTCTGATCACTCTCTCTGAGAGTAGAGAACTGCCATTTGTGAGTAGCCCTATTAAAAAATCCCACTGAAGTCACTAGTCAACAAGTACTAAGGCTTGCCACCAAATACATGAGTGACATGTGAGGACTGGCTGTGACTACAGTGGAGAAGTTGATATGCAGTGCCTGATCTCTGGAGCAGGATTCCCTTTATCAGGGCTCTTGTGCCTGCCACAGCATGAGCCAAGACAGGCCATTTGTATGGAAATGCCAGTGGAAGCAGCTTCCGTGTTCCCTAAAATTGGGTGGGGCAGGGTCTCAATCACTAGGATGGGGCGAAGGGTGTCAGCCAGGTTGATGGAGACTCAGATATGATGCCTGGTGCGGTGTGCACTTTGGTATGGGGGAAGGCTCAACAAAGGAACAGTGTTTCCTGCCAGCACTTTGGTCTGGGAGAAAGCTGTCGCTTCAGCCCTTGTCCTGAGCCCAGAGAATTCAGTTCCTCTCTGTATGTCCCTAGCACCTTTGCAGCTGCTGCCCCAGTGCTGGAGCTCAGAATGAGTGAGTGCGTAAGTGAGTAAGTCTCTGTGTGGGCCCTTTAAAAGGAACGCCTGGGACTCCAGCAGCCCTTTCTCTCACTCAGCCGCAATCTCTCCTGGTTTTCACATCCAGAAGTTCTGGGGATTTCTCTCCCCAGACTGGGAAACCTGGTGTGGAGTTGGGACCTCTCGTTCCTCAGGGTGCCCTCTGCAGCCGAGATATCTCTCCCGACTTTTAAATGCCACTCATGGTTGTGGGACCAGTGCATTCTGTGTTGCCACACATTCTGTGGGTCTTGAGGTGACTTCTTCTGTATGTCCTTAGTTATAGGACTTCTGTTCAGCTAGACTTCAGGCAATTTGCAGTGATGTTTGTTCTGTAGTTTAGTTGTAATTTTGTTGTGGTTGTGAGAGGATGCAAGCACAGCTTTTACCTCTTCTGCCATCTTGACTAGGAAGCTGCCCTGTGTACCTATATTGTAATTCCTTGGGTAAAACTTACCAGTGAAGTTAGTGTGTCATAAAGTAGTCATATATTTAACATGATTAGGAACTATCAAACTTTTGGCCTTTTAAGGATGTTCCATTTTCTTCTTTCCTACATTATTTGTGATGATAAACTGAGATATCCTATTGTCATTCTTTCATATTGAAATCACCTTTTTTCCTCTCTCTGTTTCAAGATTTTCTCTTTATTCTTTGGTTTTCAGCAATTTGTGATGTACCTAAATATTTATTGTGTTTGGGATTTACTGTACCTTTTGGACCTGTTTTTAATTAAATTTAGGAAATTTTAGACCAAAATTTTTTCAAATCAATTTTCTGCTGCAATTTCTCTTTTCCTTTATAGACATGTTCTTAGGATATTTGATATTGTCTCACAGATTCCTCATACTCTGTTCATTTTTCCTTATTTTTGCTTTCTGTTTTTTAGATTGGATAATTTTTATTTATCTGATTTCAAATTCCTTATGCTGTTTCAAGTCTCCTCTTAAACCCATAGAATGAATTTTTCATTTCAGAAAATTTCAGATTTTAGTACCAGAATATCCATGTGGTTCCTTTTGACAGCTTCCATTTTATTCCTGAAATTTCCTGTTTGTTAACTCAGTAAGACCATCTTAAATCATTGAGCAGAATGACAGCTATTTTAAAGTCCTTTTATGAGAATTCAAACAAGTAGGCAATGTTGGGATTTGATGCTATTGGAATGGGGTCAAAGAGGTGCATTAGGTTTCATTTTCTAATCTGGGTGATTACTTACAAGTGTTCACTATACTATTCCTTAGGGCTTTTTAATGTTTAAAATATTTAATAATTGTTAAAATCATTACATAAAGGGAAATAAGGAAGTGAAATGATATGCATAAAAGAACCACCCAAAAAAGAAACACCTTATGGTGTTTGCAGGAATGATACTCCCAAAAAAGAGAAGAAATGTCCCTGTGAGCATTTTACAGTATAGAAGAATTTGAGAACATAAATCCAATAAAACAACAGCACAGACTTGAGGCTATAAAAGATCAGTATGATACTGAAAATAGGTATGCTACTAAAACAAGCAGAGGTGTAAAGCAACATGTGTGAGCTCAAGAAATAGAGGAAATAGCTGAAAATTACTAATATTGAGGAAAGGCCTGAGATGATTGTGATTCAATACACAGAAGAATGGATATGAAGGATAGAAAGTGATAATTTGTCATAGGAAATTGGTGACCATGACTTAGTAACTGAGTAAATAAAATGAAAAAATATCAGATATATAGGAAAACAAAGTTGTTTAAAGTCCTAACGGAGTTTGTGGATCCCAAGCCATATATTTCCAATAACAGTTTTTATGTTGGTGTGGATACGTGTCTTCTATTCTTTTAGGTATATACTTAGAGGAATTGCTGGGTCCTATAGTAACTATGTTTAATTTTTGATGAACTGCTAGGTAGACTATTTTACACGGTGACTATATCATTTCACATTCAGCATTGTATGAAAGGTTCCAATATTTTCCATGTCCTTGCCAACACTTACTGTTCTTTTTATTATAGTTATTCTAGTGGGTGTGAGCTGGTATCTCATTGTAGTTTGATTTTCATTTCTCTGATGACTAATGATGTTTAGCATCTTTTCATGGGCTTATTCACAATTTGCATATCTTTGGGAAAATGTCTGTTCTTTGGTTCAAAATGTATAATCCTTTGTCCATTTTTAAATTTGGTTGCCTTTTTATTTTTCAATTGCAAGAGTTCTTTTTATATTTGGATTCAAGTTTCTTATCAGATACTTGATTTGCAATCATTTTCTACCATTCTGTGTATTGTCTTTTCACTTCCTGATACAGTGTCCTTTGAAGCATGAAAGTTTTAAATTGTGGTGATGTTCAGTTTATCCATTTTTTTCTTTGGTTGCTTGTCCTTTTAGTGTCATATCTAAGTAACTATGGCCTAATCCAATGTTAGAAAAATTTACTCCTTTGTTTTCTTTTAAGAGTTTTATATGTTTAGCACTTAAATTTTGATTTTTGATTCAATTTTATTCTTTTGCATGTGGATATCTAGTTTTCCCAAGACTATTTATTGAAAAGATTATGCTTTTTCCATTGAATTGCCTTAGCACTCTTATCACAGTTCAGTTGAACATAAATGTAAATGTTTATTTCTTTACTCTGAGTTCCTTTCCATCGATTTCTTTTTCTGTTATGCTGGTACCATATTGTCTGAGTTAGTTTCTTTGTAGTTAGTTTTGAATTTAGGAAGTGAGAGTTCTCCTACCATTCTTCTTTTTCAATGTCGTTTTGGTTATTCTGTGTCCCTTGCATTATAGGATCAGTTTATTCAGTTTTCCAAAAAAACGTAGTTAGAATTTTAGTAGAGATTGCATAGATCTGTAGATCACTTTGGAAAGAATTGCCCTCTTGATACTATTAACTGTTCCAGTCCATGAGCATGGATGACATTCCATTTATTTAGATATTCTTTAATTTCTTTTAATTATATAGTTTACAGTATAGGCATTTTATACTTTTTTTTGTTAAACTAATTCCTTTTATATTACTTTAATGTTACTATTAATAGACTTGTTTTCTTAATTTTATTTTCTTATTGTTTATTGCAATTGTGTAGAAATGGAATTGATTGTTGTCTTGAATAGAGATACTTTTACTTCCTTTCCAGTGTTTCTTACCTATAGTAAATGTCTTTGTGTGCATGTGTACATTATGAAAATTGATAGCCTTATGTTGGTAATTCTTAAGGAAGCACTTTGTCATCTTTGATTCTCTGTGGTTTTATATGTAAGATTAATTGATCTTTAAAATCTGTAGTCCATGTCAGCTGAAAAATGATGCAAAGAAATCATTAGGAATTTTTTAAATATTAAAATAAGGAATGAGCTTGTATGCTTTGAGACTTTCAGCCTAGTTACCCTTGTATTTTCTGATAATGTTTAAATTAGAGAAGGAATAAAAGAATTTATTATTAAATTCCCTAGTTGGGTTCATTGTTGTCTAAGTCAGATTTGTAAGTTGTAGTCATTGGATTTGGTTCATGTCATTTAGACATTTCTGACATACTCAGCACATATTTACTATCAAAGCATATTAATTTCATTTGTCCTTAGGTATATTGTTTCATGGTTATTTTCTCTTAGCATTGATTTGAAATTTTCTGCTTTTTATGTGCTAGGTATAACCCGGAAAAATCCCAGGACTCCTCTTTCTGATCTCCAGGGCATGAATACTCTAAATGAAAAACACCAACAGTAAGTATGTTTGGTTTATGTTTTCAAGGAAGTATAGAAGAAATAACTAGAATACTTATTAATACTTTTTTTTAAATTAAATTTATTGGAGTGACAATGGTTAGTAAAACATAGGTTTCAAGTGTGCAATTCTATAATACGTCATCTCTATATCACATTGTGTGCTCACCACCTAGAGTCAGTTCTCCTTCCATCACCATATATTTGACCCCAATACCTTTGTGGCTTTAAAAATATGAAGAAAAGCAGGCATAGTTTGGTTTTTATTTCTTAAATCTTTTATGAATGGTGTAATAAGTTAATAACATTAGAATTAACAAAACTATTAGGACTAAATTATCTAAGATTGCCTCTGGTAAAATGGTTATACAATGAAAAACAAAATAATTTAAAATGAATGCATCTGTTTTAATTTCTGAGAACCTTGTTGCATTTTATGTTCTTTTGCAAAATTATTCTTCTGCTTTCTGTGGAGAAATCTTACTGGTAAATAATAACTGAGTAGTTTGATGTCCATCAAACCTTTGACTATCTTTTCTTGATGAATGTGATCATCAGAGCTTACCTTTTAACCACTTTTAATGAAGAATTCAAGTGCCAACAGATTGAACTATTTGCTATCTTTATGGTGTATGCATTTTGTTTTCTTAACAGTGATAACTTGACTAATGATGAAATCCACAGCCATATTTGCATATTAAATTTTACCCAAGTACAAATTTATCATTAATCTGGTGACCTGTGTACCTTCAATTAAGTCTATTGACAGTACAGACATACCCTGCGGGTTTGGTTCCAGACCACCGCAATAAAGCAAATATCACAATAAAGTGAGTCCAACGGGGCAGATGCATCAGAAAGGTTTTTTCAGAAAAAGGAATGTTTAACTTGTCTGAGAGAACTGAACCCTGTGAAGGTGGGGGTGATGCAGTCCAGGAGCAACGTGTATGAAGGTCCAGGAAGAAAAACAGAGAGCTCTTTCTAGAGAGCATGATACAAAAAAGTAAAAGAATGTGAGTATGAAGAAAAAAGTGATGAGACTTGACTCTAGAAAGAAAAAAATAGTCAGAGGCTAGTTCATATAGGGCTTTATTAGCCATATTAGAAAGATTGGACTTCATCATCAGGGTAATAGAAGTGATTTAATGCTTTTAAGCAGGGGACTGACTGACATTTCAGAAGAATCTCTCTGGTTGATTTCTGGAGATTTGGTGAGGCACAAGACTGGATACAGGGAGACTAATAGTTCTGGGAAGAGATAATGGCTTGGAGTGGGTGGTGGTGGTAGGTATACATTGCTGTGAACCTAAATTAAGGGGGGAAATTAAGAGAGACTCTGTATGTCTCTCACCTTATTTCATGAGGATTCAGAGTTTGTAAGAAATATATATTGGGTCTTCTCTACTTTATGCATAGAGAAAGTATACATAGAGAAAAAAAACACTGTGTATGCCTTCAATCTTAGTAGCAATATGCTAAGCTAAAGGAGACTCTGAAATACCTAACTCTTGAAAATCTGAAACAAATACCTATATCATCATTTCATTGAAACAACCTACTGGTACAAAGATTTTTAAGTGCACACAGAGGTTCTCTGTCTTCCCTAGCATTGCATTGATACTTCTCCTTTACTGTGGCACAGCCAATTTTTTTCTTTCACTTCTAATCTTCTATTTCACCACCATTGAACCTGCCATTCTAATGCTGGGACTCTTCCTGTTAACCGAATATAAAATACTAGTATAATATAACTTACCTGTTTTGCCCTAGACCTTTCCATAGCATGTAGGAGGAAGAGAACTGGTTTGGGAATTACCAAAATTTGTTCTTGGCCAAGCTTATCTTCTTAATCTGTGATTGTAATTCTGGTATGCCTTCCTTTCAGAGAGAGGGAGAGGAGGAGCAAGAGGGAAAGGAGATGAGGGGAGTAGAGGGAGAGGGCAGAGAGAGAGAATGTATCTATATAAAATTTTTAGACTGCATTGGGTGAGGAGAGGGAATAATTAAGGATGGTTTCTAGATTTCTGGCTTAGTATTTAGATATGGAATATAGGAGCAGCAACAGTTTTGCAATTTTGGATGGGTAATGAAAGTTTCAGCCTGGATATGGTACCTTAAGGTTCCTAAGAGCATCCATCAAGAAAGATAGAATAAATCATGGGATACACAGATAACAGTCAAATAATATTTGGGTAGAGATATATTTTGTAATTTATTGGGTACCCACCATTTATTTGGTGAATTCCAAATATCTGTATCTCTAAAATGTTTCCCTTTGAGGCGTCAGTCCCCACACAGCAGCTCATATACTGTGGGCATAGCCAATCCTTACAGCCAGTCAGCCTGAGAGTTAATCCCACCCACTGACAAGCCAAAAGCAATTAAGGCTCAACTACAAAAAGAGAGTACACACAACACACAAGGGACAGTCCTGGAACACACACACAGGTGATTAGGGAGACTGCACTACTGGACCCCACAGGGCACCTACTACATAAGGCTACCTTGCAAAGACTGAAAGACATGGGAGATCTACCTACTACATAGAAGCAAACACAGAAAGGCAGCCAGAATGAGAAAACAAAGAAACATATCCCAAATAAAAGAGCAGGAGAAAACTCCAGAAAAAGAACTAAACAAAACGGAGGTAACCAACCTACCAGAGACAGTTTAAAACACTGGTTATAAGAATTCTTAAGGAACTTAGTGAGAACGTCAACACAGAGATAGTGGGCATAAATTAGGACATAGAAACCATAAAAAAGAACCAGTCAGAAATAAAGACTATGATAACTGAAATAAAGAATACACTAGGAGGAATCAGCAAATTAGATGAAGCAGAGGATCAAATCAACAATTTAGAATACAAGGTAGCAGAAAACACCCAATCAGAACAACAAAAAGAAAAAAGAATTAAAAAAAAAATGAAGATAGTCTAAGGGGCCTCTGGGATATCAAGCATAACAACATTCACAACATAGGAGTATGAGAAGGAGATGAGAGGGAACAAAGGATTGAAAACCTAATTGAAAAAATGATAGAACACTTTCGTAACCTGGGGAAAGAAATAGACATACAAGGCCAGGACGTGCAGAGTCCCAAACAAGATGAACGCAAAGAGGCCCACACCAAGACACATTATAATTAAAATGCCAAAGGTTAAACACAAAGACAGAATCTTAAAAGGAGCAAGAGAAAGACAACTAGTTACTTACAGGGGTGCTCCCTAAGACTGTCAGCTGATTTCTCAACAGAAATTTTGCAGGCCTGAAGGGATTGGCAGGAAATATTCAAAGTGATGAAACACAAGGGCCTACGACCAAGACTACTGTACCCTGCAAAGCTATCATTAAATATTGAAGGAGGGATAAAGAGCTTCCCCGACAAGAAAAAGCTAAAGGAATTAATTACCATGAAGCCAGTATTACAAGAAATGTTAAAGGTACTTCTTTAAGAAGAACAGGGGAAACAGACAAACAAAAGAAGATAAAAAATATGAATAATAAAATGGCAATAACTATGTAGCTATCTATCACTTTAAATGTAAATGGATCAAATAATCCAATCAAAAGACATAAGGTAGTTGAGTGGATAACAAAACAAGATCCATACATATGCTGTCTATAAAAGACCCACCTCAGATCAAAAGACACACATAGATTGAAAGTAGAGGGATGGAAAAAGATATTTCATGCAAATGGAAATGAGAAAAAGGCTGGGGTAGCAATATTTATATCAGAAAAAATACTTTAAAATGAAGACCGTAATAAGAGACAAAAGACATTACATAATGATAAAGGGATCCATCCAACAAGAGGACATAACCCTAATAAACATCTATGCACCCAACATAGGAGTACCTAAATATATAAAGTAAATATTGACTGACATAGAGGCAGAGATTAACAGTAATAGAATCATAGTAGGGGATTATAACACTCCATTGACACCAATGGACAGATCCTCTAGACAGAAAATCAACAAGGTGACACTGGTCTTAAATAATACAATAGACCAGATGGATTTAATTGATATTTTTAGAGCATTTCACCCTACAGCAACAGAATATGCGTTCTTGTCAAGTGTACCTGGGACATTTTCTTAAATAGACCACATGTTAGACCACAAAATAAGTCTCAATAAATTTAAGAAAATTGAAGTCATATCAGGCATCTTCTCTGACTACATGGTATGAAACTAGAAATCAACTACAAGAAAAATACTGCAAAAGACATAAAATACATAAGTACATGGAGACTAAATAACATGGAACTGAAAACTGGGGGTCAACAATGAGATCAAGGAGAAATCAATATACCTGAGACAAACAAAAATGAAAATACAATGACTCAAAATCTGTGGGACACAGCAAAAGCAGTCCTAATGGGGAAATTTAGTCAATACAGGCCTATCTCTAGAAACAAGAAAAATCTCAAATAAGCAATCTAACTTTACGTTTATGGGAACTGGAAAAAGAACAGCAAACAAAGTCCAAAGTAAGTAGAAGAAACGAAAGGTTAGAGCAGAAATAAACGAATAGAGGCGAAAAAACCAAAGAAAAAAACAAAGAAAAACCACATTCTTACCCCATGTACAAGATTAAACACAAAATGGATTAAGACTGAAACGTAAGACTTGAAACCATAAAACTTCTAGAAGAAAACTTAGGAAGTAACTGTCAGACATTACCTGTAGTAATATTTTACTGATAATCTATCTCCTTGTGCTAGGGAAACAAACAAAAAAAAATGGGACTGCATCAAACTAAAAAGATTTTCACAGCAAAGAAAACCATCAAGGAAACGAAAAGACATCGTACTGAATGAGAGAAGATACTTGCCAATGATGCATCTGATAAAGGGTTAATATCCAAAATTTGTTTTAAAAAATTCGTACAACTAACCCCAAAAAAACAAACAGTGCAATGAACAAATGGGCAGAGAACTGGAATAGACATTTCTCCAAAGAGGACATACAGATGACCAATAGACATATGAAAAGATACTCAATGTCACTAATCATCAGAGAAATGCAAATAAACACTACAATGAGATATCACTTCACACCTGTTGATTCATCATCAATAAATCAACAAACAACAAGTGTTGGTGAGGATGTAGAGAAAAGGGAACCCTTGTACACGGTTGATGGGATTGCAGATTGGTGCAGCCACTATGGAAAACAGTATGGAAAAAAAATGGAAATAGAACTGCCTGATGACCCAGCAATTCCACTCCTGGGCATCCAAAGAAACCAAAACACGAATTCAAAAAGATATATGCACCCCTATGTTCACGCAGTGTTATTTACAATAGCCAAGGTATGGAAACAACAAGAAATGTCCATCAGTAGATGATTAAATAAAGAAATTGTGATACACACACACACACACACACACACACACACACACACACAAAATGGATTATTACTCTGCATAAAAAAAATGAAATCTTACCATTTGTGATAACATGGATGGACCTAGGGGGTATTATGCTAACTGAAATAAGTCAGACCGAGAAAGACAAATACCATGTGATCTCACTTATATGTGAAATCTAAAGAAAAAATAAAGTGGAAACGGATGCATAGATACATGGAACAAACTGATGTTTACCAGATGGAAGAGGGTTGGGGGTTGGGTGACAAAGGTGTAGGGGTTAAGAACTACAAATTGGTAGTCATGAAACAGCCATGGGGATGTACAATATGGGGAATATAGTCAATAATACTGTAAAAACTATGTGTAGTGTCTCATGGGTACTAGACTTATTGGGCGATCACTTCATAAATTATGTAAATGTCTAACCAATATGCTATTCACCTGAAATTAATATAAAGTAATATTGAATGTCAGGTATAAAAAAATAGTTATGGGGGTATAAAGTACAGCATAGGGAATATAGCCAATAATATTACAATAACTATGTACAGTGTAATAGACTTTATTGAGGTTATCAGTTAGTGAAGTATATAAACATCTAATCACTGTGCTGTTTCATGCACCTGAAACTAATAAAAAATGTGCTTCAAAATAAGGTTTAATAGGAAAATAATTTTTAAGGTTATATTCCATTTTTCAAAACAAGTTTCGAAAATAGTGTGAAAGAAAAAATAATGTGTTTCCCCGAAAATAAGGCCTAGCCAGATAATCAACTTTAATGTATATTTTGGAGCAAAAATTAATATCAGACCTGTCATTATATTATATTAAATTTTGTATTATACCCTACATTAATATTATATTATATTATATTATATTATATTATATTATATTATATTATATTATATTATACCCAGTCTTATATTATGTAAGACCTGTTCTTACATGATAGTAAAATAAGACCGGGTCTTATATATTAATTTTTGCTCCAAAAGATGTGTTAGAGCTGATTGTCCGGCTAGGTCTTAATTTCCGGGAAACACGGTAGTTCATTGACTCTTATATATTCTTCACTCGGTTTCACTTCAGTGACATCTTACATAGTAGTAGTACTTTATCAAAACCATGACATTTACTTTAGTACATTAATACTAACTAGACTACAGTTTTCATCATTTAAAAAAATCTGCATGTGTGTATATGTGTAGTGTTGTGCAATTTTATCTCATGTATAGATTTATGTAACCAACCACAATCGAGATACAGAACTCTATCATCATTACAAAAGGATCCATTCATGCTGCTGATTTGTATTCACTCCTCTCCATCCCTGTCCCTGTCCTGTTTTTTAGCAACCACTAGTGTGTTTTTTATTTTTATAGTTTTATTTCAAGGATGTTATATAAATAGAATCAGGTAGTATAACATTGTCAGGGAACAAAAACTTTTCCTCTAACTTCATAGGTTCAGTAAATGGGGGCCTGTGAATTAAACTAATGAAAGACAGATTGATAGAAGAAAAAGCATAAAATTTTTATTAATAGTTTACATGCCTAAGTTCACAGAAAAGTGAAACTTAAGCAGTTATACTTGGGGGCTTATATATACCCTTTTTACAATGTTAAGGGCGTTTAGGTTTCAAGGGATAATTCAATTTGGGGAAGTGAGTACGAATTATATAGGGGAGTGGATGGAAGATGAATAGGAGTGAGTGGAAAGTTTTTTAGTAAGGTTTGTTTATGTAAATTCATCTCAGTGCCTACTCTATGTCTCAGGTGATGAGTTGCTCTTTTCTTTTTTCTGTGGCAGAGAGGGACACCTACACAAAGGAAATTTTATGCCCTGCTTTCTGTTATCTGTTGGTTTTCAGTTCTCTTCAGCTCAAAATAATCCTTATACCAAAGTAGCATATTTTGGGGTAGCATATTGTAAACCCCTTCATAAGATTTTGAGATTAACTTTTTTACTAAACAGGATGCTTAGTCTGTCAAGTTGTTACATAATAACAGTAGTTCATTCCTTTCTATTTCTGAGTAAATTTTCCTATTTTTAAATATGGTTGTCTTATTTTTGAGTGGTATATTTTTATATTCCAGATACAGGTCCCTTGTTAGATATATGATTCGAAAATATTTCTCTCAGTATGGGGGTCATCCTTTTACTTTTTTTTGTTTTGTGTTTTTGACATTCAGTATTATTTTATATTAATTTCAAGTGTACAGCATACTGGTTACACATTTATATAATTTAAGATGTGATGATCCCCTGACTAGTGTAATACACACCAGGCATTATGCATAGTTATTACCATATCATTGACTATATGCTCTATGCTTTATATCCCCATGACTATTTTGTAACTACCAATTTGTACTTCTGAATCCCTTCACCTTTTTCACCCTGGCCCCAACTCCCTCCCATCTATCACCCCCATAAATCTACCGTGTTTCCCCAAAAATAAGACCTGTCCATACCATCAGCTCTAATGCGTCTTTTGGAGCAAAAATTAATATAAGACCTAGTCTTATATTACATTATATAAGACCTGGTATTATATAAGACCTGGTATTGTATTGTATTATATTATATTACACAATATTACTTATTTTAGCTACTTTACTTATAGTAAAATAAGACCGGGTCTTATATTAATTTTTACTCCAAAAGACGCATTAGAGCTGATTGTCCGGCTAGGTCTTATTTTTGGGAAAACATGGTATGTACCACCTGCTCTTTATCCATTCTTCCACCGACAGACATCCAGGCTGCCTCCACATCTTGGCTACTGTAAACAATGCTGTGAGGAACATATGGGTGCACATGTCCCCTCGACGTAGTGTTTTGGGTTTCTTCGGATAAATACTCAGAAGTTGGATTACTGGGTCTTTCTTTGTCACTTGTTATAGCCTTAATTTTAGTGTCTATTTTGTCTGGTGTATGTATTGGTAGCATAACTTTTTTTTCCCCTTTACACTTTCATTAAATATCTTTTTCCTGTCCCTTAGCTTTGAATTTCTGTGTGTCTTTTGATCTGAAGTGAGTCTCTTGTTGGCAGCATATGTAAAGGTCTTATTTTCTTATTCTTTCAACCATGCTGTCTTTCTTTCTTTTCTTTTTTTTTTTTTTTAAAGATTTTATTGGGGAAGGGGAACAGGACTTTATTGGGGAACAGTGTGTACTTCCAGGACTTTTTTTCTAAGTCAAGTTGTTGTCCTTTCAATCTTAGTTGTGGAGGGTGCTGTTCAGCTTCAAGTTGTTGTCCTTTTGGTCTTAGTTGTGGAGGGTGCAGCTCAGCTCCAGGTCCAGTTCCCGTTGCTAGTTGCAGGGGGCCGAGCCCACCATCCCTTGCGGGACTCCAGGAGTTGACCTGCAACCTTGTGGTTGAGAGCCCACTGGCCCATGTGGGAATCGAACTGGCAGCCTTCAGAGTTAGGAGCATGGAGCTCCAACCGCCTTAGCCACCGGGCCAGCCCCCAACCACACTATCTTTTGCTTAGAGCATTTAATCCATTTACGTTGAAAATAATTGTTGATATGTAGTTATTGCCATTTTATTATCCATGTTTTTGATTTTTTTTTTTTTAAATCTTAAGCTCTTCTAACATTTCTTGTAATACTAGTTTGGTGGTGATGAACTCCTTTAGCTTTATCTTGTCTGGGAAGCTCTTTGTCCTTTGATTCTAAAGTATAGCTTGCCTTGGTAGAGTAATCTTGGTTATAGATGTTGGTTTTCAATCATTTTGAATATTTCCTGCCACTCCCTTCTGGCTTGCAAAGTTTCTGTTGAGAAATCAGCTAATAGTCTTATGGGAGCACCCTTGTAGGTAACTGCTTTTCTCTTTCTGCTTTTAAGATTCTGTCTTTGTTTTTAACCTTTGGCATTTTAATTATGATGTGTCTTGGTGTGGGCCTCTTTGGGTTCATCTTGTTTGGGAATTTCTGTGTTTCCTGGAGAAAGCTGGAGAAAAGGGAACCCTCATACGCTGTTGGAGGGAATGTAAGTTGGTAGTCACTGTGGAAAACAGTATGGAGGTTCCTAAAAAAATTAAGAATAGGGGCCGGCCCAGTGGCTCAGGTGGTTAGAGCTCCTTGCTCCTAACTCCGAAGGCTGCCAGTTCCATTCCCACATGGGCCAGTGGGCTCTCAACCACAAGGTTGCCGGTTCAACTCCTCGAATCCTGCAAGGGATGGTGGGCTCCGCCCCCTGCAACTAAGATTGAACATGGCACCTTGAGCTGAGCTGCCTCCCAGATGGCTCAGTTGGTTGGAGCACGGGCTCTCAACCACAAGGTTGCCGGTTCGAGTCCCGCAAGGGATGGTGGGCTGTGCCCCCTGCAACTAGAAACGGGAACTGGACCTGGAGCTGAGCTGCACCCTCCACAACTAAGACCAAAAGGACAACAACTTGAAGCTGAACAGCACCCTCCACAACTAAGATTGAAAGGACAACAACTTGACTTGGAAAAAAAGTCCTGGAAGTACACACTGTTCCCCAATAAAGTCCTGTTCCCCTCCCCCAATAAAATCTTAAAAAAAAAAAAAAATTAAGAATAGAATTACCGTATGACCCAGCAATCCCTCTTCTAGGTTTCTATCCCAAAAACTTGGAAACATTTATCTGTAAAGATAATGTTCATTATAGCATTATTCACGGTGGCCAACACATGGAAACAACCAAAATGTCCTTAGATAGACATTTGGATAAAAAAGATATGGTGTGTGTGTATGTGTGTGTGTATTTGCCATTTGTGACAACATGTATGGATCTTAGATTATCATGCTAAGTGAAATAAGCCAGATAGAAAAAGTCGAGAACTATATGACTTCACTCATATGTGGGATATAAAACTGAAAGCAACAAATGAACAAGACAAACAAAGAAACAAAAACTCATAGACACAGGTAACAGTTTAGTCATTACCAGAGTGTAAGGAGGGGAAGGGGGTAGTAGAAAAGAGAAAAGGGAGTAAAATACGTGGTGATGGAAGGAGAACTGACTTTGGGTGTTGAACACACAATGCAATATATAGATGGTGATGTATTATAGAATTGTACACTTGAAACATATATAATTTTACTAACCAGTTTCACCCCAATAAATTTAATTTAAAAATTTGTGTATAAGTGGACTGACACAGTTGAAAGCTGTGTTGTTCAAGGGTCAGCTGTATCCCGTCTGCCAGCATTCTGGAGCCAGCTGGGTAAAAAGACTAAGAATCTCTATTTTCATAATTTCCTTTGTAGTCTATAAACTCATCCTCAGTTATGCCTGGTGCTGCCCAGTTCACAGACTTGCTCGTTCGTACTCTTGCTTAGGTCAGGCAGTAGTGGTTATCAGGTTGCATGGCGTTCCAAGTGCTTCTTAAATGACTTTCAACTAGTGCTCCTGTTTTTAACCTACCTTTCCCACCACTTCCAGAGGTACTTGGTACCACCAGTTCTGGAGCCTTAACTTTCCCCACAGCTAATTCAAAGTTTACTACTGAGAAGCAATCTACTTTGTATATTTTTCAATTTTCTGTATTTCAAAAATGTGTTACTGTTGTTTCTTTGTATATTTTCTTCATTCTTAAGTGTTTGTTCCCTTGTAAATTATTTTATTGTTTTAATGGGTTTCTGGAAGAATCCAAATATGTGTGCAACTCACTGTCTTTATGTGGAAAGCCCCCTATCGTAATCATTGATAATTTTATCTGTTTTGTTCATTCTTATATCTTCGGTGCCTAGAATAGAGCTCAGCCCACAGAAGTAGCTTAGTAACTTGGTGTGTGTGTGTGTGTGTGTGTGTGTGTGTAATAGTGAGTGTCTGAAGAAACCTCAGAGGAGGAAATTCAATATTCTTAGAATGGGATTGCCTATTAGGATTGGAAATTCCTTCAGTAGATGTAGATGCCTGGTCACTGCACTGTACACCTGAAGCTGAAGCTGAACAATAATGAATGTCAACTACAATTATATATATATATATATATATATATATATGTATATGTATATGTATATGTATATGTATATGCATATGCATATGCATATGTATATGTATATACATATATATGTATATATACATACATACATACATATACATATATATATTCCTTCTTGTAACTATATATATATATATATATAGTTACAAGAAGCCGAGTACAGCATTAGGGATATATACAGTGGAAATGTAATGGCTGTGTGCGATGTCAGAGGGGTAGTGGAAGGGGGGAAGGGGGTTGTCACTGTGTGAGGGACATAAATGATAAATGTCTAACTATTACATTGTTTTGTGCACCTGAAACTAATAAAAAAAATGTTAAAAGGCATTTGGACTTTCTAAAATCTAACGAAGACAAAGGCTTTACTTTATATTATAATATGTTATATTATTTACTGATTGTTAAATGGTTAACAATATATTTAACCATATATTTAACCCGCTGTATGATGTACTCATCTACATGTACACTTGTATGTGAATATGCCAGAATCCTTAGAAATTTTTTGTTTTGAATGAGTAAAAGGTTAGTCCAAATTGATTGATAATCTCTCTGTTAAAACCATTTGCTGCTGGTTTAGCATCTTTTCTAAAATTTAAGTGTTTAAAGTTTTATTTTACTTACTTATGCAATTTAGAGAGTGTTAATTAGAGATGTCTTAATTAACTGAAGCAAATTGTACTGTGTTTAATTTTTACAGTGATGCATTTGATATTGCCTGGAATGGCAGAACTGGGATTCGCCAGAGCAGACTATCAAGTAGCACCTCCTTGCTTGACAAAGAGGGTATATTTGCTAATTCAGCCAATAGCAAACTCTTGGAAAGAGCCCATGGAATTCTCACGTTAGTATTAATCAGTAATGTGGATTGGTTTTTATGAGTGGTTTAAAATTTCTGGACGAAAAAACGAAGAAGTGATGGTGATCCTATTTCATGAATAGAATTTGGAGTGAAACAAGATTCAGAAGTAGTCAGCATTTAGAGTTAGGAATCGCACACATTATTAAGCTGGTGGTTTTTGTTTGTTCTTTGTTTTCATTTTGCCAGGAGAATCATAATTCAATATACACAGTGTAGAAATGATTCGTTGTTGCTGTTTGTTGGACCCTATATCCAGAGAGAGAAACAACTCTTACCTCTTTTTTTGATTCTTGTTCTTTAACTGCAATTGTCCCTTGATTCTGGCAGTCCAAAAATATTGGGCAGGAAAATCCCCTATGAATGGTGAATGGAGCCATATATAGTGATATGTAAACACTCATTCAAGCCTGCCATTCCTTATTACCTGGTCCTAGAACTGGTTTGAGGAAATAGGTATAACCATGCATGGTGGACCAGTAAAAAGTTCTTAGCTACCTATATGGACGTATTTCAGACACTTCCAAAGCATATCTTTTGACCGCCAGCTAGAGGTAGGATTGACTGAATTGGATTCCTCAATCCCGAAGTCATTGCTTAACTGTTAATACGCTCAATTTACGTAGGTCTTGCTCTACTCCAGAACTGTGAATTAATTCATTTAATCCTCACAACTCTAAGAGATTAGTGTTATTATCGTCATTTTACATTATTACATAATGAAACCAAGGCTTCTACAGGTTAAAATCGTACCTTAGTAGGTGGTAGAGCATAGATTCAAGCCCAGGTCTTTTGGCTCCCCAGCCCATGTTCAGTATTGGCCTTTATTCCCTTTCTTTTTGTAGCTGTAATAAAAGAAATTCTTGACATAAGTATGATTTTGAGTTATGAATAATGAAAAAGCAGAAGAGAAATTTTAATGTCCAAAAGTAGAAGATCTTAATAAGAGTTTTCGTAAAAAGTATATTTTTAAAATTCATGAAGTTAAGCATCTATTTAAAGTCCTGAAAAGACAGAAACAAAACTTCATAGTGAAAAGAAATTAGAGCCCTATTAACATCCACAAGAAAATGAAACTTGAGCTTTGAATGTACAATGTTGTGTTACTGATCATCAGGCTTAAGTCTGTTTATAACTACAGAACAGGCATCTTTTTTCTTGTTCTCTTTTCCATGCGTATTTTCCTTCCCAAATGTGCCTGCTTAGTTGAATCAAATTGTTTCTATATAGATGACCTATATCTTGGAAATGGCATATAATTTGTTTCAATAGAGACTTGGAAATCATTCATATCTGCAATAGTTGTTTCTAACGTATGATTTGTCTCTTTAGGAGAAACAAAAACTTGAAATCCAAGCCTGGCCTTCCAAAGGTGGGTATTACGAAAAATATTTTTCCATTGGTGCCCTGTTTCATAATTATTTTTTTTACTCATGCAAACAATCTTTATAAATCTATAACAAGAAATACCTTATTTATGCCCCAAATAGGGATTGTGTACATTCACTTAAATCTATTTTAGAAATAAGACTGGATGTTATAAAATGGCCAAGCTTAATGGTTCAGGTAGATATTTATTTGTGATATATCCCATTTTCTAGTGTTTAAAAGCTTCTGAATCTAAATGTAAATTTTTGTTGAGTAATTGCTTCTTTACATGAGATTTTTGAATTTCTTCTTGGGTCAGGTTAAGATCAAATTCTGAAATTTACCTGATTTTAAGATAATTTCTTATTAGTGCTTAGCTAATGCTCATCATCATTAGCAATAGTTAGCCAAGTTTTTCTATAAAGGTCCAGATATTCTTGCAGGCTTATGGTCTCTGTTGTAACTGACTAGCTCTGCTGTTGTAGCACAAATGGAACTATAGACAATATGTAATTGAATGAATGTGACTGTATTCCAATAAAACTTTATTTATGGACACTGAAGTTTGAATTTTATATAATTTTTCTCATGCCATTACTATTTTGATTTTATTTTTTTCAACCATATAAATAAACTGTATAAAAACAGTGGGCAGGATTTGGCCCCTGTGATTAGCCTACTCTGATATACATTGTTAACGCAGAGAAGGCTTTCCAAAAATATTTATTGAATTTACTAAAGAAAGAAAAATCTTACTGAGTGTTTCCTTCTCTTGTACCCTCCTAAGGAAGAAACTGTGTCATTTGTAACCTTGTAAATGAATGTAATTCCAAAATTTTGAAAGAACTGAAAAAGAGCTATTTATTCTTGCAATTTTCTAGTTTAAGAAACAAGAAAATGAATCTATCTTTATTATTCCTTCTACCTAAGTTACCTTAGGTTTCCAAAGAAAATTTGATGTACTGCTGATGTGGTTTCTGGTAGTGCTAAATATTGTTTTAAACTGCAAAACAAAAGAAATTCATGTATATGGCTTGTAATGATGTTCCTATCATGAACAGATTTTATGCAGGAAAAAAGGGAGGGCACCACATTTGCTATCAAACATCTTTACCTGTTCATTTGTTTTTCTTTTTGCTTCACTCTCTTACAGTCTTTCAGTATTTTGAATGCCATGCCTGGGATTTGCACTGTTCCTTTCACTCTCAAGTGGATAACTTCTTAAACTTTCTATGACAGCCAACATGAATATGTTGGATACCTCTGAAGTAATTAATTCCATTCAGTCATTAATGACAGGAATCCCATCTATTTCTCTTTCTTTTTAAGTTGAATGTAGCTAGTTTTTGTTTATTTTAGTGTTTTTTGTAGATTCAAATACGTGCATTTAATATTAGAGGAGCATTATAGGCTATGAAAGTATAGACTTGGGAGTCACTGACCTACATTCAAATTAGGGATCTTTTACTTGCTCTGTGATTTTTGGAGTAAGCTCTCTAAGTTGTCTTAACTTTTGTCTCCTCTTCTGTAATGCGGGGATAATAGATGTGAGAATCTAATTATAGATATGTGTTTGGTACCTGCATGGTTGACAGTAAATAGGAAGTAATTTTTTTCATATTTGCTATCAGAAGGTTTAGAACTGAATTTGTGGCTTACCTGTATAGATACATATATGCTGATTATGTGCTTTGTTTAGTAACCTTACTATTTATCTTATTTTCCTACTTATTTAAATGTGCCACATTTTTTTCTAATTATAGTTAATAAGTGTTTTGATGGTTCAGTCCATTTCAGACCAAGCCAAGAAAAGTATTATTACTAAAATTTAAAGTGGCGGTTCTTATATCCTCACTGACTGAGCTCATTTGCTGAACAACATATTTCTGTTGCATTAAGTTAGTTTCCTATATGATTTGGCAAGAAGCAACAGAAGTGTCGATAACCAGAGCTTTTTTTTTTTCTTCTTTTTTTCTTTTCTCTTTGGTTATACCTGCAGCCTCTTTCATATCTTGCTGTATGAAGCATTGTGGCACGCATCCATTCACTTTTATAGCTACCCACAATAAGATTCAGTCACCTGTATTCAGGGCTCCTCTAGGACCTCAGTTTATTGATATAGGTAGGATTTAGAATGCTTTATTTTTATTACAATGCTGAATAATTAAATATGAGCAAATATTTAACAAATACAACCTTCAAAGCCCTTGGCCCTCTGTTAATACAGTTCTCTTTTGATGGTACTTTCCCTTTTCTCTTAGAATTATTCCCTCTCATACCTTGAAACGGTCACTTCTATTAAATCTACTTTTCTAACATAACCTATCTTTTAATTCTTTTAATTTCCAGTCTTTTACTGGAAGTTGTATATTTCTGCCATGACACCCTGCTCACCTCTCATACTTGATGCCCAAAGTGATTTATTTTAGTGTATCATTCCCCTAATGTTTTTTTAATGAGACATTTTTTAGAAAAGATTTTATTGGGGAAGGGGAACAGGATTTTATTGGGAAACAGTGTGTATTTCCAGGACTTTATTGGGGAACAGTGTGTTTTTCTCAGGACCCATCTGTTCCAAGTCAAGTTGTTGTCCTTTCAATCTTAGTTGTGGAGGGCGCAGCTCAGCTCCAAGTCCAGTTGCTGTTGTTCAGTCTTAGTTGCAGGGGGTGCAGCCCACCATCCCTTGCAGGAGTAGAACCGGCAACCTTGTGGTTGAGAGCACGGGCTCCAACCAACTGAGCCGTCCAGCTGCCCGGGAGCTCAGTGGCAGATCAGTGGCAGCTCCTTGTCTTCATTCTAGTTGTGGAGGGCGCAGCCTGCTGGCCCATGTGGGAATTGAACCAGCAACCCTGTTGCCCAGAGCTCACGCTGTAACCAACTGAGCCACCTATCCGCCCTCCCCTACTAAATTTTTAGTCACTCAAGTTCAAGACTGGAAGTTAATTTCAGTCCTCTTTAACAACATGAGCAGTATCTTCTTCTTTGTTTTGATAATTTAAAAAAAAAATTTTTCAGTTACACTCAACATATAATATTGTGTTAGTTTCAGGTGTGCAACATGGTGATTATACATTTATATACTTAAAAAATGATCACCCCCATAATTCTTACACTCATCTGATACCATACATAGTTATTACCATATTATTGACTATATTCCCTGCTGTACTTTACATCCCCATGACTGGTTTTTGTAACTGGCAATTTGTACATTTGAATCCCTCTCCCGCCCCTCCTCTTTTTTTTACCCATTCGCCCACCCATCCTCCCACCTGGCAGCCATCAAAATGTTTCTCTGTATCTATGAGACTTTCTGTTTTGTTTGTTCATTTATTTTGTTTTTTAGATTCCACATATAAGTGAAATCATATGGTATTTGCCTTTCTCTGTATGACTTATTTCACTTAGAATAATATCCTCCAGGTTCATCCATGTTGTCACAAATGGCAAGATTTCATTCTTCTTTATGGCCAAGTATTATTCCATTGTATGTATGTACCAATTCTTCTTTATCTAATCATCTATTGATAGACACTTTGGTTGCTTCCATATATTGGCTATTGTAAATAATGCTTGAGCGGTATCTTCTCAATCTTTGTTTCTATAGCACCTTGCAAACAATCCATAAATAATTGTTTTTAAAAAGAATGGACTGATTAATTAAGCTTGAACAATGAAGATGGGATTAAGAAAGGAACAAAGCAGATAATGAACAGAAGACCTAAGAAAGAAATTAACTTTATATCCCTTTCCCGCTAGATCTCTGGTCCTCATTCCAGTTCTTGTTTTTTGTCAGATCATGCTGGGCTGTTAACAGCTGTCACCTAATTGGATTCATCTCTCTCTTGCCCCCTTAGCTTCCTGTCTTCCACATTGTTCTGTTCTGCCTGGTCTTCTCTTTTTGCACTTGCTCTATTTTATCTTCTTACAAATCTTAATAACTCTCGAGTCAGCATTAATTTTTTAGTGTCCCTGTAGTTGGTTTTCCTATACTTGAATGTAGTATGTTCGTAGCACTTAGAACAGAGCGTGATCTGTAGTAATCACTCTGAATATATGTTCATTCATCTGATCATGGTGGTTTTCTTGGCAGAAGTCTGGTCTCCAGTTGCTGAGGAAACATTACTCAGAAATCATTAGTTGCTAACCATTCATTCATCAAAACTATTTATTGTATACCTACTCTATACCAGAAATTGTTTTAGGCCTTGGGGTACAGGGATGGACAATCTAGTCACAGTCCTTGCTTTCTCATATTTTATCTTCCAGAGGAAAAAAATGCAAATAAGCAAATAAATGAGAAGATAGTTAGCTGACATTATGCACAAAGAGGAAAGTGAAATGACATGTTGATTTAGAGATGGGCTACTTTTTGAGTATTTAAGTGAAAACTTAGTTAAGTTTGGGCATTTACGGTAGAAGTTGAATGCCAAAGAAAAATCAAGCCAAGTGAACTTTGGCTATAGCATATTCCAAGCAAATGAAATCATTAGACCTTTAAGTAATAATACATGTGTTTTTTCTTTTTTAATACTTTACCAGTTAAACTCATTGAAAGCAAGGACTTTTTAAAAAGAGTTATTTATACATTCCACAGTCCATATGTTGCTTTTTCACATAGTGACGAATGTTTAGTAATTTTACTATCACTTTAGGTGTGGTTTATAAAATGAAACCATTATTTCCAATGTCTTTTTCTCAGAAGTATCTTAAATGTTTGGGGTAAAAATTATTATAGGCTTCAGTGCTATTTTGTTCTTACTTATGGATAAAGTATAAAATTATTCTAATTGAGTCTTGACTGGTATGTAAAATTATTTTTTTCTTAATACACAGTGAATCTTGTGAGAATTCAAAAATGCTAATAAAAATAAAATAAAAACCCTTCAAAAATCAACACATAATACACACATTTTATGTATATATATGTATATATATGTATGTATGTGTGTGTGTGTGTGTGTATATATATATATATATATATATATATATATATGTCTAAAATCATTTTACATGGCTTTTTTTTTGTCAACAGTATTTGCAAATGTTTTTCATTGTCAGTAAATGTAGGTTTACAGTGCTTTTATGAGCTGTATAGTATTAAGTTGTGTGGATAAAGCATACTTTATGAAAAGAATTCCATATCTGTTTATAATTTTTCATTATTTTTTACAGTACATTGTCAAAAATAACATTCAGATCTTGTTTGACAGTCTCCTTAAATAAATACCTCAGAGTGACATTGCTTATCTGGAAGGTTATACTGATTTGCATTCCTAAGAACAGTGCATAAATCAGCCTATTTCACCACACCCTCATGAACAAGGGGTTTTGTCAGTTTCTGTTATGTTTGCCTGTCTGATGTGCAGAAAATCTATTCAGAAGAAAATGTATGTTTCTTTGCTACAAGTGAGATTGAGTGATTGTCATGTTATTTGACATTTATACTTTATTTGAGAATTGCATATTTAGGTCTTCTCATATATTTGGGATGTATTTTTTAAGGATTTCTTACAGTTCTTATATACAGATAACAAGTCTTTAACATTGTTAGAAAGAAACATTTTTTTCTTATTTGCACTTGTTTAAATATGTATTGTACTCATTGCTACTTGCAAGTATTTATTTTTTAATGTTTATATTGTTAAAGTTAATTATTTTTTAGATTTACATTTGTCATGCTTTTAACTCAGTCTTGTGCTTCTCATACAATAAAACTTTTACTACCTTTTGAATAATATATACTTGTACATCTGTATAAATTCTTTTCATTGACAAACTCACTGCTGTAAATGTAGGATGGTTTAAAACGTTTCCATTGGCTAAAATAAGCTCCCCAGTACCTTACTAATATTTTATATTCTTAGTTGCTTTATATGTAACTCCAATCTTATTTTTAAGATTAATAATTAGTACATCAGGATGAGGGTTGATAGGGTCTATATTTTCTTTTTCTGTGTACATGTTTGTGCCATACTTGATAAAGCTCTGGGATTGAATTTAATTTATTGTCTATGAGTCAGGATTCAGTTGCCGACAACATAATCACTGGAGATATTTTTAAGTAAATAGGAACTTAATTCAAAGAAGAGCTTACAAAATCATTATAGTTTCAGAGTATTAAAACAACAGTGCAGAACTACCCTAAGCTGTAATCAGAAAACTGGGAAATCAGGAAGCTGCCCTTGTAGCTGCTGTTTCCAGGTGTATCCACCTGCACTGTGATGCAGGCACCAGGAAGAAGCTGCCACAACTGCTGGCTCCAGGGCACAGGTGCCTCACTGCAGTTGCAGTGACAGTGCAGATACCCAGCACCCTGCCTCGCAGCACTCACAGAAGTGGTGCCTGGACAGAAAACGGAAATTCTTTTGTGTACATGTTTGCCAGCAGAAACAGAAGCCTCTGCCTCATTATACCTTCCCAGTTTCACGTGTGGGAATTTAACTGAAATCGCTTTCAGAACCCGAGATGCAAGAGAATTTAGAAAAAGTAGTTTCTTTTTCACTGGAAAGCATGTGCAAGAAAGTGGGAGGAAGGTAGAATAGATCTTGAATATCAGTCTCCCATATTCACCATAGTCATTGCACAGGAAATGATGAAAACTGGCTTATAATTTTGTTTTTCCTGTTTTTAGATTAATTTATGTGAAGAATTTGATTTTTCACTCTTTTTTTTCAGCACTTGCTAGAGGTAAATTCTTTAAAGCACCTGACAAGACTGACCCTCCAGGATCGTATTACCAAGTCTCTTCTTCATTTGCACAAGAAGAAGAAACCTCCCAGCATCAGTGCCCAGTTTCAGGTTATTTCCTATTTTACTTTTAACAAAGAGGAATCTGTTTGGTTCAGATGAGCATTGAAAGGCCAAAGTGATCTGCAAGATACCTGAATGGCATATGAATCATGTGACTAAAAAGCCATGCTGAAATGGTCATTTTGCTTTTCAGAAATAAACCGATTTCTGTGTATACTACTTGTTTTGCATATTTTGCCAACATTATTGTTTATACTTATAAACCACTGATTGCCAGTTAGGAAGGGAAGAAAGTGTTGATTATATTGCTTTGTATTGCAGGCCTCCTTAAACAAGCTGATGGAGACACTTGGTCAGGCAGAACCATATTTTGTCAAATGCATTCGCTCTAACGCCGAAAAGGTAAAGACGTCCTGTAAATGAGCACTCCTAGCTGAGCTTACCTCAAACAGCTTTAAATTCTAAGGAGATTAAATGGACCCGGAGAGCTATCTATAATCTTTGTAAGGAAAACCACGTTCTCTATTTTCTATGGCTATCTTTGTAATTTTTACAATTACCTGCCTGTGAGGTATTTATATGGTGTTGACTTAGCATTTCCTAGAATTTGAGAAGCAAATACCTCTTGAAATTGCATCATAAAAAAGTTTTATGCAAGTTTTGTTATCCCAAGATTAATCTCTCTTGTTTGGATATAAACTGTCACTTTTAAAGAACTTGTTTGGCATTTTTCATGTTTAGAGATTCTTGTCTCTATAAAATAGGGCAGGTACTGTGGACAGCCTTGACTCCTTCCTGTTTTTCATGGCAGTTCCCCTAATTAGAGCTTTGCAAATACATCTAATAAGTGTGAACATTCGTCATCTTTCTTTATGTTCATCATAGGAGAAATTAGTTCCCAGCCTGAACAGCTAAAATGTGGTAGGAATTTTCAGGTTCAGCTTTCTTACTTCTTAACACATTGCGTACGGCGGGGTTTAAATCCCTCGTGAAGATTCTCGTGATCCGTACGCAACATGTTAAGAAGCAGTCCGCAACTCTGCTACTTACAAGCTTTGTGACCTTAAACAAGTTAACCTTTCTGTGCTTAAATATTTTCATCCATGTAAGAATATACTGTAATTATAGGACCAACCTCATAGTGTTTTGTGAGTATATATGAGTCAATACCTGTAACTTAGAATGTTCCTGGCCCATGCTAAGTGGTTAGTAAATGTTAGCTGTCCTTTTACAGTGACTAAAAAGGGAACCATTTAATTTACAGTTAAATAGAAGTTTGAGTCTCTATTTTTAATTGAGACCTTGCTGTGCAGAGTTCAATTAATGAAGTATTTCAGGGTACAGAATAAATACTAAATAAATGTTAACTACTATTATTATTTAACATAAGTTGCCCATCTGATATTTTTTCCTTGACATCTGGTATGCCCCATCTGTCTGCAAGAAAATGTTTGGGATTGCCTTAGGGATTATTAAAGATAGTATTTAGAGGATAGGGAGAAGTAGCAGAAGCTCTGCATACATCTTTTGACTGTCTGAAAGCATGCCTACTGAGGCCCGAGGAGTGACAGGGTATTGTGCCTGCTAAGGAGTGGATCTCCTGTTGGCTGGTCCCCCATCTTGTCTACCTACACAGTGAGGTCATTTTTCGTTTTTCAGTGTGTCATACCAGTGTCATTAGCAAAAAGTAAAAAGGGAAATGAACTACTCTTAACCTTGTCCTAGTCATTAGAAGAAGAATCTGTCAGCTCTCAGTTAACCAAGGCAACTGGTAGAGTGGGGCAGGTGGTTTCTGAGTGAGATTGTAGATAAAATCTTAATTAACAATACAGACACTTATTAACTATATATAAGTAGGCTAATATTGTTACATATTTTATAATGTGGCTACCTCTGTGGGCAACTACATTCCTTTTGAGCTTTGAAGGTCCTCTCCCACTGTGACTAGAGAAGCCTGGCAGCTTCGTTTCTCTTTTTTTGCTCAGGTCAGGCAGTCAAAACTTTTCTGAAGCTACTAGCTGGGGAAGTAAGAGTGTCCTGTCACTTCTACTATGTCTTAACCACACAACTTTTAGTCACTTCCTAGATATTGAAAAGTTAACCATACTTATAAGACAAACATTAAGAATAGCTCTATTCTTCTAGATTAAAGTTTCTCTATTTGCTTTGTTTTAGCTGCCATTGAGGTTCAATGATGCCTTGGTACTTCGACAGCTTCGATACACCGGGATGCTGGAGACAGTGCGAATTCGCCAGTCAGGATACAGCTGCAAATACTCTTTCCAGGTTATACTTTTGAGTGATCTTTAAACATTTATGCACATCAAGTAAATTGTTCCTGTCTTGCTTATTTTTTATTGGGGGCTCACTTGTTTATTTCTCTTAATTCTTCCTTTCCCTTCCATCTTTTGTACTGTGTTCCCCTGAAAATAAGGGTAAGGGGGATCAAATATATGGTGATGGAAGGAGAACTGACTCTGGGTGGTGAACACACAATGAGATTTATAGATGATGTAATACAGAATTGTACACCTGAAATCTATGTAATTTTACTAACAATTGTCACCCCAATTAATTTAAAAAATAAATTAAAAAAAAAAAAAGAACTAGCCGGACCATCAGCTCAAATGCGTCTTTTGGAGCAAAAATTAATATAAAACCCGGTCTTATATTATATTTTGTTAGATAAGACCTGGTCTTATAGTAAAATAAGACTGAGTCTTATATTAAGTTTTGCTCCAAAAGACGCATTAGAGTTGATTGTCTGGCTAGGTCTTGTTTTTGGGGAAACACCGTATACAGAATTATAGAGGCTGAGAGAACTCATTTCCATGGAATGGCAGCAATCTCATTAGCTTTTGTTATAATAGAACCAGTACTTGGCTATTCTCATTTGATCTGAGTTTTACTAACACTAAGTTTATTCATAACGTAGCAGTTCTTCACACTGATTATTCTAGTAATTGAAATCGTTCAATCAGGACTGTTTAGTTCCAAAGAAAAGATTCCATTAGATTTTTGCTAAAGGTTCTCAGCAGGATTTTCTTTCATAGGAAGCTGCCAGCAAGGCTCCTAGTCACTGTCATCAGCTTCTGCTGCTGTGGGTCTGGAAATTCTAGTGAAACTTCTCAGCAGCTGAGCAAGTTTTTGCTGTTACCAGGAGGAAAAGCTTCGTTCTCAGTTACACCCTGTATAGCTGCCAACTTTGCTTCTTTTTCTGTGAAAATTTCTGATTCTAGTTAAATAACTTTTTCTTTGGTGTTTAATACAGCTTTCTCAAAAGGGAGATTATTATTAGTGTCTGCCCTGTTTTCCTCCTCCATTCCCTTTTGATAATATAATGCTATATAGAACTCAGCCTCCCTCCCCCTCTTTACAAATTAACCTTTTGTAATATTTTAAGTTAACAAGTACTTTCTTGGTTTCGCCCTGTTTAAAAGAATCAGAAAGGGATCAATATAAGGACAGTTAGCTAAGTTTAGGATCTTGTGATTTTATAACATTTTCTTTTCATTTTTCAGGATTTTGTGAGCCACTTCCATGTACTTCTTCCTCGAAATATTATTCCATCCAAATTTAACATCCAGAATTTCTTCAGGAAAATAAATCTTAATCCAGATAATTACCAAGTTGGAAAATCCATGGTAAATATATTTCCAGCCCTTGTTAAAATTGAGTATATTTTTGTGTTTAAATAATGACAATTTTAGCCTATGAGAATGTTTTATAAAAAAACATAGTATAGCAGATGTCATGAGGAAAATGATTAGGCCAAGAAGTTTTTCTTAATAATTACATAGTCAATATTAATCAGAGAGCTTCTGGCCAATTTTCTAGTTCTGCCTATAATTTTAGCTGCCTAAAAATCATCTCTCTCTAGTGTTCTACTGTAATCTCCAACTCTCCTTGCCCAAAGTCACCTTATCCTGATTCCCCTACTGTCCTTAATTTGTCAGCTACTCTTTCTGTTATCCTTCTAGTTTCTTAGGCTGGAAACCATAATCTTATTTGGCTTACCCTTCAGTTTAATTCTTTTACAAAGTTCTGTTTTGTTTTTGTTTTCCCTCACAAATGATTCTCACATCTCTCCCCTTTTCTCCACTTCTGTTGATTGCTTCCATATTAATTCTATTTCTTTAGCTCTCACTTACATTTCTCTTACAGTACACAGATCCCTTATCTGGTTCCAGTCTTTTTGTCATTCCATTTAACTCACTCCACCCATCGTATCAAAATCATCTTAATATACTTCTTTCTTTATGTTATCTTCTGACTCAGTAGTAATCTCCCGATAACCTCCTCACTAAATTCAAACATCTTTCTCTTTTTCAAGAACCTCCATATTGTGATTTTACACTATTTAATATTTTCATCATGAAGATTGTCTCCCATATGTGCCTTTATCATTATTTCCAACTCCAGGTTTTGTTCAGGCGGGGTCTGTTGTCTTATGCCTGTATTAGTTAATTGTTTTCATATTTGTGTGTCTAGTATCTATGTGCTCTTCTTAAAAAAAAAACTTGTTTTTGACAAAAATGGGAGGTGATGGATGTATTAATTAGTTTGATTGTGGTAATCATTTCACAATGTACATATACATTAAAATAATCACATTAAATATATACAGTTTTTAATATCTACCTGCTCTTAAAGGTGAGTGCAAATCCTGTTTCCTAAAGGACTATGCCTAAGTTATCTTTGTATCCCCGTAAATCCCTAAAGTTTTTTTAATAGAACGAAGGAGTAAGTAAACTGATTACTAGCTCTGAGCAGCAACAAGCATACTCGGTTTCAAAAAGAATTATTATTGGTGTATTCGTGTTGTGATCAAACTTTAAGATCTATGGTTCTCAATTTATTCCCCCACCCGAGCATCCTTGAAAAATATGATGTGCTACCAGTAGCACATTGACTCATGATAGTGGTGAATTTCTCAAGGGAAGGGAATAATGTATCGATTTAATCTCTGGCACTGGGATATTTGTACTCATACTTACCGTCTCATTTCCCCTTCTATGTCTGATGTCTCATTTCCAATTTGAGAATGACTACTTTGGATAAATCTGTAGATATATTTATTGGTACTGCTTTTACACATCTGCCACTGTATTTGTTCATGTCTAAAAAAGCTTATCAGAGAAATACATTTCTCACATTTTCTTAAACTACATTCCTTACCTTTCTTCGTCCTGGTAGGTGTTCCTGAAAGAGCAGGAACGGCAGCACCTACAGGATCTGCTTCACCAAGAGGTGCTCCGCAGAATCGTGCTGCTGCAGCGATGGTTCCGGAGCCTGCTATGCAGGCAGCATTTCCTCCGCCTGAGACAGGCGTCCGTTATTATCCAGGTGGGGAGCAAGGGATGCCTTGCATGAGATTGGCTAGTTTATTTGACCTTTGTTTTAGTAACCAGAACTATTTTGTGGTGAAACAAATAAAATATAAAAGTTACTCAGAGATGAGAATGTGTCCTACTCATTTTTGAAATGTTGATAGCACCCGGCAGATTACCGGGCCTGAAATAATAGACTGTTGATGGAGCTGAATTTAAATTAAATTGAATGTATAGTTATAATGGCTTATGAGTTATGATTAGGGGCAAAGGAGTTATGAACCTAATTTTTATTGACAGTTATTTTTATTTAATAGTTTTCTGAGTGATATTTGAGAGCTATACATACATTGCTATTGTGTATTCATCTTGGATTATAGGTACCTTATTTCACATTTATTTGGTTTTATTTTCTCCCTCATTGGTTTATATGATGGCTGTTTTCCATAGGACTGTGTCTATTTGTACAGGAAAATCTTTAATATCTTAAACTTTGAAATGTGTACATGTTGACCTTAAACCCAAGAATACTGGCAAATTGTAGCATGAGAATGTAATGTAATATGTTTAAATTAATTTGTGGGGCATGAAAGCATCAAAAATTTTTAAATTATTTTAAGTTCTATTAATGTAATTAACTTCATCAAGGTTATATTATCTAAAATAGTTGTTTTAACAGAGCATATCTAGAAAACTTTTTAAAATAGCTGTTTAGCTACTTTCTAATTATAAGAAAATTTCTTTTTTCTTGTTTCTGTGAAAATGTCGCAAAAGATATGACAATAGTTTCTATTCTTTTGTCTTCCCCACAGCAATTCTGGAGGAATTACCAGAAGCAAGTCAGAAATGCATCTGTGCAGAAAGATGCTTTAGTTAAAGCTAGTGCAGCTACTCTTCTCCAAGCTTCCTGGCGTGCTCACGTAGAGAGGCAGCGGTATTGGGAGCTGCGGACTGCAGCCATCATCATTCAGCAGAGATGGCGGGAGCACTGTAGGCGGAGGCACATGGCTGCCATCTGCATACAGGCAAGATGGAAAAGCTACAGGGAAAGTAAGAGGTATCAAGAGCAAAGAAACAAAATTATCCTTTTGCAGTCAATATGTAGAGGATTCAGAGCAAGACAAAGGTAATCTTTGTTGTTACAATAATTACTTTTTCTTCCCAAGTATGTTGTTTATACCTCTGCTCTAACATATTAGAATTGGTTTATGTACAATTTGTCTTCTCCACTAAACTGATACTCCTAGCAATTTTAACCCACATTGTGTGGTTTATAATAGAAGCTAAGTGTTTATTGAATTAAATTGGATTGAAAACCTACATGGTCTGTGGTTGTAACTCTAATTAAGAGTCAACTTTTGGGTTGAATCTTTAAAAATTGTCCATATTGAACTGTTTTTACTTTTAGAAACTTGAATTTCAGGTTTTAAGGTTTACTTTAAAATAAGGATATTATTAAATGAGAGCTTTACTTCTAATTCAATTTACTTTGTTTTTTGTAGAATGCCCAATTAGGAACAGTGCACTTAATGAAATATAATCTCATTTGTGAAGTAGAATTATGAAGTGTGCATCCATATTAGTTTGAGAAATACTTAGGTGTTATAAAAAGAAAATTTTGAGATTTTTCGTTTTTCTTCTTAAATTCTCAGTAAATGTATTCTCTCTAGTGGTATCCAAGAGATATCTCTAACCCACTTTTTTCTATTTTTATATAGATTTAAAGCTTTAAAAGAACAAAGACTAAGAATAACAAAACTAGAACTTGGTTTGATGAGTATTGAGCCCTATGGAGCTCTGAAAATTCAGGGTTCAGACCCGTCAGAATGGGAGGATTGTTCCTTTGACAACAGAGTAAAAGCCATAGAGGAATGTAAATCTGTGGTAGAGAGTAATCGCATTAGTTCAGTGGACTACTTGAAGGAGCCCCCAAACAAGCGACAGGAGAGAGCCATGAGCCACAGTGGTGTGGACTTGCAGGAAGATGTGATTGTAAGAGAGAGACCCAAGTCCTTGGAGGATCTCCACCAGAAAAAAGTAGGTCGGGCCAAAAGAGAAAGTCGGAGAATGAGGGAACTGGAACAAGCTATATTTAGCTTGGAGCTGCTGAAAGTCCGTTCTCTAGGTGGTGTGTCTCCTTCAGAAGAACGTAGGTGGTCTACGGAACTGATGCCTGAGGGCCTTCAGTCTCTACATGGGACACCTGACAGTGAAAGCTCTCAAGGAAGCTTGGAACTTTTGAGCTGTGAGGAAAGCCAAACGAGCAAACGGGAATCCTTAATTTTAGATGAAAGGGACTTGCAGTTTCTGTCACCTAAGATACCTAGCAGTCCAAAACCTGATTCACAGGGCAGTGCCCTCAGTGCCTCACATGAGACTGACTACTCACTGATTCAAAAGGGGGCACCTTCTGACTCAGTGCATTTGAAAAATGGGACTACGAAGGAAAGCCTGGTCTGCAGCTCTGAATCTATTTCGTGTAAGCCACAGCTGAGAGATTCCTTTATTTCAAATAGCCTGCCTACATTTTTTTATATTCCCCAACAAGACCCACTGAAAACAAGTTCCCGACTAGACGCAAGTATCCAGAGAAACAAACTATTGGAAAGTGAAGAAACACTTCCAGCTCTTACTTTGGATATCAACAGGGAAACCAGAAAGTATCACTTCTCAGGAGAAAATCAAGGTGTTGCTTCTTTGACTACAGATTCTTCTAACACTGTGCTGAAGAAGTTAGAAAAGCTAAACACTGAGAAGGAAGAAAGACAAAAGCAGTTGCAGCAGCAGAATGAAAAAGAGATGATGGAACAGATTCGTCATCAAACAGATATTTTAGAGAGGGAGCGTAAAGCCTTCAAGACAATTGAAAAGCCAAGAGGTGGGGAGTCTTTCCTGGTACCATCTTTCCATCAATCAAAGCAAAGAGTAGAGAGGCCATCCTCTGTCATCCTGAATACCCCAAATAAGGAAGAACCCAGTGTACTACGGCCTCCGTCAGTAACTGTAAAAGATTCAGCTCTTGCTCCAAAAGACAGTCCCTCTGTTCACTTACCCCCCAGGGACCGACCCGTCACCCTGTTCTTTGAAAAAAAAGGAGGCCCATGCCAATCTAGTACAGTCAATGACTTATCCAGGACAGACAGAATGTGCACCCAAGTTAATGTAGCCTGCAAACTCTCTAATAATCGCATTTCAAAAAGAGAACAATTTAGGCCAACTCAGTCTTATGGCCATACATCTTATGACCCTTCCAGAGATGGAACTACTAGGGCCATTTTCTTCACGCCAAAGGACAATATGAATATTTCCCTGTAAGTAAATGTTTGTTTATTTTTATGTATAAATGGGAAACTTTTTGGAGAATTTCACAGGCACACCTCAGAGATAACTGCGGGTTCGGTTCCAGACCACCGCAATAAAGCGAATATCACAATAAAGCGCATTGTAATCTTTTTGCTGGTGGAAGGTCTTGCCTTTAATTTTTAAAAATCACAACATCTGTGAAATGCAGTAAAACCAGGTATGCCTGTATTATGGTGCCTTGATCTGCTTCAGCTGTTTGTATGGGTGCTACTCAAATTAGCCATTTTCTCTGGGTAAAAAATTCCCTAATTGTTGATTCCACCAGCCACTTGAAATTAGATAGAATTATAGCCTGGGAGTCTTTGCCTGAGCACCGATACAGAGTTTTTGGTTCCTCCCCATTGAGTGTGAGAGCATTTGTGAAGGTAAGTGCAGTGCCTGGAAACACAGCAGGCATCCAGCCAATGCTGGGTGCCCTCCAGCTGGTAGGTATAGCTGGCCAGCTTGTTAGTGTCAGGCTGAAAGTTAATGTGCTTTGTCACTCTGTCGGCTACTTTTGTTCTTCATTAAGTTCTTTGTACTTTTTTTGTGGTAAAAAACACATAACATAAAATTGACTACCTTAACCATTTTTAAGTGTACAATACAGTAGTGTTAACTATTGCATGCTGTTGTGCAACAGATCTCTAGAACGTTTTCATCTTGCACAAACAAACTCTGTGACCCATGGAACAACTCCCTCTTCCCCGTCACCCCAAACCCCTGAAAACCACCATTCTCCTTTCTGTTTCTAAGAGTTTGACTGCGTTAGATACCTCATATAAGTGGATGTTCTTTTAAGCTTTATGCTTTTATACTTTTATCGTTCTTATACTTTTAAGTTTTCTTAACTACCATGTTTCCCCGAAAATAAGACCTAGCTGGACAATCAGCTCTAATGCATCTTTTGGAACAAAAATTAATATAAGACCCGGTCTTATTTTACTATAATATAAGACTGGGTATAATATAATATAGTATAATGTAATATAATATAAAACAAAATATAGTATATAATATAATATAATATAATATAATATAATATAATATAATATAATATAATACCGGGTCTTATATAATATAATATAAGACTGGGTGTTATACACTGGTTAAAAATGGAGATCGCTGAGCTGCTGTTAGCTAGGAAAGCTTTTCATTTAGTTAGGTTTGTTTAGGGATTACTACATAGAGCAAAGGACAAGATAACCTCTTACAGCCTCTAGTCCTTCATTTATAAAAATTAAATGGAATATTTTGAGTGGAAGAGCATTTAGTCTGCCAACTCATAGGTTAGTGTCTACTTTAAACCTCGCACTATGCTAGAAGGTAAGGTAAGATTCTCAGTGAGCTTAAAGTCCTGCTAAGGAGAGATGAGCAATATATTGTTGATAAATTTTAAGACTCATGGTACTGAGTTATTACCATGTTTCCTCCAAAATAAGACCTAACCGGAAAATAAGCTCTAGCATGATTTTTCAGGAAATGACATCCCCTGAACATAAGACCTAATGCGTCGTTTGGAGCAAACCTTAATATAAGACCCAGTCTTATTTTTGGGGAAACACGGTATAGGTAACTGGAACCATGAAAGTGTAGGTTCTATTCAGATTTTCATTAGACACTGACATCCCTTTCTACATGTAATTTAATGACAAAGCAGTCACATCATGTAGTTATTCAAGCAAAATTAAAATTTCACAAGGTAACACTATACCATCTGTATAATTTCGGGCATGCTTCTTTTAGCTTAATAACAATTTCTTATCCTGCTAATGTTGATTTTATTCTGTATTAATTGCCTTCTTTTTCTCAGCAACTTCTTTTTTGTAAATATAATCTGTGTTTTTAGGCCCCGTTCCCTGCCTGAAACACACCTCCTTAAGTATAAGACCGATCTCCCTTTTTAACCAGAGTAGGATCAAGCCTGGCCATCCTAGTTTGTCCGAAAAGACTCCCTTTTGGCCTTAAAATCTCTCTTGCCCCAGTTGAGTCTATTGGCCTTTGATTTGTTCTCCAAAGAAACGAGTTTTAAAACTAAGACAATAGATGAAAGCTACAGAAAGATTATAGAAAGAAAATTTGCTAACGAATAAGGAACCATCTCAATATAAAACAAAGTAATGAGGTCCTCATCACTGGATGACTACTTATCAGGTATTTTATGATTAGAATAAAAGACCTCTTCTAAGATTAATTCTCAAGATTTGGGGATTTGGTTTTTTCCTTTCTCATCACTAAATCCATTTCATTTCTTGAGCTAATTCTGCTGCTGCTATTCTTAGACATATGTCATCATAGTGGAATATACCCAATGATTAGCAGGGCCTCTAGTAATTCATTCATGCATGTAAATTATTGATAATGGTATAAATTAGGTAGGCAGAATAATTGTGATACATTGAAAAAGATCTGGAAATATTTATGGAATTTGCTGGAATTCTTTGACCTTACTTGTTAGACTATAGTTCTTGCTATACTTTAAGATTCCTGCCATGGGATATGTACTGGGAATTAAAATGTAATCTGCTTTTTTTTTCTATCCTAAGTGTCAACAAGGAAGCCTTAAACAGTGGAAATCCTCAACTCCATAAACAAGATGAACCAACTTGGAAACCTGTGAAATTAATTGGGCCGGGCCAAGGAGAGGTAAGTATTGAATTTTGTTTATCTTCTGTGCAAAATAGATGCACACTACTCTGGAAATTATTATTCTTGTAGATAGAGCATCTCATTTACTCCCAAGAGTTTATAGAGAAAGAAGCCATGAGTTAGGCCTTTTACGTAAGGAGGTGTACTTCTGGCAGGGAATGGTGCCTAAAAACCCAGATTATATTTATAAAAAAAGAAGTTACTGAGAAAAAGAAGGCTATTTATGCAAGTGACTTTGGTGATTGATTATGGCAGCGAAAGATGGCTTCCTTGGCTCTGGAGAAGAACAGTGTAGTTTAGCTTCCGTTCTCCTCTCTTGTCCAGAGTAATGCATACGGATTGGTTGTGGTCATCTCATCACTTCTAGTGGAAAGGGCATGGTGGGTGGAGGGGTGTTTCAAGAAATTCATGAGCTCTCTGATGTCTTTCATTGGCATCATCTCCAAAACACCCAAAACAAAACATTGTTGTGTTATTTGTTTTATCATTTGGTCAAGCAGGTTGCCAGACCGGCCCATAAAAAGAAAGCTCGAATGGCGCGGACGCGCTCCGATTTCTTGACTAGAGGTACTTTGGCCGATGGGGAGGGGGAAACAGAGGAAGATGATTACGATGACAATGTTGAGCCCCTTCTGTCCCTTGAGCAGCCTCCTCACTCTGAGCGAGGGCCTGCACCCAGCCTGGGGCAGGCCTCTCACAGTGACTCCGAAATGGTAATTGTACAGCAATATAAGAAAACAGGCAACAAACAAGTCTGATGGGTGTAGTCTGCTAATCTACAGCTAACCTTCACAGCTTCTTCCCGTGTAATGGTTTGTCCATGGGAAACCTCAGTGAACACAGCAAGTAGGGAACTTTTGTTTTAACAGGACTCGGATAAAGGGCACTTGAACTATAGTGTCTGTCACATCATAAATGAGGCGGCATTAGAGTGAACGTACTGTGTTTCCCCAAAAAGAAGACCTACCCTGAAAATAAGCCCCAGTTAAGATCATCAGCCAGATGGACGCATTTAGTACGTTATGACGATGTTCCAGAAGAAGATGACATAACTGTATTTGAATAAATGTAGATTGTTGTATGTGAAAAAATAAGACATCCCCTGAAAATACGCCCTAATGTGTCTTTTGGAGCAAAAGTTAATATGAGATCTGGTCTTATTTTCGGGGAAACACGGTAGCACTGATGTAGAAATTCTCTGTTGTGTCTTGAAAGGTCTAGAGCAGTGGCCCTCTGATTTTTTTTCTGTAAAGAGCCAGATAATAAACCTGTTAGACTTTGTGAGTTGCACAGTCTCAGTTATTACTACTTAACTGCCACTGTAGAGTGAAAACAGCTGCAGATGTAAGCACATGGGCATGGCTGTGTGCCAGTAAAGCTGTTTACAAAACAGGCCGCAAGCTGTGTTTGACCTGCTGGTTCTAGTTTACTGATCCCACCTGGTCTAGTGAGTAGGGTGTGTGTTAAACAATCAATTAAAATAACTTTAATTAAATGGTATTCTCTCTTTTTTTTTGCCTTTAAACTTGCTTCCCCTTCCTAATTTTTTAGTAATAGAAAATAAACATGAATTTTAAAAACTGCCAAATTTTTGCAATGCCAAAAATGTCCCCCTGGACTAACCCTGCCAAGTAGAAAGCAGTATATAGTGTGAGTTTGTATTAGTCACAAATTATAGCGTTGGGGTTAGGTTTTTTTTATAAAGCTGCACTATTTTGACTAAGAAAATAACTTATCATATCTCAACCAAAATTTGGTATATATAGTTTGACAAATATGAATGTATTTGTGGATGTAAAGTGTTTGATTTTGGAATTGTCCTGGAAAATGCACAATGCAAGGAAGGACCCTGTATATCTGATATATACTAAAACATTATCACTGATAAAATGGAGTGATATGCATTTTACTTCTGTGCGTATCCTTAATTCAATTGGCTCTCTAATGTTCATCTTTAGCATCTCTAAATTATAGGAGGAAAATTTTAAGGTGGCCACCTTTTGACGTATTAAATATTTTATCCTTGATCTGTTTTCTGCTCTTTGTGCCAAAGATCTAGTTAATTAAAATTTTTTGCTAATTTTGAGAATACCCTCATTGTGTTTATTTTTTGTTGGAGACAGACTCAGTTTTTAAATGATAATATTGATAGTCTAAGACAGAAAAATGCATGACCAGTTCTCTAATTAGATAAATGAGTCATTACCCTGAGCCAAACTGTAGAATTGTAAAAGTTAGAAACAACCTGTATATCCATTGATAGGTATAATAAAGCCAAATCTCTTTCTTCCCAGTGTAGGATAAAATAACTCCACTTTGGAGATGCCCAATTTTTGAGTATAAACAAAACTATACTTTTATCATATGATTAGTAGTTAAAGATGAAATTATGTCATGAAGCAAACTAATTTTAATGAAAAGTACTGCTTACATATTTTTTTAGTACAAATAGGGAGCATACTTAATTTATTTTGTAAAGCATACAGAGAATTTTCATTTGTGGAAGAACTTAGAATTTTGCTGTTTTGTTCCTGAGAATTTCCTTTGTCACAAACCTTAGTCCTTTCGATGGTAGAATTCTTTCTCACTGAGAACTCTTACTGAGATGAACCAGGAAGTTGGGCTTTCTGCTCGGAGCCTTCGGCCCCTTGAAGGGTGCCAGCCGGTAGCCTCTGCCTGGGATTCTGTTCACTGCTTGACAGTCACTGCATGCCTGTAGTTGTAGCGCACCCCCTGCACAGCGTGTTAGTCACCTCTCCAGCTTTCTCCCTGTCCTTGGGTTTCATCACTAGCTATTTTAAGAGCAGGTGGTGGTGGTCGTTTCTGATGGACACTTGCATGAAGAGGCTTTGCTTTCTAGAATATGCTGATGGATACTTATTGGGGTTGGGGGTGGGGAGGGTAGGAACAATTTTAAAGTGTGTTTGTATTTGTTTAACTTGAAAATATGCCATGTTCTAATGTTACCTGATACTGTGTAGATGAAGATTAATTGTTTCTAACTGGAATCTACTGAATTCTCAAAATCGAGATAACTCCAAATTTTAAATGGGCTTGAATTTCTGGGCTCATGGATTTTTAAAAACTGGATAGTTGCTTTTTTTCTTCCCCCGTGGACAAAGTGATCCTTTCAGTGACATTTGCTAAGGAGTGTGTGATTCAGTCTTGGAAGAAATATCTAATGGGATAGAGTTCTAAATGAATTACCTGAAGGGGATTTGATAACTTTGACCTCCTGAGTTGATGAGTTGTTAACCACTTGTTAACTGAGACAACAGAGGTAGTTTCCCTCCTTTAAACTGGTGTTTTTTTTTAATTTTTTTAATTTCCTACTTTAACTCTGCCTTTTTAATAACTGTTTAGTTTCTGTATGCTGCTCTCACTCAGTTCTTATATCCACTCTGTTGGCTGTTACCCAAAAAGGATGACATGTTCTGCTAAGCAGTATTTTTAAGGTGGCTTTCATATAGTATTTTAGTCTCTCAGTCTTCTGAATGGTGAGTTAGTAAAATCATTTCTATCCTTATTTGTAGGATTGGTATAAGCACATTAACATTTTCTCTGCCTAGTTTCTTCTTCAGACTAACCCACTCATTTCTATGGGTATGACTCCCAAATAGCTCTCCAGAATTTGTCTTCTTTATCTCCAATAGGATAAAACAAAATGCCTCATTTCCCCCACAAAACTGTGGTCACTTCTTATATTTTTATTTCTATTTGTTATTCTCTGAGATGCTCTCCAATCCTTACCTGTGTTGAATGTTTCTTCTTTCCACTGTCCACTCCAAAAAAAAAAAAAAAAAAAGAAACCTGTCAGAAAAATCTGTTAATCAAGCAAGACTAAGTTTATTAACTTATTTTACAGTAAGTGAAAATTCACCTTGACTAGGTCTTAGTAACTGCTCAGAAAAGGGAAGTCAGGAGAGGATGTTGATAGGAGTTTAGGACCTCGGCTAGTGATTTGGAGGTGAGTATTGCAAGTTGAAAAACCAGTTGGTACTGAACAACGTTCACAACTTCAGAGGTTTGGATTGGTGGCCCCTGGATAGCAGCCACACTTGTTGAATACACTTAGTATTTATATATGCATTTTATTCCCCCCAAAAGGCAGGGGCAATTTATGGCATTGTGACACTCTGCTATTTGAAGATACGGTAGAATTTCCCTGTGAAACCATCTGGGATTGGTACTTTTGAGTTGCATAATTCCTTCATAAGTCCCTCTGTTTCTTCTAGGGAAATTAGTCTTTCAAGCTTTCTATCTAATGGGGTCAGTTTTGGTAAATATTTTTTTTCTTATGACATTATCCACTTCATCTAACTTTTTAGATTTATCTGCATAGAGGTCTTGAAAGTAGGCCCTTAGGATTTTTAAAAATTATCTATTTCAGTGGTTATTTCCTGTTTGTCATTTTCCATTTTTCTTTAAGTTAGCTAGTCATTTGTATGTTTTATTAATTTTTTTCCAGAATAACAGGATTTTGATTTATTTATTATATCCACTCCCCCCCCCCCATTCTCTACTGATTTCTGCTTTTACCTTTATTATTTATTTCCTTTTCTTTTGTTTTGCTTTCTTATTTTTCTAGCTTTTGGATTGGGGGTTTGAAGCATTTATTTTTATTAATACAAGTTTTTAAGGCTGTAAGTTTTCCTCTGATAACTACTTTAGATGTGTCTTATTTATTCTAATGTGTAAAGTTTTTAATTTTTAAGAAAAATGTAATTTCAGTTTATATTTTTACCCAAAACTTGTGTAATAAATTTTTCTTTTTAGTTTTCAGAGGAAGAGCCTTTTTGTTTTTAAATTTTTTTAGTTTCTAGTTTTATTACATTGTGATCAGAGTATTTGTAATGTTTCTATTTGGTCAAATTTACCAGTATTTTGTTTTACTTAATATGTGGTCAGTTTTTGTGAATACCATGTGCAATTGATAAGGTGTATTCTCTATTCAGAGTGTAAAATTTCAATACATATCCTCAATCTCTACCTTATTGATTGTGTTGTTTGTCTTCTATATCCTTATTATTTTTTTCTACACTTGATTTCTCTTATGTGGAGAATGTGGTGTTAAAATCGCCTATTATTCATTGTGAATTGTGGCTTTTAGTATTAAAAAACGTCCTTGGTCACACTTAATGCCTTTTGTTTGAATTCTACTTAAATAGTAATATCACCCTCGGTTTTCTTCTTATTTCTGTTTGCCCAGAATACTTTTGGTCATTCTTTTATTTTCAGCCTGTTGTCACCCTTTTGTTTTAGATATGTGTTTTGTATGCAGTATAGTTTGGTCCTGCTTTGTGAGACAAATTCAATTTTTTTTCCCTCCATAGATGAGTTAAATCTATTTATATTTATTGATACAACTGATAGATTCAGTCTGAACTCGTATAATTTTATATTATGTATTACATTAAATTGGCTGTGTTTTGTTACATGTTTATTTTATTTTATTTTTTAATGTCTTTTGATATTTAGGGAGGGTTGTGTTCTTGTTCTATTGGCATATACCTTTCTTAAATGCCTTTAACTCACTATTTTTATTTAACCAATTACTCTAGTCATTTTTTAATGACTAATATTCTTTAATTCTCACCTACTGTGACCCAACTATTTATGAATTATCTAGTCTCTACTTTTCTTCTCCCTTCTACAAAGTAGATTTCTACTTTGTCAGAACATGTAATTTTGCATGTTATTCTTTCACCCTCCTCCCCACCCTTGTTTTTATCTCACATCTATGTTAAATATATTAAATGATCACCTTAAATATTTTGCTGAAGTTTCCCTATTTATCTCTTGTTTGGGTGAAGCTCTTCCCCTAGTAGATTGATTATTCATGAAGAGCTCATACATGCAGAATCCTGAGTTTTTTGTAAAAGCTTGATGTTTGAAGGGACATCTTGGCTACATATAAAATTCTTGATTCATACTTTCTTTCCCTGAGTTTTTTGAAAATGCTAATTTATTGTTGTTTTGCTTTACTTGTTATTTTTGGTAAATCTATTGCCAGCCTAATTCTCTTGCCCTTATAAGTTATTTGATCCTTTTACTTGGAGACCTTCAGAACTTTTTCTTTATATTTAAAGTTTAGGATATGTCTTTCAGTTGATCATTACAGATTAATGAATGCAGGACTCTGCCAACATATAAATTCTAGTCTTGCCTTATTTTCAAAAATCTCTTGAGATTTTTGAAAGGTTTTCATGGATTATAGTTTTAAATTTTAGTTGTGTTCTATTGTTTTGTTTTTTCTTGTTTAGAGACTCCAATTATAAATAAATTTTTTCTTCTTTTCCTGTCTTCCATTTCAGCCATCTTCTCTCAAGATCCTTTTGACTTATTTCTTTATATCACTTTATATTCTTCATTATCTTCCTGCCTTTGTTCAGTCCACTTTAAATTTACATTTGTGCTTTTTTCCTTTAGGCATCTTATAAATTAGTCTTCACTATCTTTTTATTTCTTTTCTGAGCTCATTCAACTCTCATTTCTTCCTGGTGTTTCATATATATGAAGATATTTAATTCATTTTTGAGTTACAGTTTTCTGCTTCATGCTTGTTGTTTTGGGGGGTTGGGTTAATCAACTTAGTTGTTTTGGTTGTCATTTTGGTTTTCGTTTTGTTTTCTTATTGTAGCTTGTATAGATTTTGTATGTTTTAATTTATTCATTTTGTGCAATTGAGGTAGTTTATAGAGCTTTCTCTTCTGCCAGTGTAATAAAGTTCAGTTTCTTTTACAGACAGCCTGTGTTGGGTTTGTTTGTTTTTGTGGTGGTGGAGGCAATTGTTGAGTCCTCCATTATTTTGCTTCTCTTTTTCTGTGCTGGATTGTAAATTTTCCCCTCCTACTGTTTTCCTGTTCACTGCTCAATCTCCAAAGGGCACCCCTTCCTTCCTTTTTACTTTCTTTTTCTTCAGAAGAAATACCTCTATGTCACCTTGAATCAGGTGCCATTTTAAGGTCTTTCTTTAGTCAGTTCTCTCTAATCTACCAATACTGAATAATATTTGTTTCAGTTTTGAGTCATTATAGATGGATTGAATTTATTTCTCCTCATTCTCAGTATATATTCTTCCTTCTTTGCATGCCTAGTTATTTCTTACTGGATGCCTGACTGTGGATTTTGCATTGTTAGATGCTGGATACTTTTGTACTTGATTAATATTCTTGAGCCTGTTAAATCCAGCAATATTCCAGAGCTTTGTTTTAAAAGCAACTTGGTCCTTTTAAGTCTTCCTTTTAAGATTTGTTAGGCTTACTGTACTGAATATTGGAAATTTGCCAAGAGAATACATTTCAGGTGCTCTCACCACCAAAGGAAAAAAAAGGTAACCATATGATGAAATGATATGTTAATTAGCTTGACTGAAGTAATACTTTTACTATTTATATGTAAATAAAATAATCACGTTTGTACACCTTAAATGTATACAATTTTTATTAAATAAAATAAAGATTTGTTTGGCTCAAACAGAGCAGTAGTTAGTCCAGACTATAGAGGCAAGATTCTGTGTACTTCACACAAAGGCCGGGAACCCTAAAGTTATGTACTCTGGCTCGGGCAGAGGCACTATTCCTGGCCTCCTGTGAATGTGGAGCGCTGTTACCTTTCATCCTTTCAGCTGTCCTTTTCCTCATCGTGGGAAGTTTTCTGACACAGAAGTGTTGACTAGTACTCAGCTACATACTCAGCTACATACAAAGTGTTTTCTTGGTGCAGCAGTCTCCCTTCTAGTACTCTGTCTTTGGTTTCTAGTTACCTTGATTTCTCTGGACTTTTCAGCTTCGTGTGTTCAACTCAGAGACTCTGCTGAGATTCACCTGGCTTCCCCCTCCCTGTGTCGCAGCCTGGAAACTATCTCAAGTTACTGAGTTGGGGCAGATGCAGGACTCACTTCCTTTGTTTCCCATCTCTCAGGATAACTTTCTATCTTCTTGATAACTGCTGTTTTATATTATTTTGTATGGGTTTTAATTTTGTTTCTGTTTTTGTTTTTGGTTGTTTCAGTTAAAAGTTTAAAACAGGTCCCTGTTACTCCATCTTTGCCCGAAGCAGAAGTTGGTTCTTTTAAAAAAATATGAACAACTCAAGATAGTTTCTGTTGATAAGGCTGTAGTCAAGCAGACCAAAGGACCAAAGAAAAGATACTATAACTATAAAAAAATGAAGTAATAGGAAATGACTTAAATGGAGCAAGAAATCCTCTCCTCCAAACGGGGTTGTCTTTAAAAGGGCACATTGTAAACAAATGGGACAAGAATTGCCAGTTGACATTCAGGTCCCAGTTTGATAGCCATGTAATTTATTTATAACTTACACCATTAGTGGTGATGATGATTTTTTATTCTTTGGTCCTTTGGTTTTTCTTTTCTTCCTGTGTTCTTGTTCCAGTCAAGGATATAATAAGAATTTATAATGGCAAGTTAAGCCATTAAAAAAAATTATCGCCTTTAAGGGACAAATAAAAGGAGGTATGAAAGATTTAGTATTCTGTATTTATCGGATCCTAGGTCTTTTGTCTGTATCTTTAGATGGTTTTGACTTTTTTCTTAGCTTTTCTCTTGAGATTTTTTTGGTTAAATTATCAGAAAACATGAGCTGATAAGTCTTCTTGGCACTTTCATTGACCCAAGTTCTCTTTACTTCAAATTACTCTAGGAAGTTGATAATACAGTTTTTAGTAGATTCTTTATTTCATTAAATCTCTGAGTAATATTAATGTGTTTTTTTGTATGGTTTTAGTAGGTGTAATTATCAAAAAGTTCCATCACCTGAGTTTTAATTACAGCGCTATGATGTAGTTTCTTGGTGTTAAAGTTTTCACATATATGTACTTATTACAGACATCACAGCGATTTTCTTCAGTTGATGAAGAAGCAAAGCTTCATAAGACTATGTCTCAAGGAGAGATTACGAAGTTGGCAGTGAGACAGAAGGCTTCAGATACGGATCTAAGGTATAAAGCATACACTGAGAGTTAATAGGGGTAAAATAATTTTATTTCTTAATGCTCTAGAGTTATATACTGAGCCTCTTTTTAAAAGCCTAATTGGTTGAGCAGCTAGTTTTGAAATTTAACTGTTTTCAACAAGTATTAAGTACCTACTCTGTGACAGGCACATAATAGTTCAGATATCTAAAATGAGCTTTGTCTTTCTATATGTTTAGTAGTGTGATTTGGTCAAAGTTTTTAAATCATTATATGACTTCTGATTTTTTGTTGTCAAAGAAAAGAGATTAGACCAGATAAGATTCAAAATATTTTCCATCTAAGTATTCTACAAATTGAACTGGAAACAACTTTTAGGAAATAATTATGTTCTCTTTAAGAGAATACATGGAATTATTATTTGTCAAATAAATATCGTTGTCTCTTATTGTGTTATATAAGTCGGTTGGGCCCTCACTGATCACTTGAAGATCACACTGAAATCTATCTGGTTCATAACCCTATTAAAGACAACTTCCTTGGATTGTGACTATAGAGGCATAATCCAAAGTAACCCAAATCCAGAGCAGATTATCCTAGAGATCAAATTTTGGCAAACAAGATAACATAGTAGAAAGAACATACAGCTGCAGATAACAGATTAAATATATAAATTTAATTTTCACTTCTTCCTCCAACATTGGTAAAATGACAAAACCTATATAGGATAAAAAACAAAAGCAAAACAAGAGGAGACAACAATAACAAAACCGTGGAATCCAAAAAGTAAATAGACAAATTTTAAAAGTCTTGGTAGGAGAAAGCTGATTCCTAAACCAACTAAGTAAAGCTGAGAAAGAAGCATCAAGTTGACTGATCTTCCCCAATCCTAGCAGAAAACAGATTTATTTCCTGGAAAGGATAAAACAGAAGATCCTTGCACTGGGAGACTACCAGATACAGTTGAGGCCTGGGGTACCTACTTGGCACAGGCAATTTAGTGAATGTTTACATACTGAATGTTCAAGATTGCCCAGCTTTTTTCCCTGACTCAGCTTCCTTGACATTTCATGTACCCTCTAAGCAGGAGGTTCAAAGAGTTTTTAGGACGTTTTGTCCCACCCTCTAGGAAAGACCTAGACATATTTGTATCAGAGGCTCTCCCTATAAAACAAAACAGCCAGATAACCCTACAAGGAAGACCACAGTTAGAAAGGTTCACCAGTGCACACTAGAGCTTTCAAACAGCTTTTTTTAAAACATATTTTTGATTGCCACACATTTGAGGAAACATCTTATATGAAACTAAAACTAATGGATAAAATACAACTCAGAAGAAATTAACTATGCAAGGGAAAGAAAACTTCGAGAGGCAAGTACAGCTATCAACAGACCTGCATAAATAAACTACGTCTGTGAAACTAGAATGCGTGAAAGAAACATTCATAATAAAAAGAGCTTTTGAAAATCAAAATTATAATAGCATAAAGAATCAACTCAAATGAGTTACAAAGAAAGCTGAGGACATATCCCAGAAAACTAAGCAAATAGACAGATGGAAGAGACAAGAAAAGATAAAATTAGAGGAGTAGTTCCGGAGATCCCATGACCTACTGATAGGAGCTCTGAAAGGTAGAACAAAGAAAATGGAGGGGAGCTAATCATTAATAAAGTAATTCAAATAAATTTTACAGAACAAAAGGACATAAGTTTTTAGATTGCAAGGGCCTACTGAGTGCCTAATATAATGGATGAAAATAGACCCATACCAAAAGACGTGTTGTTATAAAATGATAGTAACAAAAGGAATCTCCATTGTGAAGGTGAAAGTAGCTTTTCAAATGATAGTTGTACAGCAAGCACTGAAGGAAACCACACCAGATTGGAGCAGGTCAGAAGGCTCTGGGAGAGATTTCAAGAACATGAAACGGATAGAGAGTACTTACTATGTTTGAAAATGTTGAGAGGGGATATACACCAATGGGGAAACACCAATGAGGATATACACCAACTGGAGGTGTATTGTATGTAGAAAAGAAGCAAATGTAAAACAAAACATTTATTAACTTTAGAAAAAAGTAGGTTATGCAGGGAACTACGTGACTCAGTTATGAATATATTTACATAATAAAAGTAAATAGTGAATGTTACTAAAAGAATATACTGTATATTGATCTAACTATAATTATGTATCGTTCTATTGGGGGCATTCTGTGTTTGTGGAGGGGTTAGAACAGAAGTGGTAGAACATGCTTAATCATTATCTGTGGTCACAAATACGATAGCAATATATGTAAATATTAAAATAATTAGTTAAATCAATTCAAAAGGGTTGCCTGTAGGGAGCAGAAAAGGAATGAGAATGGCAGAAGGATGCTGTTATTTGTAATAAGCCTTGTAGAAAATTTGTCTTTACCCTATATGGACGTATAGGTTTAGTAATAAGCTTTGGAAAAAAGAACATGGGCTTCAAAACCAGATAGATCTCATTGTAACTTCCAGTTCCATCAACCTTCTGAGCCTTAGTTTGCTCATGTGTAACAATAATAATACCTATTTATCATAGTATACAAATGACCCTTAAAACATGTTTGAACTGTGTGGGTCCACTTCTATGCAGATTTTTTGCAATAAGTACATACAATACTGTAAATGTATTTTCTCTTCCTTATGCTTTTCTTAATAATATTTTCTTTCCTCTAGGTTACTTTATTGTAAAAATACAGCATATGATACATATAATATACAAAATATGTGTTAATCGATAGTTTATGTTATCGATAAGGCTGCCAGTCAACAGTAGGCTACTAGTACTTAATTTTGGGGGAGTTGGAAGTTATATGCGGATTTTCGACTGTGCAGGGAATTGGTGCCTCTAGGCCCTGTATTGTTCAAGGGTCAGCTGTAGTTGTAAAAATTAGACATACCATATATAAGGTGTAACACCTGGCTTCTAGTAGATGTTCAGATGTTTTATTTTGATTGACTCAATGAACATACAAAGGAACAAACAAATTAATGTGCAAATAAGCCTCCTAGTACGGAATTAGGATATTTGATATATGGTCAGTAAATGTCAGCTGTTGTTATTATATGAAGGTGTTTCCTTGATTTATGTGATAGGCGAGAGTATATAAGCACTAAGAATAAGACAGTCTAGCATATAGGTGTGATTCTCAACTTTGTCACGCACAGGCTTTATGACCTTGGGAGAATTACCTACCTAATGTTTAAGTCTCCAGCTTTTCACCTGTAAAATGGTTATAACAGTTTGAAAATACACTTGTTATAATTAAATAAAGTAATCCTATACAAGCAATTAGCACAATGCCTGGAGCAAGATAACTCAAATAAGTGGTGGCTTTTGTTAATAATGTTGATGATTCATGAATCTAAAAGAGTAACAGTAAAATGTTTATCATATAATGGTAAGTGGAAAGATTTAAAATTGTTATCTGCATCATGATTACAATGATGTAAGAGGGCATGCTATGGATAAAGCCGGGAAGAAGATTACCAAAAAAAGTAAACTAATATGTTTCAGAGTGATGGGATATCAGTGATTTCTTTAAAAGTATTTTCTTTCTTGTTAAGTTGTCTATACACTAAATCCAAGATGAAAGGAAAGCAAAAATGAAGAGATGCCATTTTAGGAATTAGAAAACCTGAGTTGGAATCCTAGTTCCACTATTTTGTAGTCATTTATTTTAGGGAATTATTTAATGTCTCTGGGTCTTCTTATTTCTGTATTCATGATGAGGAATCTGTGTACCTTTCAGATGAAGTTTAAATGTAAAATTGAAAATTAAATATGATTAAATTTATGTGTGAAGGTTAAATGAAGAAGTGCACGTGATAGGTCTTTATAATGTAGCTTAAAGTGATGTGCAGATATTACTGGGATGTGCTAATTTCCATTTTTACCTTTGTTTTTTATTTTTATTTTTTAAATAGACCTCAGAGAGCTAGGATGAGATTCTGGGCCAAAGGGAAACAAGGGGAGAAGAAGACTACCAGAGTGAAACCTGCCACCCATTCAGAGGTTTCGGCACTCTTTCCTGGTTCAGATTCGATTCCAGCTCATCCGTTTCCAGATGGTAAAAATAGACAAAGGATGGAGATTGTCTTCATAATTCCTGTTTACTCTTTCTGAAAGTTTGCTGTTGCTTTAGTATTTGTAATGGTAATCCTGTTGACTAGATATCCTAATGAGATAGGACCGGGATTGTTAAATCCTTCCTTAACTAAAAGATAATTATAAAATTACATTGTATCTATAATATAATATAAGTTCCAAGGAAATATGGCACAAAATAGTGAAGCAACAACTACTTCAAGAATGGTTGTGAATCTTTGGTTAGACTGTAGTTTTCTAAAGTGCTAAAATTTGGCCATCATGCACTCACTTAACAAATTTGTATTACTAATAAAAATTAATAAGATAGCAGCTAATATATGAGTGGTTACTGCATACAAGACACTGTACTAAGCATGTATGCATTACGTCATTGATCCTCGCAACAATTTTTTGAGGCTGGTATGATTATTCCCAATTTATAGATGAGAAAACAGGCACACAGAAGTTACCTACTTATATAGTAATTGGCAGCAATGAAATTTGAATCCAGGAAGTCTAGCTCTAGGGTCAGTGTTCTTAACCACCATGCTGTATATTAAGCATGTCAGTGTGTTAGTGTGTGGGATTTTATAATGGTAGCTCTTATTTTAACTTTTGGGGGCATCAATCATAACACATTTGAAAGGACCCAACAGTTAGTTCATCTGTTGAGAAAACTCTCCAAGGGTTCCAGTAAGCCCACTATTAGATTACCCCGTTCTTCCCAAGCCCTTTGCTCAAGCATGTATGAACATTTTTAATTACTGTGTGAAGATGTCAGCTATCTTCAACAGGGATATACATCAGAGATGGGTATGTGGTAATGAGTGTGAAATACCAGTGTGTGGGTGAAATATCAGTATTGAATGAATAAAATAGAAAGAGGTCCTAGGAAGAAAGTTATTATCGCGTAAAGGAAGATAGAACAGACATAATTACAGTAAGTAAACAAAACTTCTTTAGGATAAGATAAAGGGACAAAGGAGGAAAGATCATTATGCTTCATATAGGAATGAATGAGCCAGAGGCACCTGTGTGTCAGAGGGAAAGATGATAGAAATGTAGTTAGAGCCTTGTTTTTGTGTCTTGTGGCTTTGCTCCTATCAGTTGGCAAACTGATACGGATAAAACCAATTATGAATTATGTAAGTGAATACTACAAGTTCAGTTTAGAAGATTTGAAGTTTCTTATTACATTATGAAGAGGATCAATTTCTTTTATCTGGTTTGCAGTAATCATTCTAAATTTGTAATGTTTCACAGTTATAGTCTCCACTGCTAATTTCCAAGATGGAAGCGTAAAGCTCTTTAGTTGAAGCATATATTATTGGCAGATGTCATTCTGTGTTTGCTTCATAAGGCTGCGTGTATAAAGATTAAGATTGTAGATTTTCAGGAAAAACCACAAATATGTGGAGACTAAACAGTATACTTTTAAAGAACGACTGGGTCAAAGAAGAAATAAGAGGAGAGATCAAAAGATACATAGAAACAAAAGAGAATGAAAATACATCCTACCAAAATTTTCGGGATGCAGTGAAAGCCGTTTTGAGAGGGAAGTTTATATCATTACAGGCTTATCTCAAGAAACAAGAAAAATCCCAGATAAATAACCTCACGTTACACCTTAAAGAACTAGAAAAATAAGAAAAAATGAAACCCGAGGTCAGTATAAGAAAGGAAATAATAAAAATCAGAGCAGAACTGAATGAAAGAGAGAACAAAAAGACAATAGAAAAATATGACAAAGAGCTGGTTCTTTGAAAAGATTAATAAAATTGACAAACCCTTGGCTAGACTCACTAAGATAAAAAGAGAAAAGCACTAATAAAATCAGAAATGAAAGGGGAAGTTATCACAGGATGCCACAGAAATACAAAGGATCATCCAACAATACTATGAAAGATATATGCCACCAAATACAATAACCTAGAAAAAATGGACAAATTCTTAGAAACATATAGCCTTCCTAGGCTGAATCACGAAGAACTGCAAAATCTACATAGACCGATCACCAGTAAGGAAATTGAATCAGTCAACCGAAACCTTCCCAAAAGCACAAGTCCAGGACCAGATGGCTTCACTAGTGAATTCTACCAAACCTTCAAAGAGGATCTAATACCTGTCCTGCTCAAAATCTTCCAAAAAATAGAAGAAGAGGCAATACTCCCTAACTCATTTTATGAGGCCAACATTACCCTGATATCAAAATCTGATAAGGAAAATACAAAAAAAGAAAACTACAGACCAGTATCTCTGATGAATACAGACGCAAAAATCCTGAACAAAAATTCTAGCAAATTGAATGCAACAGTGCATTAAAAAGATTATTCATCACGACCAAGTGGGGTTCATCCCAGGAGCACAAGGATGGTTCAACATACGCAAATCCATCAAGGTGATACATCACATAAACAAAATAAAGGACAAAAATCATATGATTGTATCAACTGATGCAGAAAAAGTGTTTTCAAGATACAATATCCGTTTATGATGAACACACTTAATAAAATAGGTATAAAAGGAAAATACCTTAACATAATAAAGGTCATATATGACAAACCCTCAGCTAATATCATAATTAACGGTGAATAATTGAAGCCCTTTGCTCTACATTCAGGAACACGACAGGGCTGTCCCCTATCACCGCTGCTTTTCAACAGTGTTGGAAGTCGTCGCCAGAGCAATCAGGCAAGAGAAATAAATAAAAGGCATCCAAATTGGGAATGAAGAAATTAAATTGTCATTCTTTGCAGATGACATGATGCTATATGTAACAAACCCTAAAGACTCCACCAAAAAGCTATTAGAAACAATCAACCAATACAGTAAAGTTGCCGGCTACAAAATCAACATACAAAAGTCCATTGCATTCCTATGTACTAACAATGAAATCTCAGAAAAAGAAAGTAAAAAAAAAACACAAACAAACAATTCCTTTTGCAATTGCAATAAAAAGAATAAAATACCTAGGAATAAACTTAACCAAGGATGTGAAAGACCTGTATGCTGAAAACTATAAGACATTTTTAAAAGAAATTGAAGAAGACACAAAGAAATGGAAAGACATTCTGTGCTCATGGATTGGAAGAGTCAACATAGTTAATATGGCTGTATTACCCAAAGCAATATAGAGATTTAATGCAATCCCCATCAAAAACCCAATGGCATTTTTTAAAGAAATAGAACAAAAAATCATCAGATTTGTATGGAACCACAAAAGACCCTGAACAGCTGAAGCAATCCTAAGAACAAAGAACAATGCTGGAGGTATCACACTCTCTGACTTTAGCTTGTACTACAGGGCAGCAGTAATCAAAACAGCATGGTATTGGCAGAAAAACAGACACGTAGAACAATGGAATAGAATTGAGAACCCAGAAATAAACCCACATAAATAATGGACAGATACTTTTTGACAAAGAAGCAAGAAACATACAATGGAGCAAAGACAACCTCTTCAATAAATGGTACTGGGAGAATTGGATAGCCACATGCAAAAGAATGAAACTGGACTGCTATCTGTCACCATGTACCAAAGTTAATTCAGAATGGATCAAAGACCTAAGCATAAGAGCTGAAACAAACTGCATAGAAGAACATAGGTACTAAACTTATGGACCTTGGGTTCGAAGGGCATTTTATGAATTTGACTCCAAAGACAAGGGAAGTGAAAGCTAAAACAAATGAATGGGACTATAGTAAATTTAAAAGCTTCTGCACAGCAAAAGAAACCATCGACAAAATAAAGAGGCAGCCAACTGAATGAGAGAAGATTTTTGCAAACGGCACCTCCCACAAGGGGCTAATATCCAAAATATGCAAGGAACTCATACAACTCAACAACAAAAAAAACAACCCAATTGAAAAATGGGCAGAGGACATTTCTCTAAAGAGGACATAAAATTGGCAAATAGACATATGTAAAAATGCTAAACATCAGTAATCATCAGAGAAATGCAAATAAAAACAATAATGAGATAACACCTCACCCCAGTCAGAATGGCTATCATCAACAAGACAAATAGTAACAAGTGTTGGAGAGGCTGTGGAGAAAAAGGAACCCTCCATACACTGTTGGTGGGAATGCAGACTGGTGCAGCCGTTATGGAAGGGAGTGTGGAGATTCCTCAAAAAATTAAGAATAGAATTACCATGTGACCCAACATATGACCCTCTCCTGGGTATTTACCCAAAGAATCTGAAAACATTTATCCATAAAGACGTGTGCTCCAATGTTCATTGCAACTTTATTTACGGTGACCAAGACATGGAAACAACCAAAATGTCCTTTGATAGGTGAATGGATAAAGAAGTTGTGGTATATGTACACAATGGAATACTATTCGGCGGTAAGAAAAGATGAAATAGGAACATTTGTGACAACATGGAAGGATCTTGAGATTATTATGCTAAGCGAAATAAGTCAGACAGAAAAAGCAGAGAACCATATGATTTCACTGATATGTGGTATATAAAACTGAGAACAACAAAAGAACAAGACAGTCAAATGAAGAAACAAAAACTCATAGACGCAGACAATAGTTTAGTGGTTACCAGAGGGGGGCTCTAGAAGAGAGTAAGTAAACGGGGTCTAATATATGGTGATGGAAAGAGAACTGATTCTGGGTGGTGAACATACAATGTGAAATATAGATAATGTATTACACAATTGTACACCTGAAATCTATGTAACTTTACTTTCACCGCAATAAACTTTAATTAAAAAAAAAGAAATATGGAAAAAAAAAGTTCGTAGCTTTTTATTTATCTTTGGGTAGAAATTTATTAAAGTAGCCCTTGTTTTTAATGGTGAAATAGGATTATAGACAGTTTCTTTAGTAACCATTTTTTATTGTAAGAAAGATAATGACTTTGCTAAATGAAATAATAGATACTTATATATCTAGGTTATATAATGGAATTAAAATCAGGTGATACCAGTTGGAATATACTTGTATCCTGTATCTGTATAATTTTTATTCTGGTGCCATATCTAAGACTGGGTTTGTCTCACTTCCTGCCTGAGGTGGAATTAAGCATTTAGTAGGAAGCTACTTCTTTTTCCCCTTATCAGAATTGGCTTTTAGGTGGGGTGAGACTATACCACTGGACAGAGAGTAAGGTGAATACATGTGGGATAAACCACCAGATATGTGCAGTGAGAAGGGGCCAACATTCTCATCGAGCCCAGTAGGGTTTTGGCAAATCCAGTGTAGTTCTAGATTGTAACGGACTGCATGGAATCCAGTTTCTCTGGTGTAAACAATTGTTGAAAAATTCTGTTGTGCTTTTCAATTTTATATACAAAGCCAATTCATTCCAGGAATTCTCTGAGAGATTCAGATAGTTATTTGGGAGATATATAAGAAAATCCTAAATACAAAAGAGACCAAGCACAAGAGGCCAGTTGTTACCTGACTCTCTAAACAGGTTGCCAGGCTAACACCAGGTGTTATTACTGAAACATTTATGGCTTTAGCCCCTTTAGTAAGGAGATAATAATAATAATTACTAAACTTCACTGGTTTGTTGGACTTTTATTTAGCTGGATGTTCTTTCAAACAGAGTGAAGCTATGACTGGGTTAACAGTCAGCATTTAACATTGTAGTGTGATTGTGTCTCTGGTATCTGGGCTTCAGTTCTACAAGACATTTCCATCCTGGTTTTCAATATCAGACCATTTCCCGTTGAAAAATGGTAATTCTTAAATATATTTTCTGTATAAATGTGCAATCTGAATTTATTGCTTAACTGTCTGACCTCAACCATTAATGTTACTGTGTTCTTCAGATATGTACTGCGTTTCCTACAGTGACTTACTAAAGGAACTTAAAAAGAAGGATGTGGCGATTTCAATATTTTCACTAAATTTCTTTTTTTTCTTTTCTTTCTCTTTTTTGTCTACTCTGTCTTGAATTGCAGAATCAGCTCATCGTCACCCAACACCTCCTTTGAGCCCAGAGCTGCCTGGTAGTTGCCAGAAGGAGTTCAAGGAGAACAAAGAGCCTTCGCCAAAGGCGAGGCGCAGGCGCAGTGTGAAGATCAGCAGCGTGGCCTTGGAGTCTGTGCAGCAGCAGAACGATTCCATCCAGATCATAGCGAGCGCCAGTGATTTAAAAAGCATGGATGAGTTTCTTCTGAAAAAGGTACACTTTGCATGCTGAGTCAGGCCCCTGAGCAGTTTGACTGTGGAATATTTGTATATGTCAGGATATGGCCCCTACAGATCAAGATGACAAACGCTTCAGTAAGTGCGATGGAAGGCGCAAATGCATTAGTATGATGTGCATTAGTCAGACTGGGCAAACAGGATTTATAGTTTTAGGCTTTACTGTCAACTTCCATTTTACTATAGCTGTCATGTTATACTTGTATATTACATATGTGAAGGTGAGGCTTATTGCACCCTTGAAGTTTTCCTGGTAGCAGAACTGTAGAATCATAACTGTTAGAAAGGTCATTAGAAATCACCTAATAGCAATAAAACTCAGGCTATCGTGCTTTTACCATAACAAGCCATAACAGCGATGGCTTGTACTTCCAGGGCAGTCATTGTTGAAGAAACAGCATGTGTCAACTGTTGCATTCACCTCTTTTCAGTTAGTTGATTGTGTACAAAAATTCTTTCTGTGGTCCCCAGATGAACGACCTAGATAATGAAGACAGCAAAAAAGACACACTAGTGGATGTTGTATTTAAAAAAGCCCTGAAAGAATTTCGGCAGAATATCTTCAGCTTTTATTCATCTGCATTGGCGGTAAGTTGGGCAGTGTTAGGATATATTCAGTGGCTCAACACAAGAAAAATTTGTTAATACTGTAGAAAATAATAGAGGCCATGTTCATCTAGAGATTGCTCTAGTTCCTTGTTTTTGTTTTAGGGATAGAGCGAGAAAAGCATACTGACTGACCTCAGATTAACTGCTTCCTTGAATTTACTTGAGCAGTTTTCTTCCCCCCCTTAGGTATATTTTCATCTTAAGATACTGAATTTAGACATTCTGAGTATGATTCTGTTTCAGCCAGTGGCTCTCTACTATTTTGACTTATCATAATCATTTAGCTCTAGCTTCTAATTCTTACATGTATGGAATTATTATACAACTTTTTTCCAGTGGAATTAGAGTTTTGTTCACTGGTTTCTATATATCAGTTGACATCGCTTTTAAAATCACTTTCAAATTTACTTTGTACTTTTTTTTGTATTGGTTGTGTTTTAGAAAATTTATTTTTGATGCTAAATTACATAATAATACTTTATAAAATCTTTATTAGTATCTACAAATTATCACATTTATTCTATAAAATAATTTATATTTAATTGGGTTTTCTTTTTCGATCTATTATTCATTGTGAAAAGAGAAATCAGGAAAACTTTCTTGTGTATCCTTTACTTTTTCATTCTCAATATAAGATTTTTGCCTTTTAAAAATAGGAATCCATACAGTCTGAAAGACTTGAATTTCAAGAACATAATAAAGTAGTAATCAGGGTACTGCAAGTGACTAGATTTGGGTAGGGACAGTGTTAGCCATATTGTTCTAATCCTACCCACTTACTTATGCTTCCTACCTGTATTTCCTAGACTAGGGAGGGGCTTAGGGTTATTAGATGCTCCAGTACACTTTGAATCACATAGGAAGAGCTAACATTATGAAGCAGAGCTTAATGGTGGTTTTCTAACCCCGGATCAAAAAAGTTCAACTTCTAATTCTGAGGAGGTGAAAGACAACTGCTAAATGTATAGAATTTAGAATTCTATTTTGTTTGGGTCACTTAAAGTCTTTCTTTTCCTGTAAAGATTCCAGACCTCATTTAAATAAGTTAAAAGGAATTCCATGTAGATTCCTCCTCAGGTAATACAGTGTTACTCTAGGCATGTCACTCTTTGGAAAAACAAAGAAGGTTACCTAGTAAAATATCATTCGGCAAGGATTCAAGTATTCACTCTTTCTTTCTTTTCCTTTTTTAAAATCAAATTTATTTGGGTGACATTATTTAATGAGATTATATAAGCTTCAAGTGTACAATATTATAGCACATCATCTATATTGCATTGTGTGCTTATCACCCAGTCAGTTCTCCTTCCATCACCCCATTACCTTCTTCAACCTTCCCCCACTCCTCTTCCCCTCTGGTCATCACTGTACTGTTGTCTGTGTAAATGAGGTTTTTGTTTGTTTTGTTTATTTGTTGCTTTCTGTTTTATATCCCACACATGGGTGAAGTCATATGATTCTTGTCCTTTTCCATCTGACTTATTTTGCTTAGCATGATAATCTCAAGATCCAACTGTGTTGTCGCAAATGGCAGTCTTTCACCTTTTCTTATGGCGGAGTAGTAGTCCGTTATGTATTTGTACCACATCTTCTTTATCCAATCACCTATCAAAGGACATTTTGGTTGTTTCCATGTCTTGGCCATTGTGAATAATGCTGCAGTGAACATAGGGGTACACATATCTTTAGTGATAAATGTTTTCAGATTTTTTGGGTAGATACTCAGAAAAGGGATTGCTGGGTACTTCTAGTCTTAATTTTTTTGGGAACCTCTGTACTGTTTTCCATAGTGGCTGTACCAATTTGCATTCCTACCAGCAGTGTAGGAGGATTCCTTTCTCTCCATATTCTCTCCAACACTTGTTATTATTTGTCTTATTGATGATGGCCATTCTAACAGATGTGAGGTGGTATCTCATTGTGGTTTTCATTTGCATTTTCCTTACAGCTAGTGGAGATGAGCATCTTACATCTGTCAGTCTTCTTACATCTGTATGTCTTCTCAGGAAAAATGTCTGTTCAGGTCCTCTATCCATTTTTTAAATTGGATTATTTGTTCTGTTGTTGTTGAGTTGTACGAGTTTTTTATATATTTGGGATATTAACCCCTTATGGGAGGCATTGTTTGCAAATATCTTCTCCCTCAGTTGGTTGCCCCTTTGTTTTGTTGATAATTTCTTTTGCTATGCAGAAGCCTTTTAGTTTGATACTGTTCCATTCATTTATTTTTGCTTTTACTTCCCTTGCCCTTGGGGTCAAATTCATAAAATCCTCTCTGAGACCAAGGTCCATAAGCTTAGTATTTATGTTTTCTTCTATGTATTCAATTGTTTCAGTTTTATATTTAGGTCTTTGATCCATTTTGAGTTAACTTTTGTGTATGGTGACAAATAGCAGTCTAGTTTCATTCTTTTACATGTGGCTTTCCACTTACCCAGCACCATTTATTGAAGAGACTTTCTTTTCTCTGTTGTATGTTTTGGCTCCTTTTTTGAAAATTAGTTGCTCATGTATTTCTGGGCTCTCAATTACATTCATTTGGTCTTTTTATCTATTTTTCTGCCAATACCAAACTGTTTTGATTATTGTAGCTTTGTAGTGTAATTTGAAGTCATGGACTGTGATACCTCCAGCTCTGTTCTTTTTTCTTAGGATTGCTTTGGCTATTTTGGGCTTTTTGTGGTTCCGTGCAAATTTGATGATTTTTTTGTTCTGTTTCTTAGAGAAATGTCATTAGGATGGGGAATGCATTAAATCTGTATATTGCTTTGAGTAATACAGCCATTTTAACTACGTTGATTCTTCCAATCCATGAACACAGAATATCTTTCCATTTTTCCTTCTTCAGTTTCTTCCAATATCTTAGAGTCTTGATGTATAGGTCCTTCATATCTTTTGTTAAGTTTATTCCTTTTTTGTTTCAATTGCAAATGGAATTTTTTCATTTCTTTTTTTGAAATTTTGTGCACTGGTTCTGTACATTGATTTTTTAATCCTGCACCTGTGCTGTATTTGTTTATTGTCTCTGATAGGTTTTTGGTGGAGTCTTTAGGGTTTTCTCTGTGAAGAATCACGTCATCTGCAAAAAGTGACAGTTTTACTTCTTCATTCCCAATTTGTGTGTTTTTTATTTCTTTCTCTTGCCTGATTGCTCTGGCGAGGACTTCCAGTACTGTGCTAAATAGCAGTGGTGAGAGTGGGCATCCTTGTCTTGTTCGTGATCATCATGGAAAAGCTTTCAGTTTTTCACTGTTGAGTATGATATTAGCTGAGGGTTTGTGATGTGTGGCCTTAATTATTATGTTGAGGCACTTTCTTTCTATCCCATTATATGGAGCGTTTTAATCATAAAAGGACGGTGTATCTTGTCAAATGCATTTTTCCGTCTATTGATATCATATGATTTTTATCCTTTATTTTGCTGATATGGTGTATCACATTGATTGATTTGTGTATGTTGAACCATCGTTATGCCCCTGAATGAACCACACTTGATTGTGATGTGTTATCTTTTCATTGTATTCATTTTGCTAGTATTTTGTTTAGGATTTTTGTATCTATATCAGAGATATTGGTCTGTAAGAGTGTGTGTGTGTGTGTGTGTGTGTGTGTGTGTGTGTATGTGTGTGTGTGTTGTTCTTACCAGGTTTGGGTATCAGGATAATGTTGGCCTCATAAAATGAGTTAGTAATTATTGCCTCTTTTTCAATTTTTTGGAAGAGTTTGAAAGGATGGGTATTAAATCTTTGAATATTTGGTAGAATTCATTAGTGAAGTCCTGGACTTTTACTTTTCGGGAGGTTTCTGATGACTATTTCAATTTCCTTACTGTTGATCAGTCTATTTAGTCTAGGAAAGTTATGTTTTTAAGAACTTGTCCATTTCTTCTAGGTTATCGAATTTGGTGGCATATAGTCTTTCATAGTATTCTTGTATAGTCCATTGTATTTCTGTGGTGTCCATTATAACTTCTCTTTCATTTATGATTTTGTCTATTTGAGTCTTTTCTCATTTTTCCTTAGCCAGAGGTTTGTCAGTTTTATTAATCTTTTTTTTTAACAGGACTTTATTGATGGGGGGAACAGTGTGTACTTCCAGGACTTTTTTCCAAGTCAAGTTGTTGTCCTTTCAATCTTAGTTGTGGAGGGTGCAGATCAGCTTCAAGTTGTTGTCCTTTCAGTCTTAGTTGTGGAGGGTGCAGCTCAGCTCCAGGTCCAGTTGCCATTGCTAGTTGCAGGGGGTGCAGCCCACCATTCCTTGCGGGAGTTGATCTGGCAGCCTCGTGGTTGAGAGCCCACTGGCCCATGTGGGAATTGAACCAGCAGCCTTTGGAGTTAGGAGCATGGAGCTCTAACCGCCTGAGCCACCAGGCCGGCCCCTTTATTAATCTTTTTAAAGAATCAACTCTTTGTTGCATTATTTTTTTTCTAGTGTGTTTTTGTTCTTTATTTCATTTAATTCTGCTCTGATTTTTATTATTTCCTTCTTTCTACCGACTTTTGGATTTTTCTTTTTTCCTAGTTCTTTAAGGTGAAATGTTAGGTTATTTATTTTTGTTTCTTGAGTTAAACCTGTAATGATACAAACTTCCTTCTAATTACTGCTTTTGCTATATCCCCAAAATTTTGATATGTTATATTTTCATTCTCATATGTCTCTGTTCTTTGATCTCTTATTTCTTCTTTGACCCATTGTTAACTTTGTTTCCCTGAAAATAAGACTGGGTCTTATATTAAGGTTTGCTCCAAAAGACGCATTAGGGCTTATGTTCAGGGATGTCATCCTGAAAAATCATGCTAGGGCTTACTTTCCAGTTAGGTTTTATTTTCGGGGAAACACAGTAGTAACATGTTGTTTAATATCCACATTTTTGTGGTTTTTCCTGCTTGCTTTTTGTATGTGATTTCCAATTTCAAAGCATTGTGACTGGAGAATTTGTTTGGTATGATTTCAGTCTTATTAAATTTGTTGAGGTTAATTTTGTGTCCCAACATATGGTCTATATTTGAGAATGTTCCATGTTCACTAGAGAAGAATGTATATTCTGTTGTTCTGAGATGAAAAACTCTGTAAATATTAATTATGTCCATTTCATCTAATATGTCATTTATGGCAGATATTTCCTTATTGATTTTCTGTTTGGACAATCTATCTATAGCTGTCAATGGGGTATTTAGTTCCCCTACTATTGTTGTGCTTTATTAGTTTTCCCTTTAGTTCTGTTACTAGTTGCTTTATAAATTTTCGTACTCCCATGTCGGATGCATATATATTGATAAATGTTATGTCTTCTTGATGTATTGTCTTCATTATCATTATAAATTGTGCATCGTTGTCTCTTTTTTATCTTGAAATCTATTTTGTCTGATGTAAATATGGCTATATTTGATTTTCTCTGGATGCCATTTGCTTGGAGTATCATTTTCCATCCCTTCTTTTTGAGTCTGTTTGTCCTTGTAGCTGAGATGTGTCCCTGAAGGCAGCATATAGTTGGATTTTCTTTTTTGATCCAACTGTGCCTTTTAATTGGTGAGTTCAATCCATTTACATTTAGGATGATTATTGATATATGAGGATTTCCTACAGCCATTTTGTCTGTTTTCTGGTAACTTGGTATCTTCATTGTTTCTTTTCCCTTGTGTTTCTGTCTGTTGTTATACTTTGGTGATATTCTATGATTTTCTGCTTTTTGTCTTCTTTTTTATGTTTGTGTTTCAGTTCTAGATTCTTTTTGTATGGTTACCATTAAGATCATGCAAAAGAAAATTTCATATATACAATATTCCTTTTTCTTCTGATTGCATCTTACCTCTATTCACCCGTGCAAGTTCAGTCCTTTACCCCTCCCCTTTTTTTGTTTTTGTCATAAATTATCCCTTTTTATGATGTGAGTTCATTTCCAAGCTGTAATAGCTATTGTCTTCTTTTTTTTTAAATTAAAGTTTATTGGGGTTGACAATGGTCAACAAAACTACATAGGTTTCAAGTGTACAATTCTATAATACATCATCTGTATATTGCGTTATTTGTTCACCACCCGGAGTCAGTTCTACTTCCATCACCATATATTTGACCCCCTTTACTCTCTCTAACACTCCCCTCCCCTTTACCTCTCTCTGGTAACCACTAAACTGTTGTCTGTATCTGTGAGTTTTTGTTTCTTTATTTGTTTGTCTTGTTCCTTTGTTGCTTTCAGTTTTATATCCCACATATGAGTGAAGTCATATGGTATTTTTAAAAAAATATATATTTTTACCTCCTTTAACTTTTATGTTATATTTAAGTGTTGGATACCCTATGCTGAACAAGGGTTGCAGTTTCCTGCTTCTGTCTGTCTGTTAGTCATCTTGCTCATAGTTTTGTTTCTTTTTGTCTTTTTGTTTCAGGTAGAAGAACACCCTTTAGTATTTCTGGTAATGCATCTCTTGTGGTGGTAAATTTCCTGAGCTTCTGTATGTCTGGAAAGGTCTTTATTTCTCCTTCAGACCTAAAGGATGACTTTTCTGGATACGGTATTCTTAGCTGGTTATTTCTCGCTTTTAATAATTTGAATATTTGATTCCACTCTCTCCTAGCTTATAGGGTGTCTGCTGAAAAATCTGATGATGATCTAGCAGAGTTTCCTTTGTAGGTTACTGTCTTCTTTTCCTTGGCTACCTTGAGAAGTCTCTCTTTGCTGTTAATTTTGGACAGTTTTAATATCATTTGCCTTGGAGAAGGCCTTTTTGGATTGAGGTAATTAGGCATTCTGTTAGCTTCTTTTATTCAAGGAGCCAGGTCTTTCCAAAGGTTTGGGACGTTTTCATTCATTATTTGTTTGAATAGGATCTCTGGTTCCTTCTCCCTCTCTTCTTCTGGTATACCCATTATTCTTATATTGCTCTTTCTGGTGGAGTGAAGTAGTTCTTGCAGAGTTCTTTCATTTCTTTTAACTCTTAAGTCTCTCTTTTCTTCCACCTGAGTCATTTCTACACTTCTGTCTTCTATGTCAGTAATTCTTTCCTCTGTCTGTTCTGCTCTAAGGTTGCTAGTTCATTCTTCATGTCTTTTATTGAGTTCTTCAGCTCCAGAATTTCTGTTTGGTTCTTTTTTATTGTTTCAGTCTCTTTGATGAAGTACTACTTTTGTTCATTGATTTTTATTTCTGGGTTCATTGAATCATTTTTCTGAGTTTTCTTTATCTCACTGAGTTTTTTTTCAGAACTGTAGTCTCAATTTTTTTTTATTTTTATTGTGTAAGGGGAACAGGACTTTATTGGGGAACAGTGTGTACTTCCAGGGCTTTATTCCAAGTCAAGTTGTTGTCCTTTCTTAGTTGTGGAGGGTGCCGTTCAGCTTCAAGTTGTTCTTTCAGTCTTAGTTGTGGAGGGCACAACTCAGCTCCAGGTCCAGTTGCCATTGCTAGTTGCAGGGGGCGCAGCCCACCATCCCTTGCGGGAGTCGAACCAACAACCTTGTGGTTGAGAGGACACACTCCAACCAACTGAGCCATCCGGGAGGCAGCTCAGCTCAAGGTGCCGTGTTCAATCTTAGTTGCAGGGCCGGAGCCCACCATCCCTTGCAGGACTCGAGGAATTGAACTGGAAACCTTGTGGTTGAGAGCCCACTGGCCCATGTGGGAATTGAACCGGCAGCCTTCGGAGTTAGGAGCATGGAGTTCTAACTGCCTGAGCCACCGGGCCCCCTGTAGTCTCAAATTTAAATCACATGTTTCCACGTCTTTAAGTTTATTTTTTGGAGATTTTCCATTTTCTTTCTGAACTCCTTTGTTATCTTGGTTATTCATTGTGCTTGATGGATTATTTCTCTGCCTGGGCATTCGTGTAAATCAAAGCTGCCTTCTTAAAGAATTTCAGTTGACAAGTAGCGGTCTCGCTTTCATTTTCCAGTAAGTGGCGCTGAAGTATGGGTTTTTTTTTCTCTTACCTGCACTCATGGGACTTACAGGGTCTCCATGGGGCAGTGTTGCCGAGGTAGTGGGAAATCCTTGGTATTCCCCAGGAGGCAATTGTCCCCTTTACAACCAGGTTGCCTTGGTTGTGTCACCACACCCATGGTTTGGAAAGGGTGGGCTATGCGTCTCCTGTGTGTTCTGGCACCGCCATCCTGTTGCCAGAAGCCACAGGCAGGGTTTCTTTGAGTTGACTCAGCTGTTTCTACTAGTCTGTTCCACAGTGGCGTGGGTGGGCGGGAATTCCTGTGTGCGGCTCTTCATGGTTTTAGCCACAATGAGTACAGACAATTTAGGCTGCAACGTTTTTGTTTAGCCCTTTTGCGATCTGCAGAATGTGGATTTTGATGCCCAATGGGCCACAGAGGCATGGAATGGGCAGATTCCCTATTTGTGGTATCCTTCATTTGATGCTGGCAGGCATTGGAGCGCTGAGATTTTTTGGCATCATTTCTCTGCCCCTGACTCTTAGTCCAGCCTCAGTCCAGCCCCGATTGCTGTCTCCACTCCTATCCCTCCAGTCTCGTTTGCCCAATGGGGGCTGCACCCAGCCCTTCACTGCTGTCCTTTTTGCTGGAGCCACTGCAAGGGCGAGGCTGTGCCCAGCTTCTGTCTCTGTCCTTCTCCCTCACCAGCCTGTCTCTGCTGTTCACATGGATATGCCTACCTTCAGATGTTCCTACGCCATGTTTCAGACGTGCCTGTTTGTGTGTTGAATAGAGAATCCTTTATTGTCCAACTTGTTCTAACTTCAAGGGGAGAGACTTGGCGGTCCTCCCAAACTACCATATTGCTGATGTCACTCCACTCTTTCAATTTTAGAGTAGAGCTATCTAAACAAGGTTCGCTTCTGGGGAGGTAGGTAATTAAGAGTGATACAAATAATCGTTATATCTAAATATAGTTAAAAAGCCAGACTTATGGCAGTAATTCCCAGGATGTTTCAAATTACTGCATTAAGCTGTTGGTATTTTACTAAAATTAGCAAGTTTTATTCTGCAGACATTTCACAGTGGAGTGGGGCTTACAAAAATCACATGAGTTCATAAGCATGCCCATTAGAAAGTATTTCATGTTCCTAATCTTTATTCTGAATACTGCCCAATGCAAGTTGAATCAGTCTTCTGTATTTAAATAATTCCTTCATAAAACCTTGTATTTCTTCTTCTATTGCTTATTAGATAGATGATGGGAAAAGCATCCGGTATAAAGACCTCTATGCATTATTTGAGCAGATTCTGGAAAAGACCATGAGGCTTGAACAACGTGATTGGAATGAGTCTCCAGTCAGAGTTTGGGTCAACACTTTTAAAGTGTTTTTAGATGAATATATGAACGAATTCAAGACTTTGGATTGTATACCCACAAAGGTAAATATGATATATTTTCATTTCTGAAAAGATTCAATTATGAACTCTTCTTAAGAGTCTGTTTGGGACATCTGGTATTTGAGAAAAAATTGCAGTGAACATGTCAACTTAGCATTACTTGATATTTAACAAACTCCATTCTGTCTTATAAGTTATTCTCTAAACCTTCTGAAATTAATACATTCTTCACTGAGGTCAAATATGTTGTGCCCTCAAGAGTATACCCTCAGCTTTGATGGAGATCAGTACTTGAATTTCCTTTTGTAAAACAGTGGTTAAAGATGTGATTCATTGTATCAGCCAGCTAGTGGCCTTTATGAGAGGACCAGCAAATTATATTTCTCCTTGAATCAGGTTTTAGGAAAATTTGTGTTTCTAGAAATCTATGTAACAGTAATACCTTTATTTATTGAGTGCCAGAAATTGTACTAGGTGTTTGATATTTTATTTAATTCAGCTCCAGCCCTGTTAAATAACTATTATGAAATCCGTAATACAGAAGAGCGATCAGGCTTAGACAAAGTTAGCAAAGTGTTTCTTTTCTCAGTACTGCAGCCGAAATAATTAGGTATCTAATTATTATGTATTAGTACTATTAATCCTTTTTGTTGATTATGTTTCATTTTATTTTGTTATTCTAGTTTATGTGTGTTTATATTTACAAACTGTCTTAAGTAATTTTTGAAGCAGTCAGATATGAATAAATCCTTGAAAGTTCTTTAATTCTACATTGTGGGTAAAGTCTTTATGTGGTGCAGTAGAAAATTCTCACTAGGTTTATACTGCCTTTGTTTATAATTTTATAAAGGTTAGGCTTGGATTGTTCTAGACTATGGTTATCAGAAAATGTCATATGTAAAAGAGCTTTTCCATGTACCACATGATGGCGTTTTATATTTAGCTCTGAAATAAGAGAATTTTCTGGAGCCAAAATATGGAAAGTCCCATCTTTAAAATTAGTAATCATTTAATTAATGATTAAAATCATCATTTATATTGATACGGTGTGGCTTCTGGACAGAACTGAGGTTTCAAAGGACAGTAATCTCTAAAGTAGCCTTCCATTCTGTTGCACTGTGTTTTACCAAACTTCCAGATTTCTCACATTTGCTTACTAGTAGCTTCATGTTTCCTCTTGAAGAGTAAAGAGCTGCTTACTCTGTTACCTTTTGAGCAAAAATCTTAGTTAGCACTTGCAAAGAAGTAAGAAAGTATCTTGATCTTTGTTATATCACAATTTCTGTATTTCTTTCCCACCAGGTGCCAAAAACAGAAAGAAAGAAAAGAAGGAAAAAAGAAACTGATTTAGTAAGTCATAATCTTTTTTTATGTTATAAAGAAGTAATTTTTAGACCAGCAGTCTGAAATATATACAATAGCTGTGCATAGAAATCTGTTTTACATCTGTCTAATATTCCTTGCTGGAGCATTGGGTTGTTTCTAGTCTTCTGCTGTTACAAACAATAATGGCACAATAAATAACCGTGTGTGTGTGTGTGTGTGTGTGTGTGTGTGTGTGTGTCTGTGTGTGTGTGTGTGTGTGTGTGTGTGTGTGTGTGTAGACGTGTAAGAGAATGGAGGGGGATTTCTGAAATTGGAATTACGGAATCATGCGTAAAATGCATCTGTTATTTTGATAAATATTGCTTCATTTCCCTACAGGAATAATCTCATTTTTAAGTTTCAAAAATAATATATGCAAGTGGGTTGTTAAATTTAGATTTTTGCCAGTCTTATAGATAAGAAATATTTTATCTCCCTGTAGTTTTAATTTGTTTTTCTCTTATTATCAATGAGTTTATCTCTTATGCTTAAGTACCATTTGCATTTTTACCATGGTCTGTATGTTTATGTTTGTTGCCCATATTTTTATTTGGGGTTTTGGTCTTTCTCAATTTCTAGGAATTTCATGTATGAGGGAGCTTACCTTTTGTTTGCGATATAGGTTGCAAGTATGTTTTCCCAGTTGCCAGTTTTCTTTTGACCTGGCTATGGGTGCTATTTACTGTGTAGAAGAGAAATTAGACTTACCACTCTTTTCCTTCATAGGTTCTGAATTTGGAGTCACAGTTAGACTTTCCCCCACCTAAAAATTAAAAAGAAATTCTCAATTTTTTTTCTAACATTTTAATGGTCACATTTTTTACATTTAAATTCTGATCTTTATGGAGTTTATCCTGCTATATTGTGTGAGTTACGAATCTAATTTTACCTCCTACCAAAGCCAACATCATTTATTTAAAGGTTCATCTTTGCCCATCTACTTTGAGATGTTACTATTTTTATAGTCTAAATTCCCCTTTATGCTTGGATCTTTTTTATCCTGTTCCATTAGTTTATCTGAATATGCATGAGCCAATTTCACACTACGTTAATTATTGAGCTTTTATTATGTGTAATAATTGGCAGGCCTAAGTCCTCCCTAATTACTTTTCTTTTTTAGAAATTTTCTGGCTATTCTTAACTTATTCTTCCATATGAACTTTGAATTTAATTGTCTAGTTTTAGGAGGAAAAAATCTATTAGTACTTTTTCTTAGGTTTCCTTATATTTATAAAATAACATAACGCTGATATCTTTATGATTTTGAATCTTTTCATCTTTTCAAGTCTATTTTTGTGTCCTTCAAGAGGGTTTTAAAGTTTTTCACATATAGGTTTTTACTATTTCATTTTACATCTATTCCTGAGTATTTTATCTCAGCAGAGATAATCACTGTAGTTAATAGTATAGTGTATATCCTTCTATGCCTTCTCTCTGCTTATATAAACTCTTTAATGTGGTGGTTCTCAAAGTGTGATCTGTAGGGGTTTCTGAGACATTTTGAGAGATTTTGCAAGATCAAAACTATTTTCATAATAGCAATAATAATGACATTATTTTCCTTCTTCAGTGAGTTGACACAAAAGCAATCATGGGTAAAACTGCTGACACCTTAGCACAAATCAAGGCAGTTGCTCCAAATGGGAATGGGAAATATGCAATAGCTGCAAATGATAGTTGTCTCAAAAAAAATCACTTGTACAATTGAACTGTAAACTGATCTAGACTTTTTAAAAATTGTGACAAAATCCCTATAACATAAAATTTACCATTTTGACCATTTAAAGTATACAATTTAGTGCAGTTTAGTATACAGTCATGCACAGCATAAGGAAATTTCACTCAATCACTAACCATGTCTACTAACCATGTCTATAATATTATAGGTGGCCCTATAAAATTAAAATGGAGCTGAAAAATTCCTATCACCCAGTGACATCATAGCTTTTAAAACGTCATAGTACAGCCCTTTACTGACATGTTTGTGGTGATGCTGGTGTAAACACACCTACTATACTGCCAGTCATAAAGAAGTACAGCACATACACTTGTGTACAGTACACAATACTTGAGAATGATAATAAATGACTATGTTACTGGTTTCTACATTTAGGGTACTATACTCTTTATTGTTATTTTAAAGTATACTCTCTCTACTTGTACAAAAAAAAGCTGTAAAGCAATATGCCGTGCCTCATCTTGTGTTCACCGCATCTCTTGATTTTATCATTTTCTCTTGTCTTGATTTAATCTTGTTGTTTTATAAATTCAGTGCAGCCTGAGTGTACAGGGTTTATAAAGTCCACAGTAGTCATTCACTCCCCGCTCACTCACTGACTCACACAGAGCAACTTCCAGTCCTGCAGGCTCCACTCATGTAAGTGCCCTATCTGATGGACCATTTTTTATCTTTCATACCGTATTTTTACTGTACCTTTTCTATGTTTACATATATTTAGACACATAAATACTGACCATTGTGTTACAATTGTGTACAGCATTCACCACAGTACCCAGCTGTACAGGCTTATAGCCCAGGAGCACTAGGCTACACCACATAGCCGAGGTGTGTAGTGGGCTGGACCAGCTAGGTGTGCGTAAGTGCACTCTGTGATGTTGCCACAATGATGAAATCACCTAACAACACATTTCTTAGAACATCCCCATCTTGTGCAGTGCATGACTGTGTTTACTACATTGGGCAGCTGTCACAACTGTATGTTAGGCTGGTGCAAAAGTAATTGTGGTTTTTGCAATTATTTTTAACCTTTTAAACCGCAATTACTGTTGCACCAATCTAATAATTCCAGAACATTTTCATCACCCCCAAAAGAATAAGCAATCACTCCTCAGTCTCTCTTCCACTCAGTCCTGAAAACCACTAATCTACTTCCTGTTTCTATGGATTTGTGCATTATGGACATTAATACTGATAAAAACAAATCATACCATATTGGACTTTTGTGTCCATCTTCTTTCACTTAGCATATTTTCAAGATTCATCCATGTTGTAGCATGTACGGTACGTCATTCCTTTCTATAGCCAAATAGTATTCCATTGTATAGATATACTACATTTTATTTATCCATTCCTCAGTTTATGGACTTCTGGGTTTTTCCACTTTTTAGCTATTATGACTAATGCTACTATGAACATTTGTATACAAGTTTTTATGTCAACATGTTGCACATTTTTCATAGAAATCGCTTTTACTTTATTAACAAGCTGTAGTTATAGACTTTCGTATTTGGCAGATGTTTTCTGAAAATGAACAAAGTGACCCTCTCACTTCAAGGAAAACACCTGACAATATTTGTTGTCAGTGGTAAAGTTTGAGCTTTCAAGCAAAAATTAGAATTGTGGAAAACTTGTGCCTGCCACTGAGTGTGACAACTTTCCAGTAAACAGTTTTCTGATGAGATTGGTGGTAATATGAAGGAATGTGACTTTTTGATAGTGTATAATGAAACGTGTCAACATTTGGAAGAGCTTCACTCTTCCAAACTCAGTGCACCAGTGTTCTCCAGCTGACCAATGCATAATACTATAAAATCATGTATAGGTAAAATATCCATTTAAAGTGCAGGATAGACCAAAAGGTTTTTTAAATGAGCTTTATTAAGGTCAGTGTACTTACAATGTAAGTTATCCCTTCTAAGTGTATAATTCAGTGATTTTCAGTAAATTTACACAGTTTGTAACCATTATCTCAATCCAATTTTAGAACATTTACATTACTCCAAGAGAATTCTTTATGCCAGTTTGCAGTCATTGCTCTTTACCATTCCAACCCCAAACAACTACAGATCTACTTTTTGGTTTAATATTTTTGCATTTTCTGGACATTTTATGTAAATGGAATCATACAATGTGTGGTCTTTTGCATATGGTTTCTTAGCATAATGTTTTTGAATTTTCATTCAAGTTGTGTATATCAGTTGTTTGGTCTTTTTTAGTGCTGAAATACTGTTCCATTGTGTGGATATACCCCATTCTATTTACCCTTTTATTATTTGGTGGGTATTTGGGTTATTTGTGCTTTTGGGGTATAATGAATAACGCTGCTATAAACATTCGTGTGCAGGTTTTTGTGTGAACGTTATGTTTTTAGTTTTCTTGGTTATACACCTAAGAGTAGAATTTCTGTGTCATTTGGTAACTCTGTGTTTAACATTTTAAAAAACTGCCAGTTTTCCAAAAGGCTGTACCCTTTTATAGTCCCACCTTCAATGTCTGAGTGCTCCAGTCTCCACATCCTCACCAGCAGTTGTTACCGTCTTTTTAATTATAGCCGTTCTAGTGGGTATGAAGCAATACCTCATCGTGGCTGTAATGTGCATTTCCCTTATGACTAATGATTTTGAGCATCTTTTCATGTGCCTTTTGGCCATTTGTATGTCTTTGATGGACTGTCCATTCAATATTTTGCCCATTTTTAAGTTGAATTATCTTCTTATTGTTGAGTTCTAACAATTCTTCATATATTCTACATAGGAGTCCTTTATTAGATACATGATTTGCAGATATTTCCCTGAGTCTGTGGCTTATCTTTTTATTTTCTTAATGGTACTTTGAAGTAAAATTGTAAATTTTAATGAAGCCCAGAAAAATGGATTTTAATGTCACAGAACATGAAGAGTTCATTCGTGTGGTTTTAGATTCCATATTTCAATTAACCTTTAAGTTACCATTTGTAGAGTTTTTATGTAGTTTCATTATCTAAAATGATAATAATTGTTCCATTTTTTTTTCTTGATTTCTGTTTGAACTTGGATTTTCTTCATATATTTCAAACTAATCCGCACCTGTCAGCGGATTGAATACAGAAGTGAATATGAGAATCCAGGTGTCTTTTATTAAGCCAGACATTAAAGACATCTATAAAAATGTAAAACAATACCTCTCTTGTCATTACGTTTTTTATTTTAAAGATATAGTTATTTTTCATAAAAATGTTATTTATATTAACACGTAATATGTTTAGTGTTGATTTTAAATAAATTGGATAAATATTTAATTTTCTTTAGTTTTAATTTCTAATATAGTAAAACTCGATAGGTATAATGCATGTAAATAGAAGTTCTTTGAGGTCATCGATAATTTTCAAAAGTGTGAAAGGTTCTTGAGGTTAAAAATAAAAATTTGAGAATAGCTGCTTTTAATTTGACATGCTGATTGTCGCGTAAGCTCTTCTGTGTTTGTAACATTGCTTTCTGATTTTCATGTAAGTTGTTCTTGTTTCTCTACTAGATTGTTAGCTTTTTGAAAGCCGGGAACATGTATTTTACTTTCATTTTATTTTTTAGAAGATCCTAATTTTCCTTGTGGAGTAAGTCCTCAGTAAAGACTTAACAGGGACTTGAAGGTCTTCCCACTGGCCCACCTGGTTGGGGCAGCATTTCCTGTGTTGACTTTAACATAAATAGCTGTATGTTTTCATTCAGGTGGAAGAGCACAATGGTCACATCTTTAAGGCCACTCAGTACAGCATCCCTACGTACTGCGAGTACTGTTCTTCTTTGATATGGATAATGGACCGAGCCTCTGTGTGCAAATGTAAGTAGAAGAGATCTTGGAGGAATTTTTTTTAACCACTTGACATTTCTGTTTCCTAAGTTTTCTTCTATCTTCTTTAACATAAATGAGAAATTCCCACTCCCTAATTCTTTAACCTCATCTCTTACTGTTCTCTCTTTCACTTAGTCTCTGGAGCCAAACCAGATATTTTGGTGTTCTTTGGTCACTGTACTTGCAGCTCACTCTATCTGAAATACTCTTCCCCCAGATGTTAGTAGGGCTTACTATTTCAGTTAATTCATGTCTGTACTCAAAAATTACCTCTTAGAAAGCTCTTTCCTTACTCTCTTACCTAAAAGGTCACCCTGTCCCACAATTCTCTGTCCCTTTACTCATCCTTCAAAATCGTTATGGTATTTATCACCCCCCACAATTATGTTAAGTATTCCATTTGTTTTCTTGTTTGTCAGTTTGTTCCACTAGGGTGTATGCTGCATAAGGTCAGGAAACTTATCTATCTCTTCTGTATCACTAGTGCCTAGAACATTTCTAGCACATTGTAAATTTTAATAAATACTTGTTGTGTAGATGGACCTATATATTGATGGATTAATTAACAGATTCTTAGATTACAATAAAAATGATACTTTTTCCTACTGTAATACTTCCATCAGAATATATAAATCCTAGAATGTAAGTAGAGACTTTGTTGTGGGTCAACTTGGTTCTGGCGTATAGAGCACCTTTAGTTTCCATGCCTGTCATTCCATGCACCTACTCTGGTGCTTTCAGTAATTCTGTGAGGGTTTGTATACTAGAGGGCCAGAACTGAATGAATGAAATATCAGGAGGGACTGGGTCTAGTATGGCAACAAGAATAAAAGATATGGCCCCCACTATTGCTGGATATGTTCACTTGTTCTATGGTTCAAAAATTGTTTTCCTTTTGTTTTATTATCAGGAGTTCAAAAAATTATAGTGAGTGAAATAGGAAGTAGTTTGCCATGTACTCGACTGTTGAATTTTAGTTTCGATGCCTCTAGATTTGGTATAATATTCTCTGTGATTTGAGACGAAAAATGTAAAGAATCTGCTTTTTTATGATTTGAGTGGGCTTGGTTTGATTTCTTAGTAGAATTACTAACTTTCTTTGTGATTATACTGGTGATTTCAATGATATGGCCTCCCCTACTTGACCTTGACTTTGAAAACCCTGCAAGTTAGACTATAGAAGGTCAAGGACACTCAGGTGTTGATATACAGGAGCCAGAGCTTGTATAGCAACATGACATAGGCCAAGTTGTTCTCACTGTCTTCCTGTCAGTGTGCCTCTTCCCAGCTGCCAACTGCTGAGGTACCGTTATCTCCTGCTCCAAGAAATGATTTCTGCTCTTTTCTTTATTCATCTTCCCAGTCACAACTGATATTCTTTGTGTTCTGGTTCTTCAGAGCTCATTTTGGGCCTTCTTATATAATAAATAAGGCCTTTCTTATATCTTAATATGCTACCCAATTTGTTGTTTTCGTAAGAGTATTTGGAAGTAATGTCTTCCTTACCCATTGGAATGATTCCTAATAGGTATTTCTGGCATTTTAGCAGATTGTACAGCACATACATGAGAGGAACATAAACACGAATTTACAAATCAAACCACAAAGATATATATTCTGCTGAAATATGGCAGGGGCAGGGAGGAAGGACATGCAGTCTTCAAAGAATAAAGAAACTTTTATAGACGTCAGTTAGAAATTTTAGGCATGTTTTCAACTTCATATTTCCAAATAGAATGGGTTAAATAAGTAAATTGAATTAAAAAAAGAATGGGTTAAATTTTTTTCATTTTAATGCCATACAGTTAAGCAGTCAGCAGTCTCAGATTTAAAGAAAAAATTTACATTGAAAATCAACTTACAAACTTAAGTTCTTGTCATTGATGTACAGACTTCTAAAAGTTCTGCCTGTTTTAACCTGTTTTTCAGTATGCAAGTATGCTTGCCATAAGAAGTGCTGTATGAAAACCACAGCCAAGTGCTCTAAAAAGGTAAGAAGTTACCACCTGTAAGTAATAATGAACAGATCTGTTGGTCTTTTGTGCTTCATGAAAGAAATCAAGGCCTCTCATAGTTTTATAGAGCAGTGGTTTTCAAACTTTTGACCACAGATCATAGTAAGAAATACATATTATGTCATGATGTAGCATATAGAGGGATGTGTATATATGACTGAATTGATTTTCCTGGAACTGTATTTACCTTTACTAGATGGGAGCTACTAAACTGATTTACAACCAAGCATTTATTAAAACACTACTTTTAAAGGTGTCCTACTTCATTAAACACTGAGTCTTCCTAGGAATTATATTGAAAGTGGTAGGCTACAATTAAAGATTTTAACATAAACAGCAAAATTCACCACACAGTTGGTGTTTTTACATATTTCTACTTGGATACACAGACAGAGATCCGAAAGAGACTGAATGTGTACTTTGGTACCATGCATTTCAAGGAAAGAACCATTTTTAAATAATTTCAGGCTTTCGTTGATGTATAATCACAATTTCTTACTTATTAGTCACATACAGACAGTTGTAATAATACTATGCGTATCTGAACTATAGTATAAATGTGTGTGCATGTTGTTTACAGCCCATGTATACAATTTGCATCTGTCTCAGTTTTTTTTTTTTAAGAACATATATATATTTCTTAATTTCTTTTATTGGGGAACAGTGTGTTTTTCCAGGACCCATCAGCTCCAAGTCAAGTCATTATTTTCACTCTAGTTGTGGAGGGCACAGCTCATTGGCCCATGTGGGAATTGAACCAGCGACCTTGGTGTTATGAGCACTGCACTCTAACCAACTGAGCTATCTGGCTGCCCTCATCTGTTTCAATTTAATAGACAAATTGTGACAAAGTACAAAGAGAAATTTGATTCAAGGCTTAAAATAAAATGAAGATGGGACATTTGTTTGAGAACAACTACAAAAGTCTGTTGCCAAGCATCAGAGAGCTGCCCAGGCAAACTGGACTTTAGGTGCCCAGATCCTGGAGAAGAGAATTGTGGGGTGGCAAATCTATATCTGTGAGATGTTTTTCTCCTCATGGGAAGTTGGCAATTTTTGTTACAGGACAAGAAACCAAGATTCTGGGCAGAGGGACACATTTAAAAGTCAGAGAGGTCAGCAAAGTTTTTAGGAATCTCATAAGGCTGTAGAGACAAAAGTTGGAGTCTAGGGTTGCCAGGTTCTGGAGGACCATGATCCAGACATAGAGAAGTGAGCCTAAAACCCAAAGATTGTACCCTCAAGGCATTTGCTGAATTCCTTTATTTTTTCCCAGTTGGTGACATTGGTTAGTAAAATTATATAGGTTCAAGTGTACATGAATTCTTAAGCAGCACAGGGCAAAAGGCTAAGAAGCTAACCAGAAAAGCAGATTAGAGTTTCCTGCTGTTCACAGTGCTAAGGAGAGGAAAATAGGAATTTATGATCCACCTTCAAAGAGGGACCCTAGTCAATACTCTGGACTCTCAATGAGGCCTCTGAGGAGCTATTCCCTAGGAAAGGGGATGAACCACTGATAGACTGAGCTTTGTAAAAATTGAAAACAAGATTTAAGGGAGTCCGGGATTGGCTTATGATTATCTATCTGTTCCTTATTCAGCTACCCACCAGAGTGTATAGGGTGAGTCCTCTCTAAAGAGAGATAACATCATCCAGAGCCTTTATAACTTTTTCATATATAATACCAGACTTTAAGAAATGAGATGAAGAAAAAGACAAATGTTTATAATATCAATAGACTTATAGATGAGGCAGTTGCTAAATTGTCTGACATGTACTTTAAAATTTTTTAATTAATATGTTCAAATAATAGATTAAAAGATAGAAAATTTCTTCTCTGTCAGAAAATGGAAATGTATATGTATGTAGATAGATAGATGGAGGGAGAGAGTCAAATGGAAATTCTAAAAATAAAAAATGCAACTAAAATTATAAACTCAAAAGATGGTTTTGACAGCATATTGGTCATAAGAGAAGAGAAGATTGGTGAACTGAGAGATAAGTCAGTAGAACTGTCCAAACGTGGAATGCAAAAAGGATGGGGAGATACAGAATGAAACATGGAAGACATATGGGAAAGGATAAAAAATTCTTAAATGTGTGTAATTGGAGTCCAGGAAGAAAGGGATAATGGCCAGCATATCAGGAAGATAAAAATTATAACTTCAGAAGAGTCTAATATAGTTTTAATAGCTGGCAGACAAAAATTCAGTAAGGATGCAAATAATATGAAAAATAAGATTAGAAAACTTGACCTAGTTGATATGCATTGAACCGCATCACCTACAACTGCCTAACTACACAGTCTTTTCAAACATGCATAGAACATTTGACAAAATTAATCACATGTTGGGCAATAAAGCAAGTTCTTACAAGTGTCAAAAGATTGAAAATATTGGGAGTATTTGACTAGAATAGAATTAAGCTATAAATCCACCTAAAGTTAACGAGACAGTTCTCAAATGTTTGGAAATTAAGCACATACTTCTAAATTAAAATAAAAATTGAAAAATATTTTTAATTAAGTGATAATGAAAGTATGACATAGCAAATATGTGGCTATAGCTAAAGTGATTAGACGAATATTTATAGCTCTAAATGCATATATATGTTAGAAAGGATACAAGGATAGAAATTATCTAAATTTCCATCTTTAGAAGGTAGAGGAAAAAAACAACGCTAGCAAATAAAACCCAAAGACAGTAAAAGGAAGATAATAGAAGTAAATGAAATCAAAAGCATTTGTACAAGAGATAAAAATGTACAAAGCCAAATTTTAGCTCTTCGAGAAACCTAAAACAATGAAGAAACTCTTAGCGAGTGGTAAAAAATAAGAGTTTTTTAAAAAACTATTATGAATATCTGATACCAATAAATTTGACAATGTAGATTAATTGGGAAAATTCTCACAAAAATACAACTTAGCTTAAACTAAGTCAAGAAAAAATAGAAAATCTGGAGTCATATTTATTAAAATTGAGTCTGTTTTTGAAAATCTTCCCACGAAGAACTCTCCAGTCCCAGATAGTTTTACCATTGAATACTTCTTAGCATTTAAAGAAACAACGCTAATCTTTTACAGACTCTGCCAGGAAATGACAAAAAAGTAAATCCTTTAACTTTTTTCCCTCCAAATTGACTTACGAAGATAGTGAAACCTTGAAGTCAAACGTGAAAAGGATATTACAATAAAGGAACATTGCAGGTTAGTCTATATCATGAGCACAGATGTAAAAGTCTTAAAATATTAGCACATTAAATCTGTGCTAATGATAAAAATGAAAAAAACAACAACACCTTATAATAAAGTTGGTTTTTATTCCGTAAATGCAAAGTTGGTTTATCATTCAAAAATCAATGTAAGTTATCACATTGAACAAATAAAGAAAAAAAGTGTGATTATCTCAATAAATACAGGAAAAGTATTAAAATTCAAAACCCATTCATTATTCAAACAAAAAATAACTGACCACAGAGGGAAAGAAGATATTTGTAATTCATATATCTAGCTTAGATCTACAATATATAAAAAGCATTTACAAATCAGTAAGAAAGATGGTCAACTCTGTAAAAATAAACCACATGACTTAAGCAGCACTTCACAAAAGAGAATTTCCAAATAACCAATAAACATGAAAAGGTGCCCAACTTCACTAATCATCAGCGAAATACAAATTGAAAACATAGTGAGATATGTGCCCACTAGAATGGCTAAACTGGAAAACATCCTAGCAATGATTAGAGCAACTGGAACTTTCATTCATTACTGGTAGGGAGTGTAATTGGTTTAACTACTCTTGGAATTACTTGACAGTATTTGTCAGTTCTGAACAGAAGCATTCTCGTCGCTCAGCAGTACCACTTCAAGATCTATACTCAACGGATATACATAGATATTTGTGCAAAGACAAAATAACATTTTTATCAGCACTATTTGAAATAGCCCCAAATTGGAAGGAGCCTAAATGTCCGTCAGCAGTCGAATAAATAAATAAATTGTGGTATATTTGTGTAATTGAATACTATATAGCAATGAGATTAAACTACTGGTAGTCACAAACATAATGTTGAATGAAAGAAGCCAGAAACAAAAGGGTTCATACTGTATTATTCCATTTAAATAAAGTTCAAAATAGCTAATTTATGGTATACATATTACATAATACCATTACTACAGTGTTCAAAAACAGATAAAACTAATGTATAGTGATAGAAGTATAGATACTGGTTATTTGTGAAGAGTGAAACTCATAGTGGCTGGGAGGGCCTGGAGGGGAATTTTATACTGTTGGTTATATTCTGTTTCTTGGTTTGGGTCCTGGTAACAAGTATTTACTTTGTCAAAGTCTTTCCACTTAGGATCTGTACACCCTTCTGTATGTATGTCATACTTTAATAAAATTTTATTTAAAATACAAAAGGAAGTTGATTTGGAGGGGAAATAATTATAAAAACATTATTTTTACAAAGAAAACTCAGTTAAATTTTTTCAGTTGAAAAGATTGAAATTATTTTTTTCTTTAATTTCAAGAAATAGAATTTTTTAGTATGTTTGCTATAGATTAGTTGGTTTAAAATCAAACTGTTTTTAAAGGTTTTGTTTCCTACCCTCAACTATTTTATTTTTCTGCTTTCTCAAGTCTTAACTATTAATATTCCTAATGCTTTAGGGATAGCCATCACCTTTAGATAGATTATACATGTGCATGTGTGTATCACAGTAATAGTAAGAAAGTTGGCTAAAGTTTATTTTGTTTTAATCATTGCAGCAAGCATTATTTTGTTTCTTTAACAATTTATTGAGCATTTGCCATGTACCAGATACTATGCTATGTATGTTCATCTGTAACTTATTCTGTACAATAAGCCTCTGAGATAGGTGATATTCCTGTTGTGAATATGAAATAACCTGGCTATAACCTAGTTTCAAATATGAAATAATCTAATTTGTATAGTGATGATACAAAATTTTAACTTGCGTCCTTTAAATGTTCCAAGATTAAGTGTCTTTGTATTCCACCTCAGACCTAGAAAAGCTTTTCAGACATGTTGCCTTATATTAATTTAAGCTAATTTAACATGCTTCAAAGTAGACATGCAATTACTTTCCTTAAGAATTAAGTGCTGGTGTACAGAGTATATGTAGATGAATGATGAATAATAATGCAACACTTACGTCTTCCCCTACTTAAAATTCTCTGGTGGCTTTCCTTAGCTGTCAGGACAAGACTCAAAATTTGTAACTTAGTACCCAAAGCCTTTTATAATCTCTCAGCCTATCTTTTCTCATTTTCAGTTCAGCCATATCAGATTACTGTTAGTTTGTCCAGTTTTGTAGTTCTTTTCTTTCTGTGCCTAAAAGTTTCTTTTCTTGCCTCCTTTACTTAGGTACCATTTGCTTTCCAACAATTAGGTTAAGCACCACGCCTTCTCAAGGTCATTAGTGGTTACCCAGCCCAGTTTTTCCTGATCTAGCTGTTTCACCTCTGTAGTTCCATAATACCCACTAAATCTATTATTACTGTTTTACTTACCTCCACACACTAACACTGCTAGTCTTAGCATTAGTCTTAAGGTAAGCACTAGCTCTTTGATTTTGTTTCCCTGTTACCTAGTACATAAATGACAAATGTGTTAACATAAGACGGAAAGAGAAATTAGGATCAATTCAAGTAATATCTTGAAGGTTAGACTCAGGAATGTTTGCACCTTTTTTTGATATATACTAATTAGCCACTGAAGGGTTTTGAGGATAATAAAGTAGATTTTATATACTCTATAATATGTAAAAAATAGAAAAAATGGATTTGGGAAATTCATCAAGAAGCTGTGAGAATAGGCAGTTGGGCAGTGATAGGTTTGAATTAGGGTGACGGCACTGAGAACAGAAAAGGAACAATGGAGTGTACTGTTTGCCCAAAAGAACTCGGGCCTGATTGGCTGCAGACTGAAGGAGAGAGTGGGGTGCAGTGTTGGGTTAGGCAAGGAGAATGGTCCCAAGAGATGGAAAGGACAAAAAAGAGATTTATAAAAAAGGTTTTCATCTCAGATAATACCTGGCATTTTTCTTTTCTGTGAATGAATTCAAATAACTTAAGGATAAGCCATTCTTTTCCAGTCGCATAAACTATAGTTAGGAAACCCTGATATCAGATACACTATTGAAGTAAATAAAAAAGAGCTAGCACACGAATCCTGGGCTAGTCTGTATGTGCCTCTGCCTTCAGCTGTGACATCAATGTGCAGTTAATGTCTCTAAAGTTTACATAAACACCGAAGTAGTCTCATGTGTTGGAAATGACTGGTAACTCTACTTCCTATCAAATTGGTACATTTGCTAATGATACCTGGTGAATGTTTAGCAGACAAAGTCTATCCTCCTTCTCCCTTGCACAAATCCCACCTTTACATGAAGAGATTTTTAACAGGCAAGGAAACAGCAGCCTGTTACCACTCCCTCCATTCTCCACCCATTATTTTGGCGGATATTCCTGGTGGGAGAGGATGGAAGCTAATGTCTCACTTACTTATACTCTTCAGCATTAACCATAATTCCCTTCCCCCCCCCCCCCCAACTCTCATAACTATGCTCCTAAAACTTCAGGGAAATAAAAAGTAATTCCTCTTAAAGAATTGGTTAAACATGTTTAAACATGTTTGAATGTATTTGGAAATAATTATCTTCCATTTAGTATGATCCAGAGTTATCATCTCGACAATTTGGAGTTGAATTGTCCCGTTTGACCAGTGAAGACCGAACTGTTCCTTTAGTGGTGGAGAAGCTCATAAACTACATTGAAATGCACGGCTTGTACACAGAAGGCATTTACCGAAAGTCTGGTTCAACTAATAAAATCAAGGAGCTTCGACAAGGTCTAGATACAGGTAAGATAGTGCCCTCCAAATCAAGACCAAATACTTGTACTGAAATAGTTCATTTTGTGCTCTTAAAGTTCTCATTACATGGTGATCCTTTCCTTGCAGCCCGAAGGATGCAGTCTTTTCTGTGGTGCTTGTTTGTGTTTTTGTGCCTTTCTAAAGTGACTTTGTTTTGCTGTGGTCAATTCAGCAAACATATATTGAGTGTGCCATTTGTACAAGGCATTATTAGGTACTTCAGACAGATCTCATTTAATCTTTTTAAGAATCTAATAAGATCATGTTACTGTAATTTGCAAAGAAGAAAATGTAGGCTCAGGGAAATAAAATAACGAGCTTTTGATGCTTGTGCAGGGCACTGTGCTAATGTTTTTATACCGAACTTCACAACAATCCTATGAATTAGGGTTTAGTATCCCTGTTTACTGATAAAGAAACTGAGGTTTACAGAGGGTCTTGCCCAGAGACTCATGCCCAATAAGTGCCCAAGCTGGGATTTCACCCCAGGTCTTCTGAATGCCTGATCTGAACTATTGTCTGTCAGTCTCCATTATTCTGATGCCAAGTGGTCTCTGTCCAGTGCACCTTCTTGCCTTCCTACCTGATGATGTAGTATTTAAACAGATAATTAGTGGGTTGCTTGTGTATCTGTGTAGAGTTCTAGCCACAGTCCTGGAATGGAGCCAGGGTTTTGACTTTGGTTTCATGCTCAGCTTCTACTCTTTTCCACTGTTGGGAAGGGATAGATCTTTTTGAATCACACTTACCTACTAAGCTCATCTTCTCATAGCCAAGAACCTACCCACATGCTTTTCTTTTCTAGTTTTTGTTGTTGTTGTTTTTTAATGAACAAATCAGTGAAAAATGAATCAGTATGGAAATAAGAACAGAAAATGCCTGGTGAAACTCCAGCAGAGGTTCTGCCTCCCAGATACTCAGCCTACTCCAGCTTAAAGGCAATTGCTAATGTGTCTGCTGTACCTTGAGTCAGCACAAGTGAAAAGTCATCCGTCCTGTACCCTTCCAGTCATCTCATCTGTATAACCTTAGGGAGCTTATGCGTAAAACAGTAAAGGTGTTTCCTTACATTTCCTAAACTCATTTATTTCGGTTCTTTCCTCTCTAACAATGACTTAAAATCAGCCTTACTTTTAGAAAATGTCCTCTGGGCCTTTTTCCCATTTGTCATCTAAAGCGTTGTTACTCAAAGTGGGGTTCACAGACTAATCCACAGCAAGATAAGTACAGAAAGTGAGAGCAAGCATTAGCATTTTAACAGTGATCTTTAACTCTTGAAAACATGTGATCTTTGATTTTACATATCAGTCAGTCCAGTCCACAACAGATTTGGGAAACAAACAAAATCTATTCTTTTACCACAGTTAGAAGCACTGTTCCAAAACACTGGGGTTACGTGTTTCCCCGAAAATAAGACCTAGCCAGACAATCAGCTCTAATGCGTATTTTGGAGCAAAATTTAATATAAGACCGGGTCTTATATTACACTATATTACACTATATAAGATCCGGTCTTATAGTAAAATAAGACTGGGTCTTATATTAATTTTTGCTCCAAAAGACGCATTAGAACTGATGGTTCAGCGAGGTCTTATTTTCAGGGAAACACAGTAGATTATAGAAGATAAAAATTCATCTGATTAGGAACATGAAGCCCTCTTTTGGTGATGGTAGTTTCTACAGTGAATTATTTGAATCTCTGCATGTTTTGTCTTTGTTATCTAACTCTTGTCTATAAATAGATGCTGAGAATGTAAACCTGGACGACTATAACATACACGTCATTGCAAGTGTATTCAAACAATGGCTTCGTGATTTGCCCAATCCACTCATGACCTTTGAACTCTACGAGGAATTTCTTCGAGCTATGGGTAAGCACAGGCTTCCTGGGTCTGAGGGAAGCCTACCCTTGGAAAAGGAATGGCATCTTCGTTATGAATTATTCAGCCATCCTCTAGTGGTTTAGTCCATATAGAGCCAAAGCAAGCTGTTGACAGTCAATATAAAACTGCCAGTGTATTTTCACCTATTCAAATGTTGACTGTTTAGAGACTCATTAAAATATCAGTGTCCTAAAATGTTCCTGAGTAAGTCACTTAGTTGCTTCTCACAAACAGATTAAAAGACTAGGGTTACAACCAAAAGATTATAAATAGGAAATTTAAGGGTTGGCTTTTGTTCATTTAAATTGTGAATCTGGGGAAGAACTCTGTGTAAAGCTGACTGTTTTATGCCAGGCCTAACAGTATGGAATTTAGTTTTTCAGTGCTACGAATGTGTAGACTATGGATGAAGACCTGCCTAGAAGTGTTTGGGCCCTGACACAGACTTTTCAAAGTCCCATAAGACTGATTTATAAACTAGATCGCAATTGATTCATTTTAGTGGAAATCAGTCTGCCACAAAATGCCTGAAAAACTAGGGCGTCCTTTTCCCTGACTGTAATCAGGATTACTAGGACACAGAAGAAAACTCAGGAGACCGCTTAATGAATAGAACGCAAGCAGCGGGAGACTGGTGGTCACTGAGTGGCCGCCACACAGCTACAACGGCCTCCCCTGCAATTCCAGAGCGCCAGACCTAGGCTCCCTGCTACCTACCTAGTGTCTGTCCAGGAGGAAGTCGTAGCACAGAAGAGGGGCTATTGAGTCTCACTTGCTGCCCTTACTGTTTTTAGGTCTTCAGGAGAGGAAAGAGACAATCCGTGGTGTGTACTCTGTGATTGACCAGCTCTCCCGAACTCATCTCAATACGCTGGAACGCCTCATCTTCCATCTGGTCAGGTAACTTCAAAAAGCAAGATAGTGAATGTTTAAGTTTCTCTTGGATTCTTTTGAATAAATGAAGAACTCCTCCAGTTGGAAAACTGACAGGTTTTTTTCTTCCTGTTTATAAAGTCAGTGGCTCAAATGGTAGTTATGATTTCCTTTGAGAAGAAATCAGCTGAGTCATACCTCATGGCAGGTGCTTGTTTGTCCTACATGAGCCAAGTAACAACTTCAGCCTCATGGTGGCACTATGTAGCCTAACTTGTTACTTAACTCATGAACTAGGAAGTTTGTATCTGTTGACATAACTTAACTCATGGGAGGTGGGTTCAGATGGTGCTCAGGAATTGACTAACCAAGGAGACTTCAGGAATAGCCTCTCTTCCCTGAGTGTAAATATCAGCAGTAGTTGGAAAGAAATCCATCTTTCTTTTTGGATAAATATGACTGTTTGAAAGTGTGAAGTCTCTACTCCGCATTCTTCAGACATGTTCATCTAGTTATGGGGACTTTGAGCCATGGGTCACAGATTCCCCTTGATAAGTATCAAGGGGGTCTACATTGCTTCAGGGAAGGGACAGAGTGAAAGGATATTTTCCAGAGGCAAAGGAACAGCCCTGGGGAAAGGCTACAGGGCCCCCCTACAACCGATGTGAATGAATATGCTTCGGTACAGTGTGGTTTTTGCCTTCTTTCTTTCTCCCATCTCTTCCACCTACCCCTACCACCTTCCCTTTTTATCCTTGTTTCACTTGGGGTTTTTTTGTTCCTTAGGATCGCTCTGCAAGAAGACACTAATCGGATGTCGGCTAATGCTTTGGCCATTGTGTTTGCTCCCTGCATTCTCCGCTGCCCTGACACCACTGACCCACTGCAAAGCGTGCAGGACATCAGTAAGACTACCACGTAAGGCCAGGCTCCCCACCTCTGCAGGGCCACAGAGACTTGTGAGGCAGTGCAGTTACTTATCCAGATCCCAACCATAGTGAAAGCTTTCATAAGTTCAGGTTATTTTAAGAAGATTGCTGGACATCTTGGGTTTTCATAAGCTGAAGGTGGATAACTTCCTTTAGATTCTCTTCAACCGAGCATCATTTGTTTTGAAGAGTCTTATTTTTAAAATGAGCTTTTCTTTAGGAATTCTAAATATATTTTAAAATTCCATTTTGCAAAATTTTGTGCACCTTGTGTCTAGTCTAACTGTGGTGTCATGGCTCTGAATTCTTTTTTTCTTAGTACTTCAATATTCCTATATATCACCTTGACCTTTCTTTGTGGGCCTCTGCTTTCCTTTTTGAGTGGTGATTCTTAACCTTGACTGCAAGGAGCTTTGAAAAAAATACTGGTGTTTGTGTCCTATTCCCAGACAGTCTAGTCTGTTGAATTGTTCTGGGGTGTCGCCTGGGCACTGGGACTTATGGCCACTCCTGAGATGGTACTGAAGTGCAGCCAGAGCTGTGAGCCACATGCTAAACCCTGCCTCTGAGCTCACACAATATGGGATGTGATTTTTCTTTCATTTTCCATCAACCACACTTAGCTGAAAAACAGTCTGTAGTGCTACACTTTATTTGATTTACTTCAGCTCTTAATAGTTTTCTTTCTTTTCTCCTGTTTCAGCTGTGTGGAGCTGATTGTTGTGGAACAAATGAATAAATACAAGGCTCGTCTCAAAGACATCAGTAGCTTGGAATTTGCTGAGAATAAGGCCAAGACCAGACTGTCACTGATTCGCAGATCAATGGTAAGACGCACGGCCGGGAACCACTGGAGAATGGGAGCTTTCCTGGGGTTGTACGTGTGCAGCTATGATGGAGGGAGACTGTTCTCAGAATCTTTATCACATGGATCAAGTAAAAAAAAAACCACCAAATCTCAGGGTACTAATGGATGCCTCATGTTTGATCTTTTAGCTCTCTTTAGTTGTATGTACAGAATATATATGCAGTTAAATGTGTAGAATTTTAAAAGTCAGGTATTTGGATAAAATGTTGGGGTTTAATAATCTGGTCTGTTTTCTTTTCCTGTCCTTTCTATGGAAACTTACCCTATCCTAACTTTTTTCTCTATTTCTTTCCACTATGCTTAATTATGTCACTTTTGGTAGTCCTGCCAATACTCCTGGGATGTAGAGAACTTAATTATAAGAATATGATTTATAAGGAAATGGAATTCTGTGAGTCTACTATTATCAAATAAAGGTTCTTTAAGGGTCTATTTTTAGGTTTTGGAAAAAACCTTGCAAAAATGATCATTTATTTCCTCCTCTTGCCCACTTTTCTGTTTAATATCTTCCTTTGTAACCAGTGACCTATATATAGATTATTCCCGTTCTCACTGGCCCAATAATCAGTAGGATCTGGGTGACTGAAAAACTGCTGCATCGAAGTTTAAGTATTGCCCATTTGCTTCCCATCCCCTCAATTGTAAAATAAAGGTGTGGTGATGAACACAGACTCACACCCCAGTAAATCTCTAAAGAGAAGCAGCTTCCCCATCGCATGCCTGCGTTTTCCCAGGGACTCAGCAGCCCTTCCTCCAAGTCTTTAGAGTGTGGACTGAGATTAGTGTTAAAGTAACTCCGCTCTTCCTTTACTGTTTCAACTGACCAGCACAGAACAAGGGCTCAACAAATGCATGTTGATTAAATTAGAAGGGTCTTTTCTGAAAACAAACATAGACTTTTCCCACGCAGTAAAGGTATTAAATAAAGTGCATCATAGGACACTATCTAGATCTTTTCCCCAGAAAACAAAAACCCCATTTAAAAGTGAAACCCTTGGTGTAGGATGGATTTTCAGGAGCTCCGTTCTGGAGGCCCAATTTAGCAGGGTCCATCCGGGGAGGCAGGGAAGGACCTTTACCGCAAAGTTGCTAGCCGTGGTTTTTATTTTTGTTGTTGTTGTTTTTTTTGCTGATGTGCAGAAGTCCATTGAAAGATGAAGCCTTCTCTTTTAATGGGGCGATGACATATACATTCTAACCTCTGCTTTCCTTTTCATGTCCTCCCTAATCCAGAAACCCGTACTAATTGCAGTTAGATTTATGAGCATTACCCGCAGTTCAGTCTCGGTATGTATTAACATTGCAATGTGTCACGGCCACTTCACGTTAGTGTGTCTCATCTATCTGGGAGTCGTCCTGCTCTGTCTCTCATTCATGCCTGTCCACCCTCCATGTGCAGCCCAGGTCAGGTCCCACTTCCCGACCAGCCTTCCCTTGCTTTTCTCTTACTCTTTCTTTATAAGCTTCATTTCCCTTCCTCCGTGTCGTGCTGTTGAACAATCTCCATTTACAACATATTGTTTTATTTCTCTCTGTCAGATGAGCTTCTTTGTGGTTTCTTAGGTTGGATTCTTAAAAGGTGATCATTGAAAGTACTGAGTCATCAAGTTAATTTCTGCTTTCTGAGCTTTTTTCTCATCAATCTCCTCTACTTTATTCCTTGAAATACTTATCGCTACTTCCAACATCCTCCATTATTAGTAATGCTTATTTGTCCATTCATATCTGTGACTTTGATGGTGTCTTCCTAGATGTGGAAATATGGCTCCTGTCCACTTAGCATTTTTCAGACAGACCAGCAGTAATAGTAAGCAAATTGATGGACTGGTTCCAGACTTAAATGTCACAATATAGTAGAGCTCATACAAGAATTTCATAGATTATACAAAGAAGGAATAGAGAGTTAGAAAACTAAGAACACTGATATACATGAAAACTAATTTCAGAGACTGTCTGACTATGTGTAACCAGTTAATGGAGGATCTCAACTTGCTGGCATATAAATACACTCAGTTTTACTTTTTATCTAGTAACTGTTTTCCAACTCTACCATGCCAAACTCCCCTTTCCTACTGGATGTCAACTACCTTAGTAGCATCTTGTCACTATTCCATGATATTTAAATGCTCTAGTCTCATTCCAGTATTTAAGACTTAGTTCTCTTCATTCATATTATAACTACAATTTCAGGCTTGATGTAGTACTCTTGTCGCTTTCTCCCAGGACAGATTGGACCTTATTCTGGGGCTGAAAATTTTGGGGTGGATGAGAAGGATTTTTTTTGTCACTCACTTCTCCCTTCCCTCTTTCTTGTGCTGTTTCTTCCCCTGGTGTTGAAACTGGCAGGAGTGATAGGAGAGGTAGAATTTTGCAAGATATCCCAGTGTGAGGTGGCAGTCCTCTTTCTTGGTTGTTCAACACTACCATTCAAGCTCATTGTCAATAGGCTAAGTGAAGATGACTGGTAGCTCCAGTTTACCCTGCTAACAGTGAGCTCAATCTGTCCTGTTTCCTCAGCATTGGCAATCCCTTGCAAGATTTGGTCACATCTTCTGGCTAAACCTGACTGATGGCCTTCACACCTTGTGACTCTGATACGTATTTTTATTATTTTTTTGCAAGACTTTGTCCAGTCAGATCTACTTCCCATGGCCATTGGGGGAAAGGTTATGTTTTTCATACCTCTGGGGAATCAAGAATTCAAGGTAGGGGTGATAGTCTTGCCTACCTTCCTACCTGACACTTCCTCACCACACTTTCTCCTCATTTTTCTTTCTCCTGTGCATATAACAGAGGGGCAAATCAGTAAGTCTTTTGCCTATATAGATAACCAAACGGAATGAAATACCAGTCTGCCTTTCTTGTAGATGACCTCAAACTTTTTTTTTTTAATTACTAGTTTCAGGTGTACAAAACAATGTAACAGTTGGACATTTACATCCCTCACAAAGTGATAACCCCCTCCCCCAATCTACCACCCCTCCGACATCACGCACAGCCGCTACAGTTCCACTGACCCCATTCCTTGCTCTTCACTCCACATTCCGTGACTATATATATATATATATATATATATATCTATTTTAAACCACAATCGACACCCATCACTATTCAGCTACAGCTTCAGGTGTACAGTGCAGTGATCAGGCATCTACATCATCCCGGAGGTGATCTCCCCAATAAGACAAGTGTCCATCAAATACCCTACAAAATCTTTACAACATTACTGATTATGCTCCCCAAACTGTCTTTTGTATCCCCGTGGCAATTTTTTGGTTACCGATTGTACCTCTAATCCCCTCACCCTCTCCCCAAACGTCACCCCCTCTCATCTAGCAACCCTCAGTTTTTTCTCTTTATCTCTGAGATTGTTTCTGATTAGCCTGTTCATTTATTCTGTTCTTTAGATTCCACATATGCGATCATATGGTATTTGTCTTTCTCTGACTGATTTATTTCACTTAGTATGTTCTCTAGGTCCCTCCATATCATTGCAAATGGTAAGATTTCATTCTTTATAACCGAGTAGTACTCCGTTATATAAATGTACCACAGTTTCTTAATCCAGTCATCTACCAATGGGCATTTTAGCTGTTTCCATGTCTTGGGTATTGTAAATAGTGCTGCAGTAAACATAGGGGTGCATACATTTTTTAGAATTAGTGTTTTGGATTTCTCTGGATAGATACCTAAGAGTGGAATTGCTGGGTCATAAGGTAGTTCCATTTTCAGATTTTTGAGATACCTCCGTACTGTTTTCCACAATGGCTGCACCAATCTGCAATCCCACCAACAGTGCACGAGGGTTCCGTTTTCTCCACATCCACGCCAGCATTTGCTGTTTGTTGATTTATTGATGATAGCCATTTTGACTCAGGTGAGGTGGTATCTCATTGTGGTTTTTATTTGCATTTCTCTAAAGATTAGTGAGGTTGAGCATTTTTTCATATGTCTGTTTGCCATCTGAATGTCCTCTTTAGAGAAATGTCTCTTCATGTCCTCTGCCCATTTTTTAATTGGGTTGTTTTTTTCTTTGGTGTTGGGTTGAATGAGTTTTTTTTAATAAATTTTGGATATTAACGCCTTATCAGATGTATCATTGACAAATATCTTCTCCCATTCGGTAGGATGCCTTCTTGTTTTATTGATGGTTTCTTTTGCTGTGGAAAAACTTTTTAGTTTGATGTAATCCCACGTTTATTTTTTCTCATATTTCCCTTGCCTGAGGGGATATATCAGTAAAAATGTTACTAAGGGTAATGTCTGCGAATTTATTTCCTATATTTCCTCCTAGGAGTTTTATGGTTTCAGATCTTACATTTAAGTCTTTAATCCATTTTGAATTTATTTTTCTATACGGCATAAGGAGGTGGTCCAGCTTTTTTTTTTTGCCTGTGTCTGTCCAGGTTTCTCAGCACCATTTATTGAATAGAACCCAATGTCAATTCTTGCTTCCATTGTCGTAGATTAAATAACCATATAGTCATGGATTTATTTCTGGGCTCTCTATTCTGTTCCATTGATCTATGTGTCTGTTTTTATGTGAGTACCATGCTGTTTTGATTACTATAGGCTTGTAGTATGATTTGATGTCACGTATCATGATACCTCCCACTTTGTTCTTATTTCTCAAGGTTGGCGTGGCTATTTGGGGGTCTTTTATGGTTCCATATAAATTTTAGGATTATATGTTCTATTTCTGCGAAAAATGTCCTTGGTAGTTTGATAGGAATTGCGTTCAGTCTGTATATTGCCATAGGCAATATGGACATTTTAACTATATTAATTCTTCCTATCCATGAGCATGAGATGACCTTAACCTTTGATTCTTACCCTCTGGATTCATATATAACAACTGCTTTTTTCCCAACAGAGGGGAGGGAATATCTTCTTTTCATAAACTTCATGTTCCCCTCAATGTTCAGTAAAGCCCTCTTTCTTTTTATGCTTTTTAGATTCATTGAGGGAAGGTGTTACAATATTGATGATAGTGCTGGTTCAATAAACTGATGCCTCTCAGTAAGCCCTGAGAGAAGTGACTGGTACCAGCTATGTGGGCTGATTGAAGCTAGAAGAAGGGGTGCTTAATTATCCTCAGCTTTGGGCATTAGCCACGATTTGGACCAAGAGGAAAACTCCCACTTAATGTACTACTGCATGTGCATTTTAGCTGTCGGGAACGTTTTAGGCCCAGTCTTAAGAACAAGACTGTCAAGGACATATTTGGTATTCAGTGAGCATCTATGGAATTGAATCTAGGCGAGATGGCAGTGAGTTTTTTGGTCACCCGCTACACATAGACTGACAAATCAAAGTCGGTAATGTTCATGTATTCATAGATTTAAAAAATTGCTATTCCGTAATTGAGTATCATGAATTTTCTGAAATGCAAAGTGAAATGCATTTATGAAAAGTATGTTTTATTATTGCCAATGTGAAGTCATTTGAGTTGGGTGTTGCAAGATGACTAGTAATTTAACAAATGGAGAAAAGAAAGAGGTGAAAGATAATTCCAGAGGCAAGGAAGCATGGAACAGCAATCTATGAATACTGCCTTATGTAGCTAGAGCTGGAAGTGTGGAAATGGCAGAAGAATTTGGAGAAGTAGATTAAAACCAACTGTGCAACATTAAGAATTTTGAATGTTCTGCTTTGAAGCATTTTAGAGCTATAGAAAGGTTTTTAAAGTAGACCAATGTCCCCATCAGTGTGTCTTTTAGAAGATAAACTGGTAGCGTTCTGAAGAAGAATGATTAGAGATGGGCAATACCGGTAGCCATATATCGGTTAGGAGGCTCTTGACTTGTAAATAATCATATTTGCTATCACTAAAATGGGTAGGATCCTGATCATTGCATTTTGAAATGATTTTCAAAATACAGTTAGCCCTTGAACAGCACAGGTTTGAACTGTGTGGGCCACTTATAGGTAGATTTTAAAAAATAAATATACAGTCATCCCTCCGTATCACTGGGCTGGGAATCTGCAGATGAGGAGGGCTGATTCCCTGCATTGTTCTACGCCACTTCACACAAGGGACTTGAGCATCCATTGATTTGGGTATCTCAGTATCCCCGCAGATGCTGGGGGACAACTGTAGTCAAGTTTTTGGTGAGTCAGAAGTTCTATGTGGATTTTTGCCTGTGTGGGTGGTTGGCGCCTCTATCTCCCATGTTATTCAAGCATTAGCCGTATCTGTTTCTGCTGCCATGTTGAAAGTGGTAATGGCACATAATCTTTGACTAGGCTATTCTCAGACTAGGACTTCATAACGGGATATAATTACAGTCCATCCAGTTATACCTTTTCTATAACAAATGTTTTTTTTTTTTATTTATGCTATCATTCTAAGCATAAATAATGATTTAGTACTATTTAAGCTAATATAATGTGAAGAGTATAATTTGAAATAAAGTTTACTAATCTGCAAAACATTCACATTCTTTTTTTTTTAATTAAAGTTTATTGGGGTGACAATTGTTAGTAAACTTACATAGATCTCAGGTGTACAATTCTGTATTACATCATCTATAAATCTCATTGTGTGTTTACCACCCAGAGTCAGTTCTCCTTCCATCACCATAGATTTGATCCCCTTTACCCTCACCTACCACCCTTCTCCCCCCTTACCCTCTGGTAACCACTAAACTATTGTCTGTGTCTATGAGTTTTTGTTTCTCATTTGTATGTCTTGTTCTTTTGTTGTTTTTGGTTTATATACCACATATCAGTGAAATCATATGGTTTGTCTGACTTATTTCGCTTAGCATTATAATTTCAAGATCCATCCATGCTGTCACAAGTGGTCCTATTTCATCTTACTGCTGAATAGTATTCCATTGTGTGTATATACCACAACTTCTTTATCCATTCATCTATTGAAGGACATTTTGGTTTCCATGTCTTGGCCACCGTAAATAAAGCTGCAATGAACATCGGAGCACACGTATCTTTATGTATAAATGTTTTCAGATTTTTTGGGTAGATACCCAGGAGAGAGTCATGTGTTGGGTCATATGGTAATTCTATCCATAATTTTTTGAGGACCCTCCACACTGCCTTCCATAGCAGCTGTACCAGTCTGCATTCCCACCAACAGTTTATGAGGGTTCCTTTTTCTCCACAGCCTCTCCAACACTTGTTACTATTTGTCTTGTTGATGATAGCCATTCTGACTGGGGTGAGGTGATATCTCATTGTGGTTTTTATTTGCATTTCTCTGATGATTAGTAATATTGAGCATTTTTTTCATATGTCTGTTTGCCATTTGTATGTCCTCTTTGGAGAAATGTCTCTTCAGGTCCTCTGCCCATTTTTCAATTGGGTTGTTTGTTTTTTTGTTGTTGAGTTGCATGCGTTCCTTGTATATTTTGGATATTAGCCCCTTATCGGAGGCACTGTTTGCAAAAATCTTCTCCCATTCAGTTGGTGGCCTCTTTATTTTGTCAATGGTTTCTTTTGCTGTGCAGAAGCTTTTAAGTTTCATATAGTCCCATTCATTTATTTTAGCTTTTACTTCCATTGCCTTTGGAGTCAAATTCATAAAATGCTCTTTGAACCCAAGGTCCATAAGTTTAGTACCTATGTTTTCTTCTATGCAGTTTATTGTGTCAGGTCTTATGCTTAAGTCTTTGATCCATTTTGAATTAATTTTGGTACATGGTGACAGATAGCAGTCCAGTTTCATTCTTTTGCACGTGGCTATCCAATTCTCCCAGCACCATTTATTGAAGAGGCTGTCTTTCCTCCATTGTATGTTTTTTGCTTCTTTGTCAAAAATTATCTGTCCATATTTATGTGGTTTTATTTCTGGATTCTCAATTCTATTCCATTGGTCTACGTGTCTGTTTTTCTGCCAATGCCATGCTGTTTTGATTATGGTAGCCCTGTAGTGCAAGCTAAAGTCAGGGAGTGTGATACCTCCAGCATTGCTCTTTGTTCTTAAGGTTCCTTTGGCTGTTTGGGGTCTTTTGTGGTTCCATACAAATCTGATGATTTTTTGTTCTATTTCTTTAAAAAATGCCATTGGGATTTTGATGGGGATTGCATTAAATCTTCATGTTGCTTTGGGTAATATGGCCATTTTAACTATGTTGATTCTTCCAATTCATGAGCACAGAATGTCTTTCCATTTCTTTGTGTCTTCTTCAATTTCTTTTAAAAATGTCTTGTAGTTTTCAGCATATAGGTCTTTCACATCCTTGGTTAAGTTTATTCCTAGGTATTTTATTCTGCTTGCTGCAATTGCAAAAGGAATTGTTTTTTTAATTTCTTTTTCTGAGATTTCATTGTTACTATATAGGAATGCAATGGACTTTTGTATGTTCATTTTGTAGCCGGCAACTTTACTGTATTGGTTGATTGTTTCTAATAGATTTTGGTGGAGTCTTTAGGGTTTTCTATATATAGCATCATGTCATCTGCAAAGAGTGACAATTTAACTTCTTCATTCCCAATTTGGAGGCCTTTTATTTCTTTCTCTTGCCTGACTGCTTTGGCGAGGACTTCCAACACTGTTGAAAAGCAGCGGTGATAGGGGACAGCCCTGTCGTGTTCCTGAACATAGAGCAAAGGGCTTTAGTTTTTCACCATTAATTACGAGATTAGCTGAGGGTTTGTCATATATGGCTTTTATTATGTTAAGGTATTTTCCTTCTATACCTATTTTATTAAGTGTTTTAATCATAAATGGATGTTGCACCTTGTCAAATGCTTTTTCTGCATCAATTGATATAATCATGATTTTTGTCCTTTATTTTGTTTATGTGATGTATCACCTTGATGGATTTGCGTATGTTGAACCATCCTTGTGCCCCTGGGATGAATCCCACTTGGTCGTGATGAATAATCTTTTTAATGTATTGTTGCATTCAATTTGCTAGAATTTTGTTTAGGATTTTTGCATCTGTATTCATCAGAGATATTGGTCTGTAGTTCTCTTTTTTTGTGTTATCCTTACCAGGTTTTGGTATCAGGGTAATGTTGGCCTCATAAAATGAGTTAGGGAGTGCTGTCTCTTCTTCAATGTTTTGGAAGAGTTTGAGCAAGATTGGTATTAGATACTCTTTGAAGGTTTGGTAGAATTCACTAGTGAAGCCATCTGGTCCCGGACTTTTGCTTTTGGGAAGGTTTTGGATGACTGATTCAATTTCGTTACTGGTGATCGGTCTGTTTAGATTTTCCAGTTCTTCATGGTTCAGCCTTGGAAGGCTATGTTTCTAAGAACTTGTCCATTTCTTCTAGGTTATTGAATTTGGTGGTATGTAGTCCTTCATAGTATTCTTGGGTGCTACTTTGTATTTCTGTGGTGTCCGTGATAACTTCCCCTTTTCCGTTTCTGATTTTATTAGTGTCTTCTCTCTTTTTTATCTTAGTGAGTCTAGCCAAGGGTTTGTCAATTTTGTTAATCTTTTCAAAGAACCAGCTCTTTGTCACATTAATTTTTTCTATTGTCTTTTTGTTCTCTATTTCATTTAGTTCTGCTCTAATTTTTGTTATTTCCTTTCTTCTGCTGACCTTGGGTTTTACTTGTTCTTCTTTTTCTAGTTCTTTAAGGTGTAACATGAGGTTATTTATTTGGGAGTTTTCTTGTTTCTTGAGATAGGCCTGTAATGAGATAAATTTCCCTCTTAAAATTGCTTTCGCTGCATCCCAAAAGTTTTGGTAGGATGTATTTTCATTGTCATTTGTTTCTATGTATCTTTTGATCTCTCCTCTAACTTCTTCTTTGACCCAGTCCTTCTTTAAAAGTATGTTGTTTAATCTCCATGTATTTGTGTTTTTTCCTGCTTTCTTTTTGCAGTTGATATCCAATTTCAAAGCCTTGTGATCAGAGAATATGCTTGGTATGATTTCAATCTTCTTAAATTTGTTGAGACTGATTTTATGTCCCAATATATGGTCTATCCTTGAGAATGTTCCATGTACACTAGAAAAGAATGTATAGTCTGATGTTTTAGGATGAAGTGCTCTATAAATGTCAATTATGTCCATTTCATCTAATGTGTCATTTAGGGCTACTATTTCGTTATTTATTTTCTGTTTGGATGATCTATCCATAGCTGTCAATGATGTATTTAAGTCCCCTAGTATAATTGTGTTTTGGTCAATTTCTCCCTTTAGTTCTGTTAGTAGTTGCTTGGTATATTTTGGTGCTCCCTGATTGGGGGCATAAATATTGATGACTGTTATGTCTTCTTGTTGTACAGTCACCTTCACCATTATGAAATGTCCATCTTTGTCTCTTATTATGTTTTTCACCTTGAAGTCTGTTTCATCTGATATCATTATGGCTACACCTGATTTTCTCTGGGTACCATTTGCTTGGAGTGTCAATTTCCACCCTTTCACTTTGAGTCTATGCTTGTCCTTGTAGCTGAGATGTGTCTCTTGGAGACAGCATATGGTTGGGTTTAGTTTTTGATCCAATCTGCTACTCTGTGCCTTTTTATTGGTGAGTTCAGTCCATTTACATTTAGGGTGATTATTGATATGTGAGGATTTCCTGTCATTCTATCTTTAGTTTTCTGGTAAGGCTGTGTCTCCATTGTTTCTTTGCCTTTTGTTGTTGTCTATTATTTCTGTGTGGTGGTATTCTATGATGTTTCCCTCTGTTTCTTCTTTTATTACAGTATATATTTCAGTTCTGGATTTTTTTGAGTGGTTACCCTTAAGTTTATGTAAAAGAAAGTTTGATATTTAGAGTATTCCATTTTCTTCAGCACGCTTACTTTCTCCATTCCCATATTCGGTTCAGGCCTTTACTCTCCCCTTTTTGAGTTTTGGTTGCCACAAATTGTCCCTGTTGATGGTGGTCGAATAGCCTCCTTTAGTATTTCTTGTAGTGCAGGTCGTGTATTAGAAAATTCCCTCAGCTTCTGTATGTCTGGAAAGGTCTTTATTCCTCCTTCATATCTAAAGGATATCTTTGCTGGATATATTATTCTTGGCTCATGATTTCTCTCTTTCAATAGTTTGAATATTTGGTTCCACTCTCTCCTGGCTTGTAGAGTTTCTGCTGAAAAATCTGATGATAATCTAATGGGCTTTCCTTTGTAAGTTACCATCTTCTTTTCCCTGGCTGCCTTGAGGATTCTTTCTTTGTCGTTGATTTTAGACAGCTTCAATACAATGTGCCTTGGAGAAGGCCTGTTGGGATTGAGGTAACTAGGTGTTCTATTTGCTTCTTGGATTCGAGGGTCCAGTTCTGTCCACAAGTTTGGGAAGTTCTCATCGACAATTTGTTTGAATATATTCTCTGTTCCCTTCTTTCTTTCTTCTCCTTCTGGTATGCCCATTATTCTTATATTGCTCTTTCTGATGGAGTCAGGAAGTTCTTGTAGAGTTCTTTCATTTCTTTTAAGTCTCAAGTCTCTTTCTTCTTCCATCTGTGTAATTTCCAGGTTTCTATCTTCGATGTCACTGATTCTTTCCTCCATCTGGTCAACTCTACTACCTAAGCTGGTTATTTCTTAATTTCTTTTATAAAGTTCTTAATTTCCAGAAATTCTATTTGGTTCTTTTTTAAAATTTCAATCTCTTTCGTAAAATGCTCATGCTGTTCTCTGTGTTTCTGAGTTCTTTTAACTGCCTATGTGTGTTTTCTTGCATCTCGTTGAGTTTTTTCAGAACTGCAGTCTTGAATTCTCTGTCATTTAAGTCACATATTTCTGTATCTTTAAGTGCCTTTTCTGGAGATTTTTCACTTTCTTTCTGAGCTATCTTGTTGCCTTGGTTATTCATGTCAATTACTGGTTTACTATTTCTCTTCCTAGACATCTACAGGAGTAGCTTCTGCAACAGGTTGATAGGATGCGGTCTTTCTTTTTTTTTCCAGTACTTATTGGTAGAATGTTTTATTTTTTCTCCAACTGCAGCTTATTTTTCTTCTCCCACACGGTAGTGCTATGTTTTCTCTGCACTATTCCAGCTTCTCACACAATGGGGGGATTCCCTGGGAGACGGGCTTCTCCTCTGTTAATAGTTCGTCTAGGTCACAGGGCGCAGTGTCCCGGTGGGTATGCGGAGAGCTTTTGATGTTCCAAAGCTCTTCCAGCTCCCGATTCAGAGCCCGTATGTTTCAGCAGTTCTGTTTACTCCTGCAGGGATCCGCCCAGATAGGTGGGGCCAGGGTCGGGGTGAGTTGTGAGAGGTGGCCCAGAGCAATGGCGGCGACCACCACCACAGCCGGTCCTGCTTTCACAGCTCCCTCCCCTTTGCTGGAACTAGTTGGGCTGCGGATCTATGTCTGCGGTCCACAGTTCTCAGAACTGCAAATATTCTGTTCTTTTGATCTGACACTGCTACTGTTCCGCTTCTAGCACCGGGCAGGTTGGGGTGGGGTGAGCTCTGGGAGGGTAGGGAGGGGGCGGCTGGTCTCAGTGCCTAAGGCTCCGTTCTCTGCTCAGCAGTGCGGGCTTAAACCACCGTTTTCAGCCTTCTTCCCTCAGTCTTTTCTCCGAGGTCTCTGCCGTGAGCGTTGGGTTCAGCCGTGTTATATGCTGCCCCCTCAGCCCTGTGGGCCATAAGCGGAGCCCTAGCAGTCCGAGTTCTTCCCTCTCCTGCAGCTGCGGTGGTTCCGGGAAGCAGCGAGCTCGGCGCACTGAGCTAGGTCTGCGTCCTGCGCCCGCGCGGCTCCGTCTCCGCACTTCTCCCTTTCCTCCTCCCCCCCCTCCTGCGATTCTCCCACCTGTAGGTGATTTCGGTAGTGGGCCTCTTCGTCTTGCCTGTCTGTGTGCAGGGAGTCCTTTGTGGAGTTTTTGTTGTTCCATTCATTGTGAATTCCAGGGGAGCTTTATAGAGGCTCACCTCACGCCGCCATTTTTCCTCCAAGTTTGCATAAATTATTTTGAGGAAACTTTTCTAATTTCTCAAAGAACTTAAAATTGAAAGATAAACTTTTATAGTAATTATTTTCAAATTATTGGGTTTACTTTTTTGTATTATAGCTTATAATGTCTTTTTTAAATTAGCCATTTGATAAATCTAAGACTTTATATTTGTACATAAAAGACACATTCACATACTTCTTTCATGTTCATTGTGGAAAATTTTAAACAGTAGGGTAAAGTATAAAAGGCAGAAATAAAACCACCATCGTCTTTAGATTTTTTAATATATATATTACTCTTGAACTTTTTCCTTATGTATATTTAATGACGTTATGACAATACTATAGTATTCAGTTTTATATTTCTTTTATTTTAGGAAGATTTTTGTAGAGATAAAATGTGAACTCAATTTAGTATCATAAAGTCATTTAATATTTTTAAACTTTTACAGTTTTACTAAGTTAAAATGAGACTTTCAATATATATATATTTTTAGAAGTGCTTCTCTTTGTAGACTGCATCTTAGACACATCCTTTTTTTTATGCATTCTTGTGCATAGATGAGATCTGTCCCCTTAACCCCACTCATTCATTCAATTTCATTCATTCTCATTCATCTTTTCAACAAAAAAGGCCATGTTTCAGGCACTGTGCCAGGTGCTGGAGGTATAGAAATGACAAGATCTCTCTGCCTTAAATAAATTAACCGTCTAAAAAGTAGTAAACAAAGATGTAAATCATTGCAGTTTAGTTTACTAAATCTTCGTCTTGTCTGTGCAAAAGCTATAGAAGCACAGAGAGCTGGGTGACTAGTACTACCTGAGAAAATGGAATAAACTTCAATGGCTAGAATACAAGATTTCTGGGGAAGAACGAAGGAAGGGAATAGTAGGTAAGGTTTTGGGTTCTTAAATTCCAGGACCAGTAGTTTGGATTTGACCCTTTTAATCCTTGAGAGGCCGTCAAGGGTTTTTAAGCCAGGGACTACTTACCCATCACCAAAGACTTCCAAACCTTCTTAGGGAAAAACAATGGGTTTACTCAGTGGTAGCTCCCAGAATGTGACTATTAGGTGTCCATGGGATCACCTAAGGTCATCAGCTAATCTCATGATAATCCTACCTTTAACAAAATACCCCAAAACTCATTCTCCTAATACAACAATCGTGTACTTATCATATTTATCACTTGCACGTCTGTGGGGGTGGCTGACGTTCAGCTGATTTAGGGTAAGCTACAGGTTGGGTCCAGCTCTGTTCTATACATCTCTTACTCTTCTTGAACCAGTGAACTATCATCTGGAATATGTTTTTCTCATGACAGTGTCTGCATCAAATGAATTGGTAAGCCCAACTGTGCATGCTTCTGCTCCCATAATGTCTGCTAATATCCAGCTGGCCAGAAGCAAATCACATAACCCAACCCCAAATCAAGGAGTGGGGAATACACTTTACCTGACCCGAGGCCATAAAGGATGTAGGTTTATAATTCTGTCACAGAAGATTGGGGAAGTGGAACCAGTAGTTTAATTTGTCATAGTCTTTGATATTTCTCACAAGGCCAGGAAGACAGCCTAGGAACATGTTTCTTTAAAAAGAAAGCAGAGAGTTCTTCCCTCCTACATCCCCTAAAACAGCTTAGTCCTTTCTTCCTCCTGATGTGCCTGCTCAGCATCTGCTCATGATCCACAGCTGAGTTTCCTTCTCCTTCATAGAGTGTTGGCCATGTGGACGAAAAGGAGCCTCAGTTCGGCTTTTAGTAAAAGGGATCAGCATGTAGCTCTTTTCAAAATGCCCGTAAGAGATTGAAACTCATTCCTGTTAAAACAGACTGTTACAGAACTGTGGTATCTGGAGTAAGGGAAGTGGTTGTTGTGTTAGGTTATTATAAGTAGCATTTCATGAATGAAACAGTTAACTCAGCTTGTGTTTGAAACAACTGCACTTTTTCTTAAGGTCACCAGTCGGTATGCAGCAAACATCCTTTATGTATAAAACTTATTTTTTTTATCATGCAGAAAATGAAAAATAGTGGATTCAAGGGTTAAAAACTAATGAAGTTAACTGTACTACTTGATGGATGACATGAAATAAAATTGACTTTTTTCTAAGCTATGCATAATAGCGAAGAGTGTGACGGTTACTAGAACAGTTTGGTACTGCTGCCTTGGTTTATGCAAAGATGCCAACAGTTTGTACCCATGACTTTTGTGTAGTTAGTACAAGTGTCAAATGAAAAGGACAACTAGCATCTTAGTATCATTATGAAAATAGTTACAACATCTCAGACCCTTTTGAATGAGCTTGGTGACACCCCGATTCCTTCTAAAGGTCCATGGACTGCCCTTTGAACCCCTGCTCTGCGGTCTGTGTAACATGGCGGCCTCACTGTACTGCACAGAACCGTGAGGAGGACCATTCCTTTTCATGTGTAAGAAATAAGTACAAACGCACATATACTGGCTGTGTTTAAAGTGCTTACTGAGCCTCATTATCTGGTGAATTGTAACTAGAAGCACTGGGATGTTTGAACAAGCCTGGTTACCTAATTATAACACCTTGCAAAATAGCCAATTTTCTAGAAAACCATAGATATGGGACTTCTCTTTACCAGGAAAGCAGACTCCTCAGGAAGTGGTCTGATAATTCAATTCCTTGCTCCCTATTTTTGTAACTTAACTCAATAGTGATCTTCCATCTTGGCCCAAAGTGCTATTTTAGGGTGTGATTTCTTCATTAGGATTCTGAGATTTGTGCTGTAGCTATATACAGTACTGTCTAGATGGTGCACAGTTTCTCCTCCTTACAGTCAGCCCACGGACAAACCCCAGTTACATATACTTTTCTTGGATCTTCATAAAGTATCATGACTCCCTGGGGAGGGTAACAGCTATCGTTCCCTATGTAGTCATCAGGTGTTTAAGGGTGGTGTGGTCCATTCCTTAATCACCACCACCAGTATCTCTGTAACTCCATCTATCTTCAAATCTGTGGGCTTACCAAAGTAACTCACAGTATTGAGTGTCTTTGTACCCTTCTACCATTCCTGCTAGTCTTTCATGCATCCTTTCTCTGTCACGAGCCTTATAGCATTTTCAGAGAAATCAAAACTCTCCTTATAGGCCGTACTCATTTTAACACTTTGGTGTACCTTCTACTTGTTTATATTGGCTCTTTAAGCCTTAGGAGAAAATAGAAATGTTGGGCTCGACTGAGGATTATATCAAAGAGATACGGTATCTTCATTTAGATCCTCCACATTAAAACATCCGGTTCCCAATATTTTTGTTACAGTAGGAAAGCTTATTAGAGATCGGTCACACGGAATAATAGGAAAGCCTGTTATGGACTGGTCTCACAGAATTCTGATCCAAATCAAATAATTAAGGATCTCTGTTTCAGAATATCATTCTTAGGAAAAGGAGACTGTAGAATCATCTCGTACACAGACTTTCTCACACAAAGGATGGCAACTCTACATGTTTAAATGGCTGCATTTGTGGGTTTTAAAAAGAGTGCTGTAAAAGGAGGGAGGGAGGGATCAGACAGTACTGTGTACTGTGAGGTGAGAGTACTAAGAAAGAAGGACTTAATTCTGCTTGGGGTACTGGGAAAGGCTATAGAAGAGATGACATGTGCGCTAGATCTCAAGGGATGAGTCTGAACTAACCTGCTGGAAAAGGCATGCTGGTACAAAGCATACAAGGTTTAATTCTGGAAAAAGCCATGTAAGAATTTCTAGAAACTTGGATATGTAATTGTGCAGAAGGGAAGCCTTAAGTCAAATAGGCTTCGTTTTAAAGCATGCTAAGACATTAGCAGTCAGGCCAAGAGGGAGAGCCAGGACTCACGGGTCTGTCTCATATTATAGATAGCTATCTCTGAGGTGCAATGGGAAATTTGTTTTAATGGGAATTTTTTTTTAAACACAGGATGTCCTCATTTTTAGGGAATAATTGATGCCACAAAAAGATTGTTTAAAGTGAGTGTTCTTAAATAACATAATTAATGCTTGATATAATGTGTATATACGAGGTTGGACAATTAAATTTGCAAAATCATCCTAGAAAAAGTGCTGCATACCTCATAGCTGAATATCACTATGGTCACCTTTGAAGTACTCCCCTTGGGAAGCTATGCACTGACTCCAGGGCCTAGTCCACTCTTCTTAGCAATTTTGGAACTCTTTTTCTGGAATGGCCATCAGAACTACCATCATATTACACTTTATGTCCTGAATGTCATCAAAATGTCTTCCTTTCAATATTTCCTTTATCTCTGGGTGAAGAAAGAAGTCACCGGGGGCCAGATCAGGTGAGTAGGGAGGGTGTTCCAATACAGTTATTTATTTACTGACTAAAAACTCTCTCACAGACAGTGTCATGTGAGCTGGTGCATTGTTGTGATGCAAAAGCCATGAATTGTTGGCACAAAATTCAGGTTGTCTAACTTTTTCATGCAGCCTTTTCAGTACTTCCAAGTAGTAAACTTGGTTAACTGTTTGTCCAGTTGGTTCAAATTCCTAATGAATAAGCCCTCTGATATCAAAAAAGGTTAGCAACAGGTTCGTGAACTTAATCGTCAGACCTCATACATGTAATTCTGTACCCACAAAGAAAACAGTGTGCACTTTGTTTGGCTTCCCAGGGGACACATTCAAAATTAGGCCACAACACTCCAGTGATATTGGTGTTATTGTACTTCTAAATCTGGGTGGTGGCTGTACAGGTGTTTGCTTTATAATTTTTGAAATGTACTTTAAGTGTAACATATTTCATGATGAAAATAAAACATCTGGGGGGAAAGTTAGGCCACAAGAAAAACCTCAAAGGCAGAGGAAATGTAAACTGAAATTATTGAGTAATTTAAAAATTACAATAAAACCACTGTTTATCTGAATCTGTGGGATGTATAGCTAAAGCAGTGTTCAGAAAAAAAATTATTGCTTTAAAAACTTGTAAGAAAAATGAAAATAAACGTCTAACTTAAAAAGGTAAAAATAGAACAACCAAATAAACTTGAGAGCAGAAGGAAATAGTGAAGGTGGAAGCAGGAAATAGAAAACAAAAAAATGGTGAAACTAATGAGTAAAAAAAGTTAATTCTTGGAAAACAAATCATTAATTAAAGTGGAATAGGTTCAAATTCACAAATAAGAAGTAAGAAGGAGTTACGGATAACAGTGAAAACTAAGAGTCACAAAAGACTACTGTTGTTTTAGTTAGCTATTGCTGTGTAACAAAGTACCCCCCCCCCAAAAAAAATCTAATGATTTACAATGACAGAAAACATTTATTACCTTATCCCTGTATTTTTGTGGGTCAGGAATGCAGGAGCAACTTACCTGTGTGGTTCTGGCTAGGTCTGTTGTGAGCTGTAGTCAGAGTGTCAGCCAGGGCTGAGCAGGACTGTCGCGTTTGCTTCCCAGGTTCTCACTCGTACCGCTGGCTTGTTGGTGCTACTCTTGGCCTTAGTTCTTGGCCACCTGCACCAGAGTCTCCACAGGGCTACATGAGTGTCTGGTGACTTTTTCCAGAGCAGATGATGTGAGAGAGCCAGGTAGAAGCCCACAGTGTCTTTATACCCTGGCCTCAAAAGTTACATTCTGTCATCTCTACAATAATCACACAGTTGAGCCGTGTTCAGTGGGTAAGAGACTAAACAAGGAGGTGACTACCAAGAGATGACAATGCTCGGGAGCCATCTTGGAGGATAACTACCGCAGCTGTATTCAAGTCTGAAATAAGTTGGAAAATGTAAAGTTTTCTAGGAAAATGTACTTCACTAAACCTGCCTCTGAAAGAAAGACTTTCAACAGGCCAATTACCAAAGGAGAGATAAAGTCATCGAAGAGTTTCTTCCTATAAAAACACCAGGCATAAATAGTTTCACAGAGGAATTTTACCAACTCTTTAACGATATAATTACAATACAATTTAAACTGTTCTGGAGCAGAGAGGGTCTTTTTTTTTAAATGAAAAGAGTATAACATTGATACTCACTCTCCCCCCTCCCAAAAAAGAAAAACTTAAAATTGCTCACAAAAATATTAAAGGCAGCAGAACAGAGGATGGGATCTCGACTAAACTTTTGTGTTTACATCCAAGCACCAGTTTACTAGCAATTGTGACATGGGCTAGTCATTTAATCTCCAGGCCTCAGGTTTCTCATCTGTAAATTGGGATTAGTGGTACGGCACTCACAGGATTAGATGAGTTAATATTGGTAAAGTCATAAGAACAGCACTTGATACGTTGATCTATATCTATATCTACATATATTTACATATAGATATAGATATATATATCAATAAAACACTTGCTACATAAATTCAGAGCTGCCTCATCTGTGAAAATCTAAAAATCACTGTTTTATAAATGCGACTTTTTTAGAGCTCTAAAAACATGTGTTTGGGATTTTTACCTGCCCCCGTCCAGTTTTATTGAGATATAGTTGACATATAACATTGTGTAACTTGAAGTTGTATGACGTGATGATTTGATATATTTATAATAAGGTTAGTTAACACATCTATCATCTCACAGTTACCTTTTGTTCTGGTGGTGAAAACATGTAAGATCTACTTTCTTAGCCTTTCAAGTATTCAGTATCACATCAAGTATTCATGTATAGTCAGCGTGCTATACATTATTACATCCCCAGAATTTATTCCTTTTATAACTAGAATTTATACTTTTTGACCATTATCACCCATTTCTCCCACCTGCCCACCCCCTGGCAACCTCCAAGCTACTGTCTGTTTCTCTGAGTTCAGTTAAAAACACCTTTTTAAAGAAGGGAATCCTACCTCTTCCCATTTTGAAAGGGTGAAATGAATTGTCAGTTTCTTTTTCTGTACAAACTGAAAATAGTTAACTCTCTTTAGGCACGATAATGTGTTAAACTGCTCCATGGTCTTGGCTGTCTGTCAGAATTGTGTGTCATGTGTCATCTTTGGTAGTGGTAATCCAGATTTCCCTAGGGACTTTGTTAATGTTATGGTGAGTAAATAGAAATTTGAATATTGTGTACGATATTAAATCATGGATTAGTGGGACTGTAGACCTAATATTTTAAATCAACATTTGAAGAGAATTATAGTTGATATCCTGATTTAGGAATAATTCGTTTCTGAAATTTAAACTGGGAAAGTCACTGGAATAACTATTCTGAAAAGGATTACAATATGGCTCTGTAGGTTTCTCAGTACTTGCATTAAGACTTGGGTACAAATTGTTCATAAAATGTGTGATCAGTCAAAACCAGTAAAATCCCTAATATGACAAAAAAATATACTATACTCTAAGAGAAAGTTTTTCTATTACATAAAATCATTTAAAATTGATAGGTTCATCAACATAGATGTCAAGTATTTACTGCATGACAGAAATCACCATAGCAAGGCAAAAAGGGAGTGACACGCCATAAGAAAATAATTACATTTTTTGTGACAACTCATATCACAAAGTTTAATTTTCTCTAATTAATAAGGAGAAGCCCCTATAAATAAACAGAAGGACCAGCCACCAGTGAAAAATGAACAAAGCATACTACAGATTACTTCTCAAAGTGTTAGCTCCTGACCCTTTACAGGAAATCCAGGAGGTCAGATCTATTTTTATCATAATGCCAAGAAAGTGTTTGCCTTTTTCACTGTGTTCACTTTTTGCACTGATGCTAAGAAAACAATTAAAGGTAAAACCACTGAAAGATAATATTCAGAGACTTGTAAAAAGAATTCCCATTTTTTGGGGGGGCAAACACAAATTAATGCTTATTATGGGAAAGTTGGAAAGTACAGAAAAGTATAGAGAATAAAGGATATTATGCCACTCAAGGAGCTACTCTTAATAATTGGGTGTATTTGCAGACTGAAATAGAGAACAAAAACCTATCGTATACAAGTTTATGTCCAGTTTTTAACACAATATTAGTATTTTCCCATGTTTCTGAAAGCTCTGTAATCAACTTTAAAAATTGTTTTCTTTGATCTTGTAAGAGAACTCTGGGCTATAAGGGTTTCAGGTTTTCCTTCATCTTTGTTTTATTAATGCTGTCTTAAAAGAGATTCAATCTTGTAGGGCTTGTTCGACTTTCTTTAGCTCTGTTAAGTAATTCTTAACTAACCCATGGTCAAGTACTCTGGCAGCTAGGGAGGTGACTGCCAAACACAGGCCACTTTTTTATTGTGTATACTAAGAATAAATAAGCTCAGATTTTCTAGCTCTCTGAGGCTTTTATATCACATTAAACTTTAGTTATTCATTGGGCTTCATTACAAAGGCAAAATCAAATGGAATGGGAAGATGTCCTGGAATTTATCATTGGATTCCGAGTGGTCACATTGGACTTTCTTTACCACTGTGTTGATACTCATACTGTCTCCAAACTCTGCTCTCTGCCTTCTTCTGAGTCAGCTTTTGTTAAAGTTTCACACTGGCCTTGTGTTTTGAGGACCACCTTCTTATCTTTACTTCTCTACTGCAGAACTGAAAGGGGAACAGCAATCTCAGAATCTTCCTTAGTCTCACCTCGTTGCATGTTTTAGAACACACGAGTGGAAGAGTCAGCCCCCACTGTAACCTCACCGCCTGGGCTAAGTCTGCAGTTTCTACTTCTGAGACAGCATATCTTGTCTTTCTTCCCCAAATCAACTCGGAAATCAGTCAGTTTATTGCCTCATGCTATTCAAAAGATATGAGTATATTTGCATAAACAGCTAACTTTGAAAAGCTCTTAAAATATCTTTTTTTATTATGAAGTACAACACATAGGAAAGACAGAAACACACATATACATCCTAATGAATGGTAAAGTGAACATCCACATAACCACTTAGAGTTCAGGAATAGAAAGAACATTGCCAGTTCTTCCAGAAGCACTCCTCTTTCTCTTTCCAAACACAGTTCTTTCTCTCCCTCAAAGGTAAGCAGTAACTTGATTTTCTGTTAATCATTCTATTTTCTTTGTTGTTTTCCCAGTGAAGTTTCCTGAGCACTATAGTTTTGTTGTGTCTATTTTGAGCTCTATGTAAATAGAATCATATAACATGTATTTTGTATGTGACTTATTTCACTCAACTTTATGTGCATAAGACTTGTCAATATTGTTTAGTTGTAGCTCACTCTTGTTACTGTATAGTGTTTCGGTGTATACGTCACAATTCTCACGTTGGCAGACATTTGCCTTGTGTTTTAGGGAATTGTGAATAATGCTACTATGAACATTCTCGTACATGCCTTTTTGATGGATGCATGCATGTGTTTTTGTTGGGGATATATAGGAGTGGAATTACTGGGTCACAGGGTGTATGTATCGTCAACTTTAGTACATAAGGCCAAACTTTTTCCCAAAATGGTTGTGCTACACTAGTTGTGTGTGACAGTTCCCAATTGCCCTACCTCCTCCTCAGCACTTGTATTCCCTTATGCCTTAATTTTAGCCATGCTAATGGGTGTGTGATTGTGGTTTTAATTTGCATTTCTGTGCTGTGACTCTAATGTGCTTAAGTCCTTTTCATGAGTATATTGACCTTTTTTGGGAAGGATCTGTTCAAAGCTCTTGGCTATTTTTCTAACTGGTTTGTCTGTCTTTTTCTGACCTGTAGGAGTTCTTTGTGAATTCTGGATGTAAGCCCTTAATTGGTTATTTCTGTTGGCAGATTTCTTCCACTCTTAAAAGTGTTGTTTGATGAACCAGCAGTTCTTAATTGTAGTAATGTGGTCTAATTTATCAGCCTTTTCCTTTAGGCTAGTACTTTTAGGGTCATGTTTAAGACATTTTTCCTACGTGATGTTATGAAGATAATTTTTATTATCTTCTGAAAGCTTTATTGCTTTGCCTTTCATATTTAGGTATCCAGTCCACCTGGGGACAGTTTTTGTATGTGGTATAATGTAGGGAATGGTCTTTATATTTGCACATGGATGTCCAGTTTTTCCAGCACCATTTATTTAGAAAAGGATTCTTTCCATACTGCCCTGCGGTCCCTTTTGTTGTAAATGAAGAGACTGTATGTGGGTAGATCAGTTTCCAGACTCTCTATTTTAACCAGCTTTGTTCCAGCACCACTGTTTTAACTACTATAGCTTTCTATCAGTATCTGCTAGGATAAGGCATCCTAACTTCTTCAGTAGAGTTGTGACTGTTCCTGGCTCTTTATATTGCCACACAAATGATAGAATCAGCTTCACAAAAATTCTCTTGGGATTTTTATTGAGGTTGCATTGAATTTATAGATCACTTTAGGGAGCATTGACATTTTTACAATATTGTTTCCATCCATGAACATAATATCGATCTCCATTCATGTAGATCAATAATTCCTCTCAAAAGTGTTTTATGGTTTTATGTGTAGAAATTTTACATACCTTTAGTATGAATTATTACCAGGATTTTAATATTTTAATGTGATTATAAATATTTAAATTTTTATATTCTGTTTGTTGTTCATTAAATAAAAATACAATTGATTTTGGTGTTTTTCACCTTGTATCCAGCAACCTTGCTGAACTCATTTATTCTAATAATCTGTGGATTCCTTTGGGTTTCCTACCTTTACAGTCATATTGTTCATAAGTAACAACAGTTTCACTTGTTCTTTTATAGTCCTTATGCCTTTTATTTCTTTTTCTTACATTAGCTAGAACCTCCAGTACAGTGTCGAAAGGAAGTGGTAATAGGGATCGTTCTTGGCATTTCCCAGTCTCAAACGGAAAGCTTTCAACCTTTTACCACTAAATGCAATGTTTGCTATAGAATTTTTATAGATGCTTTATGAGATTTAGTATGTTCACCTCTATTCCTGGCTTTCTAAGAGTTGTTGTTATTCAGCGTTGAATTTTATGAAACGCCTTTACTGCAGGTATTGAGGTGTTCATGAGATTTATGTTATTGATATGAAATATTATACCAAGTGATTTTCTAATGTTAAACCATGGTTATACTACTGCAATAAATCCAATTTAGTCATGAGTTAATATCCTTCTTACATCTTGCTTCACTCAGTTTATAATATGTTGTTTGGATTTTTGCACCTGTGTTTATGAGTAAAATTGTCCTATAATAGTTCTTTCATTTAATATCCTTGTTATGTTTAATATCAAGGTTATGCTGGCCTCTAAAAATGAGCTGGGGATACATTTTTTAATTCTTGGAAGAATGGGTGTGTCATTTCTTCTTGCTAGTGAAATCATCTAGGTCTAGATTTTCTCTCTAGAAAGTTTGCCTATTTATGGATTCAATGTATAAGATTTTTCATTTTTATTTCTTCTTTGACAGTATTACTTGGATTTTTGTAGAAATTTCTCCACTTTGTATAAAATTTAAGATTTATGAACATAAAGTTGTTCATAGTAGCCTCTTAACCCTTTCTATGTCTGCAAGATTTGTAGTGATATCCCCTTTTTCATTCCTGCCTTTAGTTATTCGTGAACTCTCTTTTTATCTTCATCAGTCTTGACAGTGTTTTAACTTTTTTATTAGTCTTTTCAAAGAGCTACATTTTAGCTCTGGTCCTCTGTTTTCTAATGTTTTTTTACTCTTGTCTTTCTTTTTCCCTCCTTGGGCTTTTTTTTTTTTTTTTTTAATTTTGTAATGTATTGTTCTTTATTTACTTTTCTGAAAAAAATGCTCGCCTCTTTAATTTTTAACCTTCTTTTCTACTGTATGCACATAAGGCTCTAACTTTAAGGTAGGCAGAGTTAAACTATCCCACAGAACTTCATATTGTTGTTTATTAGTTGAAAATATTTTCTGATTTCCATTATGATTTCTTCCTTGGCGATGTGTGTGTTAGACGTGTATTTCTTGATTTCTTTATATAGAGAGCTTTAGTTTTCTCTTTGTAATTGCGCTATCAGAAAACGTGTTTTAAATTACTTTGAAGGTCAGATAAATTATTTCAACCCTGAGAAATGTGTTGTCTTTGCAGTATGTGCTCTAAAATAATAAGTATACTGTAGTTGTGAGATACTGAATTTTGTATAAGTTGTTCAGTTTAAGTTGTTCAGTTTTATAGCTTTACTGATTTGTGTGTACACACTTGTTTTTTCTGTGCCAATTATAGCTTTGTCTATTTCTTTGAGTATTCTGTCAGTATTTTACTGTAAACCTTTAAAGCTATTTCTTGGCTACTTACAAATTAATAAATGTTATATCTTCTTAATAATTTGAACTTTTATCATTGTGAAATATGGCTCTTCATCACATTTCTTACCTTAAAGTTCACATTGTCTAGAATTAAGATAGTTACACCAGTTTTCTTTTGATGGACATGGTATATCTTTTATTCCCATCCTTTTACTCTCAGCCTTTATTAATTCTTAAGTTTTCTATGCATCTCTTGTAAACTTCATGTGGTTGGATTTTATTTTGTTTTAATACAGTCTGACAGTCTTCAAATTTTAATGAGAGCTTTTAATTTACTTACATTTAATGTAATCACCGATATATTTGGATTTAAATCTACTATTATGTGCTTGTTTTTTAACCTATACGTGGTTTGTTTCTTTCTTGCCTTATTTGTTCTTTTTTTTTTTTGCCTTTTTCTTTTTGACTATTTTTTATTCATTTTTTTTCTTTTGTTAGTTTAGAAGTTTTTACACTCTTTTACTTCTTTTTAGTAATTAACCTAAAGATTACAACAAAAGTCTATTACGTATCAAAATCAATTGGTACTTTTATCTGTTTCTTAGATAACGCAAGGACTTTAATATGCTTTAGCTATTATATAGTATAGTTGCTACTGTTGTATTTTTAATTATCTGTATATTTTTAATCCAATCTGTATATATTTTAATCCAACATATTATTCTTGTTTTATGCAGTCAGTATTCTTTTAGACTTACTCACATATTTACCGTTTCACTGCTGTTCACTTCTCCCTCCATGACTTTTTTTGTGCTTGGGACATTTTCTATCTGTGTTTCCTTTAGTGCAGGTCTGCTGGTGACAGGTTCTCTCAGTCTGTCTGAAAATGTCTTTATTTCAATTTCATTCTTGAAGGTTGTTTTTGCTATGTATAGAATTCTAGGTTGGCAGTTGCTTTTTTCTTTCATCACTTTGAAAATACCATCTGTTGTTTTCTGCCTTCCATTGTTTCTGTTGAAAAGTAAATTTTGTATCTTTGATTTTTGTTGCATGTACTTTTTTGTTTCCTGATTGCTTTTTAGAGTTTCTCTTGCCTTTGATTTTTAGCAGTTTAGTCTAGGTGTATGGAATTCTATTTATTTACTTTTTAAGAGGTTGAAGGCTTTCTTCAGGCAGTAGGTTAATATATGTAATTGGTTTGAAAAATGCTTTGCCCTCATCTTGTCAATATTTCTCCTACAGGATCTGTCTTCTCTCCTGGCATCTTTTTACATATGGTAGATCTTTTTATTGTGTCCTCTCTTTTACCTTTTCTGAATTTTTCTAGAAAATTTTTTATTCTGTTTTCCCTGCTTGAGTCTTTATATTTTCTTCTGATCTAACTTATGGTCCATTAATTCAACTGTGTCTATCTCTTTCAGCATGGTTATTTTAAGTCTGTCTTATAGCCACAATGTCTGGAGTCATTGAAGGTTTCTGTTTTCTGTTGTTTTTACTGGTTTTCATTTACATTGTCTTGTCTCCTTTTGTGCTTGGTTACCTTTGATTGTGTCTGACATCGTATTTGAAAAATTATTTATAAAAATATTTTGAGGCCTGAGATGCTACTTTCCTCCAAAGAGCGTTTTTATTTTTTCTGCCAGGTGCTAGGACACTAGCAACCTGAGTTTACTTTAATCCAATTTTAGGGGTTATAATTTTTTGGACCATTCAGATGACTTGAAGCTAGGCTGCAGTGTCTGCAAGGACTGTTATAATTTCAGTTTATCTTTATGTCTAGGATACAAACCTCGGGGATCCTAGCACCAGGCGTGGAGGTTTTATCAGGCAGCAGCCTGCACCCTTGTGTGGGTCTGGACTCCAGCTGTTATTCTGTGCCCCAGGGGTTGGCAAATTTGTTCTGTAAAGGACCAGAAAGTAAATATTTTAGGCTTTGTAAACCATATAGTCTTGGTTGCAACAATCACTGCTGCCATTGTTCTGCAGAAGACAATGAATTAATGAGCATGAATGTATTCCAATAAAACTTTATTTACAAAATCAGGCACGAGGTCAGATTTGGCCTGTAGTTTGCTGACCCTGCTGTAGTCTGGCAGAAGCTCTGCTCAGACTCTCAGTCACCTCTTCTTAAATTTAGATTAGCCCTAACTGCTGGGCTAGCCTCTCCTTGGCCCGTTGTATTAGCTCTCTAGTGCCTTTAAGAATATGCTGAGTTTTTATGTTTGGTCCAGTTGTTCTGGTTTAATATGAAATACTAGACTGCCATTATCAGAAGCTCAAGTTATATACATGGTAACCCATTTAAAAGCAATAAGATTTTTCTTCTCTCTGGTCTCAAGAAAAAAGTTCCTTGAGTTGTTCTCAGGGAATATCTCTCACTAGTACCCTGTGATATATAAACGACTTTTTAAAAAATGGAACTGAGTTTCAGAACCTGTTTCTGTCATCTTCCTAGAGAGAGTATGTGTTCTGGGGTTAAAGGTAAAGAGCTGTGCTGTCCACCGGGACGTTCCTCCACGGTGGGATGTTCTGCACCTGCTATGTTCAGTGTGTAGCCACGAGCCACTGTGGCCAGGGTGAATGCAGAGCTAAGTTTTCACTGATTTAATTGTAATTAAACTTAAACAGCTTTGTGTGTGTATTTAGTTGGACGTGGACGCAGCTTAGATGGATGCAGTGTGTTGCTGCGCCCCCACCCACAGAAGCACCCATTTTCCGGGGCTCTTGCAAGACATTCACAACCTGAATGTGTCCCATGGATGGTATCGCACTAAATATCTTAGGCCTTGGGCAACGTTTCCATTGATTTCTGCCAGTCACCTGTTGTGATGGAATTGCACATGTTATCCTAAGTGGGCCACGTGAAACTGATGTAATCACTCAGTTTACTTTCTAACGTGCATTTGTCTTTGCAGGGAAAGGGGCGCCTTCGTCGAGGAAACTATCCAGGTCCGTCCTCTCCTGTTGTAGTTCAGTTGCCCTCCATGTCCGATGTCCCAGAAGAGACGCTGACTGGTGAGACGGCCTTGGAGACGGACATCACAGAGCAGCAGCAGGCAGCTATGCAGCAGGAGGAGAGAGTGCTGACAGAGCAGATTGAGAGCCTGCAGAAGGAGAAGTGAGTGTCTAGCAGGAGGGCGAGCGACCAGTTACCAGCTGTTTTCATTTCCTTCCTTCTGTCCTTTCTTTATCTTATTTATTAAACAACTCCTATGTGTCAAGCACTGTGTCAGGCGATACAGGGAGCATGGAGATGTTGCCTGCACTCGGGTAACAGTGTGAAAGTTGTCACCTCAGGCAGGGAAGCTCTGTGAGTAGTGAGACCGGAAGCTGCTACAGTGATGATTCTAGATGGGCGGCTGACTGGGTGGGACAGTTTGTGTTGGTCTTGGCCACCTCGGTGAACAGATTTGTCTTAAAAAGGAAGAAGAAGGATTTCCAGGCTAAGACCAAGTCCCTTCCGAGAATGGGCATTATTTAAAATACTGTGAAGGAAGGTTATTATCTGAAGATCAGTAGCGCTGTAAGGCCAGCAGCTATATGGTCAGGGTAGGGCGCAACTCTCGTGGGTGCGGGGGTACCGGGTGGGCAAACTGGTGGCAGTTTAGAAGGCGGACAGATAAGTGGCTCTGTGCCCTCCAGCATCACGGGAGCCGGCGGGGGGTGGGGGGGTGAACACTGTGCCCTGGGGATGACATGAGCACCCACGGTGCTCCCTGAAGGCGCATGTGCTGGTTCTGGTCGACGGTGAGGACTCTCAAGCTTTAAGGGGATTGTTGTTCCTGAGCTCCAGGACCCCTCGTCTGAGAGCTTGGTTCATGGGGGGATATGGGTCTGTGTGTCAGGATTGATCCTGGGATTTAGGCAAGCTGAAAAAGCAGCTGGGGCTCAGCCGTGCAGAACATGAGAAGGCAAACGTGATGTACTTGACCAGGCTGTCCGATATAAGAATGATCTAAGCAGAGGCCCTAACTCAGCTTTGGCGAAAATGGTTTGAAGTGTTGAAGGATGAGTTGGAATCTGTAGGATGAGGCGAATCTTTGCAGAGAGAGGAACGTACGAGCACAAACTCACGTGTGAATGCACGAGGCTTCTGACGCTGGTATGGCAGCACAGAGTCTCTGGTGACATTCTCCTTGAAAAGATTGTCTGAATCTCAAACTAGGTAGTGGAGGTACTGAAGGATGAATAGTTTAAGATAGGTAGAGTGGAAGTGAAGCTTAAAGGGTTCTGAAAGGGAGGAGACCTGATGGAAGAGGGAGTAAGAGCTGGAAGGATAAGGCTGTGGAGTCCTGGGTTCAGCTGATGTGTTTCCAGGGTCTGCCCACTGGGGAAAGTTGCCTATATACAGTGGAGGAAAGGTTGTTAGAGGTGTAGACATAAAGGGACTTGGTGTGAGGGTACTGAAGTGAGCTGTTACAAAGATACTGATTGAATTAGATTAGGGTGGTGGCAGGCAGTAGTGAGAAAGCGAGATTAGGACCCAGGCACCAAAGACGGCAGGAAATGAGGGGGCATAACTGAGGTAGGTGGGTGATTGGCGAGGAGGAGTAGAGGATACTTTGGAGACGGCATCACCTTCAAAAGAGAGTAAAGATCAGTGTTTGACTTCATCCAGAGGTCTCTCTGTGGTCAAGGTAGAGAATATGGTCTGTAGCCAGTTAGTGAAGTTCCATGGAAAATAGTTGAAGAGCTGGAAGGAGTCTTAGAGATGAGCTCATTTAGTCTCTTCATTTTGTGGTTGAGGAAACAGGTCCAGAGAGAGGACAGGGCTCTCCTGATGCGTTATGAATGAGTGTACAGTGAGTTTAGGGCCCTAATCCCTGATTTTATTTTCTTTTATTTTAACAAAAGATCTTCCCTCACCTCACCCTTAGCCCCATTTTGGGTCCCGGCCTGTGCTGCCTGTCTGTCATTTGTCCTCTAGTCCATGTAGTTTTAGCTTCCAAGCCTATGGCTTACAGGTCCTATCGCCACCCTGGAGGGGAACAGTAAGAAATGGGACCATTTTTCTGCTTAAATGCCTGACTTTCATGGAAGATTGTTTCTCCTCTTGTCTTCCTTCCACGCTAATGGATTTCTTGACTATTTTACAGGGAGGAGCTGACATTTGAGATGCTTGTCCTGGAACCGCGTGCCTCTGATGATGAGACGCTTGAGTCGGAGGCCTCCATTGGGACTGCTGAGAGCTCAGAAAATTTGAATATTGAATCCGAAGGTGCCATCTCTGAGAAATCAGGTAAATGACGTGTTAGACCAAAAGACTCCAGATTTGTGTTGCAAAGAATTGGGAATCCTTAAGGATTCCCAAGCTAAGACAGGGTTCCTTTCCAGAATGCCTCGCCTTATGTGCAAAGGTGACAGAGTCCTAAGGAGGTGAAATATACCCATCTTGTGAAGCTCCCATGGAAACTATTCATTAGACAAAGCCTGCAATGTAACGCAGCTTTTTGGTAATTTAATGTTTTCTGCATTTACCACAGTGAAAAGCCAGTACTCCCACCAATGTTGTCTTACTGAGCCATGACCCATTTTCTCAGGATAGGTCGTTTCCTAACTGGTAGTAGCAGTTGTAGACCTCCCCGAATAGCCCAACTCCAGGCTTCCTTGGGATCCATTCTGAAACGATGACGCAGCAATGGATGGCACTGCTTCTCGGGTTAGGATGTCCTGCACAAAGTAGGGCAGCCGGGACCCTCCAATCAGAGCCCACCCAGCTTCACGTGTGACCGGTGACCCCTGTTCCTTATATGATGGTTTGCGTTAGCGGGAACTGTCATTTACAGCTTTGGTCTCCTTTTTGGATTAGAGAGAAGCTTAGCGCTTGGCTCCCTGAAGGCAGCTGGCAAGTTTGAACCTTCTAGCAAGTTGAGAAAGCAGCTGAAAAAGCAGCACGAGTCTTTGGATTCGGCGGACTCGTCAGTCTCTTCTTTATGTTCATCTAACACTGCATCTTCTCATGGGACCAGAAAACGATTTCAGATTTATTCTAAATCTCCATTCTACCGAGCTGCCTCAGCCGGTGAGGCCCTGGGAGTGGAAGGGTCACTGGGCCAGACCAAATCCATGGAAGACAGGCCTCAGTTCATCAGCAGAGGAACCTTCAACCCTGAAAAGGGCAAACAAAAATTAAAGAATGTGAAAAACTCACCTCAGAAAACCAAAGAGACCCCAGAGGGCACTGTTGTGTCTGGCCGCAGGAAGACTGCGGACCCAGACTGCAGCTCCGCCCAACAGCTAACTCTCTTTGGAAATAATGAGTTTATGGTCTGAGCTGGCAGATGTGTGTTCCTTCATGGCGGTGGTAAACACCACAGTAGTAAACACCTCTCATGAGTGGTAAACACCTCTCATCTTCGGGGCTTCTTCTGATCACCTCGTCCACGGTCGTCCATCCTAAGTGTGGGCCTGCCTCGTGCCCAGGCACAGAACCGAGACCTCGGGTGCTGAATTCCTGGGCCTCCTGCTGAAATGGAAAGGCCCCTTTAAGCCTGCGGGGTGGTGCCAGCTGTGCCTTGGCTGTTGAATTGGACTAGAGATTTTACTAAATAAAGCCACATAGGGCCTGGAGGTTTGGGCCAGTTGTGGGGGTCTCTGTAGTTGCCTCGCCTTTTCCATCCTCTTTTCCTTCCCAGAGGTGGATGTGGAACTGGGGGCCACGTTGTGGGCCTGAGGGACCCACTGATTTCTGACATTTGAAGAAAACATAAATCTTTCTTAACCATGAAAGCAAAAGCCTTTAGGTTTATTTTGGGATAGTTAGGAGCTGGGGTAGAATATACTTTTTTTCCAAGGATTTATAAACAAAATGCCGAGGCCCTCTATTTTAAGATTTTTGAAAAAACGTTATGTTATATTCTGGGGAAAGTAAAAAAGCAATTGTTTCCATTAAGCCATCAGAGAATGTCTCAGACATCTGGTTACACATGAAGAAGCGAGTACATGTTTTGTTTTTTGGTGATGTTTGATATAATAATAATCAACGCTGGTTTAACTCCTGGTTAGTTCCTGCCAAATATATTGCATGGGCTGAAATTTCAGTAGCCACCTGTTCTTATATTCCTTGGTCCAAGGATCAGGTTCCTCTGATTTTTTTAAAATGTTGCAGAGATTTGGTGATCCCTAAACAAGAGGGTTCCAACCGAGTCCAGCCAGTCTTCTCTCTTTGTATAGATCACACACACAAACTGCAGATCACGTATTCAGAGGCTGGTGGATTTCAACCACAAAGTCAGATAAATTATGTCACCATTTAATCACTTCTCCCAAAACATTCACACACAGTACTGCATGAATAAGTGTTACAGAAAGCTGCCAAAAAATAAGAGAAAAGTTTTTCATAGGACCCATTTAATTTTCATCTTCTTTTCCTCAGACCATCAGTATTAAATAGATTTTAAAAAATCAAGGACTACTTGAAGCTATTTTTGTTAATATTCTGGTTACTGAAGTTTACTGTAAATATATATGTATAGTATGCATATTTCTTTTTAACCTTCTGCTTCCCTCCTCCCCATAGAATTCCTTCCCCTAGATTATAGCCTCCCGTCCCTGGGCTGAGGGACAAGCCAGACCATCTCTCACCACTGGGCGTCTCCATACACCTGAGTTACAGTAGCATTTTAAGCTTCTTAGCATTGATGGGATTAGAAATCTGTTTTTGCTATTTATGATATATGGAAAATGAAACATGATACCCTTTCTTGAGATAAGTATGTGAAAATGTTTATTTTTAAGATTTTTTAAAGTTACTAAATGCGTCTTGTCTAACTACCACATGCACTGTTCTAAAAAAGAGCCTTTACCATCTGTAACCTGAATTTTGGTTATTCTTCCTTTTCATGCTTCTTTGGTTTGAAGTTATGGAAATATTAAGACTTGTGTTAAGGCAGAGTCCCCCCTGTTACGCAGCACTGAACCTCATGCCACTGTTTGTGTGGTTGTTGTTGAGCACGAGGTGAGACTCGGAACGTTGTTCTGAGGGGCAGCTAACAGTAACAGGAGTCTTACCTGGCCCTGGTTTGGGTTCAGAAGTGAGCTAGGGAAGGGAATCCTTTTAAATCTCCAGAATGATAATGGTTAGTGAGTAAGTGTTCAATTTTATATCCCACAAACACCTGCTGGCTTGTTTGTGCTGTTCTGAGGAGTAATAAATGGAAAGCCTTTAAAAACCTGAATTTTGGAAAATCTCCTGGAGGAAAACCCAACCCCTCAGGCTGGCTGTGTCCCAGTGGGATCGCTGCCCCGGCCCCAGGCCAGGCTGCAGTCTGGCCCAGTGCTTCTGCGAGAGTGTTCTGCTGGGCCTGACTGCTCCTCTCTACTTGCTTCAAACATTGGTTAAATACTACACAGAAAAAGCGGTGACCCTTTCCTTCGGCCCCGAGGAATGGCCTGGAGAACACATCTTGGCGTATGTTCTCCTTCTAAATCTTTGTGGAATTTTTTGTTGTTGCCATTGTTTTTTGCAGAATAAGTTTTTGGCAGTTAAAAAACTACTCATTAAGTCACTTTATAGGAACTCAGCAATGGATGTTAAGAGACTTTATAATTTTTCTCAGGGACCTGAAACCTGAATTTGGATAAAATTAAATAAAAAATATTTGTTTTTCGGTTGCTAGATTTGTGGATTTCTAGTCATTTAACAAGCTGCCAGAATGGAGGGTGGTGGGGAGAAGAGATCACGAAATTGTAAGAATGGAGAGCAAGTGTGTGACCCTCCGTTTGAAGGAAAGAAAGCCTGTTGTTCTCATAGGGTAACAGGTATTGTGACCTGGTAAAGAGATGAAGTCGGAACTCTTAAAAAACTGTCAGAACCAAGTGCTGTATCTCCTTCCATTTGATCTAAATGGGTTCTCTCCCTGGTTCAAGTTCTATCACCAGTAAGTGAGCGGCGTGCATTACAGTCAGTTACAGTTAAGATAACCTCAATAGTGTCGCATCTCTGTGTCCTGTTGCTTCTCCTTTGCTTGTTTTCTTTGCTCTTGGATGCCTCATGGCCGCAGTGGGGCAGCCCCACACCTGAAGCCCATCTCCAAAATGCAGAGCACTGTTCTTACCACGCATTCCCAGCCCCAAACAAAGCCGGGATTCTCAGTTCTCCTCTTTAAAGCCTACACATCCCATATTGTGGAAAATGTCACGGAAACAGAGAAGTGTAGTTTTGGGGCCACATTGGGTGTCACAAAGTGAAGCAAATGACTAACAGCAAATGCAGGAAGGGTTTGGAGGTAACTGCTTAGTTTAGTTTCTAATGTACTTTGTACTTCCTGCCATTTTAATTACTTTGCCACTCTGGGCTCTAGAAGCACAAAGGGATAGACAGCCTTCCCTGCAGAGCCAGACCTGAGGCAGGGAATGGGATCCCTGAACCCCCACTTTCTCATGCTTCAGAAACCAGCTACATCTCTTTCCCTCTCCCCCTGCGGGGAGGTGAGTGGAGACTGCTCTGCTCTGTTGCAATAGGGTTGTTCTCACAGTCAGAGGGTCCCAGACCCTCGCTGGGAAGAGGAGTGCCACCCTGGCGCACACTCAGTGCCCACGGGCCACAGTTATTTTAACTGCAATGAATACGTGCACCTCTCGAGCCCTTTGGTGAACGAGAGAGATCAGGATGTGTTCAAAGCTAAGAGTTTTCATTTTAAAAAGAAACCCGGTCCAGATGACTTTCTTTATCCTTCTTTTTGCCCTTTTTTTCCCTTGGCGGGGAGTTGGACATGGGGCATACATCATTGTGTTGACAAAGTGTTATGTCTACCCGTAATTTTGTGACAACTCCCCAGCACTGTCCCCCAACACCATTCTCGCCTTGGTGGTGAAATTCGTCAGTATTTGTGGGAGTCCTGTCTCTTTGCCCCTGAAATGCTTGGAACCACTTTTCTCTGGAACCACTCCCACATTTGATTTGGGTTAAAAGAACAGCAGAACAGTGTGTGGACATGGAACTGTTAGGTCTTCTTGGTCTCTTTTTGAAACTGTTTATTTAAAAGCCCCACCAAAGGGTCTGTCACCTTGTTATCCATCCATACTTATTACCTATTTATCAGCCCTCTTAGGTCATAGAAAAGTTACACCTTTTGAACCAAGTAATTGTATTTACTAGGGGAAAGGTGTGTGCTACAGATTAGTATTATATTATTTTAATGGATTTAAAGTAATTTATAAGTATGCTGAGTGTAAATTTTTAAAAGACTATGTATTGTAAAAGGACATATCCTGTGAAATATAATATTTTACTGTTAAACAGAATAATTCTATAAGAAGAATGACTTATTTCACCCACAGAACCGATTCCATTCCTGATACAATCAACAGGCACTTTGTATTTTGGGGGTTGGGGGGGGAGCAAGACATCCTCTGTATAAAGTCCAGTTTGTGTCACTGAAAATACGCACTGTATGGCTGCACAAAAGCAGCTTGAACAAGTCACTCCAATGGCTCATTAAAGAACAAAGCTTCTAGTAGCAGCCATGCGTGTGGTTTGTTTTCTCACCATCCTGACTCCTGCCCTAACTCGCTCCAGTCTGATCCCAAGGGACAACAGTGATTTGTGTTTGTTAAACTGATTGTTTGAAGGAAGGGACTGAGCCCAAAGTTGACAGTGTAGAGGGGGTGGTGGTTGGAACTCAACTGAGTGCACGTGATGGTGAGGTGAAGCTGCTCATTTCCTGTCATGGATGCCACCATGTTTCCCCGAAAAGAAGGCCTACCCTGAAAATAAGCCCCAGTTAAGATCGTGAGCCAGACGGACGCATTTAGTACGTTATGACGATGTTCCAGAAGAAGATGACAGGACTGTATTTGAATAAATGTAGATTGTTATACATGAAAAAATAAGACATCCCCTGAAAATATGCCCTAATGTGTCTTTTGGAGCAAAAATGAATGAGACCGGGGCTTATTTTCGGGGAAACACAGTAGCTGCAAGCTGTCCAGACTTCATCTCATCCGCTTAGGGCTGGCTGGGCAGGGAAGGCAGTACACTTACGCGGAGGGTCCTCACCAAAAAGGCCATGAAGTGGGAGCATCTGCTTATAGAGGCCCAAGAATGCCAACCTAGTTTGTCATCGTCGTCTGCCACTCTACTAAATGACTTTGGAGAAATCATGTGCCCTTTCTGGGTTAGTTTTCCTCTCGGAAATGAGTTCTCTTCCCAGGTTTCCTTTCTGGATAACTCCTACTGACTCTCAGGTCTCAATGTAAAACAGTTCTAGTTGGGAATTACCTCTTCTCCCTTGAACTGGGTTAGATGTCATATGTTCTCAACAGCTCCCCGTGTTTGTCTGATGTAAGCTTCCCAACGCAAGAAACGTGACTGTCTTGCTGACTCTTAGATCTTCAGCACCTACAAAGGGTACCAGCACTTAAGTATTGGAAGAGAGCATTGAATGAGATCAGCGCTTCCCAAATGCCAAACAAGGTCTAAGGTAAAATGGAAAAAAAAGTTAATGTAGTGAACTTTTCCTTTAAATGTATTGAGTTTTTAAATGCTGAGGTTATCTTTCCCATTCCTTTTTAAAGTTCCCATTTACATTTTTGCATTACATTACATCAAAATGATAAGGATAGAGTGAACTGTTGCTTTAAATTTCCTTAATTGGCCCAACAAAACCTAGAGGTACAACTTTTAAAACTTGCCTCTGTGATTACTGAATTTACAACAAACCTTTTCAATTGTGAAGATGAGTACATGAAGGTATAAGGAGATGCGAGTTACACAGAGACCAGAGCTTTGGTTTTTTAAAAAATTGTTCCTTCTAAATTGGGAATCAGTACAGGGTCTTAGATTCAGGGACATACTCATGAAAGTATTAGGTTGGTGCAAAAGTAATTGCGGTTTAAAAGGTTAATTGCAAAAACCGCAATTACTTTTGCACCAACCTAATAGATAAGACACGTGATATTTGTTTAATCTTGTAGGCACTTCGGACACATAGTTGTGGAGTGGTTCACTTCCCAGTTCTGAGTTGCTGTTAATCCTCAGGTATTTCCTGAGCACCCACACTGGTGAACCAGACAAGCTCCAAGCCCGGTCGTGCTTGCATCCTAGAGGGGAGAACCCATCGTGTCCACCAGATGGAGACTCGTCATGGTAACAGCTGGGAACGTTCTGCCATCAGGCTCTAGTCCTTCATTTGAACGGGTGCTGTTTGGCATCTCTGAGTCTTTCTCTGCCCTTTCTACCTTTAAATACTCCCTTAAGGGTGAAGGAAGAAGAAATGTGTCGTATGAACCTGAAAACTGCAGCTGAAAAGAAAGGCTCAGATAGGTCCACGGAACCACCTCTGTGTGCTTCATAACCAAGGGCATCTCTGGTATTGAGGGCAAAAAGGAACTTTCATAGTATCCCCTCCCCCAGCAAGGGCCCTAGATGCAGTAAAAGAGCTGTTACCCATTCGAATTTCAGTGGGGCCAATTCACAGCAAAAGGTTGAATAAATCCTGGGATTGACTGAGAGCTGCATTGTAGTAGGAAAACAGAAGCCACTCACAATGTTCCTGGTGAAAAGTACTTCATATAGGAATTAGGGGCTTAACATAAACACTAGAAGGACTGGGCAAGCTGGACAGTTCTTAGGAGGTTGAGAAAGTAACACAGATCTCAGCCAGAAGTTCCTAAGTTCTCAAGAACTTGTCTGGAAGCTACTGCAATTCTAAAGAATGCCGCTGTGAAATCTCCATCTTCCGACATCTGGCCACAACTGTCTCTGGAGAATAATGGAGAATAATGGCTTCTCGATTACTTTCCAAATCTCATGCGCGCCCTCTTTCCCTTAGCAAACCATAGGGAAAGGGATCCTGGGAAATGTAGTTCCTGGACTGATGCCACCAGCTTATACCTCCTTTAATTCTCCAAGACTTCCTCCTGGAGACCCCAAACAATCTCTTTCCCAGTGTAGCCCTGCTGTGCTCACACATCCCAGACACTGCCCGTGAACTTCAGTGGGCTGCTTTTGCTGTCTTAGGTTTTCAAAAGCAAAATGAGGGTAAGTGTTCAGGGCCTACGTGGTCGTATTTCAACCATGTAGCTTGCTAAAGTGCCTTTGCTTGGGCTTTCTATATATAGACCTTTCAACCTTATGGACTAAACTTTTGGTAGGGAATTGGAAGGTACGATGGCATTATAGACATGAAATGACCCGAATAACTGAGGCAAGCCGGATAGTTTTAGAAGATGAAGAGTCTCAAATAGTTTGAATGCTTACGTGGGATGGACCGCATCTGGGCAGGATTTTCCACACACTCCTCCCTGGGCGCCAACCTAGCGATTGTCATTTGCAAAGCAAAGTGTTCTGAACCATGCTCCCTCCATCATGACAGGATATCTGTGTCAGCTGGAGGATTCAGGCACAGGCCAAAGGGCAGGGAACCCTTAGGATTTCAGATTTCTCACATGACCTTTTCCTTCTTGAATTCAAGTATCTCTTCTTTGAAGGCAGAAAATGCAACAGACTGTTCAGTGGATTCCAGGGACCGAGGGGGTCCTCTAAGCCTCAGGGTTTTCATTTACAAACATGGATGATTTCCTCCTCCCCCAAAGTTAATCTGAGGATTAAATCATCATGCACAATGGGTACTTAGTTCATTGCCTGGCATATAAAGTGCCTGATACATGTTAACTGTTTTATTATTCTTTTCTAGGTGTGGGGACAGAGTCCCAGAGAGCAGTTTCCAGGCTCTCGGCATCACGTGGAAAGGTGCTGGCTTGGTTATTAGTTGGCCATCAGCTGTTACTGGTTAGCCATTAGCTACTAATATAACTGCCATGGCTACACTAGGGGGTTGATTGTTGGTTCGTTGGGTGGGTGGTTGCTTGGCAGAGAAGCGGACCGGGGATTGTGGATCGTGTGGCTCCTGCTTCCTGTATCTCCAACCCAGCTGCCAGAAAGAATATAGTGGTATGAACCCCTGTGGGGACAGAGCCCCAGAGAGCAGTTACCAGGCTCTCGGCCTCACATAGAAAGGTGTTGGCTCAGATAGTAGATGGTCATCAGCTGTGACTAGTTGGCCATCAGCTGTTACCAGTTAGCCATTAGCCGCTGATACAACTGCTGCCGCTAAGCTAGCAAAGTGGTGGTGTAGTGGTGTAGTGGTGAGGCGTGAAGGAGTGTGGATTGCGGACTGCAGAGAGGCGGATTGCAGCTAGCAAGTGAGGTTGGTTGGCAGAGACAAGTGGACGGCGGGCTACAGATCATGTGGCTACTGCCTCCTGTGTCTCCAACCCAGCCGCCAGTGAGACTATAGTGGTATGACTCCCCTATTTATGGCTCCGTGAATGTTCCTTTTTGGGATCACCATATCCTGCGTTCTTATGTGAGGAGCGGGACTGGAGACCCCGCATGATACCCCGTGTGACAACCCCCCGTCTATGGCTCCATCAGTGTTCCTTTTTGGCCTCACCATATTCTGTATCCACCCGCCGGAGTGGGACCAGAGACCCTGCATGACACTATGTCTTCTGGGTCTGTCTTTGAAAAGGATGAGGTTTGTCTGAGCATCATCCTTCATCAGGAATTAGGAAGTGGAGATTGCCCTGCACAAAAAGGGCCGTAGCTGACTTGCGTTGAGTTGGATGGTGCTCAGCTTTGTTTGGGGGGTTGAGGTGAGGGAGGCTAAGGAAGAGAAAGATGGAGAGAAGCCATGGGAGATGGGGTGCCATCCGGAGGGAAGCTGGGTGGTTGAGTCCTGCGGGAGATTTTTCCCCTAGCTGGAATTCATTGCACCTGGGCTCTGACTCGAGTGGAAACCCCACGGAGCCCAGAACCATGCTCATTCCTTCTGTGTCCTCAGGAGAGTCGTGGCCGCATTCGTTTTCCTGTCTTTGTGTTTTCACTTTTTCGTGGAGGTCTGACATAATACAGTGAAGTGCACACATCTTATGCGCATAGCCTAAATAACTTTTATGAATTAATACATTTGTGAAGCCACCTCCCAGATCAAATAGAGAACATCTGGAGCACACTAGGAGACTCCCTGGGGTCCCTTCTCAGTCACCCCACCTCCCGCCCCAGGGGTAGCCGCTATTCCAACTTGTGTCACCACCGGTTAGTCTGACCTGTTCTGGAACTTTGTATAAGTGGAACTTGAGCCTGGCTTCTTCAATTTTTATGTCTGAAATTTACCCATGTTGTCACATATATTGGTAGTTCATTCTCTTTTATTTCTGTTTTCCATCATATGAATATGCCACGATTGATTAATCCATTTGACTTTCAAGGTACAGTTTGGGGCTATTATGAATAAAGCTGCTATGAATATTATATCTTTTGGTGGACATTTCTGCTAGGTACACACACCTCCAACTGGAATTGCTGGGTCACAGGGCAGGTGAGTGTTTCACTTCAGTAGATGGTTCTCCACAGTGACTGCACCAGCTTACTTCTGCTTCCATTAGTTTTTGAACATATCACAGAGGAGTTTTTCCATTGGAGTATTCCCGATGGTCTTGCGGAAAAAGAGGAGCTCCACGCGTTCAGAAGCGATAAACCTCAAAGACGGGAGGAGCAGGAGCAATTTCCCAAACCTGAACAGGAGAGGGGATGCCATCAGTTGTATTATCAGCTCTGAGCATGAGTCCTGGGGGCAGCAGCCTGGCTGAAGGAGAGGAGAGGGGAGAGGGACCCAGGGGAGGAGGCAGAATTTTGAGGAAAGGCCCCACTTACTAGAGGGCTTGCCACCACCCATCCGGGACCTGTTGTGGCCCCCCCCTCCAAATGTTTAGTTGAGTGCAATGAAAATATGAATAAATATTGTTTATTATGTGTAGAGATGAGAAGTGCTTTATAGTAATAATACATGTGATGTGACTATTAATCATATATGTGATTATTGTGATAAATGTATGATGATTAATACTACAAAGACTGCCAAAAAATGTATACACATCTTAAGGAAAAAACTGTATTAATTGTAATACTCAATATATACTGATAACAAAAATGGATACAAGTCACGTTTGACATCTGCAATTACAAAGGGGCTCAAAGTGTTTCCCATCAGCGTCCAGACACTTCTGATGATGGCGAACTACTGCTTGAGCATAGATAACAAATCATAAAATGTGTATATGTTTTCTGGCACCCCTGGTATATATATTTGAATATGAATATAAATTCCCTTCTGTAAGCTACCTCGGATGATAGAGGAACCATAAATGAAAACGTTCTGAAGTGGAAGCATAGTTTTTGTGGCTGAGATGCTCACCCAGAAAATAAGAAATTGTTGTGTTAAAAACCATTTGCCGAGGCAGGGGTCCCCAGGGCAGAGCCGGTGGGTGGTGAAGCCCCGAGTGACAGATGGGGGAGAGCCCCTTCCTTGGGTGGGAGCCCCGATGACAAGGAGACCCCTCCAAAGCAAGGCCCTGCTCACCCACCCCACCATGGAGGCCCGCCCCCACCCCCAATCCCAGGGCTCGCTTCCTCTAATGAGTGCAAGTAAGTGGCACGAGCAGTTGTACACTCCTCTGGTGCCTCCCCCTCTTCTGTGTGGGGAGGAACCCCTTCTGAGGAGGTTCAGGAAGAAGTAACTGTAAAGTCCAGGATAGACATTGTTTTTCCACACTGTGGTAATTGATCCACTAGTGGGTCTGAAATGAAATGTCATGGGTTACAGCCAGTCTTTTAGAAACAATACAAGTATCAGACCAAATTATGCAAAGTAAGGTATTGTTTGGTGGGGCTTCATTTTAGTGTCTGTTGGGTTACCATGGAAATTGCATTGCTTCCTGAGTCTTGCTGTTTTTAAAAACTGAAATAGGCTGGCTTAGAGAACCCACGTATCTCTCAGCACTCAGGTCTGCCTGTAGCTGGGGGTGCTGTAGAACGGACACAGGAAATCTTAATCAGAATTTTGAACTTTGACACAAAACCAATATGCCAGGACGTCTCTGGGAGGTGAACCCGACAGGAACTTAGCCGAGGAGTTCTGCGGGGTGCCATCAGCAATGACCGTTCTTAGGCTGCTCTGTCAGCTCTTCAGTCGTGTTCTCCCCACGCTCATGAGCAGCAGAAATCTTTCTGTGCCACCGAGGTATATTCCTAGTACCCCCTGGCTCTTTTCAAGGGAAATTCCCTCTTCTTGTGACCATTTCTCAGATTAGAGGTGATGTGAGATTGTGCACGTTAGCTTACTTCTTCAGAAAGAGCTGGAGCCCCCGGAGCACGCAGATGACATGATCCAAAATAGCCAGAAGACGCTGGAGCCAACTGGCCCGACCCTGACAGGCTCCACTGTACCTGCGGGGGCTGAGCCCAGCTGGCGTCCCTGGGCCCTGGCTCTGGCCCCACCCTCCCCACACTGCACTCTCAGTTCCCCTCACCCAGCCGGCTGGGCATCGTCCCGCACATGGCTTACGCAGTATTATGTATTCCCGAGAGAGGCCCCTCTGCACACCCATTGGCCCTTGTCATGTTCCCTCAGAACTTGCCTCCTGATACTCCTGTTTATTTCAGGACCACCTCTTCTCCCAAATAGCTCCTCTTCCCTTGCATCCACCCAAGTGCCAACTCGGACCATTCCCACTCCTGGAGGCCCTTGGATCTGTCATCTCCTTTCCATTCCCGAGGAGCTGACTCCAGGGACTCCCCTGGGTGACGGCAGCATCTCTGCACTTGCTGCCACGTCATCCAGCTCTGTGTACAACACCCTCCTGCGCAAACCTGCGCCAGCTCTTCTCTGCCCACCAAATCAGGTATGGCCTAGGCTGGCATTCAAAGTCCTGAACTCGTCCCCGAGTGCCATTCTGGTTAATCTCCCACCTTCTCATGGGCAGCAGTCTGTTGTTCCTTCCAAACTGGGCCCCTGTCCTAAGAACACATCTAAGTTTCTCTTTCCCTCTCCGTCCCCTGCCTTTGTAAATGATGATTCTCTGCTTTAAGATCTGCCCTGCGCTTCCTTCCAAGTCCAGCCCCTCCCCCACAGGTCCTGTCAGTTCTGCTGTCCCTCCCACCCCACACCCAGGGGGTCTGTCTCCTTTGGACACATGCGGCCCCCGTACCTGACCAGGGCAGCTCTCCTCATCAGTGTGGTCACTGCCACGCCTTCCTAGAAGGCAGCCCATTTTGGTCCCCGTTCCTGGGCCTGGCCCTGTACCTGGCACACTGCAGAGGTCTCATCTGTGCTGGCCGAGCTGAGACCCTTGTCCTGTCTAATCAGTGCAGCCCTGAGGCAGAGCCAGGGAGGTGGGCCAGGGGTGAAGAAGTGACGGGATAGGTGGGCAGGGAGGCAGGTCCTCCGGTCACCTCACGGGCTGGCTGGGGTGGTGGGCTTTGCTGTGCTGGCTCAGCATCACCTGGGACTGGTCCTGCAAGGCCTCCACGTGCTCCGGATCCTTCAGGCCTCGCGTTTCTGGACAGGAGCAGCGGTGGTGAGCTCCTCTCACAGCCCACCCTGCCCCCCACAGTTACCCCGCCCGCAGGAGGGGTGCGCCCAGCCCTATGCCTCTCTCCTGCCCCCCAGGGAAGACATCTGTGCACATCTGGGCCTATATGGGGTGACGGAGAGAAAGGGAGGGGCAGGAGGAGGTCATCCCCGACCACATCTCTGGAAGGCTTAGGCCAAGAGTCAGCTACCTGGTTTGAAGAGGACCAGGGCCTTCATGCAGGCAAACTCTGTGGGATCCACGGCCAGCGCCCGGAAACGCGAGATGGTTTCCTGCAGGACTCGCATCTCCATGCTGGCCAATGCCAGCCGGCCCTGGGCGCTGCCAGCAGCCGGCACCTCAGGAGGGGCCAGCAGTGGGCAGCGGTTTAGAGGCAGAGACCACTGTACGGCTCCGAGGAGGAAGAGTTCACTCCACGCCTCTTCCAGCAGAATCACCTGTGCCCAGAGAGGGAGTGAGTGTGAGCACCGGTATGCAGCATACAGCATCCCTGGCTCAGCCTGCAGCCTCCGCCACCATCTCGGGTCCCCTAGAAAGGAAGGGCTGGTCCTGGTAGCCTGGAACGTTCCCCGAGCTCTGGGATTTGGCACCGTCGGGCCTCACTGCCTAGGCTCCAAGACACTTTGTGGGTTCCACCTGGAGCCGCGCTGGAACACTTATGAAAGCCGAGAGCTGTGGGGAGTTGGGAGGCCTCAGGGACACTCCCCATGAGCACCCTAAGTCGAGGGTACTCAGGAGATGCTGCCTGACACTGAGCTGCTGCATCCAAGCCACTGGCTCAAGGCTTGGCTCTCTTCTCGTTTATCACAACACGTTGGGCTTCTTGCCCACAAGAAGCATGGAGGGGCATCCAGAGGTGAAAAGGTTGGGCTGAAACTCAAGCCCCAACATCAGAAGCCTTTGTGCCCCTCCCCTGTCCCCCCCACCCCAGGGAGCCCAGAGCCGTCACCCACACTGTTCAGGGTGTGCAGACCACTCACTGCATACAGTGTCTGCATAACCTGAGGTTCTGTCTAGGAGGAAAGAGACCTGGAGCCAAAGCCCTGCTCTCAGTGTGTCCCTGGCCATCACTCAGCCCAACCATCACTGTGGCCCAGAGGTGTGAGCAGCCCCGACAGTCCACCCACATGTGTACCCCTGACCATCACTGACTCACAGGCGTGTGCGACCAACCGTCACCATCCCCAAGCCGCACACGCCTCCAATCATCACCTGAACAGGCGCATGTGCCCCCAGCCCCCTGGCTTGTGGGGGCTGCCTGATGGGTGTACCTGGTCCCGGAAGGGCAGGTTGGAGAACACAGGCAGGTTCTTGGCCCACTTGACGGCTGTGAAGAGCAGGCGAGCCGCTGTCTCGTGGATGCTGTCAGGTCCCCAAGGCGGTGAGGAAGGGAGCTCAGGGTCGTTGCTGGTGACATCGATGTTCTCGTCAGCTGTTGGAGGAGGGAGCTGTGATGTCAGCCTCTGCTCTTTGGCAGGCGGCAGGAGGGGCGCAGGGGCCCGGGCCTGGGGATAAAGGCTAGGGACTGACCCGGGAGCTCAGCCATCCCCCCACTTACCATCCTCTGGCTCCAGCTTAGCACAGGTTTCGGCCGTGATAAGGCTGGCCATGAAGTGGTGGTGACCTGGAGGTGTGAGGGCCCCGGGCCCCAGGGTTCTGGCTGCAGAAACAGGCAGGGGGCCCTGGGGGCTGGGCCCTCCTGGGGCCAGCGGTGCCGCCACGGGCTCCAGCTGGGGCTCCCCACCTGACTCCATGCTCTCCAGGCAGACCTGGGCTGTGCTTCGCGGCTGTCGCTCGTTCTGCACGGCTGGGGAGGCAGAAAGGGTCGGGACCCTTCCCCCAGGCATGCACCCCCATCTCTTCTGTCATGCCTCTCCAGGTTGTGTCCCCGACTCACCATCCTGGTTCATACCCGCCTGCAAGCACTTCTTCAGCCGGCAGGCCTGACACTGGTTCCTGTGAGCCTTGTCCACTGGGCACATGCCTGCCCCCACCTGGCACCTGCAGGTGGAGGGAGCCCCAGGCGTCAGTGTACCTCCAAGACCCTGGACCGCGAGCTTCGGGCATGTTCGCCCTAATCACCTCGTCCCCATTCAGGGACCCAGCAGGGCTGTGTGTGTGTTTCAGGGGTCCTGCCCTCCCTCACCTATAGATGAGCCTCCGCCTCACGCTCCTCTTGAAGAAGCCGCTGCAGCCGTTGCAGGCGTAGATGCCATAATGCTTCCCACTGCTGGTGTCCCCACACACGCGGCACTGGATGGAGGGGCCCCCGCCTGAGGGGCAGGAGCGACGCTGGGCAGGGTGGGGTTGCACACCCCTCTCACTGCCCCAGGGACCCCTCTACCCCTCATTTCCTTCCCATCTGGAAAAGGGTCTCCTTTAGCATACGCCCCTCACCCCCCCCCTAACTTTTGCCCTCTCACCTCCCTCTACCTGTATAGCAGCTCTCTGCCTCCACCTCCCACCTCCCATTCCCTCTGTCTGCAGGTGGCCTCAGGCTCCATCATCCCATAAAAACATCTGGACAACACCACTGTGACGTCTGTCCACTGACAAACCCTCAGGGCGCTCTCTCTTCTTCCCTTCCTATCAGCTCAGCTGTCCTGTCCTGGCTCTCTGACCCCCATGTGTCTAGGATTCTGGGTTTGCCAGCAGGTTCCCTCACACTTGCCCACAGCTCTCGGGCTGGGCCAGTTACTTTGGCTGCTGTCGTGGTGCACACTTCACTCCCCAAGGCCAGGACACTATGTCTGGGAAAGCCATACCTGTCTGCTCCTCCCCCAGGCCCCATCCGCCTGGAGTCTCCTTCCTGGAGGCAGCCACAGCCGTCGGCGCAGCTGCAGCCATGTTGGAGCTTGTGGGCGCTGCTGGCTGAGTCCTGGCAGGTCCCAGGGCAGCGTCCGCCTTCCTGCCTGAAGGAAACCTCCCGAGACACTGAGCCAGTCAGCCCCTGCCTTCCTGTCTCTACCTCTGTCCCTCTATTTGTGTCCCTGTCCCCCCTCTCTCTCTACTTCTCCCTTCTCCTGGCCCTGTGATCTCCGTCTGTCTCTCTCTCCCTGTCCCCTCTGTCTAAACTCAGGAGCCGCCCTGACTCCCCCTCACAGCAGCGGCTCTGGCCCAAGGAGCTTTCTCCCAGGGCAGCAGGCTGGACGCTGACTGGGCACCGCTTATGATCTTCTTAATCTTTACTGTCTCCACAGGGGACCAAGCGGCCACACCCGCAGCGTTACCAAGGTGCCCCCGGAGCTGGTCTGTCTGTCCTGCTGCCCTGCACCAACCCCCAGGCTGCCCAGTGCTCTCAAGCTGGTCTCCATCCAATGCCAAATCGTGAAGGCAGGTGAGGCAGGTGTGGGCTCCACTACCTCCAGGACTTGACTCTTTCTGAGCTGTTAAGTATGCTTCCAGGGACAAGTGTGTGTGCTTGTGTGGCTCTGCTCAGCTGGTGCTCACTGTGGGGCCTGGGTACGTCCAGCTCTCTGCCCCAGTCGTTCTCCCCACTCCCTTGATACGGGGCTGCTTAGGGCCCAGGATTTGAGGTTCCTGACCCTTTGGGAAGGTTAGCATTCCCCAGACCCCTGGCACAGAGGCAGCTCCCATCACACTTGGGAATGGGTCCAGTGTAGGGTCTGAGGCTGGCCTGCAGGCGGGGGGTGGGGGGGGCGGGGGCAATGTGGGGGGCGGTCTCCTTCAAGCATATGAGGCAGCAGGAGAGGAGCTGCCAGGTGTTTTTCTCACCCATCTGGAGAGCTGAGCCTGCAGGACAAGAGGGGTGAGGACACAGGCCCTGAGCCTGGCTACAGGCGATCAGGTGGCCTCCTCTACTTTCCCTGACCTGGCCTTAGAGTCCTAGGTTGTCCCCACACCCAGTCTTCCCAGCTCAGTGATGGTTCTGAGGAGCAGGTGGAGTCTGCCACCTTGGATCAAGCACCAGACCCCAGAGGGAGGGTGGAGAGAGAGCAGAGACAGACCCAAGTTCAAATTCCTGCTCCCTCACAGGCCAGCCATGCAACCCTGAGCAGTGATTTTAACCCTTCTTAACAGGAAGCATGTACAAAAGTACATGTCATTAGTATAGTTGGGGACACTAAGGTAATTCTCGAAGTGTTTCATGCCTGGTACTTAGTAAGAGTGTAATACGTGATGGAGGCTGTCGTTATTATTACATCTCAGGGTTATTGAGAGCATCCTGGAGTAAATAGCCTTTCCTTTCCCTGCGCCTGGGCCCCCCCACCCCCACCCCATGCCCAGAATGGAGCAGAAAGCCCCGGTTGGTCTGGAGGGGCCCACCCACCCTCGGCAGACCTGAGCTCACCGACCTGAGCTCACCTCTGGGGTGAGCCTGGGCCAGGGGTAAGCTCAGTCTGAGAGCCCGAGGGGGAGGGGCACAGTGTGAAGCTTCCGGGAGGATCATGGAGTTAAGGGGACAGAGGTGGGGCAGGGCCCTGGTAAGTGGGGTTAACGCTCACTGTGACAGGGAAGCACTATTGGGGATTTGGAAAGTCAGCTCCAGGGACTTTGCAGGATTATGTGCTCTCTGGGGCCTCAGAAGACCGAGGCCACTGGGCGGAGGCCTCTCCCCGACGTCCTGTGCCTCTGTCCTCACCCCTCCACTCCGTCCTCCAGCCAGGTGGCCTCTCAGCGTCTTCCACTGCAAGGCCTACAGCTCCACCTCACCTCCAAGCCGAGGGCGTCTCCCTTGAACTTGGGTGACTGGTCTCTCCTTCCCAAAGCTCCTCTTTCCTGCTTCTTCGGGAGCACAGGTCTTCCCTGTCTGCCCCCTGCTTGGAACATGTCATCTCCGTCGTGTGCCCCAGAGGTGGGCCCAGCGGACCTTTGCACGCCCTCCTTGGTCGCTCTCGCACACATGCACAGCCTCCAGGACAACTTCACACCACATTCCTGCCTGGGGCTTTGCCCCGAGCTTCCAGCCACAGACCCACCTGGAGTCCTGTTGTGGCGACCACCTCCCATCAGGTTATCTGCACAGAAACGGGCACCGAAGCCCACGAAGAGGGAGGGAGGGACGCCTGTCCCACTGGTGCGCTGAAAGGAAAGCGCCTAAGGCTGAGCTGAGGGCCTCCAACCCTGGAGGTCTGGGAGGAGGAAGTGCTCGCTGGCTGAGGAGCTGAGAGGGAGAATCAGGACAGCGTGGGCCAAGGGAGCAAGGGAAGGGGTGGATTCCAGGCTGGAGGCATCGAGCAGGTCAAGCGTCTTGTAAGGTCACTTGTATCACTAACAAGAACAGGAAAGCATGTGAGGAGAGTGCTTACACAAATACTTGCAATATGGTGTCCAAATCTCACACAAGCCTCTGAAGAAGTTGTTCTTATCAGCCTCAACTCACAGATGAGGAAACCGAGCCTCAGAGAGGTGAAGCAATTTGCTTCAGGACACACAGCTACTGAGTGGTGGGGGAGACTGGGGAGAGAGATGGGATTCAAACTTACATCTGATCCCAAACTCCTGCTTTCCACCAAGGTGCTCTCCAGGGGGACTCGGAGCGTCTCCTTGGCTGCAGCAGCAGGAGGTAGCTGGAGCCTTGGGTTGTTCTAGGGCTCTGCGTGAGGGGGACCGGAAGCAGAGCACTTGCTGAGGAGGGAAAGAGAGGGGCTAAGGGCTCTGCAGGAAGGGTGACATTAAGAAAAGTCTTTTTTTTTTTTTTTCCAGTCGGGGAGATATTTAAATAAAAATATTTAAGAAAAGGAGTTCCTTTTAAAATGAGAGACAGAAGGAAAATATCCAGAGAGAGTGAGGGCTATGTGAGCAAGCCTGAGGGGGTGGCAGAGTACGTGTAGGGGGCCGGCTTTGGCCAGGGCAGGGACCCCCTGGAAGGAATCAGAGAGGCCAGGGCTGCAGGGGCAGGCACGGACCAGACGTCTGCTCTCCGACAGTGGCTCCGCCTTGTCCTGGCCGTGTGAGCCTGGGCACGTTGTTCCGCGCCTCTGTGTCAGTTTTATTACCTCTAAACTGGGTCTACTGCTGTCCCCTTGGGGGTTGTGCTGGCATTAGAGTGACACTAACAGGGGTATCACAGTCTGCGATGACAAGAAGGGGGAGGTGGGTGGAAGGAGGCCACAGGGCAGAGGTTGGAGGTGACCACAGTCACCTGGGGAAGGGACGCAGAGAGGGACTTCGGGGCAGGCTCTGAGGCCCTGCTGAGGTCAAAGACCGTGACTTTCCAGGTGGGCAGTGTGGGCAGGTATGGGACTTTCCCTGAAGCTCTCAGCAGGGAGGCAAATACCGGGAGCAGGTAGACCCCAGGAGCACCCCCAGCCTAGCTCCTTCCAGCAAGTGCGTGGGAAGGGCCTGGGGAAGGCGCTGGAGGCATCAGGAAGGGCCTTCCAGGTAAAGAGGAAAAGGAGAGGGCGCAGCTCCCAGCTGGTCTTCTCTCTGCTCTTCTCCGTCTGCGCTGCTGGCCTGCCCTTCCTGCTCCAGCTGCCCAGTCCCCTCTGCCCTTCTGGGCCTGTCCAGGGCTCACCTCCCCCAGGCCGCCTGCCCTGATTGCTCAGCCCACCCGCTGTCCCTCTAGAGGTGCCTCCAGGGCCAGACCTTGTCCTCAATGCTGAGCCTCACTCCACGTCAACTCCCTCTCCTCAGTCCAGATGGAAGACTCCAGGACGGGGTCACCACTTCAGGTCAGCTGGGCAGGAGGCTCACAAGGCACTTACTGCACCAGGAGTCTTTTTTTAACTTGTCTGTATTTTCTTGAGATTCTTACAGTGGGTATGTATTAGAGTGGTAAACAAATAAGTCCATCGAGATAAAGGACACCTGCAGGGTTTGACCTGCCTATTCTTACTCTGTTTGTTTTGACTTTATTCTGTCGACCTCTTATGTCATTTTGATCCCAGCCAAGCTCCTCTCTCCCCCTGGCGCTGGGTTCTTTAGCAGGTCAGGCCCAGCGAGAGCCCTGACTGTGCAGTGGGAAAGGGTGACAGCCCAGCAGGACTCGGGCAGGGGGGAGTCTCCCGATCTGTGACCACCAGCTGCTGGGGCAGACGTCAAAGGCTTACTCAGCCCAAAGCCCTGAATCTGCTGAGGAAGCTGTCAGAGGCCACCTTATCACTAATACAATTATTCCCCCAGTGGACAGGTCAGCAACTTCCTTTGAACTCCCTGGAGGTCTGGGACAGGGTGAGGGCAGGGCTGGGGGGCTGGGGCGGAGGGAGCAGCGGGAGGTGTGTGATAAAGGCTGCAAGACTGCTCTCCCTCTGGACACTTAAGACCTGGCAGGTAAAGCCACCTGCCCCAGCTGGTGTAGGGCCTGTCACACCCTGGGTCACAGGCCATAGGCCTGAGAGATGACCTGGGTTCTGTAAGGCAGGAGGGAGTGGCTCCTGGGGTGACCCAGCTGCCAGTCAGGCTGTCTGGGCTTATCGGCCATGGCACCCATTCCAGCAGCTGCCAGCTTCTGATTTAAGGCAAGCCTCGTTCACAGCATTCAGTCCTGGAAACGTAGCTTCTGGGATTTCTTAAAAATTTCCATCCCCGCCACCCCCCACCCCCCCACACAAGGGTCTTCACTGTCTCTGAGAAAGGATAGTGAGTGGGGAGCCCACGGGCCCTGGGGCTCAGGGTCCAGCAACTGAACTTCTAGGAAGTCTTTCCACGGAAAATACCACAAAGATTTCATGATAAGTAGAGCTGTTTCCTGCAGCCATTCAGGAGAACACCCATGTGCAGACAACAGGCTAAATAAAGTGTGCACCAACCACCCTGCCGTGGGGTGCGGTGTAGCCACTGCAAGGGGTGGGTTTCTGTACTCGTTTACATGGAAACAGGCCCACAGTGTTTCAGCGTCAAAGCCAGCGACAGCAGCACGGACATGTGGTTTCTTGGGTCTCGGGAATTTCTGGTCCAAGACCACGGTCCTCCTTTCTCCCTGGCATGGCCTAAATTAATGAGGAGGTTGTTTTCCTAGAGCAATGAGAGGAAGATTCGGGACTCCAAGAGGCAGACACCAGCATGAAAGTTTCTCAACAAAGCCTCTTTATTTTCTTTTCAAGATAACATTTAGAAATAATCAGATATTCCCCCACAACACACTATACAGTTTTCCCAGCCCTTGGCTGGTGAAGTCCTTCCAGAATCGTTTTAAAGGTCTGAGCCGAAGGGCAGAGGCTCCCGTGCCTTGTCCTAGGCTGAGCAGACAAAAGGCTGTCTGTCCAGGGCACATCTGATCCGTGTCACGTTGGGGCTGACCCCCTTCGTCCTTTGTGTCCAGGTGACTAAGTGAACAGTATCTGTTTTGATGTTTCCTTCCTGCCTTTGCTCTCCCAGGTGGGTCTTCATTCTCCCCCAGAGCTGGAAGACGCCACAGGCAGAAACTCACCACACACAGAAATGTTTCTGTTTTGTTTGAATGTTTAATAATGAATATGTATTACAGTTACGATCAGGATAAAATAAAGCTCTTTTCAATGGGAAAAAAAAGAGAAATGGCTAACTAGACATATTAGCAGTAATAATAACAACAAGAAATATTTATGAAGAAATTGTTAAGTGTTTATATGTGTGAAAATGAAAGGTTTCTCAGGCTCCTCATTTCTCTGTCATCACTGGTTGGGGGGTGGGGGGACAGCCGACCTTGCCCAGCTGCTCAGGCGGGGCCTTGGCCAGTCAGAACAACTGCAGCCGCCAGGGGGAGGCCTGGTCCCAGAGGCGCAGCCACCCCTCTGTCTATGCCAGGTCTGAACACGTCAGTGTGGACTGGGAAGCTCTGGAAGAAGGGGGGAAGGAAGAGGCGGGGAGGAGTGGGGGCCGGGGCATGCTGCTTGGAAACCGGGACAGAGTGTCTTAAAAGCTTAACTGGTACAACCACACCAGTGTATTCTAGCTGACAGACCCTCCTGGTAATAATATTTATTATCTAGAAATGAAATAGCCTAAGGCAGGGCCTTTCAACTTGGGCACTATTGACATTTTAATCTGTCTTTGATAGGGACGCCTGTCCTGGGCACTGCAGGGTGTTTAGCAGCATCCTGGTCTCTACCCACTAGATGCCAGGAGCACCCTTTCTCCCCAATTGTGACAACCAAAAATACCTCCCGATGTTGCCTTATGTCCCCCTCCCCCCAGGGGCACAATCGCCCTTGGTGGAGAACTGCTGTCCTAAGCCATGTTGTTTCCTGCCTTCCTGGAGACAGTTCACCAAGTCTGATTTCACAGGTGCGGGAAGCTCTGCCCACGACAAATGTCCGTGAGGAGCCCCAGGCTGTCAGGTGGGTGACATTACATCCTGTCTCACGGGTATGCACTCAGGAACTATCTGGAAGGAAGGCTCTAAGCGTCAACAGAGGTTTTTCAGAAAGAGAATTTTACTATTTTATTTTCTTCTTTATATTTTTCTGTTTTTCAATGTTTAATAATGAACACGTATTATGATTGTAATCAAGATAAGGCTTTTTGTGTTTTTAAAAGAGAGTGGCTAATTTGAAATAACTACAACCAATAATAATGATAGGAAATATTTATTAAGAAATTAGGATGTGGAAGACACATTTCTAAGTGTTTATATATGTCAACTCATGTAATCTTCACAACAGCATTACCAGAGGCGTATTATTATTATCATCCATTACAGAGACTGACAGAGGTCACCCAATGTCACACAGCCAGTATGTAGGTGACAAGCGACGTGGGACTCAAACCCAGGCAGATAATTGGGTTACTTCAGGCAAATGTATCTGCCCGAGAGTAAGGGGGGAGGGGAGGACATGTTAAAAACAACAACACCTTTATACATTTAATAAAGAAAATCTCCACACACATTCTGTCTCCAGGTAGGTGGCAAGGAGAAAGCCGACGCTCTGAGCTGTGGCGAGCCACCTTGAGCCAGCATTTCTGTTCTGGTTTTCAATGTGATGCAGATTCTTAGAGTCAAACTTCAATAAAACTTACAGAGAAAGGGAAAGGAGTGACCTCTTTGTACGGACCTTCTGATACCGTGCTAAGGTCTGGCTGCCGCCGCTTCAAAGTTGAAAATCCAGACACAAGGTTGGTGGAAAGAAAAGCAGGTTTACATTCCAAACGCCAGCATCTGGGAGGATGGCAGACTCCTGTCCAAAGCCCACCGCCCCGTCCTAGGCCAGGCAGAAGGTTTGACAGGTGCACAAGGGGAACAAAGGGTGGGGAGTGGGTCAGGCAGGTCCGAGGGGGGACATCCTACCTGGGGTCTGGTCTGTTTGAAGATAAGGTTATCTCTGGACTCCGGACTGGACTGGCCCCTGTGGCCTGGGCTTTATGTGACTCTGGTGTCTGGGAGCCTGAGGATTAAGAAATCGCTCTTTTCAGGTTAGGATTCTGTTGATTAAATAGATTAACGAGGTATGGGTAGCCTTGAGAAAGGGAATAAAAGAGTTCTTCAGTTAATCAGTGAAGGGAGAAACAAAGAGGAAATAGCTGAATATCAGGGCGGATCTAACTGCAAACAAACTCAGTCTAACTACCCGTGGCCAGACAATGAGTTATGCGGTGAGTCAAGCTGCAAACTAGCTAAGTCTAATTATGTTACTGATTTACTGAATTCCATCCTTATACTACTTTGTTTTCTATATTTGCTTTTAGGGAACAGCTCTGGGGTTGCACCGGGTCTGACTGACTGGGAGTTGCTCATAGGTATTGTGGGCACAGAGCCAGGAGTGCAGTTTCCAGGCTCTCGGCCTCACATAGAAAGGTGCTGGCTCAGGTAGTAAATGGCCATCAACTGTGATTGGATGGCCATCAGCTGTGGCTAGTTGGCCGTCAGCTGTAACCAGTGAGCCATTGGCCACTGATATAACTGCCGTGGCTCCGCTAGCAGAAAAATGGGGGCTAGCAAGGGTATATCATGGATTGCGGATTGTGTGGCTCCTGCCTCCTGTGTCTCCAACCCAGCTGCCAGCGAGACTATAGTGGTGTGACTCCCCTATCTATGGCTCCGTGGGTGCTCCTTTTTGGCCTCACCATGTCCTGTGTTCTTGTGTGGGGAGCGGGAGCTGAGACTCCGCAGGCCGCCCCGCACGACAGGTATGCAACAAGTGTGTACATACGAATATGTGTGTGCATGTGTGTAGGTGTGAGTGGGGAGGCTCCAATTGTCCCGTGACAAAAGTGGGCTAACACGTGCTGCATCGACACAAAGATGCCAGCTCTGCCTGTGTCTGTTGTGGTTTATTCTTGAGGTCCCAGACAATATCATGACAGCTGCACCAGCTTACAGAAATTGCCCAGATGGAACTGGTCAGGTGAGCAGTTTTCAAATGTCACCTCTGGCGTATTTTCCTTCCTGACTTTTGATATCGAAGGAACCTGTGTTTTCTGACATCCTTTATTAGCTACATTTATTAATTTGGTGAAAATGCTCAATTGAGGCAACAAATATCCAGTGCCTCTCCACAGAGATGAAAGATACGTCATTTAGAATGACATTGTAGAAAATGCATATGCTCAAAGCAATTCTCCCTAAGATGTGACAGTACAGGAGGGGTCTTGGCAGAATGGCTGGCTGCCCATCTTTCCAGCTGGGCTGCCCTTCTCCCTCTCTCTGTTCTGTGCTCTGGATGCAAAGGTCTCCTGGAACCCTGAATACAACAAACTCCCTCCAAATGCATGAAATTTGCATAAGCTAATTCTGCTTCCTAGTTGTTTCCAAGGGGGTTTGGAAGACCTGCTCTTTAATAGAATTTCTTACACAAACTCTACACCATGACATGCCAAGATGTTGGTTTCAGTCACTATGCATTGGAAATAGTTAAATATTTTTTAAATCTAATAAATTATGACACATTTCCAAGATGGCTATCTTTCAGCCATTGAAGGGGGTTATATAGAAAAATGCTATGATGAAATAACAAAGTACAAAATATTATGAACACGATGGCATTTGTAAATGAAAACAAAAACATTTCTGTTAAGTCAGAGGCATTGTGGCTGATCATAAATTTAATATATTTAAATTTATTAATATATTTGATATAGTATAATGTTTCATATAAATGTGTTATTGTTTTTACTGATCTTTTATGTTTTTATACTGTTTCATCACCATGAAGAATAGTCTATCATTTATGTATTTATTTGACAGTCTGTTTTCAAAGGTAACTTCTCACTAAGTCTGTGATCGATTATTTTATTCCCAGATATAATCTTAAGGTGAGACTCCCAAATAAGACATTGAAATTTAATATAACTTTTCTGGAACTCTGAAGTTATTTCAAAAATAAAATGTTTAAAAACTAAGTCAACTGTTTAAACACAAATACTCTATGCCTGATTTCAGGATTGCAATAACTTGTTTCCACGTGTCTTTAGATCTAAAGCACGGCCATGATAACTAAATGCAATTTTACAGTATTGCTAGGTCATAGAGTGTCCTGGATGAAAGGATTTGGAGATAATGCGTCCCAATCTCCTTATGTCATGAATTAATTTAGGTAAAGAGAAGAAAAGACTTATGCAAAATCATCAGATGGTTGCTGACTAGAACAGCCCAGACTCCTAGTTCAAAGTTTCCAAAACAAACAAATTATTCTTTTTTTTTTTCCAAAGAATTTTTTATTATATTTTAAAAAAGATTTTATTGGGGAAGGGGAACAGGACTTTATTGGGGAACACTGTGTACTTCCAGGACTTTTTTCCAAGTCAAGTTGTTGTCCTTTCAATCTTAGTTGTGGAGGGCGCAGCTCAGCTCCAGGTCCAGTTGCCGTTGCTAGTTGCAGGGGGCGCTGCCCACCATCCCTTGCAGGAGTCGAGGTATTGAACTGGCAAACCTTGTGGTTGAGAGGACACGCTCCAACCAACTGAGCCATCCGGGAGCTCAGCAGCAGCTCAGCTCAAGGTGCTGTGTTCAATCTTAGTTGCAGGGGGTGGAGCCCACCATCCCTTGCAGGAGTCGAGGTATTGAACTGGCAAACCTTGTGGTTGAGAGGACACGCTCCAACCAACTGAGCCATCCGGGAGCTCAGCAGCAGCTCAGCTCAAGGTGCTGTGTTCAATCTTAGTTGCAGGGGGTGGAGCCCACCATCCCTTGCGGGAGTCAAGGAATTGAACTGGCAGCCTTGTGGTTATCGAACCGGCAGCCTTCGGAGTTAGGAGCACGGAGCTCTAACCACCTGAGCCACCGGGTCGGCCCCAACAAATTATTCTTTACACTAAGCTAGAAGAGCTTAGTAAAATTAATGTGAAATTGAATTAATTTTACTTCAAGTTACATTTTTTGTCTTTTCCATTGCATCAAGACTAGTGTTACATGCTAGGGAAAGATAGTTAAATAAAACATGTCCTTAGTCGAATGGTCTCACGGTATTGTACAGCACACGGGATGTGTGATTTACCCCATAGTAAGCAAACAGTAGACATTCATGTTGAGGAAATACAGACATCTACAAAACAAGTCTAACCTCTATGATGTCAGTACAGGTTTTGCATTCCGGGCCCTGTTAGAGCCACTTAAAGGATGTGAAGCCCAGACCCACCTCCTACAGAATCAATGAACTTCTCCGTTGGTCTGTGCAACGTCACTTGGCTGTCAGTTTTCCCACCTGACTGGGTTGATAATACAAACTCAAACTATGTAAATTGTTAGGTGCTATGACTCGGACAGAAGGCTCGATCTGTCTGGTATTGGAGAGGTGGCTCATATAAGGTAGGGCTTACAGATAAGGGTGAAATCAAAGGGTGGATAATATGATTCATGCCATTTGCTTTCCTCCCGAACTCCTACTCTCCTATCTTTCATATGCTGTCCTCCGATTTTTTGATGCAAGATTTCTCTCTATTTATGTGAGTGGCCATCAGCCATGCCAAACAAGAACCCATTTATTTTCCCAGTCACCTTGAGTATTAACCAATGTGTGCCGTCCTCAGCATCCCCATCTGTAAAATGTAGATAATAATATTGTCTAGCACTTAATAAGCATTCAATAAATGTATCCATTCTTGGGGAAAACCCCCACAAATAAACACAATTAGAATACATTAACGAATTGTTGCTAATTTGTCATGACAATGATATTGTGGTTATAATTAATAAAAAGAATCCTTACCTGTCAGAGACATCACCTGAAGTATTTGCCAGAGAAGTGATTCAATGTCTCAGATTTGCTTTTAAAGACTGCAGGAAAAAAAAAGAAAGGAAGGGGTAGGATTTGGTGTGTAAACTGAGAACTAAAGTTGGTAGTTGTTGATCTGGCAGATGGGTGCCTGGGGTTTCATCGAACTGTTATCTCTAATTTTGTTTGTGATTGAAACTTTACATCATCAAAAGTTAATTTAAAATATACACATGCTCAAGCAGGCAACATGAAAAATGAAACAAAAAATATTGTTGATGACTTTGGACATACTTTCTAGTCTCAATCTTTTCTTTTCTTCCCCCCCCCCACCCCCATTTGCTTCCACCACCCTGCCTTAAATCTGTTTTCACGGACCATTTTTATCTTGCTGTTTTTGAGGAGCTAACTTGAAAGGGGTGATGTAGCAGAAGAGGAAAATCCCAGACGCTGGCTGTGGATTGGGTTGGCTATTACGTGCAGCAGCGCCCCCTCCTGGAAGGAGAAAGGGCAGAAAGCTGGATGAGCTTTCTCAGTAAGAGTGCTGGGTTTTCTCTCCCTCTCTTGTTTCCCCCCACGGTATTATTTTGAGAATTTATTTTTACTTATTTATTTATTTGTTAATTATTAAAATTTGCACTGACTCTGGGTGGTGAACACACAATGGTGATATATAGATGATGTATTACAGAATTGTACACTTGAAACCTATGTCATTTTACTAAAATTATTACCCAATACATTTTAATTAAAAAAAAATGTGTTCCCCAGCTTTATTGAGATGTAATGGACTTACAACATTGTGTAAGTTTAAGGTGTGCAACGTGTTAATTTGTTGCACTTATAAATTGCAATGTAATTACCATCATCGTGTTAGCTAACACCGCCATCATGTCACATAATTACCATTTACGCGCGTGCGCGCCAGGTGAGAACATTAAAGATCTACTCTCTTAGCAACTTTTTCAGTATATGATACAGAACTATTAACTACAGTCACCATGTTGTACAATAGGTCCCTAGAACTTATTCCTCCTATAACGGAAAGTTTGTGCCCTTTGATCAACATCTCCCTGTTCCCCACCCTCCAGTTCTTGGTAACCACCACTTTACTCTGTTTCCCTGAGTTTGGCTTTTTAAAGATTCCACAGGTACGTGCCATCGTACAGTATTTGTCTTTCTCTGACTTATTTCATGTTGCATGCCTGCCTATATCTATACCTGCCGTTGGCTCACCTCCAGGGTCCTTTTCTTCTTCTTCCGGCTGACTCTTTTTTTCTTTTTCCAGCCGACTCTCACACTCCAAGACCCGGCTCCAGTGTGTCTCCTCAGACCAGACACTATCATTTCTCCCCACATCTCAGTCATGATTGGAAACGATCTTATTCATTTATTTTTCAGTTGTTATTTCCTGTCTCCTGCAACTAGAATGCAAGCTTTGGGAAGCCAGCAATCTTGTGTCTTATATAAGGGCCTGACACACAGAACGAGCCTGACAACGATTTTTTGAATGACTGACTGAGTAAATGAAAGCCTCCCCATCAGAGGTTGCTGCTCTTTCTCCTGCTTTGCCCTCTGCTCTCACCTCTGATGGAACCCTGTGCCTGTGTCAGACCGCTGTGCTGACGAGCCAGAGCCTGGCACAGGGCCTGGCATGGAGCAGGGTCCCCCCCCGCCCCGCATGCCTGCTGCTGTCACACCCATGGCCAGCATTGCCACCGATTCATAGGAGGTTTAACACATTTACTTGCAATTGAAAATAAATCAATTTAGAGATGATCTGGGAAGAGAGATATAAAAATGAAGAATTGCTGATAATCGTGATAGAAAGAGAATGTATTTTAATAAAAGGCCAGAACAGAGGACTGTCAAATAAGAAACCACTTCAGAATAAAATGATGTTTTCTTAGGGACCTTTCCTTGGTTTCCACCCTGCATTCCACATTGGGTTCCCAGGGAAGCAGCCCCTGGGATAAGACAATGGGTTTCAAGGGTGCTGAGTAGTGGCTGGCAAGGGTGGGCCCTTCTGGCTCTTCAACAAGAACACCTCTGTATTTGTCTATTTTAGAATTGGTAGGATTTTGTTTGAAGAAAGTTTTCCTCTTCCTAAAAAGTGACAAACGGGTTGCAGGAGCCTCAGCTAAGATACTCTACTTATTAGCTTTGTAACCTTGGACGAGCATCTTAACTTCTCTGGGCTGTTATAATGAAGAAATAGCTAATGAACCTTACCTGTAAAGCAGGGGCCTGCATTAGAGGACCTCTCAAGTCCTCTCCCAGATCTAAGATCCACGATTGTACGAATAGGGGCAAAATTAGAGGTTGCTTGATCTACTTGCAATATCCAGAAAGGCCACAAGATGTTGCTGTTACTCTACGAGAAAACCGTTGCCGACTCCATGGAAAGGCTCCACAATTCTGGCACAAGAAATTTGGGACTTTTTTTGTTGTTGAAATTGCAGAAAAGAAAAAAATTTCATTAGTACTTGCAACCTCAGGCAGAGGGTTTAAACTTTTAGTGACAAATCCTGGCAAAGTTACCCAGTGTTTAATGCAGGATTTTGGTTTTTAACTGAAGCACCAAAGAGGAGCTTATATGATGGAACGATGGAGACCCACTGTCTAACACTGAGGTGGCATCTTCACCCATGAGAACATCTACTAGACTTATTATATTTTAATAAATACACGGTATTTTATAAAGGGGATTTCCTATGCTCCCATAAGAACCGTTGAGATGATTTGTCAAAAAGGCTGGAAACAGTTTTGATTAGAACTCAGGTTTTCTGTATTGCAGAGGTGATTGCTTCAAGGACCAGACGACCAGGATGTGGGGGGCTTTGAGCAGAAAGGACACTCACCGAATTGAGACTGGGAGCAACTGTTAGGTTCAGACTGGTAAACCTGTCTTGGGTGAAGGTCTGTCAGACAAAAGGTGAAATTCTGGAGTGGGCGTGGTTAGGGATCTTGCTCCTTGTAGACTTTATTGGTGAGAAAAGAAAGTATCAATGCAGCTCGGCCTGAGGGGATGTGTCCTACCCGGCTGACAGTTTGAACAAGGCGGGATGAGGCAGAGGAGACTGGGGTGCTGACTTCTTGATGCCAGGAGAGGTGGGGCAGCTGGAAGGTGCTTGAGGAGGTTACACAGAAGGTGATGCCTGAGATCCCCTGGAAGATGGTCTGAGTGAGGATGAGGCATGGATGCCCTGAGCCTGGCCACTGGAGGACTTTCTGGGCACACACCAGCCTGTTATTACCCCCTGAGTATGGTCACCCCCAAAATAAACGCACTGCACGTTCTCGAACCCACGTGGGACCCACCTGTCTGGGCGCTACTCCTGCGGGGGCCAGGGAGCGTCTGACCCTTCCTGAGTGGGCGGTCAGCGAATCAGCCCCACAACGGATGTTCTGAATCGTCTGATGCTTCGAGGTGTTAGTTATTCCAGCGCTGCTCTCACTGGAGTAACGTTCAGAAAACTTTCAAATGAAAATAATTGTTTCCAATGTTATAAAAATAAGACTAAGTAGAGGGATTGTAACTCTTATAGAAATTGCTGATTAAGTAAAAACACGATTTCAAAACAGAATTAAAAGCAGAACGTTGATGACATAGTGTTTTGCTGAAACTCAGTTGCCACTCAGCATGGATGTGGGAACCAGCTGACGGGCACAAATCCTTTTGGGTCCGGCTGTAATGACAGTAACTCACCACTCTTGCCTACCCACGCTACTGAAGATCCTTATCTTAAACAGCAAGTCTGTGACATAAACTGGCCTGTGCGTGGCAGGAATACGTATTTGACTACTAAATGTGACTCCTTTCCTCTCTTATTAGCTCAGCTCCTGACAATTAAAGTAATACTGCCTGGTCCCAGCACTGGAACCAATGGCGGTACTGGACCCAAAGGTTGTCAGCTCGACATTGGAGGATAAGTTCAGGCCCATCTTATAAAGATTACTACTAACATTAAACACACACACACACACACACACACACACACACACAAAATAGAATGAAAACACTCCTGAAAAACACTGTTTTATTAAATTCTGTCCCCAGGACGAATTCCCTGGCATGGAGTTCTTAAGTGAAAGGATGTATTCAGGTTTTTGGCTCTTGTTACACTGTGCTAAGTGGACTTTGATACAGCGTTCTCTTTGACATGGTATTTCTCAGCTTGTCTCCAGCTTGTTTAACCCAGGAAAACAGGTGTTTTGGGTGCAGTGATACAAGTGCAAAAAACCACCGCTCATGTCAGGCTGCTGGCCTCTCTCAAACCCTGTCATTCCTCTGCCACATGCCTGACTGGCGTCTCCCCTCTGTCACGGTGAAACCAGCCTTTTCCTGGCTCCCAGGCGTCTGACCTCATTTCCTGCTGTGCTGCCTTGTTCTCCCAGTTTCTGAACACTGTGCCTGTCCAGCCTGGGCAGGGCTTGTCACATTCCTGCGATGCCTTCATTCCGGCATCTATGTGGCTAGCTTCTTCCCGCGTCCCCAACCATCCGATTGAAAACTGCAACCCCTGCCCCTTCTTCACCCCTTCCCACTCATCTTCTCAGCTTTGCGTTGTTCGTAACAGATGTCACCACCTAATAGTACACATAACTTACTTGTCTATGTCTTTATTTTTTGTCTCCCCCTTTAGAAGGTGTGCTCCCTGAGGGCAGTCTCATTCTATTTGGCACACTGAGACACATTCAGTGCCACACAGAGTGTCAGGCAAGAGTAGGTGCTCACTAAATGTTTGTCGAACGACTGAGTCAATGAGTGTCATGACTGGGGAGGCATCACGGCTGGCGATAGAGAGGGAATCCCAAGGGACAATGTAGCGTTTTGAGGCAAACCAACTTCAGAGGTTGGGAGCAGGCTGAGGGGTTCCTTGTCTCTCTTCCCCCGAATCTGGGATGCCTATGATTGGCTTTGACCAATAAAATGAGGCAGAAGTGGTGCCACACTGAATGGGCACATGGGTCCCCACCTTTTCTCCCGCCTGGGGGAGGTTTAAAGAAACACCTGTGAAAATGCCATTCAGGGGGGGTGCACATGCCTGCACATGTCATCTCAGCCCCTCTGGTGATTCTGACGTACAGCCGGGGTTGAGGACCTGCAGGAACCAGCAGGCCAATGGCATCTGCATGTAGGGTGGTCCTTGTTCTCTAAGTGACCCAGCCACCCCAAGTGCCCAGAGCCCAAGTCCGACAAGCCAATCCACCTCTCAGGGGCTCGGTTCTTCTATTTAGAGGGGGTTGTTTGAAGTAACGTGAGCCGGAATGGAATAAGGCCTGAGCAAGCACAAAGGTGTTAACCAAGCTGTTCTTTTAACAAGTTTATTGTATTTTTACAATAATAAAAATAAATTAGTCATACACAAAAATAGTTGTCATTTTTGCTGAAGACAGAACAGACTGTATTGACGCATATAATTCACCGAGTACCCTCCACCCCCTTAAACAATAACTTAACAGCATAGGGTGACATGGAGTCGATGGGTGTTCAGTGGGTGCCTTGCTCCTGTGCAGCCAGGTGACAGGGCGACACAGAGCTCCCACTGCAGCAGTCCCCAGCGGGGACCCCGGAGACGTGGTCAGAGCAGTAAATGCTACGCGTCCCTTTCTGGCCCCTCTGACCATGCGAGTAGACCCTGCCTCGTCCACGGCTCTACCCAAACCTTACTGCTGGGAATTCTAACGAAGGAGCCAAGACAGAGAAGAGATGAAAAAGACCCTTATTTTTCTTCTCCAAATGTTTGGGGATGAAGAGAGGCAGATTATACGAGCAAATACAATAGTTAAGATGGAAAGGTGGCAATCCAGACAGACCTGTTTCGGGTGCAATGTCGGGGGTAAAAGCCCCTGAACAAGTCAAAAAGCAGAGTAATTTACATTCAATCTTAAAATCCAAGGAGTTTGACTAATCAGAATACTAAATTGTAACTATGGACTTAGAATAACACATCGTGTAGCAACTTTCCAGGAAGCTGGGTTAGTAGGATCAAACGATTTCACACAAATGTAGACCGTGTATGTAAATAAATACCTATTAGGTCCCTTTTAAAATTAACACATTCTAAATAATAGAACTATTTTGGTGTAGTGACTCATTCTGCCAGTAGAGATCAGAATACACATTTTCCTATAAACATCTTGTATTTACAAAGAACAAATAATAAGTTACAGCAAAGTATATCCTTCTGTCAAACTGAATGCTGGGATCTGAGGGTCAAGGTGGGTGGAAATCAGTCCCGTAAAAGAATGTCTTGCCCCTCAGGGCGGCAAAGGGTCCAGCGTCTGGAAGATGCTGAGAAAGGTGGCTGAAGTTCCCATGCTGTCATGGTCGCTTTTCCTCAGCACGATGGGAGTCTCCCACTGCAACCCACTGAATAGGACTAGGTGTGTGGGATGGTTCAGGGTGGAGAGAATTGCTTTGCCCCAGCAAAAGTGCAGGAAAGCCAGGTGAGTCGAGAGAGAGATGGTATTAGGGGGTCCTAGTCTAGTTGAGGCTCTGCTCCCATCCAAGTGTGTGACCCTGGGCAGGGAACTAGCCATCAGGGCGTTTGTTTACTCATCTACAAAGCAAGACCAGACAGGGCAGCTCTGACCAATTTGCTAGTGGTTCTCTCCCGGCCACAGTTAGCTCAGGGGAGGGTGTAACACTGGGTTCAAAATGGCCGACACAGTGACGGGAAAGTCCTCATGCCCACACTTGCCATCCCAGACCTGGAGAATCACTTAAAGCTGTTCTACTTATGCAGTCACTAATGCCCAGGCTCGCAAAGGATCGTACAAGTCATGTTGCCACAGCTGGGTGCTTGAATCCCCTCTGCAACATCCCTGGCAAATGGCCGTTCAGCCTCTGCTGAGACCTCCAGTGACAGGTCAGTGACCACCGACCAGAGGGGCGTCTTCCGTCTGGATGCTCTAACTTGCGGAAAGCTGGTGCTTCTGCGAGAGTTAGAATCTATTCCCTGTCGCTTTTATCTCCTGGTCCTAGGATGGGTGTCCTGGTGCTATCCCAAGTCTCTTCTCAGGAAGTCCTTCCCACTGTTTCTGACAGCCTGCTCCCCTCCTCAGGGCGAGGCACTCAGCTGAATGCTACACACTCCCGATGTTCTTCTAGTTTCCCACAATCGCAGCACAGTGTGGTCCCTCACCAATGTTTTCCCCTCACGTAGCCTAAATGTGTTGCATCTTCTTCTGTTTTGGTGTTTCCACCCCAGTTTCCTGACTCACATTGAGCTTAGTCAGCTGAAACGCTTACATCTTCCCCACCTTACACTTGTATTTTTTTTTTTTTTTTTCAAACCCAAAGGTAAGACCTTACTTTGCTCCCTGGGTAATAGTCTCCCAGATCTTTTTGGATCCAGAAACCGCTACCCAAGCTATTAGCGCTCTAATTTCATTTCACCTACACATTTCATCAGGAAGGCATCTATCTTCCCACTTAAGACATATTAAAAATGTTTTCTATCTCTCAAATGTTGGCCTCCACCTGCCAAGCTCACGTAGGCTCCTTTGGGTTGATTATTGAGCCTGTTTTAAGGGAAGTCCTGTTTCTTTTTACCACTTCTATTTGTGTGTTCTTCCACATTAGAAAACTGATATTTAAACTCTGAAATGGCCATAGTTAAAAAAAAAAAAAGGTACTAGTAATATTAGTAATAACCTGGATTTCTCTCTGCCACACAACTTGATGAAAATAAATTACGTTTCTATTTCCCATGTTTCATCCCTCTGTAAGGCCATTTGTTTCAAAGGGAAAAAGAGTGTTGAATGCTAAATACTTTGAGCATAAGTAAGTGATACATATTCTAGGAAATGAAAAAGGAAAACTCAAAGAACCCTGGACCAGAGAAGTAAGGCAAAGGGACAGACGGGTACAGCTCTGAGAGCTCCTGTCACACTGCAGGTCCCTGAGGGTGGAGCCCCACTAGCTTGCCAGCAGAGGAATCAAACAGGACTTTCAGGAACCGAACTGAGTGGCAGGGCTTACAAGCTTTTTGTGCAGCGTCGTATTTTTCACGCTGTTCCTTTTCCATGGGGGAAAACGCAAGTCAGCGTGGGAATGGGAAGACCTGACTGCAGTAAATGGTCTTTGCTGAAGCTATAAGGGGCACAGTTTCCTTTTCCAATAACTGAAAGTGAAAAAGCAGTTTGTTTCTGTTTGGAGCTTTGTTGATGTTTGGGAGAAAAACATGTAACAGCTTAAATTCACCTAATGTTAAAATTCCGGCACAGGAAAAAAACAACAGTATCAAATGTAAATTTCAATTTTTGCATTATGGACATTAACGGGATAGGGAGAAAAATCAGGAGGAGGTGGCAGGTGATAGAAAGGAGAGGGTGAAATAATGGGGTGCAACAAGGGGAAGAAGACCTGGAGGGAGGGAGTCATCAAAACAGGAGCTTTCTTAGATTCCCTCCACAGGAAAGTTATCACTGGAAATACCAATGGGCTGTATCGTACGTGTTGTGCTAAGGACGAGGACGTTTAGATGCTGACACAAGAAGCTAGGAAATTAGTAAAAATTGGATCTCTACAACACGTAAGTTGAGAAAACCCGCTGTAGTAATTTATAACCTTTCCATAGATGAATGAATTCCAAGAATAGCTAAGCTAATTTTTTGGAAGAGAAAAAAGCCCCCTAGTTTAGGTGCTCCCCCCCACCCCCCCACGCTTGGTGGGCAGGGAACCTGGGCCTCTTTCTGCCTCCTTCTCTGCATGAGTTCCCTAAAATCAGGAGAAATGGGCTGCTTCTGGGAAGTGGTGGCTGGGGCTCTCCGGAAGAGAAGGACAGCCACAGAAAAGCCAAATAGAATTTTTGAAAGTTCAAGGGTAGTGGGAACCTAACGGAGTGTGTCAGACCAGGCAGGTGATACTGCTTCCCAAAGCTGCAAATGACCATTAAATTAGCAGATTTTTGGTTTAGAGGGCTCATGGGAGAAACTCAATTGCTAAGAACTAGGCTTTAAAAGAGAAACAGGCCCAGGACAATGGTAATAACAAGCTTACAATTTGTTTACCTGCTAGTTTTCTTAATGAGTGAAAGAAAAAAAATACATACATATATATATATATATATATATATTTTTTTTTTTTTTTCCCCTTCTTCTTTTCCTTCTTCTTAATTCATTTTTCAGATAGTTCACCTCTCACTGCGCATTGCATGCCCTTCCAGCCTCTGGAACCACAGAGTTAGATGCAGCGAATTCTGGACTGGCTGCATTAATGTAGATCTCAGTGCTCACCTCTGTTGGGGGGGTTGGGGAGGGTGGACATGGGTTGTAAGTCATGGGGGGAAGGGAAGGACTTGACGTCATAGAGAGAAATCCGTAAATCAAACCAGAAAGACCAAAGGGAGACTCTTTCTAACATAAACATAAGGGTTTTTTTTTTTTTAACTGAGATGGGTTGGTGAAGTCTTTCCACTGGGCAATGTGTGGTGAACAGCCTGGGGTGGGGATGGGGGGTGAGGGCTAGCTGAGGAAGGGATGGGAACACAAAACTCTGGAACTCTGCGACACCGAAGGCTCTGTGGCCAAAGGGACCCTGACTTGCCATTCCCAGGGAGGATGGAAGCAGAATTTCAGGCAATCACCTTGCTACCCAGTGGCTTTCTGGTCTCATGGGACATGAGGTTTCCTTTAAGGATGAGGTTTAACAAATCCTGCAGAATCCCCTGACAAGGATTTGTGACTGTTGGGGGAAGGGATAAGTAGAAACAGATTCCTGAAACTGATACAGCGGATGGTCTTGACCTTTGGCAGGATGGAAGAATTCGAAGACCTGGGCTTTGTTTGCTGATTGGGAAATCTCTCAGCCTCCTGGTCTGAAAGGAAGAGCAGCCTGCAGACCTGAGACGTCTGCACAGGCCTCGGGGTGAGGGTTCTGTGGTCAGATGGTTAGGGTCAGGACTCCGCTCTGCCACTGGACAGGTGAGTATACCTAGCAGGTGAATTATCAAAGTCCAATCTCAGTTTCCTAGTCAGTAAAATGGGGATAATGATTCATTCCCTGCCTCCCGTCCTGGGGCACTGTGAGCTGCTAATGAGTTAATACATGTGACTATACCTGTGAAACAATAAAGCACTATATGGACAGGAGATATCTGTGTCATAGGCAGGAGCACAGCCCAATGTCTTTCAGAACGAAGATAAGCACAGCCGGGCGGAGGTAACGGAGGGCTCCGTGGGGCCCTGGGGGCGGGGGGCTGCCCCCTCTGACTCTCCAGGGGCCCTGATATTGGAAAGGCCAGGGGCTCCGGGGCTGAGGGAGCACCCAGTCAGGGCCCAATCGCTGACGCAGAAAGTGCCAGCCCAAGAGTTGGCCGAGAGCCACCTGCACTCCCCACTGCTTGGTTTTCAGAGGGCACCGTTCCAGGTGCCAGGTTCCCCAAGGAGGGATCATCAGTTTATGGCGACGCTCAGAGGACAGCTGTGGCTCTGCTTGTTGGCACCACGTGTACACTTGACCGAAGGCGAGGGTGGTGACCGTGGTGACCAAGCCGACCGGCTGGGCCCTGGGCCGGGGAGCCCTGAGGAGCAGCAGCCAGGCGGCCCCCCTGCTCTCAGACTCCCTGCCCTGCCCGAGGGCTGCGGTGCAGGGGTGTTATCTGCTCCCCAGGAAGCCAGGGTGTCTGTTGGCCACACGAGTGCAGGAGGCACAGCAGGCAGTCTTGTAGTAGTTGTAGACGCACAGTCGCGCTTGCACCACCACGTTGCAGTTGTAGTACCTGTCCTTGCAGTTTTCATCTGCAGCGGAAGAGAACAAAAGCCTGAGCACAAGGGTCAGGGGCTGACGACTGCAGAGAGAAAGGGCGGGGCTGGGGCTCCTCATCAGCGTCCTGCTGTCTGTTACCCACAGGAAGGGGCCTGTGGAGATTGCCCTTCTTTCTCTTTCTTTAAACATAAGTTGAAGTCTCACCACTTTTACCCTAAGGATGACGAAACCAAATCTCTGAATGCATTGCCATTTTAATCAATCCACACCAAAGTTTACCTTTCGGTGGGTGGCTTGGACTGCCATCCCTGCTATAAACCTATCCTCCCAACAGTGCTTTGAGCCCTGAACTCCATGACCTTGCACAAGGTCACAGAGAGACCTAAATGGGCGTGGCATTTTTACACGAGAGAACTTTTTAACAGAGAGGAATCTTGACTCCAAGATAGGAATTCCTACTCACCGACTTCAGGAACACAGTCCTGAGGGTTACAAGATTCTTTCTCTTCTGGTTTCAGCTGAGGGTCACAGAGGTTACTTAGGGTCATGTCATCTGACAGGCAGCGCACTTCCCGGACCCGGAAGCCGCCCTGGCAGCTCTTGGAGCACTGGGGACAAAGAGAGAAAGGTAGGTTTCTTGGCAGCCCATTAGCGCAGCGTACTGGAGAGGGCCAATATCACAAAATTTCAAACATCTCCAGGAGGAGACAGAATAATCAAATTCCTATGCAACTATTAACCAGTTTCAACACCCATCAACTCGTGGCCAGTTATGTCCCACCTATACTCCACCCACGTCCACTCCTGGAATTATTTTGAAGCAAATCTAGACATCATATCATTTCTTCCATAATATTTCAGTTTTTCACTCTAAAACAAAAGGTCGCTATAAAACTACCACAATATCTAAGAATTAACAATACATAGTTCTTACTATTTTAAAATATATAGTCAATGTTCTTATTTCCACTTGTGAATCTCACAGATTTTTAAAATATCATTTTTAAAAATCAGGATTCACATCAGGTCTGCGCTTTGCCGTTGGTTGATATGCTTTTCGTGACTCTTTTAATCCATAGGTCCCCCTCTTCTGTTCTCTCCCCTTGAACTTGAGGTGTTGGAGGAACTGAGTCATTTGTCCTGCAGTTTCCCACAGTCAGGGCTTTGCTGACGGCATTGCCATGGCACATATCAACTGCACCCCCAGTTTAACAAGCTCCTCTGTCTTCTGTAGTCCCTATGAATTGGAAGTTGGCCCTAGAAGAGGACTTCAACAGGTACAGGTTTGACTTTTTGTGGTGAGACTACTTCATAGGATGTGTCTCTTTCGGGGATGCCAGCAGTGCAAAGCCCAGACCCTTTGGTTCATGCGGGGTTGGGAAGTGGTGATAATATTCTATCATCTCTTCTTCTATTCGCTGGGAATCTCTTCTAAAGCATCCCCTCCCCCATATATTTACTCTTGGTTACCTAGTGGTACAGCTTGCTCATTAGGAAAGTCGGACTGAATGCTTGATTATTTTATTTATCAGTGTTTAGAATAATGAGTTGGTTCCCCTAACATCCTCCAATGGTGACCTATTGGTTTTTTATTATTATTATAAACTTGTAGTTGATGGATTTAACATGTATGATGTGTTTCATTGAGTCTACGGTAGTTAATACTTTAGTGATGCTCACTGACGCCCTATTGATCGGCAGCAGAAGCCTGTTCTTGGGTCCTGAGGTCATAAACCCAGTTGTCTTTGAGAACTTCCTGTTGCCTGGTACAGAAAGATATTCCAATCTGATTTACACATATATGGTCCCAGATCTGTAATCAGCCATTTTCTCAGAGTTCCTGCTTCCTGTCAGAGGAGAGTGGTGTTTTGAAACCACATCTGGCTGATAGGTATGTTCATTGTTACTTGGTTGGTCGTTGTTTCTAGGCTCTTCCAGTAGATACAACTAGGAGAGTAAAATAAGTTACTTTATGAGTTCATAGGGATACTTCTAATTCAAATTCAGGATAACAGGATTTTCACTTAAACCTCTCTTTTTTAGCTGTATCTTTTTTCTCCTCAGTTGAGAAGCCTATTATTCGATGCTGGGGATAACAGGGTTACACTCTCATATTATCATGCCTGCTATTGTATATAATTATTATCATAGCATCAAAAAGTATATTGTTTACTTTATCCCACATTACACACCCAACCATCTCAGAATAGAGTACAGTACCATCACTAAAAATGTGATTATTGCAAACAATGTAAACATTTTTCTGCAGTTCTTTTGTTCTTAGGGATGGACAGTCAAATTCCTGTGTTTTAAAGCCACAGGCAATAGTGCTTATGCCACCAGCATGATATACATTTAGGTTAATTTGTTTCATTTTCCATTTTTAGGGATTGGTTTTTTTAAAAAATTAATTTTATTTTATAATTATATAACATGTTTACTTAGTTCTAACCTCAAATTTATAAAACAAGGCATATTCAGGCATCTAGCTTTCATTACTGTGTACCTTCCGTCACTGCTCTGCTATCATCATTTCCATAAAAGTTTCATCACACACAATAAATCCCCTTCTCTGTCCCTTTGCAGTGAGAGTCACCCTACCCCTGTCTCTGTCCCTAGAGTTTTGCCTTTTACAGAATATTATGTAAATGGAGTCATACAATGTATAGCTTTTGGGGTCTTTCTTTCATTTAGCAAAATGCACGTGACGTTCATCCATGTTGTTTAGGTACCAACAGCCCATTCATGTTTGTTGCTGAGTACTACTGTGTGGTTTGGGGGCTCTACACCAACTCTGAGGGACATCTGGGTTGTATCCAGCCAGGTGTTTTTGGAGTTTGTCTCCTTTGAGGTGGCCTGGTGAACCCGGCCCTTTCTGGACTCTCCAAACCAAATGGTAAAAGAAAATAGTGATCTGTTCTTGTGTTCTCAAGGGTCTTGGCCAACATCAGAATAATTTAGTTCCATTTCCCAGAAGTTGACAAAACCCCCCTGACACTGAACTGCTCCTTCGTCCCCATTTGCCCTGAGGTGTGGCTCACCACATGCCCAATGGCCGTTATCACTAGAGCCGACTCGTAATGTTTGGAAACAGAATTCTCAGCTTTTATTCATATATCTTATAAAGATCTTGAGAAAGGCTTTGGCCCCTAGTCTGGGCTCACCTACAACCACTGCTTGAAGACGTTTAGTGACACAAAGCAGAATGAATCTCGCCCCTGTGGGTCCAACACATGTTAAACAGTCATTAGGAATGATGCTCTGAGGATGCTTTCTGTTTTAGGAAGTTCCTTGAAAATAAACTCTTATACTTGAAAAAAAAAAAAACCCACAAAAAAACCAAACAACATTTTATCACTATTTCCATCCTTTTCCTTTTCATTCCTTAATTAAGTCTTCCATTCTGTCTCCTGCTCTCTGTCTCTCTTCATTTACATAATACCCTCCATCCTTACAGAAAGGATTTGAGATGACTTAAGAAATGCTTGGAGGGCTACAAGATAAAAAACAAAAATAAGAACAAAAACACGAGGGTAAAAAGAAGATAAAAATAAGAACTATCTTTTTTGTAAGGTCGGATAAATTCTCTGTTTGAGATACGCCACAATTTTGGCTGAGGGTCCTAGCAGCCAATTCAAAGAGAGAAATAGGAACAGTCCCATAGTGGTCCATATTGTCTATATGATTTAAAGAAAGTGTACGTACACACACACACACACACACACACACACACACACTGAGGGCTGACTGGCGTGGGTTTCACACTGGTACTGAGACCCACGGAAATTCTTTGAGTTTTCAGTGGGTTTTAGAATTTCAGTGGGTTTTATAACATGATCACTCTGTGATGTAGTTTCTCAGCAGCATCATTGAATCCCTTCAGCCATCCATCCTCTAGGCAGTACTTCTCAAAATGTGGCCCAAGGATACCTGCATCCAACTCACCTAAAGAGCTTGTTCAAAACGCAAACTGCTTGGCCAGGTGGACTTGGAACTGGTCTTTTCAGACGAGATCTCAGCTAATTACCCTGCACTCTGAAACCTGAGTGTCACTGCTGTATGGCCTCCAAGGTTTAGAGATCACGACTGTCTCAGCCTCAGGCTCCACTCACGGGTACGCTGACCCAGGGGTGCCCCGCCAGTGACCAGCTGGAGTAGATTACTGCAGGGAATCTACCTGAAGGCTGAGCCCTGTGCCTGGCACCTAGCAGTGCCCAGGCATGTCTATGGGAGACAAACAATGTATGAATACCGTCTCTCTCAAGAGCACCCCGACTCACCATGCTCCATTCTGTGTTAAACCATTTGGCCCCGCAAGGCTTCAGGTGGCAGGACTGCTGGCTGGGGGGTCTCTCCAGGAAGGAACAGTCGTAAGGGTCCAGCACTTCGAACGTGTCCGCGTTCTTCCTAACGCAAATCACCTCCCTCTGTTGGGTTCCGCTCCCACACTCGATGGAACACTGGGGAAAGAGGCAGAGAAAGATGGTGTCATATGATGGAAAGGAGATAAGAGCTACTGTCCATCAAGGGATGTTTGCGAGTGCTTTCTGTCATCAATTCAGTGAGGAAGAGCCCAAGGGCACTAGGACATGTTTCTAGAGAAGTTGCCCACAAATTCCAATTTTCCTAACAGTTCTACATCTGGAATGGAGAGTGGGTGCCCTGAGTTACCACAGTTTCCGGCTGCTGGCTGCTGAGACCCTGATGCCCTCTGTGCTGAGAGTGGAAAAGTGCCCCCTTGAGACGCCCTGACAGGACACACCAGCCAGTCAAGTTGCTGGTTTCTGTCCAGTAGCCTCTGACACCTCTCACTGTAAAACAGTGAACTAACATTCTGGTTTATCTGGTGGTTCCTTAGTGGGTGGACACTGGTAATGAATTAATCTCCCAGAACCTGCACAACTGCACATGAGGGCTAAGTTAAAATTCTTTGGGACGTACAAAGCTGAGAAGAACATTCCAGACTTGGGACAATGTCCCTCATGATTAAGTCTCCCCTCCTAATGAGGTGGCCAGCAGGAAGCCTTTCACCATGGAGCCCAATTCCCTCACTTCCTAACTTGGTGCCGAAGTTTGTTGGGGTGTGTTGTCCGCAGCGGCCAGTCAGGTAACTACACATGTTGGTGCATTGTGTTAGTTTATGGGAATACGATGCGTGTAACTGCTCGTAAATCTATTACTTTGTAAAATGTTTTTTGTTCAAGTTCGGTTTACTTACTATTCTTGGTTAAAAAATTTACAAGCTGTGATCTATCTACTTTTAGAGACATTAAAGAATCCACTACCTTTATGGAAAGCCTGTAACAATGCTTATAGCTGGAATTCTTAATATCAGCCTTGCTTCTGTAGGTAGACACGTGGTCAAATAAAACCAGGGGAAAAACCCACGTCTCTACAAAAAAACAAAAAAAACCCAAAACAGACCCCAAGCCAACAGACTATGAATTAGCCCCACAGGGCATAATAACCATCACCATCAGTAATTCCCACTCCTTTTCTACCATTTTCTAGACATCCAGAATATCTTCTTAGTTTTTTTCCTATTTTCTTCCATGTTGATTAGTTAATTTATTTATTTGAGCTGGAGGTTGAGTCCCACCCCAGCCTCCCAGGCAGACTGTATTTTACCTGTGTGGTTTGTACAGTGTGTATTATGATGTCTCTGACATGGGTTTTCCCTGGAGATGATCTTTCTCATTGGTCTAACATCGTATAACAATGCACGCCATAGTGTGTGAGTTGCTTATTGATTGGGTGTACATACACGTTTTGTCCTTTTTCTTTAAGTGCTGCCAACAAGGAAGGAATCGGAGGCAGCAGGGCAGCAACAGGCTGCCAGGCAAAGGAGGGGAGAGGGTGTGTGTCACAGGGCCGGGGTCAGCAGGAGTAGAACGTGGGACTGAAGTCAGGAGAACGGAAACTAGTCTAGACGTCGTCAGTAAATAGTCCTGTGTCTTTGGCCAAGACATAGCACTTTCCCAGGTCTCTACGGTCTCACCTGTGAAGTGGGTGTGGAAACCTGCTTTGAAAGGCCCCTGACTGCTCGGAGGAGCTGTCTGTACCAAGTAGTTGGCAGAACAGCAGACTGTAAACCTTAACCAAAATCTGAAGTCATTTTATGCTGTTTGGAAAGTCCTTGAAGACATTAGGAATTAAGGAAGAAGGAGCACCTCTTGCCGCCTTCTCCTACCCTAAATGCCCAGAAACGGCAGAACACGTGTGTCTGGGAACTAGTGAATGGATGTGTATGTGGGTGTATTGTGTGTGCATAAGATGGTATTTGAAACAGGAGAGGGTACTCATCCTTGGGCAACCAGAAATTATGGGCAATCTCTGAATGGTGAAAGACAGATGAGACTAAACTGAAGGAGAAAATCGTAGTCCAATGTGAACGTGAAGGAGGACCGCTAGCCAGGAGGAAGCAGCTCCAGTGCTTCAGGAGAGGGCGCATGGGGACGTGAGTGGCAGGAGGGAGGCCTCGGGACAATGAGAGAGTGGCCAGCTAAGGTACTGACCAGGAGCCTGACTGTGCCAAGGAAGAAGCAAAGGCATCTGCCCCAACTGGGAGCATTCACGTCCAAGGGCAAAGTGAAGACATTTTCACATATTCAAGGGCTCAGAAAACTTATGGCTTATGGATCTTATTAGAAAGACTTACTGGGTTACGGTCTCTAACAAAACAAATAAGAAACAGGAAGAAGACACAGGATATAAGAGCAGAAGTTGGCAAAGACACCAGTAAACGCTATTGTTAATAATGGATGTGGGGTTTCCTTTGGGCTGATGAAAATGTTCTGGAATTAGAGGTGACGGTTGCACAGCCTTGTGGATATACAAAGAAACCACTGATTGTGCACTTTAAGAGGGTGGATTTTATGGTATGTGAATTATATTTCAACAAAAATAACCTTTGGAGGGGAGGGGGCTGTATTAAAATATAAATTAGTGTTTTCTACAAAATTAATTAACATTAATATGGAGCTATATTCAGGTGACTTCAACATCTTTTTGGAGGTATTATAGATTGAGAGACTGGAGGTAAATAAAACGGGACTTCAGGCTTCTATTTTCTTTCAGGGGCTTCTTTTTCCTTCAGTTTATGTTTGGAAAAGCTGATAACTGATAACTGGTAACCTGATCTGTTAGAAACATAACATTTTAAAACTCTGTGCTAAATCTTTTTCTCTTCTGTTGTCACTAGACGAATAAAAATAGGATTTATAACTTCCAAAATGTTAGAGGAAAAAAATGGAATTCAGGAAGCCTAACCAGTACAAATATGTAGAAAGGAAAGAGGACACAAAAGCCCAAGAAAGCATGGCAATAGAAAACTAAATAGAAAACAAAATAAAATGGAAGGAGAAAGTCCAAACATAAGTGATTACAATGAATGTAAATGGTTAAAATTTAACTCTTTAAAAATAGAGATTTGCAGGTTGGGTAAAAATAAAGACAAAAATAGTCCTGCATACAAAAGACATATCTTAAAAATTACATAAGACATTGACAAAGGTATAGCAGGTGAAAATCAATAATGATAAATAAGATAGAGTAATACAAATATTAGATAAAATGTAATTCATAGAGAAAATAATAGAAGACAAAACTGATATTTAACAGGACGAATGCTTCCACTGAGAGGTGATAACCATTCTACATGTTTCCATACTTAAAGCATTCCTGCAGCTGTATGTTGGTGGATCACTGTTCCAAGGCTAGGTGAGAGAGTAGAGGTGTCTGCTCAGATGCCAGGGAGAATAAATATGATCCAGACACACGGGCAGACAAGAGGGCTGTTCCCCAGGACCAGAGGCTGTGAAAGACCCCTCAGAACTAAGACAATCTAAGGGTGAAATAAACCCAGAATTGACAGGGAAGAAAGGAAACATCTGGGCATGAATACTAGACTTGGCGGGATACCTTATGAATAAGAGTTGGGCTACTCTGCCTCCAGAGAGGAAAAGACTCCCTAAGTTCTCTAGGTCTCGTTCTCTTGGGCCGGCTTTCTCTGCAAGCCACAGTATGGCCACTGCTGGCTCCTGTACTCACAGTTTCCCAGGGAATCTCTTCCCTGAAGTCCGTAAAATCCCAGGGGAGGCCTCTGTCTGGCTTGGCTTAGGTCACATGTCCATCCCGGACTAGTCACAATGACCAGGCTGGTGGGGTGTTCAAGGTGCCAACTTTCATTCAACCCACGTGGCAGGAAGGAACATTTATTTTTACATTCTGAAGTCAGTTAATGTTTAAGACTTGCCTTTCAATAAATAAGCATTCTCTATTTCATTTTCTTTGGGGGATAATGTCAAATTCCCAGGGCAGGGAGGTGACAGTAGGCTCTGACATCGAGAACCAAAACTCAGTTCACATTCAATTATATTCTGACCCTTTTGGACAACAGGGAAATCAGTCCATGTTTCTAATCTTAGCAGAAATAAGGTCTGCCTTCAGCAGGATTCACCCCACTCAGCTCTCTGAGCACAGGTCTAGAGTCAATAAGAGGCCCACAAGCCAAGACCCAGCATCCTGCTCCCCTCCCCTCTTCTGAGATCGGGAGGCATGCGAGTTGAAGTGCACCCTTATTTTCACTGTGTGTGAACACTGTTATGATCTGATATTACACTTTTACACTCTTCCCTTTGCCTCAGTTTCCTTGGATATCTGCCATCCCACATACGAGGTCTGACAATTAAGTTTGCGATCTTGTTGCAGCCCTGTCGCTGACCTTTTCTGATATCAGAGGGATTATTCATTATGAATTTGTACCAACTGGACAAACAGTTAAACAAGTTTACTATCTGTAAGTGCTGAAAAGGCTGCATGAAAAAGTTAGACGACCTGAGCTTTTCACCAACAATTCATGGCTCTTGCATCACGACAATGCACCAGCTCACACAGCACTGTCTGTGAGGGAGTTTTTAGCCAGTAAACAAATAACTGTATTGGAACACCCTCCCTACTCACCTGATCTAGCCCCCAATAACTTCTTTCTTTACCTGAAGATAAAGGAAATAATAAAAGGAATACATTTTGATGATATTCAGGACATCAAAGGTAATACGACAACAGCTCTGATAGCCATTCCAGAAAAAGAGTTCCAAAATTGCTTTGAAGGGTGGACTAGGCACTGGTGTCGGTGCATAGCTTCCGAAGGGGAGTACTTCAAAGGTGACCATAGTGATATTCAGCAGTGAGGTAGGTAGCACTTTTTCTAAGGTGAGTTCTCGAACTTAATTGTCAGACCACTTCTGAATTATCTTTGGGATTTAGGTCTTAGGTGCTTTATTACCAAAGAAGAGATAGAAACAGCTTGCAGGAAAAATAATAAACATGGAGAAAAAGGAACTTACACTTATTAAGTATACCCCATGTCCCAAGCAATGGGTAACCCCACATGTACAGCAACTCATGAAAAGTCAAGGAAGTTGGTGTTACTATCACGTTTGGATGACCAAACAAGCTCAGAGAAGTTAAATTAGTTGCCCCAAGTCAGAGAAGTAAGGAGCAGTAGAGCTGGGACCAGTTATTAAGCATGTATATCTCTGATATCCACCGAGCTACCATGGCACATATTTGAATTTTCTTTCTTTTTTAATTTTCTATATTTTACAGTTTGTATTATAAAACATTAAAGGAAATTTGAGAAGAAAACATTTCCCCAAGTTGCTTATATAAAAAACACTACACTTTGAAGTGGTTGAGATCATAGGTTCATAGTTTTCATATTGTTTTTCACTTGCCCTTATATTATATGTACGTTCCATGTCTTCCTAATTGTCACTGTTCTTGTTACATAATATTTTAATGAGTTGTGATATACCATAATATCCCTCACCGCCCTGCTGTCATGAACATCTCTGTTGAAAGCCTTTTTTCTTCTGTTAATTATTTCCTTAAAATGAATCCCCAGGAGTGGGGTGACTGGGTTAGGGCAAACGAACATTTTAATGGTTCTTGACTTTTCTTGCCAAATTACGTTCCAAAGGGTTGTATCAATTTACAAGTCCACTTTTTTCAGGGTCTGTGTTTAAAGCTAGTTAAAAGAAATTAAATTCTATATGGAGCCAGAGGTCCTGATAATGTGTATAAATCATGACCATCAGCCAAAACGTCCTTGGAGAACCAGCAGCCCTGGGAGCCAAATGGTAAGTGGCCCAAGAACTCAAAATACTGATGGTAATCATGATGAGAATAAGAGGGACTGATGTTTTCCACATTTTCTTAGGGGGTTCATGTTCAATGTTGGAACAGCGAGGACAAAAATTGGTCAATTAAGTCACGCTATTAAAGTATTCAGTATTATCTGTTCTTTATAATGAACAACCTCAACTGTTTCTATTTCTGCCTCTTTTCTCCCAAGCTTTAATGAGGTATACTTGACAAATAAAATTGTAATATATTTAAATTGATCACTCGATATACGTGAAAGGATGCTTACCACTGAGTTAAGCATACTTACCTCTTTTTTTTTTTTTCTGGTGTCAACACTTAAGTTCTACACTCTCAGCAAATTTCAGTTCTGCAATAGTGTTATTAACTACAGTCACCGTGCTGTACAGTAGATCTTCAGATCTTATTCATCTTATAACTGGAAGTCTTACCAACCTCTCCTCACTTCCCCCACTCCCAGCCTCTGGAAACCACTATTTTACTCTCTGTCTATGAGTTTGGCTTTTTTAGATTCCACATATAATTGATGCAATGCATTATTTGTCTTTCTCTGGCTTATTTCATTTAGCATAATACCCTCTAAACTCATCCATGTTGTTGCAAATGGCAGGATTTCCTTTTTTAAAAATATTTATATCATAGCATTTTTTTATTAGTTTCAGGTGCACAAGACAAAGTAATACTTAGACGTTTATCATTTATATCCCTCACACTGTGTGAATCCCCCTCCCCCATCCACTACCCCTATGACATTGCACAGAGCCATTGCATTTCCACTGTCTCTATTCCTAATGCTGTGCTCCGCATTGATGTACAGCATTAGGAATAGAGACAGTAGAAGTGTAATGGCTTTCCAAAGGGTTGTATCAATTCACAAGGACAAGGCAGTCCTTATATTTGGTATTTATAAATATATATATATATTCCTTATATTTGGTAGTTATATATATATTTATATTTATATATATATAAAATTATAGTTGACATTCATTATTGTTCAGCTTCAGGTATACAGTGCAGCGATGAGGCATCTACATCATCCCTGAGGTGGTCTCCCAAATGGGACACGTGTCCATCGAATACCCTACAAAATCTTTACAACACTATTGATTATGTTCCCCAAATTAATTTTCAAAACCCCATGGCCATCTTGTGGTTACCGACTGTTTTCTAATCCCCTCACCTTCCCCCTTATCCCCACCCCCCGCCCCTCTAGCAACCCTCAGTTTTTCCTCTATGTCTCCAAAACTGTTTCTGATTAGTTCATTCACTTATTCTTTTCTTTAGATTCCACATATAAGTGAGATCATATGGTATTTGTCTTTCTCTGTCTGACTTATTTCACTTAACATAATGTTCTCTAGGTCCATCCATGTTGTTGCAAATGGTAAGATTTCTATCTTCTTTATGGCTGCGTAATACTCCATTGTATAAATGTACCACAGTTTTTTTCTTTTTTTTTCCCCTTTTTTTAAGGTTTTATTGGGGAAGGGGAACAGGACTTTATTGGGGAACAGTGTGTACTTCCAGGCCTTTTTTCCAAGTCAAGTTGTTGTCCTTTCAATCTTAGCTGTGGAGGGTGCCGTTCAGCTTCAAGTTGTTGTCCTTTCAGTCTTAGTTGTGGAGGGCGCAGCTCAGCTTCAGGTCCAGTTGCCATTGCTAGTTGCAGGGGGCGCAGCCCACCATCCCTTGCAGGAGTCGAACCGGCAATCTTGTGGTTGAGAGGACGCGTTCTAACCAAGTGAGCCATCCGGGAGCTCAGTGGCAGCTCAGCTCAAGGTGTCGTGTTCAATCTTAGTTGCAGGGGGCGCTGCCCACCATCCCTTGCGGGACTCGAGGAATTGAACTGGCAACCTTGTGGTTGAGAGCCCACTGGCCCATGTGGGAATCAAACCAGCAGCCTTCGGAGTTAGGAGCATGGAGCTCTAACTGCCTGAGCCACTGGGCCGGCCCTGTACCACAGTTTCTTAATCCAGTCATCTACCGATGGGCATTTCGGTTGTTTCCATGTCTTGGCTACTGTGTATAGTGCTGCAATAAACATAGGAGTGCATAAAGATTTTTGAATTGGAGTTTTGAATTTCTCCAGATAGATACCTAGGAGTGGAATTGCTGGATCATAAGGTAGTACCATTTTCAGATTTTTGAGATACCTCCATACTGTTTTCCATAGTGGCTGCACCAATCTGCAATCCCACCAACAGTGCACAAGCATTCCCTTTTCTCCACATCCGCGCCAGTACTTGCTGTTTGTTGATTTATTGATGATAGCCATTTTGACTTGGGTGAGGTGGTATCTCATTGTGGTTTTTATTTGCATTTCTCTGATGGTTATTGAGGTTGAGCATTTCTTCATATGTCTGTTTGCCATCTGTATGTCCTTTTTAGAAAAATGTCTCTTCATGTCCTCTGCCCATTTTTCAATTGGGTTGTTTGTTTTTTTGGAGTTGAGTTGAGTGAGTTTTTTATAAATTTGTGATATTAACCCCATATCAAATATATCATTGGCAAATATCTTTTCCCATTCAGTAGGATCCCTTTTTGTTTTATTGATGGTTTCCTTTGCTGTGAAAAAACTTTTTAGTTTGATGTAATCCCACATGTTTATTTTTTCTCTTACTTCCCTTGCCCGAGGGGATATATCAATAAAAATCTTACTCCGGGTAATGTCTGTGAAGTTTCTTCCTATATTGTCTTCTAGGAATTTTATGGTTTCAGATCTTACATTTAAATCTTTAAGCTATTTTGAATTTCTTTTTGTATATGGTGTAAGGAGGTGGTCCAGCTTCATTTTTTTGCATGTGTCTGTCTAGGTTTCCCAGCACCATTTATTGAATAGACTGTCTTTACCCCACTGTACATTCTTGCTTCCATTGTCATAGATTAAATGGCCATATAGGCATGGATTTATTTCTGGACTCTCTATTCTGTTCCATTGATCTATGTGTCTGTTTTTATGCCAGTACCATGCTGTTTTGATTACTGTAGCCTTGTAGTATAATTTGATGTCAGGTATTGTTATACCTCCCACTTTGTTCTTATTTCTCAAGATTGCTGAGGTTATCTGGGTCTTTTATGGTGCCATATAAGTTTTAGGATTATATGTTCTATTTCTGTGAAAAACGTCGTTGGTAGTTTGATAGGAATTGTGTTGAATATGTATATTGCCTTAGGCAGTATGGACATTTTAACTATATTAATTCTTCCTATCCATGGACATGGTATGTGTTTCCATCTATTTGTATCTTCTTTCATTTCTTTCTTCAGTGTCTTATAATTTTCTGAGTACAGATCTTTTACTTCTTTGGTTAAATTTATTCCCAGGTATTTTATAGTCTTTGGAGCAATTGTAAATGGGATTGCTTTTTTAATTTCTCCTTCTAATGTTTTATTATTGGTATATACAAATGCAACTGATTTCTGAATATTAATTTTGTATCCTGCTACTTTACTAAATTCATCTATCAGCTCTAATAGTTTCTTGGTGGAGTCTTTAGGGTTCTCTAAATATAGTATCATATCATCTGCATATAATGACAATTTTACTTCCTCCTTACCGATTTGGATGCCTTTTATTTCTTTTCCTTGTCTGATTGCTGTGGCTAGAACTTCCAGCACTATGTTGAATAGAAGTGGAGAAAGTGGGCAACCTTGCCTTGTTCCTGATCTTAAGGGGAATGGTTTTAGCTTTTCCCCATTGAGTATGATGTTAGCTGTGGGTTTATCATATATGGCCTTTATTATGTTGAGATATGATCCCTCTATTCCCACTTTCTTAAGGGTTTTTATCATAAATGGCTGCTGGATTTTATCAAATGCTTTTTCTGCATCTATTGATATGATCATGTGATTTTTATTTTTCATTTTATTAATGTGGTGTATCACATTAATTGATTTGCGGATATTGAACCACCCTTGCATACCAGGGATGAATCCCACTTGATCATGGTGTATGATCTTTTTAATGTATTGCTGAATTCTGTTTGCTAATATTTTGTTGAGGATTTTTGCATCTATGTTCATTAGCGATATTGGCCTGTAGTTTTCTTTTTTTGTGGTGTCTTTGTCTGATTTTGGGATCAGGGTGATAGTGGCTTCGTAAAAAGTGTTTGGGAGTTTTCCCTCCTTCTGGATTTTTTGGAAGAGCTTGAGGAGAATAGGTGATAATTCTTTTTTGAACATTTTGTAAAATTCACCTGTAAAGCCATCTGGTCCAGGGCTTTTGTTTTTGTTGGGAGATTGTTGATTACTGATTCAATTTCCCTGGTGGTAATCAGTCTATTCAGGTTTTCTGTTTCTTCTTGAGTTAGCCTTGGAAAGTTGTACGCCTCTAGAAAATTGTCCATTTCTTCCAGATTGTCAAATTTGTTGGCATATAGTTGCTCATAGTAATTTCTTAAAATTTTTTATATTTCTGAGGTGTCTGTTGTCACTTCTCCTCTTTCATTTCTGATTTTATTAATTTGGGTCCTCTCTCTTTTTTAATGAGTCTGGATAAAGGTTTGTCAATTTTGTTTATCTTCTCTAAGAACCAACTCTTGGATTCCTTGATCTTTTGTATTGTTTCTCTGGTTTCTATTTCATTTATTTCCGCTCTGTTCTTTATTATCTCCTTCCTTGTACTCCCTTTGGGCTTATTTTGCTGTTCTTTTTCCAGATCCCTGAAGTGTGAAGATAAACTGTTGATTAGTGATGCTTCTTGTTTCTTTAGGTAGGCCTGCAATGCTATGAATTTCCCTCTTAGGACTGCTTTCGCAGCATCCCATAGATTTTGGGTCATCGTATTTTCATTTTCGTTTGTCTCAAGATATCTTTTGATTTCTTCCTTGATCTCCTGCTTGATCCATTCATTATTTAGTGACATGTCATTCAGCCTCCATGAATTTGTGTGTCTTCCAGTTTTTTTCCCTGTAGTTCATTTCTAATTTCATAGCACTGTGGTCAGAGAAGACAATTGGTATGATTTCAATTTTCTTAAATTTATCAAGACTTGTTTTGTGGCCTAACATATGCTCTATTTTGGAAAATGTCCCATGTGTGCTTGAGAAGAATGTGTATTCTGCAGGTTTGGGGTGAAATGCTCTGAAAATAGCGATTAAATCCAAGTGGTCCAATGTGTCATTTAAGGCTGTTGTTTCCATATTGATTTTCTGTCTGGAAGACCTGTCCCTTGTTGTCAGAAGTGTGTTGAAGTCCCCTACTATGATACTGTTACTGTTGATCTCTGTCTCTATGTCAGTCAATATCTGTTTTATATATTTAGGTGCTCCTATGTTGGGTGCATAGATGTTTGCTAGGGTTATGTCCTCTTGTCGGATCGATCCCTTTATTATTATATAGTGCCCATCTTTGTTAATATGTTCTTCATTTTAAACTCTATTTTGTCAGATATAAGTATTGCAACTCCAGCTTTTTTCTCATTCCCATTTGCATGAAATATCTTACTCCAACCCTTCACTTTCAGCCTGTGTGTGTCTTTTGATCTGAGGTGAGTCTCTTGTATACAGCATATACAAGGGTCTTGCTTTCTTATCCACTCAGCCACCCTATGTCTCTTGATTGGAGCATTTAATCCATTTACATTTAAAGTGATTATTGATAGGTACATAGTTATTGCCATTTTTAAATTTGTAGTTAGATTGTTTTCATCTTTCTTCTATTTACAGAAGTCCTTTTAGTATTTCTTGCAATGCTGGCTTGGTGGTAATAAATTCCTTTAGCTTATTCTTTTCTGGGAAGCTCTTTATCTCTCCATCAACTTTAAATGATAGCCTTGCTGGATAAAGCAATCTAGGTTGTAGGCCTTTGTTTTCCATCACTTTGAGTATCTCCTGCCACTCCCTCCTGGCCTTCAATGTTTCTGCAGAAAAGTCATTTGATAGTCTTATGGGAGTTCCCTTGTATGTAACCCTCTGTCTTTCTCTTGCTGCTTTTAGGATTCTCTCTTTGTCTTTAACCTTTGCCATTTTAACTATAATGTGTCTTGGTGTGGACCTGTTTGGGTTTATCCTGGTTGGAACTCTCTGCACTTCCTGGGCTTGTATGTTGGTTTCCTTCATCAGGTTAGGGAAGTTTTCAGACATTATTACTTCAAATATGTTCTCAATCCCTTGTTTCTTCTCTTCACCTTCTGGTATTCCTATGATGCGCATGTTGTTGCGCTTGATGTTATCCCATAGGTCTCTTAAACCATCTTCATTGTTTTTTATTCTTTTTTCTTTCTGTTGTTCTGTTTGGGTGATCTCTGCTAACTTGTCTTCTAAGTCGCTGATTCGATCCTCTGCTTCATCTAACCTGCTGTTAATTCCTTCAAGTGAGTTCTGTATTTCTGTAATTGTGTTCTTTAGTTCTAGCTGGTTGTTTGTTATGATTTCTACATCCTTGTTTATGTCATCTCTCTAATCTCTTTAAACATTCTTATCATCAGTGTTCTGAGCTCTGTCTCTGATAGGTTGGTTACCTCTGTTTCATTTGGTTCCATTTCTGGAGGTTTCCTCTGTTCTTTTATTTGGGACATGTTTCTTTGTTTCCCCATTCTGGCTGACTCTCTGTGTTTGCTTTGATGTATCAGGTAGATCCCCTAGAGTTCTTAGTTCTTGCTGGGTTATCTTATGTAGTATGTGTCCTTTATATATGACTTGCATTACTTCTTTCTTCTCCTCTGCGTGTGCTCCAAAGGTGACTCTTGTGTTGTGTATATCGTCCTGTTAAAGAAGATCTTTAATTGCTTTTCGCTTGTGAGTCGGTGGGATTAACTCCTAGGCTGACTAGCTGTGAGACTTGGCTCTGCCCACAGCAGGGTGTTCTGCTGTGTGAGGGTTGACCGCTCAAATGAGGCTTGGCCCCTATGGCCTCTTGTGCCTGTAGAGAATTCCCTCTGGGTGTGTCACTTGCAGGTCAAACCCAGTAGTACTCTGGTTTGGTCTGGATTTGGCCTCTGGATATGTTGAATCTTGTGCCTCTTAAGCTGGGCCCTTGTAGGGCAATTTCAGAACAAAGCAGATCACCAAGCACAACAACAACAGCAACAACAACAACAAAGAAAAAATCAAATACATTCACATGTAAAAACAACCGACAACCCCCACTCAACACAGGCAAAGATATCAAAGATATAAAGACAAAACAAAACAAAACAAAAAGCAGTGCCAGTCTTGGCTTAAGCCCACCAAGTAATCTCCAGGTTGTCCTCTGCTGTACCAAAGAGTCCTTTGTGTATTGTGCATGTCACTCACTGTGCTACACACTTAATATACACTACTTCATTTCTTCTACAAACAAGCTCGTCAGGTGCTGTCATTACCAGCCTTTTATACACAAGGAAACCATGCTAGACCACAAACTCCCTGAGGGAAGGGACATTTATTTTGCTCATTGATGCATCCCAAGCACTTAGAAGAGCACATAGTAGGTGCTCAATAAATACTGTGGACTAAGTGGGGCTCCAAGAGCATAAGCAGCCTCTTCGGGGTCACGGGTACCACTGCGGGGATACAAACCCAGGACAGACCAGGTCCTGGTTCCTAACTCCTCACTATGCTACCTCTTACCAGGGACAGGCAGACACACCCAGTTCCAGCCACTCACCTGACTCCAGCTCCCAGCAAACCACTCCACCTTGCCTGTGCACGGCCCGTTGTCACATGGGGTGGCCTCTGCCGGCCGGTTGTTTCCACAGCCTTCCAGGGGCAGGCTGCTGATGTGGTTGGTCATGCATACCACCGACCTCGTCCGCACGCCAGCCCCGCACTCCGCCGAGCACTGCAAGACAGAAGACGGGAGTGTCGCGGGGGGGCCTCTCCCCCAGGTTCTGAGGCCACTTTCAAATGGTGTGGGGGAGGACCGAACACCTTGTTTCCCTACCAGCTCTTTCCCCTAGAAATCTCTGACCACTTCTCATGCACAGCCTCCTCCATCAAGGGGTATCCGTGTGGCATATCCCCCATCTTAGATTTTCTGGGACAGTCTTCATTCCCAATATCCTGTCTCATGGTTGTGATTAATATGCTTACATTCGTCAGACTATCTGTCCTTGGCTTTCGCTTTCGAAAATACCGGGAATGCCAAAAAAAGTATACAAGTGGACACTTTGGTCAATGTTGCTCAAGGAGTAGTTTGCCATAATCAGAAGTGTCTGGACGCTGATGGCAACCACTTTGAGCACCTCTTGTAATTGCAGAAGTCAGATGTGACTTGTATTCATCTTTTGCTATCAGTATTTATTGAGTATTACAATTTTAATATAGTTTCACTTTCTTAAAATGTGTATACATTTTTGGGGCACCCTCATGATAGCATGAAAACTTGGGCACATGTCCACCTGCTTGTAATGAATCTGCGCTGGTCTGGGGAAGGAGGGGAACCGACGTCTGTCACCTCCATGTTACTGTGTGATATCAGGGCAGCCGGTTTCAGGCCCTGAAGGCCACAGCTTTGACAGTCTACCAGGAGGAATCCTGGTAGAAAGGGAAAGCCTGGCCTGGGAACCAGTCACTTCAGCGTTAATATCCCTACCAACTGAGTGGCCTGTGGCCAGTGACCCAGATCCTCCCACTTCTGGCATGACAGCTGGCACAGGGACACAGTCCTGGCAGGACTATGGGTAATGAATGACATGTGGAGAGCAGGTGCTCAGTGGATGCATACAGCAGGGGACCAATAACGGTATCAGGACCTACACCCCCACTCTAAGCAGAGAAGCCCAGGCTCACAGGGATACGGCTTCCCTCACAGCCACATAACTGTTGCTGATTTCATCCTGCCAATCTCAGTCTGTCCTCAACCAGGTCACAGCAAACACATCCCTGAGCCACACCCTGAAGCTCCAAGAGCATTTCCCATCTATCTTGAAATACGTTGGAATGCTACCTTATTTTGCTTCTCATCCTATATTTTCAGGACAGGTTCGTGTGGGTGTCCCACAGATACTTCACGTCCAAAGGGTAAATGACGGGATATCACTTTTACCCATTCTTCCTCTGGATTTCCAATTTGTGTTCAAATTTATATCTGGATTCAAAATTGATGCTCTTCTGCCTTCTGGCTTCCCAACTCTAGCCAGACATCAGGTTTCGTACATTCTAACACATTTGTCTCATCTGTCTTGTCCCTTCTGCCCGTGGTTCCCAGCACCATGGACTGTGGCCGCAGCTTCTCGCTCAGCCTTACCAGCTTTTCTAAGTCGCTGGCCTTCCAGGTGCTGGGAACTACATGCTGAAATCTCTCTGAAGCTGTTCCATTTCTAACAACAGTTGCTTACGGACTTCCCCAACTGGCTTTAAAATATGGCCCCGGTCTTCATTATTCTATCCTACACACCACGTGCTGGACAGAACCAGGGCTCATGAAACCCTGATCACATGAAAGGCTCCCAGCGCCCTGTTCACGCTGTTCCTTCTGCCGGGAGCACGCCTTTCCTCCACCCGGACACATAACAATCCGTTCAACTCAGCTCAACTACCATCTCCTCTTGAAAACTTCTTTGATGGTCCAACTCAATATACTCCTTCCATCCTCAGAATTCTCACAACACTCTGTAGTCTGTTGTCTTCCTTTGTACTATGGTCATTTGTGTCCTAGTTCGTTCTTCTTTATAGAAGCAGGCTCAGCACAGGCAGCGACTATTAAATCATCTAACTTCTCCGTCAGCATCTTTCCCTTGGGGGAATCCATGAATATCAGCGGAATAAATGAACATAGACTTGGGCTCTCCCTCACTCATTTCTCTTCTCTCATCAGGACTTTCCCATTCTGAAAGTGCGCCTTCACGTGATGACCAAAGCCCTTCTGAGGGTCTCTGTTGGGTCTTTTCTTAAAAATGGAGTCAATGTTTGGTTTCTACCAACATTACCATGTTTAAAAGTAAATAAAAGCAATATAATTTCAAATAAAATTTGAGAAAAGCAAAAAGTAATACTCACCACCTAATTTCTTTATCAAAATGTCTACTTTTGTTTTTGTAACTTGCTGCCTAGTCTTGTAAAATCACAACCCAGGATGAATCATCAGACATTTACGTGACCATTGCTGACCTGAGTCTGACTCCTCAGGGAGGGAACTCTCTGGAGCACAGGGCTTCAAGGGGATTAGAACATGCCACCCCACAATATGCTACTTTGGCATATTGATTATTTTATGAAGGCAACTGAGAAACAGCAGATGCAGGAAGAGCTCTCTGCCCTCCGCTTCTTGCCTAAAAGCAGGGTATACATTTCCCATGAGTAAGGGGCTCTCCCAGTTCCAGGAAGAGAACATTCTTATCGGCAATGGGGAATCGATGCCAAGATGAGTCTGCACAAGCTTTACTAAAATAACCCTTATCTTCCATTAGTTTCCCCCATATATTTCTTAGCCACTTTCCTACAATTTACTGCCCTTATGAGCTCAAATCCCTTTCTTTTGTCTAGTCCCTTCATAATTTATCACCTTTTGATAAAATGGTATATAAGACCTCGAATCTAACTGCTTCTTTGGGATTTTCACTTCTTTCCTATGAAGTCTCCCTGTGCCATGTAAAAAAAATTAACATCAAATAAAACTTGCATGCTTTTCTCTGGTTAATCTGGCTTTTTTATTTGTCAGCTTAATTTGCAGGCCTCCATTACAGAACATAAGAGGATAGAGGGTTTTTTCCCTTTCAAACTCACAAATACTTTTTACTTATTTGTGTTGATATAAAAAAATCTTAGACCATGAATTAGGTTAAAAAAATATGTTGTTACAATATTAGAATAAATCAATTACTACACTTTGTTTGTTTGTTTCAGCCATGTATTATCTTGTATCTTTCCTAACTTTAAAACTCAAGATATTCTGTTCTTCTAAAGAATAAAAGGTAAATCAAATCTAAGTTATCTTTGCATTTCATACTGTAAGAATATTTCTTTCCAGCTAATTTCCATTTGACTCACTAATTTAATTTTCTGCTTTCCAATCCGAGTAATGTACATTGTATCTTGGGAAAGTTTCCCCATCTCCCCATGTGCTTAATTTAAAAGAAGAACGTTAAGGACCAAGCCAGTGCCCAGTGAGAGAATATTATAAGGATGGACCCTGCAGAGGAACTTCACTTCATTATTCCAACTGCAGTGAAAAGCACAACAAATTAATTTGAAACGTGCTGCTACCCACACAGGACCTGTCCTAGGAAGCCTGTCAGTAGAAATGAGGGGTATAAGGGGTGCCTACCAGGCAGCAGAGACTAACCTTCAAAGGGAGGCACTGAAACACACACACTCACTGTCCCTGAAGGATGTGCCTAGAAGAAGGACCTGACTGCTAAGGAACTTCTGGGCAGATAGAAGGCAGAGACGCAGGAAATTCCTAACCCCCCTCTGGTGGGGGCTGCCTTCTCACTCCAGCAGCAGTTAAATGCTAAACTTGGCCCAACTGGCCCCTGAGGGACTATAAGGCCCTAATGACTATTCCTGAACTTCAGTTTTATGCATCATCTTCCATAATTTAAATAACTCAAGATCTTCACTCTTGGAAAACATCCTTAGAAATTAGGTGTTACAAAATTGAGGCTGGTGGACTTTCTAAAAGTTTTATTTTTCCTGTTGTGATTAAAAATTGCACACATTTAAACCTGCCATTGACTTGCAGAACTAAAAACTAAATGATGGCTACATATGATAGGGCCCACCCTCAATTAAAAGCAGCTAGAAGGATGTTTTTAAGTAAGTTATGAAGTCAGAAAAACTGTACATATAGCCCTAGAAGTTTAAGAGAAGATTCAGATTGAGTTTACAACCTCAATTCATTTAGGTAGAGATCATTTAATTTAAAATTGGCAACAGGATACTCTTTTGGTGTCCTGGTACCAATTCCAATGACTGGGGTGGGGGATGCTTCCCTGTGTCATTTCTAAGCAAGTCTTGAGTCACCAGCTGGGTGTCCTATGATTCAACTCAATTCTGACACTATCTACCTGGAGATAGCATCAGCTCTCACAGGTTAAGGGTCAGTCCTACAGCCAATCACAAGACCAGGTTACTACTTGTACTTCTGACCAACCGGCTACAAATCAGGTTCCCAAGACTCCCAACTCGGGTTCGATTAATTTGCTAGAGCAGCTCACAGAACTCAGAAATGTTTTACCAGTTGATTATAAAAGGCTGTAACTCAGAAACAGCCAGTGGAGAAGATGTAAAGGGGAAAGTCTGTAGGAAAGGGAATGGAGCTTTCATGCCCTCCCCAGGTTCACTACTCTCCCCCCAACCTCCACGTGTTCACCAACCAGAAACTCTCTGAACCCCATCCTTTTGGGTTTCGATGGAGGCTTCATTACATAGGCACGATTGATTAAATCATTGGCCATTGGCGACTGATTCAACTTCCAGCTCCTGCTCCTTCCCTTGGGGGGGGGGTGTTCGGGAGGGGGACTGAAAGTTCCAACCCTCTAATCACACAGTTGGCAACTTTGGCAACCAGCCTCTATCCTTAGGTGCTTTCTAAAAGTCACCTTGTTAACATAACAAAAGACTCCTTTATCACTTTCAACATTTAGGAAATTCCAAGGGTTTTAGGAGCTGTGAGCCAGGAACTGGATAAAGACCAAATACATACTGGGGTTGCCAAAAAAATGTATACAAGTGGACACTTTGGTCAACGTTGCTCAAGTGGTAGTTCACCGTCATCAGAAATGTCTGGACGCTGATGGTAACCACTTTGAGCACCTCTTGTAATTGCAGACGTCACATGTGACTTGTATTCATTCATCTTTTGTTATTGCTATATATTGAGTATTACAATTTTAATACAGTTTTCCTTTCTTAAAATGTGTATACATTTTTTTGGCACCCTCTATATTTCTTATAAATCACAATATCGCCCTGGATCCTTAAGTGTTTGTAAACTTGAATCTCATCTTCTCTCGTCTCTCCTACTTGTCCTTAAACAGAGGCTGTGTCTTATTCACGCCTACATTGCAACAAGTGCTCAATACATGTTTATGCTAAAAACTGCATAGTTCAGACTAAAGCTTAACAGGTTGGTTTTCCTACAAAGCGATTAGTCACACGTGGAAGACGGCCATCAGCTGGTCATTCCTGGAGGCTGAACCTTTCCTAAAAAAAATGGTGGCTTGAAGGCCCAGTGTTGACATGAGGCCCAAGAAGAATGGAGCAGCACACAGGAAACCTTCCCCAGTGTGCCAGCAGCATCTAGGTCATAGTTTCAAATGTTATGCCTTAATGCTCCCTCGGCAATATTACAGAGGAGGAAACTGAGGGTCAGAGAGCCAGCAGCTTGCTCAAGGTCTAATAAGGTCTGAGTCCTTGGGAAAAGGATGCCAAAGGCAATTCACTTTCCTTAAACCCAACAGTACCCGCTTCCCACTCATCTACTCTACAACAATCATGAACATTTAGGAATAATGATCTATTCTGGCGGTAGATAAAGCAAAATTATTTACTTACATCACAGCACCAAACTCACATGGCTTCCAAAAAAGAACAAAAAAGTTCTCTAAACAGAAGAATAAAGTGCTCATTCTTTGCTCTATTTGGAATTTTAAGACAAGGGTTAGATCCAGCAAGTACTTATGTTAACATACAAAGCAAATTTACATTAAAGGGAAATTTACAAGCCTTTATTGGAGGGGAAATAGCTAGTGTGGAATTCCTTGTAAATTTACATGTAGTAGTTTAGTGTTCTAAATAAATATGGGAGACACAAAGAAGAATAAATCATTGCAGTTATATATTTATATATATATATATATTTTTTTTTCTTCTTTTTTTTCTTTCTACCTGGGGCATTCTGAGCCCGTTGCCTTTTCCAGAGAGTGGTAAATGTAGAGAGATGAAATTAAAAACCTGTAAATAATCAGTGCAATAAAAGGATTATAAAAGCACTCTCAGTTGCTACGTGGGAGACTAAACTGAAATAATCTTTCTGGAGAGAAATATGCCAAAATGTATCAAGAGTTCTAAAAGAGTTCATAGCATTTAGTCAAATAATTCCACTTCCTACACAGTATTTTAGAAAAACAAGGAAAGGTACACATCAAGATATCTGCATAAGGATATTTACTGAAATGTTATTTAAAATAGTGAAAAATTAGAAAAAATCCTCAAACATTTAGAAACAGGGGATTGGTTCAATTATATTAGGCTGGTACAAATGTAATTGCGGTTTTTGCAATTGTTTTTTAACCTTTTGAAGTGTAATTACTTTTGCACCAACCTGATAATAGTTTTACAATAGCTTATTCTAATTAAACATCATGCTTTAAAGGTTATCAATACCATTAAAGTGTTCACACAACATAAGTGCAAAAAGCAGGTTACCAAATTATGTACTGTATACTATGATTCATACCCTTAGAATATATAGGAGTATAAAAAAGCTATGTGTGCAAAGTATGCATGAATAGAAAAGAGCTTGGCAGTGTAGCTTAAAAGTCTTAAATTATCTTCTAGTGATTATAGGTATACTTTTCTGATTCTTTTCATATTTTTATAATAGTGTACGTTACCTTTTGAACAGAAAAATGAACATTATCTTCAAAAGCATGTTTCCAACATGAAAAGGAAAGCCCAGCAGCATTGTTTTCATTTATTTCCGTACACGCTAAATTTGGCAAGTTTAGTGTGAATACAAATGAGTTAGGGATGGCTAGAAATCCAGAAACACAAAGAGGAAGTTGAAAGACCTAGGAATTTTTAGTCTGGGGAAGGGGAAGGGATTTCCCAATATCTGTGGGTCTGCAGTGTCACGAGCGTGAACTCCGATTTTCTACAGGACACAGTGGGAGTTGGCAAAATACACTGGTTCAGTTCAAAGGAAACCTCCTGACACCGTGGGCTGTAAAGAAATAGCCGTCATTGTTATGACACAGAGAGTTTCTGACAAAGGAGTCAGACCTACGTGGGGACGTGGGGACGCTGTCTAGGATTCCTCGTGCTACTGGGAGGCTGCCCAAGGCGACTTCTGAGACCCCTCCCTGCACGGCTTCAACAGTGCCAGGAGCTGCTGGGAGGCTTGGAAAGGGAGGGACACTAAAGAGAACTGGGTGAGCTCTGCGGGACTCAGCTTTAGGGGCAGAAGTCTGAGTCAGTGGACACCTTCAGATCGGCACCCGCTTTCCCTTTGTTCCCTTTGCGTAGCACTGTCCTGGTGGCTAATCTGGTGTCCTGTACAGTCTAGTCCTGGGGCTGGAGGTACAGTGATGCTTATCCTAAGAGTTCAGTGTTCGTACCAAACGCTCTCTATCTGGGGACCGTCTTGGGGCATGGGGCAGGGGCTGTGTAATGTGAGGTGTCGGGCTACTGGGGAGAGGAGAGGATGGGAAATGTTGCAAGTTAGTGAGAAGCAGGGATGGGCCTGCGATTTGCTGAGAGCCTTTTCTATGTTAGGCACTCACAAAACGCATGAAGGTGTGATGCAACTATTCACTTTATTTAGTAGTTCATTATTCATGTGGAGTGCTAAGGAGAATTAGACTAACTTTTTCACACCGACTCCTCAATCTTCACATAAGGATAGGAAGCTTGCAATCGTTCATCTCCGGGCCTTTTCCCCAAAGTCAGAAATCACCCTTGGGATTCCTTGTGTGTGGCTTGGGGCACCCTGGGACACACGACGCCTGACCATTGCCCAGCAGGCCTTGGTCCCCAGCCCCAGAAAACCCAGTCTGCACGTCACGCTCACCCTTTCACTCCACTCGGTGAGGAACCAGCTCTTGGCACAGGGTCCCATGTCACAATTCTCGATGTCACTCGGCCGGAGCTTCATGTTGCATTCCTCGTCATCGACTACGTCCCCGATGTTGCTCACACACTTCACGTCACGGGTCCTCTGTCCCACTCCGCAGGGCACTGAGCACTGAAACACAGCAAGCTCATGTCAGTGGAATGGGCGGCGTTAGCGCTGGATGACTCTTCAGATAGTGCCCTGATCCTGTTACCTGCCACCTGAACAGAGGACTGTGGTGAGGCCCCCTGGGTCCGCTGCAATGCCATGCTACCTGGGGAGGGTCCCAGCCCTGAAAACTTCACAACCCTTTTCTCTAAGACCTTAGATATCTTGATTATTTTGTTCCTCTGAGCCTCAGTTCTGTCATCGATAAAATGGGAAAGCAAGACTGGAAGGAGCTGGTTCTACTAGCATTTGCCAACCTTCAGTCCACCATGACACATGAGAGACACGGGTACGCACACGGCTCCCCCTGAAAGTTGGCTGTGGTGACAGACACACCAGCCTTAAGTCTCTCGAGCTATCTGTACATGCTGCGGTTTACAAGCCCAGCCATCCAGAACCCCAGAGGATCGGTTCCCTCCCGGAGAACGCAGGGCGCTTTCCTGTCAGGTGTGGGTGGGGGAGGAGGGAGGGCGCGATGGGTCCTGGAGGAGGCGCTCGGGAGCAGGCCGCCCGCCCCACGTACCGAGGTCCAGTCGGTGCGGACCTGCCACTCGCTGCAGATCTTGAGCTGGCAGGTGCTGGTGGTCTCGGGCTTGTCCAGGTGCTGGCAGCGGTAGGGCTGCACGGTGAGGCTGCGGTTGGCGTACACCTGGCGGCACAGGACCTGGCGATGCTGCATGCCCAGCCCACAGGTTTTGCTGCACTCTGACCACTCCCCGATGTCCCAGCTGGCCCGGGAAGGAGAGAGCGACAGGGACAGAGCGCTTCAGTCAACAGGAAGAGGGAGGAGCTGACACAGAAGCAGCAGAATCCTTGTGGTGACTCTTCTCCCAGGGCGCTGCTCATCAGTCTGCCTACGCGCCACCTGACTCTGTAAAGGAGTCACCTCTGTTCCACATGCTATTTGCCTGTGATTAGGGCCCAGAGTCTATACAAGTCAAGAGAACTGAGAAGGTACAAATGACTTTTATCTAGATTGGAAAAAAAACACACCAAAACAAAACAAAAAAAACCCCTCCAAAGCTTAGTTTCATTACCCTGTAGAACATTAACCCACTTCGGAACTAACCTAGAAATCTTACTCCAGCATTCTTTATTTTCCATTAACTACTTACCTATCACCTTCACATAGCCTCCTGTCGTCCTGCTTTGTCATTTAGGTAAATAAGGCATTTAGGTAAATAAGGCATTTTATTACTGCGAGAATTAAGCTCGACCCCTGTTAAGGCCCCTTTTCCCTCAAAGCCTCCTATTTCTCCTCAATAACCAGCCCAAGGCCCACTAACCAGCCAAGAGCACAGATGCTCTTCCTGGCTTCCAGGCAGATGTAGTGTGACTTCCATCGTTCTCTCTCTCTGTACACAGCTCACCTACACCACTGACCACACGGGATTGGAACTCTTTGCTTCCCTTGTTGTTTTCCTTACCAGGAAAAACCCTAATTGCTCCTATTTCCCAAAGGCTGGGCTCCTTGGAGTGTGCTGACCTGCTAAAGGCTACGAGCTCCTGTGTGGATCCTGAAAGACAGGTGCGCTTGCAAACAGGCTGCATTGTATGCCTAGATCAAGTCTCATGTTCCCAAATCAGAGGTAGACTGACTTAAAAATGAGGTTATATCTGCTACTAAGGTCCTACACACAAGCATCCAGAAGTGACCTGATGACAGGTGATGGGAACAGAGAGGCCATCTTACAAGGCTGGGCAAGGGAAGATGTTGCACGGCTCCTCCTCGGGGGTCGGCTTCATGCTGGAGTCACAGTAGCTCTCAGGAACCTCTTCGTGAGTGTTTCTGTGCACACAACGAAATATAGGATACTGCGACCCTGCAAAGACAAGGAGAACAGCCCCTGCGATGTCGGTCTGTGATGGAGATGCACAGAGATCCAGGTTGTGAAGAGATGCCACAGAAGCAGAGCAATTCACCCACTCACCCCTCCTTCGTCTGTCTGCTTATACACACCTCTCACACAAGGGCTTTGTCAGCACCAGAAGAGTAGGAATAGTTCTTGCCCTCAAAGAGCTTATAATCTATTTGTGGACATTGTTTGAAGGCACTCAAAGGCAGATAAAAATATTTTTTACAAAAATTCAAGATCTCACTAGGCAGGGGAGTGATGATAAAACAAGCACAAACAATAAGTTCTTCAAGGATTTCTGCAAACATCAAAGAGAAAGGGTCCTAGAGGGTTCAGGCTGCATCCTAGAGAAAAGGTTGGGTTTGAGTAGGTGTGTGCACCTGTGTGCTGGAGGGAGGGAGCTATCCAGGTCACTGCACTGAAACAACAGTACCCGACAAACTGGCCTGCAAGCGCCAGATATGTTTAAGAGACAGTTTATGTTGGACTAGAGAAATAAGGAGATTTGAGAAAGGCTGTAAGAGCAGCTGGCTTCCCTTTTGTAAAACATTTTATACATTCCCCTGATACAGTACTGATCTAGCGGGATTTTAGTTATTTGAGTATATGTCTGCTTCCCATGAGACAGTGAGTTTCTCAGGGACAAGACTAATTCTTGTTCACCCCTGTATCCTCAGTACCTAGTAGAGTAGTAGGTGCTCAATAAAAGTTTGTTGAATGAGTATTTACCAGAAGTCTAATTTGTTTTTATTACTTTGTTAAAAAAAATCATACTGCCTCAGGTGTGTGTGTTTGTGTGTGTGTGTGTGTTTTAATATACAGCTTAGTTTCATTGGTTGAAAATGGATACATCTATTTTGGAGAAAAAGAATTTGTTAAGTGGAATTTCTAGCTCCCAAACAAACAACCCACAACAATCAATTCACAGTTTGGCCTTCCTCTTTGCTACCCCTTGGTGGCAGCACTGAGTATTACTAATGGACGTTTACAAAGTGAGAAATGTAACCAGCTAAAGGAGCAACGCAACTGCTGGAAGAGTAGGATACTCCTTTACAAAGCACTGCCTCCCCCCCCCCCCCCCCCCAGTGTAGGCCACTGCACAATTCCTGCCTGGCAGAACGCTATCATTTATTCTGCAGCTCTGTCTTAGCTCTGTTGCTAATTGACAGACATTTATAGTTTCTGAACTTGCAACTTGCTACATTTTTAATTGTAACTAGAGGGATAACATTTAATATGTGTCTCAATATTTCACCTGCCATGGGCAGTGTTTCAATGCTTCTTTAAACTGATCTTGTGTGACACACTGAGCCAGAGTATAGTTCTTGTAAGAAACTGGACAGTTTGTAAGACAGTTTTGAATCTAAAGCAAACATTTGCTTAAAGTACTCTGGCAGTAAAAATTTACAATGTAGCTATAACTGGAGACCAGTATTTAAAATAAAGTTCCAATTAAGCATAATTATTAGCTGAGTAAAAAGCAGTACTGACTGTAAAATTAATAGGAAGCAAAAACTTTTGTGGAATTCAGTTTTGTCCAGCAACATATCTGCTTCCATTTAAGAAGAGAACTTTAATTAAATTCAACAAACATTAAGCATATTGTGTTGAGTTAAAAGGATGGATAAGATTCAGTTCACAGCTTGCAGGGTACCCGTTTGGGAGCCAGCTATTAAGGAATTAAGTAAAAATCTTACTGTTTAGCCTATCCTTTTCCCTTCAAGACCACAGGAGTTTAACTTTTCTACTTACACGTTTGTGGGTTGGAAAGCAAAAGTAACTACCCAAACCACTTGGCACTCAAGTGAGGGCGAAATGTAATATCTTGAGCTAAAAAGATACAGGTTACCATAGGAATGCTCTGTGTCCTGCAAAGATGGGTCCTGCTTGCGGCTGTTTGCACATGGCCTCTGCCTGCCTTCCCCTCCCCTCTTTTGGCCTTTACAGTACACTTGTCCATGGTCCAGCTCCAGAGTTTAGCCAAGGAAATAAATTCGGAGGCTCTCTCTCTTTCTCTGATGGTGAGAAAATACCAGATCTGTAATTCTTGACTCCAGTGACCACAACGGTTTCTTTCTTCGGGTCAGTTTTGATTTCTGCAGAAAGGGAGACATCTGGCCATCTCTTTACTGTTCAAGCATTCAATGTTCCTCTAATTGGCAGCAAGCAAGTATGGGGTGGTGAGGTCAGGTGCTGGCTGAGCTTCAGGCAGCGGAGAAAACCTGGGACCAGTTTGGTTGGGTTATATTTTGGGTGTATTGATCAAAACAGAAGTATGCTTTGTCAGAGCAGGGAACTGTACCACAGGTAGAGGTTGGTAAGGCATTATGGAGAGATCGCAAAATAAGGAGCAAGGGAAAAAAATAACTCTAGTCGGAACACCAGGAATCAGCCAAACCAAGCCAAGGGTTTACCAGATGGACAGAGATCTTGGCAATGAGCGGAGGGAGTCCTGGATGCCTGCGACAGGGCCCGTTCTGGGGTGATGATGTCCTAAACTTGGAAGTATTTACAGCAAGGGAATGTGTGGTCCAGTTAGTTCCACCAGGAAGGACTGGAGAAAAGTGAACGCAACACTGTGTGAGCATGAAGGGTGAGCTGACAAATGGCACATGCTTTGTTCCCATCCCATTATGTCCACAATGCAATGCCGTACGGTCTCCGGACAGGGCCACATCTTACCCTTCTGGAAGGCCTGGGCCAGGCTGCATTTAAAGACAGGAAATGGAAGAGACTCTTCTACACATGCCACCTGTGAAATCAAACTACCTGACAACAATTTTTATCCTTTTATAGTGTTCCCTTGTTTTCACCTAGTTCTGAGTGTATCTGGTTCCTTTAATGGGCACCACACCACGACCTGAATGGTAGAATATTTCAGTAATAATACATTTTGATCTTGGGTGCCTATTCAGTTGTGTTTCATACAGCTAACCTCTAGTGTCATGGACAGGTCCTCGCTAAAATGATTTTGGCCTTACTGCATAATTCTCTCTAGCTTTCTGCCTCCCTTTGCTGATTCCAATCTGTCTCTTCTCGCTGTAATAAACTGTAACCATGAGCATAGTAGCTTTTCTGTCTTATACGTTCTTATAGTGGGTCGTCGAGCCTGCGGGTGGTCTTGGGGACCCCCTACACAACATCACACCAATGAGCCACCTCACAGCCAGGCTCACAGAGGTGAGGGTTTGCCATGGCCCTCGGGCCCACCTGCACATTCCTCATTTGGGCATCTGCGGAGACCCTCCCAGCGCACGCATGGGCTCACCTTTCCCACAGGTTGTGGAGCATTCTGTTGTCCCGAGCTGCTTCCAGTTGTGGTCTCGGTTTCGTCGTGCGGGCTGTGGTGCTGGGGGTACCACATTGTCTGGCCGGTGGGAAGAAAATCTGTCAGGATGCCTGACAGGGAAGGTCTGCACTGATTCTGAGGTGAATATGTCAGGCGTCCCCCCGCGCAGATGTTCCTCGTCATTCCTGTCCTGCTCTTCTCCCTCCTCGTGGCTCCCCCCTTCTGTTACCAGCTGGCCATTGAAGGGCTCCCCTAGGAGACAGAAACCAACGCACACGCACAGATCAGTTTGGATGTTGCATTGTAACTAGGAAGCTGCTTCACCGTTAGAAATCAGGTAGCACGTGATCATTTTTAATCCTTAGCACATATATTTAAAATAAACAGACACTAATTTCCCTAATATTCAAAACATTATTAAAAACGAATAGAAAAAGATGAATAGGAAAAGTAGGAAAGGGCCAGGGAGAGGCAGTCCACACAGAAAGAAATACAGATAGCCAAAGGTCATACAAAGATGCTACACAGAAATTTCACTCATAAGTAAAGCACTACATGTGAAAACTAGAACCACAACTCTAGTCACCTAACAATAAGGATTAGAACTTTGGAAACCCTTATATCCGTAAATCCTTTGTTGAAGGTGCTGGAAAACACGCTCTCATACACTGTGGGGGGAGCCTGCAAATAAAATGCAAATCTTGGAGAGCAATTTGGCAATATCTAACAAAAATTTGAATGTCCGTACCTTTGACTTAGGCATTTCAGTTTCTAGGACATTTGTTGTACAAATATTCCCATTCTTTTACACAAAGCTGTATGTACAAGTATGGTCACTAAAGCATTCTTTGAAATAGCCAAGCAGTAGAACGGGCTTAGATGTCCACCACTGGTACTGGTTACGATAAATGACGCTATCAGCATGAACGGAATACTGTTATTTTTTTTAAAAGAATGAAGCAAATATATGTTCTGACACGGAGATCTGACTCTGGTCTGTTATTTGGCGGAAGAAGAAAGCACACAGAATTCAGTCTGTATCACGTACACGCACACAGAGACGTGGCAGGACACTTTCTGAGAGGTGAATCTGTGATTCCTTCTTTATCTCCCTCAGTCAAGAGGAGCCAAGCCCTTAGATTTTTTTGCCTTGAATTTTTGCAGGAAAGAAAGCGAAAGCTGCTGTAAGTCAACAGCTCTTGCTTCCCACAGTGAAAGCCTAGCGCTCAGTAAGGATGACAGATCCCAGCGGAGACAGATGACCGGGAAGAAGGGAAGGAGGAGGGGAAAGTGAGAGCGCTTATGAGAGAGAGGGAGAGAGGGAGGGAGAGAGAGAGGGAGAGATGTTTCCACGGTGGAAGAGGCAGGAGCGTGAGGTCTCGCGTTTCCTGACCACTGCAGTCCCTCACCTATACCAGGCAGGAACTTTTACTCACACCTGCAGTGTGTGTGTGGAGCCCCGTTTGGACTGAGATTGAATGTCTACCAGTTACAAAGAAGTTTCAAGTTAAAGTTAGATTTACGTTGGCTTATGGCAGAGAATGACATGTGATGTTCTGTGTACATTTAGGCTATAGACAAAGATTCCAACTGGCTGCAAACACGTGTGTACATGCATAGGAAAGGGCTGGGTAGAGTCCCACCAAATTGTTGAGCGATTCCCTCTGGGACAGGTGTAGGGGGAAGGGGGAAAAGTTTGGGGGGAGATTGCCTTCTTTTAGTGGACTTTTTTTTTTAAGAGCAGTTTGAGGTTTACAGAAAAATTAAGTGGAAAGCACAGAGTTCCCGTACCCCCCCTGCCCCCACCCATGCACATTATCAACAACCCTTCCCTCACCAGGGTGGTGCACTTGTTACAATTAATGACCCTGCATGGAAACAGCATTATCACCCAAAGTCCAGAGTTTACAGTAGGTCTATGGGTTTGGACAAGTGTATAATGACATGTGTCAACTATGCTGGTGTCATACAGAAGAGTGTCACTGCTTCTGGAAATGACTTAAAAGTTCTCTGTGCTCCACCTATTTGTCCCTCCCTCCCCTGGCAACCACTGATCTTTTCTGTCTCCATAGTTTTGTCTTCTCCAGAATGTCATAGACTTGGAATCATACAGTATGCAGCCTTTTCAGATTGGCTTCTTTCACTTAGTCATGTGCATTTAAAGTTCCTCCATGTCTTTTCATGATTTCATAGCTCATCTCTTTTTAGTGTTGAATAATATTCTGTCACCTGGGTGGACCCCAGTTTATTTATCTAAATTCACCTACTGAAAGACGTCTTGGTTGCTTCCAAGTTTTGGCAGTTATGGAGCAGGCACATTTTACTTCACATGTTTTTATTTTGATTGAATAATGTTCAAACACATATTAGCTTAGTACAAACTAAGGAGGCAAATTCTAGAGCTACTCTAGAATCCAGTTAAAACTTAGGGTTTCATGCCAGCCTGGTGGCTCTGGCGGTTAGAGCTCCATGCTCCTAACTCCGAAAGCTGTCAGTTTGACACCCACATGGGCCAGTGGGCTCTCAACCACAAGGTTGCCAGTTCAATTCCTTGAGTCCTGCAAGGGATGGTGGGCTGTGCCCCCTGCAACTAAGATTGAACACGGCACCTTGAGCTGAGCTGCCGCTGAGCTCCTGGATGGCTCAGTTGGTTGGAGCGCGTCCTCTCAACCACAAGGTTGCCAGTTTGACTCCCGCAAGGGATGGTGGGTGCGGATTGGTGGGCTGTGCCCCCTGCAACCAACAACAGCAACTGGACCTGGAGCTGAGTTGCACCCTCCACAACTAAGATTGAAAGGACAACAATTTGACCTGGAAAAAGTCCTGGAAGTACACACTGTTCCCCAATAAAGTCCTGTTCCCCTTCCCCAATAAAATCTTTTAAAATGCTTTAAAAAACCCCACTAAAACCTAGAGTTTCTCTACCCCTTCATCAGTGCTTTATTATTTAGTTGGCTTCTTACAATACTTCATGTTTTAAAATACTATATGCAAATTAAAACAATAGAGTCGAGACCAGGCATATTGATATAAATGAGACTGTCCAAGAGGTTATTAGCTGAAAACATTAAAAAATTTTTCGAGTGCTTAGTATGCACTGGGCACTAGGCTTGACATCTGATTTATTTGGTCTCCTCCTCTGCTGCACCCCATTAGAACAAAACAAAACCGTTGAGCGTAGCTTTTCCCCCTGTTTTGTAGACTGGGAGTGTATTCAGAGAAGTTACTGCCTTGCCTGAGGCTGCACAGCAAGGAAGTGGCAGAGTCGGACTCAGGCTCTGGCCTCCTGACTCCACTGGTATGGAGGGTGAAGCCTGGTCCAGAATGCCCCTTCTCACCAATTTTTTACAACTGACCCCTTCCGGGCCTGCCCTGTCCCAGGCAGCTGACCCCAGAACCCCAGGCTACCCGTTAGGTGAGACCCATTAGACTTGTCATCAAACATCATCATCCTATTGATTTCAAATAGTCTGTCCAATTGCCCCTACAAATCAGCATCAGGCCTCGGTGATATCAATAGTCTGCCATCTGAACTTGGTTCTCAGACTGTGTATTGCTCTTGGAAATGGCTTCAAAATGTTGTTTGCTGGGTGTGCTGACTTGGAGTTTGGACAGCACATGTAGCCTGCGTGCTGGGCACACAGCTCCCTGATATGTGACAATCAGATAACCCGGTTATCTAACCGGCTGCCCAGAGAAGGATGGATTGGCTGGATGTGGCATCTGTCCCCTCAACGCCTAGAACAGGTGCTGGACCAGGTAGCCTTTAGGCAGTCTAACAAGCGCAGGCTGGCCTGAGGTCACTGTGGGACCTGGGGGAGTGACCTAAGCTTGCTAAGCTTCCGTTTCCTCACTCGTAACCTGAGGCTCATACGAGTCCCTCCCTCTGAGCACTGCGATGAGAATTCGATGGTTAATCTGTGTGAAGCGCTCTGCAGTGCCTGGCTCGCAGCGAGGACGCGGCAGTGCCTGGGAGGGACCGTCATCACTGACATTGCTGCAGACCTTCCTGTTTGAAAGATGGAAAGGATACTCTCCATTTGAGTGGTGGGCACCCTCATTGCTGGGTAAGGAGGTATCTGCAGAGCTGAGTGCTGTGCCATAGCCCGCAGCAGCCCCGTGAAAGCTGCCTGCTCTGTCCGGCAGCAGAGCCCCCAGGGAAGAGGCAGATCCATATTCTGTGTGGAATGGTGTGAACTCCACATTCTTTTCTTACAGGTCAAAGTAGTGTTAACAGGAGCAAAAGGGAACCTCAAGAAAAGGCACTGGCAGAAAGAGTAATGGCCCTCAGAAGATGTCTGTGTCCTAATCCCTGGAACATGGAATATGTGACCCCATATGGCAAAAGGAACTTTGCAGATGGAATGAAGTTAAAGATTCTGAGATGGAGAGATCATCCTGGATTATCTGGGAGGGCCCAGTGAAGGGTCCTTATAAGAAAGAGGCGGGAGGTAAGAGTCAGAGAAAGAGACGTGATGATGGAAGAGGAGGGTCAGAGTTAGAGATATTTGCAGGTACTACTCGGCCAGCTCTGAAGATGGAGAAAAGGGCCACAAGCCAAGGAATGTAAGTGGCTTCCTGAAAGAGGAAAAGGAACCAGATTTTCTCCTAGAGCCTCTGCAGGGAGCATGGCCCACTGACATGTTGATTTCGGCCAAGCAAAACCCATTTTAAATTTCTGACCTCTAGAACTGTAAAATAGTAAAGTTGCATTGTTTTAAGCCACTACGCTTGAGGTAATTTGTTATGGCAGCAATAGGAAACTAATATAGGCATTCCAAAATGAAGAACTGGAAAGAAAGACCCAGGCGTTCATGTCATTTTTGAATCAAGTTCATGCGACACTCTTATTAGTAAAGGCTCAGACAAACGGTGAAGAATCTTCTGATATCTGGGCCACTGACTCTGAAGTACGTGTCCCTGGCTTTTCTCTGTGTTGACTAAGAGACGGAGAATCGCTGTGCAAGAAGAGAGACGCGCTTTAAAGGGAAATGACACGAGTGCTTGGCAGCAAAACATGGATTTTACCTGGTCTCCTGTGAGGTGGCACCTGGGGGCTGATGGCGTTGGTCCCCATGATGACGTACTCGTAGTGGACTCCTGGGTTGGGCTGCTGGTGTATCATCTGACAACACAAAAGCCGATGTCACTGCACTGGCACACACGCACGTCCCTTTCCTCCTGGCTCTGAGTTCAGTGGTATGAGTGGTACTATATAAATGAGTGGGTTGATTCACATGTAATAATATTAGTGGACCTGTGACAGATTAAACAAAAACTATTTCCAGATGGCTTTTTATTTGCTTTTGAAAAATGAAGAACTTAGAAGAAAACTAGGCTGAAAGTCAAGATTTTATAAGTTCCAAGTAGGAAGATGGGCAATGGTAGTGGAACCTTTCTGTTGGCTCCCAACCATCCTCATACCGTGGCTTAGATTTTGCTCCGAGCTCTCAAAATGTCCAAAATAGATACATGTTTACATTACAGAGAACCTACTGGAACACTAGGTGGCGAGTTAGAGTCAGCAAAGAAGAGCCAGACCTCGGGCAGGGCCAGCCCTGGAGTCCTTTCGTTTTCCTTCCAAGTTTTCTACCTGGCAGATGAGGCTGGCACAGCAAAGGTCCAGCCCAACCCTCTTCCTCGTTGACTCTTGGGTCCCACCCCTTCTCATCCATAGAAAACTTCAGAATCACAAAAAGATGGGGTCAGGAAAACAGGTATAAGGGAAGTAACTTTCTCGCTGGGTCCTATTCTCTCAGGAACTGAGGACAAAAGGAAGATAGCAAGCATGAAACTGCATCCGGCTGTGGAAGGCAGCAAGGAAACTGTCTGAGACAAAAACACCAAATCTGTCTGCATGGCCCAACAGAACGAATCCCTCCCTGTTGGCTCTGGAGCACAGATCCTTTGGCCCACAGCTTTCCTGGTAGGCAAGAGGGTAGGGGGCTAAATGCAGCGCAGATATGAGCCAGGCAAAGAGACTCTGTTCCATTTTGATATTTCTGTCTGTACTGCTGTTGACCAGCTGTGTAGCCCAGAACAGGTCCCTTCAACTCAGTTTTTTATTTCTTCAGCTGGAGAAGAAGAAAGTTAGAATACAGCAGATCTCTTAGGTCCTTTTAGCTGCAAGTGCCTCAGAGTTACTCCTGCATGGGTGGGGTCCTGTTTGGTTCCTGATTATGTCTCTTATGTCCATTTATGCCATCGTCTCTTGCCTCCTCCCTCCATGTGAAATGGGGCCTCCATTCTATAAATCACTCGCAGAAGGCAGACATGAGACCCCCTGGGCTCCTTATACTCAGAAACCTTGGTGGTGCACACAGAACCCCGCGAGACATGGTGGTGTGACCTCAGGTTCCTGCTGTCTCCCCTTCTTCCCTCGCTTCTCCTTTCACACAATTTGACAATGGGTCTGAGGCCGGAAACCCTCCCTCCCTCTTCTGTGCCTCTTCTGCGTGAGCATTCATTCCGCCAGTGCAGACCTTGTCCCATTTATGAAGTTATTATTGGCTACCACATCCCAGACCACCCACGATGGGCCTTTAACAACCCGGGGTTTGAATCCCTGATGCTATTCGAAACTTACTCAGAGTCCAACAACCCACTGGACAGCGTAAAAAAAAATATTCAAAATTAACTATAACAAGGCTTCCTTTACAGTTCTGGTCCTCGAGCCGCTAGGCCCGAGAGGAATGAGCATGTAACTGTATAGTTGGAGAAGCACTATTTATAAAACTCTCACACAGCTCACATCTTGTAGACCAGCATGGCTTTGTAGGCGGGGAGAGAATGCGTATCTGTGGGTGAGCTCATTCTTTTTATCATAAAAACCCAGTTTCAAGCTTTTGTTCCCTGATCTTTTTAAGAAGACTAGATTCTAGTGGTTGCTTTTAAAAAAATAAGGACCATTTTTAACTCTTAGGTAGCTTAATAATTTAGTTTCTTGTAAAATAAATCAAAGTTTTGTCTTCTGTGAAGCAGGGGACTTTTAGTAAATCTCTGTATTGTGTTGTCTAGTAAATCTCAGCGCTTTATCGTGTCATCTGGGATACTCTGGAGCTCTCCTGTCTTCATCAGTTTTAATAGAAGAGCTCTGAGCAATCTTGTCTTGCTCTAGGCATTTGCTTGCTTTTGCCATAGAAAGAAAACATGCCAAATAAGCATTAGGAGGAAAGTGCCTGGAGGAGATCCAATGCTCATGAAATAAAGGATATGTTTTGCCTCTGATTTGATTCAACAAGTAAAATTGGTTTTACTGGGTCAATAAACGCTGAGGGTTAGAAGCATCTGGTAGAGTTTAATGTTTCTGTGAGCCAGGTACATTCAGGGTGACTAGTACAGATGAACACCAAGATTTAAGAACACCTCAAAAGACTCCACTCAAGTGGTTTTATTGAGCTGGGGCAATAATGTGTCGCTTGTTTGTTCTAAATGTGGCCCTTTGAAGCAACAAGATACAAAATCCAAAGAATAGCCCAGAAACATCCAAACTCACGTAGACATCCAAGATCTCATTGGTAGGACCTTCAGCCAAAAAGGACTCTCCAGCAGTGCTCGAAATCTCATTTGGACGCTTATAGGTGAACATCGTCCCTCCACCCTCGTATTTTCCAGGCCGGTCAATTGCCCAGTTCCCGTTGATGATGGAGCGGCCAGAACGACTTCGCAAGGCTGTGGAGAAAAATGAGACAGTTTCTCAAGTAAGCCCAGGGTGTGCACAAGGAACTGACCTCCCCTGACCCCAGTTGCTGGCTTATTTACACAGCAAGTTTTTCATTAGGATCCGCTATGTGCCAGGCACTGATCTAGGCCCTGGGGCAGGACGAGGCATCCAGACCACATCCCTTTGGGCTTAACCAGCTCTTCAACCCACTTTGATCCACCATTTGGATACAGCAATGAAGGGTGGGAGTGGTTAGGTGCGAAGGATATGGAAAACCAGAGGGAAAGAAGAAAGTGAGAGGAGGAAGATAAAAGGGAGGGGGAGGGGAAACTGTATTATAGCCCATTATCTAGGTGAGAGGTTGCATACTGGCAGCTCATGAGCTGATTTTGGCCTGCAGGTGGGCTTGGTTTGGCCATCGCAGTGTTTTTTTTAAAGTATAATTGAATCTAAATTTAAGAATTGGGAGATTTCACATAAAAAAGTTAGAGTACTAGCTTGTCTTATAAAACAAGAAGACATGTTAACACTGGCTCCATTCCCTCCAGGCAGCAGTCCGTTGGAACTGGGGAGGACGGCCCATTTGCACGGGGCCTACAGGCTCTGGTTTGTCCTAATCCCCACCACTCCCCAATACTCCCCAACACCGAGGCTAAGTCTCAGCTTATTACCCACTTACTCATGAATATGAACTATTCATTCATTCCCTGTGTGATCGTGCTTGCGTTGCTATTTTTCTAATACTTTTCCCACTTGTATGTCTCCTAAAAATGGCAAAGCTAAAGAAAGGCCAGGAGGTTTCCCGTGGTTTTCTCCTACCTGGTCAGCTTCATTCGTTTATACTATCTACCTCCCTGCTTTCTGTGGGCTTTGGGGGCTGTGGACTGTTAGGTACTCCACACACACGGTCAGAATCAGTCTTCATAACAGTGCTAAGCAGATGTGTGTCCCTGTCTTTCAGAGAGGGGTTCAGGGACCAGCGAGAACTTGTTCAAGGACATGAAGGTGGTCAGTGACGGAGCTGCAATTTGGAGCCCACACTCAGAGGGGAGGTAAGAAACCAGGATTAGGGTTACTGAGAGAAGAAAAGGACGGCATGTGAGAGCGGACTTGCTTCCCTTAGACATGTGGCATCTTGAAAGCTGCCAGCCAATGGCAGATTGGGTTAAAAGAGATCCTGTACTAAGTGCCATGTACACAGTGGGCCCGTGGGGGTCACCAGCTTTTTGAACTTTCACTTTTCAGAGTGCCTAAATTTAATTTTTCACAACACAATGTAGAAAAATTTATCTATGAACAAAAGTAGTGAGAACAATATGAGAAACCTCCAGGTACCCATTGCCGAGCTTCAACAGTGGTCAACTCATGGCCTATCATGTTTCACTTCGCACGTCCCAGACCCCATTTATCCTTCTATGTTTCAGTGGGTGTCTCTAAAACACGGGGACTCTTAGTGTCAGAAACCCATTTCCAGCAGTGATTCTACAATGGGCCTTCCCAGGCCTGCAGAGTTAGAGGCTGCTCAGAGTGGGGAAGGGCCTCCAATTCTGAGGACGCCTCCCCTGCGGACTCTACCCCTGGCTGGCTGGTTGCCATGGCTACTGAGAAACATCACCTGGGGAACTGAGGTACTGAATACTGAATCATAAAATCAATTCAGCTTATTGAGTGGCAACGAAAGGTCAAGAGTGGAGACTGAGGAAGAACAGGTTTGGGCTGTTTTCTACCAAAACCGCACTTCTTGAGAGCGGTCCACTTAGTGTTTCCCTTTCCTCACTTCTCAGTCATTCCTCAGCCACCTCCTATTTGACTCCTGCCTCCATATTCCATTGAAACAGTTCACATGAATGTCACCAAGACTGTGACATTTAGCCTTGTTGCTAAATCCAGTGGGCATTTCCCAGGCCTCCTCTTATGAGACATTTCAGCAGCATTTGGCACTACTGACGACTCCATCCAATTTGAACCATTCTTGTCCTGGTTTTGGGACACCACACTCGGCTTGCTTTCCACCTGCTCTCGGCATTCTTTAAGGATTAGGAGTAGACGTGACTTGGGTGCTGTACTTCTTTCATGGGCCATTTCACCTATGCCCATGCCTTTAATTATTATATCCAGTGACTCCCAATCTGGACTTTTCCTCTGGTCCCAGACTTTTATATCTAATTGCCTACTTGACAGTTTCACTCAGATGCGTTGTTTAAGATTGAACTAATCCCTGACCTCGTCCAGTGTTTCTTATGTCAGTAAACTGGACCACCACCCACCTAATTAGAAACATAGGAATCCTGGATACCTCCTCCCCTCGTGATCCCCTATATCCAATCCATCATCAAATTTTATTTGACCTCCCTCATATTTCCTGAACCCATCTGCTTCTTTTCATGTCCACTGTCATAAGCAAAGGCTAAGATACCATCAGAGCTCATCTGGACTAACTCAAAAACCTTCTAATTGGTCTTCCTGCTTCCCTCCTTTTCAGCCAGAGTGATCTTTTCAGAATGCCGATTTGATCACCAACTAAGGCTCCAAATCTTTCAATGGCTTTCTATTTCTCTAGGGGGGGGAAAGCCCATTATTAATGGGGCGAGGGCCCCAGGTAATGTGGTCCAGACTCATCCTGCATCACTGTCCTTCTCTCTGTGCTCTGTTCCCTGACCTTCTTTTAGCTCCTCTAATAAATATATCATGTTCCTTCCTCAAAACTTCCTTCTTCCAGAAATGCTTCCCCTCCCCTCCAATCCTATTTGTTCGTTAAATGTCAGCTTCTCAGGGCAGTCTCCTCCCACCCCTGGTCCAGGCCTGTCTCTTCTCTCACATGCAATAAGAGATCCAAAAACCTTTCCTTCCAGGCACTTAACTCAGTCTGTACTTACGCCCATTCAGAGCATGGTTTGATTAATGTTCGTCTGCCAGTACACTGTAAGCTCCCGAAGGGCAAAGATAGTGGTGTTTCCTCCCCATTTCAGCTCTAGAGCCCAGCAGAGTGCTCACCACCTACTAGGACCTTCATCATATCTGCTGAATGCACAAAATATGCAGTAGAGAAAGGCAACAGCTCAACAGAGAGATAGGCGAAGAATGATAAATAGGTAATGCACAGAAAAGCATGTACAAATGAAAATATGCTCTACCTTACTGATAATTTAAGGAATGCAAATCAAAATGGGATATTCTTGACCCACACGATTGGCAAATGTTTTAAAAGAGTTAATGCCGCCAGAACTGACAGGTGTGTGAAAAAGCAAGCACCCATAACACCGCTGGTGGGGATGCAAACTGACTCAACCATTTGGGAGGGCAGTTGGTTACATATGAAAACATTGACTGCCCAGACCCTTAACCTAAGAACTGTACTTCTAGGAAACTACTTGAGTGGTATCTTTCTCTAAATAATATAAGAGTGTTTGTAACAAGGATATTCTCTGCAGATTTTTCTTAAATATAGAAAAACTAAAAACAACCTAAATATCCACCAGTAAAGGGCTGCTTAAGAAAATTGTCATCTTGGATATCCACACAATGTGACCCTAAAAATACGAGATAGATCTGTGTGTGGTGGCATGGGAAACAGTCCATGACATATTAAAAAAAAAATTTTTTTATTGGGGAATATTGGGGAACAGTGTGTTTTTCAAGGGCCCATCAGCTCTAAGTCATTGTCCTTCAATCTAGTTGCAGAGGGTGCAGCTCAGCTCCAAGTCCAGTTGCCATTTTCAGTCTTTAGTTGCAGGGGGCACAGCCCACCATCCCATATGGGAATTGAACCGACAACCTTGTTGTTGCGAGCTCGTGCTCTAACCAACTGAGCCATTCGGCCGCCCCTCTGGCAGCTCGGCGGCAGCTCATTGCCTTCAATCTAGTTGTGGAGGGCGCAGCTCACTGGCCCATGTGGGAATTGAACCAGCGACGTTGGTGTTCAGAGCTCGTGCTCTAACCAACTGAGCCATCTGGTCATCCCCCATGACACATTTTTAAAGGAAATAAAATGCAGACCAATGTGTTTGATATGATCTCATTTGTATATACTTTTAAATAGAGGCGTATACATAAAACATGTAGGCACATGAATAAACTTTTAGAGAAACATAGTCATTAATCTGTTAACATTTGGGGACAGGAGCTAGGGTTTAGGTTGGGGTGGGAGACGAGAAGGGAGCCATTTAGTTCTCATTGTATAGCTGTTTACTACCATTTACATTTTGTTTTACCATATGTCTCTATTACTTTCTTTAAGGCTTGAACATTTTAATTTTTAATAAAGGACAGTGTACAAGCAGAAGTACTCCTGAGGGATATGCATATTTCCCCCTTTCATAGCTACTCCTTAAAATCCCATTCAGAGCATCATCAGAAGCTCAGAAATGAGGTAAGTTCTGGCTAAGACTTTATTGCTCTTAATGGCAATATTGTAGAGAACACGTTATTATCTGGAAACCAAAAAGTCCAATCAAGAACCATTTGAAATACTGTATAAAAGAGAGCTAGCTGCAATGGCCTCCCAGGAAATAAAACATGGGGACCCTTAAAATGTTTTTACCATCTACTACTATTACCTATGCATCTCCTTTAAAGGTTTAGATGAACCTTTACCCATATAACAACAAAACATAAAAAGAAGCTATATCAGATGTTTAGCAAACATGGCCCTGATTCCATATACCCATGGGTTAGCTTTTGAAATCGCTCCTAAACTAGGCCCAACTTGGCTTGGCATATCAAAAGCAGCTGCATCTCCAGGTTACGTGTCTGTAAGCAGTTCCAGGGCTATAAATGATGCCCAGGAGTGCCCCACAAAAGGTGCAGGTGACTCCTGACTCTTGCTAGCGGGTGTGTTCACTGAAGGTTAAGCTTTGGCAAAGCCTGTTTAAAAGGCAACCTCACAGCCATGTCGATGTGAAGAACTCTCCACTCTCGTTTGGCCCTGGGTTTCATTCCAGTTTTAGCTGTCAACACGAGGCATACATATTTGGTCTAAATGCCTTTCTCCAAGAGTCATATAGGAGTTGCTTATATACCCAAGCCCTGCCTCCCATAATCTTATTGCCCATCACAGACCACTGGCTTCCACAATCAAATAAAGAAGGGGGTTTCCTTACAGCAGACATATCACTGTGACTAGATGTCTGTGTCTTTCTTTGAAAAATGAAGGTTAAGTTTTTCCTACTAGCAAAATTCCAAGCTTCTTAATATTTCTGCGGTTCTTAGATGCTGTTTGGGAAGTGGCACGACCAACTCGAGGGCAAAGGGAGAGGACACCACTGGCACCGCCACAATGCCAGCTGGAGGTCTGCAGCCCGCCGTTTTCCATCGAGTCCACAAGCCCCCACAGAAGCCCCCATGTAGGCACACACCCAAGCGAGTCTCAGAATATGGTGGCTAATCTGGATACCCTGAAAAGGCAACACCACTGTTCACTTCATACTGCCACGTTGGAGGGCTGTGGCAATTACATCTTTATGTCAGCATTTGTTCTACTATAAATGTAGGCAACAAACCGTAATAGTATCAGCAGTGCTGAGACTTTGTCACCAATAGAAATCATGTATGTATTTTCATGACATTACTGATGTTACAGATATTTTAAAAATTTGTCTAAAAACTCATCATTATTTTGAAATGACAATAATTGTCAGACCTTCCATGAAATTTCCTTTTTTAATGTTAAAGAAGCACGTGTTTCTATATTGCAAATTTGTTTTCGGAAAATATTTTGATAATTATATTTCAGTGTAATTGGTTTCCTTTGTATTCTTCTATATCTTATTTTATGGATTTAAAAGCAGTATTCTGAGAAGGTAGCCATAGACGGCCAAGGGAGTCCACGGCAAAAAACATGCAGAACCTCTGGTTTAATAATTGCTGGTTTTCATAACACAAATGAATAGAGAATATAGTCCATAATACTGTGATAACTTTGTATGGTGACAGAAGGTAGCTAGACTTTTAGTGGTGATCACTTTGTAATGTGTATTAATAAATACCCAATCACTATGTTGTACACCTGAAACTAATATAATATTATAAGTCAATTATACTTCAATAAAAAACCCTACAAATGAACTCATAATATGAATGCCAATCCCATAAGGCAAGCAGGACACATATTACCTTTCTTATACAGAAGAGGAAATACACGCAGAGAGATCGAGTTACTCGCTGAAGGTCATAGACTATCATGTAGAGTTCAGGACCAGAACTTTGATGCTCTGATTCCATCTCCTTCCCCTCACACCTGCAGTTCTGAAAGCGGGCTTTGGACCAGCAGCATCAGCATCCCTGGAAGCTGCTTAGATACACAGGGTCAGGCTGGCTGAATCGGAAACTCTGGGTGAGGGCCTAGCATCAAGCCACCCCTCACCCCCCGTGCTTGTGGTGCATTTAAAGTTGGCGACCCACTGCAGCACATCTTCCCTCATGTCTTATTTTTGAGTCCTGATCAAAAGAGAAGGATTCTCAATCAAGAAAGGAAAGGTTTCACCTCTCATTTTCTGGCTCTGCCTGGGCAACAGGGCAGACACAGGGAGGAGGAAGGCAAAAGGCCAGTCAGGGGGTGGTGGCCTTTGTCCCACTCTCCTACTGAAGCTGTCACCACGTACCTGCCCTCCCTGTCTGCAAACATTTAGGATTCCCAGAGCCAAGTTTTTCTGAGGGATCAGCCATCCATCCTAGAGGGCGCCTATAATCGTCTGACTTTATACACAGGGCATAAGCCGTTAAGGGTTTGGATTGTGACTAATCCTTGGGGGTGGGGAGGTGTAAAAGAGAGTCCAACTCAACGCAACACAAAATGATCTCCAGACGCTGAGTAAGCCCACATGTTGTATTGTTAAATGCTGGGATGCACAACTTTTCCCATTACTGACTCTGGATGTGTCTTACAACAGAAAAGCAGTAGCTGCCAGGCGGATGATTAAGGTCTGATGTAGTTGTCATTTCCTGAACACATGTGAAATTGGTCTGATTAGGTCATTTCAGTTGAGTTAACTGCATTGGCAGCTCCATTTATAGCTGTATTAATTTTTTTTAAAATTAGGATATAACTTACATACAGCAAAGTATTTAAATTATAAGTTTATAGCTTGCTTTTTTAAATATTTGTATTCCACCTGTGTTACTATTACCTGAATAAAGATATAGACCACTCCAGCCCCCCCAGAAGACTCTTTTCTGTCCCCTCAAAGTCATTACCCCAGCCCCCCAAGCCTCAAGGTTATCACTACTCTGCTGTCTAGCACCATTACTTTTGAATTTATCATAAATGGAATAATACCACACACACTCTTTTGTGTTGGACATCTTTTACTTAGCTCGACACCCATGAGATGTGTTCACATTGTTGCGTTTGTCAGTTCATTCTTTTTCATAGAAATTTGGCATTGTACTATACAACCATGCCACAATTTATTTACTTTTTCTATTATTGATTGACTTTTGGATTGTTTCCAGTTTTTGGCACTTATGGGTAAAGCTGCTGTAAACATTCTCCTATGTGTTTGGTGGACATAGGTCCTCATTTCTACTGGGGATATACCCAGATGCTGAACTGCTAGGTTATAGGTACGTGTATGTTGTAGTAGACATGCCAAACATCTTCCCAAAGCTGTGGTACCCTGGAGGCGATGTTGTTGGGAGCCAGGGACCTCACTGTGGAAAAGGATACATGCAAATATGGAATGGGGGACGGCAACATAGAACCCTGTGGTGATGGATTTGAATTTGAGGCAGTGTGACTTTATGATTTTGAGATTATGTATATGTGCATGTTTCTATGTACATATGTATGTATATGTAGGTGAGTGGAATGGAATACACACACACACATAAACACACACACATACACACACACACACAGACACACACACTTCCTAGCTCTGTCTGCTAAGAGGTCTAAGAAGCAAAAACACTCCAGTGGCAATAAGCATACCTACTGCCTTGCTCTTGGTCTCTAACACCATTCCTCATCAAAAGGCACCGTTTCCTGGAGAGGTGACTAGTTTCAGGGGTGGTGCAGCATAGGGACAAGATTAGCCTGGAAGTGTTCACAAAACCAATGGGGACATGTCACGAGGGCATAGGAGTCGCTTTACAGGGGTTCCTACAAGCCACATCTGGAACCCTTTGAGCACCCAAATAAGAGGGGTAATGAATTATGGATTTCTTAAAAAAAGGAAATTTATGAGTTCATACCAATAATAAGTAGATTATTCTCATAAATATAATAAATATGTGGGGGAGAAGGGAGACCTCTTTCTTGTGAGGGATTTCGAGGGCTGGCTGGAGGTGGAAAATTATTTTGCAATCATCACAGTCAAGATTGACTTGGGCAAGAATCGTGAACAGATGCTAAACTTTTGGGGGAAATTTTGATGTGGAGCAGGACAGTCCCTTGGTCTTACTGATCCCTCAAACTGCTTGTTACTTGCAAGGGAGAAAAAGAAAGAATAATTGTCCAGTGGAGGAATTGGGCAACACTTTACCAGGTACTCAAAATTAATATCACTGGTGAAAAAGGTGGATGTTGTGTACCTCCTGAGGTGGTATCTTGAAAAGGACACACCCCTATGTAGTGTTCCGGCTGAAAGGGCATCATTTCATCAGACAATGAGGAACAGTCCATTTTGTAACAGTGAGGGGAACTGTATTCTTCAAAAGTGTCAATATCACGAAAGTCCATGGAAACATTACAGATTAAACGAGGAGAAAAAATACCGACTGAATGCAAAGCTGACCCTAGAATGGATCCTGCACCAGAGGAAGAAAAGTGCTGCAAAGGACATTGTTAGGTCAGTTGACAAAACTGAAATATGGATGGTAAGTTAAATACGTTTAAGTATCATATTAATGTAAATGTGTGAGGCTGTTAGCTATACTGTGGTTACGTAAGAGAATGTCTCTATTCTTAGGAAACATTCACTGAAACCGAGGTATTTATGGGTAAAGGGACATGATATACGTAACACCCTCAAATGGTTCAGAGGATAAACATGTGGGTGACTCTGGATAAAGAGAATAAAGGGTTCTTTATATTATTTTTGCAATGTTTTATGAATTTCAAATTACAGATACTCCTCGACTTATGATGATGGTGTTACGTCCTGATAAACCCCAGGTAAGTAGAAAACATCATAAGTCAAAAATGCATTTAATCCACCTAACCTACCGAATGTCATAGCTTAGCCTAACCTCCCTTAAAGGGCTCAGATCACTTACATTAGCCTAGAGTGGGCAAAATCATCTAACACAAAGCCTATTTTACAATGAAGTGTTGACTACCTCATGTAATGTACTGAGCACTGTACTGAAAGTGAAAAACAGAATGGTGGTGTGGGTCCTCACTAGTAACGTACACAGCGGAAGGCACACAGGGCCTGAAGGATGTTTGGAGCATTGAACTAAAACAGAAAACTCCGGGAATGCTCTTTTCCCCTGGTGACCGCCTGGTGGGTTGTGCACTGTGGCTCCGGCCACGGCCCGGCATCACGACAGAGGATCATACCACATATCGTTTGCCCGGGAAAAGAACCAAATTCAAGTAAGGTTTCTACTGAAGGCCTGTCACTTACGCACCATCGTCAAGTCGAAAGGTCATTAATTCGAACTGTCACGTTTCGGGACTGTTTGTATTTTCAAATAAAAAGTTTTTTCAAACACACGAGTTGACTCTTTCTCCCTCAGATACTCATGCCTGGTCCCACCTCCAAGAGATTTGGATTTAATTGGTTGGGGCACAGTCTGGGCATTGAGATATAAAAGCTGCCCAGGTGATACTGATCACAGCCAGAGCTGGACCAGACAATAGAACTTCCCAAGTTAGCAGACCCTGGTCCACTAATTCCTGCATCCTGAGTCACTCACTACTCTGTGGCTCTACATCTAGTTTCAAAAGCTTCGAGCTAACTTTTAGAAGAAAACTGCTGGAAATACATAATTTGATGAAGGGAAAACAATGTGTATAATCAAAGAATACATTCAGACAAAGCGCCAGTATTCCCTGAAATCCTTCAAATTGCTGCTATACTGGGTATAAACATGCTAGAGGAAGGCCCAGGGCACAGATCACACAAACCATTCTGTCACTGGTTGGCCCCACAAAAGTGCCGAAGGCCAAAAGTGGTTCAGAATAAGTTTTCGGACCTGAATATGGAGAAGGCTTAGAGTGCAACTTTGATGGCGATAGAAAGAAGTAGAATCACACATAAATATACGTTATGGCTGGTTTCTAGTATTGAGTTTATGTCCCTGGGCTATACTATATATTAATATACCTGCCTCCCTTGCTAGAAGGTGAGTGCTTTAAAGGCAGAAACTGTGACATCTGCATTTTTGCCCACGACTTGGCTCTTGGTCGGCACTCCACAAATGCTTGTTGACTAGTAGTAAATCATGAGCTGTATTGTTCTGACTTATATTATTTTAACCTTGGAGTTCAGATAAGAGTGTATTAGAAACTCCTTCAAGTCCTGTTTATCTGGGTATTCCTGTCTAAGAATCCCAGTCTCAAAAATGGCCCCCATTCCTCCTGACCCAAATGGGAAACACACGCAGTGATGCACAAACATTCTATGAAAAAAAAGCAAGCGTTTCTTTTTCGGTAGATCCCGGCCCGGTTTGATAAAGGGTCCAAATTATGGTTTCTGTTAAACAAGTATATGCACGTATCACAGCACTTTTTCAGTTCAGATTCGCTTTGGCATTTGGGGTTTGGAAAAAACCGAATCCGTGTGATTTTTCTAAAATATGAGGTAACACGTTTGGACTGAAAATCAGAGAAAGAAGGTTGGCTTTCTCTTTGGCACTCTATGATTCCAGGTTGTGAGGGGTTTGAATAAAGAGAAATGCCAAGTCTTTGTTCTCATTTCATTGCTAAATTATAGCTAAGTACGGCTAATTCCCATTCTTTAAGATATTAACATTTGATTTATTTCGACTCCAAATTTCCTTTGAATACTTACTAACTATAAAGAAAATCTGTGTGTTTTTAAGCCCCAAATAATGTTGTATGAAATAGATTCCATCCATGGTTTAAGAAAGAAAGTAAACAGGGCAAAAGAAGTATTGGGGGGCTGCAAAGGTAAGACCCAGTCCACGACTTTGGGAGCTCAGACACGTGCTGATACGTCGTGGACAGAGACGCTGGTAACATTTCCAAGGGAGGGTAGATGACCTCAGAGAGGAGGTGGCATCTGAGCAGGATCCCGGAGTCTGTGACTCCAGTGGGTCTCCTTATAGCGCAGTTCATCCAGAGATAAACCCAGTGCCTTTCTCGCCCTAAGTGGGCCTGCTTCCTCTCCCTTCCTGCTTAGAAAATATTGTTCTCCTGTTATTCAGAATCCAGTTTTGGCAACCGTCTTTGGCTCTTTCTATCTTTCTTCCCCCCGAGCCAATCACTCACCAGGCAGATCACGTCCTTTGAACTGCAGCCACGTTGGTCTCCCTGCCTCTCGTCTCCTGTCCATTCTGCATCTAGCTTCTCTTTGCCTCATGCGTGGACCGTAACAGAGAATCACGCATCTCCTGCGTGCCACTCTAGATCAGTCTTCTGAAATATACCTTGTCTCCTGTCTCTCCTCTGCCCCCAAATTTCCAAGCCTAAATGGTAAAGCCCCCCTCCCCTGATGGACAGTCGAGGTCATATTGATGTGACCATACCTTCACCACCTCACACAGTCCCCTTTACTGCATTCAATCACGTATGGAAAAAAATTGATAATTTGTGACTCTGCTTTTTTCCCTAAATTGTATTGTGATTTTTCATAGGGCAGGAGCACTGTCTTACATGGTACCTTATAGAAAGATCTCAGTAGATGTTGGGGGACACTGCTAGTGCCCCCCTCTCCTAATGAGGGTCATATTTAAATGCTGCTATCTTCTGCTTCTAACCTCTTCACCCTAATCTCAGTGGCTATATATACCCTGTTCTTTGAGGGTTAATCAACTGCTGTCTTGATGGTTTTATGATTCTAAATGCTGATTCTAAGTCCCCCAAGACTTTTTTAACCTCAGGAGCAGAAAATTGAATTAATCAACCTGATTCTTCAGCTCACCTTTATGGCCCACCTCTCTTGTCTTATTTTATTTTTCCCGTCACACTGGATTCCCACTGCCATCACCTCCTGCCCATCCCAGCTACCACCTACACCAATGTTTTTTCTGCCTCCCATCCTCTGGTCAGCTCTGCCCCAAAAGTTCTCACTGAGGAACTTCTGTGGTGAACTCATGGAGTTGTATATGAGGACCCTACGTTACAGGGTTCCATGTGGGTGATCAGAACACACCCAACAAGAGACAAAACGCCACACACACTCTGTAAAACAGGAAAGTGCTCTATGAACAAAAAGAAGATAATAAATACTACCATGCAATCATGCATCTGCATAGCTGCATACATACTGTACTGGGTTCAACAGTGTCCTCCCAAATTTATGTCCACCCAGAACCTGTGACTGTGACCTTATTAAGAAACAGGGTCTTTGCAGACGTAATCAAGTGAAGATGAGATCGTACTAGATTAGGGTGGGCCCTACATCCAACTATGTTTGGTGTCCTTAAAACAAAAGGCAATGTGGACCTTCAGACCCAGAGATACACGGGAAGACAGCCATGTGATGAGGCAGCAGAGATTGGAGTAAACCAGTCACAAACCAAAGAAGGCCAACAATTCCAGCAAACGCTAGAGGTGAGCAGAGACACGGAACAGATTCTCTCTGCGTCCCCAAGCAGGACCCAACCCTACTGACACCTTGATTCTGGCATTCTGGTCTCTGGAACTGTGAGAGAATGGATTTCTATTGTTTTATTCTACCCAGTTTGTGGTATTTTGTTATGGCAGCCCTAGGAAACTAATGCAGACAGCTATTATCTAACTTATGCTGTGTGTTTCAGGGTTGTAAATGTTTGGTGGTTGTAGAGTGGTGGGTATATACATTAGCTTGCAACAGAGTAACATACCAATATTTGAATCCAGAATTTTAGTAGTAAAGAAACCTATCATAAATAGAGAAAAAGCCCAGAGCCCACTTCCAATTCTATAGCACAAAACTTGTGGCAAAACTGGAATGACTTGGGGAATAAGCAAATTCTCAACATTATGGGACAGCTAGTGCTTTAAATTTTATTACACCATGAACCAAAATAGTATTTCCTTCAATCTCTCTCTCTCTCTCTCTCACACACACACACAATGTTCCCACATTCTGTTCTGAATACATGCTCTATTTTTTAAAAATATAAACATACACGTGAGCTTAGCTCCATTCCTGTTCTAGGCACTGTATAACCCAAAGGCCCCCAAAGCTGGGGATTTGGGTGATTTTTCTTTTTATTACAAAAATTGGTGACTGAAAATAGGAAGCTTGAAGCACAAGCTTGAATTCAATGAAGAAATGCAAGATTGTGAGGGAAATGCCTGACAACTGATCCAATGGCACTGTTGCTGAGGGTTCCAAGATGACGGCACCAATTCAGTCTTAACTAGTGAAATGGCAATGGCAGAAGCAGTTAATCTAAAAAAAAAACACAGGATGTACTTAGTTACCTTACGTCTGTGGAGTTATGAGTTATGAGTCTAATGATGGAACAGGTAGGAGACAGTTTCTCCAAGTGATAATAATTTAAAACATTATTTTTAGATGAAACCAAATGGATACTAACTAGAATGCAAAATCACATTTGGAAGATAAAACAGAAAATTTCATAGAAATTTGGACTTGATATAGAACCACCTTGGACTAGCTCCTTCATCTCATGTAATTATTAACTTTCCTAGGCTACGAGGGGCTTAGAGGGAAAGTCTACAAAGCCCTGTGGGGTTGATTTATCTCTAGCTACCTTGACAATTTGCAAATAGCATTTTTAATTTTTCTCTCTCATACATCTATCCTCTGCTAGGCTCCTCTACTTTATAATCTCAGTTTACTTCTTAAGAAAAAAACTTCCTTTAAAAATGGAATATGTCAAACATATTAAAAATAAACAAAGCAGTAAAATAATTTCTCATGTTCCCATCACCAAGCTTCAAGAATCATCAACATTCAGCCATTCTTCATCTATATCTCTAATTACTTCTTTTATCTTTTTTACTTGTTCTTTTCCCTGGAAGAATTCACTCAATTCAGACTCCAAGAATATAGTGGGTTTTTCACTTTTCTGCTTCAATTCCATTTCCCAATTGGGTTCAGGACAGCTAGCTGGAGCTCGGAATCGAATAAACCCCACTGGGCACCGTTGATGCACTTGGGATACTGAGCACCAAGCGTTGAAAGAATCCAGGTCTACAGCTACATTCTCAGCGTGTCGTCCCTGGATGGATAACAGCAGCAGCAGCAGCAGCATCTGGGAACTTGGTAGGAATGAAAGCTCTCAGGCCCATCACAGATTTCCTGAACTTGAATCCCTGGAAGGGGGGCCCAGAAACCTGCGTTTTAACATGCCCTCCTGGTGATTGTACTGCACGCTCCAGTTGGATAACCCCTGCTCTCCGGGTTTGGCATACTTGAGAACGGACAACCGCAAGAATCAGGGGTATGACACCCAACCTATGTTCTCTGAATACCTGCGCGTGTGGGTGTGTACGTGAGTGCACGTGTGCCTCTGCGTCCACACACGCACTTGAATATAAGCATATTCTTTTTAAAAATTATTTATTGTTTCAGTTACAGTTGACATCCCATATTATTTTACATTAGTTTCAGATGGACAGCATAGTGGTTAGACACTTATATAATTTATGAAGTGATCCCCCTGATTAGTCTAGTACCCACTTGACACTACACATAGTTGTTGCAACATTATTGACTATATTTTCTATGCTGTACTTTACACCCCCGTGACTATTTTGTAACTACCAGTTTGTATTTCTTAATCCCTTCACCTTTTTCATCCAGTTTCCCAAAGCCCCTCCCCTCTAGCAACCATCAGTCTGTTCTCTGTCTCTATGAGTCTATGTGTATTTCTGTTTTGCTTGTTCTTTTATTTTGTTCTTCAGATTTCACATGTAAGTGAGATTATATGGAAAATGGTTTGAAGGTTCCTAAAAAAATTAAAAATAGAACCACCTTATGATCCAACAATTCCACTTCTGGGTATTTATCGGAAGAAATACAAAACACTAATTCAAAAAGATATATGCACCCTATGTTCATAGCCAAGATATGGAAACAACCTAAGTGTCCATCGATATACCACTGGATAAAGAAGAAGTGGCACATATATACAATGGAATGTTACTTGGGTATAAAAAAGAGTAAAATATAAACATATTTTTATTTAAAATAGCCTAAAAACTTATTTCTACATGAAAAACGGGATACGAGCTTGAGGAAGATATAAACAAATGAAAATCCTTAGGCAAAATTTAAGCATCCTTGCTGCTATATTAACCTAATTCATTCTGCTTTCAAACTTTATTATAAGTTATGTGCAATAGACATTTCTGAAGCTTACCTGTTTTAGGCATTAACCCACCTTGAATCTCACTCCATGCCTGCTACAGTAATCAAGACAATGTGGTATTGGCAAAAGGATGAACACATAGATCAATGGAACAGAAGAGTCTAGAAATAGACCTGCATAAATATGGCCAATTGATTTTGGACAAAGTTGCAAAGGCAATTCAATGAAGAAAGGGCAGTCTTTTAAACCAATGGTGCTTTAATAATTGGACATCAATATGCAAAAAATTGAACCTCAACCTATACCTCACCCTTTATGCAAAAAATAAATTAAAATGGATCATAGAACTATATGTTAATGTAAAACTATACAACTTTTAGAAGAAACCTAGGATAAATTTTTTGTGACGTTGGATTAGATGAGGTTTTCTTAGATATTATACCCAACGCTAGATCCATTAAGAGAAAGCATTGATAAACTGAACTTCATCAAAATTAAAAACTTCTGCTCTATGAAAGACTCTGTATAGATTCTATATCCACAAGATATAAAGAACTCTTGAAATTCAACAGCAAGAAAACAAAAATCCATTTAGAAATTGGGTGAAAGATTTGAACAGACATTTCACCAAAGAAATATACAGGTGCATATAAGCACATTGATTTTTCTCTATTGCTTTCCTATTTTCAATTTCACTGGTTTATGCTCTTATCTTTATTATTTCTGTCCTTTTGCTTGCTTTGGGTTTAATTTCCTCTTTTTTTCCTAGTTTTTCAATGTTGAAGACTAAATTATTGACTTGAGATCTTTTTTTTCCCCAGTATAAGCATTTTAATGCTATAAATTTCCTCTAAGCACTGCTTTAGCTGCATCCCACAAATTCTGACGTGTTGTATTTTCACTTTTATTCAGTTCAAAATATTTTCCAAGTTCACATCAGACTTGTGGTGTTTCATTTCCATGTGTTGTTTAATTTCAAATATTTGGAAAATTACCAGATCTGTTTCTGTGACTGATTTCTACTAAAATTCCATCATGGTCACAAAAAAAGCATATTTTATATGATTATTAACTATACTAAAATTTGTTAAGATCTGTTTTACAGCCCAGAATATGGCTTATCTTGGTGACTGTTCCATGCACACATGGAAAGAATGTGTATTTCTGCTGCTGAGGGGTAGAATGTTGTATAAATGTTAATTAGGTCATGTTGTATACTTACTTTATTAATTCCTTGAGAGGAATACTAAAGTCTCCAAGTATAATTGTGGATTTGTCTATTTCTCCTTTCAGTTTTTGTTTTATGTGTTTTGGGGCTTTTGTTTAGGTGCATATGCATTTATGACTTCTTGGTTAATTTCCCCTTTATTATTATGCAATTTTTCTCTTTATTTGGTGTTTTAGACCTTTGGTGTGATAAAAAAAAACAAACAAAAAACAAACAACAGTGAATGTTTAAATAAAAAAAATTACAATAAAAGACACATTGCCATTAACCCCTCTCAAAATACTCCCCCTCACTTTGAACACACTTATCCCATAATTCTTGCCACTTTCTGAAGCAGTTCTGGAAGTCCTCTTTCATGAGCGTCTTTAATTGTGCTGTCATGGCTGCCTCCATGTTCCAAATCAATTCAAAGTCAAAGTCATTTTGACTTTGGGGAAGAGCCGGAAGTCACATGGTGCCAGATCCGGTGAATAAGGTGGATGAGGACACACCGTAATGTTTTTATTTGACAGAAATTGCTGTATCAGAAGTGATGTCTGACATGGAGCCTTTCTGTTGTGATCATAAAATATTGTGGTGAATATTGCTGCCAAGCGCCATCCAACAGAAAGGAAGGGATCTTCAATATGGCAAGCGGTGTTGAAAATTAGTAATAGTGCGTGACAAGTTTCAACTTGTTTGGTGCAGTCAGTCGGGTGTGAGTTACGGTTGAGAGAAGGTGTGTTTTAAAGTGTGCCGTAAATCATCCTCCATCATGATGATGCACCATGTCACACATCGCTTCTGGCAATTTCTGCCAAATAAAAACATTATGGTGTGTCCTCATCCATCTTATTCACTGGATCTAGCACCATGCAACTTCTGTCTCTTCCCCAAAGTCAAAATGATTCAGGACATTGAGGCAGCCATGAGTGCAACTAAAGACATTCACGAAAGAGGACTTACCAGAATTGCTTCAGAAAGTGGCAAAAACGATGGGATTTGTGTTTGAAGTGAGGGGGAGTATTTTGAGGGGGATTAATGGCAATGTGTCTTTTATAGTAATACCTTTTTAAATAACATTTAATAAACATTCACCATATTGTTTGGTCACACCTCGTACATTTAAATAATTATTAACTGGATTTAGATCTACCATTTTGTCAGTCTTCTGTTTGTCTCTTCTGTTTTATGTGCCTCAGTTCTTTGTTTTCCTTCCTTCTTTTGGAGTTGAATCATTTTTAGTATTCCATATAATTTATTTATTGGCTTTTGGTCATAGCTCTGTACTATATTTTAGTTATTGTTTAAGGACTATAATATACAAACCTCATTTGTCACAGTTAATATTTACTGCTTCAAATAAAATGTAGAAGTCTTAAAAACTATGGGTCCTCTTACCATCCCCCATTTATGTTATATTTGCCATGTGTATGACATCTATATACATTGAAATTCTCCCAATGTTATAATTTTTGCTTTTAATAACCATGCATATTTTATATAACTTTAGAGAATATGATCATGGCTTATTTTTTTTAACCTCACAATAATCCTGTGAAATATGTGGCAGGTATAATGAATTCCATTTTAGAGAGGAGGAAACTGATAAGCTAGGTGACTTGTCCGCATTCACACAACTGGCTAATAGCAGAGCCAGGACTCACTCCATTTGTTTTCAGTTCCTAGTCCTTTCTCTGCATTTAGACCGCCTTATGTAAGTTATGGCTTTGGTACAGAAACTAGAGTCTGTGTGGCACAGAAGGGCCATGAAATTGTAAAAAGATACTGGAAATGAGAACACGTGGCTTCAAGACTTGCTCTGCACACTGTAGGACATTAAGAAAGAACTCAGTCCAGGTTCTTACATGTGAATGCAAAGCCTGGGAACTTGCAGCATCCAATATTTAAACATTCTTCCCTTTGGAAATACCATGGTGAGCCAGAAGAGGTGGCCCTTATATCCCATGTGTGGCACTAAATAATAAGCAGAAATACACCCGGGTCTAGTTTCTACAGCACTGGGTCTACCACAGACTCGCTGATGCCAGTAAATAGTTTAGGTCCATGGTCATTTATGTTGGCTCTACTCCATCTGGGATTTGCTACTTCTATTCATCAAAATAACCAAAATTCCAACTACAGATGGCTGAATACAAAATTCATTTCTGTGGAAATCCCTTCCCTTAAATTGGCGGTTTTTAAAACCGTGTTTCCTGGAGTCCTAGAGATTTTCATTAAGCTCCCAGATTTCCACGAAGTGTCCTCAGTCATTGTGAGAAGAGTGTAGAATAGATGGGGCTGGGGAGGGGAATCCACCTCCCTCTTCCTTTGTTTGTTTTAAATACTTCATTTGAACAAATAGATCCTTGGAACTATTGAAGAAATTGGAAAACCTCCGGCTCAGAGCATTGATTCAGCCTCTCAGGATGGGGTGCACGTGAGGCTTATCCCCTTTAGTCCAACCACCCCTGGAAGGTTTGAGGTCATCACCACCAGGGGACACAGCCTGGGTCTGATCAGCTTCAATGGCAGGGACTCTCCACACCTGTAGCAGCTCACTCCCTCTTTGCTTAGTTTGGATGCTATTACTATCCAATGGAGATCACTGCTTTGCAAACTTGGCTGCCCACTGCAATCATCTGGTGAGTTTTAAAAATATGGATGCCTGAGCCCCACCGTCAGAGATTCTGATTTGATTGATTTGGGGTGCCGTCTGGACAATGGAATATTTCAAAGCTCCCTAGGTGATTCTAATTTGCAACAATGTTTGGTCACCCTTGCCTTAGACGAGCTGAAATCTGTATCTCTGGAGTGTCCACCCTCCTCTGGAAGACACATGTGACGAGTCAAATCTGTCTCCCACATAAGAACAGCCACAAAGTCCAGAGAGTTTTCACAACCCTCCCAGAGTTTTCCCTTTCAGTTAAAATCCTGGGGCTTCCTAGATGTCTCCTCCTGCAACACGTTATCTGGCTGGTCTCAATTCCTGTTACACTCTAGGATGGACTTGATCACCCTCCGGAGAGGAGAAAAAGAACGTCCCTCCTTCTGCACACTCTGCTTGGACTCCTGCAGGTTTCTATGCAGCTCCAGCACATGGCTGATTAGATAAAGCACCTTTTGCAAACAGGTACTGCTGCTAAGCTGCTTTTCTCCCATCTTGCATTTGGGTACTAATTGCTAATGACTGACTGAGCCCTATGACAACCAGAAAACCAAGTCAGCAGAGCCTAGAGATAATTCACCCTTATAGCTCTTAGCCTTTTATAGTTCCCAAAGAAAACTCACACCCTTACTTCAATTACTCCTCCCCCAGCCCCCAGCCATCCTTATTCCAATACTATTATTCAGGTGAGAAAGCTAGTTTTAAAACAAACAAGAGAGCACTCAAAACCCTGAGGCTAGTAAGTAGCAGAGCTGGGGGTGTAATGCAAGTCTCCTGCTTCCATATTTAGAGATCTTTACACCAGGCCACACCACCTCCTGCGTAACCACACGGCAGGCCAGGGCCAGGACCTCACGGAAGGTAAACCTCCCGTTACTGCTGCTGCTTTGCCTGGCAGTGTCCCAGGGCCACCCAAGTTCTCTGCACAGTGTGTGTGCAGCACCATAACCGCAGCACAGGGGTCTCTGCCACAGAGTTGAGAAAATAAGGCCAGGCTACAGGCAGCGTTCCGTGCTCTTCGTTCTGAATGCTCACGGAAATTATGTGGTGACTTAAAAACCTTGTTGGAGGAAGGCCCCATGTGTATGGCTCAACCAAAAAGACGAAAACAAAAAATAGGTCAGAGAGTGGCAACCATTTTGGCAAAAATTCATAATCCATCTCATGATAGGTCCCTTCCTGCTCGTACACGTGAAGCCTTTTTCCTTTGGTTCCTGACTCGCCTTTGCCCTAAGACTAAGAAACTCTCTGGCAACTGATACCTTAACTCTACGCCCTATCCGTTTCAAGCTCAGCTCTGACTCTGGACTTTGGTTTTCTGGATGCATGTTTGGGGTATTCTCAGGACTTCCTCGGCTCAAACTCCCATGGCTGACCCTACTATGGGTCTTTTTTCACCTCTTTCACTGACTTGATATCTGTGGACCGGGCAGTGGGGGTGGTCTGTCCTACGTGGATGCAGGCAAAGAGGAGGTGTCCTATCTGTAGAAGATTTAAAAACGGTATTAAACTGTCTGTCACTTATTATCACCATGATAAAATATTCCCGCCACGGTCCCTCCTCTCCCACCTTGGGATGCCACTGGTAGCAGTCACAGATGTCCACCCCAACCTGACACAGCCCTGGGTTCCATTTCTGCCCCATCTGGTGGGCAGGACGGACGTCACGACTACCCAGGCTCCGTAGGACTTCCACAAAACCTCCTGCACAGTTCAGACGGAAGGTGACTCTGTTAGAAACAATATACTCGTAGGAGATAGTGCAGCTTCTATGGCAGAACTTGAAGACCAGAGGAAACTGGATTTAAAAAAATCTGTAAGAATGTACAACTCTTACAGGACACACTGGTTATTCCCAAGCACTGGAAAAAGAGGGCATAAAATTGTTTTTATTTGAAAGGCATTTGTTTGAGAAAGCGATGCTTTCTCCAAGCAAAACGTTAGCGTGCCTGGTTACAAGTTAATTACAGTATTTATTGCTTAAAGCTGGCCTGGAATTTTGGCTTGAATTCTTACGATTCAGGGGGGAAATTACCTATTCAACCCAAGTCCGGTGAGCTAAAGGTTCATCTGATAACTGCTGACTTCAAAAAAGCTCAAGATAAGAAATAAGTCCCAGAGGGTGTGAAAAACAAAGCTATAGTTTTAGATCCAGGAACATACCGTGGAGCTACAGGAATGTTTGTTACTGAGATTGGAGCTAAATGAGGAAATGACTTAAAGGGCTCAAGTGTTAGTTGCCTTGATTCCCAAATTAATAATGTCCTTGTTCTTTTGATGTCTTAAATATTCTCATACTGGTTTAATTAAAATATTTGGACGTTGAAGTCCGCTGCAAGTAGAGAAATCAGGCATTTGATATGTGGCTTAGTGGATGCTGGCTTTATCATTCGAACCTGTCTCACGAGCAAACATTATCCTGAGGGTCACCTCTTTCGGCCCCATCTTCGGGGCTGGGGACAGCAAACTGACCTATTTGGGCCTCTGGACAGCATGACTACGTGTTCCTGCTGTCCCTTCCTTGGTGCCTATTTGACCTTGAACTCTGGGTTTCTCACAAGGTTAAAGCCTCAGCCCTTTGGTTTTCTTCTTCCTGTGGGACTGACTTGATCCGCTGGGCTTCAGCGCTCACCCCCTGTAGGGTTCTCCAGCCCGGCCCTCTTACCTCAGCTCAGAGACTTCAATTGCAACTGTCAACAGGCCATGTCCTTGACCTTCATCCCTCCTTCCTCCTTCAGGATCACCCTCCATCAAGCAGTCCTTCTCTCTTCCATCTCTTATCTCCCTCTCTCTGCCAGCTCCTCCCATCTTACAATAAACATGTTTAAGGGGAAATAGAAGCTGACCAGACTGTAAAGGCTTTTAAACCAAACCAAACCAAACCAAATCAAACCATTAAAAAGAACCAGAAGTTGTCTCGGCCCTGGCACCCTTAATCTCTCTCCTCTGCTTCCCTGTCAAGCTTCCTAAGTAACATTTACTCTGGCTGCCTTGCACCTGCAAAAGTCAAGAGTCATGTTTTAGTCAGAAGCTCCAGCTTCCTCTTCCCAGTCGTCTTGTTTGCGGCATGTTAACCCTTTTCCCTGGGGCATAGACTGCTCCCTGTGGAATCTCCCTCATCCCTCACCTCTGGGGTATTGCATCCCGATACCTGCCTACCTCTGACCTGCCTCGGCTCCCCCCTGCCTCCTCTTCTCCAAAGGGAGCTGTTGCTACAGTCTGGTCAGCTTCTATTATCCCTTCCATCCCAGCCCTTGGACAGCCCCAACTTTTTTCTCTGAAGAGATGACTCCTAATTAATATCTTAGGTTCTGACTCATTCCGGAACTCCAGCATTAGTTTCTAGGGCCTATTAGAACTTTCCCTGTATATTTCATAAACATCTCCAGTTCAACATGTCCCAAACCAAACACCCTGTTTTCTCTCCCAGTTTTTGCTTCGTCCTGTTCCCGGCTCAGGTATCCTCCCAGTCTCTGAGCTGGAAAACTGTTTTTCCTGAGCTCTTCCTTTACCCCTGACATCTAAATCAGTCACAAAATCCTATTTGCAAAGCCAACTGCAATCCTCATTCCACCAAAAGAAGTCAGAACTTCCATACCTCCAGGACCTTGCCCACACGCTCTGTGTGAGGGGGATGCTGTGTGGGCAGAAGCTGAGTTTAGGTAAAGGCTCCGTCTCCAGACTTGTCCCTAATTAGCCTGAGCCTCAGTTTCCTCACATGCAGAATAAAGGGTTAGACTAACAGTCTCTGTGATTAGGCTTTGTGATTATCTGGATGCAATTCCTTACCCTGCTTGCATGTCCTACATATGCTAATATTCATGAACCAGAAGGCCCAATATTATAAAAATGTCAGTTCTTTACAAATCGATCTGCAGATTCAATTTGATTCCAATCAAATTCCCCATAGGATTTTTTTTGCTATAAATTTACAATTTGATTCTAAAATTCATTTGGAAATATAAGGGCTGAGAAGAGCCAAGATAATTGTAAAGAAAAAAAAGTGGAAAGATACTCTCTACCAAATATTAAAACTTTTCATAAAGTATGTAATTAAGACAATGGAGTAAAATAGATCAACGCAATAGAATGTAAAATCCAGAATAAGGTGTGTATGTGTATATAGGTGTGCGTGTGTGTGTACATACATCAACTAGATTTATGTTAACGGTGGCACTGGAGCCATGGAAAAAGGATGGTCTTTTCAATAGATGGTGCTGGATAAATGATTATCTGTATTGGGGAGAAAAAAACTGGGACACACCCTCACGAAATTTAAAAGATAAAAAAAGAGTTTCTAAAAGATAATATAGGAGAACGTAAGCAAAAATGTCTTAAGCAGGACAAAAAACAGTATTAACTTTAAAAGACTGATAAATTGAACCATACTAAAATTAAGAACTTCCATTTTTTTCAAAGTGTATCATAAAAACAACAGAAAGTTTAAACCTCCTTCCAGAACTTTCTCTGACTCTCTCCCTGCTCCACTCCCAAGTAGAAGCAATGTCTCCCTCTCTGGATTCCTGTAACACTGAATATATTTCTTTTAGGGAATTTATCACTGATTACTTCTTATCTTGCCCATTAGATTAACTGGCTACACGCTGTTGGAGGGAAAAGCCCATGTCTGTGTTTTCTTCTTTAAGTCCTTTGTGAGTAGTAGGCAACCCTGAAATAGTCATTGAATAAATGAATGAATGAATGAATGAATGAATGAATGACTGCAAAATCCTTTCCCTTGATGAAAAACCCACAACAGCTGCAGTTTCCTCCTGGGTGCTGTCGTGGTGTTAGAGATGAAAGAGACTGGCTACACTGCACGCTGGGATAGGGAGTGGGCCAGCCTGGCTGCTGCCTGGGATTGAGTCTGTGAGGAGCTGTCAGACATCTCTAGGACAGCAACACCTTACCAGAAATGTGAAGATGAAGGACATTTTATTTACCTCAACTCGTCTCAGGGAGTCCTGTGCACGGTAGGAAGGGGGCCCTGGATGAGCGGCTTGGGGTTAGAGGAGAACCCTCTTCCACCACGGGGCAATGCTTCATTAACCACAGAAGCCACCGAGGTGCCCGTTAAGGAAAGGGGATCTGGTTATTTTTGGGGTTTAGTTTTGCTAATTAGGGTATGGAAATTGAAAAACTGCCACCATTTGTCTCCCTTTGCTCCCTCACACAAGGCTCAGCCTTTCCTTGAAATGGAAACTCAATATGTATTTGAAGATAGTTTGGGGGACACCTGGCTGCTGGCTGGCCCTGGGAGCCCACTTGCCTGGCATTGTTCCTTTTATCAGGACCGAACTTCACTCCAGTCCTGCCAGCAACTTGCCTGCCCTACTGTGGCTTAGGATTATCTTCACCCGTCGGCTTCTGCTTTTTCCCCTCTTCAAGGCCTGGTCCATGTCCTACCTCTCCCACGTCTCCCCTGCCCTGATTACTCCAGATATCACCGCTTGCTTTCTGTTTTGAAGGCCCAAAGTGGACTCTCATACCTTCTCCAGGCCAGAGTCCATGACGATGGCATTGCTACCTGTTTCTCACTCAGAGACCTAAGGCGGCCACGTTTGCACAGCTATCAGGTGTCGGGGTCCAGATTCAAAGGTGGGTTTGGGCCCCGGTGCTCTTACCACTTCCATGCCCTCCTGATTCTGCCCATTCCATCACATTGGTCACTGTAAGGAGTGGCCTTTGGATCCCGAGTTGAGTGCCTGGCTCATGTTGTTGTGGATAAACGCATAATCACTGCATAAATACTTAGCTCTGAATTAGACAACTTAGTGTTTTATCTTGTCAGTTAGCAATTTTCATTCTACAAAAACTGGTTTCTTAGGGGGAAATCACTTTAAGTTAAGAACTTTGTCAAGTGTTTCATTAAATATTGGCTGAAATTTGCCAAGACCCTCGCCCTTCACTGGAGAGGAGGGCAGAGGTCAGCCCTGACAAGGAAGAAATGGAGGCTCCTAGGAATAGAGTTTCTCCCTTTACCCCCAGACTGTGGTGGAGGCTTAGGCCGGCAGCTGAGCCCCACACCTGGACCTGCCTTCACGCCAGACCTGCCCGTGGTTGAGGACCCCCTTTTCTTGTGCCATCTGCCTGCACTGCAGGCCTAGACGCCCTGTCTTCTGTGGAAAAACCAGCAAGAGGTCAAAGGGTGGGGCTGACTTTAGGCCTCTGTCAGAGCAGCAAGTCCCTGGGACCCTGTCCCTGGAAGTTAAGACCTAGGAGAAATCTATCCCCACTCTGCCACCTGTCTCACAGGTTCCCGCCTTGCTGACACAGGCCACTGCCCAGGAGTGACTGAGTAAAACATCAAGCTGACAATGCATGGCTGAACAAACAACACAAGCTAATGGAAATATGTTCAATCTCTCTTGTAATCCACACAAATGAAAATAATAAAGCTGTATCAGTTTTCACTTCCACAAACCCCCTAAGTGATAATACACACTCCACAGACTACATGAGAAGCCAACCACACAAAAGCAGGGGCCAGAAACCTTTCAAAAGTGGGTGTCAGATTTCCCCTTCATTCAACTAACAAACGCTTCATGAACACCTACTATGTGTCGGCACTGTGCTGGGCACTAAGGACATAAGAGTGACCTGGAGGCTGCCTTCTTGGGGAGAAACAGGTTGCTAAAAGGCAGAGGGATCTAATTTACCCGCAGGACAGGGGAGCCCTCTCTGAGGAGGTGCCTGAGGGTGGGGAAGGAGCAGCCTTGTGAAAAGCAGGGCAGTGCATCCTCAAAAGAAAGAACAGCCTGTGCAAAGGTCCCAAAGTCAGAAGAATTCGATTTGAAAAAACGACAGGTCTGGCTGATGACTTTTGTCCTCCTAAAGGGAAGTGACCATGGTTACCCTTCTGGGGATAGGTGGGTAGGTGATGAAAATGACATTCTCAAGTGGTAGCAAATGACCAGGAGTTGGCCCTCATAAGCATCAAAAACCTTACGAGGCTGAGCCCCAAAGTGTAAGGTCTTGAATCTAATACAATTTATGAACGCTCCTTCTCTGGGCCTCTGATCCCTCATACATAAAATGTTAGGCTTGAACTGAAAGACCTCCAAGGTCCCTTTAAGTGAAAAATTCTCTTAAAAGATTAAATTTAATTAAAATAATGACTCCAAAATGATGGAATGAATCAATTAGCTAAGAGTTTAAACATGACAATGAGCTCCAGAGACTTGGGGGCTGACCCCTCTTGGCTTTTCCCTGGCCCAGTACAACACTCCAGCCTGCGGTTGCTGTGGTGTGTGTGTGAAGGGCTCTGGAGGAAGCAGCGTCCTCAGGGGAGAATCCGATGGGAAAGCCTGACTCCAGGAGGGGGGTCACAGAGCACTGTGCAAACAGCCAAGGATTTGAAGACTGTCAGTTCGGAATACCTCAGATGGAGCGGAGGCTGGTGGGGGCATCCGGCCCGAGGACGCTTTCAGATTGGATTTATAGGCTGTACAGCAGTGTCATTTCTGGCAGTTTTATTTTCCGTATGTTTTTCATCAGAACAATTTGAATTTTTTTTTTATTTAAATCACAGAGGTAACTCATTTAAAAAAAGGTTAAGTGTCCTAAAAGTAAGAAGTGGAAGTTCTCACTTCTCCCTCTACTTAGCTCCAATCTCACTTCCCTCCACAAGGATAATAGCTTTTTAATAATTTGGTGCTGGGTTCTTCCAGATCTTTTTGTGCATATTCAGATACAGACATATATAAAATTATATGTAATTTCACACAGTACATTTTGAGTACAGAAATGGGACTCTACTATAACTTTTTTGTTAAGCCCAGCATCCCTTCAAGGATCTTCATTTCATATCATTAAATGTAGAGCTGTAGCGTGACTCCACTGTTTTTAATGGCGGAAGAGTGTTTTACAGGATAGAAATATTATAACAATTACTTTCCTATTGTTGGGTGGTTAGATTGCATTTATTATTTTTTTTTTTAACATTCTTGCAAAGGTCTTTGTGCTCTTAAAGGAGTATGTTCATAGGATAAACAATCAGAAGTGGAATTGCTAAGTCAAAGGTTTGCATACTGTGGTATATTATATACTTAACAACACCTGATCAGAGTTGCCAACTATCTTTGCTTCTTCTCCCACACTGTATTTTTACCAACATTTAAATTTCTACAATCAGCTAGGCAAAAATTGTATTGCAATGGTTTGCATTTTTCAGATTACTAATAGGGTTAAATATCCTTTTATATATTTTTAATCATTGGCATTTCTCCACCTGGGAATTACTTGCTTATATCATTTGCCTGTTTTACATTGGATTGTTTTATCTTAATGAATTTTTCACATATTAAGGATATTAGTCATTAGTGCTATGTCTTTATATGTTCAAAAATATTATCTTTTAGTCTACCACTTGTCTTTAATAGCATCTTTAGACATAGAGGAGGCTCTAATTTTTATTCAAATTTGTGAATCTTATTAATGCTTACAGAGGCCAAAAGGGTTTAGAGACTTGTTAGAAAGTCTCTTCTTAACACTTGATTTAAAAATATTTTCCTTAGGTAAATAGATTTAATTTTTTTATTTTCTTCTGGTATATTTATAATTTTTATATTGGTATATATTATGACACAGAAGTCTAGTCTTATTCTTTTCCCCATCATGATAACTAATTATCTCAATGCTGATTATTGAATTATCCAACCTTTCCTCAATTATTTAAAATGTACCTTTATCATATACTCTATTCTTATATGCACAGTCTTTTGCTAGACTATTTCATTTCATTGTGATCTCTTTGGTACATGCTCTCACTTTATCTTTCTTCAAAAACTGTGATTATTCTTGCACAGTTGTTCTTGTTCTTCCAGATAAACTTTTGTATCAGTTAGGTGGTTTTCATTAAAATTCTATTGGAATGATGATGAGTTTTTTTGTATTAAATTTATGACTTAATTTAGGGGATCTTGATAGATCTTTAATATGGAGTTATCTTAGACATAAATATGGTATACATTTTCAATTTATTAACTTTCTTTATATATCCTTTAGTAAAGTTTCATATAGCTTCACTATTCTGAAGTATTTATTGCTTCATTTATTCCTAATATTTTAAGTTTTTGTTGCTACAGTGAATGGTATCTTTTGAAAATTACATGTTTTTTTTTTTTCTTTCTTTTTTATTTTATTTTTTTAAAATTTATTGGGGTGACAATTGTTAGTAAAATTACATAGATTTCAGGTGTACAATTCTGTATTACATCATCTATAAATCCCATTGTATGTTCACCACCCAGAGTCAGTTCTCCTTCCATCACCATATATTTGATCCCCCTTACCCTCATCTCCCACCCCCTACCCCCGAAAATTACATGTTTTATATGGTTATTGCTTACATATAGGAAAGCTAGTGATTTTTGAATACTTATATTGATCTGGACACTGTAATGAACATTTGATTAGGTCTGATGATGAGATGTAATGATGTTGGTAAAAAGTCATGAACTATAAATAAGAAGTTTTATCCTTTTCCCCCCAATATTTATACCTTGTTTATTTTTCTCATCTTATTTCACAGATGAGAAACTTTACAGCGATAGTGGGGGTCTCTCTATCTTTTTCTGGAAATAGGACTGCTTCTCACATTTCATAATTAAGTATGATGAACACTATTGAATTCCAGTAGACATTTAATACCAAATTAAGAAATTTCACTTTCATTCCTAGCTTATTAAGAATTTTGAATTTCCAGTCAAGGTGGCGCAGTAGGTAAATGCTATGCTCAACTTCTCTCATGACCACATAAAAATTACAACTAAACTACAGAACAACCATCATAGAGAATCACCTGAAATCTTGCTGAACCAAATCCATACAACTATAGACATACAGAAGAAGCCACCTCAAAACTGGTGGGAGAGTCAGAGACATGGAATGGGGTGGTTCCACACATGTGTGTGACTATTAAAAATCAGAAGGGCTATCTCGGCTGCTGCAATGGTCCCCCCCTGAGGAGTGAGGGATTCCAACCCCTCCCCAGCCCAGGTTTCCAGTGCCAGGGAGAGAAGTCCCCATAACTTCCGGCTGTGGAAACAAGTAGAGATTGTGGCTGAGTGAGACAGAGAGTGGCTGGAGTCCCAGGCACTCCTCTTAAAGAGACTGCTTACAGACTTATTTGCTGATGGACTCATTCACTCTGAGCTCCAGAGCTGGGGCAGCAGCTTGAAAGTCACCAGGGACATATAGGGAGGAACTGAATTGTCTGACTGCAGGGTGAGGGCTGGAGGGGCTGCTTTCTTCTGGATGGAGGAGCCAGGGTGAGGGCTGGAGGGGCTGCTTTCTCCTGGATGTAGGAGCTAGCAGAGTCATTGTTTCTTTGATGAGCCTTCCCTCCTCCTTGTGTGCAGACACACACAGATGCCATATCTGAGTCCCCATCAAACTGGCTATCACTTTTCATCTGTCTTGCCCTTGTGATTCCCTAAGACCCCACCTCACCCAACTTTCTGACACACCCAAGCCACTTCCAAGGCTTTTCTGTATAAATGGACTGACTTAACTCATGCTGTAGACTTTCCTAAAATCTCTCAAAGGTTCACAAAACCCAAACAAGCAGCATCTGGCTTCAGGAAGTCCCATACCTCTGACTGAGCAGCTCTAAGTCTGGCACTAGTAACAGCTGGCCTTAGTTCATGGCTTGGCCTCTCAAGGCATCTCCAAGCACAGTGCAGGCAACTGCCATCTGTGGATTGCTGCCAGGTAGCTCCAGGCAGGGCACTGACTGTGGCTGAACTTGGCCTGCAGCAGGTTGCCTCCCAGGAGGCCTGGGGGCTGGCAGTCCCAGTGGCCAGCTTCAGACTGGGCTGGAGCATCACCTGGCTGCCTCCAATGACGAAATACCCGAAAGGCAGACTAGACAGGTCCCAGAGCCCTGCTAAAGTGAACCCTGCTCTGTAGGGTCATACCCTGCACAGCAGCTCCTCCACTGTGGTCACAGCCAGGCCTCACAACAAATCAGCCTGAGGGTCAGTCCTTCTCCTTGATGTGCAAATAGCCATCAAGTCTCAACTACAACAGGAGGGCACACAGAACCCACACAAGGGACACACGTGGAGCACCCAGCTCTGGTGACCAGGAAAGCTGCACCACTGGGCCCCACAGGATACCTATTACATAAGGCTACTCTACTAAGACCAGGAGGCATAACAGCCCTACCTATTATATAGAAACAAACACAGGGAGGCAGCCAAAATGGGGAGACAAAGAAACAGTTTCCAAATAAAAGAGCAGAACAAAACTCCAGAGAAAGAACTCAACAAAATGAAGACAAGGAATCTACCAGACACAGAGTTCAAAACACTGGTTATAAGGATGTTCAGTGATCCCAAGGAGAACTTCAACAAAGAGATAGGTAACATAAAAATGGAGATAGAAAGATATAAAAAAACACAGTCAGAAATAAAGAATACAATATCTGAAATGAAGAATACATTAGAGGGAATCAACAGTAGATTAGAAGAAGCAGAAGACTGAGTCAGTGATTTAGAAGAAAAGGTAGCAGAAAACACCCAATCAGAACAGCAAAAAGACAACAAACAAACAAACAAACAAACAAACCCCTCAAAACAAGAAACCAAAAAATGAGGAGAGTTTAAGGGGTCTCTGGGACAACATCAAGCATACCTGCCAACATTCGCATCATTGGGGTACTAGAAGGAGAAGAGAGAGAGAGATAGAGCAAGGAACTGAAAACCTATTTGAAGAAATAATGATAGAAAACTTCTCTAACCTGGTGAAGGACATAGATATAAGTCTAGGAAGCACTGAGACTCCCAAACAAGATGAACCCAAAGAGGCCCACACCAAGACACATCATAATTAAAATGTTAAAGTTTAAAGACAAAGAGAGAATCTTAAAAGCAGTAAGAGAAGCACTTAGTTACCTACAAGGGAATTCCCATAAGACCATCAGCTGATTTCTCAACAGGCCAGAACTTTGCAGGCCAGAAGGGATTGACACAAAATATTCAAAGTGATGAAAAGCAAGGACCTACAACCAAGATTATTCTACCGAGCAAAGTTATCAATTAGAATCAAAGGACAGATGAAGAGCTTCCCAGACAAAAAAGAGCTAAAGGAGTTCATCACCACCAAACCAGTATTACAAGGAATGTTAGAGGAACTTCTTTAAGACAAAATACATTAAAAAAAAAAGGCAATAACTATATCTATCAACAATTACTCTAAATATAAATGGATTAAATGCTCCAATCAAAAGATAGGGTGGCTGAATGGATAAGCAAACAAGACCCTTATATATGCTGTCTACAAAAGACTGACTTCAGATCAAAAGATACACACAGACTGAAAGTAAAGGGATGGGAAAAGGTATTTCATGAAAATGGAAAAGAAAAACCCCAAAACAAAAAGATGGGTTAGCAATACTTATGCCAGACAAAATAGACTTTAAAACAAAGACTATAACAAGTGACAAAGAAGGACCCAGTAATCCCACTTCTGGGTATTTATCTGAAGAAACCCAAAATGCTACTTTGAGGGCACATGTGCATCCATATGTTCATTGAAGCTTTATTTACAATGGACAGGATTTGGAGGCAGCCTGGGTGTCCATCGATAGATGAATGGATAAAGAAGGGGTGGTACATATATACAATGGAATATTGCTTGGCCATGGATGGGAATGGGTTCTTGCCATCTGTGGTGGCATGGATGGACCTGAAGAGTATTGTGCTGATGGAGTATGTAAGACAGAGAAAGACAGATGCAATGTGATTTCACTGATATGTGGAATCTAACAAACACAACAGAAACAAACTTACAGATACAGAGAACATTTTGATGGTTGTTAGATAGGCGGGGCATTAGGAATGGGTGAAAAAGGAGAAAGGATTAAGAAGTACAAATTGGTTGTTACAAAGTAGTCATGGGCATGTAGGGCATAGCATAAGGAATATAGTCAACAATATGGTGATAGCTATGTATGGTGTCAGATTGGTACTAGATTTATTGGGGTGATAGATGGGAGGGGCTTTAGGGGACATGGTAAAAAAGGTGACGGGGTTAAGAAGTACAAACTGGTAGTTACAAAATAGTCATGGGGATGTAAGTAAAGCATAGGGAATATAGTCAGCAGTATGGTAATAACTATGTATAGTGCCAGGTGGGTAGTAGACTAGTCAGAGGGCTGACTTAAATTATGTAAATGTCTAACTACTATTCTGTGCACTGGAAATTAGTGTAAAATAATACTGAATGTCAGCTGTAATTGAAAAATTGGAAAAGGGGGGGAAAGGAAAAGGGGAATAAGAGGTTCAAATTTCCAGGTATAAAAGAAATAAGTCTCGGGAATGTAATGTACAGCATAGAGAACAAAGTCAATAATATTATGATAGCACGGTATGGTGTCAGATGGTTGCCGAACTTATGGTGATCACTTCCTTAGGTATATAAATGTTGACTAACTATTGTGTATGCCTGAAAAAATATAAAAAATATAATAAAATATTAGCTATATTTTAATAAAAATCTTTAAAAAAGTTTTAATGCAGATTGTGTCGCAAATGTTATCAAGTGACTTTTCAGCACCTATTAAGATGATTTTTTTCTTTTAATAATTAATATAGTAAAAGATTTCTTAATATTAACTATTTTTTATTTCTGAAGTACTTTGGACTTTAAAAATTAAACTACAGTGTTTTAGTCCCCACAAAGCTTTTTTGATAGGATTGACCATGAAACAACAAAGAGTGTCAGGTTAACATGGAAAACTCATGCCATGCAGAATAGTGGACCTGCCGCTTCTCAACCAATTTGTGCTCTTTTTGGCACTTTCAGGCACGGAAGGTCCTGATGAAGCTGTGGTATGTCAAGCTGTAAGACCCCAGGCGTGGGCTCAGTTTGAATGTGGCTTTAGCAAATCCTGGGCTGTTCCTCGCAAACGGAATGTCCAAAAGAGAAACAAAGGGAAGGACAATGTTATTTTTAAGAGGTTCTTTTTAAGAAAGGATAATACACACTAAAAGTTAATAACATTAGTAAATACTGGAGTAAAGTATTTACAGAAACCTTGCTTTGGAAAATGGAGAAAAATAACAGGTCAGAAGACATGAAACATACAGGATATATACATTCTTAGCTATGAAAACTGTCTTAATATCTAGCTTTGCTGTTCCCAAAGGAAACATTTCATGGTCCTGGGGTTTAGGTAAGGTCTTACAACACATTACAGTTCCAAATGCCATCTTGAATCCCATGAGGTGACCACACACTAAAATCCCATCAAGTTGATTTGGCAAAACTGGCTGACAAGGTCCCCTTCCTCTCTCATTGCTCCCGGACAGCCTAATTCAGCTCACCTTGCCTTTCCAGTCTTATTTTCCTTTACCCTTCACAGTCATTCTATGTTCTAGAAGTTCCATACACCGAACTCCTTAACATTTCTAGAACATTCTATGCCTATTCACACTTTAATGCATTTATACTGTTTGTTCTCTTTGACTTCAAAGGTCTTCCTCCATTCCAAGGTACAAAGCCAGGATTTGCATGTGGTTCCAAAGCCATTTTTCTCCCTTGTGAAGGAAAAGGAAAGTAGCATCTGGGCTAGTTCTTGACGGTGGGGGGCTGAAGCTGTCCCTACACGTGGGGACAGTGACCCTCTAGGTAGGGTGGGAGTCGGGCTCCCTTCTCCCTGCCTCTGCTGTGGTCGCTACCATCTCACCCTTTGTGTGTGTGTGTGTGGGGGCAGGGACAGTGGGTGCGAAAGCAGAGGTGGGGCCTGTGTACAGTCCTTCCCTGTGAGACTGTCACCAGGTTCATAGAGTTATGGGTCTGCCTTCTTTGGGGGCGAGGACATGCCATGTCTCAGTGGGCCCCTCTCCTGGAATGGCAAGGGTGGGCAGGACACACAAGAGTGGGAGTGGACGGCGTCTCTGAGGGGGAGAAGCTATAGTGCCCACCTCTTTACTGAGCTTGATCAACTGCAGAGATTTACCATCTTGTGACTGTGCCTAAGTGTGATCAAGCCTCTGATTCAGCTGCCAATTAGCCGAAAGTGCAGAGGACACAGGAACACATTAAATGCATGCACTATGGCTAAGCAATCAGCAAGCCTCACCACGATGGAAACCATTACAGTCAAATACCCTGGGTCCACCAACAGGTAAACCATTACAAAAAGAAAAGAATAGACGAGAGAATCTGTAGATAAAGAGAGGCTTAAAGGACCTAATTAAAAATGGGCAAGACTAGACTATCAGGTCCAAGAATGCACACGCGGGCAATAAAATTACATCTAAATGCTAGGACATGATTTTGATACAAGTTAGAGGGGAGGGGGGAAGGAGAGCTAGGACAGACACATGGAGGGGCTTCTGGTGACTGGCCGAGTTCTAGTTCTTTCCCTTATATAGCTTGCTAAGCCATCCACTTGTTTTGTGGGGATTTTTGGCAAGGGAGCTAGGAAGATACAGAATGAGATATGAACTCAAGAGGCACAGAAGCAAAGTTTAAGAGAGAGGATGCCTGAGCAGTTCCACGCACATGCTGGTTCTTTATTGCGCCTGACCTATCCACTTTTGGGCTGTCCTGGCTGCCAGATGCACACGGGCCCCAGGTGGATGCCGTGGGGTGTTCTCTGTGGTTTGTTGTGGGCCTGCCGGGTGCAGGGGGTAGTCTCTGGCACTGTGACAGGGCTGTGAACTGCCTCAGAGGTGTGCTTTAGCCTTCTCCTGATGATGTCATACATAGTCAGGGTCGCATGTCCCCAAAACATAAGTTCAGTTCCTGATACCTGCACTTTTTCTTGGGACACAATAATGTGGACAGTTTTTTTTTTTTTTTTTTTTTTTTTAAGTTTTAAATGGATCTTTTGTTTGGGAGCAGAAGTTTTCACTCAGTTAAAAAAAATTGAAATAATATTTGTATGATTTCTTACAACTGCATGTTGAACCCACAGTTATTTCAATAAAAATTTCAATTAAATTATACAGAGGAAGGGAAAAATAGGTTGCTAGAAACTTGTTGGACAAATTGAAGGATGTATAATTCTTGAAAAGCTTAGCTATGTTAAAAGAAAATATGATGACCCGAAGTCATGCCTAAAGGATGCCAGACCTTTACTAAAAGTCATCAGAAACTGTAATCTGGAGGCAACGGATGAAAAGCTAAAACTGGCTGAAATCTGTATTGTAGGGCAAAATATAAAGAAAAAAAGTAAAAGAGGAGAAATCTAAATATTCAGAACTTGGTGACTTGCTTGTGACAGTATAAGAAAGAAAACAGTCACTAGAACATAAATGAAAATGCATTCCACGGCTGAGGGCTTTTCCAAAGAGAGCATCTGACAGAGCCTTTCCCAGATGGTCTTCATCAAAGGGTCAGCCTTCAACTCAAAGGACACCTTTGCACTTGCCTCTCCTGGGTCCCGCCCTCAAGCCAGGCTCTGTTCCTCTGCTTCAAGTGGCCAGTGGACCCAAGGTGACCGAGTGTGGGATTTAGATCTCCTTGCCCTGCTGCCCCAGCAGCAAGCATGACGGGATGAGCCTATGAATGCTTCCTGCTAAGGGGTTTGTCTGGCCGTCCACATCCTTTGGTAACAATAAGAAATGTCCATCCACCGAGGGTTTTTCTGATTTTCCTCTCCCATAGGCTAGGTTTCCCTCCACCATCCCATATCCTGAAATAAACAGTGAGTTAACATCAGGGTTGACTCAGTCTTCAAATAAACCTACGACTAAACATTAGAACCATAGCAAGAAATTTGAGACATTTTTGTGTCTTTTCAAAAACACAATGAATTTTGAATTCACTCGTTATCGTTTCAGGAATCTGCTCTCTCTTCCTTAAGTGTTTATTGATGTCCAATTGGAAGTTTTACGGAATTATAATTCCAGGATAATGACTTGTAAATGAAATTAATTCAACTACATAAAAGGTAGTTTTAAATACTAAATATCGCCCAGGTCAGCATTTCTCCAATTGCCTGGAGTGAGTCCTTCCAGATACCAGGGTGTGTAGCAGGATTTCTTACTGCCAGGAACAGAGCCAGCAAATGTCACCTGCAGCCACCTTCGTGCCACTCCTCCTCTCCTCCCCACTCTTGCCACTGCTTCTCTAAAATACCCTCAGATGTCAGAGCTACATGTGAAACCAGGGATCTCTGGGTCCCATCCCCAAGCACGGAGGAGACCGAGCTGGACCTTGGCTCATAGCCAAGCCGCGTTCACCACAGCCGGCCCCAAACCTCCAGCTCACTGGTAGCGCCCTGCATACTGCAGGCTCAGTCTTCCAACTTAGCGAACAAACAAAACATCACCAGGGAAGACTAGGTGTCCTGCCATAAAGTGCAGCTTTTATCGAGCTACATCGCCTTGGCATCCAGCAAAGGAAAAAGGGGCGGTGGGGGCGGGGGGGAAAGGCCTGAAGTATTTTGAAGGATGGCCTGGGAGCATAATTCCAGCAAGATGACCTCATCATCTCTACAATTCTTGAAACGCATAGCAGCAATTCAGTTTCGAAGGATGGAAAAATCAAAATTAGACTCAGTCGTTCTCTTCCATGGGCACACACACACACACACACACACACACACACACACACACACACACGTCTCTTTTATCAGTTTTGTGTCTGGATGTTCTGGAACACTCATATATATATTTTTGTATATATTAATGTTCTGGCATTTTGTTACTCTTTAAGTATGTGGGAAACTGGCCCAGCTGAGGCTCTGGTCCTTTGAAGAAAGAACACACCCATGAGATTTTGTTACTTTTGGTGACCGCCCCAGCTGGGATTTTGTTACCCTTCACGGGCAGGTTACACATTCCAGCCTAACCACACCGCCAGTTTTGGTTACTTCAGGCTTTCACCTGGATGATGTGATCCTTGGAAATCTCGATCCTTTAGTTCTGACTTCCCCGTGGATATGCTGGGCCAAGTCTTCATTGTCCTTGGGGAAGACACTGTTCAGCTGCCTGGAGTCCAACTGGTGGTCCACCTAGGACCACCAGACAGGGAGACAATGCAGATTTCCTACACTCTGAAAAAAGGGAATGTCTTCACAGAGTCATAAGTAAGAGAGGTCATGTGCTGGGAGCCCACTACAGGCCAGGTACTCCACGAGGAGTACCTTATGCAGTTTAATCTTTTCCTCATGCCAATTTTATAGATGAGGACAATAAAGGTCAAGAGAAATGAAGCTGTGCGTCTGGGAAGTGATGACACTGGAACTCAATCCAGTTCTGCCTGGACCCAGAGTCTGTCTGCTTTTTCCTCTCCAGACAAGCTACCTTTCACGATGAGTTAGCAGTCTACGTCTCCAGTCAGGTGATGGTAAAGAATGATACATCCATAGTGGGGAGCAGGGCCAGCTGACAAGGAAGGAAGGGGAGTATGCTAGTTTTCTACTGCTGTTGCTGTAAGGAACTGTCAAATACTTAGTGGCTTAAAGCATCACACATTTATTATCTTGCAGTCCTAGAGGTCAGAAGTCTGAAAGGTGATGTCAGAGAGAGACTGGAAGATGCTCCACTGCTGGCTTTGATGACAGAGGGAGGGGCCATGAGCCATGAAGTGCAGGACATGTAGCTCTAGACAGTGGCGAAGACAAGGCAAGGGGTCCTCCCAGAATTCCCATAAAGGAACACCTGCCGACACCATGATTTCAGTCCCCTAGTGTTCGGGCCCCTCACACCTCTCTGGCTGGGAGTGACTGCTGGATGCTCTGGACTCTCCTTCCTGGCTCACTGATTATCTGAGAGCACTGAGAGTGGAGGCAGGTTTACATAACATCATCTCATTTAATTCTCTCACTATTTCCGTCCTCCCCACTCTGCATGTGAGGAGGAGGAGATTCACAGAGTTTGAATAACATGCCCAAGGTCACAGAGCTGCCCAGATGGATACAGAATTCAAGGACCAACTGAAGCTCCACGTCTGGGGCTCTGGCCTCTGCCCTCCACAGATGCTGCTTCTGGAAGCCCAGAGAGCCCCAGCACCCCAAGGTACCAGGTGGTGGCTTCCAGAACAGGAGGGACACACCAGCTCCAAAATCCATCTTGGTCTGACTGTACACACTCACTTGAGGAAACCAAGGGAATATAACACTTTTGGAGGGTTAAGAACACTGTGTAGACATTTCCAGTAGGTGTATTATTGTTTTTGGGGTCACAATTTAGACATACTGTCTATCTCTCAGACTCTCATTGAGGAGGAAGTAAAGTGAAGACCTCTGCGGGTCCTTACAGCAGAGCTCCAGAGTGTAGGATCCCGGGTACCTGTCCAGCCCCCGGCGAGGGACCAGAGACTTTCATGCACTTGTCTCATGGTCCCAGAGGGAGGCCACACAGGTAAAGGGCTTCGGTCTTGAGAACAGCCAGACTCACATGGTTCTGGAAAATCTGTCACAAGTGGGGATGGAAATGTCAACGTGAATGACTAAAAAGAAGGAAGGAAGGAAAGAAAGAAAGAAAGAAAGAAAGAAAAAAGAAAGAAAGAACGAAAGAAAGAACATGGAATGATTATTCCAAGATGTTAACATTTTGCCCTCAAAAACTGGTTTTTAAAAATTACAGGCAGCTCACAAAAAGAAAAAAAACAACAACCAAAAAACTTAGGGTATTAAACAGGTAACTTAATAGAAGAGAGTTATTCTTTTTAATTATAAAGCTTTTAATTTCCCCTTTCTCCCCATTATTTCTGCTAATAAGCTTGTCGACTGGGCTGGAACTGATTATGAAAAGGCTGGGAACAGATTTTATTGCCTGGACTAACATTTTTACACATTAGCATTTTACTTTTCAGTTTTATGAAGCCAATGCAATATGGACTCTCTTTAAAAGTCAGGACACAATTCAGAATGTTCCCTCAGGATTACTTACTTCATTTGGACATATAAATACACTTATCTTCAGGGTGAAGTCTGGGTCCTAGTGATCACTAATTCAACACAAACCCTTAAAGGCGGAAAGAAAAATGTTCTCTCATCCTTTGGAAACTATAGGAAAATTAAGGGAAGAATTCTGGGTGGGGCTCAAGACAGAGACTGGATTAGAAAGGCTTCCCACCAGTCGGTAAATCAAAATCACCTGGTAAGTGCTTTAGGGCACACAGAGCATCCAACAGGGAACCGTGGGGCCTTCTGAAAAAAAGGGAAAATACAGGTTTTCACTCAGGGGTTTTTATTATTAAAAGGGAAGGTAGAAGAAATTATTATATAGAATACATATGAACACATGTGAACAAAACAGACATGTAAAAGAAGCTATTGCTGAAGTCATAACTGCAGCCCAAAACAGACTTGTCTCATAAAAGACTCTCAATAGATGTCTGTTGAATGAATGAATGAATGAATGAATGAATGAATAGACATACTCTACATATAGACACTCAAATATTTTGGGCTGATTGATGGATAATACAGAAGAATATCTGAGATGTTAGATTTTAAGGTTAGTTTGTGAACTCAGTCCTTTAAGAGGTGGTTCATTTTCCTGTTACAGCCTTTTCCTAAAAATAGAAAGTGCTGTCAGGAAGAAGCAATGAGACCCTGTTACAGTCCCCTGGTCCAAACAGCCAAGACTCCACACTTTGAAAAATTAAAGTGGATCAGCATAATTGTTTATATAAAATAAAACTGTTATTTGAAACAGCAGAACACAACTATATTAAGAGGTAAATGAAATAATCCTAAAGAATAAGTAATTAAAGAAAGTGAACACCTCGTAAGAAGTTGGTAGCTTAATTTTTATTTCCTAGTGGTTGCTAGCTACCGCCTAGCTTTATGATCAGAGTTGACTATGAAACTTTTCTCAACTAAATATTTGGATAAGGAGTAAGCCCAGCTTTGTACCTGTTAATAGGTAGGGTAAGTGACTGTCCATTGCCCTGTTTACTATTCATCTGTGTGCTGGTAGAATTCTCCTTTAAGATGGTCAGTTGGTGAAGAGATATTCACAACTCATAGTCAGTTTTCAGATCTACAGGCATTCATTTAGTGCAGGTCAGCACTAAATGTGGGCCAATTTGGCCTGCTGTTTGTTTTTGTAAATAACATTATATTGGAAACCAGTTACTGCTTTCACACTACAATAGCAGAGTTGAGTAGTTGTGGTGGAGACCATATGGCCTGCAAAGCCTAAAATATTTACTTTCTGGCTCTTTACAGAAAAAGTTTAGTATAGTAGTAGTGCTGGAAATTTTCCCCTTACCCTCCTGCCACTTTCCCCCTGAGAATAAATCAATGGAATACATCATCACCACCACCACCACCATCACCACCACCAACATCACTATCATCACCACCATCACTACCACCAACATCACTATCATCACCACCACCATCACCACCACCACCACCACCACCACCACCACGAACATCACTATCATCACCACCACTACCATCACCACCACCATCACTATCATTACCACCACTATCATCACCACAACCAAGATCACCACCATCATTACAACTACCATCACTATCACCACCACCAATCACCACTGTCACCATCACCACCATCACTATCATCACCACCATCTCCTTCAGTTTCTAGCAAGTATAGCTTCAGGCATTCTTCCTTGCTCTGTCCTTACAACCTGAGTTTAACAACTTGATGTTTGTGGGTAAAAAGCGAGGTCAGCATTCTATTTTCAATGTGTTCTGGTTTCATGGTCTATACAGAAAGACAGGGACTGATGAAGTGATGAAGGAAGATTTCTCTGGCCATCTCAAGACAAAGGTACTCTTATGTGGAGGAACAGACATTTGTCACCTTTTTTTGTTTTGGTGTAAACCCTCTGACTCAATCAGTGATGGAGGGAGACAAAGTTTCCTACATTTTGTACTCACCCAACTCCTGAAATTGTACATATCACATTCTCTGAAGCAATAAAATCAGAAATTAACAGCACAAATATAACTGCTTAAACATGTAAATATTGACAAATGCCTTAAATAATTTGGGTTAAAGAATAAATCATAATTATACATAATGGGTACAGAATTTCAGTTTTGGAAGATGAAAAAAATTCTGGAGATGATGGTGGTGATGGCTGTACAACACTGTGCCACTGAGCTGTACATTTAAAATGGTTAAAATGGTAAATTTTATATGTGTGTATCTATATCTATATCTATCTATCTATCTATCTATCTATCTATCTATCTATCTATGGCTATATTTAAAAAAAAGGTAGCATTAGGGGAGGCTGGGTGAAGGGCATATGGAACTCTGTATTATCTTTGAAATTTTTCTGCAAATCTAACATTATTTGAAATTAACAAGTGAAAAAAAATTACACATACTGCAGTTACTTAAAACAGTGTTTCTCAAAGTGTAGTCTCTGAGACTCTTTCAAGGGGCCTGTGATATCAAATCTATTTTTATAATAACACTACAATGTTATTTACTTTTTATCTCTCTCTTATGAGTGTAAAAATATGAAAGTTTATTAATATAATTTCATATTTCATGTTGCAATTAGTTTTTGAGAAACTACAACTTTTCTAGTTTGGTGTAGTATCAAAGAAAAAGATTCATAATTATCTGAAGACTACTAAATTAATTCTTGATTTCCAACCACATAGCTACACGAAGCCAGATTTTCTTCATATATTACAGCCAAAAATCATATCTCAGTAAATTGAATACAGAAGCAGATATGAGAATCCAGCATCTTCTATTTAGCAAGGCATTAATGCATTTGCAAAATTCTAAAACCATGCCACTCTTCTCAATTTTTTTTTTTTTTTTTGCTTTGGGAAATAGTTACTTTTCAAAAAACAATTATCAAATAACAAGTTTACTATTATTTAAAAAAACAATAATTTTCAGATTTCAGTTTAAATTTTGAATACTGTAATATCAATAAATACAACTTATATAAACAAAGTTTCTTTGGGGTCTTCCATAACTTTTAAGCTTGTAAAGAGGTCCTGAGACCAAAACACTTGATAATCACTGACTGAGAAAAAAACAAACATGAACACATATTGAATTTATCAGATGTGGCCAAAGCAATAAGCACTCTTATTTTCTTTAAAAAAATTGAAAATCAAGGTGGAAAATTTAAAACAGAATTTTATAAATTTAAAAAAGAAAAAAAACACAAGTTCTGATAATTAAGTTCGTGAACTTGTTGCAATGCTGTTGCTAACCTTTTTTGATATCAGAGGAATTATTCATTATGAATTTGTACCAACTGGACAAACCAAGTTTACTATTTGGAAGTGCTGAGAAGGCTGCGTGAAAACGTTAGATGACCTGAACTTTTCACCAATAATTCATGGCTCTTGAATCACGACAATGCACCAGCTCACAGCACTGTCTGTGAGGGAGTTTTTAGCCAGGAAACAAATAACTGTATTGGAACACCTTCTCTACTCACCTGATCTGGCTCCCAGTGACTTTTTTCTTTACCCAAAGATAAAGGAAATATTGAAAGGAAGACATTTTGATGACATTTAGGATAGGACATCAACGATAATATGACAACAACTCTGATGGCCATTTCAGAAAAAGCATTCCGAAATTGCTTTGAAGGGTGAACTAGGCACTGGTGTCAGTGCATAGCTTCCCAGGAGGAATATTTCGAAGGTGACCGTAGTGATATTCACCAATGAGATATGTAGCACTTTTTCTAGAGTTAGTTCACGAACTTAATTGTCTGATCTCGTACATTAGAAATTGAGACCTGGTTCCCAAAAAATTTTTAATAAGCAACTTTAATAAAGAAAAAAAAATAAAGTCCAAAAAGTAGTATTACAACTAAAAAAGAGAATATATCAGAGTACTTTTAAATTACAGGTGAATTCTATTTGTAATTTTTTGAGGAACCTCCACACTGCCTTCCATAACGGCTGCACCAGTCTGCATTCCCACCAACAGTGTATGAGGGTTCCTTTTTCTCCACAGCCTCTCCAACATTTGTTACTATTTGTCTTGTTGATGATAGCCATTCTGACTGGGGTGAGGTGATATCTCATTGTGGTTTTGATTTGCATTTCTCTGATGATTAGTGATGTTGAGCATTTTTTCATATGTCTATTTGCCATTTGTATGTCCTCTTTGGAGAAATGTCTCTTCAAGTCCTCTGCCCATTTTTCAATTGGGTTGTTTGTTTTTTTGTTGCGAATAGAATTGCCATATGACCCAGCAATCCCTCTCCTGGGTATCTACCCAAAAAATCTGAAAACATTTAGAGATAAAGACACGTGTGCTCCAATGTTCATTGCAGCTTTGTTTACAGTGGCCAAGACATGGAAACAACCAAAATGTCCTTTGATAGATGAATGGATAAAGAAGTTGTGGTATATATACACAATGGAATACTATTCGGCAGTAAGAAAAGATGATATAGGAACATTTGTGACAACATGGATGGATCTTGAGAGAGTAATGCTGAGCGAAATAAGTCAGACAGAAAAAGCAGAGTACCATGTGATTTCACTGATATGTGGTATATAAACCAAAACCAACAAAAGAACAAGACAAACAAATGAGAAACAGAAACTCATAGACACAGACAATAGTTTAGTGGTTGCCAGAGGGTAAGGGGGGTGGCGGGTGGGGAGTGGGAGATGAGGGTAAGGGGGATCGAATATATGGTGATGGAAGGAGAACTGACTCTGGGTGATGAACACACAATGGGATTTATAGATGATGTAATACAGAATTGTACACCTGAAATCTGTGTAATTTTACTAACAATTGTCACCCCAATAAATTTAATAAAATAAAATTTAAAAAAAAATTACAGGTGAATTCTATATGTAATTTGACATTTGAAACTCTCCATGAAAAAGATGCATTAAGAAAATTACCAAATTGACCTAAGATGAATAAGAAAACATGATAAGCCATAGAAGAAATTTTAAAAGTTAATAAAAAATTATCTTCCCCAAAGATTCTAGGGTCAGATGTTTTTATTTGTGTGTTTCCATCAAAATCAAAAGGAGTATGTAATGGTATAATCCTTTCTAGAGCATAAAAAATTGGAAAGCTAACCTAACCTAAACTTCAGAGAGGTAGCACAAAATGAAAGTAATTGGCCTGTCTCACTTACAAATTATAGATTTTTAAAATTTTAAGTAAGGGACCAGCAAACTGAATTCAACAGAACATTAAAAGAATCACTGAGCAAGATGAAGCAGGCTGTATTCCAGGAATGCAGGGATGATTTAATGTAGAAAATGTTTAGGAAAAAATAATTTAAATTGATGCCAAAATAGCATTTAAAAGTCATCCTGATAAAATCATTTACAGAATTAGAAACAGACTTTCTCAATCTGATAATATGCATGTAACCATATATTAATTTAAAATATATATTGAATATACATCTATCTTACTTGAGAGTGAAAATTAAAGGTATGCATATTAAAGTCAGAGTTAGGGTATAGATGTATGCTATCACTTATTAACAATTGTTTTAGAAGTTTTGATAAACTTTTGGTAATATATCATGAAAAAGAAATGAGAAGTACAACTTTGGAAAGGAGGCGGTCGTGTTATAATTATTTCTATATGGTATGATTATATCATTAAAAAATCATGATAATCAATTGAGAATGCTCAGAATTAACAAAATTTCAACCAAGTAGTCAGATAGTGATAAATGTAAGAAATCTATAACTGTTCTATATACCGGTAATAACAATTTTGAAAATTAAATAGAAAACAGATTTCATTCTCCATCATCATCATCATTACCACCACCACCACCATACCACAACAAAATATAATTAAATACCTAAGATGAATCTTCACAAGAAGTGCAGAGAATCTACATGGGAAATATAAAAATTTTACTGGCAGATATAAATTATTTGAATAAATGGAAGTAAACGCTATGTTCTTAGGTTGGATGTTTTCACTATGTCTATTCCTCCCAAGCTGATATATAGATATTAATACACTCTTGGAATGAAGCAGGTTCCAATTCAAGTGTCACCTCCTTTGAGAGACCTTCTCTGATCATCTAACTTGAACAGCACCCTGCTCCTCCAACCAGTCACTCATTGTCGTTTTTTCCTATTTTCTTTATAGCAGTTATTGCTACCAGAAATTATCTTTTTGTTCTTCTTTGCCTCCAATATTCCCCACTAGAACATAAGTGTCATCAGTGAGGGGGTGTGCCTTGTTCTCTGTGGCATTCCCAGTGCCTAGAACAGAGCCTGCCACATAGTAAGTGCTCAATATGTGTGTATTGAGTGGATTTAACACCATTTACCACACGAAAACACCAATAGGAATTTTTCCCTTAAGTGTGACAAATGGTTCCAAAATTCACCTGCAATACAAACACACTAGATTATCTAAAAGTTATTAAAAAGAAACAAACGGGAGACTTGCCATGCCAAATATTAAAACATATTTTAAAGCTGTAATAGTTGAACTGTGGTACAGAAATTACTTCGCAGATAAATGGAACAGAACAAACATTCATGAAACAGAGCTAGTATAAAGATAAGAACTTACCACATTCTAAGCTTTCCATGTTAAATAAATGAGTTCTTTAACAAATTGGGTTGGGAAATTGGTCAAATATTAGGGCAAAATCTATATTCTCATTTAATATTATATTCCAAGTGAAATGTAAAAACGTTTAGCCCCACTCCTCCAAAGCCAGGTACAAAAGAGTATATGCTGTATTATTCCATTTATATAAGGTTTAAAAAAACAGGCAAAATGAATCTGTGGGAACAGTCAGGGTAGTAGTTCCTCTTGGGGGTGTGAGGGGGTTAGTGACTGAGAAAGGAGCATGAAAAGGGGCTCCTGCAATGCCAATAAAATTCTATTTCCTAATCAGAGTGCTCGTTACATGAGTGTGTTCACTTTGCAAACATTCATCAAAGCTGTATCATTGTGAACTGAGAACTTAGGTATTTATACTTAACACTTAATAAAAGCTTATTTAACAAATAAATAAGTGGTAGGCCAGCTGATGACTCTGGCCAGAGATTAGGCTTTCTGCATTTAAACATGCATTTCTTTTTCACGTGTGTTTTGAAAAGAAGGGATAAAGCTCTGTGGTAAAAAGTTAAACTTATTTAATTGTAATAAATTAAGCAGGTCTGTAAAGGCCTTCAGTTGAACCATGCCTCCACCCCTTTCAGGAGGGATCTGTGTCACAGGGGCTATGAGAGTCCCCATGCTGAACGGTATGGAGGGTCTGTGCCCTTGACTCTTACATGGTCACAACAGGAGTTTCACTGTTCTGTGGGTCTCTGAGATGTAGCTGAAAATTTTAAAAAAATGACTCAGGATTTCTGGTCAAGATGGAGGAGTAGGTAAATGCCATGCTTGCCTCCTCTTATGACCACATCAAAATTACAACTAAATTACAGAACAACCACCACTGAGAATCTCCTGAACTGAAGCCCGACAAATAAGGACATTCAGAAGAAGCCACCTAGAGACTGGTAGGCAGGGCAGAGATGAGGAATGGGCTGATCCCCACCTACGTGTGACTGTTAAAAATCGGGAGGTATATCTCAACTGTGGAGGTACCCCCTCCAGAGGAGCGAAGGGTCCCAGTACCACACCAGGCTCCCCAGTTGAGGGTTCCAGTGCCTGGGAGAGAAGTCCCCATAACTCCGGCTGTAAAAACTACTGGAGATTGTGGCTGAGTGAGACGGAGGGCATCTGCAGTCCCAGGAGCTCCTCTTAAAGGGCCTGCACAGAGACTTACTTGCTGACAGACTCACTTGCTCTGAGCGCCAGTGCTGGGGCAGCAGCTCAAAAGGTTCCAGGGACATACAGGGAGGAACTGAGTTGTCTGGTTTCAGATTGAGGGCTGGAAGGTCAGCTTTCTCCCAGAAAAAAGTGCTGGGAGAATCCATTGTTTCTTTGTTCAGCTCCTGCCCCTTCCCTGTGTGCAGACATGGGCAGGCATATCATATCTCATTCTCTATCAACTTGATTAACACTGTTGCAACTCCCCACTCTGTGATTCCCTGAGACCCTGCCCCACCCAACTTGTGCACCTATCCAAGCCACTTTCAGTGGCTTTTCCATACATAGGGCCTGTTGTGGCTCAAGCTGCAGACTTTCCTAAAATCTTTCAAGGTTCATAAAACCCAAACAAGCACCATCTAGCTTTGGTGTGTCCCATACTCCTGCTGAGCAGCCCCAAGCATGGCACTAGCAACAGCTGACGTCAGCTCACAGCTTGACCTGTCAAAGCACCTCCAAGCCCAGTGTGAGTGGCAGCCATCTGTGGATTGCTTTGTGGCTTATACCAGGTAGCCCCAAGGAAGTACACAGGCTGCGGCTGAACTTGGCCTGTGGCAGGGCCCTCCCAGGAGTCCTTGGAGCTGGCATACTCAGTGGCCAGATTCAGGCCAAGCCGGAGAATCACCCAGTCACTTCTGAAGACAACTCAAAGGACAGACTGGGCAGGCACCAAAGCTCTGCTAAAGTGAGCCTTGCTCCGTAGGGTCAGCCCCTGCACAACAGCTTCTCCACTGTAGTCATGGCCAATCCACATAATCAATCAGCCTGAGGGTCAATCCCTCCCACTGATGTGCAAACAGCAACCAAGGCTCAACTACAAGAGGAGGGCACACTCAACCCACACAAGGATCACACCTGTACCATCCAGCTCAGGTGACCAGGAAGAAGACATTGGGTCCCACAGGACACCTACTACATAAGGCTGCTCTACTGAGACTGGGAGACATAGCAGCCCTACCTAATACATAGAAACAAATGCAAGGAGGCAGCCAAAGTGGGGAGATAAAGAAACATATCTCAAATGAGAGAACAGAACAAAGCTCCAGGAAAAGAACCAAACAAAATGGAGAGAAATAACTTACCAAATGGAGAGCTCAAAACACTGGTTATAATGATGCTCAATGAACTTAGGGGAAGAGTAGATGAACTCAGTGAGAACTTTAACAAAGATATAGGAAACATAAAAATGTAGCTAGAAAACATAAAAAAGAACCAGCCAGAAATGAAGAATACAATAACTGAAATAATCAATACATTAGAGGGAAACAAGAGTCAATTAGGTGAAGCAGAGGATTGAGTCAGGAACTTAGAAGTTAAGGTAGCAGAAAACACCAAATCAGAACAGCAAAAGAAAAAAGAATCCAAAAAAATGAGGAGAGTTTAAGGGGCCTCCAGGACAACATCAAGCATACCAACATTTGCATCATTGGGCTACCAGAAGGAGAAGAGAAGGAGCAAGGATTTGAAAACCTATTTGTAGTAGTAATGACAGAAAACTTCCCTAACCTGGTGAAGGATATAGATATGCAAGTGTAGGAGGCACTGAGAGTCCCAAGCTAGGTGAACTCAAAGAGGCCCACATTAAGACAAGACACATCATAATTAAAATGACAATGGTTAAAGACAAAGAGAGAATCTTAAAAGCAGCAAGAAAAAGGCAATTAGTTACCTACAAGGGAGCTCCCATAAGACCATCAGCTGATTTCTCAACAGAAACTTTGCAGGCTAGAAGGGATTGGCATGAAATATTCAAAGTGATGAAAAGCCAGGACCTACAACCAAGATTACTCTACCCAACAAGGCTGTCATTTAGAATTGAAGGACAGATAAAGAGCTTCCCAGATAAGAAAGAGCTAAAGGAGTTCATCACCATCAAACCAGTATTACAATAAATGTCAGAGGGATTTCTTTAAGATAAAAAAAGATAAAAAATATGAATAATAAAATGACAATTACTTTAAATGTAAATGGATTAAATGCTCCAATCAAAAGATAGGGTGGTTGAATGGCCAAGAAAACAAGACCCATACATATGCTGCCTACAAGAAACTCACTTCAGATCTAAAGACACACAAAAGACTGAAAATAAAGGAATGAAAAAAGATATTTCATGAAAATGGAAATGAACAACAAAAATGCCAAAGTAGCAATACTTATACCAGACAAAACAGACTTCAAAACAAAGGCTAGAACAAGAGACAAAGAAGGACCCAGTAATCCCACTACTGGGTGTTTGTCTGAAGAAACCTAAAACCCCACTGTGAGGGGATGTATGTACCCACTTGTTCATTGCAGCATTGTTTACAATGGCGAAGATGTGGAGGCAGCCTGGCTGTCCATTGATGGATGAAAGGATAAAGAGGAGGTGGTACATATATGAGGTGTGATCAAACAATACAGTGAATGTTTAAATTAAAAAAAAAATTATTACAGACACATTGCCATTTTGCCATTAATCCCTCTAAAAATACTCCCCCTTGCTTCAAAACACTTATCCCATTGTTCTTGCTACTTTCTGAAGCAGTTCTGGAAGTCCTCTTTTGTGAACGTTTCAGTTGCACTGTCGTGGTTGCCTCGATGTCCTGAATTGATTCAAAACATTTACCTTTCGTGGTCATTTTGACATTGGGGAAGAGCCAGAAGTCGCACGGTGCCAGATCTGGTGAATAAGGTGGATGGGGACACACAGCAATGTTTTTATTTGACAGAAATTGCCATACCAGAAGCGATGTGTGACACGGAACCTTTCCATTATGATCAACAAATACAGCGAATGCTGCTGCCAAGGGCCATCCAACGGAAAGGCAGGGATCTTCAATACAGGAAGTGGTGCATCAAACCTTAGTAACAGTGTGTGACAGGTTTCATCTTGTTCAATGCAGTCAGTCAGGTGTGAGCTATGGTTGAGAGAAGGTGTGTTTTAAAGTGTGCTGTAAATCATCCTCCATCATGATAAAGCTCTGTGTCACACATTGCTTCTGGTATATGGCAATTTCTGTCAAATAAAAACATTATGGGGCATCCTCATCCACCTTCTTCACCAGATCTGGCACCATGCGACTTCTGGCTCTTCCCCAAAGTCAAAATGATTCAGGACATTGAGGCAGCCACGACAGTGCAACTAAAGACACTCATGAAACAGGACAACCAGAACTGCTTCAGAAAGTGGCAAGAATGATGAAATGTTTTTGAAGTGAAGGGGAATATTTTGAGGGGGATTAGTGGCAATGTGTCTTTTACTGTAATAATTTTTAAAAATTTAAACATTCACCATATTGTTTGATCACACCTTGTATGCAATGGAATATTGTTCAGCCGTGGAAGGGAATGGGATTTTTCCATTTGCGGTAACATAGATGGACTTGGAGGGTATTGTGCTGACAGGAGTATGTCAGACAGAGAAAGACAGATGCAATGTGATTTTGCTTATATATGGACTCTAAAGAACAAAACAAACAAACAAACAAACCAGAAACAAACTCATAGATACAGAGAACATTTTGATGTTTGCCAAATGAAAGAAGGTTGGCAAGAGTGGGTGAAAAAGGGGAAGGGATTAAGAAGTACAAATTGATTGTTCTACAGTAGTCATGAGGATATAGGGTATAGCATAAGGAATATTGTCAATCATATTGTAATAACTATGTATGGTGTCAGATGGGTACTAGATTTATTAGGGTGATAGATGGGAGGGGGATTGAGTGGCAAGGTGAAAAAGGTGAAGGGGTTAAGAAGTACAAATTGGTAGTTACAGAATAGTCATGGGGATATAAAGTACAGCACAGGAAATATAGTCAACAGTATGGTAATAAGTATGTATAGTGCCAGGTGGGTACCAGACTAGTCAGGGGGATCACTTTTTAAATTATATAAATGTCTAACCACTATGCTGTACACCTGAAATATAAAATAATATTAAATGTCAACTGTAATTGAAAATCTGAAAAGTAGGGAAAAAGGTGAAGGGTAATAAGAGGTTCAAACTTTCAGGTATAAAACAAATTAAGTCATGGGAATATAATATATAGCATGGGGAATATAGTCAATAATATTGTGATAGATATGTGATATGGTGTCAGATGGTTGCTGGACTTATCACAGCGATCACTTCTTTATGTATATAAATGTTGAATAACTATGGTGTACCCCCTGAAACTAATATAATATTGTATGTTAGCTATATTGTAATAAAAATCTTAAAAAATATATAAAAAATGATTCATCACCGAATAGAAAGTCAATATTTATATTAAAAGTAGAACATCAAGCCCAATCCTTGTTACTTACTTAGACTTCACTATGAGTGTTGATCCACTTCTGATTGCATCTATGAACACTGTGGTGACATCTCAAGCCAATGAGCTCAATTAGAGGACACCGTACCAACTGGATACAACCCAAACAGCTCTTCAGATCTAGTTCACTGTGTTATAAAAACATGTCATAAAACTTTGATTTCACTACTGGCTTGGTATGGTTAGAAAAAGAGTCTTTGCTTGTGGAAAGGTATTTATTGTCCAGACAAAATCTCAAAGCACAAATAACCATATAATTCTAGACTAGTCTACATAATAGTAACAATAAAAATAGCAATGACGCCTGATACTTGTTGAATAAGTATTGTGTGCTGGAGTGCTTTCCGAGTGGATCTTATTTCATCTTCCCAATGATCCTAGGAGGTAAGTATTATTGTCAATTGATTTTACAGGTAAAGAAAGTGATACATGGAGAGCTCAAGTGACTGAATGAATGCACAGAGCCAGAAAAGTGCATTGCACAACCGCCACAGTTCTGCTCGTATTGAAATGTTTGAGACTTTGAATGATGGGTACTTTTTGCCAGAGAAGCTGGTGACTAGTAATTTATCTTAAAATTCCAAGTGAGTCTTAGCCATTCCCATTTGTGTAAATAAAGGAGAGGCTAACCACCATGTGGAATACTCATCAGAAGAAACCTCAAGTCAGTTGATTAGATCCTTTTTCTTTGATGAACAGATTTCCGCCATACTAATAAAAAAAAAATATTAAGGTTAATATGGGTCTTCTTGTAGCAATTCTGGAAACTCATCAGATATATGATTTACGTGGGATCATTGGAAACAGAGGAATTCACTTTAAACAGAGCATTGAGGAAGGATGGGGACAGGATCTCTGCTGCCCAATGAGAACTTGCTGTGAGGCTTAGGTCATTGCCATGGGTACAGATTTAGATAACCATTTAGCTTTGGTGTTTCCGGAACATACCAACAAGGAAGGAAAGACCGGGCTAGGTTTCAAGGGTTCTGCCTGAGACAAGGAAAGAAACTTAGCTTCTTTCAAATGCAACTCAAATTTCCCTTTGTATGTTGTCCTGCTCTCTCTCGTTAAGTAGGATTGATCACTTAAATTTCCAACTCCTGAGATTACTCATCTGTCCCTTCTATTCTCATTTGCTCCCAATCATCTGAAAATACTAAAATGCACTTTATCATTCCACGGTCTAGCAATACTTTGGTGTGTATTATGTTTTTGTATAATAAGGCACTTAACCTACTGTGGGGACAGAGCCCCAGAAAATAGTTTACAGGCTCTCGGCCTCACGTGGAAGGGTGCTGGCTCCGGTGGTGGATGGCCATCGGCTGTGGCTGGTTGGCTGTCGGCGGTGGCTGGTTGGCCAATTGGCTGCTAGTATAACTGCTGCGGCTACGGAGGAGAGCTGAGCAGAGCTGAAGAGAGCGGAAGAGGAGAGCCGAGGAGAGCGGAAGAGAGGAGAGAAACAGTCGAGGAGAGTGGAGGAGAGTTGGTCGGTTGGCGGAAAGGCGGATGGCAGGTCGCGCGTCCGGTGGGCCCAGCCTCCAGTGAGACCGTAGTGGTATGACTCCCCTACCTATGGCTCCGTGGGTGTTCCTTTTTGGCCTCACCATATCCTGCGTTCTTGTGTGGGGAGCGGGATCAGAGACCCTGCAGGCCGCCTCGCACGACACCTACATTCACCGATTAAAGACACACATTCACAAACTCTGCTTTACAGTTAAGGTTAAGATCACCAAGCCAACAGACATGCCAGTATCTTTGTTTACTAGTCATTTCTGGTCCTCAGATTCTTGGTATAGACCCGGCCTTTCTTAAACGGTTGCTCTGTTTTCCTCCTCCCCTACTAAAGCCAAAACAAACAAACAAACAAAAAAAGTCTTAGTTGCAACCCTCTTCCACTCCAGCATCTTCAGTGGCTGACCCCTGCCCAAAGATTTAATCTGAAGGATGGAGTTTGGGATGAAAGATCTTCCACAATCTGGACTTAACCTGCATTTGTAGTGTCAAATGTCAAGGCTGTCCTGCTTGTTTCGTAAGACACCAAGTCCAGACATGCATCCCACTTCCTCTTTCTCTGTCCCTTAGCTCTTGCTGCTCCTTTGGACAGACATGTTCTTGCCCTCATTTCTTCTGATAAAAGCCCACCCATCCTCTAAAGTAGGGGTTGGCAAACTACATATGGAGGCCAAATTTAGCTTCTGTCTTTTTTCTGGTAAATTAAGTTTTATTGGCACATAGCCATGCCCACTCATCCATGTATCATCTACAGCTGATTTTGCAGTAAGGCCGCAAAGTAGATACAGCTGTGACCAAATGGCCTGCAAAGTCTAATATTTACTCTGTGGCCCTTTCCCCCCAGAAGGTGGCCAACGTTTGCACTGAAAGCCCAGTTTAAACACCATCTCCCCCGTTCCTCCTCAGATTATCCCGTTAGAAGTAATTTCTCCATCCTTTGCACTCCCATAGTGCTGGATCTCTTATCAACAATGTCATGCAGGGTCTCAGCTCCTGCTCCCCACACAAGAATGCAGAATATGGTGAGACCAAAAAGGAACACCCATGGAGCCAAAGATAGGGGAGTCACACCACTATAGTCTCACTGGCGGCTGGGTTGGAGACACAGGAAGCAGGAGCCACACGACGCGCAACCTGCTGTCAGCTTCTCTGCCAACCAACCCACCCCCTAGCACAGCCACAGCAGTTATATTAGTGGCTAATGGCTAACTGGTAACAGCTGATGTCCATCTAATAACCGAGCCAGCACCTTTCCACGTGAGGCTGAGAGCCTGGAAGCTGCTCTCTGGGACTCTGTCCCCACAAATGGCTTCTCAAATGGATTGTAAATGCTTTTTGCAGCAGGGACCATGTATTGTTCAATTTCAGGTCTCTACAATGCACTGCAAACAGTAGGTGCTTATCGGTATTCATTGAAATGTTTAATTATTTTTGTATGAATATCAAGTCAGATGAAGAGCAGTGTTTCACTTAATCAGATTATATAACTACTACATAAAGGGAGAAATAAATACTGATCAAGGAGACAAATTCTGCCCCCAAAACATAGTAAATATAAGTGTGACAGTCAGGCCACAAAGAATTGGAGGAATAGGACTATGTGAAAGTATATTTTCTGAGTAAGGACATGAATATCAACTCGATTCAGACAGAAGGAGTGGACCTTTCCTATATTGACATTTATATGACCTGTAATTCAAGGAATAGTACTTAGCTTGGCGAAAGGGCAGAGGAGAATTGGGAGATGCCCAGAGTTCTTCTAAGAGCTCTTAGTGCTTGGCTAAAACAGCTGGAGAAGAGCTAATAGAGGCAGCCCATAGTCAGAAGGCTTGAAAGGAGGCTTATCTTCAAATCTCACCCCTTCAGGGATTTATTAGCAAGAATTAAAGTTTCAGAAGAAGAGTAGGATCTGACTGGAGTTCTGCTTAATGAGAGAAGGAAAAGGGTCCTCGATTTGTCCTGCGGGAAGGTGAGACCAGGAGAGGAAGGTGATGCTCCTAGAAGGCAGATTTCCAATTTCTGAAGCTATAACCCTGGAGAGAAAGTGAGGGACATTCCAGAAGACAGCAATGACCTTGCAGAAGCAAAGGGTGGGCGGCCCCTGCTGCTGGTTAAGAAAACCTTGATGTTATTGTTTTCTCAGCTATCACTTCTCTTTCGCGAAGTCAGCCATGTTTACTCAATGTTGTTTAAACCTTAGGTATTCCTTCTTGAGGCTTAACTTGTATTAATTCCTTCATTGGGAGCTCAGTGATCTAGCACGTTGCAAAGCCTGACCTTGACTCAAAGAGGGAAGGTTTTGAGGCATTTGCAAATGGCTTAGGGGATGGACGGATGTGGGATAGCATTACCCACGCTGCACTCACAGGTAACAGGTTCTGAGCATTCACTCTAATCCACGCAGGAGATCTGGGAGCGATTAGCAGCCCTGCTCTAGATGCTGTCTGGAGGTGCTGCCGCCCAGCACGAGCTGGGAGAAAATGTTACTCTGTCTGCAGGGACAGGGCTGTCAAACCACTCCCATCGAAATCTATGATCCCGACTTGAGCTCAACAGCTGTTTCCTGAATTTGAGCAAAGCATCCCATCAGGTGGAGGAAAGCAGGTGTGGACACTTTACTTATGTCTGAAACAGGCGATGCAATCAAAAGTAAAAACAAATCGCAGCTTAGCTATCTCCCACAAAACCAAAGGCAAATCCAAGTGCAAACAGGCACACCTAGTCTTACATTTCCGGGCAATGGGGAGCTAAGTAAAAAGCAGGGCTCACTTCGGTCCAGCAGATGTGAAATCTTTTAAGGCAGAGTGACAGTGAAAGTGAAACGAGAGCCCACGCAAACAACTGGAAGGACATCAGAGCTTTCCTGAATCAAAGGGAAGCGCTCTGTCAGACACTAGGGGAGAAGAAAGTCCTAATGCAAAGTTCGGTCCAGGAGCATGAAAACAAACAACGGCTTCTTCCCAGAGCTCACAGGCGCCTTGGCAGGGGACCTTTGTTTTGTGAAGATTTGGTTTTGATAGGAATCATAAAAGTTAGTGGCTGAAGAAAAGGTGAGAACTGAGTCCAACTAACAAACCAGCTGCTTGGTGATCACCTTCTCTCCTGTGATCAGGGCCCTGCAGCCAGGAGTCAGGACGGCGCCCTGAGGTGTGTGTTTGTGGTTAGACCATCTCCCGAGGCTGCCACTACCTGCAGCAGGTATCGGAGGAGGTCACAAAGCCCATCTCGGCATTCTGTCCTGGGGTTCACAAGCAGACCACTGGTACTGTCCTATCATCTGCTTAAATACTTGTAAAAACACGACTGACGTGTTAGCAAGGATGTGGAGAAACTGGAACCCCCAGTGTTGCTGGTGGATATAGGAAAAGTTTGGCGGTTCCTCAGAAAGTCAAACACAGAATGACTGTATGACCCAGCGATTCCACTCCTATGTATGTACCCAAGTAAACTGAGAGTAAGGACTCAAACAGATACCTGTATAGCAGCGTTATTCACAACAGCCAAAAGGTGGAAACAACCCAACTGTCCATGAGCAGATGAGTGGGTAACAAAATGTGGTGTATCCATAAAAAAGAATACATTTCTGACACTTGCTCCAACATGGATGAAACTTGACTGCATGGTAAGTGAAATAATCCAGAAACAAAAGGACAAGTATGATTTCACTTGCATGAGGTACATAGAATAGGCAAATTCATGAGACAGAAAGTAGAACAGAGGTCACCAGGGGTTTGGGATCGGGGAAATGGGTAATTACTGTTCATTAGTTATAACTTTGGGGTGATGGAAAAGTTCTGGAAATAGATAGTGGTGATAGTTGTACAGCATCATGAGTGTACTTAATGCCACTGAGTTTTATATTTAAAATCATTAAAATAAGAAATTTAATGATATTTACTGGGGGTGCCAAAACAATGTATACAAGTGGACACTTTGGTCAGCGTTGCTCAAGCAGTAGTTCACCGTAATCAGAAGTGTCTGGACGCTGATGGTAACCACTTTGAGCACCTTTTGTAATTACAGAGGTCAAACTTAACTTGTATTCATCTTTTGTTATTGCTATATATTGAGTATTACAATTTTAATATAGTTTTCCTTTCTTAAAATGTGTATACATTGTTTCATTTCTCCAAAATGTTCTGCTCTTTTTAAGAGCTGGATGTTCTTTTAGATGCTAGTTTCAGAAGAACTCTGCTGAGGCAGATGGCGTAAGTCTAGTGACTAAACTGTTAACTATGGCAACCTAGTCCAAGGATTCGCCAGGGGAGGGTAGGCCAAACGATTTAAATCAAGTTTGAGGTAATAGTGGGGGCAGGGATGGAACAGTGTGAAGGGGACAAAAGGCTGTAAGGAGTGAGGGCATATCTTTCTTCTAATGGTGGGGGGAGGCAGGAGGCCCAGGTTCTCCCCCAACCCCCACCCTCCAGCCACATTTCATTTGCCAATGACCAGGGGCACATACATAGAATGTAAGTCATGAGGAAGGGCTGTGCCTGGATTTGGCTCCTGACTCAGCCCCTCACAAATTGTTCACCTTAGCGGGTCCCTCAGCCAAGCTGGGGGCAGTGTCGTCAGCTAACAGTGCAGATACAAGCACCCCGCCCCTCCCACTGTGCGAGCTCAGGGACTATTACATGAAGGAGGCAGACGGGGATTCCGACAGTCTGCGAGCGACATATGTGATCAAGGTGTTTAAGCTTTGCCCCACACGGGCTTCACAACACTGTGTCACCTCAGGAGAGCCGGGCCTGTCTAGATGTCTGTATGTCTGCTTCTCAGCATAGGTGCGGGCACGTGGAGGGTACTCGAGAGAAGGAATGTAAAACAGGAATGTTTGTCTTCCAGGAGGGCCTAGACTAACTGGCGGGATCAGACATCTAAATAGATAAATTGCAATAAAACATGGTAAGTGCCAAACCGCAGATAAGGTCAAAGTCCCATGGGGAGTCCAAAGGAAAACTCTTACTCTCTTTGCTTTTCCTTTTCTCCATCTGTCTTTTATGCTCCTGCCATATATTAAGAAAGCAAGCAAGGGTCTGAATTCCAGAAAAGCAGGTACTTCTGTGCTGGGGCTGCAACCCAGGGGACCACCGCCAAACAGATTGAGTGAAATATTGAAAGTCAACTGAAGGAGGGGGCTTGGCTTGGAAAGTAAGAATTCAGAGGGAGCTGATAAGTGCAAACGTAATGGTGGATAAAACAGTCATTCCCATAGCACCTTAGACATTTATTATTATTAAGACATCATTCTGAAATAAGTGACTCGTGAAACTTTAGCACCAAAAAGCATCTTAGTGATTACACAGGCCAGGGTTTCTCATCGTACATTACTGACATTTGGGGCTGGATAATTCTTTGTCGTGGGGCTCTCCTGTGCATTGTAGGGCGCTCAGCAGCATCCCTGACCTTTCTTCACCAGATGTCAGGAGCAACCCCTGTCCTAGTTGTAACAATCGAAGACGTCTCCAGATAGTGCCACATGTATGGGGAGGGGGGAATAGCCCTGAATTGAGACCCTCTGTATAAGGAAATGGTCCTGTATCCTGTAAGAACATTGGAATAACCTAGGGAGCTCAAACAAATCCCGATACCCAATCTTGCCCCAGACCGATTAAATCCACAGGGGGGAGCCAGGCATTGGCATATTTCAAATAGGCCTCAAATACCATGCCTCCTGTGATTCTGGTGTGCAGCCAGGGTGAGAACCCCTGACCTAGGGAGACCAGGAAACTAACAGTTATTGAGTGCATCTAAGGTGCTAGGTATTTTACATACATCTCTCGTTTAAAGTCAGCAGCTCCATGAAATTGCAATGGTTTTCCTACTTTACCTACGAGGAAACTGAATCTCAGAAATGTTGAGAGACTTGTCCGAGACCATCCCAGACAGAAATGGCAGTTCTGCAGAGGGCAGTCTCCATAGGCAGTGCTGGACGGTACATGGAAGACAAGGCCAGGCAAGCACTGGAGGCCAGGCAGTAGCGGGGGCAGAGGAATGCTGCTCAGAGCACTGGCTGCAGCTGGGGGGGAATGGGTAGACACGTGATTGTAAATTTATACCCTAAAGAAACCATTTTCTGATTAGAATGAGTCGGCACAGGGGAGACACTAAACTGACCTGTCCACTGTGAGTCTCTTTTTGTTCTCCTGGGAAGAAGGAACTACTCCAAGAGAGACAGTGGGGTGCAGAAGCCATGAGGACACACAACCAGAGCAACTGAGTTCAATTAGGTGGGCTTTTGAAGTCTGAGAAGAAAGGTGCAACATTTCACACTGAAGTCTGCATCATCCGGGAGGCTTCTGGCAGTGGGATGGAAGAGAAGGCTATATTTGTATTTCGCCAGTACAAGGAAAACTAGAGCTTTGTTAAGCAGTCATTCATAAATATTGGAGCCTTGGGGTAAGGGAGGGAAAATATGTATTAAAGTCTTGTCATGCTAGAGGCTTCATGTTTATAATTCTATTGAATCCTTGCATACCCCTAAGAGCCAGTGGTTTTGATTCTACTCCCTGTCTGCCCCTGGCCCATGCACACTCACAGGAAACATGTCTGAGAGCCAACTGCCTGCGTGCTGGGGTCTGCTCCATGTGAAGGAATGGCCTGTTGCAGAATCAGATGTAGGGAACTGTCCTAGCCTGTCCGGGCTGTTACAACAAAATACCACAGACTAGGTGGCTTGTAAACAATAGACATTTATTTCTCACAGTTCTGGGGGCTGGGACGTACAGTAAGTCCTCACTTAATGTCGTTGATAGGTTCTGAGACTTTAAGTGAAATGACACATAACAAAACCAATTTTACCATAGGTTAATTGATATAAAGAAGCGTTAAGTTCTTACGGCATCTCATCAACGTTATAACAAGGTGATGTTGAATGAAACAATGCTGAATGAAAAGACATTATTTGAGGACGTGCTGTACAAGATAAAGGTGCCAGCAGATTCTGTGTCTGGTGAGAGCCCGCTTCCCAGAAAGCTGTCTTTTCCTTGTAACCTGACATGGCAGAAGGGACCTCTTTTATCAGGGCACTAATCTCATTCATGAAGGCTCAGCTCTCATGACCTAATCACCTCCCAAAGGCCCCACCTCCTAATACCACCATCTTGGGGGGTAGGATTTCAACACATGAATTTGGGGGGTGGGTATAAACAGTCAGTCCATTGCAATAACTGGAGGAAACCCACTTAATGTACCTATAATAAATAAACATCAACTGCATAAATATAAATTGACAACTAAGGATAATTAGCCATTGGGGACAAAACAAAAGCAAGAGCATGTTCTAATAAAAACCCTTAAAATCTAGTTACAGAAAGAAAATTCCTTACTTTGATAAAAAGTATCTACCAGAAACTTCAGCAAACATCTATTAGAAGCGTTCTCATTGTCAGAAACAGGCTAAGGACGCTCACGATCACTATGGTGATTCCAAAACGTTTAGAGGTCGAGCCTCTGCGTACAAGACAAGAAAGAAGTAAGAGTGAGAAGACTGCAAAGGAAGAGGACATTATTATTATCTATAGATCACAAGATTTTTCCATCTAGAAAATCCATATCAAATAACTGAAAAACTAGTAGGATGGTTAAAAGAGTCTAGTAAGGTACAAAATAAATATATAAAATAAACTGACAACATACACCAGTGTGACTAATTGGAAATATAATGGAAATAAAGATCTTATACCATACTAGCAAAAGCTGTAAAATACCTAGGAATAAACCTAATAAAACATATGTAAAGTCTAGATAGAGAAATATTGTTAAACAACATAAAGTGAGGACATATACTATGCTCCTAAATCAAAAGAGTCAATATTGTGAAGACAATTTTTCCTCTTCAAATTAATCCATAAGTTTATTGCAATATCAATTAAAATCTCAATAGAAGTTTTACGGATTTTAAAAAGTAGGTAGAGCAAGTGTGAGAAAATTTAGGGAAAAAAAGTGTTTGGGTAGGGAATTGGCGAGGAGGCAGAGAGTTGACCTAAAAAGAATAAAACATATAAAACCACAGAAATGAAAACAATATGGTACTGAAGTAGGAAGATACAAATCGATCAGTGGACCTGAACTGAGGATCCACAGGTATATCTACATACATCTGTATTTAATATACAGTAGAGATGGTATTTCAAATCAGTGGGGGAAATTCAATAGTGTTGGGACAACTATCTATTTGGAAAAAGAAAGTTAGATCCCTAACTCACACCACACACACAAATTAATTTCAAAGAGATTAAATATTTAAACATAAAATATGATTATAAAAGTAATAGAATAAAATATTAGATAATAATTTTATAACGTTGGAAGTGGGCAGGTCTTTCAAAGTAAGACAAAACATATTAGTCATATAAAAAAGATTGACAGATTTGACCAATGAAAAGAAAAAGATTAAAATTTTTCTGCACAGAGTAATAGATATCATAAGCAGAGGCAAAACACAAGAGAAAGACTAATATGCATACAAACAGAAAATGATTATTATTCATAACATATATGAGTTCTCAAAATCAGTGAGAAAAGTACAAACACAATTTCAAAATACCAAATTCATACGAGTACAAATAATGATAAAAATGAGTGGTCAGGAAAGTGCAGATAAAAACATATGCTAAAAGTGAAGTAACTTCATAATATTTAGTGTTGGTGAGGGTGTGGTGAAAAGGGTTCTTTCATGTACTTTTGGTGGGGGTATAAATTAGAACAGCTACTTTGGAGAGGAATTTTGCTTTATTTTTCAGAATTTTAAGTGTTCATGCCATTTGACCTATAAGTCCTATTTGTAGGAGTGTAGCAATATTTATATAAGTATGAAAGGACATACGTATTTGGAGAGTCATGGAAGCATTACTTGTTAGTGAGAACTAAGTTTTCTTCTCCAAGAATTTGTTGTATTTCTTCTAGAAACAACTTTTCCAGTTATTTATTTGGGTTTTCTCTTACACGTTATAGGCTTCTAAAGAATGTCTAGTGATCCTTGGTTGTCCATCCATGTTATTTTCAGTTATCCATTGATATTAGAGACAAAAGCGATGGAAAGGCTGCCTGAGAACTTTGTACATAGCGGCAGAACCTGTTAATAGGCCAAGTTCTATAGGGTGAGAGAATGGGGTGCCTGTCACTAAGGTGCTCCCTCCTCCACTTCCAGAATGAAGAGTGAGTTCTTGGAGCACCCGTACTCTCACCCACGCCCCAGTTCCCTTCTGCTTTTGGACAGGGAGGTAGATGCCAGTGTTCTGAGTGTGTGTGCTGGGGTGCCTGTTCAGCTGAAGGTTTTTTAATTATTCTCCCATTTTTCAGCTGCATTCTCCCTTCCCACTTTCCCTTGCACCCGGACTCAGGTTCCTGAAGCTCTGCATGCAGGCCGGCCCCCCTCATCACGGTCCCCTCTGCCACCTAGGCTCTGACCTCCTCTGCTCCGTTACGGAACATGCTTCTATTTGCCCTTTGTCTGCCAGAAATGTGTTTAAATCATTTAACAGATGCCCCCGTCCTGTTTTCTTGGTGGTCATAGGTCATATCCTTTGTTATTCCTTTACTATCATTTTGAGGGAATCTTGGGACGAAGGGAAGAAGAACGCATGTACTCAGGCTGCCATCTTGAACCAAAAATCTAAAGTATTATTTATAATATTAGAAAACTGGAGACAATCTAACCATCCCGAAAAACTTAAGTGGTGTTACATCCTTTGTATGGAATGTTCTACACTCACAAAATAATGAATAAACTTTATATGTATTAATATGAAAGAATATCGTGATGTTAAAATAAGAAGCAAATTGCAAAAAATGTGTGCAGTAATATGAATTTTAGAACAAATATACTTATTCGTACTTTCACAAAGGACTGGAGGATACCCACGGAACTGTGACAAGTGGTCGTTTATCTGTCTTTCCATTTGAAGGCGGTGGATCAAGCATGCGGTTGGCACGAAGGAAAAATTTCATCTTTTTGCTCTATATCATCTGTACTGTTCAAAATTTTTATAATGCACACGAAAAAAAATTTGTTTAACTAATAATAAATAAAGGTTTATTTATAGATGCAAATTATAGATGATCCATGATACCTGATATTTAAAATGCTGACCATTATTACTATTTAAAACTTTTGACATGCTTAAAAGTAAAGATATTGCCAGTTTATTTTAAAAAGATTACAGACCTTTAAAAAATCCCTTCCAAGTCTAAAGCTCATGACAGTATAGCATGTTGGCAGGTAGAACATGTCTTGTAGAATCAAGCTTTTGCTTGGTATGCTTTTATGTCTGATTTCTTAACTGTTACATAATGACATTAGTAAACCGAACAGGCTGAGCTATGCCAAACTTTTATATTTCAGCTAAAATAATTTTACATATTATTAAGGAAGAGGCAAGTAATATAAAATATCAATCATTTTAATAACATTAGATTTAAATTATTGCCAAAGAACAGGGTTCAGAATAACTCATGTCCAAAAGGAGAATACATACACATAGCCTACAACAGATACAGGGATTCCAAAGTCTTTTCCATTAAAAGAAAAAAAGATGGAGGAATCTATAAACCACCAACTATATATTGTAGCATGTGAACAAATTCAAATTGACTACTCCACTGAAAAGTAGAGCTCAATTCTATAGAATTTCATTGGTTTCCAAACTAAAGTGAGACAAACACCTTACTTCCAGAACTCTGTGCACCAAAAAATGTTATAGTTTCTCCAGCTTTGCTCAGAGAAACAGCCAGCAGCATGGAGTGCTGAGCTGGCCTGTCCCCCCACCCCCACCCAACCCCGCCCCTGACCCCTGGCCCTCGTCTGAATGGGCCAGTTCCTCTGTGAGTTACAGCAGGGCCAGGGCCAGAACTCAGCCTTCAGAATCTGAGTCTAGCCAGCCCACTTCTTGATGGCCAAACCAAATTAAACTATAAACTCAGAGTCAGGTTGAATGTGCCATCACTACTTACATATTAGCCAGTGCTTTTGGTACACACGTTTCCTTCTTCTATGTAGTTTTTCATTTTTAAATTTCAATTTTCATAGCCTAACTCTATAATTACATCTTTAGAAACTAACTCCAAATCTTTTCTGAAGCAAGCAAAATCAAGAATGTCCAGTTTTAAAAGTCAGAAGACCATGCATGTAAAAATGCTTAGAGACAAAGAGCTATCTATTCATACAGAATGACTACTATTATTAACTGAGTGAGCTAGGGTAGGTCATGTAAATACTGACGGTTTAAGAAAATGTTTTCAAATGAGCTGATTAAACCATCTTCTCCAGCACTAATAACACAAGTCCCTCTGTTTTTATAGAAATCTACTTTCTGTCTTTATCATGTTTGGAGAGTTGGGTCATTAAAAAACACGAAGTATCGGGGCAGCCCGCTGGCTCAGTTGGTTAGAGCGCAGGGCTCATAGCACCCAGGTTGCCGGTTCGATTCCCACATGAGCCAGTGAGCTGCGCCTTCCACAACTAGAGTGAAAACAACGACTTGACTTGGAGCTGAGCTGCGCCCCCCACAACTAAACTGAAAGACAACGACTTGGAGCTGATGGGCCCTGGAGAAACACACTGTTTCCCAATATTCCCCAATAAAAATTAAAAGAAAAGACAAGGAAGTATTTCACAATGAAAGTTTGAGTTGCATTACAAATAACTAAAGGTAATTCTGGAAAACAATAGGGCCACTGAACAAAATTGGTTAAAGTTGTGCATTTTTACAAAGAAATGCCACAAATTTGAACTATTCATTTCCTCTGTATTGCCTATTCTGCTGAACAAATAAATGTATGTCAAGAGCCAAACCAATTTTGTGAACCAAGTCAAATTTTTATACAAAATACAGCAGAAATGACAAGGTAAGAAAACTACAACTTTCGTCATTACCTGGAAAACAGTGGAGAAACCCATCACATATCTCTTTGAGAAAATGTTTCAATGTTTGAAAATGTGTAATATAAAAAACAGTCACTGGATAGTTCAAAAATAGCTAGATAGATCTGTGCTGTAATGACTTATACATAATCTTAAGCAATCCCATGCAGTTTAACATTAAAAATATACAGACTTCACAGAACAGGAGATTTAGCAGGATAAATTGGATAGGTAAAGAGAATGCCTGTGATGAGAAAAAGACCATCCAAAGCACTGTATACTTTAAAAGGGTGAATTTTATAGGATGTGAATTATATCTGAATGAAAAAAGGAAAAAAGAAGAAAAAGAAACAGACAGAAGCTCCTGTTCATCACCTTTGGAACCTCCCTCACTAAAGCCTGCTCTTCTGTTTCCACTCTCCCTCCTTTGCCCATGTGGCATCATGTATTATTGCCATGGACTCTGGATTCCTCATGCACCCCACTGGTCTCTGGGCATAGGAAATTGAACTTGACTTTCTAAATCCCCCTTCCATTGACTCGGGGTACTTCCATTCTCCTCTGCCTCCTCTTCATCTTTGTTAGGGGGAGATGGAATTTTGATTCCATGAAGCTTTGACTACTAACAAGCTCTCTGAGATAAAAGAAAGGGAACGAATATTTGTCAGTTGCTAATAAGTGCCAGGGGCTCTGCTGGGTCCTGAATATCTGTTATCCTATTGATTCTCGCGAATACTTATAAGGTCAAGATTCTTAGTCCATCCATCACTGAGAGAAGTTTCTGTTCAGACATCCAGTGGACTATTCACCCAGGATATCTGTTTTATTTTCAGAAGGCACAGCTTTAAAACCCTTTGCTGAATAGGACTAATTCAAAGCAGGGAAAACTTAAAACAACACAAAGCTCATAAAAAGTGGCATTCTTTGCTGGTGTATTTCAACACATTCACACCTCAAATAATCCCTCAAGAACATTTTCCATTCTAGGAGAGAGGATGTTTATGGAGATGTGATTTCCTAATAGTACAATAGAAAGGAGGACATTGTTTGCAACTAAAAATAACACACCAACCATTTACTGGGAATTCAGGCTTATGGTCACTTTGTTGGCTCCTGGGTTTGCCAGAGCAAATGCAACAAACAGCTTTCCACTTTAACTAAGGGTTTGTCTTGAATTCCCATTTGCCATTCTTTCCTCCCCCTGCCAATAAAACTAAGTGAAGCTAAGCTCGGTTGCATTTGGCTGGGGAGAGAAGGAAGAGCTATAGAACTTGGCGTTCTGGGGTCTGGAGTTATCCTCTGGGGTGAGCCTGCAACTCGAAATTTGCAAAATAAATGATCTCTCAACTGCTGCAGCCACTGACTGCTGCACAGCCAATGACAGATCAGAACTTGGTTCTGAGACCTTCTCGTGGGTATTACCTCTTGGTAGACTACCACACTTCCCCCGCCCTTGCTGTGTGACTGTGGCACGTTACACAATCTCTCTGTGCCTGTTTCCTTATCTATAAAATGGGGAGGGGAAAATTCCTACGCCCTAGGGCTGCTGAGAACATTCAATGATCTAATAACGTGAAGCACTAAGAATAGTACCTGTGCTATTTAAGTTCCTGTTCAATAAATAATTACAATACAAAAATGACTCTTGTTCCTTAACTGACTTTAAGAAATTGCTTTTCTTTATAGTATTTTGTTAACTGATTTATACGTGCTTACTTGAATTAGAAATTGGTAAACATTAATCTGTAAGACTTCAATCGCTTTGCATAAAGTGCAATCAGCCAGAAACCAAGAAGGAAGTATCAACAAAGATCTCTTTTTGCAGGAAAATGGGTTTAAAACACCCTCTCAATATTGATGATATTGCCCAGAATGATAGCTGAGGGGCTCTGCAGCTGTTCAGAAGATACCGTTTCCCCAGGAAGATGAGGTAGAAAGAAGAGAAAAATGCCCTTTGCTTTAGAACCCCACGGAGTGAGGGTCCACACAGGATCATCAAATGCCCCCGGCCACCTCAATCCCCAACAGAACAAACGACTGGCAGATCTCTTGGCTTTTCAAAGAGGTTCCCCCATCTCAGAGAAATGATTTAGCCAATTATTGAATTCATAACCATGTTTCTCTTGGAAGGAGCAAAGGCTGGTTTACACGTGTAGATATTAAACATTTACTAGCAAGTAGGGCTTTTTAAACTTTCTCTACCCAAGCTTCGCATTTCGAGGGGGAGGGGATGCTTTGGCATTCCCAGTGACACCTTCTACGCGTTGGCGGACCTCTGGGCACCACTGTGTTCATCCCACGATCCTGGAGGGATGAACCTCCTGGCTGGGACAGATGGTTTCCTCTGGAAGATCAAACTTACCCAAATAATTGTTGCTCTTGTGCATCTCGGTGATGTTGATTTTGGTGGCTCCTTGGGGGATCTCAACAACGCGATGGTAGCCCAGGCTGGTGAGGGCATGCTTAAACACGCCGGACACCACCTGGCAGCCCGTGTTGTCGCCTCCGCACACCCCGCATTTGTCCACCACTTTGTCGGAGCCCAGGTAGTCGTCACAGCCGATGCTCTGCAAAGAGGTAGAAAACAGAAGACTCTTGTAGCATCTATCAGGAACATCCGGGGAAGAAGCGGAGAGGGCCGCAGATCTACTGGTGGGGCTGGGATTGACTTCCCCCCAACCCCATTCGGCTCCTGCAGATGAGCAAGTTCATTCTTCCCTTCACGCAATAGACATTCAAGGAGCACCTTCCCTGGGGAGGGCTCGTCTTTTCTAGGCACACGTGAAATGTACATTCTAGGGGCAGAGTGGGGGCCACAGACAGTAAACAGGACAAGGAAACAAAATAGTGCCTTTGGTGGTGGTAAATGAGCAGGAGAAAAATAATGCAGGGAAATGGGATGGGGAGAGTGTGGGGATATGGACAGTGAGGTCCCACAAATCCATCCCCCTGTTGGACATGGAGAGAGGAGAGGCTGGACCTTGCAGGGATTTTTATGTGAAGAAATTCTTGGGGACCATGACAAGTGCCGCACCTAAAATTGGGCTTTATTACCAAGTCTTCTAAAGAACAGACGATATAAACATTCAACAAAGTACCCTCCAAAATAGTGTCCTCAGGCGCAGTTTCTTAGGAAGTAGATCAATTGGTTGAGATCTGGGTCCCCACTGGTCATTGTGGCCCTGAGGAGCTGAGCAGCAGGGCTTTTGCTTGGCTCCCCCAAAGCACTTTCCCAGGGCAGAAGGGTACTGGGGAAGCAGGGGCCAGAAACACCAGCACACTGGGTAATACACGTCTAATTAAGGGGCGCACACAGATTGCACAGGCAGTCTCACCAGTGTTTAAAAGAACTCTGACTTTCCCGCATTTCCTCCCCCAAAGAATCTTCCCATTACTCATTCCAAGGTGTTTTTTATTTTTGCTTCATCCCCCCCTCCCCATTCATGCTTTCGATTGAGCAATTTTATTTTGCATAAAAAATTAAACCCTGGACCAGAATGGAGCAGTCTTCAAGAAATCCTTTCCCACTTCTGGAGCTGATTCCACAGAGCTCTCAATCGTGCTTTCTGGATCCAAAACTGGGACATGTGGTATGAGCAAAGAACTCTGTCACATTTCCTCAGGCAGATGGAAGTGAGTGAATGTAGTTTGGACAATGAAATATTGGATGACAGATTTCACTGAGTTATGGGGATAGGGAATGGTACTTGAAATCAGAATGGAATTCTAAAACTTCAGACATATGTTTGCTAAATCACAGGCTTGTGTTAGTGCTTGAAACCTAAGAACAATCATCAGACCTCATCTGGGGGAGCAGGGGCGGACAAAGTGGTCAGCAAACCATTCAAAGTCCACTTTTGATTTTGTTAAACAACCCTGGGTCTGTTCATGTGGGTCCTACAGGTCAAATCCTACAGGCAGAGGCAAGTCGGAAGGCGTCCATTCTTTCCCCTCCCACTTCACGTTTGATTGACGTCTTTCTGCAGGCACTATAGGTCTGCGTGATCACTTCCATATTCCGGAGTGCACATTAGTCCATCAATAATAACTGGTCTCTCTTCACAAATAGCTTCTCTGTAAAACATTATTTCTGACAATGACAGAGCATCATCTCAATATATTCATCCATATCTAATTAGCCTCTTGAAATGTCTTGTTTGCTATTTATTTCTCCTCCCTCAAATATTTCTTGCCCCCGCCCCATGCACATTTTAGCAGAAAAATTAAAAAAAAAAGCTTTCTGTGCATGATTTCCACTGCCCCACCCTCCTTGGTTCTCCTTCGAAGCAAAAAATAAATAAATAAAAAAATAAAAATTAAAAAAATGCAACCACCCACAGAGATTTTGGAAAGTAGATCCATGTTGCCAAAGCAAGATTCTAACAGAATGAAGGAGATGGTTCTCTCACGATGGGGAAGCTGGACAGAAAAGCAGGTCAGCACTCACTCCCTGCCCTGTTTAGCAACATCTCACTCTCCTCCCTTTCCCCACCTATCGGGGCCATTCCTGCTACCCCTGGCCTCCACTTGTCCCAGATGGAGCTCATTCTTACGGGGCGCTGCAGGCAGAGGCACCAACGTGCATGCAGACGTGGCAGTAGGAATTAACCCTCTGGAGGTCAGCAGTAAGAAGGCATGTTCACAGACTGACATGCTGAAGGGTAGGGTTGCTGGGAGGGATGAAATGAGGCTGGAGCACTCGGCTGAATTTGTCAAGAATCTCATTTGCCAGGGTGAAGAATCTGAATTTTATACGACAGCATCAGCAACCACTGGCCGTCTGAAGAACGGAGGGCTATGCTCAGATTTGCTTTTCTGATGGTACTTTGGGCTGTAGTGTGGGTGGGTCCTCGAGTGGCGAGAACAGGCAGTCTAATGAGTCTCTTTCTCTTGCAAACAAAGGGTAGGGAGTGAACAAGAGTTGCCAAAAATGGGACAGACATTGCCTCAATCCTCAGGCCTCAGCCCAGTTAGAATGGGGTGATCAAGGAAATTACACAGTCATGGACGGCTTCAGACAACCACAGACACAGACAAAACACCATTTTATCTTGTGAATCAGACATTATGTTAAAATGCTTTGCACAGCTCGATGGATACCCACCCTCCCACCAGATTTCCTGCACAGCACGGTCACTCTGGATGAATCTAGACGTGGGGAGAGAGGGCTGCCACAGTTTTTCCTGCTAGACGGCCGGTAACCTGGGTTTGGCGTCAGTGAAGTGTATGGCCATGCCATTGGTGCCAAGAACTAAAGGGGAGACATCCTGTCTCTTCGGGGTTCTGAGTGCCCAGGGTTCACTCAAGAGAGAAATCAGAACAAGAGGTGTGTGAACCTTCCCTGAGCGATGACACAAAGCTGATGGAGCACACTTCCAGGGTTCTAGCGCTGACCCAGGGTCCTTGAGAGACTGGGTGCCGTGGAGTTGCCAAATGCTCCATATGTACTTCCCAAAGCAGGAGGGACAACTCCACAAGGACAACAGGGCAGACAACAGGCAGTCAAGATCTTTACTTTTAGGCAATTACATATCTGACAACTGTCCCTTCTCCCACACAGGGCTGTCGTGAGGAGCAGATGATATAATAAGGGAAAACTTGGATTGCGTGTCCAGGCAGGGCGTGGCTAAAGAAGTGACTTTTGGGCCAGGACTGAATGACAAGAGGAACCAGCCATGGCAGGATCTAAACATGTAAACATGCATTTCATCACTGACGTTGTTGAATGACCACTAGGCAGGCGGGAGAGGAAAGCCCAGGCTGAATCACACTCAGGTCTTGTCTTTGGGAATTGGAGGCGAACTGGGGTGGTGAGACACGTGTATGGATACTCAGAAGCCATTGGGCAAGAGGAGCCCTGCATTCTGTGTCCTGCTGGATCAACTCTCTTTTAGAAAGTTGTTCATTAATAAGAGGGTACATAAAGTGTGGAGGATGTTGCAATGTCCCAGACTGAACTAGGGGAATGGTGATGGAGTGACGAGGACGTGAGAGGTACTTAGGAAGAAAAATGAACAGACTTTTGTGACTGATCAGCTGGGGGAGAAGAGGAAGCCTGGACCTCTGCCCTCCTCTTCTCCCCACTTCCTCCTCGTCCCATCCTCCTAAGCATTGTCGTATTTACATTGACCAAGTCTGTCCTCCAGTCCAGCTCCTCCAAACATGTATTCTTCTCATTGAATCTTAAAAACAACCTGTGAGGTTGCTGAAGACTGCAGGAAACTAAGATTTAGCAGAGAGGTTAGGTATCTGGCCCAAGGCCATGCTGCAGGCAAGAGCTGGAGCTGGGATTTGAAGCCAAAACCCAGTGCTTTTAACCATTATGCAAAACCCCCCGCAAAGGATCAGAGGTCACGCTGTGGGTTCCAGCGTTGGCAAAGGAGTGGCTGGTAGCGGTGACCTAGGTGCAGAAGAACAAGCTGAAGGCACTGTCACCATGGTCTCAGTGAGACCCTGGCCCAGAAGCGACTGCCATTCTCCTTCTCCAACGTAATGAAGCACCAACCACATCTGTCTCTCCCACATCAGCTGTTTTAACCCTATACTTTACACACAGTGAATGACTACGTATTTTAGCTCATCTTCCCATTACATTTTTTATTGTTACAAGTTTTTATTTTGAAATAGCTGAAGACTCATAAGAAGTTGCAAAAGCAGTACAGAGTTTCAGGGACCCTTTACCCAGCCTCCTCTAATGATAATATCTCACCAAAGCACAGCACATTGTCAAAACCACGTCCATGGAGCCCTGCCGTCAGGACGATGCATTAACTCAAGGGGAAACCGTATTTGGATTTTGCCACATTTTCTCGGTGTGTAGTCCTATGACATTGTATCACATATTTCTTTAAAGCAGCTGGCATTCTCCTCTAAAACATGGCCATGTCATTGATAAGGGGAGTTGATGTCATTTAATAGCAAAAGCAGTTGGCATGATGGAAAGAATGCTGGACTGGGAACCAGGAAACCTGGTGTAGCCCTGGCCCAGTCCCTGACTTGCTGTGTGATGCTGGACGGGTCACTTCCCTCGGGGGCTGGCACTGAAAGCATTTCCACCACATTCAGATCTCATAGGAGACAGTGCCCGGGGATGGATCTGGCCTGAATTCTGGTTTATGTATCATCAGGAGGCTGGTCATTTGGTTTCTGGTGGGGATGACCATAGTGCTGGCCTGTCTCCAAACTCAGGAGCACTGCCCAAGGGTCATCAGTGGGAGCTTCAGTGGCACTAGCATCTGCTGGACCTGGGTCACATGCTGGCTCTCCCACTTGGGAGGTCGGTACTTTGGACATGTGAATTAGCCGCTCAGAGCTGAGCTGCGAGCTGTGGTTTCTTTATCTGCGGCTGGGGATGGTACCAGGTCTACCTGAGGGCACTGTTGGGGGGCTCAGATGAGGTAAGCACGAAAGGCGCTTACTTAGCAGCAGGCTCTAATAGGGTGACTTCTCAGAAAATGCTGTTCTTATTTTTGTTTTTGCTTTTGTATCATTGTCTTTATATATTGGTTTCATCTGGAATCTATCCACGTCTAAGTAAATCCCATCATCACATAACCACTTGGACGGTATTTCTCTAACACTTTCTATTACTTCTCAGTCACAGATTCTGTCTTCTTCATTTGGAGAAATGTAGAAAAGTCTGAAGAGCTAAGAAAAGGCCAAGGTTTGCCACAAGGGTCAGACACCTTCTACAGCCCCTCATCCTTACCGCTCCAACAGCATCTGGTGGAAAAGAACGTTTGCTCCCTGCTTTACCTTATTTCATGGTTTGTTTTGCTCACCGTGTTCTGCAGTTCAAAAGAGAGATTTCTTGCTGTTACACAGGCGATTGAACAACTATCAGATATCCTTAGTATCCTTCCAGTGATTTTTGTAACATGGTGTAGGAAAATTTTACATATCGCAAGCCATCCCAAGAGAAATTGCTCAAGAATTGCCCTCCAATTGTGTGCCAAAATTAACCTAAATGAAATTTCCTGAGGGAAATGAGCAATCTGGATGACATGTTTGGTGGTGAATTTCACAGGCAGGAGGCGTTGGTCCATCAGGGTGGGTAGGTAGGCCGGTGCCAGGCGTGCAGATAGTGGAGCTTCTGATTCTCTGATGGGAAGCAGATGTGTCTGTGTGTGCTCAGTAAACACACCAGAGAGTTGGCTAGTTGGTAACAGCTGGTTGGCTAGATGGTAACAACAGGTAAAACAACGTGCCTTAATCATGCTGTCACAATAGTATGGGAGAATGTTATTATTAAAATGATTAGTAACTAACATCAATTTACACTGAGCTAATTTGTGGAAATGCATATGGATGCCAAAACTTTTATTCATGACATTCTGTTGAAAGAAATCCTCTGCATATGATAAATATCTCCCTCTTATTACTGTTAGGAATGTAGATCAATACCACCTTCCTGGAAAGCAATTTAGCAATATATACTGTTTGACCCACTAATCCTTCTTCTAGGAATTTATCTAAGGAAATTATAAGAAACGAGGCCAACAATTTCTGTATGGGGCTCTTCACGGTATTATTATTAATAAAGAAATTGGAAACATCTTAAATGTGCAACATAGGGAAACAGTTAAACATATAGGAATTCTCTGCAAAAAACTGGATGGATCGTTTTCCAGTCATTCTCATGAAAACCTTCTGGTGTTGTGCCTGCATGATTGACCACTGCTCCCTGAGGCAACCCCTACTATGTGTCAATATGCTGTTAGGCGGGGAGACATGAAGGCAAAACAAACATGGTTTCTACTTAGGGTTTAAATCAGGGGTCGGCAACCTACAGCCCACAGGCCAAACCTGACCTACTACTTGTCTTTGTAAATAAAGATTTATTGGAACACAAACAGGCCCATTTATTTACTTACTGTCTAGGCCTGCTCTTGTGTTACAACACAGGGTGGAGTAATTGTGACAGAGTGTCATGCAGGGTGTTATGTGGGGTCTCTGGTCCCGCTCCCCACATAAGAATGCAGGACATGGTGAGGCCCAAAAGGAACACCCACGAAGCCACAGATAGGGGAGTCATACCACTATATCCTCCTTGGTGGCTGGGTTAGAGACACAGGAAATAGGAGCAACGCAATCTGCAATCTGCTGTCCATTTCTCTGCCTGCCAACCAACCAACCAACCAACCAACCAACCAACCAACCAACCAACCAACCAACCAACCAACACGTCATGGCAGTTATATCAATAGCCAATGGCTAACTGGTTATAGCTGATGACCAACCAGTCACAGCTGACGGCCATCTACTACCTGAGCCAGCACCTTTCCACGTGAGGCCGAGAGCCTGGAAACTGCTCTCTGGGATTCTGTCCCCACACTGAGATAGTATGGCCCACAAAGCTGAGAATATTTATGATTTAGCACTTTACAGGAACGAATGCCACCGCCCTGGTCTAAACTGAAAGGCAGACACAATTCTACCCTTCCACGCGATGTGTAAATGTCGAACGGCAGATGTGCTGAGCCCTGTGCAGCTACGACTAAGGCTCCAGGCGACGCTTCCAAAGTCACACCTGCTTGTCCTCATCCTGTACACAGACGTCCAGTTTGTTTGTCCTAATGTGTCTCAACTGTCGGACAGAAGGCAAGGAGCTGTCATCTGCTACCATAGTAGTCTTCAATTTTTTTTTTTTTAAGCAGGAACAAAACCAATCATTTCAAACAAAACGTCATGTAGAAACATAGGACTCCAAGATATAAAATGAGTAAAGCAGGACTGCTCTGGTTGAGGAGCGGTTGGTGGGGTGTGGAAGCCCGGGGTCTCCCCCTCCCGCACCCCAACCCTCTCTCGTCCTCATGGCCAGGGATTCTCAACCCTGTCTCAAGTGATATTCTGGACCAGACAGTTCTTTGCTGTGGAGGCTACTTGTGCATTGGAGGACGGTTGGCTTTTACTCACTAGATGCCAGTAGCACCCCTGTCCCTCAGTATGACAAACAAAAATGTCTTCAGATATTGCCACATGTCCCCTGCAGGAACAAAATCACCCTCAGCTGAGAATCACTGCTCTAATTAATCTAAAGCTCATGGGACACCCAGGGGTACACGACAGGTCCCCCAGAAGCTTTAAAAACAACGGCAATTCCACAGAAGTGCAGAAACAGTACTTGGTAGATATCAGAGAAGGATACTCAACGAGCCAAGGATACTCAATTATCCAGCTTTAACATGATTTCCGCACTGCCATGGGGCTAACCAGTAGTCTTCTAGAGTTCTTTAAGCTTGCCTTTTGGCTTAACCAGTATGAGCAGGATTAGGTACTGGAAAGAGCACAGTGCCAGCATACAGCAGAGAGAGTGTTTTGAATGAAAGAACAGCTAATTGAGGACTCCAGAGATCAAAGTCACAGGACCAATTTGCTTCTCGAACTGGATCATCTCTCTGGTGCTAAGCTGTTTCTTAGAAAAAGAGCTGAAGCCCTGATGTGAAGGCTCCCACCACGTCTGAAGTCAGATGAATCTGCTTTATGTGGACACAATTAAATTGCAGGCAGGAATCAATGGGAAACAAACTGACAATGTCATTCATTTGAAGGGAAGAAGTGGTCCAAAGGTATTTTGGCTTCTTTAATGATGGCAATTGTGAAACTAGTGATCTGGTTTTAATCAAACTGGTTGTCGCTTTTCAGTACCTCATCCTATTTCATTAGAGAACAGCACCTTACCAAGTGACTCAACTAGAAGAAAATGTTGGCGTTCTTATAGGATATAATTGAGAAGAATCAACTGCAGTGAGGTTTACAAATCTAAAGAAAGGAGCCCTGAGAGGAAAGCTTTCACATGCTGTAGGAGAATTACCCCCACCTCTGCCCCACGCTGAGGTTGTCCCGGGAGAGAGGGGTTTTCCAAACTCTAAAATTCCAGTGCGTCATTTTCATGATCTTCCTCTCGGATGCACTGAAATTGGGGCTGGGGGCATGGAATGAATTACAAGAATGACAAATGCTCTATCATGAAAGTAAGGTACGCATCTTTTTGTATTGAATAGTAGAAACCCATGGACTTCTTAATGTGTAGGGTTGTACGGTGACAGCTCTGATGGTCATTCTAGAAAAAGAGTTCTAAAATCTCCTTGAAGGGTGGACTAGGTGTTGGCATCGGTGCATAACTTCCCAAGGGCAGTACTTTGAAGGTGACTGTAATGATATTTGGCAATAAGGTATGCAGCATTTTTTTCTAGGATGAGTTCGCAAACTTAATTGTAGGACCTTCATAGGCATCAGCTTAGAGCCTATTAGAAATCTTGGGAATTTGGGGCTCAAGATGGTGGATTAGGTAAATGCTATACATACTGCATCCCTGGATCACACCAAAATTACAAATTAATTATAGAACAATCAACCTCAAGAATTATCTGAAGTCTAGCTGAACAGGACCCCTATAACCAAGGATATAAAGAAGAGGCCACCCCAAGCCCACAGATAATGGTTAAATACTGGGAGGGACCCTCCATGGCAGAGGTCCCTCTTGAAGAGGGAGGGGTCTCAGCCCCATGCCAGGCTCCCAAGCCTGGGATCCTGTGCCAGGAAGAGGAGTTCCCACCGCCTCTGGCAGTGAAAATCAGAGAGGACTCTGTCTGTCTGACTGGGTGGGGTGGAGGGGAGCTGGAAACCCAGATCTCCTCTTGTAGAGCCCACACAAAGACTGACTTGCTTGTGTGTACTTGCCTGGTCTCTGCTGGAGGGGCAGCAACTCAGGAGGCCCAGGGATGTACAAGGAATGACTGACTTGTGTGGCTTTGGGGTCAAGAGCTGGAGGGACAGGAGCCATTGTGGTCCCTGTGTGGAGCCTGACACATGTGTGGCCTACAGGTGGGTGCTATCTTTTCAGTGTTGAGCCCTCCCCCAAAGGGCCAAGTCTTGGACTGCATTGGTCTGGTGGAATCCGAGCATGTGTGCCACCTTTGTGAAGCCCTGGGTCCCTGCCCCTCACACAGATGGTGCTACATCGCGCAGGACACTCTTGACTGCTGGGCTGCTGGCCCCACCCCACAGGCTGTAGAAGCTCTTCTGCAGTGATGGACAGCCCAGGAAACATTTGCTGGTGGGGGATAACTCAAGACATGTGCCCCAGCATCTCTTGGGCAGCTCTTGGGAAACTGCAGGCCTGAGACGGGTGGTGGCTAGTCGTGGTGTTCTCGGGGCATTTTTGCTGGATGGCTGTGTGCCCAGCACTGGTGTAGGAACCGAGACTGCATTGGTTTTGTAGAAACCACTGACCATATTCCTTAATTCACTGGAACTCCACCCCATCCACATAGAACTTCATTGCAAGGGGCACTCTGGGCATCTGGGTAGCTGGCCATGGCCTACAAGCTGTGGAGGCCTTTTGTAGCAGTGGACAGCTTGCAACAGCCCGGAGATATTTTGGTGGTAGACAGTGACCCAAAACCTGCACTGCAGCCACTCTTGGAAAGCTCTTGGGGATTTGTGAGCCTGAGGCAAGTAGTGGCTGACTGCAGTGTCTAAGGGTGTTTTACAAAGTGGTCACAGGCCAGGCACTCTCTGAGATGAGCAGTAGCTGGCTGCAGTGTTCTTGGGACACTGTGCAAAGTGGTCAGAGGCCTGGCACTGGTGTGAGAACTGAATCTACATTAACTTTATAAAAACCACTGACCATGTCTCATGACTCCCTGGGACTCTGCCCCACCCAGCTAATGATGGATCGCCGAGGACACTCTTAACACAAGATCAACCAGGCCAGCCCACTCACTTAAGGAGGCTCTTTCAACAGCTGTACAAGCAGCTGGCATGTGGCAATAGGCCTAGGGGTCCCAGGGCCTTTTTCTAATCTTCCCCGGGCCCACAACTGGTGGCAGCCAGCCTTGGTTCACAGTGAGGCCACCCCCACATGCCACCAGGTCCAGCATGAGCAGTAGCTAATCAAACACATATAGCTTTGTGGCTCCTACCAGGTATCCACAGGCCATTCACAGGCAAAGCTGAAATTGGCCTGCATGGAGGCCCCTCCCAAGAGACATCAGAAACAACACACCCAGAAGCCAGCTTCAGACCACACCAGAGCACTACCTGGTTAGCCCCACAGTGGCACACCTAAAGGGGGGGTCTCAACAGGCACAAGAGCCTGTGGGGGTAAATCCTCCTTTGAGTGGTCAGCCCCCACACAGCAGCTCCAACACTGTGGGCTTAGCCAATCTTTACCATCAGTCAGCCTGGGAGTCAATCCAATCCACTGATGCACCAAAAGCAATCAAGTCTCAACTACAACAGGAGAACACACACAACACACTCAAGGAACACTCCTGGAACACACACACATGATCAGGGAGACTGCATCACTGGACCACACAGGACACATACTACATAAAGCCACCCGGCAAAGACTGAGAGACAGAGGAGATTTACCTAATACATAGAAGCAAACACAGAGTGGCAGCTAGAATGAGGAGACAAAAAAACAGTCCCAAATAAAAGAACAGGAGAAATCTCCATAAATAGAACTAAATGAGATGGAGGCAACCAACCTACCAGAGATAGAGTTTAAAACATTGGTTACAAGAATGCTTAAGGAACTTAATGAGAATTTTAACGAAGAGCTAGCAAGTATAAAGAAGGACATAGAAACCATAAAAAAACAAAAACAAAATACCATACAAATGAACCAGTAATCAGTAAAGAATACAATAACTGAAATGAAGAATACACTAGAAGGAATCAACAGCAGACTAGATGAAGCAAAGGATCGAATCAGCGATTTAGAAGACAAGGTAGCAGAAAACAACCAATCAGAACAGCGAAAAGAATTAAAAAAATGACAATAGTTTAAGGGACTTGTGGGACAATACCAAGCGTAGGAGTACCAGAAGGAGAAGAGAGGGAGCAAAGGATCGAGAACCTATTTGAATAAATAACGACTGAAAACTTCCCCGAGCTGAAGGAAATAGACATACAAGTCCAAGAAGCACAGAGTCCCAGTCAAGATGAACCCAAACAAGCCCACACCAAAGCACATCACAAAATGTCAAAGGTTAAAGACAAAGAGAGAATCCTAAAAGCAGCAAGAGAAAGACAATTAGTTACTTACAAGGGAGCTCCTGCAAGATTATCAGCTGATTTCTCAACAGAAACTTTGCAGGCCTGAAGGGAGTGGAAGGAAGTATTCAAAGTGATGAAAAACTAGGGCCTACAACCAAGACTACTGCACCCAGCAAGGCTATCAGTTAAAAGTGAAGGAAAGATAAAGAGCTTCCCAGAAAAGAAAAAGCTAAAGGAATTCATCACCACCAAACCAATATTACGAGAAATGTTAAAAGGACTTCTTTAAGCAGAAGAAAGGAGAAAACAAATGAAGTTCAAAAATATGAATAATAAAATGGCAAAAACTATGTACCTATCAATAATCACTTTAAATTTAAATAGATTAAATGCTCCAATCAAAAGACACAGGGTAGCTGAATGGATAAGAAAACAAGACCCATGCATATATTGTCTTTAAGAGACCCACTTCAGAGGAAAGACACATACAGACTGAAAGTAAAGGGATGGAAAAAGATATTACATGCAAGTGGAAATAAGAAAAAAGCTGGGGTGGCAATACTTATATCAGACAAAATAGACTTTAAAATGAAGACTACAATAAAAGACAAAGAAGGACATTATATAATAATAAAGGGATCAATCCAATAAGAGGACATAACCCTAATAAACATCTATGCACCCAACATAGGAGCACCTAAATATATAAAACAAGTATTGACAGACACCAAGGCAGAGATTAACAGTAACACAATCATGGTGGGGACTTTAACAACCCACTGACACCAGTGGACAGATCCTCCAGACAGAAAATAAATATGGATACAGCAGCTTTAAATGACACACCAGACCAGATGGATTTAATTGAAATTTTTAGAGCATTTCACACCAAAGCTGCAGAATATACATTCTTTTCAAGTATACATGAAACATTTTCCAAGATAGACCACATGTTAAGCCATAAAACAAGACTCAATAAACTTAAGAAGGCTGAAATCATATCAAGCATCTTCTCTGACTACAGTGCTATGAAACTAAAATGAAATTACAAGAAAAAACTTGAAAAACACAAAAATACAGGGAGAATAAATAACATGCTACTAAATAATGAATGGGTCAACAATGAGCTCAAGGAAGAAATCAAAAGCTACCTTGAGACAAATGAAAACGAAAACACATGAATCCAAATCTATGGGACACAGCAAAAGCAGTCCTAAGAGGGAAATTCATAGCAATGCGGGTCTACTTAAAGAAACAAGAAACATTTCAAATCAACAGTCTAACTTTACACCTAAGGGACCTGGAAAAAGAACAGCAAACAAAACCCAAAGTGAGTACAAAGAAGGAAATAATAAAGATCAGAGTGGAAATAAATGAAATGGAGACTAAAACAACAATACAAAAGATAAATGACACCAAGAGCTGTTTTTTTGGAAAAGAAAAACAAAACTGACAAAACTTTAACCAGACTCATAGTGAAAAAAAGAGAGGACCCAAATAAATAAAATCTGAAATGAAAGAGGAGAAGTGACTACCAACATCACAGATATACAAAAATTTTTAAGAAAATACTCTGAGGAACTATAAACCAACAAACTGGACAATCTGGAAGAAATGGGTACATTCTAGAAGCATAAAATCTTCCAAGGCTGAATAAAAAAGAAACAGATAATCTGAACAGACCAATTATTACCAATGAAATTGAATCAGTAGTCAACAGTCTCCCAACAAACAAAAGTCCTGGACGAGATGGACTCACAGGTGAATTTTACCAAACATTCAAAAAAGAATTAACACCTATTCTCCTCAAACTATTCCAAAAAATCCAAGAAAAGGGAAGGCTCCCAAGCTCATTTTATGAGGCCACCATTACCCTGATTCCAAAACCAGAGAAAGGTATTACAAAAAAAGAAAAGTATAGACCAATATCCCTAATGAACATAGATGAAAAAACCCTCAACAAAATATTAGCAAACCAAATTCAGCAGTAAATTGAAAAGATCATACACCATGATCAAGTGGAATTCATTCCTGGTATGCAAGGTTGGTTCAATATCCATAAATCATTAATGTGATACACCACATAAATGAAATGAAAAATAAAAATCATATAGTTATATCAATGGATGCAGAAAAAACATTTGACAAAATCCAGCAGCCATTTATGATTAAAAACTCTCAGCAAAGTGGGAATAGAGGGAACATATCTTCACATAATAAAGACCATATATGACAAACCCACAGCTAACATCATACTCAATGGGGAAAAGCTAAAAGCATTCCCCTTAAAATCAGTAACAAGACAAGAATGCCCACTTCCATCACTTTTATTCAACATAGAACTGGAAGTTCTAACTACAGTAATCAGACAAGAAATAAAAGGCATCCAAATGGGAAATGGAGAATATTATATTATATTATATTATATTATATTATATTATATTATATTATATTATACTATATTATATTATATAAGACCCGATCTTATAGTAAAATAAGACCGGGTCTTATGTTAATTTTCGCTCCAAAAGATGCATTAGAGCTGATTGTCTGGCTAGGTCTTATTTTCAGGGAAACACGGTAGTAAAAATGTCCATACTACCCACAGCAATATATAGATTCAACACAATCCCTATCAAAATACCAATGGTATTTTTCACAGAACTAGAAAAACAATCCTAAAATTTATATGGACTCATAAAAGACACTGAATAGCCACGGCAACGCTGAGAAAGAAGAACAAAGCTGGAGATACCACTCTACCTGATTTCAACTTATACTAAAAGGCTATAGTAATCAAAACATCATAATACTGGCATTAAAACAGACACATAGATCAATGGAACAGAATGGAGAGCCTAGAAAAAATCTATGCCTATATGGTCATTTAATCTATGACAAAGGAAGCAAGAATTTACACTGAGGTAAAGACAGTCTAATAAATGGTGCTGGCAAACTGGACAGATACATGCAAAAAAAAGAAACTGGTCTACCTTCTTACACCACATACAAGAATAAACTCAAAATGGATTAAAGACTTAAATGTAAGACCTGAAACCATAAAACTCCTAGAAGAAAATATAGGAAGTAAATTCTCTGACATTTCCCTTAGTAATATTTTTACTGATACATCTCCTTGGGCAAAGGAAACAAAAGAAAAAATAAACAAATGGGACAACATCAAACCAAAAAGTTTTTTTTCACAGCAAAGGAAACCATCAACAAAACAAAAAGACATTCTACTGAATGGGACAAGATATTTGCCAATGATATCTCTGAGAAGTAGTTAATATCCAAAATTTATTAAAAAGAACTCATACAACTCACCAAAAAACCCAAAACAATCCAATTAAAAAATGGGCAGAGGACCTGAATAGACATTTCTCCAGAGAAGACATACAGATGGCCAATAGACATATGAAAAGTGCTCAACGTCACTAACTATCAGAGAAATGCAAATAAAAACCACAATGAGATACCACCTCACTCCTGTCAGAACACCTATCATCAATAAGTCAACAATCAACAAGTGTTAGCAAGGATGTGGAGAAAAGGGAACCCTCATGCACTGTTGGTGGGATTGCAAATTCATGCAGCCACTATGGAAAACACTATGGAAGTTCCTCAAAAAATTAAAAACAGAACTATCTCATGACCCAGCAATTCCACTCCTGGGCATTTATCCAAAGAAATACAAAGCACTAATTCAAAAAAATATATATGCACCCCTATATTCATTAGAGCAGTATTCACAATAGCCAAGATATGGCAACTGAAATGCCCATTAACAGATGATTGGATAAAGAAATTGTGGTACATATACACAATGGCATATTACTCTGCCATAAAAAAGAATGAAACCTTATCATTTGCAACAACATGGATGGATCTAGAGGGTATTATGTTAAGTGAAATAAGTCAGACCGAGAAAGACAAATGATTCATTTGATTTCACTCATATGTGGAATCTAAAGAACAGAATAAACGAGCAAACAAAACAGAAGTAAACTCATAGATACAGAGGAAAAAAATGATGGTTCCCAGATGGAAAAGGAGTTGGGGGATGGGTGAGAAAGGTGAAGGGATTAGGAAGCACAAATTGGTAGTCACAAAATAGTCATGGGGATGTGAAGTACATCATGGAGAATATAGTCAATAATGCTGTAAAAACTATGCTTGGTGTCAGATGGGTACTGGACTTCTCGGAGGGATCACTGCATAGATTATATAAATGCCTAACCACTGCGCTGTACACCTGAAACTAATATAAAATAATACTGAATGTCAGCTATATATAAAAAAAGAAATCTTGGGCCCCTTCCCAGGCTTAATGGATTGGAATCTGCATTTAGGCAGCATCCACAGGTGATTCCTGTGTAATCCGGGATAATTTGACTTTTCAGGTCACGTTTTGTTTCCTCTGCGTACTTTCTTTTTTTCTCAAGTTGCATACTGACCCCCACATGATAACTCTCCCAATCCAGTCAAAGAAAGAAAACACTGTCGCTCTTTTGGTTACAAACTGAAAAGCACTAATACCTTTAAAAAGTTTTGTCTGTGAGATATTTAATGGGGGCAGGGATGGTGCTAAGACACACGTGTGCAGTCTCCTGAGAATCTCAGCACTGGACAGCAGGAACGGCTCTGGGCAGGCCAGACCCTCGCCTCACAGAGGAAGAACCAAGTCCTGGGAGGGGAAGTGTCTTCTCCAAGGAAGTGTCTTCTCCAAGGTGGCAGGGACAGGCCTTCCAGCTACTCTCCTTTCATGACACTCTGGTACCCTCCTACTCTTTCTGAGGCGGCGTTTTACTGTTTCCTCACAAATTTGTGCCGTGTTATTGAAATGTGATTCTCATTTCTCAAAATGCTCTATCTTTTCTCTTTCTTCTTATTGTGTCCCTGGAGCCACGTGAAAAAGGTTTTATCTACCAGCTAGAATAGCAACTCTTTTTAGAGAGCGAACCATTTTTGTGAAAATATTTGGATAAGCTGCCTGGGGTGGGAGGAGGGGCCCGGAGGCCCGAGGGTCAGCAAAAAGCAAGGGAATGAGAGATACGGCTGAATAAAAGAGTGGGGCTTTGATTCCAGGGAGAGAGAAGAAAGGACAGAAGGTGAGGAGGAGAGAAGCTAGGAGATGCTGGAGAGTCAATGAAAGCTTTGAGGGGTTGGGAGGACTATTCACAACTGACCTTGAATCTGAAGTTTACTTGCTGTGATTTAAACCTCTCTGTTCCCAGCCCTCCCAAGTCTTCCCTGAAGCGCTACATCTACTTAAGCCAAGTTTCCTGCCTTTAGAATTCCTGGTTTAGATTCCTCGAACTCCCTTTCCATTTTCATAACCCGAAACAAAAACTTCTCTTCTACGTTCCCACATTTTCAAGTCTTTTCTTCTAGACACAGGATGTTCACCTAAGGGCATCCTTACTGCCCTCTACACCTGCAGGTGACGTCATTTTTCTGGGCCTTAGTTTCCTCAGCTGTAAAATGAAGGCATTAACATCTCATTTTCAAGTGTCTTGTGAGGCTCTCAGGAGAACATGCAGATGAAGGCACCTAGTTTAGAACTGGCGTGGAGGAGGGGCTGGAAAATGCTGGTGTGCTTTCCTTTCTCCTTGAGGCTGTGACTGTTTCCCTTCAATGACTTGTCCCAAGGTATGCCCATGGGCATCCCTTTTCTCACACAAGGCACCCACCTTTCTTCACCAACAGCAGAGGCTGTTCTGTTTGCACTGCCCACTGAAACCCCACTTCTATTTACACAGGTTTCTCAAGTGGTGTTTGCAGCCAGGGTTGTAACAGGCAAACACTGTGATCTCTTTGCATGTCAACAATGGCCTGGAACAACGGTGATCAAGATTTCCAGAGATTTTCTTATAACTTCGTTACTTCCACTTTTTAAAAAAGTTAAACTTTGCTTTTGTTAGTCTTTCCTGGTTTGTCTTGGAGACCAGCTACGGAAAGCCTCAAAAATTGTAAAGGAGTGATGTTCTTTTAGAAAGAGAGTGAAGGAGGCTCCTGGACAGAGCTTATAGCTCAGGCGTGTTGGAGCGTCTTACGTGCATTGTAGGTGGACAACAGACGCTGCTCCTAGGGATTCAGGCAGTAAGAAGTCCTACACATACATGTGACATCCATCACGGGTAGGATGCTCCCCACATGCTAGGCACCTTACATACGTTACCCTGTTGGCTTTTCTTGATTATCCCTATCTTATTGAAGCTCAGAGAAAATAATATGTCAAAGGTCACGCAGAAGTGGTGATAGTGGGTTGGAGCCCAGGGCTTTTCTCCTCTGCTAATTGCAGTCCCTTAGTCCCATGGAAATTCTTCTTGTAAGAACAAGGCCTGGAACATGGCCGACCAAGGGCTCAAGTGACTAAGAAATCTAAGGCTAATTCCGTCTTCTTGCTTATCTCTCCAGGCTGTTCTCTGACTCTCCCAAGGCCCTTCCACAGGGGCTGTACTAGCAGTCCCCTCCCACAAGGACCAACTGAATTGTTCCAGCATCTCCTGCAGTTTTTCTTTATTCTCCAGCTCCCCCAAGGCCCCATGTTGTCTCTTTCTCATCTTTCAGTGCTCATTCAACCAAGTAAAGGAACATCTATCACACCATCCTTCCTTTCATAACAAATTCCAAGGTCCTACATTATTCACTGAAATTGTAAGTTTTTCTCGCTTGTCTTCCTGGGAATGGAAACTGTTGGTTTACCACGCTAGAAATTTTTATGACTCAAGGAAAAACATTAGGTTCCATGGAAGATATCATTACCCAATCCAAGAGCTTGCTCTTCGGGTTCAGAATGACAAAGAAATCAAACAAGGATAATCCCATTATTCTCTCTTGTAACCATAGATGCATCTAATATGAATATTTATTTCATTAAGAAATAAAGACGTTGTCTTCCATGCATGCCCAAAAGGAAGAAATTTGCCTGAAATATTTAAACATCCTTTAAGTGAAGGCTCCTTCAAGCTTCTTTTGAAGGATGGCTAAGAACAGGGCTATCTGTCAAACCCAATGTGTTCCATAGCAAGAATTCAGATGGCAGCCAGATGAATAATTCTCATGCTTGCAGAGAATTTCCCTTCTCTTGCAACTTTTGGCCCAAAGGTAGGGTAAAGGCAGAGATGATACCACACATGGCTTCCAAGTGACCACATTAATAATATACACTTGTGTACATAAGTATTTAGGACACGCAAACCAGTTGGATAAACACCAATCCTTCAGCTTCTTTGGTGGAACCTTGAAATTCTTAATTTTCACCAGTCCCTTCTTTACACAGTTCCTATTTATGAGCTTTTAAATCATGCCCCCCAGATGTGGGAGCGTAAGAAAGGCTAATGTTGTGGTTTCAGGTAATCTATCCTGCATGTGGCCGTGAAATTTATCTTCCCAAGATCCTGCTGTCGTCATGTCATTCCTCTGGCTCAGAAAGCTTCCTGATGTCAGCTGTCACTTAAACAAGTTGATTATTTCCTCTCAGGTATTATGCCTATATTTCAGTCCCTGATTCCAGGTGGAAAGGAGTGCCTGGGGCTGTAGCAGCTCAAGAGTAAAGTAAGCTTTACGTCAGGTGTGGGTAACAGCAAAATTCAGAATTTGGAAAATGATCCAGCATCCTTATGCTTTGTCAGCAAAAATACTTTGTTAAAGTGACAGTACATATGAATTATCAACACCAATTATTAATTATATATTCTAATGTATTGGGTTGGTTTTGTGATGATAAAGGGCAATCAAGTTTGTATAAAACATCTGACACCTGGAAGGAACTCAATACATATTATGTTTTATTTAAAGTCAAGTTAAAGATAACATAACATAGAGGGCAAATTCATAGAAATACAAACAAATGATACTCACTCTTAGCTTAAACAATAGCTGCCTTGGAATGTTATTTAGCTATAGAACAGCCTGCCTATGCTTTAAGGAATGTGGAATGACAGCAAATATGGAAGTAAAAAGGAAAGCATTTCTCTGGCAGAGAAAAATAAACCACAGTTAAAAGAAAGCCAGAGCCAAAGTCAAATAGAGTAAAAAATTCAGTTTTGACAACTGATGGACTCTCTGGGCCCCATAAGAAAGGCTTGCCCTCATTATTCACAGAGCCCTGCAAGGATGCTCATGAGCACCGAGAAAAGCAACAGCATCTCCTAGGGTGACAATATGTACTACCGTTTTACTAGAGGAGGAAACAGGGAGGTCAAGTACCTTGCCCAAGGTCACACAGCTAAGCATCAGGACATGAACCCATTTCTTACTAGGTCAAAAACTCAGGAGCACAGTGAGAAAGTGGAAGCCAAATAGGCAAGGTTAACACAGTGACTGAGGCAGCACATGTTACCAAAGGAAGAGCAGGAGCGAGAACAGCTCTGAAGAGAATGAACGAACGCAGTGACCCACAAGGGTCCCCCATCCACCCAGGGAGCGCATGCAGCCCGGGGTTGACAGGTGGTGGTAGGAGAGAAAGGGCCCCAGGTGGCTTCTGAATGCCTGCTCTTCCCTGATGTTTCCTGGAAAGAAGTCATGTTATTATCATCTCGGACTTCCCATTTGTTCTCATGGGAAAGCTCCAATTTCTCAGAGGCTTTGCATTCTCTTTTGCTCATTGTCTGTCTCCATGTGCGGCCTGAAGTCCTGGCAACAGAAACTCTTCCAACCACCTTTTCCTGCTGTAACCAAAGGATTTGATGGAGGCCTTTTCTCCAGTGCAGACCCGAAGGTCTGGGACTTTAAATCCTTTGGACGGCCTCTGTTTCCTTATGGCTCACTCTGCCTCTGGCTTCTGGAATGTTCTTTGAATAGCAGAAAGGGAACCTAAAATCATGGCATGATCAGCTTACAGGTCAGGATTTCCCCAAGACCATCTCTCCTTTGGGCGCATTGAGTCATTCTAGCAATCTCAGGGCATCGTCTTTAGGGGGCGAAGGTTACCCTCTTTGAGACTATGTTCTATGTATGTCTAAGGGCTGCAAAGAAATCACTGTATAATTTCAATCTGTTCAACTTGTATTTTTAAATAATGATAGGAAAACAGCCTGCTCCTTTTAAGTTAAAGAGACTTCCAGAGATCTTGAACAGAGAAAAGCTAGAAACCTATAGCCTACAGGCACTGCTGTAGAACACTGATTTTGAGTTGCCCATGCCTCCTATGGGTTCCATGAGTTAACTAAGGCATTATGCCTAAGGAGGAATGAACTGGAAAGTTCCTGGGAGTGTCTACTTGACCACTGGCACATCCTTGCCTCAAATAAGTTGGTAAGAGTGACGTGGTTGACACAAAGCCATTCAGATAGTGATTAGCAAAATGATTTATCTGTTTCTTCGCATGTCTGGATTCTTCTCTGTTGTGGCTCAACATCATCAATAAACTGAACCTGGCTTTTTGATATAAGCTAAAATGTCAGGGAACAGAACACAAACAAGGGTGGCATAGAGCACTGACCTAGCTGGTCATGACAATTAAATCTGGATTTCCTTAGAAATTTGGACCTGATAGCCACCAATGAGTGTTAGCAAAAATTACTAACTCTCCTTGTTGCAGAAGACCACAGTTCTCTGTGTTACACAAACATTACTAAAAGGGATAGAGACAAAAATAAAATGGATTTGAAACAAAGCACATCTACCCTTTTCAGAAAATGTAACTTGGAAATTTTATTTCACAACAGATTTTTGTAATGGAGACAAGAACAAAATGGCCCAAGCAGTAGGAGGAGGAGGAAGCCTACCATGGTAAAAGCAGGCTTATCAGGAAGCATCCCCCTAAACATAGGTTGCTAGTATCTTAGACTTGAAAACAACACAGAGATCATCTGGGCTAACCAAGGTCAGAGGAGGTGCCGGAAGGGGCCTGGTGTCAGCCTGGGTCCTACTGTGTGCCCTGTTGACACCCTGGACAGGTAGGTCACTGGGCTAATTTCACTGATAAAACATGTCTGATAGATGAGATAAGTCAGTGGCTTTCAAGCTATTCCAAGGTTCTCCTTTAATGTTTTCATAATCTTTAAAACATTTTTAAAATATGAAGAATTTGATACACATCATACATTATACTAAACCATAGTACAAGCTTAATTACAGCATGGAAACTGCTGCATGAACTCATTTCTATGCAGCCCTGAGGACAAACCGTTCCCATTTCTATTTTGTCAAAGAGATGAGCTGTTAACAATTTGCAGTTTCTCGTCTGTGTTAATCAAGAACTCTTCAAGACTTGTAAATGGAAAGAAAATTCAGAAATAAATTGGATGTTGATGCATCTAAACCATCTTCCACATTCCGTGTTCAATTTTCTATTCAACAAAATAGCCACATGATCACTAGTTGCCTTTATAATAATTGAATATTAATGCTTTCATTAAAAATTAATTTATACTAAGAAAATACATTAGGTTTTTGAAAATTTCTTTTATGGACCACTCATACCACTTTCTTTGGAAAAATGAGCACTTCTGCTAAAAAGTGGAGATTAAGACCGGATGATTTAGCATGTGCATGGCCCTTACTTTTTAAAAGGTCTTACACAAATTAACTCATTGAATCTTCTTTATACCACCAGAGGTAAATGATATTATTATTTCCATTTTAGAGATGAGAAAACTGAGGCATAGTGAGGTTGAGAAAACTGTCCAAGGTTGGCAAGCTGTTGAGCTGGGCTATACGCTGGGCAGGCCAGTCCCAGCACGTGGACCGTTAACTTCAACGCTCACTGCATCTCCCAATGACCTCATAGGTGCTGGTAACTCATACTTCGTAAGCCATTTCCCCTCTTAGCAAGAGCCCTGTCTGCCTGCTTTGTTTCACCCTATCCCTGCGTCAGGGAGCTTCCCACCTGCTGAGAAAGCCCCTCCATCCATGAAAGGATTTCCTTCCAGCCACTCAAAGCCTCTCTCGTGTGCCACCCACCACTGCTCCATGTTCTGGTCTCTGGAGACTTCTGCACTTTGGCTATGCTGCTTTCTCCCTAATATTTTCCATTTGGTTTGATGTAGTTGCTTAAAAGAGGTGATTTTCTCAACATTATCCTCTCTTTGTCAGGACTATGGGTTGAGACCCTGGTGTAAGTCAAGCTCTAGGTTTCCAGCTCAAAGCTAAATTATCTGGAATAATGTTACTGTTGTACAGGTATCCAAAATATTTTTACAGTTTCTTTTTAGTATTATACCCTTTCCAGCATTTGGTTTTCCCATGAAAAGTGTGGCTGAAAAATACCCCTTTCATGAGTCTTCTTTCTATGACCAAGTATTTACCCATTCATTAAAAAGGTGACACAAGGAATTCTACACTGTCCAAAAAGATAAAACCACTATTAAGTGGCCATGACACTGAGCAGGAATTAGAAACTCTGTCTTTGGGATCACACTCTCCTGGAAGTGCCATCCTGTTGGCCACTCACTAGATGTGTGACCTCAGGCAAGGTGCTTAACCTCTCTGTACCCCTTCTATCAACTGTATACAGAAAATTTATCATAAGTTAAGGCACGAGAGAGAAGCATTTATCTTAGTACCAAGAACAGTAAGCATTCAATAAGAGTTAGCGATTGTTGTTAACAATAGTATAAAGAACTGGGGGGTTAATAGGAAGAAAGGAGGCAGACATGCAAGATGGCTCCCAATATTGGAGGCTTTGTCACATGGAAGAAAGATTTCCTGTCTGTGGTCTCAAGAAACAGGACTGGAACTAACGGGGATGGTACAGAGGACCTATCCCACTCACTGATCCTGAAACGAAGTCTCAGCGGATTCCTGCCTGCTAAGACTGCTGCGAGGACTGAATGTCACAGTCTGTGTAAAGGGCTCAGCACTGTGCCTGGAACATACTAGGCACACAATAAATCTTTGCTATACTCAACATTAGCTGTCAGAGTTGACTGAGGATGGAACAGGCTGTTAGGGGAGAAAGTGAGTTCTTTGTCACTAGAGTCATTCAGGCAAAGATTGAATTGTGTGTGTGTGTGTGTGTGTGTGTGTGTGTGTGTGTGTGTGTGTAGGTGGGTGTGGAAAGAAAGGTTTAAATCATCAGATGAGTTACTGTATTAATGAAGGATTAATTAAACACCTATCATGTGCCTACTACCTACCCACTCCTCTACAGAAATCAAAAGTGGCGTATGTCATATCCTTGCTCCCAGTGGGCTTAGTGTCTAGCTGGGGAGATAATATCCATGAGCAAAATAAACAGGTGGTAGGTGGACCAGGATTTGATGAATCCTCTGGGCAGCAATGGCTAAGGCTTTCATACAGATGGCGTCATGGTGGAATCAGGATTCATAAAATAAAGAAAGGATGATTAGATTCAAATGAAACAAAATCAAAGGTTAAGAAATCATGCAGTTTTGGGAAAGCCTAGGATGTCTAAACAATAGTCAGCACGACTTGGGTCTTTATCTATGTGATGTTATCTTTTTTGCTCTTGGCTCTGAAGGAGTCTCCTTGTTCAGTTACATCATAGCAATCAGCCCAATATGGAAGAATTTGAGAGACTTGGTGTGATTGCTAAATAGGTTACTCATCATTGACCTAGACCGTCCTACAAGAACTAGGGGATGAGAATCCCCAAGGATATATTGGCAATGAAAGATCATAATGCTTTGTTGATTTAATTAAGTAGCAAGTTGTTTAAAATATTTGAATTCAAACATTATCATCGGCCTTGCATTAAGGTTACATCTTATTCCCACGCAACATCTAAGAACACGCAAAATGTAATGCTGCATTCCTTTCAGAAGTGGCACATATTAAGTGATACTACTTCTTGAATTAAGTAAAATTCTATGGCTACAACTGGGTTACTATCTACTATTCCAGTTCACAGAATGTCTCATTTGGAGAATGAAGAAACTGCAGCTTAGATCTCGGTGGAGTGGAATTTTGTGGTTTAGTGCATTTTGGTTCTGTATCACAAATGGGGTATTTAAGTCAAAGAGACACTTTACTAGCCTTAGTGAATGTCTCTCCCGAGTTATACCGGTCTATTGGAACTCCTGCTCCCCCCCAATCCCCCCCACCCCCCGGCCAAGCAAGTCACCAGCATTTATTTCAAAACGATAGTTTACAAAGTTGAAGAAAGTACTAATACTTCCTTCTTAGGCACGGGGAATGAAGGACAGGATGCACGTCTGTTCAGCAATACTGCTGTTTCTCGGTATCTGGTTCTTCTACTTCCAGGTAAATGGAGGATTACAATTTCCACTCCTAGGAAGTTAGGTGTGGCCATGTGACTAAGCTCTGGCCAATGGGAAGTGCGTGGGAGTAGCATGTGTCACTTCCACGTTGAAGCATTTAATGGCTGGTACTCAACGCTCCAACTCTTTCTTCCTCTGCCAGAGCAAATTTTACAGACTTGGGTGAAATGGCATCTGCCTAAGATGGTGGGGCCTCCACCAACCTAGTCTCTGAGGAACTATGATGAGCAGAGCCCCTGTTGGCCCTTTAAAGACTAGTGTGCAAAAGAAATCTTTGTGTTAAGCCACTGATACTTTGTATGTATGAGGTGTGATCACAAAATATGGTGAATGTTTAAATAAAAAACATTTATCACAGTAAAAGACATATTGCTATTAATCCCCCTCAAAATACTCCCCCTCGCTTCAAATACACTTATCCCATCGTTCTTGCCACTTGTGAAGCAGTTCTGGAAGTCCTCTTTTGTGAGTGTCTTTACTTCATCTTCCATCATGACAACACTCCATGTCACATATCGCTTCTGGTACGGCAATTTCTGTCAAATAAAAACATTACACTGTGTCCTCATCCACCTTATGCATTGGATCTGGCACCATGTGGCTTCTGGCTCTTCCCCAATATCAAAATGACCATGAAAGGAAAAACTTTTGAATTGATTCAGGACAAGGAGGCAGCCACAACAGCACAACTAAAGACACTCACGAAAGAGGACTTCCAGAACTGCTTCAGGAAGTGGCAAGAATGATGGAATGAATGTGTTTGAAGCAAGAGGGAGTATTTTAGGGGGGATTAATGGCAATGTGCCTTTTACCATAATAATTTTTTAAATTTAAGCATTCTCCATAGTTTTTGATCACACAGTATTTGTCATTCAGGCATAATATAGCCTATTCTGCTTGATACAGAACTGCTGGCTAAATTCTTACACCTACAGCCAAACAATTATGTAGAATTTCATGCTAGGTGACAAAAGATGAGAGAGACCCTACTAAATTTTAATATCTGATACAGTCAAATGATCTTGTGAATTCTTTATTTCTATTGCCCAAATAAGACTGTACTATTGCAATAATGTCATCAATTAAAAGTTCTGTGACTATGAGAAAAATAAAGTTTTAAATTGAGTAGTTGAAATTCCTTAAAATGTTTTTTCTTTATTGTATAGAAAAGACAAACTATTAATAGATATAGAATGCTACTTGCCAATTCAATATGGCAGTTCCTCATTTTCATGTGTAGTTTTAGTTTTCAAGGGATCAGAATTTCTCTCTAATTTGGTGCTTCGGAGCTATGAGACATAGTTTGGAAAACCCCAGTACAGGACATTTCATCACAACTTTTATGTATCACCCAGAGCCAGAGGGACGCAGAGAACGCAAGTATCCAAATGGCCTTAAACCTTCTGAAAACAACCCAGAGAATCTTGCATCTTTTGTCCACCCTGCATACTATCAGCTCAACATGATACTACAAAAGAATAACGTGTCTTGCAAAAATGTAGAAATTTCATGAGGGAGCACTGACAATCCCGACCTTCCCTGTAGCCTCAAGTCTCACTGACTCCATTTTTGCCTGTTATTCTCTTACGACCAAATATCTTGAACAAGCACCAACTTTAACATAATCATATCTCCTTAAACTGTGGCCACAGACTACTTATCCTAACCAGGTTACTGAGGTTACTTGAAGATGCCAATGACCTCACCATTTTCCCCGTATCAGACTGAGTCTTCTCAGTTCTCATTTATTCACAAGGGCATTCCTCGTGTCTCTCCTCTTGAATTACTCTCTGCCTCTAAATTCCATGGCGGTACCTACCTAGGCGCCCTGTTCTCCTTCCACTCCTTTCCTTCACTTGTCCCCTAAGCAGGGACTTCCAAAGTCTCAGTTCTTGACTGCACTTTCTAAATGTATGAAGCCCAAGGTGATTTTTTGAAAGCCAACATTTTTAAGAATTTGTTATTAAAGGTGTTTTAGTTCCCCTCTAAAATTTTAAATGCAGGTGTTTTGAATGTAAATGAGAAGTTAAAGATCTGTGAACAATGGTTAAAAAGGTTTAACCAGCCTTAAAATTAGTAGTGGTCATTGACTCTCCCCATCACTAAATGGTGGGTGTTCTCCCAAGAGAACTGTTCACCCTCAGTTTTCTATTTCTGTTGTCATCAGTAAATTCACTCAGTTGCTATCTCCTCTCACCTGAACTCCTAATCCAAAAGATCACTATCTTAAGGAGTCCTTTAGGTCTCTTATGTTTTCCAGCAGACGCCCATGGATTATATTGGAAAAGCATTCTACCGATTATTACTTTTTCTCTTTTGTACTCGTCCTCCAGGAAATTCAGAGAAGCCAGAAATGCCCAAATTTCTCTGAGAAATAAAATCGTATCTAGAAAGCAGTTTTGAGGGAGAAAATAGCTGTTGTGCAGCGTTTCTCTTAGGAACCTGCTTACAGGTGAGAAATTCCTGGCTAGAAGAGAGTGCTGGGCCAGCCATCAAGCCTGCAGGTTTCCAGCCTCATAGGTCCTCCTGTGGTTCAGTGATGTCACGGGGGTCTGAGCAGAAAGGTGAGAGGTCGTGATTCCTGGGGGACCAGCTGGGGTCAGGGAGTCGAAGCCACAGCTGTGGGATTGCCACAAAGAGCCAAGCCAAGGAAGATGTCTCTATGCTGGTCCCCACGACACAAAGCCAAGATGAAGCCAAGAACGCAAGGACAATGTAAGCAGAAGATGGTGGGAGCTTCAATCCAGAGATGGAGAAAAGCAAAAACTGGCATGAAATGAAATGGAGGAGCAGGAACTGACATTTGTTCAGTACTCTGGATTTTGTTTATCTTTATTTCATTTAATCTTTATGCTAGCCATAAGGCAGCTATTAGTTTTTCCATTTTACTTCAGTTGAAGAATGGAGGTTCAGAGAAGTGAAGCAATTTGTAGAAGGTCAGATGACAGACCTGGACAAAACCCTGGTCTGTCTCCCAAACCCATGTGCTTTCCATTGTCCCAGGAGGTGGTGACAGGAGGTGATGAGTGGACATTTCAGGGTACACAGGGCTCGCTGAGACCTGAGTTCTGACCCTGCTATTTCCCAGCTGGGTGACCTTGGGCAAATTCCTTAAGCTTGTGAAGCCACTGTTTCCTCATCTATAAAATGGACATATACTAGCACCTACCTCATAGGTTTTCCAGAGCCAAGTGAGATAATCCATGAAAATGTATACATTTAAAGTGCCACAGAGTGAGCACCTAATAAACATTAACTCCATTAATATTGTGACTGTGATTATTTTCAGTACCATCTGCATCACCCCAAATCATGTGGCTGGAAAAGAATCAGTATTTTATTTCTTTGATAACTGGCGATCTCTGTATAGTATGTTTTTGATTCTCTATTAATTAAAGCATTTAGTAACCAAAAGATCATGTGTTCCAACCAATCCACCACGTGTTTCCTTCAGAGAAAGACAGATATAAGAGAAAATAGACTACTCTTTTCAGCCTCCTAGCAGTCTCTGTTATAAATTGGTCCATTTTTGCCTTCACAGAAATCCAAGCTATCTTTAAGACCATCTTCTCACATGATTACTTTTCCCAGATAGCTTTTCATTTTCCAGGGTGCCTCAAATAAAGCCTGTGTGTGTGTGTGTGTGTGTGTGTGTGTGTGTGTGTGTGTATGTTCCCACCCAATAAATCTCCTGCTTGGCAGAGAGTGGTGATGGTTTCTGTGAAAGGGTCTTTGTGTCCCTTTTTGTCTAAGAAGCTTTTTCATTAGAAGCCTGGAAGTCAAGGTAAGTGCCACAGGGATTCAAGGATCTCTTGGCTTTTACTCTGATGGCCAAATTATCTCCTGGAAAAATAAAGTCCTACATTCTCTGCCATCAGTTAATAGAAGTGACAGCTGTGAGAGCTTCAAATCTGGCCTTAATTAACCGGGCACTGAACAAATGCGACCAAAGCATATTTGCAAAGAAGAGGCTTTAAATAGCATCAAATGTTTGTGAGCAGAAGGCCATTGGATGGCAGGAAATATCTGTCCATCTTAATGGGATCAGGGTTTTGTGTGCAGACAATGGTGAGCAACCCACAGCCCAGCTGAGAGCCATTAGAATAGTTTTCATTTGTGGTGCTGTGTAAAGGCTCTTAAATAGCCACTAACCAGAATAGAGAAAAGTGAGCTGATGAGGTGATGCAACTGCTGTAAAACTGGGTGCCCAAGGGAGCGGTCCCCACATAGATGTTTGTACAGTTTATGTGGGGTGGTCTTCCCCTTGAACTTGTGGCCACCCTGGACATAGAGAAGCATCATCTCCTTCAAGAAACTCTTTCCCTGACCTCTGAGGCTAGTTTTTTTCTCTTATTTTTGAGTGATCTTTCTTTGACAGGTTCCTCCCATCCCCTCAGTGAGTCAGTCCCCAAGTCATTGTTCTTCTTTGTTCACATTTGGTGAATGAGTCCCTAGGGAGATACCTTCTCCCAAATCACATAGAGATTTAAGAATGTCACTTGTCCAGCTGCAGCCAAAGTACTGGGCATGTCATTGGGTTGCAGATGTGCTCACGCTTCCCTAAATACATATCCCGGCGACAGCAAAGACCGGATATGTGGGAATGCCGTTCACCCCTCCATTTCACACACTTTCATTCCCAGATACAGATCTAGAAGCTGGTGGTGCAGACAGAATACTCCACGTTCTCAAGGAACTTACGAAAGCCACCCTCCCCATCACTGCAGCAGCTGACCTGGACTGAGTAAGCCACACACTCACTCCTCTGGGGCTTCACTTACGAGTATGTCCCACTCAGTCCTCAGAACAGCCCAGTGAAGGGGCTGTTCCGCTTTCATTCGACAGATGACAAAACTGAACTTGGAGAGGGAGGGCAATCAGATAACTTTCCCCAAGCTAGGGAGCTGGTAAGCACAGAGCTAGCACCAAAACTAGCCTTCTCTGTGGTAAGTTACCTATGTCCTTATCCCTAACGCTACGCCGGCTCTATATTCGGTCATTTGCCTCCCAGTCTAGCAGAGGGAACTAGACAAATAGGTTCATAATTAGTGATAATTATAGCCCAGTAAGAAAAAGTACGAATAGGAAGACAGATATTAACAATCGATACCACTACCCAGGTATAGGTTCAAGAAATCAAAGTTTGTCTCTTCAAAAGAAATACTGCTCTTGGGGCGGCCAGATGGCTCAGCTGGTTAGAGCGCGAGCTCTCAACAACAAAGTTGCGGGTTAAATTCCTGCTTGGGATGGTGGGCTGCGCCCCCTGCAACTAAAGATTGAGATCGGCAACTGGACTTGGAGCTGAGCTGCGCCCTCCACAACTACATTGAAGGACAACAACTTGGAGCTGATGGGCCCTGGAGAAACACACTGTTCCCCAATAGTCCCCAATAAAAAATTAAAAAAAAAAAAAGTAATACTACTCTTGATTTTAAGTCACCATGTTTCCCCAGTTACACCTGTCTTCAATGTCAGTGGATCATTCTCACAGGTAGGACTGGTTATTTGTACGTCTAGTAGATTGGGGCTGACTCAGAATAAGAATCTGAAGAGTCCAGATTTTGATGCAATGCAACAAAATATTCCTGGAAGCATCTTCTTGTTGAAGGTCAACCAATGGCCACAGGTCCCAAAGAGTTTGATTTTGAGGCAGTTTGTCTTTTAGTTGCTTTTCCCCTTTATGTCCTCTTTTGTTTCTCATCTCCTCTGCCTGCCGCCCCCATGCCAAAAAAAAGGGGCAAGCTGGTAGGTAAGCTGCCAAACTGGGGAGACCTGTAATAAAATAACTGCCTCAGACAAGGTCTGTCATAGTAATTAGGAGACCTGTGGCAGCAATAGGCTCAGACAAGAGCTGAAAGAGCCTAGATTCAGCTTCCCTCACTCATGAATTAGCCTTTATCATCAGCCTCTGTGTCCTCAAGAGAAAATTTCACATGTAAGCTGTTTGTATAGTCTTCTTATTAATGTAAATAAACAAGACCCTACATGAGCTGCAGAAAAGAAATTAATCAGGACCAGGCAATGTTTCCAAATCACTCACAGCACTTGCTGGAAAAACAAAACTTTATATTTAAAACATGACAGGAAAAAAATGTGCAACACTTCAGTCCAAGACATATAAACTGTGAACAGGGGAGTTCATTCGAACAACACTTAGAGTGACTTGAAAACATACAGACATTTAAAACACAAGCAAGAGAAGCCAGTCAAGGCTCTCTGGTCGTGGGAACCAAAACTAACAATCTTGACACACTGGGAGATGACAGTGGGGCCAAAGACGTAGGGTCTGGGTATATGGCTTCTGGATTTCACCCTGGGGGTTGCAAAGAACCCCTGGGAATTGTAAGCAGGAGTCACATGACCCAAGTAACACCTGGAGAGAGGTCAGCTCTGTGGCAGAGCCAGGTAGACTTGCCAGCAGGGGGACCAATGGCACAGAACGCAGGCAGTGCCAACAGAGATGGGGCGGAGGAGGCCCGATTTTCAAAAGACGTTTCCAAAGAACAGGTAAGAGGACTTCTTGGTCCACTGAATATTGGGGCCAAAGAATAAATAGCTGATATTTAGGCGAACACTCTAAATATCATGGATCGCCTCATTCAATTCTTCTACTAGCTCTATGAGACAGGTGTGACTATTAGCCCCAATTTACAGATGAGAAAACTGAAGCCCAGAGAGGCCAAGCAGCTTATTTCTCTACGCCGTCTCAACGGATAAGACATGGTATCAAGAACTGAACACAATCCCGTGACCCAAGGCCCAGGCTCTCATTCTCCCTCCTGCAGGAGAAATCAGAGGGCAAGGTGACTGAGGCGTGCGAGCACCCTGAATGGAAACCAGAAGTCTGACCCCGAAGCATTCCTGTGTCCGTTATCCCCTTATTATAGGACCGACGTATCACAGAGGAAAACGGAGGGACATCACAAGACCCCCAAGCCAACAGAGCCAAGCAACGCCCCTACCCTCCGTTAACTGGAAGCAAGTGGCTAAGGAGGGTGACTTTTTAGGCGCTGCCCCTCCTGGCCTGTCTTGCCCTCCTCCCTGAGGCCTCTAAGACTCAGCCTACTTTTCCTTTTTAGAATCATCCGAGACACTTTCTGCTCCTTAAGGATTTCTCCTCTCCCACAGCCTGGCTGTGAGGCGTTCCCCAGACTCCTTTAGCCCTTCCTAGTACGGGTCTCCTTCACTTTGAGTTCCAACACCCACTAAGGAAGACAAAAAGAGCACACGCAGACTTAGGATGGTCATTTGGCCTTCTTGGCACTTCCTGTCTGACTCATTGTCAATGAAATTGCAATACGTCAAGGTACCCGCTCCTGTCTTAAACCTTTGATGGAAGTCACCAAGGTTCTCTATCTCAACCCTGAACGTTTACTAAAATCACATGCAGGTCTTTAAAAGTTATTTGTGTCCAGGCCTCAGCCCCACGACTCTGATGTTTTTGGTCTGGTGTGAGCCTGACCACTGTTATCTGTTGAGTTTCTCAGGTGACCCTACTGTGTGCCCACTACTCTGCATCCCACAGAGCCCACCTCAGAAGGAGCCCTGTCTGAGTCCATTCAATACAGTGCTTGGTTCTCAATGTGGGGAGACTGTGCTCTCCCCAGGAGACATTTGGAAAAGTCTGGAGACATTTCTGATTGTACATTTGGTGGAGGTAGGGGGAGAGGTACCGACACCTGGAAGGGAGAGGCTAGGGATGCTGCTAAACATCCCACAATGCACAGGACGGCCCCCACTGCAAAATGATTGGTCCAAAATGTGAATAGTGCCACTGGTGAGAAAGCCTGCTCTCACAGAACTGGAGACACACACTAGTATATTCAAACACCCTGGGCCACAAGGGGCCCTATTTGGAAGGCCTCTGCCTTTACAAGGCTCCTTCTTTCCTGGACAACCAACTGTGATGACCATTCTAGAAAGGCTGCAGTGACGGTCAGTCGGCCATGGCCTTGTGGACTTTGTGCCTGCAATGGTGGGGAGAAAATTTCTCTGTCTTCAGAGGAGGGAAGTGCGCTTTGTATTCTGTTTCAATCATGCTCAGAGTGCTCACACCTCTTTAATTATATAAAGAAAGTTCTCGAGGAAAGCATGACAAGAAACAAGGACCCTGAAATTGGGGGTAAAATATAAACAAATGTTTTGGCTGATGTAACACACATTTTTTAATCACAAAGTGTGTGTTCAGAGTGTACTGAGCCCTGACTAGAATGGCTCGAATTAAAGATCAAAGGCAGTGCCGTGACGAGACAGAGCAGAGCTCTGTGCCAACTTAACATCCCCCTGCCCCTCCCGGAAATATCCATGTGGTCATCCATTTGCCTAAGAAGCGCTGTCTGAAGCACCAGTTAAGCAAGCATTGATTAAAGGAGGGTGTGTGTGCGTGTGTGTGTTTTCTTTTTTATTGGGGGAACTTTAGAATGTGGTTAGATAGCAACAAATTCTAAGAAAAGAAAGAAAGTGATTGAGAGCCAGCTTACAAAGACCTAAGTCTGGTGTTTGGAAAGCGTCTCTGCTTTTATTGAGAGATTCCAACTTGAGGCAGGAGGAGGAAAGCTGGCCAAAGGGGATGGAGGCCTCTTTCTGAGCACACAGGAGGCATGGCTATGTGGGTCTGAGGGTGCCAAGCCGTCACTGGTCTCAGAGGGCTGCCTATGCTGCTTTATGGGCAGGGTAACCCCGGGAATGAAGCTCCTGGGAGCCGAGGCTCCAATCGACATGTCCCAGATGATGAAAATGGACAGAACAACTGCTCTAGCTGCTGCATATAGGATGGACTTTACTGGGGACAGGGACAGGGGAGGTAAACAAAGAGAAGCTCCCAGGGAAGCTGACCCCACAGTCCAGGTGTGGGGTGTGGGGGGAGGAGGGGGGAGGGACTGGGTGAGGAAGAGGAGAGTCTATAAACATCACAAAGGAGTAACTGGGGAGCCCTGAGCATCTCCTTACCTAGGAGCCTCTAGAGCTGAGCTTCTCAAACTGGTCTCATAAACAAATAAGAAATGAAGGTATGACCAGAGAGGTGATGAGAGCTAAGAAGAAACGAAAACATGGGCATGTGATGGGGACTGCTCGGGCAGGCTGCCTTAGCTTGGACAGTCAGGGGAGTAATATCTGGAAGGACAGGAGTTATCCCTGGAAGGACTACGGAAGGGGCACGATGGCAGAGTGACAGCTGGGAAAGGCCCTCAGGTCCTTCAGTCGCTCCATCTCGAAGCAGGACCAACACTGCCAATTCTTTCAATGATGTTTGATCCGACATGGTTCAGGTCTCCTCCCTGTCTGGCTGTTCTCCCTGGACGAGGCCCAGTTTGTCACAGTTCCCGTTGAGATAGGGGCCAGGGATCTGAAGCCAGTCATCCAGCTGTGGGCTGAGCGGGCAGAAAGAGCTAGTTCAGGACACTTCTATTCATGCAGATGGAGCCTCCATTAGTTTTCTGGCAGTTCCACTACATTGTTTATTCATATTGAGCCAACCTGGTGACAGATTCGTCATAGAGGCTGACAGAGTGAGAAAAGTCAGGGTATTTCAAGGCTTTGGGCCAGGAAAACTGTAAGGTACGCACTTAACCAAACCCCGTGATAACTGTTTTGGTTTAGGCTCACTCCACTAGATTGTAAAATAGCCTTGTCTATCTTTGCATCTCAAGGGCCTAGAACAGTCTCCAGCTCACCATGGGCACTCAATAAACATTATCTGAACGAGGAGCTGACCAACCCTATTTCTGTCACTGCCAGCCCCATTCTTTCGGATTCCCAGGGAAGTGAGTCAAGGTGGAGACTTCCCAAATGTGCACGGGCACCAGGCGCCAGCTCCCTCTTTTCCTTGGTTTTCTCATCTGGGAAACAGCATCAACAAATTCATCTGTAAGCAAAGACTCCTGAACAACTTTATCAAGAGAGGCCAAACCCCAATACGTCTCCCGTGGGCCAGCAGCATCAGCACTCCTGCGGGGCGGGGTGGGGGTGGCGTGGGGCTTATTACAAAACCAGAACCACAGGCCCCACCCCTAACCTCCTGAAACAACCTGCGTTTTAACAGGTCCCTGGGAGACTCCTGTATGTGCACCAAAGTGGGAGCAGCCCTGGTCGCTGCCAAATGGGCTCAGACTTGGTGTTCTTTGGTGCAAATCCTTGCTCTCTCCCTAGCTGCTATGCAACCTTGGGCAAGTTACTTAATTTTTCTCATCCCCGGTTTAACATGGGGATGAATAATGCACAGGGTTGCTATGAAGCATTAAACAGGGTGAGGATATAGAACTATCCAGTGCCAGTGCAGAATCTGGAATATGGAAGGGCTCAGGGAACGTTTGTCTGGTCATACACATGTGGTCCTTTCCAAAACATTGTATTCCTTAGTGTACAGGATGCTTGCAGCCCTCACTTAGGTTTCCTTTTCATTGTCAAAACTGAACTTCTGCTTTGATCCAGGAGATGCTCTGCTCAAAACCTCTGCATTAACAAGCTCCTCCAGGAATGGAGGACCCGCAGCTCAACTGGAAACATCTCTCTTTACTCGGAACCCAAGTCTGCTTCCCCTCTGCTCTCTGTGGGACACAATGCACTGCAAGCAATCCACAAAGCCCATTCCACAGGGTTTCTTTCAATAGGAGAAGACATCTATCATGCCCCTCCCTGTAACTCCCAGCCCGGCTCCATCAGGCAATCATCATAGTTGATTCTGGACCCGTCACAACCCTGGTTGAGTTCCTCTGAAGGCCGGTTACTGACTAGCGGCTAACCACGTGTCCTCCTAAAGGGGAAACCTGCTTCTCATCTAATGAAGGGTTTACATGTAAGCTCAGACTCTTCCAAAGAAGTTGTTACAGTGTTAGCTGGCCCTTTGCTGTCTGGGGGTCAAGTCAGTGACTCCCCAAAAAGCCAAGGCCGGGGTAAAGAACTACTGGCCCTTCACAGATGGAGGTATCAGGGAGTTTTCATCCCACACAAACCCACATGGGCTGAGAATCTTGCCTCGCGAGGCTCCCTTCTTAGGATAAGTAGGACACACTGATGAGACAAGAGACATTTGAGTGCCCTTCACATAGACATGTATTCTGACAGGCCTCTGGCTCACAGATGATGGCTCTTTGTTCCTGAATAGATCTTGGGGCACTGTTTCTCTTCTTGCAACACCTAGGTACACACTTTACTTTCACACTTAAGACTTATAGAGACCAACGACCACTAACTAAATTGACACAGTAATGGAGGATCTCCCTATGCCCCACATCCTTCCCCCAAAGCACTAGGCCCAGGTGATTTCTTGGGTAAGATCTACCAAATATTCATGGAACAGATAATCTCCACTTAACAAGTTGCTCCCGAGTACAGAAAAAGAAAGGGAGCTGTCCCTTTCAGTCAATGACATTAGCATATGCTTGATTCCAAAGCTGGATAAGAATAATGAACGAACAGAAACTAATAAGGCAATGTTCCCTATGGTAACATGCCATAATCTCATTTAGCTAATGGAATCCAGTAGTAATTAAAATGGTAATAATTATCATCAAGTGCTTTTATCCCAGAATATAAGGATGGTACAAAATCTGATAAATTGACCAGTGTAATTCATTCCATCATTGGTTTTAAAGAATAAAAATCATATGGGCATCTCAAAACATGCAATTTAAATAAAGCATTTGTTAAAGTCTGATTCATATTTAAGATAAAGCATTCTTAGAAAAATGTAGAAGGTGCTTCCTAAAACTGCAAATTGTTATCTGCCAAATCCTACCCCCAGAAAACATCACTTTCAAAAGAGAAAATTGAGACACATTCCCTTTATGGTCTAGGAGAAGACAAAGATGCTCCTAATTACCTGTGCTCTCCAATAAGATATGGAGGTCCTACACAGTGCAATAACACACGGGAAGGAAATAAATATAAGGACTGGAAAAGATGAGACAAGATTACCACTGTTTTCAGATGATATGATATACTTAGCAAACCCAAGAAAATCCCCCAAACTCTTAGAATTAGTCGAGAGTTCTGCAAAGTTTTAAGATACAAGGTACTACATACCAAGGTCAACTGTACTTCTCTATAACCAACATAACCAACCAGAAAAAGAATATAAAGTAACATACTCTTCACCATGAATTATTTAGCAATGAAGCCCAAAGACATTGTACATGATCTTTATGCAAAAATGTATAAAAATCCTCTTAAAGGATATAAAATCCCCTTAAAGGATCTAAAGAAGTGGAAAGATGTACCATAATTATGGATGGAAAAACCACATTTGACTTCCCCATTTCCAATCCTGCCAAGTCCTCTAGACCTCCTCCAGGAAGCCTTCCCTGACTCTCAAGGCAAGTCAGGGATGGCTGGTCTATGCTGTCACAGCCCCTGTGGCTCTCTCTACATCAGTACTTTATCACCTGGCAGTCTCTGCCTTCTCCCCCAGACTATGAGCTCCCTGAAGGCAGAGATTGAATCTTCCTGTCTCTGCACTGCTAGCATTTTGCAGTGTTTGGAATATAGTAACTGCTCAATTAAGGCTTATTGCATGAATGAAGAAAAGAGACACAGATCCCTGCTTGCATGCTTCCACTTATTTGCTATGCATCAAGATAAACGCAAGGATCACCTTCATTTATAAGTAAAGGATAAGGTAACTGAAATAAGTAAGAGGAAGTTAAAGAAGGTCTATGAATCTCATTCCCAAAGATGCCCATAGAATAGACTGATTTTACCAAAGGTCTCCACTGGCCCACTAGAAAGGGGTTCTCAAACTCTGGTGAATCTTAGAGGCTGTTAAAAAAAATTAGTATGACTGGATCCCACCCCGGCTACCAGGAATCAGATTTTTTGGGAGATGAAGTTCAGGTGTGCCTGTATGTTGTGTGCGTGTATACTTAATACTTGTCAAGATCAGCAGTGGTATGACAGTGTTCCCTAAGTGATTCTGGCACGTGACATCATTCACAGAGCTCTGCTCTGCAGGCAGGCCTGGCAAGGTCTTCCCGATGGTTCTGAAGGACACCATATGAGTTGGATTCCTGACCAGTGAGAATCATCCACGGCCCTTCTTTAGTCTGAAACAAAGAATCCAGACTAGACTTCTGCTTAAACAAGGCACCATAAAACAGAGAGCAGGTGTGAAAACAGTATTGAATTTACACATTAACACCAAATGGGTCCAAAACACAGTGTTTCAATTAAGCCACACACCACATGCCTTCCATGTTGATTATTTTCATCAAGAACTAAGGCCACTATTCCACGGCAAAGAAATGTACTGACAGATTTATTGGGTGTCTCCTCCCCACCAAAAAGTACTTTAAAAGGAAAATATTCCCCCAAAATGTGATTTAAGGTCACATACTGAAAAGTAGATAATTCCAAAATATAACACATTTTTATATTTTGGAATAGTGGATACTGTGGTGTGTTATCTGGATTCCCTTCAGGAGGCTGGAGACTCATAGTTGAATCCCTCCCCAGGCCATGTCAGAGCAGAAGGAAGCTTACCCTCCCTTCCTGGGGGCAGCCAGCATCTACTGATTGCTTGATGGAGGGGTAGAAAGGACCAGATCCCTTGCCTTTACTGGGACAATTCCGAAGGGTCATTCCAGCCCCAGAACTCCCTAGTAGATCAGTTGAGGTCTCTGTTATGTCTGCCCATTCCGCATCCCTCTCCAATCCTGGATATTGTTCCCGAGAGCTCTTCCCACTAAACCTCCTGCACACAGATCTCAAAGTCTGTTTCCTGGGGAACCCAAACTATGACATCTGTCTGGCCCATGTTGTAGAATTTGATTCTCTGGTTAGATTTTAAACTCATGATAACATACTTTAAGATGCCATATTACCAAGTAGAGTGCTAGCAAAATATTGGCTAGTTCTCATTTCTACTTTTCAAATATTTCTAATGTTCCTCTTTTATAGCAGGTGCCCAGGTATCAGATGGCTTAGGTTGAGATCCTACCTCTATCAATTACTTAGGGGAAGTCACTTCACTTTTCCAAGTCTCAGTTCTTTCATCTGCAAAATGGGATTGATAATAGCACTTATAAAGTTGTTGTGATCAAATGCTATAATCTATGTAAAGCACTCAGCACAATGCCTGGTACTTAATCCGCATTCAGTAAAAGGTAGTGGTTCTTACTGACGGCACTGGCACCACTTTGGTGACCTTAGTTATTATCTTCCTCACTCATCCTGTTGCTCCTTGATTTTTATATAGAAACTGGTCTTTCTGCCTCGCAGCTTTCCTCATCCTTAGTCCTTCCCTCCAATTCTACCCAATGCTACGGAATTAATTTTCTTAAAATACTGCTTTCATTACATCACTCGTCAACTCAGAGTTCTTCAGGGATTGCTCTCCCTTATTTTCTTTATCAATCCAAACCCTGCCCAGCTCAAAATGGTCCCCAACAACCAAACTTTCCCTGAATCTAAGTCTATAGCTACGCCTGTCTTAAGCCTAACATTCTCCCATGTTTCCAATACTGTGTAGTCAACTGCATCTGTAAAGTTCTAGATTTTCCTCTGATTTCATAATTGGGACAAAAATCTTCCTTGATAAGCTCTTCGTCAGGGCTCCCTACAAAGGTTGCTATTCTGAGCCTCTTCATTGGTCCTTTGGTACTTTTCACATCATTAAAATTTACAAAAGAATGGTAGTAAAAAATAGAGTAGACATTAAAAAAAGATTTAGAACACATTAGGACAAAAAGTGAATCCGACCCATAAATAATACGCAAGACCAAATGCTGAGCTGCGATGAGGTAATGAGACATATGGAATTTGTCTAAAAGGAGTCAACTGGCTTCCAGATTTCGAGGTTTGATGCCTCTGAGTTATTTTTACTGGTAGAGATTCCATTTTATGAGTAATGTTTGGGACATGATATCAACAGTCAACAGTTCACAAACGCTTTAAGAAGTCTCCCAGCAGAAAAGGTTTAATTAAGCTTGACAGAAACTATCTAGCAGCTTTCATAAGTAATTGCTATTACCCAAAATAGGACCAACTCATAAACTGCATGATTTCAGAAATGATGAATCAATAAAAATGTTTATGGAAACAGCATTTTGATTAGTTCCTTCATACTAACAAATTCATGGCATATGTGATAAACTAAGATTTCTACTGTAAATTAGGGAAACCCAGAAATCAAACCCAGCCCTCACATACGGCCCTTTGGATAACTGATCCCAGATTTTGGCATTGGGAATTACTTTCTAAGTAACTCCTCCAAGGTCAACTGTACCACACCTCTGGGCTTGATTCCTGGGACAGGCAGGTTCAAAATCGCTTCAGTTCCCAGCCACGCTAATGACCACAGTGAGACTGACAACAGATATTACCTGTTGTGATCGCTGTGAAGGCTTGACGAATCAAGCCACCAGTCATTCACAACTAACCAACGGCTTCTTTTTATACATATAAGCTCAAAAAAAAAATCATTAGCGATTATAATACAGTAGTATCTCCCCTATGACTAGGGTAAGAACATGAAAGTGTCATTTATCTAGAGCAGCAACAATAAACATTTTGTTTTGTTAGACGGCAGTACGCTCACAGCAAATAGCTCCTGAACGTCTACAAGAATGTAAAGGAAGTTTTAAGACATTAACCAATACAAAATTATTTTGACTATAGTTTTAGTGTCCGAACATATTTATTTGAAAATAAATAATTAACGTGTGACAACTATGGTAACACTCAGCTAATTGGACTATGAGTAATTTAGCACGTCAGTGGCATTTTACATGTAGTTATTTAATAGGTATAATACTATGTCAGTATGATGAAACAAGGATGCTATTCCCAAAAACCACCTTCTATTTTTCCCAAAATGCTCTGTAGTTATTTAATGAGCACACAAAATAGCTAAGCCAATAACTGAAATAGTGTCCCATAGCATCTCAGAGCCAAAAGGGACCTTCAGAGACACCCAAACCAATGCCTCTTTTGGGACAATTGTTCCAGCAGCTATTGGATTCGTTTCTATGTTAACAATCTCCAGTGAAGTTACAAGGATTGTAAACTCTCATGTTCAGTAAATACTTTGATAGAAATTTTCAATTCTTCCTGTAGAAACTCTTAATAAAATAGAAGTTGTTATTAGTACTTGCCATGAATTAAATACCATATTTCACAGAAATCTAAATTACCATCAATTGTAGGTTACACCCTGACTTTCTAGATGTTAAAATGTAAAAAAAAAAAAAGTGCATTTTAGAATCAATAACACATGGTACTTTTAGTGTTTAATCATACATGCAGAAAGCATCTATTCCAACATCCCACATCCTCATTTTTAAAGACCAAGAAATTTCAAGCCAAATCAGTTACTTGCCCAAGATGACACAATAGGGAGCGGCCCATTGTGAAACTGGAAAACAGGATGGACTCCCAGCCAGAAGCTGGCCCCTCTGGTTCTTAATCTTTCCAACCCTCCAACCCACTAAGGGAGTGGGTCTAGGCTGGAGGGATGGCCTGGGACCTTGACTCTACCCACCCTGAGGCTTCACTTCTCAATCCTTGCACAAGGCTATACACAGAATGTGTAGATCTAATTGTGTTATTTGATAACACAACTCTTACTAGGGCTGCTTCCGCGGAATTATTTGGCTAGAACAATGAGCTCATCCAGATGCCCTCCTGATGACACTTTATCATGCAAAGAGATGGCCTTCATTTGGTAAAGGCACATGGATGGTTACAATCCCCAGGCAAAACCTCGGTATGCCAATCTGACCAAAGCTGGCCGACAGTTTTCCCTGTTACTGCATTACACACAAATCACGTGTCTTTACTGATATGCACAGCATCCAAAAGTTTCTACCTGTGTCTTCTCTCAGGGACAACGAAGAGGAACCTACAACTGTGCTTTCAAATGCCAGCAACATGTCAGGCACTGGATTAAGCATTTTACATTACTTATGTCATTTAATCCTTAACAACATCGTAAGGTAGGCATTACTACCCTTATTGACTGGATGAGAAAACAGAAGATCAGAGATGTTAGGTAACTTTTCCAAGGCCTCACAGCTGGTAAAGTGGCAGAGCTGGGACCCAAAGCCCCACCTGTCTGACCCCAAATACTCCGTTGATTCCTCTGTGCCCCCCTCACAGGATGCTTCAAAGCCTTTCATTACAGTCTCAGTATAATGTGCCGTGCCTTCGTACGTTCTTCAGCCCGACTTCTGGGACTGCCCACGAATTTCTAAAGGGCTTCATGCAATTCCAGTCTTACAGGCTGGTTACTCTTCATAGAGAAGATATTGCATAGATACTAGCTGAACAGAAATAATACTAAGTAACTTTCAAAGAACCTCAAAACTTGGTCCGGATTTCCAATCAGGTGTTAACTGAATTTGTTGGGAAAATAAACTGTGACTGTCAAGCAGACTTCCCTCCATGTGTAGGCATTTCCACTTATGAAATCAAGTTCTGACTGAAATAGAGAGTTGGGCTGTACCATTTGCTTGTCTGCCCCGTTTGGGTCTACACATGTGAATATAATATACAGAGACAAGGGAAAACCTGAACCACAAAGTGACAGAATAAATAGGAGAAATGGAAATTTCAATTTACATTATCACCAAGCAGGATATGAAAATTTTGTGCCAGGCAAGTAGAATGTGACTGGGCAGTTATGTCATTAAACAACAGGCATTTACCGACTCTTAGGTGCAGGCTGCTGAAAGAGAAAAGAATGAATTGGCTCGAACATAACTTTGCTGGTACTCCTGTCCTCTGTAGATTGGACCTCGGGGTGCTTTCCCTGATGCCATCTGTCCCCACCCTGCTGGTTTTGGAGAGAAACCCGCTTGGTGCTTCTCAGTGCTTCTGTCCCTTTTGTTTAAATCCTGGTTTGGGCTTTTAAAAAAAAAAGTTGTAAAATATGTAAAGATGCAGAAAACTATAGAAAATTATACCCAAGTACTCACTAAATTAATTTTTTGTTAAATGTGCTTTCAGTTTTTTCTGTTCTAGGGGAAACATACCACTATTAACGCCTCTGGTGGCCCAGGGGCAGACTCTGAAGCTGGCGTGTGCCCACGCTCTCAGGTTGTATATTTTGTGTTGTATTTAAAAATTTGCATAATGGTAACATGTCTTGAGTAGCTTGCTTTCTTCACTCTGTTGTTCTTGAGATCTACCCACGTGGGCACATATGCATCTAGTTTACGCATTTTAACAGCTCGTAAGTGTGCACATGTGGGAGAGTTGCCCTAAAGTGTATACCTAGAAGTGGAATTGCTTGCTTTTATGGGGTGCACATTTGCGATTTTACTAGAAAGCGCCTCTGTCTTTAAGTTTTGCTTATCAATTCACGCTGTTTCTACATCTAAATAAGACTACTTCTAACAGCACTAGGCTGAGAGAGAAGTTTTATGAAAACTTAAGTGGGGTTAAATGAGCATCATAATTTTCTTCAAAAGACCACTTGGGGTACTTCTTGGTTTTAGATCTTTCCATGACGGAATGTGTTTCAAAGCTTTGAGGTAGGACCAGAGATGGAAAATAAGAACCCTTGTTGTTCAGAGGTGTGTGCTGATTGTTTGGGGTCTGTAGACATCAGCTCATGCCAGCTGAGTAAGAACTGGTAAATGGCTCCTTTGAGGAAAAAGATAAACAGAAATAAAGAAATGCCAGAGCTAACTGGAAAATTGTTTTCATAATTCAATTTTGTTTTACATAACCTTGCTCCCCAAATGTTAGCAATTTAGCTCAAAGAGCTGTTAGTGTTATTAAATAGTCACTAAATGTTGCAAAGAGACAGCTCAGCAAAACTCACAAATCGAGAAACCATTTTATGACCATTGTTTCACCTCTGGGGTGGCTCATTGCATTCTGTTCCAGGTCCCTCGGGCCCAGAGGTAATAACATCTGTATTTTTAAGACCAGCTTTGCACCACACCTGCATATCAATTCCCTTTTTCGACTTCTGCTCTAAACCAAAGCCAAATGTCTGGCTACAGATTTGGTTTCCAGGGTTCGGCTGAGTATTAAATGCAGCAGCTCCAAGACTTCACTGGTCCCACAAAAATTTTTTTAAGTGATGTTAATTGAGCCCTGGGAAAGTTTAAAAAATTGAAATTCTTAGAGGAAAAGGAGATGAAAGGAAATGAGAGAGAGGAAGAAGAAGAAAACGGGCAGGCAGTGAGAAATTACTGACTAAAACAGAAGTTAAATCTCAACGATGGTGGAAAAATTTCAAACTAAAATAATTTAAGAAAAATTATTATCGTCTATTTTCATTACATGGGCCATTATTTCTGGCTCGTATCTGATTTTATTTAAAAGGTAGAAGATTGCTATTAAATGTTCTAAAACAACTGAGAGGAATTTGAGATAGGAATTTGAGGAATTCAAGAAATCTCAGATTGCATTTCACGTTAGTTGATTTATCACCATAAACTTCCGCTGGCATTTGCCATGATATCACATGATGCAATGTGAATCGATTCTCTTACAAATTACCTTCTAACCATTACAAGTAATTATAGATTGACCACTCCCTGGTGACAGAAAGTCACTTTAAACTAATGGCTAAACTCTTCAGAATCCCTATTCCAGATATGGGTTACTGTGAGCAGCTGACCTGGAAAATAATGTGAAAGGAGCCTCTGATGGGTTCTGCCACATCGTGGCCCTAATCTGGAAAGGTTTCTGGTAGAGTCAATCCACGTGTGATGAATGAAGTGGCACTGGCACGGATTCTTGGAGTTGAAGACCACCCAGTTTAAACCTCTTGTCCCGTCCGGGAACCCCATCCACGGCTTCTCTGAACAGGTTATCCAGGCACTGCTGGAATGCTTGCAGGGAAGGGAACGCTTTGCATCTGGAGGGAGCATAATTCTATTTTCTAGGAAATTCCTCTTTATGATGGATTGAATTTGGACCCCATTACTTCTGCCCGTGGGTCCCAGTTCTGCCATTGTGAGTAGAGTAGGAGAGAACTGCTACAGAGAGCTTTGAAGATGGCACTCTTGCCTCCTCCTGCCTACCTCTACCATCACTCTGCAGGTTCAACCATGCCAGCTTTCTCAACTGCACTCATTTCATAGGGACCCAAATGCCCGGTCCTGGTCACCCTCCCTTGGGTGTGTTCTAGTTTGTCAGAGTTCTTAAAATGAGCTGCTCAGAACAGGATATAATGTGGTCTGACCAGCAAAACACAAGAGGACTACGATTGCTCGGGACCCTATATTTCTATTCATGCAATATACAATTAGATTCGCTTTTTAAATCTTCTCACTGCACTCGTGGCTTTCCAGGAAGGTCAGCTCAAATTTCCTGATCATTTCTAGATGAATTGCAGATTTTTCCAACCAGCTATTTAAGTCTGTTACAGATTTTTAAATTTTTTTTTATTTTTTGAATTAACATCAAGCTGAGATATCTGTAGTTCCCAAATGTTACCCTTCTTCCATTTTGAAAAAGTAGACATTTGTCCATCTCTAGTCTTCAGGTCTCTCATTCAATTGGCACATATGTATCGCGTGTCTATTCTGGGCCAGACACTGTGCTGGGTGTTGGGAATGGACAGTAAATGAGACAGTTTCTGCCCTGGAGGAGCCTCTTTCTTGTGGGGAGAGTCACCAGAGTGAACAGAGAGTTTACAGCAGCTCAGGAACCAGTTGCTATGGGAACACACATTCATCTACACGGAAGGGGCATCTCTCCCCGGGTTCTGGAGTCAGCCTGAACATAGTATTAGCAGGAGCAAAAACTCATCTCAGGTGTCCGGGTCCTCATCTCCTCACCTTCCTGGGGCAGCAGGTGCCTCTTTAGCCTGTCATTTCTACTTCTTCTCCTGTGAAGAGCAATTTCCACCCAGGAAAAGACAGAATCCTTATATAAATGGCCTTTATTTCTCTTGGATGTTTATTAACATTATCCTTGGGGCCCTACGGCGTAGGCTTGGCCCTTTCCTCTGTTCTTCTTACTCTAACGGGTGATGATACAAAGAGGAGGGAAAGGAAGGGCAGTTTCTGTGGTTTTGAACACTCACTCTGTATGAAGTACACGAATATCTCATATATACTCCTTTAATGCTTCTTAATCCTCACAGCAGCCTCACGAGGGAGGTATTTTTAACCTCGTTTACAGCTGGGAAAACAGGCTCAGTAACTTGTCCAGTGTCACATTATTAGGAAATGAGGCCATTGGGTTCCCAAACCTGGGTTCCTGCCCCTCAAATGCACATGTTGCCCTGCCCACTAGTTCTGCTGCTCTCTTACCTGTAGACCAACAAGACATCCTAATTATCTAGGGTCCTGACTCATCCCAGTCTCGGCTTGGTGCGTTTGCCTAAGTTCCACCGCTGTGTGTCCATCTGGGTGCGTGAGCCCCTTCGCCCCGAGACTGATATTTCGGAAACCTGAGATCCTGCTATCTTCCAGGGTAGCCTCATGGGTTTCTCTGGAAGTTTCCCTCCTTTCACTGGTTCTCATTTTCCTTCAGTGGTGTGCCCTGCCATGGTAAAGTGAATTGAGTTTAGGGGTTTGACTGGTGGTCGTATTAATGTACTTACCAACTTACCAATGTTTAAATTTATTTTCAGTCTTCCATCCCTTGGGAGGCATATTTCTCTTTGGAATTTCTGACCAGGGGACCCTGTTTATCTTTTCTGAAAGTAGAGATTCCATGCATCACAGAAACCTTATTTCCATTTTCCATTTCCATTTAAAAGGGAAGAGTGAACAAGCCTGAGGGCAGAAGTGGAGAGCTATAAAACGCTGGCCAACTGTTTTCATTTGCAAAACTAAATCTGTGCAAGTCGGTTTACATGGACAGTAGTGTAACGTAAGAACTACTCCAAATGCCAGCTCTTTCTCAGGTCCACTTTTCAGGGCAGTGTTTGGTTGGGAGGGTGGCACCTTCCTACCCGACTGGCCTGGACACTCACATGCAGGCCTCACCAGCTGGTGCTAAAGGAACCCACCACATCACCCTGCCTGGATTGGTCTTGGTAAACGGGAACTTCTAGGGGTTCACCTACACTCACGGGGACGCTTCTTCCCCTCTCAGGTGTAGCTCACTGCCCCTCTCCCTTCTAAGAGGAGGAAACACAGTCCTGAGTTTCCCTGTCTTCCGTTACTGCTCTCTTCAAATACTACGTATTCTTCACCTCCACTCAGTCCCATCTTCTGGAGAACCTTCCACAACGACCCTAACCAGCACGGACCCCTCCCTCTCTTCCTATGCTCGAAGTATGTCTTCCAATTGCACATTTCTGGATTGAATTAAATATTTTCAGAAACTTTTCTCTAAACATTTCAGGTTGAAAGCTTTTCTTTCCAGTGAGATGATGCTTTATAAAGTCAGAACTGAATTTTACTCTTCTCAAAAATTCAGGATAGAGTTGAGCTGGGCAGTGAGCAAAACCCCTGGTCGAGGCTTCCAAAATCGTTAACAGACACGACCATTCAGCAGAAGTTGGCCACCAGAACTGTAAATGACTAGAGGTATCCCATAAAACCCGTCCATCTTTCAGACGGTAATAACATACCTATTAACAAAGCCAGAAAGCACTTTGAAGTAAGCTGTGAGGATACGAGAGAGCAGCACAGCTTCACAACTTAAAACAAAATGGGCTCAATAAATTCCATTTGTTTGAGCAGAACACAGAAGAAATAAACATCCTTTACAGATCTGCCTGCTACTTCCTAATTTACAACATGGTCACAAATGTTGCAGGAGGTCAGGGAGTCAGGGAAGTCAAAGATAATCCTGACGTTTGAAGTTCAACGGACTCGGGAAATCTCTGATTCCATTTAGAAAAACAGAAATGTTTGGAGGATGCCACAGGGTTGGCCTGTGTGTTTATCCCCCCTGCAGCATTCCCTTAGGTAGTTGGAAATAAATGAGACCCATGAATGGAAACATTCCACGTGGAAGATGGCAACTAGATGGGCTGATCTCAGGAGTATGTGGGAGAACCAGGAGAATTCAGCATCCTGTACGTCTGGAGGACAGAGTCCTTGCTAAGTCTCCAAGGTGGAAAACATAAGCTGTGACAATGGCAGTAGGTATGATAGTTAGACCGTTAGTTACTAGGGCCTCAGGAGTAATGGCGACTCAAGCAAGAGAGTAAAGTAGATGGTGGCAAGGAAGCACAAGTGGGTAGAGATCTTTGCAAACACTTTTGGGAAGAAGTGACTTATCTGGAGCAGATAGAGAAATATTTAGCCCCAACAGAGTAGCTGGGTTTGAGAGAAAGATAACATAGGGTGCTTTAGGGAGCAAGCATTTCTGTTCTACCCTTCTGATGTCCGGCACTAACCACAGGACCCGGATGTCCGGAGACAGCGTCCAAGATTCCAAGTTGCATTGCTAAATATCCCCTATAGTATGGGGGGGGGGCAAGGTCTACTTACTCAGCAACTTCGTGGTCGGGTGTACATGCAGCAAGCCCCCACTTGGACCTCAGATGGAGACCAGTTATGCTACACTTGACCCCACATAAAGGGAAGCATATTGGTCAGCTGGGAATTCGGCCCAAATGTGAGCGTGCATGCCATCTAATCAGGATTGCTTTATTGGAGTGCATGGATTCTGCGTGGATTTAGTTGCTTAGATGGGGTATAATCCACGTGTGGGTAGACGCACGCTTCACAGCACAATAGTTGGTGTGGATATAGGTACGTAAACAGGTTGTAGAAAGGAAAATGGACACAGCCGGGGCGGTTTTGCTCGGGTAGATGTGGGGATTATGAAAATGAGAGAGTCTAGGTAAGAGGAGAGGTTTGGAGCAAGAGAGTATGACTCATTTTATCTTCTCTGTGTGGAACCACACATATCTTCTGGCTCAGGATTAACTAGCTCAACAGTGTCGAATGTAAGAAAAGACAATTGAGAAATCCATAAACCCTGTTCCTATTTATGTCTCAGTTTCACAAATCAGCATTTCCTAAAGTTGTTCTGAATATGCAGGATTTTAAAAGACGTTAAAAATTGAAAAAAACAAAAAACAAAAAGCACCCCCCCACCCCCCAAACAATGGCTCCATGGGCAAGTTTGGGAAGTGCTGAATTATAGCAAGTCAACCAGGTTTCCTTAGTGCAAGGGACCTTAGAACCTTTTAGCATGCCAGTGGGCCTTGGGACTCTCCAACAAAGGCATATAATGCACAGCATTTTTCGAATTCATTCACATATAAAACCCTTCCCTTGCAGGACTCTCACAGGACTACAGGTTCTGGAACATGCTTTAGAAAAGGCTGCTCTTCACCTGCTGTGCTGACGCAAACACTACCATGCCTGTGATCATGGCCATTAGCAAATGAAAATGCATCTGCTTTTCCATAAGTCAAAGTGACTTTCACAATGCTTTCAAATTAAGGGAGCAGACTCCAGAAATGCTTCACCATGGTTATTCATGTGGCCAGGTGGCAAGGGCCATTACTGAACAAACAACATCCTTCAAGATGGAACTATTGCGAAAAGCGCAGTTTATCAATTTGCTAACTCCTTCCTACTGACAGCACTAGCATTCTGTCTTCAGCTACATTTATAGCAACAATCAGAAACTTCAGGAAAGCTGCAACAATCACCACCTTGCTCCAAGCTCGTTGGAAAGCCTGGATTGAGCCTTTGAAATATATCAATATATTGACTCTCTGTTGGGAAATAATTTCACAGCTGGGGCGTCTTTCTGAGTGTGATCCTTTCAACTGTAGCATTCAGAAGGCATAGCAGCAGACGTGAGAGGAAGCTGCATAGCCTCCCATTCCAGCCCCACAGCAATGTGTCAAAAGTTTAAGATGCTGCATATCGCTCTTTTCTCTGTCAACAGCTGTAGCCATGGAGCCCACCCCTTTGCATGGGCGTCGGCCCAGAGAACAGCCATGGAAAACCGTGAACAGGTTCACACGTACAGTCCAAGCAGCGTCTCAGGGCCGGGGACACCATCTGGCTTTCTGTGACTTGTCCTTTGAATTCCAGATCTGCCATCTCCGCGCAACCATTTTCTCTATGAAATACCTGTTTTTTTGTTTTTTTGTTCTTTTCCAGAAATTCTTCAATTCAAGGCACCATCTTACAAAGAAGTTTGCAGAAGTCTTGCATCAGCCCTGTTCATTGGGGGGTGATTAGTTAAAACTGTGAGCTCATCCAACCTTAAAGCCTCATTACCTTTTTTACAAAAGGCTTTACTTCCCCTTTAGTGATTACACTGACAAAAGCACAAAGATATTGTTCATTCATGACCTTTTCCCAAAGGTCTTCCAGGCCTCTGGCCCCTTCCTGACCACACAGCTAGTGTTTCCCATCCATTTCCAGAGAACTGGCTGACAGCATGTCTTTCAAATGCCCAGTCCTCCTGCAGCCCTAAATGTCTTAGATACAAATAGTACACTATACTCAGTGACGTAAAAGCCTCCACACAGCAGCAGTTCTTGGCAAAGGCCTTGCTCAACTTCTGCTCAGCTCAACGCCTACAAGACCTGACCCCTGCCTCATCTTCCAACCTTATGTACAGCCATTTCCCACTCCCCAACTTCCATGCTCATCAGCACCTCCGTGGATGCAGGCGTCCAGACTATACTCCAGGTCCCTTAATCCTGCCGTGTGGCAGGCTCTGCCTTAATTGTCCTCACTGACCTGGCAAATGACCATCATCCTTTAAGGTCCAACTGAAATGTCACTTCCTCTGAACCTTCCCTGACCTCCCCAGGCTGGGTTAATCCTTCTCCTTCTTCCTCACATAACATTAATCGCTCACCTGTCATATTACACAATGGTTAGTTGTTATTGATCTGTCTCTCTTATGACTAAACTGTGAGCTCCGAGGGTCCCCAGTGCTTAGCACGAAGTGAGTGTCCGTGGGTTATTCATTGAAACAAGGGGAGAACTGCTGAGTCTTTGCTGTAGGCCCAGGAGTTGCTGAGGGAGAGTTAGTTTCCGTAGGAAGTGGGGAGCAGCAAAACAGAAAAGGCGGGTCTGGTAGCACCCTTAATCTAGTTCTAGAAGGAAAATGTCAATACTTTCATTTCCAATAAAAAACCCAGCCCCCTCCAAATGCCTGATGCAGAAGATAGGAGATCAGCACAGCATTACTCAGAAACTGGAAGGGTCAGGAACAGAGAAGGAAAATGCATTCTAGTCACTGGAACTAACTACTACTGATATTTGTCACATTTAATGATCGCACAGCTGGTAGAGTAGCATTACTGAGGTTCTGATCCAAGTGTATTGGCTATAAGTCCAATGCTTTTTCTTTTCTTTTGCCTCTGCAAATAGCTGCATGTTAAGAATAGAGGTCAACGTGAAAGCAATAAAGGAACAAGACAAACAAACAAAGAAACAAAAACGCATAGACATAGACAATAGTTTAGTGGTTACCAGAGGGTAAAGGGGGCAGGGAATGGTAGATGAGGGTAAACAGGATCAAATATATGGTGATGGAAGGAGAACTGACTCTGGGTGGTGAACACACAATGTGATATATGAAGTCTGACAATTAAGTGCGCAAACTCATCCTAGAAAAAGTGCTACATACCTCATTGCTGAATATCACTATGGTCACCTTCGAAGTACTCCCCTTGGACTCACGCCAGCACCTAGTCCACCCTTCAAAGCAATTTGGGAACTCTTTTTCTGGAATGGCCATCAGAGCTGTTGTTGTATTGATATCCTGAATGTCATCAAAATGTCTTCCTTTCAATATTTCCTTTATCTTTGGGTAAAGAAAGAAGTCATTGGGGGCCAGATCAGGTGAGTAGGGAGGGTGTTCCAATACAGTTATTTGTTTACTGGCTAAAAACTCCTCACAGACAGTGCTGTGTGAGCTGGTGCATTGTCGTGATGCAAGAGCCATGAATTGTTGGGGAAAAGTTCAGGTCGTCTAACTTTTTCACTCAGCCTTTTCAGCACTTCCAAATAGTAAACTTGGTTAACTGTTTGTCCAGTTGGTACAAATTCATAATGAATCATCCCTCTAATATCAAAAAAGAGGTTAGCAACATCATTGCAACAAGTTCACGAACTTAATTGTCAGACCTCATATAGATGATGTATTACAGAATTGTACACTTGAAACCTATGTAACTTTATTATCCATTGTCACCCCAATAAACTTTAATTAAAAAAAAAAATAGAGGTCAGATGATGTTCATTCGTGCAATCCTCTCCACAGCCCAGCCTCTCTCTCCCCACCTCCCCACACACGCACACATGTAAATGCACACATACCTACATATATGCGGACGGACATATACATACAGGCTAACTCACCTAGGAGCACCTCTCTAGAGCCCCACACCCATGACATAACTGTCCTGTCTGCTCTATGCTCTCTGTTCCCCTCCAATTTATATTTGAGGAGTGCCTGTTGAAGCATTACTTTCCCTTACGTAAGCAAAGAGGTAAAGAGACAGGTACGTTACACAACACGGGGAAGGAGGCTCTTACTGTATGGATATATTCCAGTAGACAAAGGCACACCTGGTTTTATGCATGCTTTACTGTGCTTTGCAGATGTATTTTTACAAATTGAAGGCATGACCCTCCCCCAGCAAACAGATGACAACTCATTGTATTGGGACACTTGTTTTACTGCAGTATCTCTGCGATAGGCCTGTATGTACGTAAATGTGTATAAGCCACCTTAGTCTCCTCTTGAGCACAAAGAGTGTTAGTAAATTGCTGGGACCAGGAATGTCCCAGCTCACATGTCCCTCCTGGTAGGAGCCCCGTCCCCTCGGACTCTCCCTCCCGTGGCAGGACACACTGTCTCTCAAGGGCAGTCCTTTGCTACTTTGAGTTCTGTTGTGAAAAAGTTGCCCTTGGCCAGAGTCTGCCCCACGGACTTCCTAAGGACGCCATTCTCTGGTCCATGGGGTTTCTACAGTCACACGCACGCAGGATGTGCTCTCTTTCTGACAGGAGCAATGGCTACAACATCAAGGGGGGCATGGAGGGGAGATGGAGGAGGCAGAAAGGAGGGGCCTGCAGTGTGGGGGACACGTCCCACTGGGCAAAGTGCCACCAGCATCAATTTCCTCTGAGACACGTGAGTGGTTGTCATTATCGATTACCTGTCAGTCTGATGCTTTCCCCAGTTAGTACCAGCGTGTTCTTAAGTCGGGGAAGGAATGTGCATGACTCCATGTGCTTTGAAGCAGATTATTCAAATCCCTTTGCAAACAGTTTCCACCTCTTTATTGCTGATGACAGTGGTGGACTCCATGCCAGGAAGCTGTCTTTAATTTGGGTTGCTTATTGGGCCCCAAATGTGCCCGAGGGAGTTCATTTTCTCTAAGCTCCTGGCATACAGTAAGCACTCAATTAATGGTAGTTCTGATCGTTATTTTTCTTTCACTCCCTATGTGTGTGCGACCCAGTGAGATCACTGGCCAATGTGGGTCTTTCAAGAGAGTAAATCGAATCCATGAAGCTCTCTGGCCACAGCCTGAGTTAAATCCGAAGTGACCATGGACCTGGCTGTCATTACCTCTGACCTTCAGGCCTGAACAGGAGGCGCAGTGCGGCAGGAATCAGAGTTGTGGCTGAGCTGAGAACAGCTCAGTTTTATTCCTGCTGAAATGATCTTTTACAATTATGAACTATATAAGGTTGTTTAGAAATGATTGCAATGGGTCATTTAGCAATGAATCTGTATGAATTCATCTATGTCACTTATTAATGAATAACCTACATTTTCTGTTCTGTTTTTCCCCCTCTCCACAAAATCAGTCTTAGCTCCTAAATGTCCCAAAGAACAAGCAGTAGCGTGTTAAGAAAGGAAAGGGTTCTCTCGTGTCAGGAGGTAGTTAATCTTTAGATTCATCACCAACATACAAGTCAGCACAAAGAAGAGCAGGCCGAGAGGACCTTGTACCTCATGTCACTCTCCAGATTTAAAACCCTCTGTGAGGTCTCTCATTTGCCCGGGAAGGGAGTGGGAAGGCTCTTGAATTAGCCAAACCTGGTGTTGGTTCTGTCTCTGTGCCTTATGAGCTGTGTGAATTGGAGCTAGTGAGATAACCTGTCGACCTCAGTTTCCTTATCTGTAAATTGGAGATCATACTCATTTCATAAAAATATTATAAAGTGATATCAAATTTTAAATTACAACCTTCACTTTTGGAGACTATGTGGTGAGTGAATGATGCCAGTTAAAATGTGGACCGGAAGGACGTGTTGGAAAGCCAGCTGGCAACAGGGATCAGGAGTCTTAAAATCATTACACCCTGTGACCTTGTCATTCTAATGATGGGACTTAATCCCAAAGGCATAATCCAAAGCAAAGATTTACATACAATCCATCGCAGCTTTATTTATATTTACATAAAACTGGAGACAACCGGAAAGTGCACTGCCAGGAGAATGGTTAAATAAATCATTACTTGATGGAATATTAGATATTGCTTAAGGTGATATTTATACAGAGGTTTCAGTAATGTGGGGAATCCCCTTTAAATGTTAAGTGATAAAAGGATGGAAGAGAAATTATATAATACCAAGAAGTAGCTCTGTATGCCAACAATGGAGAAATATTTTCTTCTCTCTACTTTTTGTGTTTTATAATTTTTCTATAATGAGCACATATTTTTAAAACTGAAAGATCACAACTAAACTTAAAAACGTGAAAAGTTCAACCAGGGGCCCTTTAGCACTGCAGGCAGATAACAGGTATTCGTCCCGTTCTCCTCCCCCGTGGCCCGCTGACGAAGCTGCTGCTGATTGGGCCCTGGTCCACTTTTCCTACCTCGTCGTTTCTTGTCTCCTTCACTTTCCTGGCACGTCCATACATCTCAGCTCCCTGCACCTCCCAGGACCTTTCATGCTCTCCCCCACGCCGTCTTGTTTTTCTGTGTAGGGAAATTTTACGGGTCCCTCCTACCCACACCTAGTCAAGCCCCATTCAGTTTGACTCGAACTCACTCACACCTCCACTGAGACTCAGGGTGAGGAAAGGATCTGCCTCCCCGTGCTTTGTGCAGTGATTACCACTCACTTCTGGTTCACCAGCTGGCAGTGAGCGGGGCTACGTCAAGTGTAGACATGTTCCTTTCTGACCTTTGAATTCTCAGCGTTGAGACTTGGGTCTCAGCAGTTAGTCCAACGAGTACAGAAGTGAGAGACTCTTATTTCAACACCTGAACTCTCTCTGGTCACCTCTCAAGGTCCTTGTCATTTACAAATGCCATCCATCCTCGCCTTTGAGTTGTCTTGCAAGCTGGGCCATTTGCCTGTATGCGTTCCCATGATCGCTTATTCCCAAGATGGTCAAGCTGTCTTCCTCCAATCTTGGCAACGGCTCCTAAATCTCACCTCTCCCATGAAACAGAAACTCCTCTGCCACTTCTCAGTCAGGGACGCCTGGCTCCACATTTAGCCCTCCTGGCTCTCTGGCCTCAGTTTCTAGCCAGTGGCAGGCCATTTCCATTTGTATCGCCTCAAAGCTCCCAAACTGCACTTACCATGTTGCTCCCAGCTGGTTTCTCTTTTCCTACCAACACGTTTCTGCTAGAGCACTGCTGAGTTTCTGGCTCCCTAAAAGGCTTTGATGAATTCTTTCTTTGCCCCTAATTCATCTTCCAAAGCTAGGCTTTCATCCAGCTCTGCCTTTTTTTGCCTCCAAGATGTTTTCAGATTTCATCTCCCAATGCTAAGGACACACACATTACAATTGTCACTTGAAATATGTTATTTCTGGGAGGTCTCATTCCTTTGAGCAGTTGATCCTGTCTCCTTGCTGGAATCTGTGGCTCCCAAATTGCATTCACTTTGCTGAGGAGCTTAAGTGACAAGAAATAGAAAATGAGTCACCACGCCACTGCAAAATGCCCCTGTCCTCACGGTGAGCCGGATGCCAACAACAGAAAACCACACAGCTTCTGTGATCTCTCTGCCCAGCCACTGTACAAAGTAGAAGAGGTTTCTTGGAGAAATTTCCTTTGTCGTTTGCTTTTCACAAGGAGCGAGGAGAATGTTTGAAAGTGGAAAAAGAAAAAACAAACGCTCCTCAAAATAAGAAATCCCACTAAAGAAACAAAAACCAGAAAAAGAGAGACAGCATTTTCTCTTGAACTTGCTGCCGTCAGGCTTCTGTTCTCACTATATACAGACACTTCGACTGCCAAGGTTATCATTGACTGCCATGATAATAAATCCAACGGCTACTTCTGACTACTCGTCTTATCAAACCTCACAGGAACATTCAGCCCAGCTGATTCCTTGAAATCCTGTCTTCAGTTAGCTTCTGGCACAACACGCTCTCTGGGTTTATTCCTAGCTCCTAGTTGATGCCTCTTAGTCTTATCTGCTGTCCTCCCCATTTCACTGACTTCCAACATCTGAGCATCCCAGGGCTCAGTTCTTTGACCATCTTCTCTCCTCTATTTACATTTGAAAAGCTCATTCAGGCTCTTGGCATTAAATACCACACTTACATCTCCAGCCGGAAGCTCTCGCTGAACCTCTGACTTTTTATACCCACGGGCTCTCTGACATTTCCATTTAGCTATCCAAACGGCACCACCACCTTCGCAATCCAAAATCTAGTTCCTGATTTTCCCTCCCAAGTGTGTTCCTCTTAGAACCTTCTCCATCTCAGCTGTGAGCTATTCCATCCTACTTAAAAATGAGCACCCCTCTTCCCCACACATTACTGACATTTCTTGCTTTATTCTTCTCCATAGCATGTCTTCTGCCATCATTTCTAAAGAATATTTTCACTGGATATGAAATTATAGGTTGGCAGTTCTTTTTTCTTCCAGCACTTAAGGACATCATTCTACTGTGTCCTGGCTTGCATATTACAATTGACATTTTATACACCTTAAAACAGTCAATAATTGACACTGAATAGTACATACACAATTCCTAAGCCCTTGCTTGTTAGAACTTCTCTGGAGCTCCCTGAAGGTTGAATGAGACATTTATTGACTTGATGCTGATAAGGTAAACTCACCAGCACTGGTGGGAGTTGTCTTATATCTAAATATTCAGAGCCTTTTTGTTTCTTCCTCTCGAACTCCCTGTGTCACTCACCTGAGGTCATCTTTTGGATTTGAGTACATTTGATCTGGAATCCTCAAACTGCTGAATGGAATGTCTTAGTAAATTCAGCTATACAGTTTCATGCAGGGCAAATTCACCATTGTGGGAAGATTACGATAAAAACAGTGTAACAATAAATAGAATACAGGATGTCAAAGTGATCTGTACATTACAGAGTGTGACAAAAAAGCCTTGGATTGCCAATGTTATTACTCTTGCATGTGTGTCACGGGCACAGCAATCGGACTTTGCCTCCCTAAAGTGGAAGGAAGGAAAAGGCTGCAGCTGGCAGGACGTTAGCACAACACTTGGTACATGTTCAATGTTGCTACCCTAGACTCATTATGTCCCCAACTTATTTCATCATATCCTCTGCAAACTGGGCCTCCTTTTATTTCATGGTCATCCTTACACTTTCAAGTTTCTGGCCTTCCGGGCTGTAAAAGTCAGAGTAAAAAAGGAGAGAAACTTGGGAGAGTTCTGTAACTGTTCCCTTTCCTTCATCTGTGGCCAAGGCTATCTGTGTTTTCTTTCTTTCTTTCTTTCTTTCTTTCTTTCTTTCTTTCTTTCTTTCTTTCTTTCTTTCTTTCTCTCTCTCTCTCTCTCTCTCTCTCTCTCTCTCCCTCCCTCTCCCCCTCTCCCGCTCTCTCCCTCTCCTACTCTCCCTCCCTCCCTCTCTCCGCTTCGCCCTCCCTCCCCCCACCCCCTCCCTCCTTCCTTCATCTCTCTCTCCCTCCCTCCCTCCCCCCCTCCCTCCCTCCCTCCTTCCTTCATCTCTCTCTCTCTCCCTCTCTCCCTCCCTCCCTCCCTCCTTTCTCCCCCCCCCCAAATCGCACATAGATTCATGCCTCCTTTCCATTTCCACTACCAAAACCTTGAACTCAACTATCCCCAACTCACACCCAGCTGGCCACATCTGGCGTCCCTGACTCACGATATCTTCACACTAACCGACCCTTTGTACATCACTGGAAGAACCTTCCAACACAAATAATGCACCATTACACTAAATTAAAATTCCCCCACCGGGATGAGCGGCATTTCAAACCCTTCATAATATGAATCCCTCCCACAGATCCTACCTGTCACAGCCCACCAGCTGCAGGCACCAAAAATATTCCATCATGAGGCTCAGTCTGTCCCTGTGCCCTAGAGCCAGCCAGCCCACCAGAATCCCCACCCTGACCCGGGTGAGGTCCAGAATTAATCTTTCTATCTTCAAAGCCAGGATCCTGTGTGTTACTTCCTACCAGAAAGTTTACTGTGTGTCTGAAGACCCACTAGATTTGGCATTGTATCTGTCAGACTTCATCATTGCATTTACAATAAAAATACTTTTACTCTTTGATCAAAGTTTGTAGCCAACCTCATGGCTAAGCCTTCAGAGACCCTGAAAGGACAGAAGGAAGCATGATCTGGGGAGAAGGGGGAAAATTACAATTTTGGAGCCAGGGAGCCCTGGGTTCAAATCCCAGTTTGTCAACTGACCACCAGCTTCATGACCTTGAGACTGTCACTTGATCTCTTGGAGCCTAAGTTTTTTTTTACCTTATTATTTTAAAAAAATCATATACTACACAATGTGCTCTTTTAAAGTACACGATTCGGTAGGATATTTACAAGTTGTACAGCCATCACAATGATCCAATTCCAGAACACGCCATCACCCCAGAAAGAAGCCTCATACTCATTAGCTGTCGCTTCCCATTTCCCCCTCTCCCAGACCCTGGCAACTACCAACCTGCTTTCTGTCTCTGTGGATTTGTTTGCGCCTCAGTTTTAATTGTCTCAAAATTGAGCATAACACTTACCTTACAGGATTGCTGTGGGGATAGAGGCAAATTGCAAAGCTTCTAGCTCAGGGTTTGGCGTCTAAGGGCACTTTAATAAAAGTGCTAATTATTTCTCTGTCTCCTTCCAATTTCCCAGTATGAAACCCTGCGCTCCCGTCGACTCGTCTTCTTTATCATTGCCTCACTCGCCCCTCTCCGCTCATCCCCCCACCTCATTTCTGTCTCCTAGATCTCTTCCTCTCCAAACCCAGCATTTAAGATCCAGCTGAAATCCTACCTCCTACATGTGAAACCTTTCCTAGTGTGACTTCTGTTTTCTCTATGGCTTTCCTAAGCTACCCTCAAGAGAGAAAAAAGCCCTTTCAGCCTGACTTTTAAACATTTCCAACCTAATGAGATTCTGGTCACGACTCCAGGCCAATCCAACTTGTGTTTATTCTAGGTTTTGCTTTGTGACACATACAAGACTGCTCTGACACACAGCTGCTTTGTCACGATACAGAAAAAAAGAATACCACGATATTTTCAGAAGAGATTTCTGATCTTGCAACGAAACCTCCATTACAAGATGACACTGAAACAATAAGTAGTTGACATTTCAGTAGCTCCGGACATGGCAGCTGTCTTTGTCCATACTCTTGTGATTCGCAAATTTAGAGCCATCAAAAATCACAGGCTCTTCAGGGTTTATTTGGTCTTGGAAACCTTCTGAATGAGTTTGACATTTATATTCGGCTCAAAGTCTTCCACCAAAGCCTGGTGCAATTATAGTTATTTATAAAGTAGCCAACGCGAAAGGAAGCTTGGCAGGCCCATGCCACTGCCTCGCAAAGTCCGGCTGCCGGGGAACGCTCAACCGCTTTTCCATCCCCCTGTCCTATGCTTGCACCATGGACAAGCACTGGGGCTGGGTAACAGCACATGACCTGCAATGCTCTTTTCAGCTGCCAAATGCCAGCTGATGGCTGCACCTGGGTTCAAATCTTGCTTCTGTCATTTACTCATTGTGGATTGCTGGCCAAGTTATTTACTCTCTCTAAAATCAAGTTTCCTCATAATTAATATGGACGTAATAATATATAAAATGCTTATCAGTCCCTAGAATGTAGCAAGTGGCCATCTCAGGATTTCAGTCACCATCAGAAGCAGCAGCAGCAGACAACACCGTCGTGAAGCAGGCGTGGAGATCCTTACAATGGCCGCATATGGGTACAAACTCCCAGTTATAAGATAAGTAAGCTCTGGGATGTAATGCACAACATGAGTAATGTTAACAATACTGTATTACATAACTGAACGTTGCTAAGGTGTGGATCTTATAAGTTCTCACCGCAAGAAAAAGAACTGTAACCATGTGAGGTGGTGGATGTTAACTTATCGTGGGACTCATTTATACATACATATAAAATCACCATGTTGTACACCTCAAACTAACGCAGTGTTGTATGTCCATTAGATCTCAAAAAAACTGGAAATGACAACTACAAAAACAAAACAAAATGAAACAAAATGGTTGCGTATGATAAATTCAAATAATTCCCAATCATTCCTTTTCTATCCCCATGCCCCAACTATTTAAAAAATGTCTTGTATGTGTAAGGCACTGGACTAGATATTATGGGAATTATAATGATTAGAAAACACAGACTCTCTCCTCAAGGATCTCACAGAAGAGTAAAAGTCACTTGTGTAGGTATTAAGATAAAACAAAGAAGAAAATACAAAGGGGTCCTAGAGAAGAGCAAACAAAGCCCTCTGGGAATTCAGAAGGGGACCACGTAGAAGTCCAGAGAAAGCTTCCTGGAGGAGGTGGTAGCTGAGCTAGAGAAGTGATGATAAGATTTGACCATTGGAGGACTAGGGACAGGCTCCAGGCAGAGGGTAGGGCTTTGAAATCCAGACAGCTGTCTGGTGAGTGGCAGTCTTGCTCAGAACCTTGTCCAATCCAGTACTGACTAGCTAACTGGTGGTATTTTCCCAAGGCCACATTGCTGAAAAATCTTAATTGCTTAAGTTTTTTTTCTGCTCAAATCAGTCACTTTGGAAGGGAAATTAAATAGCCTTTCACCAGATGGAGTCATCACGGAAAGATGACACTAACCAAGCCGGGATGTTTCAGAATGTGAGACGTGAGAGCTTCCAGGAAAGCAGAGCCAAAGTGCATCTCAGTGAGAAGATTTGTGGCTCTGCTTCTGAAAAGGAACTTCTCATACTGGGGTGCATTGTGGGGAGGACACTGGGGCTTTATGCAGCTCCCAGTCGTCAGGCACAAAGCGAGCCTCTGCGCACAATGCAGGGGGCCACCTTCGCCCTTGAATGCACACACATTCCTCTGGGCCCACGGCCAGCATCCACCGGAGCAGCCGAGTGGCAGAATGCTCTTACTTTGAAACAACGATCTTCATCAGGTTTTATGAAGAACGCGGGGCGGGACGTGCATGGGGAGTGAGTGCCATGGGTTGCTGGGCTGTACTTACCCTGCACTGGGATGTGGGCGCGTTCCTGGTTGTAGGTCCTTTCCACCCTGGAGGTACTTACAGCGTTTCTGTGACCTCACAGGTGACCAAGGTCTGGTCAGCAGAGTGAACAGTTTGCATGAATCTGAGCCTCACATTTAGGAGCTAAGAGAAAACACTGTGATGAGTATTGGAAGGACCTGGCATAGCAGGAGCTCGGTCTGTGTCCTGTGAGTAGGTGACAGCATGAATGAATGTACTGACAGAAAGTGGGCTCCGTGAGTGACATCAGCCCAGAGGGCTTGGATCCTCCTCAGGAGACAACCATCCATATTTGGACTTGGATGGAAAAAGCCACAGCAAACAGGGCCATCAAGCATTTATCTTGTCCATACCGTGTCACCAGCACTGCACCATGCAGGAGACAGTGGCTGGATTGAAAGACACAGAAAACACGGCCCCTGATCTCAACGATTTACAATTTAGTTGGGCAGACAAAACTAAGCCACATGAAATACTTGTATGCAATATCATTTGGGGTTATACCAAGGTTTTCAAGTGGTTCCAACTGTAAATATTGACTGTAAGTGCATGTGGAGTTCAGAGTAAAATAAAAAGGTCACAGCAAGTTTGAGTAGTTGAAAAAGGTGTCACGCAGGGGGTGGAAACTTAGCTCGATTGCCCCTACCATAGGTGACACACACCTTCGTCAATCTTTCAAACATAACTTCTAAGAGAAACGATAAGAACTCTGTTGTCTCTTTAAACACTCAGCAATCTTGTGAGACAGCTGCCATCTGTGGTTATGTGGTTTGTCAGGGGCGAGAGGGGATTTGAACCTGGGGCGGTTCTTGAACCTCACACAGCTGAACGAGCATAGTGGCACTTGTCTAAGCCCTGCTCTCATTCTAGGCATTGTAAGAATAATATGATTCTTTTAGAAGAATATTCAGAAGAATACATATATTTTTCTGGATCCTGCATAAATTACGTGGCTGGGAGGGATTGGGAACAAAAAGTAGCATTGAAGGGAACTAAGCTATTGTGCAGTGGCACTAAATTAAGAATTTATGAAGGGCATCCATTCTCTCTCTCGGGAGCTTAACCATGGAAATACGATTTTTGGCATTAGCCTGAGGCATCTGCCATCGTGAAGAATACGGACAACTCAATTATGAATGGCAAAGATTACAGAGAAACCTTCGTAGTGTAGCACGTGCTTCTCAGAAGGCATGGTGGGGTTCCCTCACACACAAACCCGGGACGCCTTTTGGTTCCTGCCTCAAAAACTATCTTCGTTACTGTCAGCAGCCCCGAGTCCCTGGCTGTGAGTGGAAGACTCCAGCACAAAGCGGAGGGGAGAGGAGAAGGTGCTTGCCGCAGGGTTGGGGGGAAGTGGACTCAACAAGATAATGACCCTCTCCCCAACCTTCAGTCAGACCCTGGTTTTACAGTGACTCCTCTAGAGTATTTATACTCGATGTCATGTACACATCCAGCCTTCCTCTTCTCAACACCCATCAAAGACTACAGATTAAAGGTCAAACTCTCTGCCTTGGGATGTGTCCTGGCTGATCTTTCAAGTCTCCTGACGCAGCGTACCAGCCAAACGATCATTTCCAAACAGATCATGGGCTGGATTCCTTCTGCCCCCAATTCTGGCTCTTGCTGCCCTGGCCTGGAAGGCCCTTCTCATGGGTCTGTCTGCCCAGTGCTTAGCAGTCCTTCAACGTCTCACCTCAGCATGACTGGCTCGGAGAAGCTCATCCTTGGGACTCCATCCTCCGGTCCAGCCCTTCTTACCTCTGTATCGCCGTCTGCCTTCCTCACTTTAGCCTGTTCTCAGGAGCACGTCTCTCCCCTGACAGGCTGCGAGCACCTTGAAGGCCTGACTCACGGTTTGTTCACCTGCGTGACTCTGGGCCCAGCCCAGGACCTGGCTCATAGCACACCCTCAATGAATGTCGAGGGAGGAATGAAAAGTGATTCAAGAGGCCATGTGAACTCATTCCCTTTGGGGCTGGCACAGGCGGGTTCCCTGATGAGATGTGCCGCAGGCACAGCCCTGGGCGCTCAGAGTCCAGCTTGAGGGCTGGGGGTGGGGCTGGCAGCTGCTTTCTCACCCTAGGCCATGGAGGGAAGAGGTTCTTCTCACATGGGGTGTCAAGCTTGTTTAAAAACCTGTGTCCTCTAATGAGTTGCATGAGAAACGGTTTCATTCAAGTTCCATGGTTTGACCAGGAGCTTCTCATCTTGTTCTTCCAAGTGAAATATAAAGTTTGTATTTTCTGTAAACATGTTTTTTTGGTGGAAAGCTTTTTGTCTATAAATCTTATCCTTATAAGGACTTCTGTTATACTCTTTACAACGTGCAGTGTCTATAGAAAGAACTGGCATAAATATTCTGTATTAAGAGTCAGGAGACTCTGTATATATTATAAATATATATAATTTATTTAGCAACTCTCCAAAAATTTACAAAACACATACCAGACGCTAAAGAACCAAACTGTCAGCTTTAGCCAGCCTGTCTTTACACAATCTTGCCTGTTTGAGAAAGGAGATTCTGGGCAGTGCCAAAGAAGGCCTATGACGAAAAGCACTCCCAGAAATCTGAGAAATTTGATGCTATAATTTAGAAATAATCTAAATAGTCTATGTTCCACCCAAAAACAAGATTAAAAGAACAATATTGTTGGAACATTAAGAAAAGAAACAACTTCAAAGCTAAACTTTCAAGCAAAGAATTTGGACTGAAAGAAAAAAGTGAAATCTAGTTAAATATTTTAGTTTAACAATAGCTCCTCTTTGCCTCACCCGGCTTGGTTCCCCAAAGCTTTCGGCCTCAATGTTTCTTGGCTGCTTCCCTTTGTCCCCACCCCCTCTTTGGCTGCAGTGCTGCAGCATTCCACGCCAGGAGGGCCAAGGTCACTCCAGGGCCCAAGGAACCACCGCCAACCTTCCACCTCCCCCTGCTTTGGTGCCCCGCAAGTATCATCATCCTTCCCCAGCTAGGAAGCCTGCCCACCATGCACAACAGGAAACAAGCAGAAAATGGTCCTATCTTTAACACGTTAGCCAAATTGAGTCTGAAGAGCACCATCTAAGCAACTATCAATCCAGGCGTTTTCAACAGGAAACGCTGGAATTCAGAGACCCAGCAATGTCTCCATCTGCAGTAATGAGATCAAACTCAGTATCCTGGTGTGTTCCCGTGGAGCCAGTCTTAGGTTACTAAGTACCATCTGAATGGCAACTCACAGTTTATAAAACTCTTAGCAACAAGCTTTCCCAGCACCTTCTGGAAGGTGGATATACGATGCATTTATTGAGTTAGAGAAACCTATAGCTACTTCTGGAATGTGGAGGAAGACCTTTCTTTTTTCATAAAAAAGAGCCATTGGATAATTACCTTGTGTTTGTACTTGGAGAAAAGAAAGAGAAAACCACAACAATGTCACGATTTTGACTACATAGCTACCCACAGAGGGGTGGCATATACCTTGTCATTTGCAGGAGGCCACTCTCCCCTCAAATCAGTTGGCAAAAGAGAAGTTGCCTGAACGTTTTCCTCACCACCCAGTGATTTCTCCAAAGACATGTTTTTAATAAACGATGGAATGAATACTCATAAGAAACAAAAACACAAACAAGAAATACCTCAAGGCCATTCTGGTTGTGATTTAAAAAACAAAAAACAAAACAGGACCTTTGCTGGGAAAGAAAAGTAGTGACAAGTTGGACAGAAGGACTCATGTCCTGACTTCAAGGGTTAGGAGAGCCTCCAACAGTCACCTTGAAAAAGCTGTGCCATCTCTCTAGTGAAACCAACATGTGCAGTTATGCAAACAGACTCAGAACTTTCTCTGCCACTTACATTGAACTTGGGCAGTTTCTTGGCCTTTTGGGTCTGGGTTTTCTATTTGCAGGACAGGAACAACAGTATCTACCATCTTCAAACTGAGGGCATTGAACTAGCAGATCTTGGGGTGAGGGGGTGAGAGGGTTCTTCTGCTCTAATAGTTAGGGGGGAATGTTCCCCAGTGTGGCATACTTGCAGTTAATTATTAATAGGACTTTGGAAATATAAGAACCAGTAAAGGATGCTTCCTGTGCACTTGCGTATACATACATGCAATTTTAGGCCCTTTGAATTTCCAAAGCTCTAACTACACTGCTTATTAAAACACACTTTTAGGATTCACAGTGTCTGATTTCCAAGCCCTTCTTCCCATAGTGCCTCTCTAGCATCACCCATATCTACACAGAAGTACCACCATGCAGCTTCGCATTTAAATTTGATTAAGAGAAAAGCCCATACATTTAGTTTAGTACCAGTAACACCTGACTTTCCAAACTCAGCTCATCCCCAGCCTCTGTGCTGTGGCAGCAGCAAACTTCTTTTGTTCACACCAAACCCTTTCCCACCTACTTCCCGCCACTGTGACTGCCCCACCTCACCACCTTCTCATTTCTGCCTGTCCTTGGGCACCTTCTCCCCTTCCTATTGGCCCATCTCTTGATGACTTTAAACAGTCGCTGATTTGATAGTCCGAGTTTCCAGCCAGACACAGAAGAGGAAGGGAGATGAGGTGGGAGAAGGGCAGGAGCAGGTCTAAGGGGCAGTATCATCCTGCCGATGCCACACACTCTTCAGTGTGTTTTTAAAAGGCTGCCCAGGAGGCTGTTTCATGGGTTCTTTTCATCACAATGATGCCAAGGGGCAAGGCTGGGGACAAGAAGAGAAGTTCTCTGCTCACTTCTTCATTCGATCTAGATTTAGTTTTAGCTTTAGATCAAGTTCTTGTGGAAAGAACTCGAGCTTCAGACCTCAATTCTCCCTAGCCGTATGCCCATGGCAAATTAACTGGCTTCTCTGAGAGTCCAGTCCCTAGCACAAAATTGAGGACGCTCCTACAGACCTCACAGAACTAGAGCTGAAACATGACAAGGGGACGTAGAGCCCCCAGCACAGCCCCACACAGCCCTTGGTACCTGAGCACTCACGCAGCGTCACTCCCCATCCCCTCCCTCAGTCAGCACTGGAACCCGAACTCTTAATACCTCAAAGCTCAATAGACTTTCAAGGCAGGCTGCTCTCAGCTTATGGGCAGGCTATATTCCGAACATCCACTTGAAAGCTGAACTTGGAATAATCTTCCCATGGAATGTGTGTTATATGTGGTGACTGGCTTCCCAGACCAGTCCACAAAAAGCCAGTCCAGCTCACAGTGGGTTTTGTCTCTGCAGGCCAGACACGAATCCCAAGGAGGACATGGTTTCCTCCCATGGGAATGAATCTGAATTCTGACTGGAGATGCCAGACAAACGTCTTCTCCCTGCCCCTCATCAGACAGGCTGACTGCTCAGCTTTTGGGACAGCGGGGCTGTGTGGCTGGGCCAAAGGCTGCAGGCACTGCGGGACGGCCAGCCACCTTCTGCTCTCAGCTGCTTCTTGCAGTTCCTGCCCATCGTGACTGCACGCTGGACAAAACCCACAAGAATGGAGCATTTAGCTGGACAATTGTCTGCTCAAGAATCTCTAATGCTTTCCCAGCCCAAAGATCCCAATTTCCTCTTCCAATATCCCAGGACTTCCAAAATCTACTTCTTTCTGTGGCAACCACATGTTGGCTAATACCGTGTTTCCCTGAAAATAAGACCTAGCTGGACCATCAGCTCTAATGCATCTTTTGTAGCAAAAATTTATGTAACAGCAAAAATTTAATTTATATATTAAAAATTTATTTTAATATATATTATATTAAAATAAGACCGGGTCTTATAGAATAGAATAGAATAGAATAGAATAGAATAGAATAGAATAGAATAGAATAGAATAGAATACCGGGTATAATATAATACAATATAATATAATACCCGGTATAATATAATATAATATAATATAATATAATATAATATAATATAATATAATATAAGAAATACCGGGTCTTATATTAATTTTTGCTCCAAAAGATGCATTAGAGCTGATTGTATGGCTAGGTCTTATTTTCAGGGAAACACGGTAAATGTATGCTGTTTTCTGTTTCAATTTTATCGTTGTGTGATATAGAGGAAATGCTGTGAGTTATGGAGCAAAATTCTCATTCAAGTCCTGGCTCCATCACTTACTAGCCAGTGAACTTGGGCAAATAAGCTAATGTCTTAGCTCTTATTTCCTTGTTTTTAAGTGAGGGATATGGGCACTTGCCTCATAGGGTTGTTGGGAAAATTACATGAGATTATGTTCGTAAAAACCTGACATTGAGTCCACCACGAATTAGACCTGCAAACATTTGTTTTTGTCTTTTCTTCCATTATTTACACACTGAAACCACTTCTGAACAATACCATTCACATTTACTTGCCTTCTTCTTGTTACATACCCACTCTTTGTTTTGTTAGTTCTTAGTATATGGAATATGTCTGGGTTTGTTGAATTTTTTTTTTCTTAAGGAAAACATCTGGCCCCCGTCTAAACATCTCTTCCCACAAATGGGCCGGTTGCAAACATTCTTGCAGAAGGCTGCACCAGGCTTCATTGCCGCAACAGCTGCCCTCTGACATCCCCTGAAGCTCTGCCAGCATGAATCTACCCAGTGCACACCCAGGAAGTCCTCCATTCGGTGTCATCTGTCACACACAGAACATGCCAAATGACCAACAAGCAAGCCAGGAAATGACCTGTCCCTGTACCTTTAAGATGGAACTGAACCAACAGGATGTTTAGAGCAATGTTCTTACTTCACAAGAAATGGAGCGGTCTTCATGATCAAAATCTTTTTATCATATGGTCATGCATTTGTGAAGCATATAAATGAAAAACAGAGATTTAAAGAATGACACCTGGGCTTTGCCAAGGGTGGGCCCAACATGCCAGTCTTAAAAGACTGAGAAAACCACGCACAGACCGGATTCAATTCTTCACTTCACTATACATCGCTGTTGTGTTTTGGCCAAGTCATGTAAGTTCTCTAAATTTCGTCTTTCTAAGGTTCACAGTAATAAATTGCCCTACCTCTTTTGTGACCATAGAATGAGAAGATGTCTGTAGAAGTGGTTTTCTATTTTGAAAAGCCCTTCTAAAATGCAAGATATTATTTTTACTGCTCTCATACACACTATTGTGTGAGAGTGGCCTATTCTGATTGTCACCCTCGTTGGGGACCACATGGCCTCCAAGCTACACCACTGCAAGTCTCCAAAGTGTCTCTGCCCAGCCTGGCTCACAAATTATCCTACAGTTCTGCTCTAAACACATGTATTATGGAATATTCCAACGCTGCAAACAAATATGCGGAATGATATCACGAAAGTCAAGTTCCCGCTGCCCAGATTTAACACAACGGGTGCCGGTAAAAGGCCATCTCCCTGGTCCCATTGCCTCTCCTCCCTCAGCCATTGCCCCCGCTCTTAACTTGCTGCTACCATTCTCAGGCATGTATATACTCCTACTACTATTTGTAGATCCACATAAATCATTTATTGTTTTGTATGTTTTTAAAGTTTACATAATATATTTATAATTCAGAAACCATAATTTTTCTTTCATCTTTGATTTTTTTTTCCTGTCCATGATGATATATGTGGCTTTAGTTTCTTTCTTTTTTTTTTTGAAAGTGTTACCTGTGCTTCATTATACGCATAACCCACCACTGACTGATCTGTGCTCCTGAGGATGAACATCGAGGGTGTTTCCAGTTATTGGCGATTATAATCAGAGCTGCTAGCAACGTGAGTACTTGATCTGGGTGCACATGTGCAAGAGTTTCGCTGAGCAGTATTTCTCACACCTTTTGCCTGCAGCCCAGAGTAAGAAATAAACATATTTTATATCACAGTGTACTATACAAAACATAAAACATGCACACACACAAACTAGCACTGTTTCAAAAAATAATGCTTATTTCCCTGACTACATCCTCTGTCCTGTAATCCATTCCATTTCATTCTAATCTACAGTTTAAATGCCGTTCACACCCACTACACTGAGTTCATGATCTATTAATGGACTTAGGGTACATGAGGTCTGACAATTAAGTTCGTGAACTCATCCTAGAAAAAGTGCTACCTACCTCATTGCTGAATATCACTATGGTCACCTTCCACGTACTCCCCTTGGGAAGCTATGCACCGACCCAGCACCTAGTCCACCCTTCGAAGCAATTTTGGAACTCTTTTTCTGGAATGGCCATCAGAGCTGTCGACGTATTACCCTTGATGTCCTGAATGTCATCAAAATGTCTTCCTTTCAACATTCCCTTTACCTTTGGGGAAAGAAAGAAGTCTTTGGGGGCCAGGTCAGGTGAGTAGGGAGGGTGTTCCAATACAGTTATTTGTTGACTGGCTAAAAACTCCCTCACAGACAGTGCCCTGTGAGCTGGTGCATTGTGGTGATGCAAGAGCCATGAATTGTTGGTGAACATTTCAGGTCATATAATTTTTCCACGCAGCCTTTTCAGCACTTACGAAGAGTAAACGTGGTTAACTATTTGTCCAGTTGGTACAAATTCATAATGAATAATCCCCCTGGTATCAAAAAAAAAGGTTAGCAACAGCGTTGCAACAGTTCTTGAACTTAATTGTCACACCTCCTAGACACAGGCAGTAGGTGCTGAGTGCATGGAAGGCTTTGTGAACCATCAATTCCCCATTGAAATGCTGCTATTTTAAATCACTCTCCAGCTAAAACAACACAACAGTTCCCTAAGTCCAACACCCCACAGCAAATTCCCAGGTCTCTTTCACGGGTCATTAACCCTTTGACAGCCTTCCCTCCTGCCTCCACAACATACTTTGCTTGTTCCTGCCTTTGCTCAGACTGTCCCCAGCCTGCCCCTTCTTTCTCCCCTCTGCCTACCTGTGCCCCTCTCCCATCAGGTATCCCCAGCTACCCAGCCCCACATTGCTCTTGAACTTAAGCTGTATTAAAAACACCATTATGATATTTCCTCCTTAATCTTCACCTGCTTTCTGTGTCTTACTTTGTCTTCCAAACGACAAGATTCTTAAGGGTGGAGAGATGCCACAAGGAAAGTTTTGGTCTTAGAGCCAGGGGATGTCATCCGTGAGTCAGAAGTCCCAGCTCTAAGTCAGTGGGTTTGTTACTTGGGGTTAATTTTTTAACTTCTTTGAGCTTCAGTTTCCTCACATATAAAATGAAAAGGTGATAGAAGTTTTTATTTTATTTTATTTTATTTTTAGGGGAAATGAGGTCACAGCTGTGGAAGTGCTTTGTAAATGGTAAAGGGGCAGAGAAAGAGTTATGTGCATTTTGCATCCTTCACCGGCCCTCCACGGAAGGCCTGACGCTTGTCTGTGATAAGCAGCTTCCCTTAGGTTGTCAAAGGAAAAGTGTGGTGGGAAGAATCCTAAGATGACCCCCCACAGCTGGACAGTGGCCAGGACCGCAGATGTGATGGGTTTTACTCACACGATGAAATGGTACAGTGGACATTAAGATAGGGAGTGGATCTGGGTGGCCTGACCTAATCACCGAGCCTGTTAAAAGCAGAGACTTTTCTCTGGCTGGCCTCACATTTGAAGCACAAGTTGTCACACTGTTTCTGCCTTGAAGATGGACAAGTCCCATGGCAAGGAATGTGGGCGGCCTCCCAAGAACTCAGAGCCAACAAGGAAACGGTACCTCAGAAATGAATTCTGCCAACAACCTGGGAGCTTGGAAGGCCACCCCAAGCTCTGGATGAGGACAGCAGCCCTGGGGCAGACCTTGATTTCAGGCCGGTGAGACCCTGAGCAGAAAACCTGGTCATACTGTGCCCAGACTTCTGACCTACAGAAACGTGATGTAATACGTAATATACTGGAGGAGCCAAAAAAACAATGTACACAAGTGGACACTTCGGTCCACATTGCTTAAGCAGTAGTTCGCCGTAATCAGAAGTGTCTGGATGCTGATGGGAACCACTTTGAGCACCTCCTGTAATTGCAAATGTCAAACGTGACTTGTGTTCATCTTCTGTTATCGGTATATATTATTACAATTTTAATACAATTTTTTCCTTTCTTAAAATGTGTATACTTCTTTTGTCACCTTCCGTATATATATATTTATATAATATAATCTGTATACAACACAGAAACTTTGATATAATACACCTGTGTTGTTTTAAGCTACCAAGTCTATGGCAATTTATTATAAAGCAATAAAGAACTACTACACATAGAACTGGGCAGTTTTCGTCACTAGCTAGGTTTTCCATTTCTCTGTAAAATGAGTGTCTCTCACTGCTGTTGCTTTACCTTCCATATCACGGTGGCTCAGATATGTTAAAGGCTCTGAATGGAAAATAAAAACCAAGGCTGTGGGTGAGAGGAGAGCTGAAGGAACTAACCCGAGAGGTGTCCACCACGTGGAGGCAGTTACTGCAGAGCACAGTGGAATCAAGCCTCAGGAGCGCAGCAGCAGTCTTTTTAAGTCTAAATAAAATAACAAACCTTCTGAGCTGTGTTAAGGCTGAGCAAGTGACTCCAGCTCACTGAACTGTTATTTTTTTCCACACGTATTCGTTCCCTCTTCTGGGGCCTTTTACCCAAAGGTATTTCCTTTTCTCACCAGAACCTCCAGAGACTTGTAACAGGCAGGTCATCCTGAGAGCAGACCTGGGTTCTTTCTCAGAAGGGATCTAGCTGGAAGAAATGGTCTCTCAAATACCCGCTGGCCTCAAGCAAGTTCACAATAGATATTGGACATTTATGAAGACTAGAGCTTACGGAGAATACAAAAAAATAAAAAATAAAAAATAAAAAAATAACAATAATATTCCCTTACCTAAATTCAGTTTATCCACAATTTATAATTTATCTCAAATTATCTAAACTGAAAATATAACTGCCACTAATTTCATAAGAAAAAAGTTGATGCCAATCCAGAGCCCCAAATTAAATCAATGTAGGCAAACTACAACTAATATCACCAAAATGGTCTTAATTAGTTTAGTAGAAAACTTTAACATCATAAATTAACGTAACCAAGTGTTTTCTCTTTATTATTCAATCTATCAGATAGCTGTTTACTTCTTCTCCTTGGTAATTACCTCTTGGATACCTAATACTTAACAGAACACGTATATGATACTCAGAGTTTAATAAGTCAACCTTTAATTAAAAAAGAAAATAGTAGAGTCAAAAGAAATCAAGAAACACAATGCAAATGACCCCACACTCATCAAACAAGTTGATGTCACAACGAACCTCTGCTGCTCTAACTAGCAAGTGACGAGTCATCTGCAAGGAGCATGCTCAGCCAGATGTGGTGCCAGCTGCACCACTGCCCAGACGTCCATCTGCAGGCCACACAGCATCTCACGCCGTGCACCAATCCAAACTGGTTTCCATAAATACCAAGACAGCCCCCTTAGAGCTAAATTGGGGGCACGAAGTGGAAGTTTCAGGAAAGCCAAACAGTTGTAAAGCAAAGAGACATAATTAAACAGCCCTTAGGAAGCATTTCTCTATCTTGAAAGCTTCTCCACAGTACTGCACATATTTCCAGCTCCATCAATCTGGAAATGGTCAGTCACCACCTTCGTCAGTTTCCTGACCTCCTACTTAACAACTGTGAAGTCCCAGAACCTTAGAAACCTTAGCCAGCGTGTTTAACATTCAAGAAGCCAAGGATTACAGAGGTGAATATCCTGCCTTCCATCCATTTCCTTGTATCTCGTCTAGGAAATCTTTTCTAATTCCCCAGAACACACAAATCAGTGGATTAGTCTTTCAGCAAATATCCATTGACGTTTCTTACGTCCTGGTACTGATCCGGAAACTATGAGGGATTTAAAATAACATATAAAACAAAGCTTTTTCCCCAACAAGGATTACATTCTAACCCAGAAAACAAGGCTTGAACCTGTGAACTAGTTTGAATAAGAGAACACTAAAGGTTTTTCATTAGGACAGTCCTGGAACATACTCTGAAGGCATTTGCAATCTATATTGAATAATCCAGTACTTTCCAAAAAATACCATTTATTATATAAAGAATTCTATTTTTTAAAAAGTATTTGTATATCACTCCAACATGGGCTTTAGGGGCTTATAATAAAAGACATTACAAGGTTAATAAAAATAGGAGAAGAAAATAGGAAATTGAAAATGCTTCAGTCTTAAAGGTAAACAAAGTTGTTCTGGTTGAGTGTAGAAATCTGAACTTGAGACCACTGGCAGCCAAGCGAAAAAAGATAACGTTGTCAGGTTATCTGAAAGAAGAAGAGACAGAGCCACACGGCATTAGCAAGGACCCTGAAACTTCCTTATATGAAACTTTAAGGTCTACTGTGTAATATAAGAGAGAGAGTCCTTTACCACAGTTTTAAAATAAAAGAAAGGCAGAAGTAGATTTTCAGTTGGTGGTTCCACCTTTTGATCTCTATAAAAGCTAAGAACATAGCAGTGGAATGTAATCATTGAGGCCCAAGTATTCTAACTTGCTTAAAGGGTAGATCCAGAATTCCTAGCCAGAAAGCAGAAAGGAGAATATGCCTTAGACTATTTTCCTAAATACCACCTTTATAAAAAAATAAACATGGTTTATTATAGGAGCTGGACTATAGATGAAATGAGATCATATTTTCTGGTGAGGACCTGATCATACAAACATATTGAGAAGGATTATACTGACTATTTCTATACTAGTACCTTCTCTTAAACACAGGTTTTCAGAATTTTGGAGTTTGCAGGCCAAAATTTTTAAATTCCCCAAAAGAACTTTGAAGGCTCTACAGATTTGTTCACTTTTTATTTTCAAGTAAGAATATATTTATTTTTACAAAAAAGTGTCTACCATCTACTCATTTTATCATTTTACAAAAGAAAAAGACATCTTAACACCAAAAAGTAGAAATGACATAACCTCAGAGTAAAAGAGAACTTTTAAAAATGGATGTATTTAGCTACAGGTAAGACTCCATAAGTCTTAATTTTCACATTTTGCTTAGAACCACTGAAAAGTGCTTTAAGGAGGGTTTGGAAACCTGATCTAGACTGTAAGCATCTTGCAGGCAGGAGCTAGCCCGCATAAGAGGTGTAATCACAGAATATAGTGAATGTTTAAATAAAAAAATATATTACAGTAAAAGACACATTGCCATTAATACCCCTCAAAATACTCCCCCTCGCTTTGAACACACTTATCACATCATTCTTGCCACTTTCGGAAGTAGTTCTGGAAGTCCTCTTTTGTGAGTGTCTTTAGTTGTGCTGTTGTGGCTGCCTCGATATCCTGAATCATTTTGACTTTGGGGAAGAGCCAGAAGTCGCACGGTGCCAGATCTGGTGAATAAGGTGGATGAGGACACACTGTAATGTTTTTATTTAACAGAAACTGCTGTGCCAGAAGCGATAGGTGACACAGAGCCTTTCCATTATGATCAACAAATACGGTGAATATTGCTGCCGAGTGCCATCCAATGGAAAGGCAGGGATCTTCAATATGGGAAGCTATGTGTCCAATCTTAGTAACAGTTTGTGACAAGTTTCAACTTGTTTGGTGTAGTCAGTCGGGTGTGAGCTACGGTTGAGAGAAGGTGTGTTTTAAAGTGCGCCTTAAATCATCCTCCATCATAGCAATGCTCCGTGTCACACATCACTTCTGGCATACTGCAATTTCTGCCACATAAAAACATTACGGTGTGTTCTCATCCACCTTATTCACCAGATCTGGCCCCATATGACTTCTGGCTCTTCCCTAGAGTCAAAATGATTCAGGACCTCAAGGCAGCCACGACAGCGCAACTAAGATACTCACGGAAGAGGACTTCCAGAACTGCTTCAGAAAGTGGCAAGAATGATGGGATAAGTGTTTCGAAGGAAGGGAGAGAAATTTGAGGGGGATTAGTGGCTTTTACTGTATTAACGGATTTATGGATTTTACTGTAATAAATTGTTTCTATTCAAACATTCACCATATTGTTTGATCACACCTCATACAGTGATACCACCCCCTCAGGCTTTTCATTCCATCACCAAATACTTGTACACCCATTCCTACATAAAAGAGACAGGTTTTATACCTTAGAGAGACTATTCAGAAATGTCCCACAGTCCTCTGCAGAGTCCTTATAGCTTATAGTTCCACCTTGGAGACGATAACGAAGGAGTGTCATCTAGTGGTAAGAAGGGTAACTGCATGCTTCCCAAAATAAAAATCTAGAAGTTGCAGTTTCCAGGTATGAAGTTTGGCTCCATGTAGGACTTCCAACACAACTTACTAAAAATAAACAAATAAACCAAAATACCCTAACTTTCAGTACATTTTTGGGTATATAAAGGCACTCTGCTTGCTCATTCATTCTTTGCCATTTTATTTATCATCTACTATTTTCAAAGCTTACAACTTAACAAAAATATACAATGCGACCCAACCAAAAGTAAGTAGGGGGATGCTCTGTTACAAGGAACAATAATATGAAGCTGAAAGTGAAGTCAGTGCCAAAATATATGTCATGAGGTCTTCCTGTTTGTTAGTTGTGGGTCATGTACTCAGCTTTAAGCTTTCTAGTAAACAACTTGAAGAGAGAAATCATTAGCTTCACGAGTCACAAATCTGTGTGATTAAAACCAGCCCAGCTCTAGAGAAGCCCAGGTGGGCCGAGTCCAGAGACAGCAGAGGAATCTCTCCCAACATGTACTAAAATGAACAAGGTCTTCAACGACAAACTGGGAGTAAATATGACGAGAAGCTGCACAGTCGTTTTCTGTAACTTCCCTTGTGTGTGGGCTGATGCATCCTGAAAGCCCCATTAGTAAAGTACTGTAATGAGGCCAGAACGCTCTGGTCCAGGTCTGCAGCTTCAGCCAATCTGACTTGGTCTGAAGCTATTCTAGGGTCTCTAGAGAAACGGATTGATTATGTCGGCTTCAGGCAATCACTGTGGCTTTACTTGTTCACATCTCTCTGTATCCATGCCTGTGGCATTGTGACTTTGCAGCTCCTTCCACAAAGAGAGGGAGTCTACTTCCTTACCCCTTGAAGGTCTTACATGTTTCTGCTCACAAGCTTGGAATTCTAACCCTGTCTGGGAACAAGCCTGGGCTAGCCTGGTGGAGGATGAGAGACACATGGTCCATTCACCCTCATCACCCTGCTGGAGAGCCAGGCAACTGCAGACATGTGTGTGAGGCTCTCTTAGATTAGCCAGCTCCCAGTCGAACACAGATGCATGAGTGAGCCAGCCAAGGTCGGCCATGCATGGCACAGATTGGCAGAACCACCCAGCTGTCCTGTATACTAGAGAACAGTAATAAGTGGCTGTAATTTTAAGCCCCTCTTTCCTGCCTTACATTGCATCAGTCATCGTGTGCAGGTGATTTTCTCCCTAACATTCTTGGGTCAGGCTGCTCCTCTCCAGCTGTTCTGTGTCCCTTATCTTATTTCCTCTCACCTGGGCACTACAAACTGAGGCTCAGAAAGGAAGGAACTGCCCAGGGTCCCAGAGCAGGAAAGCATGGAGCTAGGGATTCAAACCCTGTGATGTCCTGATACCTCACTTCATAACCACCACTGCTTACTTAGTTGGTGAAAGGACATCCAGAAGCCAGGTTCTGGTACCAGGAGGATGCAGGTGAGAAAATCAGCTCCCCCTTTGATACGCCACCTTGGATGAGTAGCATAGTGTTTTCTAACCTCATTTTGCTCGTCTGCAAGAGGGGATGATGATATCTACCAGAGTGGTTTGCAGAGTTCACAAAGAGAAAGCTTTTGGAATCCAGGGAACACTGTCAATGTTTGTTTGCTGCTGTGCTAGTATACTGTAGGCGCTCAATAAAGGCTGAATGCATACACGAAAGGCTGCCTCACTGTCAGGCTCAGGCTTGAACTAAGGGCTGTGGCATACCATGAGACATTGCTACAGCAGGGTGGTCAGTCGGCAAATACTCACTGAGTGCCTACTGTGTGCCAAGGTACCGGGATAAAGTGGGATGTTAGAGCAGGTCTGTGTTCCTTCTCCAAGGATGGAACCCTGCTTTCACCTCTTCAGTGAATGCCATCTGAACAGCAGGAGTTCTCTCTGAGCTCTCCAAAATTTCTCTGAGGAGTGTTTTTAAAGGATTGAAAGTCCTCCTTCATTCAAGAGACATTTATTAGGCACCAGGTACTCTAGTAGGTGCTGGGAACAGGGTGAAAATTAAAGGTAATCAAAGTGACACCATTAGTATTAAGTTACCAACTGAAGTCACAACTAGTGAGGCTGTAGGAAATCAATCAGAGCCCATATGGACATTTATTATAGTTTATAATCCTTCAGAAGCAGTGGCTTCATAAGCTAACCTTACAGCAAGGTAGAGTATGTGAATAGAGAACATTGTACGAGGGAAATTAGATTATCCTGTTCCCTAGAGAGTAATTCATTTATACAGTGGATTTGAGGAAATATTTTTACATGAAAACAGTATGGTGTTTAACTTATTTCACAGGTGGTATTTTGGGGAAGAAGGGACCCATTGAATAGAAGCAAACTATGTAACTCACAAAGAAGAAATTAGAGTTTGGAAAGGTCTAGAAACATTCCATTGGCCAACTGGTCCCTAAAGTCAAATACCTTTTCAAAAGCCACATTCTAGTTTTTGCTCAGGGCTAAAAAATAAGGTCTGTTGGGGTCTTTAGCCGTTGAATCAATAAATTTCATCCATGTCCCTTCGTGAATGTCTTTCTAATAGGACCTCCCTTCTATTGTCACTGCCACCACCCTTAGCATTCCTTCCTGGAATCTTGTAACAGCCTCTTTCAGATGCAACAAATCCTGAGCACCTAGTGTGTGCCAGGCAGCAGCAAACCAAAGGCATGATTTCTGTGCCCAGAGGCCAGGAGTCCTTACCCCCTAGCTCTCCCCAGAAACCCCCACGTCTGTGGTCCCTGCTACAGATGCCACAGTGAGCGTCTTTCAAGTGCTGAGCTCAGGCCTCTATTTGTAAGTCTCAGCGGCTTCACCAAGTCTTCGGATGAAGTTACCTCCTTGGTGGGGCATCTGAGGCCTCTCAGGATATGGCCCCTGCAGACCTCTCCAGCTGCAGCTCCTGTCATGCCCTCCCAGGCCTCCTCAGTCAAGCCGGAACAAAGCCCTGGCACAGACCCAACCCTGCTAAGCCCCCTTTCTTGGCATTGTTTGCCTTTCCTGCAATGACCTCTCTCCTCCCCATCCCAACCTTCCCTCCTTGCACGGGTCACTTTGTCCTTCAAGAAACAGCTCAGCAACCCTTGGGGAGCTTTTTCTTCCCTCTCGCCACCCCCAAGATCTCTTTCCAGACTTAGACAACAATAAAATATATATAACTCTAAGATCATACCGAACGTGACTTAATATTAGACGACTCAGGAAGCCCTTTCAGACTCTGCTACAGGATTAAATATCACATTAGTAGACATGCTACACACCCCATGCCGCTGCTCCCCACCCCCTCCCTGGGGGCAGGCTGGTGGTGCCTTTGCATCCTTTATCCCCAGACCCAGCCCAGCGCTCGGCCTGAGCTGTACACTGTGGACAGGGCTACCATGGTACAGCATGGCACATGTTTGAAGAGAAACGGTGGAAACCATCCACAAGTCCAGCACAAAGGAAGTGGGGAGAATAACTGCTTTCCCTATACAACTGAATGTTATGCAGCTATTAACAGTCAAGGTTTTGAAGACTCTTTAATGACACAGGAAAATTGCTCACATAAAATATTGTTATTATCCCCCAACGGGAAAGTCATGTAAGTGGCCAGGGTTGAGGATAAATAACTACACGCAAACATACTTTGGTAAATCCGAAACATTAACAGCAGTTTGTTTGCTGTGCTGGGATTTTATTTTCTTTATTATGTTTTTCTAAATTCTCTCTGCAATCTCTGTCTCTTTCTGTTTTTCCCTCTCTGCCTCTCTTTCTCGCAACCATGAACACGAATTGCTTTTATTATAAAAGACAAAGAGGCAAGAAGCAAATAGAAAAACCCAGCCTTCGAAGATGCAGGAAGAAAGAAAACACAATGCACAGAGAAAGTGCCACGGCCATTCCTAGATGTCAGGTTGCTGATGAGATAAACTGGCTGTGGCCAAAGCTGGAACTTCCTACCGATTCTACAGCAACTTTCGCAACTAAATTAGAGGGGGGCTTTGAGTCTCATGCAGGCACTGTACCTCCTGCAGGGCTCAGAGAAGACTCCTGGTCCGTAACAGGTAGTCCAAATACGTTCTAGGGGCTAAATACAGGCATTTTTAGAAAAGCGTCGCAGACAGTTGGGGATTGGGTGAGGTGAACTGCCCTTAATGCCATGGGAACATGGAAATCACATTTCAAACTATAAGCTCAGGGATCTCGTCTTCCCATTAAATAAGGAATTTCTTGGGATTATGTGGAACATTTTGGTTTTATTCAATACAGAAACTTTTAGGCAAAGGGATGACAGGAGCAGACTTGGAGACGGGGACTCAGCACAGGGTTTACTTACTTGGGCACAGGAAACTGCGGTAACGCACGTCACACTGCCCCCAGGGAAGCCCTCCACGGAGACACAACTAACTTGTGAGCATTCATGACGTGGATGTGGGCTCTTTGGGCTCAGAAAAGGTTTAACAAGGAAATAAAAAAAAAGTGAGTTCTTCACCAGGTGTGGATCCAACTTCACGCACTTTCCACTTTGAAACTTCTCAGAAAACCCATGGAAGATGACGTACCAATGAGTAACAAGAAAACTCATGTTCTGCTAATACAGTGAAAACACCCGTAGGACACCCCGGGCTCCGAGGGGCTTCTGGCTTCTCTCAGCCTTCAGGATGCAACCCCCCATCCCGGCTTCCAAGCAGGCTGGGACAATGGTGAGGGTTAAATGGCCCACAGAGGCACGGCCAGGCCATACCACAGAGCAACTGCTAATGTGAAAATGAGTAGGAATGCTCTGGAGAGCAGCCTGGGAAAGCGCCCGGAGCCACAGAAACCCAGAGATGAACCGGCTGTGGCAGCTGGAACGGATCTTCCCAGACAAGTCATCCTCCTCCTTATTCTCCAGTTGAAGACACTGCAGCTCCGAGAAGAACAGGGATCTGCCCAATACATAGTGGCGGCCATGCAGCGGACGGACTCCGCTGAAGGTTCCAGAGCCAAATAGCCACATTGCCATCACGTGGTTTTGCCCTCGAGACTATGAAGCAATGAAAAGGTGTATCTGAAAAATCTGGATTTCTGTATTTCAGGTTCACCAATTATTAGCAATGTAACCTTGCTCGCCTCGTGGAAAAAGAATGTCTTCCTTGCCTGTATCTCACAGGGATATTGTGAGTTAATTAAGTAAGAACACAAGTGGGAAAATCTTTTGTAAGTCACAAATTCGACTTTTTCAAATACAAGTAGCTGCACCTGACATATGGGGTTCCTGTGCCATGGTTGCAAGGGCTGGAAGAGAGCTAAGCTTCCAAGAAGTGCTCAGCTGATGTTACCTAATGTCATTATTTGTCCTCAGAAGCAGTGGCACTGACCGCCTGACTCAAGGGCTGATATCTTTTATCCTCTTTGTATATGTTCCTCCAAAATACTTAGCTCAATACCCCATCCCGAATAAATCAGCTTTATGTTTTTGACCTGAGGCATTTATTTGATTGTATTCCCTTCTTTGCTTTGGCTGCTATGAATCTCAGAGCAGATTTTCTGACACGTAACCAGCAGGACTTAACGGCATGGATTTTAGACATCAGGCTTCTTCCTGTCTTATTTTTCCTATCCCAAGTTTCCCTTTGGCTCCATTTCCTCCCTTACTTGTTATCTGGTACATTACATTCACTAAGTTTTTTTCAGGTGGTTTTAAATCCTTTTGAGAATGAAGGCATCATAAGTAAATAACTTCTGAGTGATGCTCAGTTAGCATTGTTCATTATTGGACAGAAGAAAGAGAAACAAGAGTGGAGTGAACGTGTGTTCCCGCCTCCCTCCCTCCCTTGTACTGTGACATCTGCCTAACATAGTTCTTGAAACATGAAACCAAATTGCGGAAAGACTCAGTGTGGGTCTTCACCCACATCCGTGAGTACCAGAAGGCACAATCTTCATTTCTTTAGGGTTTTTCACCAGCAAAGAAAACAGCCCAAACCTTACATTTCTGGGTGACAGGCCACCATTTCCCTGAATGGCTCTAATGGAACATCTATTTTTATGAAACAAGACACATGGGGGGATGTCATGATTAAAACATATTCAGATGAGAGGACGTGTCTTTTCACTGTCTCCCCATTTAAAAGCAATACATGCTCACGAAAGAAAATTGTCACACACTATACATACTAGACAAGTGGCAAAAATATTAAGCAATAAAAATCATGCATAGGAGGAAGTATTTTAAATATTAGCCTTAAAAAAAGAGCAGTAAGATTACAGCTATTGAAAGTTTTGGGAGCTGCTTCTGCTGGAACTTGCCTTCATTTATTTTTCGACTTTCCATGTTATAAAAAGGGTCCTGACTTAGCAAAATTGCGAATCGTGGACTCCAATTTGGCCTTCAGGGACCTCTCGTCCCATAACCCATGTGTCACAGGAGTCTCCTATTCCACAGCATTGAGAGGATAATGGCCATCCTGTTTCTGTGACCACTTTTGCCCTTCTGGGCAGTTCTCTGATGACTCACTAACACCTGACGCATGAGCAAGAATTCTGTGGTCGCCATGCAGTCAGGACCCCCACATGGAGGAGCCCTGATGAAAAATCTTCTTTAGGGGTTTGAGGGAGCTTTGAAAGGCATGCACAAGTAGGGTAAGAATAAATATACAAAGAAACTGGGGCAGAAGGGAACTAGATAAGAGAAGGGAAAAAAACAGTAAAGTTGGTACAAAGATTGCATTCCTTTAAGATCTTGTCCAATAGCTAGAGGTGGGCTATACACTGGTTCTGAGCATCCAAATTGCCAAGATTGAGAAGCAAGAGTGGCAGTTAATCAAAATTACTGTTTGTAAATCTCTCACACATGTCCTGGTTTTCCTGCTTCCTCTCGTGGATGGAGCCTCATCAATGGGGACCGTGGCTGAGCCCACCCGTGCCCTGCTGCATTCTCTCCCCACTCACCTCATTGCCCTGAAGGCCGTGTGCTGGGAACACCTGGGACCGCCTGCCCAGGTGCTTTGTTCTCGCTGGGAGGGAGCTGGAAGTGCTGAAGAGGTAAAGTCCCTGAAGCGCAGTCAACCAATGAGGAAAAGGCATTGGTGGGCAAACAGGCCAGCTTCCTGCCCCTTCTGTGAGTAGTTCTGAGTCATGCTCTACACTGCCCCCCAGAGTCCGCAGCAGGATGGAGCCCCACATGCCCACGGCGTCACTGGCTTGATCACACACCTGTATGGGGTGCCCCCCTCGCCGTGTCACTCCCCCTCTGCCCTACTGGGGTTTCCTGAGACCACCTGCCAAATGAACCACTCCCACCTGGGTGCTTGGCTCAGGGTCTGTGTCTGGGGCAAGCAAATCAAAACAGGGATGCTGTGGGTGCTAGTGAAATGCAGCAAGCAAAGTGATAATTGTCGTGGGCTGGCTCTTTTAAGGACCTCCAGCGCAGCCCAGGGCAGTTCCCGCCACTCACCGCTCTGGGCCCACTTGGTGGAACTAACTAACGTTTAGCATTGCTGTGTGAAGTTGAGCCGAACACTTTACCTGCTCTGCAGATTCCTAATTTCTAAGGAGAGGGTGGGCCTCTTGGTACCCTCTGGTTCTAAGAGTCCTTGATATAAAATATACCACATCTACATGAGTTTAAGCTTGTAGAAAGAGAGAAAAAAAAAATCACAGTTCTCTCTGCCAAAGAAGTGTTGATCAGAGAACCGAGTCTGTTTTGTGCAAGCGCTCCGGCTCGGAAGACGGGAGAGAAGAGCCAGTGTCTGGGACAGCTAGCCCATCTCGCCATGTGAAGACCAAGGAAGGGGGGAGGGCCTGGCGGAGGGTGGGAGCAGGGACGCAGTGGGGCCTAAGACATAAGAGGACAATTTATAATGCAAGAGAGGAAATGACAGGGACTCTGGAGGCATAGTGAGTCCATTCTAATTAAATTGACTATAATTATATTAAATGGACTATAATTAAATTAAATATAATAAAATCTGGTTGCAGATGAGGATTATGGGACAAAATGTTCTGAGAGATCAGGGTCTATACTCCAGAAACTCGGGCGTGACGGGATCACCGGGCATGGCTGAGGAATAAGGAGAAATCCCAGCCCCACACTTTAACAGGCTACATTCAGAATGGTACTTACCTCTCTAGCCCAGTTTTGTCACCTGAAATGCGGTGATAATCTGTCTTACAGAGTGCTCTGCTGGGGATGAAATGAGATTGTCTAACACCAAAGCACAAAATAGATGCTCAGTAAATAGTGTTAGGCTCTGAGGGCTGATATCCTGAACTAAGGAAATGCATGAACACCTCTGACCACAAAGTTCTCAACACTCAGCGAGTGGGGATTTTTACTAGCTATGTCAAATCTAGTTTGCATTTTTATTTTATTAAATCCCTGTAAAGAGAAAACACATGCCACATTCAAGCCACACGCTGCTGCAGAATAACAATGCCTGAAGAGTACTTGGATTCACTATTGAATTTCAGGAAAACAAAATGCAAAATAAGACCAAATGAGATAAAACTATTGAATCATTAGCTCCTTTTCTTTAATTACTAGCTGTGACCTTATCAAGGCATTCCCCTTGCTGGACCTCAGATTTCCCATAATGAAAATCCAGGACAATGGGACAGATGACACCTGAAGAGCCCCTTCAGGTCTCTGGTCTGTTACCAATTCTAGGACTTCTCCGCCCCTCCTCCCCTCCCCCCCCCCCCAAAGCAGAAAACTGAGTCCTTTATTTGGCCAGAAAGAGTTACTGCTGTCTGCCATCTTCACACTTGTGTTCTGAGCACCCAGAAGCCACCTCAGAGCATCTAAACCTTAATGATTCCTTTGCTTTTCTTCCCTCGTCAATAAATCAGAGTGACATTTTTCCTTCTGCTACCATTCCCTGGAATGTATGTCCTATGGTGTCAGAGGTTCATCCAGGGCCCAGGAAAATCTGCCTGCTATTCCTTCCTCAAATTCAATGTTTGTTTGCAACTAAACTTACGAGAGAGTCCCTGGAGCAGAAACCAGAGATAAGGTGTCTTCCATCTCTACTGACACATCCTTCGAGGCTGAGCGCAACCTCGCCACCCCTGTGAAGCTGCGGCCTGCCAATGCCTCTTACTTCTCTAAGTCATTTCAACTAACCCACTCGCTGTACTCCATGTAATTAGCACCCTGTTATACACTTTGCTAGGTTCTAATTGTCTGCATCGTATAATTGAGCAGTGGTTTACACAGGGGGGAGACTACATTCCACCGGCACATGCAAATACTCCAGTCTGTCAGGGGCTCTAGAATCAGACAGAAGAGGGTCTGAATCCTATTCTGCTCTTAAGACTTCATGACCTCGGTCATATAATGGGGGCACATCTGTGATGCATATATAATGGACAACTGTGATTTTTACCTGCCAAGTATCCCTTTTCCTGGAAACTTCACCCTGGTATCACTCTGTGATCCAGAAAGGCCGAACCCTTCCCCGAATTCCAGGGGCAGGTTTGGACCCACGACTGGGGCTGGCCAATCAGCATATTTATCCCCTTGGCTCCCATGATTGGTTCAGGGATGAGCACATGACCTAGGTCAGCCCAATGAGAGTTAGCTCTAGGAATTTGCTGGAATCACAGCCATAATCCTTTTATTTGAAATTCCAAAATCCAAAAGGCTTAAAAAGACCTAAGTTTATTTTCCTTTGTATATTTGATACTTAAACTCATTTGGTAGCAAAACGCGACTTAACTGATATGACACCTTTTGCTCTGGATATATTCATGTATTTGACTAGCCCTGCTGGGGGTGTTATGTAATATACAATATATGTTCCATATTACCCTTCTAATATGCCCCCAAAACAACTCCAAATTCTAAAACACATCTGGGCCCCAAAGGTTTTGGATAATAGAATATGAACTTGCTCAGACTTCCTACTTTTGTACAGACACACGGTTTACTCTGCGTGGAAGTCCAACTCCCCTTCCACCAGCTTCCTACTGATTCTAAACGCCTCAACCTAAATATCCTCTCCTCTGTGAAGTATTTCCGGACTGTCCGCAGCATAACTCCTCATCTGGGTTCCCACAGCACTCCATCCATCCACATGGCGGCAGTTTTTACACTGCATTACGGCCTCTCTGTGCATACTTGTTCCCCTCAGTGGGCTCCTAGGAGTGGGGCCCCATCTTTGCATCTTCAGCGTCTGGTATAACGCCCCACATAAGCAGCATGATGCCCAACTGCAACTTCCCAAAGGGGAGAAAATGAGCATACACATCATGAACTCTTGGAAGTATATAAACCCAGTTCTGTAAATTGTGATACACAAGTCTCAGTTCTAATCTACTCTGCTATGCTGCAGAAACTGTATTTTCCATCAATATAGAAAAGTAAAATGAAAAAGAAAAAGTCACTTTAGAATTGGCCAATTGGCCCATCAACCAAGGCCCACCCTCCACCACTAACAAATCAGGGCTGGCTCAGACCTGCAAGTGAAACTGCACCTCTGGGGCTGGTGCTGAGTAAGGCATAATGCACATTGTTACAAAGACAGAAGAGTTTATTCACCAAATACATTTACGGGAGATGGCAGCAGTAACTGGGAGAAGGGAGCCCTGGCTGGATAGCCACCTTTTTTGAGGCTGGTCATACAATGAAACATGGAAATCAGAGGCCAAATAAGTCCTTAGAATCAGGTTATTTGAACCCAATAAGAATAGGCAAACTTAAAAAAAAAATTACTGTCTTTCCTACTTCACTGTACTTTCTTTTTCAGGAATAAGAGCCAAAATGATTAAGCGTTATTTGGCTGAATCACTATGGTGTGTATCCGGCTTTAAGTGTTGGCATAGAATTCTGTTAATCATCAAAATGCTTCATGATTAGAGGGCCCCTTTCATCTGCCAGTCCCACAGTGCTCACTCATAGTTCTTAGACCTCTTCAGGGGTACTGGGATTTCAGTTCCCTCTGAATGGGTTTTCCAGAGCGCTTAGATGCAGTTCTACAGGAGCTGCCTCCTGGGCACTACCTGGGTCTTTACTACCTGAGCCTCGCAGGGGAGATTCCTGCAGTGGTTTGGCTAGCGGGTCCTCCAGCAAGACTCTGCTGCACCCCTTATCTCTGAAGGGCGTCTCAGTCAGCGCAAGCTTTTCTGCTCCCGTCTGACCTGAAGGCTCAGTAACTGGGCTGCACAGACTAAGTAGGCACCTGGTACCCAGTGCTATGTGCCACGGGATGGCGGGGGGATAGGGATGGTTTCCCAGCCTCGGGCTGCTAACGCTCACGGAGAGACCAGGGAGTCAGCGGGGAAAACCAACAAGAGAGCAAACAAGGTCAAAGCAGACCTCAGGCTCGATGTTATGGAATGCACCAGAACAGAGGGCACTCTGAGACCAGTGACGGCATACGAGGGTGTCCTGGAAGAAGCTGTGGGGCGGGCAGGGAGGGAGAGGTGTGAGGAAATGGATGTACCGCCACATCCAGGTCCTGCTTTGCTGCTAGATGTCAAGGGACAAGAAGCGAGAATGTCAGGTGAGGATCTGTGTCTGACACATGGCAACCACTCAGAACAGTGCCCGGGTCTCCATATTGGTGATGCAGCGAAGGCCTGCTTTCCACCCTCTGCCCCCACCTCCCCACCACCTTCCAAGAGGCTCCAATGGTTCACGTACAAATCTAACCATGACCACAGGGTCAGCCTGTTGGGGAGCAAACTGTACACAGCTGAGGTCTCTTATGAACAGCTTTGAACACATTTAATGTATCTGGCTTAACTCTTGCTGCCATAAAGATTAAAAGCTACAACCACTCTTTTTCAAGTTAGTACCAAGCGTTCCCGCTCCCACAGGTCTCAGATGCTGCAACTAGGCCCATCACGACGATGCCGCTTCCAGACCAGCTCGGAGTGAGCAACTGTGTGGTCTTGGGCAACCCATGTCACCTCTAAAAGACTCATTTTCCTTCTATGTAAAATGAGTGGGTTGGACTAGATTACGTACCTCTAAGGTTCCTTCTCAAATAATGATGCAAGAGAGTGGAATTCGGTGTTTAGCACCATTTTTTGACTCTAAGGAAGACAGAGTGTTTTTGTATCCACCCCTTTGCTGAGAAACCACTGTGATCTCCTAGCCCCTTCCTTCATCACTGGGAAGGTGAGGCCAACGTGTTTTAGTGTTACAAGTCCTATTTTTGCTCTTTCTCCTTTTTTCAGCCACCCACTCCTACCTTCCCATTTGAAAGCATCCTAAATATTAATATTTTCTTCTCCTTTCTCTCCTCCTCTGACCTTTTGACTCCATAAGATTTGTCTAAGGAATCTGGAGCCACATTTTAGATTCTCAACTGTCAACCTCCTCTCTGGGATTTCCTGTTTTTCTTTTTGTTCTCGTGGATGCTTTCCCGAGCTCCAGATTCATTTCCTCTTATTCCTCTCACTTTATGTTCTGCTTTCATTTGACAATCTCTTCTTGTATCTTTACACAATTGCTCTGGCCTAACTGAAGACTCGTCCACCAGGCTTGAGAGAGCAAATACTTTGATGACAAAGATGGCTGCCATCCATGGAGCATCTGCTGTGCACCAAACACTTTATGAAAATAACCTCTTTAATCTTCACTAAAACTCTGTGATGATAACATAATCCTCTCCATTGTGAAGATGAAAAAAATAATGCTTCGGGAAGCCAGTCAGCCTGCCCAGGTAAGAACGTGCAGAACCCGAGATTCCAGCTCAGGCCTGGATGTCTCAAAGCCCGCAGGTGTTCTCCCACTCTACTAAGACATCGATGTTAGACAGGGGTTTGTGACATGCGTTGTAGTTTAGTGGTCACTCTGAGAATCAGAGAATCTTAAAGTTGGAACATATTTAAGAAATCATTTAGTTTTAGTGACATCTAGTAGAACCTAAGAAATATAAGAATAACCCACAGAAGAAAGGAATGATATAGCATATGGAAGAATGCACACATATTATTAACATCCATATTTATAATAAAATAAGCTTTATAAGCTTCCATGAAACATTTACAAAATTGGTGTATTTGGCCACAAAGAGAGCCTCCATCCTTTTTCTAAGGTCAAAACTGAATTGTGTGTGATATCTCCCACTATGTGTACTTGAGTTCTAGCCAAAAGAAAAAAAAAAGAATTATTTGCCATTGTCTAAATATGCCTTTACCTTTCCCAACTGAATAACTTTCTTTTTATTCCTACTGTTCCTGGGACTTGGAATGGCTTCCTCCACTATCTGTCCATGGAACACTTTAGCATCCTTCAATGCCATCACAAATGCTCTTTCCTCCATATGCTTGTTCCCGGTCCTCATAATAGGGTGTGATATGTTTATTAGAGTAATTTATATTTTAGCTTTAACTAAAGTACTTGTTGGTGCCCACCTTCAGAGGACAAATGGGGGCTCCCACCTCCTTATGAATCCAACAGCACTTAGCACAAACCTAATACACAAAATAGCACTCAAAACGCACTTGTTGAATTTAATTGAGACTTGATTATTTTGCCTTGGTGCAATGCAGGAATATGGAAAAATGATAGATAGGCAGATTTCAGTATATTGTAATACAAACCACTTGGTCTTTTACATCAATTACTCATTCTGTCCCTTAAAATATGCCTGGGTTGAAATTTTAGCATTCTTTCTGTCAGTTCATATTAACTTTCTAAGCTAAAGTAAATACATTTATATAATATGCTGAGTCAGCAAATAAGGGTTTTTAAGTAAAATTATTTTTAAAGGAGAAATGCCTAATTGAATATGCATGCCAGCAACACAGTACAAAAAATAGGAAAGAAAAAAACACACACACCCACTATAGCATTTGTTGGAGACTAAATATTTCCATTTATAGAATATGTGACTTTCTATCAAAGCACCCAATAGTTTCTTGGCAAGTGATTGTCTCAAAAAGTGGCAAATAACATTTTGGGTGTCTTGTGACTGTTAATCACAATCACTTTTCTCTAATGTACCTGAGTTGCTTTATAACATTAGTCAAAAAAAGAAAAGGAAAGTTAAAAGAATGTGCTAAGGTCATCCTTTGCCTCTGTATAGATCTTTAGGGTCTGCACAGCACTTAACGAGGATCAAGATGGCAGATTGAGCTCAGGTGTTTGTTTTTCTTTTCTTTTGTGAAAATTAATAAACAGAAACCTCTATTTCTGTTTTGTTTGCTTACTTTGTAAGGGGTGTAAATGTCTAACTACTACGCTGTTTTGTACGCCTAAAACTAACAAAAAGAAAAAATAAATCCCCCCCCCCAAAAAAAAAAAAAAAAAAAAGAGCAGAAACCTCATTTCAAATGGAGTCTGGAGGCTAAAAGAGAGAACTGTCCATCCAGGCGTCACTCCACACTCACTACTGACCTCCAAAGGAGGATAAGTATTTTGCATCTCTCACAGGAGGTGATGTCACATTACTACCTCAGCAGGAGGAAGAAAAGATTCCTCCTTGCCCAGTGCAGCTTAGCCAATGGGAGCCTGCTATCACTCAGCCAGTTAAAAGTCATTATCTTCAAACTTTCAGTTTCCACCAATGGATTCTTCCTTTGCAACAGCCCCTCCCAAGCCCGTAAAAGAGCGACCGCCCCTTCGTTACTCTGGACTTGCACGCTGTTCCCTGTTAGACTGCAGGTCCTAACTTACAGTTCTTTGTTCTTCCGGGATAAACCCATTTTGCTGGAGGAATATCTGGCTGTCTATTTGTTTAAGGTCAACACTTTCCAAAATTACATTCAAATGGCAGAAAAGACACACATGTTGTAACAACAACTATAAAACAAGACAGCATAAAATCAGCAGATAAAACTATTTGAGGAATTTCTAATATTAGACAGTTTATGTTTGCAAAGAACCATAGCAGAAGAAACCATCGAAAGAGACTATTGTAGAGATGGAAAAATTCTAAACTCAGTCACCACAGGTACAATAAACAGGAGGGGCCATCGAGCAAGAGTGGTCACTAACATCGAGGACAGGACTGCTGGAAGAACAGTGAGGTCAGTCACGCCCCATCCGCCCCTACAGGCCAACAGAGCAACTGCTGGGAGATTTCAACGCGCCTCTTTCTCTGGAACTGATAGATAAGCAGGCAAACATCAGTAAAGATGTCGCACACTTGAACGACATAGTCTACGACCTTAATTTTAAAGATACATAGAAAGTCCATGGACCCACTTATCAAGAATGAACATTTTTCTCAAGCACACTTGGAATGTTTACAAAGACTGTCCATGTAGTAGGCCATGAAGCAAATTTTAACAAATTTCAAAAAACCACGTTCTCTGGCCCCACTACAATCAAGTTAGAAATGAACTTGGGTCATACTATTGACAATATAATTAAATAATGCATGGGTCAGAGAAAATATCATAATGACAAATCTTTTTAAGTAGCTAAAACTGAATAATAAAAATACTACATATCAATCTATATATCAAATACTATACATCAATTATTTCAGTAGACGGAGACAATGCTTTCAACACCTATTCATGTTTTAAAAATGTCTCTTACCAGACTACAAATAGAAGAGGGTTTATTAACCTGATGAAGTGTACAATCAAATATAGCAAACTTCATTTTTAATGGCAAAATGTTAGCAATATCTCCTTTAAGTTAGGAACAAAATAACACTACCTGTATTCAATTTTTTCCTGGAGATCTTAGACGAGTTATAAGAATAAAAAGAAACAAGGTACAAACATTGGAAAAGGAAAATCCAAAATGACCATTGTTCATAGATGACATGATTATGTGCAAAGTACCTACAGGCAATTGATTTAAATTAAGAGAATTTAGCAAGTTGCTTGGATGTAAGATCATTTACATTTCGAAGCATTAGCAATAATCGAAAATTAATTTAAAAATGTATACATAATTTACAATAATAAAAATATAACAAGGTAACTAGTAATAAATCTAAATTAAAGATGTATAAGAACTTTATAATACAGAAAATTATAAAAATTTATTGCAAAACTTCAAAGAAGATCTAAGTAACATAAAGCTTATACTATGTTAATGGATAGAACGGCTCAATATTAGAGTGATGTTAGATTCAATACAATTTTGATAAAAGCTTCTAAAGGATTTTCCAAGGAAAATTGATGCATTCACTTCAAATTTCAGAAAGAAGAGCACATGTCTAAGAATAGTGAAGATGGCCCCAAGGAGTAAGAATGAGGTGGACAGGCTTCAATGGGTGGTCCTGCAACAGTTCATTATCAACATGGAAAAAAATGAACTTAGATCCCTTATTCACACTGTACAGAAACATCAATTCTAAGTATATTAAAGACATAAACGTGAAATGCAAGACTTGAACAATTTTAGAAAAGAAACTAGGAGAATATTTCTATAACCTGGGAATAAATAATTTCTTAAACAAGACATAGACAGTGTTAACATAAAGAAATAAAACTGATAAGTTCAAATAAACTGAGGACTTCTATTTATTAAAAGACACTATCAATTTTTAAATAAAAGCCACAGACTGGAGAAAAGGTCACATGGAATAACAAGCAAAAATTCATATTCAAAATATATTAAAAAAAAAAAAAAAACGCTTCTAAATCAGTAGTGAGAAAGCAAACAGCCAAATTTAAAATCAGGAAATAGACATGAACAGACATTTCATGGAAAAGGAAAACATGAATCACTTGTACGCATATACATATAAAAATTATCGTGTAGCACTAGTTAGTGATCAGGAAAATATCAGTTAACACACACTAACTAATGAATTTGATAACTATTATAGCAGCAAAAATTAACTTGTCTGACAATGCCAAACATTGACAAGGAGAAGGTCACTGAGAACGCTTACACACTGCTAGCGGACATGAAAACTGATACAACCACTTTAGGAATCAATTTGACATGATCTCATAGAGTTAAACACAGAGTCAGTGGGTCATAGAGTTGTGACCCAGTAACTCAACTCCTAAGTATATGCCCTAAAGGAATCTTTGCACACACATGTGAAGAGATGTGTTCCAAAATGTTCACAGCAGTGTTTATAATATAACCCCCCAAACAAACCTGGAAAGAACCCAACTATCAACAGGAAACAAGATGGAAGTTTGCTTAGAAGAATACTACGTAGCAGTGAAAATGAGTGAACTACAGCTACACCTACCATCCTGTGGAGCACAAAACCAAGCGGATACAAAAATCGCTACCATGTTTATACAACTCAAAACCAAACAAAATCAAACCATACATTCTTTAGAGATACAAACACATGCGAAAAAAGTGTTAAAATAAAAAGAAAGACAATGACAACCATAAAATTTAGGATGATAGTTCTCTTTGGAGAGAAGTGAGGGGGATGTGCCTGGGTAATACGCAGCGTACACTATTGGGAATGCTTTGTTTCTTTAGTCGGGTGGTGGGGTCATAGGTATTTGATTATTCTGTTTCATAACATGCTTATATGTTACATATATTCTCCTATATATTAAGTATTACACATTTTTTAGAAATGAAAGAAAAGTTACTTAAAGACTACCCCTCCAGAGAAGGGCTGGTTTTATGACTGAGTTCAACAAACCTTCCAGAAAGACTTAATTTCTTCTGTTATTTAAACTATTTCAAAGTAAACTAAAAGATGAGAAACTTCTGAATTTATTTTACAAAGCTAGCAAAACCCTAGGCTAGCACAATAACACAGAGCCATGAGCCAACAGTACTTATTAAAAAGGAGACAAAATTCGAAATAAAATATTCACAAATCCAATCCAATAGCAAATTTAATGAACCAAGAACCAAGACTAGATAGGTAGTTCCAAGAATGCAGACAGTCCAACTTGAAGAAATCTATTAATATAATTCACTATGTAAGTAGATTAAAGGAGAAAACCATATGAGCATTTTGATGAAATCAAACAACGTTTGATAAAATTCAACAACCATTCCTGATACAAATTTAGAAGGGAAGTTATCACTGGATAAAATGTGTCTACCTAAAACATCTGGGAAGCATTAAACTTAATGATAAAATATTAGAAGTGTTCTCACTTCAGTCTGGAAAATGACAAGTGTGTTCACTTTCATTGCTACAGTTCAACACTGTAGACTAAAGTCTTAGCAATCGCAGTAAGACAAGAGGTGGAAACAAGAGGCACCAGCTATCAGAAGAGAAGCAGCAAAACCACGTGTAGTCAAGTGACTTCTGACATTTTTAAATTTTTCGAATTATGAAAGCTTCAAGTCGTGGGCATATACACACATACTCTCAGAGTCACACACATGCACATACGAGGTCTGACAATTAAGTTGGTGATCTTGTTGCAACACTGTTGCTAACCTGTTTTGATATTAGGGGGATTATTCATTATGAATTTGTACCAACTGGACAAACAGTTAACCAAGTTTACTATTTGGAAGTGCTGAAAGGCTGCGTGAAAAAGTTAGACGACCTGAACTTTTCACCAACAATTCATGGCTCTTGCATCACGACAATGCACCAGCTCACACGGCACTGTCTGTGAGGGAGTTTTTAGCCAATAAACAAATAACTGTATTGGAACACCCTCCCTACTCACCTGGTCTGGCCCCCAATGACTTCTTTCATTACACAAAGATTAAAGGAAATATTGAAAGGAAGACATTTTGATGACATTCAGAACATCAAGGGTAATACGACGACAGCTCTGATAGCCATTCCAGAAAAAGAGTTCTAAAATTGCTTTGAAGGGTGGACTAGGTGCTGGCATCGGTGCACAGCTTCCCAAGGGGAGAACTTCGAAGGTGACCATAGTGATATTCAGCAATGAGGTATGTAGCACTTTTTCTAGGATGAGTTCGTGAACTTAATTGTCAGACCTGCACACCCTTATGCCGAGAAAAGCATAGGAATGTTTCTAGAAGGGCAAATGCCCAATTGTTAACAATGGTTTCATTTGGGCAGGGAAGAAAGATTGGGGAGGGAGTGAGGGTAAAGAGGAACCTTTAACTTTTTATTCCTTGCATTTCTTTATTGCTTGAATTTTTTTTTGTACAATAATCGCTTTCATAATTAAAAATAAAACAATTAAAATGTCAAAAGTCATATGACTACACATGGTAGACCCAAGCCTCCATCCTGGGTCTTGCTTTATCACGTCAGTCCCACATAGCTGGTTTTGCATTGGAGATGTCAGAAAGCCCAAGACAGGCGAGCCACCGAGAGCTGTGCACACGCTCAGTCTTTAAAGGCTGATCCTGCACTCCTATTTGCTACAAACAACACTCCAGGGACTAACAACGATGGGCAGCTTTTTATAAAGGCTGTCGCTGCTTATAAATCAACTCTACATTCATTATTTAATTTGATTTAATCCTTCAAAATAATTTCAAAAATCTATGACCAAGAAAATGTCCCACAGCGGTCACCTACATGACATGCCATAAAAAGGTAATCCTAAGACTGTACATATGGAATTTCTGGAAGTTTCAAAGGCACAGAGAAAAACTCCAACACTTGGGAGCCAGGTGACTGCAAAACCTTCTGCCACATCTCACAATGCATGCGTCTGTGATCTGAACTAAGCATTGTTTCCAGAATGTGCTGTGTTTTTTCTTATTTATGGGGCTCTATAGATGTTTTTCCTCTGCCGGGAAGGTCCTCCCTCCCTCTTTTTCCACTCAAAATGCCTACCCGTTTGTACAGAAAAGAGTTAACAAATGTAGCAGCCCTGATTTCTCTCCTTTAAAAAGACCTGCTTACAAGTCTGGCCATTGGCTGGCCTCTGGGAACTTGGATTTTGGGAGGGTTCCCCCCATTCCCAGAACTGGTAAGAGTGGCTCACTGTGCCCGTACGGTACAGACAACATGGTTTCTGCTGAGCACCTGCTTCCCTTCTGGGAGTGTGGAATGTTGGTACAAGGCAGGCAGAGGGTGTTTAGGTGGCCAGTGCCCAATAAAAACCCTAGGTGCTGAGTCTCTAACAAGCTTCCCTGGTTGGCAACATTTTACACATGTTGTCACACTCACTGCTGGGGAATTAAGTGCATCCTGTGTGTCTCCACTGATTGAGGAGCCTTGGAAGCTGGTGCCTGGTTTCCTCTGCACTTGGCCCCATGCGCCTTTCCCTCTGTTGATTTTGCTCTGCATCCTGTCACTGTAATAACTCAGAGCTGTGAGTGCAACTATATGGTGGGTTATTGAATTACTGCAAATAACTAAACCTGGGGGTTGTCTTGAAGACCCCAAACACACAACCCTCCAAGTCTTAGTTAAATATGACATCGTTTGTGGACTCTTTCCTCACTTTCTTAGGCAGATCTCTCTGCTTCTTCACCTGTGCTTTTGCAATGACAGAGAGCTTTTTATTGCACAATCATTCACTGTTTGCACTCTGTGCCCCCTTTAAAGCATCAGCTCATCAAAGACAAAGACCGTATCTTCTCACCTTCCTTGCTTCAGCCCTGGTAGCACGGGCAATCGTAATTGTAGTAATAGCCAGAAAGTGCTGTTTACTTTGTGCCTGACACACCAAGCTAAGAGCTCTACACATATGATCACAATGAATTCTTCCAACCACCCCTTAAAGTAGCTACTATTATTACCTCATTGTAAAAATGAAAAAGCAGGGGTAATGAGTAGGCGTTACAGGAGTGAATGAGTCACTGAAAGAACATCATTTTAGCCCTTAAGGATCACTTCACTGAGCAGTACCTCAGTGTTACAGCTGTTAACTCATGCGCACTCCCCCTTAGCAGGAGCTATGAGCTACTGCTGAGGACGTTACCCATTATATCATGAGTTCACTACCACGCACATTTCAGAAGGTAAGGTGCCACAGGTATAAGTCTCTCACCTGCCCTCCTCCCCTAGTCTCTCTGTTTCCCACCCATTGCCTTGTATGTCCTCCCAGAGAGAGGACGGACAATTACGTTAACTCACTTTACACCAAGGGTAGCACTTTACACACATTCTGCAACTTGCTGTTCTTACTCAACATACCCTGGTGGGTCAGCTCATATCCTTACACGCAGCGCAACTTCCTGGTCTTTGGACACCTGCCTCGCATCCCACACCAAGGGGGCATTTAGGTAGCTGCAACCGCCTAATTAGGAGAAATGCTTCAGAGAGCACTGTGCATATTCAGAGTGGATCAACAGGATAGAGTATTAGAAATGGAAAAGCAGGGTCGAAGAGATGCTTCTGACTTATTGATTTTTAATTAAAGAAATTGAGATATTATTCACATGCCCTAAAATTTGCACTTTTCAAGGGTACTATTCAGCGGTCTTTAGTACTGCCACAAAAGTGTGCAACTATCACTTGTCCAATTCCAAAATATTGCCATCGTCACAAAAAAACACACCATATGCATTAGCAGCTAAGATAGTTTTTAAAATTTTGATAGGTTTTCACAAATTGCTTCATCATAATTGAACATCTATTTGACTCATTTCTAGGAATCGCTCACCACGCTCTATAGAACCTTGCAGGTTTCTAGTTGCGTCTCTCTCCCCCGTCCCACATATAACAACAGCATCTCATTGGTCGTACCCAGACGTCAAGTTCAAGTTTAGGAGAGACTACTCCCCCATTCTGTGGCATCCTACAAAGCACCTGGATCCTGGCACACTTCCCATACTGACAAATGCACCAACAGTCCTGGCTGACCTTCTAGTTCTTTACATTCTTTTAGGGGACGCATGCAATTTGTACAAGTGAATGCTGCTGTGATCCTAATTCTGACAGGGGCAAAGGCATTCCAGTGACCTCAATGTTCTCAGTCTAATGTTTCCGCAACCAGAAAATGAAAGGATAGTCTTTCTCTGGGTTTGTCCTCAAACCCATGCGCCGACACCATCTCAGGTAGTTGAGCTCTTGCATGTCAGTCACTGGTGCCAACGGTGCCAGCAACAGGACACCCAGTGAGGATGGCTTTGAGTTCCAACCCCTCTTCCACCACCTGCCAGCCCCTGTTTATCTGGAAGGACCTCACACCCTAGAAAACGGACTGAGTTGGCTGCGTGGCTTCCAGCTGCGCGCTGAGAACACGGCCAGCTGAGCACCACTAGGCCTGTGACGCTTTCTTCTCCTTTCTTCCTTTTTCTCATGTGTTTTTATGAACATCCAAAGGGAAGATAATTAAAACCTGCAAGAAAACCGGCTGGCAGAGGAAAAGGAAACCTTGGTGACTTGGGGACGATGCCACATGTTTATGGGTGAGTTTCGTAAGTAACACGGCTATAAAAAAAGAGCCTCTTATAAATAAATGCCACATTCTTCAAAGCTCCATATAAACTACATTCTTTTTAAGGAGGGAGGGGGAGCTGCTCATACTGCTGTTCCTCCATCATTTCATTTCCAACTCACTCATTGTACAATTTCCTAGGAGCACAGTGGTTATGGAGTGAAAGCTTTGCAGTCGTGCGTGCGTGCGCACAAACACACAGGCACACGTACACACACACAAACACAGAAAAAAGGAAGGAAACAAGGAAGAAAAGAGGGAAAGGCAAATGCGGGTCTTTATTTAGCACAGCAGAATAGAACAAAGGAGCAGAAGAGCAGGCATCTCGTCACCTCTGGTTGGGTTTTCGGGCTATTAGGCACATACAGACTTTAATTCAAAATACAGAAGTTCTGCTTTTCTCTCCCAAGTGCTGAGTGTCGTCTGAACAGCATCAAGATTGGGGTGAGCCTGTGTAATTCCCTTTCATTTTTCATCTGCTTTGCTGATTGTAAAGTGAAACAGAGCCGCTCTCGCCTCTGCATGTGACACAAGGCTGGAGGCACACACATTCCAGAGCGGCCTTCCCCAGGAGCCAGCTGTGTGCAGGTAACTGAAGCCTGCCCTCGGCCCCGCTGTTAATAAGAGTAATTGGCAGGCCACTGAGGGACTGCTGCAACACCGTGATTTGCTCTGGACGAGGGTCTCCCCAGACCATATGCACATGCAGCGGTGATAGAAATATTTTCCATATGAGGTCTCCTCTCACATGCTTAAGTGCTCCAGGCTGAGTTAGGCCGGCCCATTTGTCATTTACTCTGCACAGTAAAAAATCAACAGGGAAGCTGCAAACTTCAACTACAACTAGAGGGCAATGGTTTGCTTTCAGCTTTCAGCAGCACTAACCCATTCAGCTCCTCCAGCTCCCATTCAAGACTTCAGGCCCCCCCACTGGCCCACAAAATATCTGCAGAACAGAGGACATGAGTAACAAACACGCTAAAAGCCCGAAACAAGTGACCCGTTTCTGCATGCCTCCAAGACACATGTCTATTTTGAACAGAGTAACAAACCTGCTGAAACCACAGCCGGCCTTGGGCTGGGCTTTGGGAGCACACTCCGGCCACCCCTCATGGAAAGGAAAGTAATTACATTAGGCTTGCGTCCATCCTGACAATGCTAACAAAAGACAAAGCTGTGAAGTGGCCCCGTGGCCTTTTTAGGAGATACACTCCTCACTTGGCTTTTCAAAGAGGAAGATGGATTAAGGAAAAAGGCTGTCTTTTCATTACTCAGGCATCTGTGACTTTTCATCAGCAGAAGGAGTACAAGGCGTGGATAAGGTAAGTTTGTTGCAGGCCAGGTTCTTCCCTCTCCAGCAGAACTTAAGTTCTTCCCTCTCCGGCCCAGATAATCATCCCTTCCAATCTCTTTGCCTTCATCAAAAACTGGTGCCTGCAGGCATCTATGATGTTCAGAACTGTATCCAGCTAGCATATAAGCTAAACCAATAAGAACAAACCATTCTCATGGGCCTCAGACTTGCCTCCTTCTGTGATAGATCTGGACACACTCGTAGCCCTGATATGTGTCACTGTCCTTCTTCAAACCTGTGATAGAACGTTACGCACAGAGTTTTCCAAGCACATCAAAGCAAAACAGGAGAAAAATGTGATGCAAAAAAGCAGAAAAGAGAAGCAGTTCCTCTAGCATGCATATTCTCTCTGCAACACTGGAGAAAAGTTCCCAGAAGGTAACAGTGCCTGTTGGAATCTGACATGCACATTTTCTTTATCCTGCAGTGGCAGAAGGAGAAATGTGCACCTCCAGGCACCTGTCATCAAGGCCATGCCAACTCCCCAGGGTGGCAACTGTACAGACAGCCTCCGAATGAGATTTTACAAATTACAGGGTTCTTCAAGAAGAAAAGACGTCTGTCTCTAAGAAATGGCCAGGCAAGCCTAAAACAGCAACATAAAGTATGACTCTTTGCACACCATAAAAGCCCATTCCCTGATCCCTCTTGATAGATAGAAGAGGAAATATAATGCTGACAAAAATACAACTTCTGACAAGATATTTTATTTGGCTTACCTCTCCCCCAGGTCTTGCTAACACTGCTGTTTGAACGTGGAGCAGTGTTAATATCAGGTAGCTGACAAACATTATTACCCAAAGTCAGAACTACCCTAGCAGAGCACTCCGTCTGCCAAGTGCTAACAGCTAGCAGATGCACTTGTGTCTCGGGATTCCAGCCCTGGAGCTCCGCTAGGCACCGCGCTGTTCCCTCTGCTCTCCCTCACTGTACTACCCGGAGCTCCGAGCTCAGCCTCTGCTCTGGAGAAAACTGGTAAGCTGATCTCTTCATGTAATAACTTCTCCCGGCTGGGGGAGGGGACAGGAGCCAGCTGGGAGCTGGGGGGCTGCCTTTAACAGAAAGCAGAAAGGGGAGGGGCAGAAATGATCAATGTGGAGTTCTGCATCTGGTCTCATTCATGAAAAGCCTCCAAGGTAAGCACTCCACATGCAGGGGGATGACCCCTGCTTCATCAACTGAGGCAGGCGGGAGGCGGTGAGCTTCAGCAGAGTGAGCTCCAGGCTGGCAGTTGGGAGACCCAGGGCCTTCCTAGTCCAGGATCTGCTGCCAACAAGCTGTGTGTGCCTGGGAAAATTGCCAACCCTCTCTGGGCATCAGTTGGTTTTCTCACTGATACAATCAAGGGTTGAGTGGATGACCTCTGAGTTCCTCTTCAGTTCTGATTTGATGGCTACAGAAATCTAGGCAGTCAAAGGCCGCTTAATCAAGGGCAGCCTTGAAGGATAAAAGTCACAAGGGAGGGTGCTGTGTATTTATTTACGCATTGATCATATGGACGTGAATGAATGGGAACTGGGCAAGCCACTCCATCCCCCTCTTGCTGCCTCCCTGGGTCATTGTGCCTAACCAAGAGCTTGAGGAATTATAGCAGATGATGTGGAAAGAGATAGGAAGGTGGGAACAAGTGAAGCTCGGTCCTGGCAGAACACAGTGAAAAGCAGGATGGTTTTAAAGAAAAACACTCTGAGTCGAGTCAGGTGAGGCAGGCTGGAGCTTGGGGGCACAGGAAGCACAGGAGCAGGTCGGGGAGCAGGTGTTGCTAAAGCCTAAGGTTCACTTGAGACACACCCTAAGTGGCCAGCTCGTATTGTCAGATAGCAGGGCTCATGGTTTAACGCAGGTTGAAAACCCACCATATATTAGATTGTGCTTGACTGGGCACAAAGAACCATTCTGGAGGAAGGGATGGCTGCACTGTGCAGTGGAAACAGCCGGAGCGCTGGAATCTGGCAGACCTCCTCCAAGCCCCAGTTCTGCTACGAACTCTCTGTGAGTCTGTGGGTGAGTATTACATCCCAGTACGCCCCCCGTCGCCCCACCTGGGAAGTGTGGACAGGCCATCCGATGGGTACAATGATTATCAATTAGGTCACGACGCATAAAACTTGGCATAGTTCCTGACACACAGTAAGCGCCAAAGACATCGGCTTTCTCTTTGATCTGAATAAATATCGGCACCCAGTCCCAGAGAGTAAATTAATAAACACTCGAAGAGCCTCAGGTTGTGGGCATTTTCCTGCATTAATGAGGAAACTCTAAACCACACTGCAGTTTGTCGCCATCTCAGAAAGTTTATTATCACCAGTCACATGATAACTTAGTAGTGGGGAGTTATTTGGGGGGTTGGGTGGAGGTTCTTACAATCCCTTTCTCCTGCTGTGTAAGAGTCAGAAGGTACAGTGAAGATATCTCCAGTTAGAGAAAGGAGGAAAGGACTTTCTTCTCTGCTCCTCCCTGCCTCCTCTTCTTCCTCCTTATTTACACCATCATCATCACTAGGCTGCATCTAATGACCAAAGCAGCACTGTCATTTACTCAGCAACCTCGTTACAAGTGCAGGCATTGTCTAAGAAAGCCAAAGTTCTTGGAAGTCTAGGGGTCTTGTCTAGTCCAAGGCAAGATAGTAAATATTTTTGATTTGTAGACCATATGGTTTCTGTGGCAACTACTCAACTCTGCTGCTATAGCACAAAAACAGCCCCAGACAAAACACACACGAAGGGCCAGGCTGTGTTCCAATAAAACTTTATTTACAGAAACAGGAAGCTTGCCAGACTTGGCCACAGTTTGCCAGTCGCTGGTCTAGACGCTTCCCAATCACCTTTCAACCCACCGCAAACTCATTTTTGACCTCTGCTCCATTATAAGGACTCTGGAAATGTCCCCAATGTCCCCAGTGTCACGAAATACATACAAAGGATCATCTTCAGGGCTTAACTTATTTGAGTTTTCTGCAGTATTAACCAGCATTGTTTTTCACATTGTGGTGAAATATACACAACATAAAATTTACCATTTTAATGATTCTTAAGTACAAAATTCAGTGGCATTAAGTATATTCCCAATGTTGTGTAAGCATCGCCACTAGTTAGTTCCAGAACTTTTTCATCCTCTCAAACAGAAACTCTGTGTTCATTAAATAATAACTCCCCATCCCTCCTTCCCCACAACTCCTGATAACTTCTATTCAACACTCTGTCTCTAGAATCTGCCTATTCTAGCTTCCTCGTGTAAGTAGAATTAAACAGGATTTGTCCTTTTACGCAGGGCTTACTACACTTAGCATGTGTTCAAGGTTCATCCATGTGGTAGCATGTGTCAGAACTTCATTCCTTTTGAAGGTTGAATAATATTCCACTACACTTTGTTTATCCATTCATCTTTTGATGGACACTTGGACTGTCTCCATTTTTAGCTATTGTGGATAATGCTGCTGTGAATGGGAGTGTACAAGTAGCTGTGTGAGGCCCTGCCTTCAGTTCTTTTGGGTATACAGGTCTGACAATTAAGTTCACAAACTCATCCTAGAAAAAGTGCTACCTACCTCACTGCTGAATATCACTATGGTCACCTTGGAAGTACTCCCCTTGGGAAGCTGTGCACCGATGCCAGCGCCACCCTTCAAGGCAATTTTGGAACATTTTTTCTGGAATGGCCATCACAGCTGTTGGCGTATTACCCTTGATGTCCTGAATGTCATCAAAATGTCTTCCTTTCAGTATTTCCTTTATCTTCGGGTAAAGAAAGAAGTCATTGGGGGCCAGATCAGGTGAATAGTGAGAGTGTTCCAATACAGTTATTTGTTTACTGGCTAAACACTCCCTCACAGACAGTGCTGTGTGAGCTGGTGCATTGTCGTGATGCAAGAGCCATGAATTGTTGGCGAAAAGTTCAGGTCGTTTTCATTTAACTTTTTCACTCAGCCTTTTCAGCACTTCCAAATAGTAAACTTGGTTAAATGTTTGTCCAATTGGTATAAATTCATAATGAATAATCCCTCTGATATCCAAAAAGGTTAGCAACATTGTTGCAACAACTGAATTGTCAGACCTCGCATACCTAGGAGTAGAACTGCTGGACTGTGCGGTAATTCTGCTGAACTTTTCAAGGAATCACCCAACCGTCTTCCATAGCGGCAGCACCATCAGCGCACAATGGTTCCGGTTTCTCCACTTCCTTGCCCACACTTCCTATTTCCCACTTTTTTGATAACAGCCATCTGAAAGGGTGTGAAGCACACACTCTTCATTATGAGCCACACTTAGCTTCTAGACAACTCTCTAGTTTTCCTTTGCCTCCAATTAGCCAGCATTCTTGAGCACTGTGAGCCAAGTATTATCCTAAGACTTCTATACATGGTGTCTCATGTAATCCTGACGACAGCCTTAGGTTAATTAACTTGCCCCATGTCACACACTGGGTAGGTGGCAACGCGGGTATTCTGACCCTGGCAGCTTGCCTCTAGCATTCATCGCTTAATCTTGCACTGTCACCACTTCTCTGTACATGCTCTAGTCTCCTTGCTACCTACTCGGCCTAGCCCCTGAACGCCTGTGTTCTCGGCCCTCTCTCTGCTGTAGCCATTCTCCTTGGGCCATCTCGTCACTTCGCTGGCCTCAGCCACCCTTTAAATGCCAATGACTCCACAGTAGTCTCTAGCCAGTTCTTCCTCCTGACCCATGGGTCCTTATATCCAATTGCCTAGTGGATACTTGGATCTCTCAAATGTACGCCAAACTGAACAGGTCTAAAATGGAACTGATGTTTCCTGAAATCTGTTCTTCCTCCTGTTTCCCCCATCTCTGTGAATCACATCATTACCCATCTAATTCCTGGAGGTTGGAAACTGGGTGTTCTCTTGAGTCCTACTCCCTCACTTCCTTGTCCAAACCATCACCAAGTCTGAGTGAGTTTCCTTGGAGATCTCCCCATGTGTCCATGGTGTCCGATTCCCGCTGCCCCTGCTCCCACCCGGGCTCCCATCTGGGCCTCCACCATCCCCTCCTGACTTTTTGTAGCAGGACTTTCCCTTTCACGTCTCTCCCACCACAACCACTAGGATTGTTCTACCATGGGAGTCAATCATGTCACTCCTGTGATTCTTTTTTTTACCTATCTATTTTGAAGCCATTTTCTGTTATAGAGTAGTTGTACAGACAGCACAGTGTGTCATGGTATATTTTCACTCACTTCCTTCTAATGTTCACATCTTAAGTAGTTATGGTAACTATGGAAACTAAGGCGTTACCATTGGTACAACAGTATTAACTAAAATGAAGACTTTATTCATAGTTCCCCAGTTTTTCTCCAAATGTCCTTTTTCTGTTCCAGCACCCAATCCAGGAGACCACATTGCATTTAGTCAACACAGCTCCTTAGTGTCTTCTGGTGTGTGACAGTGGCTCAGCCTTTCTTTGTTTTTCATGACCTTGACACTTGAAGAGTACTGGTCAGGAATTTTGTAGAATGTCCCTCAATTTGGATTTATGTGATGTTTTCTCATGATTAGACTGGGGTTACGGGTTTGGGGGAAGAAAATCCTAGAGGTGAACTGCCCGTCTCATCACATTTGTCAGGGTTCCCCACATAAACGTGGCATTCCGGTGATGTTAACCTTCACCATTTGGCTAAGGTGGGGTCTGCCGGGTGTGTCCCCTGCAGTTATTAGTTTTTCTGTTCCATACCTTACTCATTAGAAATGAGTCATTAACTCCAGTGCAATTAAGCTCCCCTTCCTGGAGGAGAATATCAAAAACAATTTGGACATATGTTACAATCATCACAATAATTAATACATATTTGGGGGGAGATACTTTGAGGCTATGCAAATATCCTGTTTCTCAAAGTTTCGCCCACTAATCTGAATATTCATCGGTAGATCTTGCCTGCAGCAATGTTTACTGCATGCCCTAAATGGTGGTTTTCTGTTTCCCTCCTGTCTTCTGCATCTATTAATCAGAATTCATCAGTATGGACGATTTGTCCCTCCCCCATTTATTAATTAATTCAATCATTTATTTATTCTTTCCTGCTTTTAAAAGTCTTTTGATGACTCTCCATTAGGGATGAAGTCCAAACTCCTTCATATGACACCTCAAGGCTGTTTGCAATCTGGTCTCTTCCTGCCCCTCCAGTCTCACCCTTCTTTTCTGTTAACACACACCGCACTCTCCAGACATCTTCAGCCACAGGAAATTGTCCCCAAATGCCATGTGTCCTTGTGCTCATGCCTTCCTTCATGCTAGCCCCTTGCTCCAGAACGTCACTTCTCCACCCTCACTGAGTTAGCTCCTGTTACTCTTTGTCTCTTTGGAAACTCAGCTCAAATTGTTTATAAGCACCAAATATTGAAAACGACCTACATGCCCACTGAGAAAGACTGAATGAGTAACTTGTGACATTCATACAAAGGAATACTCCACAGTAAAATAAATAAATAAATGACACTACAAAAGAAAAAATTGCACTTGCCTCCTAAGTAATGATAGGAAAACATGTCTAAGATCTATCATTGAGTGAAAATGTAGGACGGCCAACAGTGTGGTCAGTGTCCTACTGTTTGCACATGTATGTGTGTAATTGCTTGTGTACATGGTAACTGTCTGTGGAAGAGCACACTAGAGGCTAGCGACAACGGCTGCTTCTAGGGAGGGGAACTCTGCAGCTTCAGGGCAGAGATGGCAGGGCGACATTGCTGTATAGTCACTTAGTCACAAGTGGCTACTGAGCACTTGAAATGTGACTCTTCCAAATTGCTGTGAGTTAGAAAGTAAAATACACTTTGTAACAATTCAAAGACATGGTACCAAAAAAATGTAAAGTATCTCAGCAATAAGTTTTTATGCTGATTAGATGTTGAAATGATAATTTTATGTATGTGGTTAAATAAAATGTAGAATTATTAGGAATTTCACTTCTTTTGTTTTACTTTTTGAAAATGTGGCTACTATAAAAATTTGACATCACATTGTATTTTTATTGCACAGCACTTCTATAACCCTTTTCATACTAACTGAATTGTTAAATATATGACAATTCAAAAAGTAAATACAAATGAAATAACAGCAATAGTAACAGTTAATAATAGACATAAATACACACACGGATCCCCCTCCCTCAGTGATTCATTTAAAGGTCCCCTTTTCTGGGAGTTGTGCGTTGCCAGGCTCCCTGCCAAGCCGAGGGCTGTGCCCCTGGCCTTTGTCCCCACACATCCTCTGATTAGCTCCAGCGCAATCTTTATCAAACTGTATTGTTATTGTTAATGAATGTATCAACCTTTCATCAATAGAGAGCAAGCCCTTGATGACAGGAGATACAGCTTCTGCGTTCCCAGGGCTTCCCACATAGACAACCCCACTCAGTGTGTGCTGAATATGGGAGTGGATGCAAGGTGGTTCCGACAGACAGTCTTGTCTGCTTGTGACTGGGGGAGAGATTCTGATGGTGCATCTCAGATACCACAAAAGGGGGAACATGAAAAGGAGAAATTTCCTCGAGGAAATGCAAATCATTTTTAACCTAACTTTTGGGTGACTTAGGGAAATATATATATGAGTGGGGGAAAGGTGAGTATCAAAAAATAAGGAAAACAAATGTTTTCTGAAGACTACATATTTCACGTAAAATATAATCAGGTACTTTTGTCTTAATAACAAAGAAGAGTAAATCCATAGCAGATAAATTATTGTATTTCCCATAAAGAAAGCTGTCCCTTTGTGAAGGGAGAAGAGGCAGGCTCCTCCACAGAGCTATAGATTGTAGGGCTAAACTCTTCAAACTATGTTTGTTTCTTTAAATATGCTACATTGTGCAGAATGGGTGGAAAAAGTCTGTCAAGTTGGCTGTAGGTCCAGCAGCAGAAGCAGGTGTTAGTAATTAACTCTCCCTTTGTGTGGACCAAGGAGCCACTAAATAGCCAAAGAAGTAGAAGTGAGGACGCCAAAGGGGAGTTCATTGCTCCGTTCCCCTCGCACATGAGGAAAACCACGAGAACTTACAGCACAGGGACTCACCACTTCCTTGAAAAGGGGCCGAAGCCTGGCAGCCTGAATGCAGGGCTGTGTTCCTTGGCTGGGCTTTGATGCAGAGCCTGGAGCAGGGCCAGGGACACAGGTAGGAGGTGCTCATGACAAGCGCACAGGACAGGCCCACCGGGGAGCCCATCCAGAAAAAGCATAAGGGCCGTTCTCAGGCTGACCACAGTCTTTACTACAAGCCTTTAAGGTGGAGGTTCTCAATCTGTGGCCCCTGGATCCCCATGTGGGCATCATCAGGGAACTTGTTAGAGATGCAGACACTTGGGCCCCACCCAGACCTACTGACCCAGAAACTCTAGAGGTGAGTTTGCTCTAAAGTTTGAGCACTGCTGCTCTGAGGAACAGTTCTCTGTCTAGTCACCCTCAATTCAAACTTATAACTTGCCAGTCTTATTTTTATAAAAACTTATTTTCTTAGAAAATGAGACTCTCAGATTTTAAAACATAGCATCAAGCTATAATAATTAAAACAGTGGCAAATACTACCCGTGTAGGATAGGCACTATTTATATATAGGCACTATTATACCAAACATGGAAAAGGATTTCGTGTGCAATCAGTGTGTCACTTCAAATCTGCAAAAAGAGGATGGAAAATGGTTGGAAATCTGGCGAATCACTTGGGAAGCAAATAAGGTTATTTCCTTAATTTATACTATATGCCCCAAATAAACTGCAGGGAAGGTTAATGATGTCAATGCAAACCATAGAAGTATCAAAGCAATAAAAGAAAATAGGTCAGTGTTTCTATATTGTTGGCGTGGAGAAGGACTTTTAACACAACTCTAACAAAGGCAGACATCATAAAACATTTATACATTTGCATATATTTTTAAGAGTCTGTAAATCAAAAATACCATAAACAAAATTAAAAGCCAAATACACCGTAGAAAATGTATTTCATTTGTTTCCTTAGTGAAAATATCAGCACTATCACGTGTTGAATCCCAGATGGACAATGACGAGCAAAGCGGACTCAGTTCCTGTCTCTGTGGAGTTCACTGTCTGGTGCAGGAAGCAACACTAACGAAACCCAACAAGTGAATTTAAAACTGCAGTGTGAAATGGGCTACAAAGGAAAGGTATGTGGCGACAGAAGATGCTTTCTTCATTAGGGAGACTGGCTTGTGGCAGACGCAGTAACGGCTTTCATGAGGACCTGAGACGAAGCAGGTGCGGACGAGAGAGTGAGCAAGCGGGAAGCACAGCCTCGCGTCAGGCTGGAGACAAAGGGAGGATCCGCAATGAGAGTTTTGTCCTTTTCCTAATGAGAATCTCTTTAAGGGCAGAGGCAGCAGTCACATGACCACATTTACGTTTTGCAAAGGCTACTCTGTTTATGGAACAAGGACTGGAGAGAGAGAAGAGAGGAAATGGGGAGACCAATTAGCAGATTACGGCTACAGTCCAGATGAACAGAGATAAAGGCTTAAACCAGGATGGTGTAAAGAAGTGAATAATTTCAAAGATAATTTACAACATACATAATTGGAAAAGGTTTGTCTCTATAATATATATATTTAAAACCCCCCACAAATCAGATAATGACAATTTTAATTCTGGAAGGAATGTCCAACCATAGAGGAGTTGCTAAATATACTATGGTGTATCCAAAAAGTGAAATCCTGTCCAACCATTTAAAGTGACTACGTCATATTTATTGATATGGGTATATTTTGATGTTATATTGTTTTAAGACAAATGGAAGGAGAGTCTTTTCAACAAACAGTGCTGGGATAACTGGATATTCACATGCAAAAGAATAAAGTTGGACCTCTACCTCACACCACACATAAAAATTAACTCGAAATGGATCACAGACTGTGGCAGGCACAATAATAGCCCCCAAAGATGTCCATGTTACATTATATGGCAAAGGGGATTTAAGACAGTAAAAGGAATTAATGTGGCTAATCAGATGACTTTAAAAGATTATCTTGGAATATCGAAGTGGGCCCAATGTAATCACAAGTGTTCTTACTGTATTTTGCTGTGTATAATGTGCACCCACATTTTTGGCCCAAAATTTCAGGGAAAAAAGTCTTTTGTTTTAATTTTTTAATTCAAATTTTTATTTGTTTACATTTAGGTACTTGATTTTTGTATTATGAAGGAATTTCAGCATTTTAAAAAAAATATATTATGGTACAAGAAATTTTACGTAACAAATAATTACAAAACACAAGAACAGATACAAGGTACAAGACTTTTATGTATCGGTAACAAATTTACGGTATTTACGCATCATAGAAGGCCAAGAACTCTTTGTCGCTGCAAGTTCGTCGTAAGTTCAACAAAACAGATGATCATATTCCAGGGTATTATTTTACATACGGATATTGTCATTGATTTCTAGAGTTACACTTTTAACTCATAAGCATAAATAAAAGAATTAAAAACATTTATGTAGATACGCAATTAGTACTACCTATGTATATATAATGCACATCCTTATTTTTCCCTCACAAATTTGGGCAAAAAAGTTCACATTATACACAGCAAAATACGTTAAATGTGGAAGAGTGAGGCAGAAGAGGAAGTTGGAGTAATTTGATGTGAGAAGAACTCAACGGGCCAATGTGGGCTTTGAAGATGAAAGAGAGCTGTGGGCCAAGGAATGTGGGCAGCCTCCAGAAGCTGACAAAGGCAAGAATACAGGGATTCTACATTGGGGCCTCCACAAGAATGAAGCCTTGCCCACACCTTGACTTTAGCCTAGTGAAAACCATTTTGGACATCTCACCTACAGAACTGTTAGAAAATCAGTTGCGTTATTTGAAGCCATTAAGTGTGTGTTAATTTGTCACAGCAGCCACAGGACACTAATACATAAAACTATTAAACTTCTAGAAGAAAGCGTAGAAGTAATTTCATGACCTTGGGTTAGGTGATGGTTTCTTAGATGTGACATCAAAAACACAAGTAACAAAGGAAAAAATAAATAAATGGGACTTCATCAAAATTAAAGACTTTTGTGCTGCTAATGATACCATCAAAAAATGAAAAGGCAACCCACAGGAGAACATTTTTACAAATCATGTGTTGGGTAAGAGACTTGTATCTAGAATATATTAAAAAAATCCTTACAACTTTATCATAAAAAGACAAATGACCCAATTGAAAATTAGGCAAAGTGTTTGAATAGACATTTCTCCAAAAAAGACATACACCTGGCCAACACGCCCATGAAAAGATGCTCAACAGTATTAGTCATTAGGGGAATGCAAATCAAAACCAAAATATGGCACCACTTCATACCCACTAATCACAAATACAGGTAAGAACAAATATTGGTGAAGATGTGGAGAAATCCTTGTACACTACTGGTGGTAATGTAAACGGGTGCAGCTGCTTTGGAAAATAGTCTGGCAATCACAGCATAAAGTTACGCACAGAGTTACCACGTGACCCAACAATTCTAATCCTAGGTATACACCTAAGAGAAATGAAAACATATGTCCACACAAAAACTTGTACATGGATGCTCAGAGCCACATTATTCTTAATAGCCAACAAGTGGGAACAGATCAAATGTCCATCACCTGAATAATGGATAAATAAAAAGTGGTATGCCCATACAAGAGACTATTATTTGGCAATAAAAAGAAATGAAATGCTGATATATGCTATAACATGGTGATCCTTGAAAATATTATGCTAAGTAAAAGAAGCTAGTCACAAAAGACCACTTATTAAATGGTCCAGGGCAGGCAAAGTTATACATAGAGAAAGTAGACTGGTAATTTCCAAGGCCTGAAGAATATGAAGAGAAATGGGGAGTGGTTGCTAATAAGTATAGGATTTCTTTTTGGGGTGATGAAAATGTCTAAAAATTAGACTGTGGTTCACAACTCTGAAAATACTGAAAAAGTATGGCATTATATACTTTAAATGGGTGAACAGTGTATGTGAATTATTTCTTAATAAAATTGTTTTTTAAAAGTAGGCCATAAAATGGCATCCTGAATATAATTCTTTTTACCAAAATAGAATTTTGGTAAATTCTATTAATTTGTAAAAAGTGATTATCACATTCTTGTTTTTAAAATTTTAGTTATTCTTTTTTCTACAATGAGCAGCAGAAAAATGTAGTAAGATTACAAAATTATTTTTATTTGGAAAAAATGGGGAATATAACAATAAAAATGGGAAACACCATGAATAGTCAATTCACTGATGAAGATATGCAAATGCAATATGAAAACAGAATATGAAAAAAATTAACATCAGTGGTAACTGCAGAATTACAAAACCAAAAAACACGATGCTGTGTTCACCGAATACACTGGAAAATAGTCTTTATGAATGATAAATACCCATTACTGGCAAGACTTAGGGAAGTGGGGAGTCTGACACAGGGCTGGTGAGAATGTCAGAACAGGTGCTTTAAGAACCGGGCTTCTCACACCTGAATGTGCACACACATCACCTGGCCTCCTCCACAGTGAGCCACCCCTGTTACTAACCCTTTCCTCCTTCAATGCCCAATCTTTCCCTTTTACCTCTCTCTCCTCCCAGCATAGCCCTACTGAGGCAGGAAGTTCTGACTTCTGTGAACCGGAATTTGCTGGAACCAGCAACAACCTTGGCACTGACTGTAACAGCCTGAGCTGCTGAAACAGCATCCGAAGGCTGGGAGTCTGCTCTGCTGGGTGTTCACCAGCTCGCACACAGAGCGTGTTCATTTTTTCCTAATACAGTTGACGCTTGAACAACATGGGTTTGAACTGCGCAGGTCCACTTATACATGTTTTTTTTCCCAATAACTACTGTGAATGTACTTTCTCTTCTGTATGATTTTGTTAATAGCATTTTCTTTTCTCTTTCTTTATTGTAAGAATACAGTATATAGTACATATAACATAGAAAATATGTGTTAATTGACTATTTATGTTATTGGTGAGGCTTCCGGTTAACAGTAGGCTATTAGTAGTTAAGTTTTTTGTTGGGAGGGGGTGTCAAAAGTTATACTAGGATTTTCAACTGTGCAGCGATGGCACCCCTGACTCCCGCGTTGTTCAAAGGTCAACTGTAATTTCTACCAGCGGCCTTTTAGTTTCGTCTCCCATAAAAAAAGATCTGAAGACGATAATTTGAAGGCTGTGGCTACCAGTAAAAAGTGGCAAGAAGTCAATACAAACTGGAAAACTAATACTGTGTCTGAAAGCACTGCTACCTAGCTCCAATCGATGTTGGGTAAGCACTCAAAGGTCACTACAGGTCTCTCGAAGGTGAGGATTTATGTTCCTAAGCATGATTTCAAAGCAAAAGCTAGTACACATATCATTAAGGAAGAGGTCAAGGCCACGATAGTTATTCAAGTTATTAGTTAATATTTACTGTGACAGGTGTTAGTCTGGGAGGTCGACGTGATCCCCATGTAAGCCTCAAATCCTACGGATTAAGTATCCCTCATTGTACAGTTGATGAAGCTGACGACTGAAAAAGGTACAATTATTTTCGGCATAGTACTTTGTTTAAGAAAACAGAAGAGTGTATAGAATGCTTTAGAAAAATTTCAGTTTTCTAATTCATGAATTTCTGATAATTTAGAAAAAAAATAGTGACATTTATTTCCCCTGTCTTTATTGAGTTCCCCCTTCCCAACCCAGAACCTGGCATCAGGAGTGTTTAAAACACAATAAACGTAGTTCACCTGGCTTTCAGCTGAAATTCTGAGGCAAGAAACTCAAACAGACTTCTTGCTGACAGAGAACCTTGTTCTGTATCTCACATGGCATATTGAGACTAGGTCGACCTTATCTTTAATTTTTAAGCATCTATGAAATTTGTTTTCCCACAGTAACAAAATATAAAACAGTGCTGTCATGTTCAGAAGGATGTCCAGTGCCATCATAAGGGGAAAGATTTTAAAACTCACCTCTTGTTACATCAAGTTTATTAGTTAAAGGCAATGCTAGCTGCTGTAACAGAGAAACCTGGAGGTTTTAATGGCTTAATACAAAGAGGGCCTCTTTCTTGTTTGGGTGAAGTCCAGATGGTGGGGCAGGTGGGGCTCTCCACGGCCACTTGGGGACCAGGCTTCGAGAGGCTCTGCCCACTTCAAGACACTGTTTCCAGGGTTGCCCTGGCCATTGCTATCCAGCTGGCAGACGGAGAGGGGAGGAAGGGGACGACAGCCAGGACCGGCCTATCCCCCACTGGTCACATCTAACTGCAAGAAGTCTGGGAAATGTGGCCTGGAAAGAGTCACAGGTTTGGCAAAAAGCAAAACAGTCTGCCATTGTAGACAGGATCTTCTGAATGGGCGAGCTCATCTCTGTTACCTGTGATGTGCGTTTGGAGGTGACCGCGGAGAGCCCAGACTCAGTCCTTCCTCTCTGTGAGGCCTGGTGTCTGCTGTATAGTCAGATTCCCCCTGCCCCTGCTTTGCTAAGGCCAGACCAGAAATCTGATGAATTCACTACAGAAGCCTGTCTCATCATTCCCATCAATCCATGTGCAGGTATTTCCGTTTCAGAACCAGAGGCTGCAGCCCAGTGAAGGAGTTATTGCTGACATTTGTGGACACAGCAAGGTAAGGAAATCAAGATTTGTTGAGCGCCTACTCTATGCTGGCGCTTGACAGATATGATCTTATTTAATTCTAATAACCATGCAGGAAAGAATTTTACTTCCGTCTCCATTTTCCAGATGAGAAGACTGAGGCTTACAGAATTAGTAGGAAGAAGTGGACCCTGTTCTGCATGTTGTCCAAGTCCATGTACTTTCCACCATAGCACTGCCTCCCACGGAGTGAGCCGTGGGCTCTCAGGTGACATTGTGGGGGTGTCCAGAATGGGAAGGTCCTGACAACACCCTCCATGGCGTCTCCTGATGCTCTTATAGGCCATGACTCTCAGAAAGGCCGGGAGCCTGTCTATCACAAAAACCCCCATGACACATGGGTAAGAGCACTCGCCTCTAATCCTTATCACCAACCCAACAACAGCAAAGACGGAGGGATGAGGGGGAGTTTCCAAGTTAGCTGTCCAACATTTTAAACTTTTGTGGTTTCCAGTAACAACCACTTTGGAAACTTGGTTATCTGCCTAAGAGCAAGCGATTTTGAGGCACTCTTCAGTCTTACCTAAGGCAATTTTCCTAGGCTCACACCTAGGATATGTCAGGGAAGATATTACAGCATAAATGGAAACATGGGTAGAAATCAACAAAATCTGAATGTCAGTGAAAGAAAGCAGCAAAATTTGAAGAACATCCAAAAATCCTACACAAGATTTGCAAACATGAACTAAAATGTATGTGGCATATGTGTGTGTATCAGCACCTAATTGATGTTATTGAGAATAGACCAGTGGTTTCTGACCTTTTTGTGTGTATCTATAGCACACTTTCAAATACTCAAATTTTTAGCTGTACGTTTGCAGGGCTTTAAAGGTGAACGCTGGTTATGGAAAAGAAAGCTTCAGGAAGTTCCAAGAACTTCCTACAGCTGTCACATTACTCACTTCTCCTGCCCTCCGAATGAGAAGAATTGTTTACTTTCCAAACCATATGCTTTTTTCTATTCATGAGAAGTGTTTGTGTATTTCAATAAATGGCCATTTTTCATGTGTGCTAACCTGAGGTGACGCCATGCCTCTTATCTCACGCGCAGAAAAATTGTGCCTCATTCTGGGCCACATCCCAGTTCAACCGCATGTGACAGACACTACAAGAGAATCTATTCTAGGTTGAGGAAAGAATAAATTTTACATCCAGATCAAAATTTGGCAGAATACCAGGTGCCACTGCTCTACAATAAGCCATCACTGGCTCTAAAGATTTGCATCACCTAACTGGAAATGTGTCAAATAAAAGTCACGACATTTCACAACTGAGATATTCAACTCCCTTTCACACATACAGTCCTTCATCCAGCCCATAAACATGTCAAGAGAGATTCAACATCGTGTTTCCAATGCAGCACTGAAGAAATAGTTTCATTCAGGAACAACAAAAATAAAACCAAACACAACTTTAAAAAAGAATCACTGAACTAAACCTAAGAATAGTGCAATAAAACTGCAAGAACGACAGCACTTCTGTCTATTTGGGAGACCTTGAAGTGACTGTGTCCTAACAAGAAAGAAGTAACTTGAAAATATCTTGCCTGTGCCAGCGATGTGTGATTTAAGAGAGGAAATAGTTGGGGGCTTAAGAGACCTTTGCAGGGAGCCTGGAAGCTGGCTGCAAGTTTGAAGACATTTGCATTCCCTGGAATCTAGGCTCATTTCTCTCTGGGAACCACCAGGATATAGAGTCCATAAACTGTGATTTTAGAAGGCCCCTGAAGCAGGCAATGAATCAGAACAAAATGAAACTCAGTGTAAGTAGGTAGCAATTTATCGTGGCTTTGTCCCCAGGATATAGGGGGAAATTCAGACATTTGCAATGAAATAGTGATGGGACAGTAAAACACTTTAAAATCTGATACTGTATCCAGGAACAAATGTAGCTGGCTAGGGTTGGTTCTCATTTCCTTGGCTCAATCGATTCAACTACTAGTTCCTGGGTGTCTGCATTGTGCCATGTGCAGGAAGCTCCTGGTGAATGGGCTCCAGGTCTTGAGGGAATGGAGAGGGCACTGAGTTTTTAATTAGCGGTGCTAAGGCAGAGCTGCAGTATATCACATCCTCTCACTAGCGCTCACAGAGGACCATGGTTTTCTGCTGCACTTTCTGGACTAGTGAGAGTTCTCTGCTTCTCAAAAATCCCAACCGATTCTGACTTTTCAGCATGATTTAGGAGGGAGACTTCTGCGTCGGGGCCCTGTTTCCGCACAGCTGGAATATTCTGTCCATGGACTGTGATAACAGTAGTCAGTTATTTCTAACTCATTGGTTGGCAAAACGTCCCACGAATACATAAAATCTTTGCATAAAGTTCTTTCTGCATTGTAAATCTGTATAACCCACTCTTGACCTCATAGTTGGAGTAAATTTATCCACGGGCCCTTTTCAACCACCATCTCCCCTGATGGCTCTGAGCCCAGGCCTGACCTTGTCCGGTTCTGTATATTCCACTGCCTTTAGCATATTTCCACTTGCAAGGCTTACCAACATATGAAACTAAAACATCTACAATTCAATTTGTAATCTGGTGGTTAGGAATGGCAGTTTTAACATCAGAATGCACAAGTCACATCCTGGTTGTGCCGCACACTAGCTACATGTCCTTGGGCAAGTAACTTCATCCCCATGAGCCCCATGTTCCTGATCTATAAAGTCTGATGCCTGATGGCACCTGGCCCTTAGGGCTCCCAGGAGAATCAATGAGGTATTACACGTAAAACACTTACTGTGGTGTCCCATGCATACTAAGAGCTCGGTAAACATTCACTCTTTTTATAATCATTGCAAAATTGATGTCTATTATTTCTGTCATTGGTACCCACTGCTCTCTACGTGACGCAGGGAGTGCTAAAGATTGGAGGGTCTGGGATTAGTGTGGCACGGGGGCAGGGCGGGGTCAGCTGTGCTCCCGGAAGGCCCCTTGGCACACATGGAGTCGGGGGTGGGAAAGACAGTTCTTCAACGCATGAAGTAAGGGCTCATAGGTCACCTCCCTCCCTTACTGTGCTGATCAGTTACAGCGGTCTTCCTGCCTCCCCCTCCAGGCAGCATGGGAGTCGCCATCCAATGGATCAGAATTGGCACAATAGCTGACATTTACAAGGTCTGACAATGCAGCTCGCCAACTTGTGGCAATGATGTTGCTAACCTGTTTTGATAGCAGAGGGATTATTCATTATGAATTTGTACCAACTGGACAAACAATTAGCCAAGTTTACTATGTGGAAGTGCTGAAAGGCTGTGTGAAAAAGTTAGACGGGAATGACCTGAACTTTTCGCCAACAATTCATGGCTCTTGCATCACGACAATGCACCAGCTCACACGGCACTGTCTATGAGGGAGTTTTTAGCCAGTAAACAAATAACTGTATTGGAACACCCTCCCTACTCACCTGATCTGGCCCCCAATGACTTCTTTCTTCACCCGAAGATAAAGGAAACATTGAAAGGAAGACATTTTGATGACATTCAGGACATCAAGGGTAATAGGACAGCTCTGATGGCCATTCCAGAAAAAGAGTTCCAAAGTTGCTTTAAAGGGTAGACTAGGCACTGTCATCAGTGCATAGCTTCCCAAGGGGAGAACTTCGAAGGTGACTGTAGTGATATTCAGCAGTGAGGTATGTAGCATTTTTTCTAGGATGAGTTCGCGAACTTAACTGTCAGACCTTGTACGTGTCACACCTCCTCTAAAGCAAAAGCTTCTGCTGTGGATAAGAAGTCACCAGAGAAAGAAGACCCCAAACCACAAGATGGCCCCACAGACTATTCAAGCCTTCTAGTGACTTCTGCCAATGCCATCAGTCCCTGTGGCCATGCTTGTGACTGGCAGGGGTCTCAGGAAACAAACATCAACAGACCACCTGACTCAGTTTGTCCTCACCCCATCCTCCTGGCCCTCACATTTTCTTTCCCCCCTCATCCCTGTTTCAGAGGGTGGGGAGGCTGAGAGCATATTGTCCAGAGGCATGTGGGCCATTGTCCTTTGGGATCATCCAGGTGAAACAGGGCCACAGTCACACAAGTCTGGGAAGGCGGTCCCCACGTGCCGCCCTTCAGAGGGCCACAATACACACAAGTGTGCAAAAGGCTTAGAGAAGGGCCACGAAGTGAGGCCCGCTCAACCCCATGTGGTCCAGTGTTTCACAAATGTGCTGCCTGTAGAACCATTTCCCCCACATATTCCCCACGGACATTCCACAGTCCAGTATTTCTGCAGCACACAGTTTTGGGAAACATGCTTTAGTGCCCAACTGAAAATTTCTCTTTCTCTATTCACACGGGGATCAAGTCCTAGAAAACTCTTTCACCAAATGTCTCCTGATTCCACTTCCTCCACTTGATTCCCAGGGCCGCTGCCTGATCCCACTGCTCATTTCCTCAATCCTGGACTAAAACCAGGGTCTCCCCCTGACCCTTGCCACTCTACTCCCGTCAAACTATCTTCCTAATACATGCATGTCATTGTCATTGCAATGGATTGAATCACAGTACCCTAACAGGTATCTATCTCCATGTTCCAATCCCCAGAACCTGGGAACATAAATGACAGAGTTCAGGGCACACTCCCCCCAAATAGGGCACCTTCGCATATTGAACATTTTAAGCTAGAGGAATCTGAGAAATGGTGGGTACAGGAAGGACTCTCTGATATTCCCCCAAAGCAGGTCATAGCATCCTCAGGGGAGGGGTGCCCTCCCTGTACCTGGAGGAAAAGACCGCCCTTGTCTCCAACAGAGAGGGACACCCAGAGGAATCTGCAGGCACAGGCCTTGCTAAGCTTCCCACTTTACTACTCTCAGCTCATACTCCTTGTGCTGTCACATTTCCCCATGACTCTCCAGTCTTCCTTACACCTGGTACAAAGACATCCAAGTTTAACTGCTTCTTCAGGCCTTCCTTCCCTTAAAGGCTCCTGTGTCACCTACAACTTATTATATTAAGTAAATGTAGATGATTTTGTCTTGCTAATCTGTCTTTTGTTACACGGGCCCCAGCCAAAACCTTAGAATGCTAGAAGGAAAATTTTTCCTCCCCTGCATGACCTTATTTGGACAAAGTGTCTTTGTAGATATAACTAAGTTAAAGATCTCAAGATGAGATCATCCTGAATTATCCAGGAGGGTCCTAAATAGTAATACAACGACAAGTGTCCTTATAAGAGACACACAGAGGAGAGACACAGGGAAAAGAGGAGAAGCCATGTGACCAGGGAGGCAGGGAATGCAGTGACGCAGCCACACGCAGCTGGAGGAAGCAAGGAAAGGTTCTCCCCCAGAGCCTCTGGAGGGGATGCACCCTGCAGTCTGGTCTCCAGAACTGTGAAGTATAAATTATGTTGTTTTAAGCCATCGAGCTGGTGGTGGTTTGTTACAGCAGCCTTAGGGGACTAATACAGTGATCATGACATCTTTTTACTCATCTCCAAAAATGAAGCGACATGAGCCAATGCTTACATACCCCCAAGTGTAGATTCCTCTGTTCCCATCACGTGCCAGATGCCAAAGTGTGGTCTTCATTGTGGTGGGACCTCCATATATGATATTGCAGGTCACGTGTGGCTTTTGGAAGGCTCGGCTGCCCATGCTCCCGGTGCCAGACTGGAGTCCAGTTAAGCTGCTGGCTCCAAAGTCTCCAATGTTAGAACTTATTAGATCCTTTTTTTCACCTCCCCGATTTACCGCCACAATGCCAGTTCCCTCACTAAGTGGCATTTGAACACAGACATCCACTGAAACAAGTCAGCTCTATTTAGAGACACAGAGGTGTTAAATCACATATTCTAGAAGGCACACAGAAAGGCAGTGAAGATCCTGGGTTTGCATGTTGTCTTTGCTTATGTTTCTCTTCCCCACATTCATTCATTCAGTCAGTCAGTCAGTCAGTCAATCAATGTTTATTGAACACATACTAAGTGACAACCACTGTCACTAGAATGGGTTGCATTGAAGCATGAAAAGCTGAATACATCTCTTTCAATCAATGCACCATATTTTCTGCTTTTCCCAACACTCAGCCTCCACTTCAAACTGCAAGTTCCTTTTATTGCTGTGTGCCCTGGGCCTCCCTCACCCCTACTGCTAACCCAATCCCTTCAAAGAGAACTATTTTTTACGGGTGGCAGGTGCACGCCTTGGATGAGGGAGGCAGCCCAGAGGACCGTTTTGAGTTTGTTTCTACCAAGGCCTTACAGTACATGCTGGCTAATCTAAATAAATATTGGCTTTCAATAACAAACAATAACAAATACATAACAATAAAAAGAAATTGGGGGAGGTTTAAAGACATAAACACAATGTACATCTAACACAAGAGATTTTATTTCAGGTCGAAAAAAGTGCTCTGAAGTGGGAATTTAAGATCCAGAGCCTGGTTCTGCCGCATTCCAGTTGGCTGGTCTCTGGATTCCATCTCTCCATCTTCAAGAGCAGGGAGACCTTGGTCTACAAAGCCCAGGGCCACGGCAGTCACAGGAGTGCACACTGTAACCACGGGCCAGTGACGAGGACGTGGAAGCTATGTGGTCTTGAACATGTTAGGCCCCTAATTCTCAAGGAATTTGTTACCCAGGGAGATGCCGTCTGGCTCACGTCACAGGTGGCTGTATCTGTCCCTTACCAATTTCTGTAATAACTCTTACCAACGATGAACCCTGAAGAACAAGCTCTCACCTTATACATTTTTGATGTTTGGGGCTTGGAACACAGTAGGCACTCACTACGCGTTGGTCAAACAAATGAACCAATGTCTATGATTCATGACATTTTTCTCCAGGGGAGCTTGAAGGAACGCTGAGTGACAGCAAAATCTGATCCACCAGGTGAATCAAAAGAAAACGATTTCCAGGTTAAGAAATTCTTTTAGAATACGAATGAGGACTGAGAACAACCTAAGAAGCTGTCTCCTTACTCATGGCCATTTAGCAGAGAAATTCACAGCTCCCATAGCATCTCAATCGTCTTGGAAGTCTAGGTACTTTCAAGTTGGAGAAACACAGACATATGATTAAAAAGTGACTTTGCCAAGACCACGGAGCCTGAGAAAACTTAGATCAGATTATCCATCCATGTTTCTGAATAGGAACAGATGAATATCAAAGAACATATATATTTTTAAATGATGCAATAGATTTAATTAAATATGAGGTCTAAAGTACCTTATTCCATTTATTTAAATGATTTCTTTTTAAGATACCCTATGTATACATTTTCTTTTAAAATCATGGAGAACTAAAATATCTCAGCGGAAATCATCCATAACCACACCACTTTTCTTGTTTGGGGGAGGGGAGAGGAGAGTGGAGAAGTAGACACAGCTTTTTAGGTGTTTGTGAAGTGGAATTAAAAAGGGGGGAAAGTATTATTTGAGTAGTATCAATTTTAGACTTACATAGTAGGAGAAGTCAAGTGAGTAAGGCAGTAATTTCCTTCTCTTGATTCACATCAATTTCCTCCTCCCAGCCTTCCCCCCCCCCCCCAAGTTAATCACCTTTAAGTTGCTCCCTGAATCTGAGAGTTGGTCTAATGGACATTCAAAATCAGTTTGATCATGGAAAACTTTGGCTGTTCACCCTCAAGATCTCTCCTCCAATTCTGTGTTGCTACATGTGCTCCTTCCTTTTGGGTTTGCAAAGACTTCTGGGGAAGCACCCACCCCCACCTCTGCCCAACTCCACAGATGCATATTCATTCCTCACTTATGGCAAAGTGGTTGAGGATTTACCTCTGGTACCAGATCATCAAGGTTCAAATCTCAGGCCCACCCCCACTATAATGTTGGGCAAGTTATGTAACCCTCTAGAGCTCAGTTAGCCCATCAGAAAAAGGGGCGCAAGAACAATAGCTATATCATAAGATCGTTGTGTTTATTGAAGGAATAATATGTCCAGTGCTCAGCATAGAAACTGATATGTAATAAGTGCTTAATGAATCATAGTAAATGATTATTATCTCCAAATGAGAGTCATGGTAAAACATTCCAGAAATGTGTAAATATGAGCATTCTCCCCACCCCGGATCTGTGGGGAAAAAAGACATCCAGACACTGTGTGTTTAGATGACACTGCTTTTCCCCCACAGGCTGCCTAAGAAAGCGATGCCAGCAGGAGGCCCAGCACCCCCGTGGGTCCTCCCCACCCACAGAAGCTGCAGGAAAGACAAGGCCCTCAAGGGGGCAGCGTTTCCAGTTTGCACTGATCAGGAACCTTCTTCTAGAGTCAGCCAGCGCGAGGGCATCATGGAACAAACCTGTTTACCTTGGTCACCATCTTGCAGATCAGCTTTGTCATCTGGGTCTCATCTCCAGACCAGCCTACGCTTCCCTTAGGGAGGTGACTCTCCAACCCTCTCTGACAACCCCCCAAGCATGCCACTCTCACTTCCAGAATTAAGAGTCTGTCATCCAGCCGTATCACTTAGTAGCGGCAAGTTTCTTAACTCTTCTGTGTCTCAGTTTCCTGTGTAAAATGGGCCTGAGAGTATTATCTACAGTTTAGGATTATCGAGGGGACTAAAGAACGTATTCCAAGAGAAGCACTTAGAATACTGCTAGACACACAGTACATGCTCAATAAAACTAGCTGTTGTTACTATGATTTGCCACCACTGCTGCTGAGACAAATTCTCTACAGCTTCACCTTCTTTGCTGAATGTTCCCTTCTCTTCAGCCCACTAACTGGACCTGGCTGGCCCCTCCTCACATCTCAAGTATCTCAGGGTCTGGATGGAGGTAGAGTAAATATCGGGTTTCCAACCCTTTTGCTGTTTCCAAAGCTAGTACTATCCTCTTTATTCAAAAGCCTCCAGGCCCTCTGAAATTCATGTTCTTCTAACCATTTCCCCCACTTCCCGACTTGCTCCTGTATCCGTTATTCTTCACACAGAAACCAGAGTGATCTTTTAAAAACTTATGTAAAATCTTAATATGATCTTGCCTTTTCCCTTGCTTACGCTGCCCTAAACATGTGCATTCTGGATTCTTCGTATCATTCAGGTCTGAGTTCAAAAGACATCCTCTCAGAAAAACGCTTCTAAAAGCTCCCAACACAAGCAGCCCCACATGCACCATCACTTCACTCCATCTGTTATTTGTATGGAATTATTGACATCGGAAATGATCTAGATTTTTCTACAACTTACTTTTTTTCTGTTTTTCTTCTCTAGTACATATGCTCCAGAAGATCAGGGATCTCGCCTTTAATATTTATTGTAGAACCTCCTGAGCCTCGAATACTGCCTGGCCCACAGAATCCATCAATTAACATTTCATGAAAACATAAATACAAAACTACAGGGTCCAAAGACCACAGAGCTCTAGCATCAGACAGACCTGGGTGTGAATGTGAACTTTGCCACAAATTGGTTGTGTGACATTTTTCAAGTTATTTACCCCTCTCAGTCTCAAATTCCTCAAACTAAAATATGAGGGTCCAGGGGCGGGGGGGGAGCAGTCCACACCATCAGACGAGGATTAATGAGATTGCACCTAACACACTGCTCGGCACATTCCCAGCATTCAACAAATAGATGTTATAGTTATTTTTATCCAGAGGACAACACAGACCTTAAACTTCAGTAAAATGAAGGTTTGTTAAACTTGGATTTGCTTCTCTGTTTCAGAGAGTGGATTGGTATAGAAGCTAGCCAGAAGGATGTTTCTATCGCTCCCACCCAGGTAGGAATGTCCCATCTTGGACAAATGCCTCCCTTTGTCTGAGAAAGAGAGCAGATCATCACATCACCTTCCTGAGAATAATCGATCCCATATTTAAGGTTTGAGAGCTGACAGATGAAGGATCCCAAGGTACCATAACTTCTTGTATAAATTAGCAAGAGGACCTAAATTTTCCATAGCCTAATTGAATGCATTTAGGATGGGAGTCAAAAAAAAAAAAAAAAAAAAAAAAAAAGAAGAAGAAAAAGAACATATTTCCCCATAAGGAATGAATAAGGGAAACTTTCTCCTTTGTCCTCCTAAGGAAGGGTGTGTTTTGTGTAATCAAACAATGTCTGTGTGTTCCCAAGGGCACCCTGCCCTCTGAGCGCTCTCAGATCCAACTTCTCCTTGACTTTCCTGCTGGGGGTCTCTGAATCGTTAAAATAAGGAGAAAGGAGTCTGATCTGTTCTCCTCCTCGGAATTTACGGCCAACAGACAAAGCATAGACATGTCTATGCAGCACTTCCCTCCCTCTGGGAACCCTCCAGAAGTTTTCCAGGCTCTAGCAGCGCAGTTTTTTATTTTAAAAGAAGTTGCACCAAGCCTTCTAGGCAATTGCCGGCTTTTAGCTCAACCAAGGCAACCGATGTCACAGAGGGAGCTGTGGGCCCCTCTTCCATGGGTCTGAAGAGAAAGATGATCGAACATTCTCTTGTTCTTTTAAAGGTGGCTTTGGATGAGGACTAGGGCAAAGCACGCAGTTTGGTGCGGTGACGTCAGTGAGAACCAGGCAGGCGCGGGAGGAGGAAAGGTTTCCGTGGCAGGCAGGCTGGCTTGGAGGGGCCAGTGGGACTCCACGGTGAGATGTTCTGTGTGCAGCTGACCCTGTCTGTGTGGAATTCGGCTAGGAGGGGGCCCTTACTGCTGCTACAACCGAGAATGTCCTTGGGTCCAACATTACTGTAGTTGAAGAGGAATTTATAACATGAAATTCAAATACACTCAGATTCTGAATTAGGGAGATTTTCGTTGGGAATGTGAAAGGAATATAGGGAGAAAGGAGAGAGAAGACCAAGGGCGAGGATGAGGGCAAGGCTCGGACACACAGCGAGAGAGAGAAGGAGGATGGAAGCAGAAAGCAGACACTCACAGAAAGGAGACATGGCTGGGAGGGAGGTGAAGGGAGGAGGGCTGGTGGGGATGGAGGGACGGACAGATGGCAGGAAGAGTCGGCTTACAGCACGAGGAAGGGACCCTGTTACTCAAGTTCCCTGTTACTTACCTTGCTGCGTACTTGGATAATGGTCATCGGAATAAACTAGTATCTGACGTTTTTGCTAGCACTTCCTAAATTAGTCACTGTTCCGTGTTTTGGACAATCTGACCATGTGTGAGCTCATCTTGTGCCAATGAAAGCAGTCAGCGCTCCCTGGGCAAACAGACAGAACTGTTCAGTGTCGCTTGCTGTGACGCAGGCTGCTCTGTCTGCACCGCCCAGCACGACAGCCACGCGCCCCAGGGGCTGCCGAGCATTTAAAATGGGGCTAATTCAACCAAGGAACTGGATTTTAAATTTTCTTTAATTTTAATTAATTTCTCAGATAATGATATTGTATTCCAAAGGGGGTAAAAGTGAGCTATATTATATAGTATACAAACGAACAGTTAAACATTTTAATAGCTATGTAATTATTTTAAGGTTAATTAAAAAACTACAACTGTACAACCGACATGATTTCATAGATATTGTACTGCTGATACAGGTTAGCCAGCACGTCCCTAGGTAAACAGGGAGGTCCCTGGTGGAATAAACAAAAGACAGCCATATCCTAAAACTCCAGGTTTTGAAATCACTCCTTTGCTCCAGGACAAAATGTAACAAGGCCTTGAGGTTAATCATAAAATTCCTTTTGGCCTGACAAATGGAGCAGATCTGATAGATAACAGTGGGTTATTTTGCTAATTCCTTTAGGATGGGCAAGCAGAACAAACCTGGTAGACAAATTTCATTAGAAGGCGCCAGTTCCCTTCTTCAAACAAGTTCCATTCTTCACACAGCTCCCCTCCCCCAAGCAGGCAAGGGAAGGTATAAAAGTAAGAGCTTTTGCCTCAGTCATGGGGCCACCCCCATTTGGGACCCCCTCCTGCTCAGGAGCTCTGACTCTTTGCTTTCAATAAACTCTCCTCTTTTTAAAACTCTTTGCCTCTCCTGGGTCTGTGTTTCCATTCTTTGGTCTCACAAGACATGATCCCAGCTCACACTCAGAAACTGCCGGCAGATCCAACATCATCTACATAATTTGGGGATTCATAGGAAAAATATTCCTCCATCATTGCTTAGAAAAAGAAAAAGTAAAATGATGTATTAATTTGCAGACAGGCATTAAGTAAATACTAGTACACATGGTACATGAACATGGCATAAATTGTGAAGGCTAAATGACCAGGTGACTAAAGTCTGGAAAATACTAGATTAGACAGCGTCTTCCAAGTGTATTATATTGAAGATGGGCAAAGAACTGTAATTTGTTACTACAGGCTCAGAGTCATTTTTTAATTGTTGTCACAAAAGAGAGGTAGAAGAAGAAAGAGGTGTGAGACTGCAAAAAATCTGCCAAGAAAGCAGAATTTAGGGGAATTCCAGCCAAGCTCTGGTGGCTGTTACAGGTGCTACTGGGCCACTCACAAGCAACACTCCAGCTCCTGATTTGCTTGCTGGGTGAACTGGGGCCAAATGGTGACAATGATGTTCCAGAGATACTGAATGGAGTAAGTAAGGCAGGTCAGCATAGGCTGCAAACCGTAGACAACCAAATACACATGCTCCTCAATTTCACTGTCTACTCTTTCCTTAGCTGCATCGCCGCTTCCAGGATACCACCTGGACCCCATTTCAGGGGATCACAGATACTTTATTAAGGAATACTAACCGATTTCTATGCTTTTGGATATCCCATTTCCTGTGGTATGTTGACTAGAGTATTTCCACTTGGTCCCCAAACCGTTCAGAGGCCCAGGGTAAGTGGTCTATCAGAATACTCTAGGTCTGATTTGGGTTTTTAATGGAGGGTGTTTGTCATCTTGCAAGGTCACTGATCTGCTGATCCTCTGAAAAAGCTGCCAGGAATTTGCCAGAGTGTGCCCTGAGGAGCAGCCAAGGCACAAATTAACACCCTCTTTCCGGCAATGGGAACAATTCCTGAAAAAGCCACTTCCGCAAAACCCAAGGCAACCTGGAATAATCCAGGAGCCAAGACACAATTTATTACTTCACAAAGAACATAGAATTCTGACACAGCACCAAACTAGCTGCTGGGCTTTTTCCTTTCCCACACAAACTGCATTTCAAAGGCCGAACACTCTCCATTTACAAGCCTAGTCTTTGGGAGGAATGCTTTAAATAGCCAAAGATTGATAGACTGTCAAAACTGAAGGTAATGTAGTGGTTGGGTCCTCCTCAACCCCTCATCTCAGGCCCAAGCAGGGCAAGCAGATAACTTACCCAGGGTCACACACAGCGACAGCCAATGACACAGCCAACCCTGAAACCAAAGTATTCGGGTCCCAGGATCACTTGCCTTTCCAGCGCCCCTAATTTTTCTACTTCATTCAAACATCAATCATGTTCCCAAATCAATACTTTAAAAGAAATATTTTTCATTTCAAACTAGCAGAATCCAAAAGGGGATCCAAGCATTGCTTGGCAGATGAAGACAGACAACGTCAATGGTCAGCTTCTAAACCTGACAGACTACGTTCCTGTGAAAAGAGGTAGTCCTAACACAGGGACCAAAGTCTGCACGAGGGGGACGCAAGAGAGCACATTCAGTTACTGCTGGTGAGAATGCAACTCAGTAAAACCATTCTGAAAAGAAAAAAATGACAATCTGAATTAAATGCCTTAAAGATGTCCAAACCTCAATTTTGACCTAGAATTACCACTTGTACGAACTTTCCCTGAGGAAATAACTAAAAAAGTGAGGAAATGTGCATGTAAAGATGTTCTTTTGTAGGAGGGTAGTAGGTATTAGCAAAACTGGAAACAACTAAACACGTAACAGCAAGGTTTGGTTAAATAAATATACCCATCCATGAGATGTTATGTACCCAATAGAAAGGACATCTATGACTGTCATCTAACAGAGAGATACTTTCATGATATATTGTTTTAAAAACACATTATAAAATATAGTATGATCTCATTTTTGTTAAAGCACTTTTTATTTATTAGCAACCAATAAAAATATCTGAGATTATCATTGGATAATAGGACCTAGGAGGCTTAAAGATTTTCTTCTTTTGTTGGTATTTTCTATTTCTTTGCAATGCAAATGTATTGATAAATTCATAGAGTTTTTGAAAAGTCTTAAAAATAAAACAAGTTTATTATTTACTACCTAAGGCAGATACCAACAAAAGAATAACCTTTTAATAATCTTCTCTACTGGCAGCCCTGTGAGTCCTATGGTGATGCTTATCTCTGCCCCAATGTCTGTCAAGCCCTCCTAATTACTCCCACAGGTGGTCACGATGGAACTGGTTCTTTCCATCAAAGGCGTCATTACCAGCCTCATGCCCGGGACAGAAATGCGACCTCAGTGGATTTTTCGGTCAAGATAGAGGAGTAGAAAAATGCTGTGCCTGCCTCCTCTCACAACCACATCAAAATTACAACTAAACTATAGAATAACTGTCATTGAGAACTGCCTGAAGTCTAGCTAAACAGAAGTCCTATAACTAAGGACATAAAGAAGCCACCTTGAGACTGACAGGAGGGTCGGAGGTGCAGAATGGGCTGGTCCCACGCCCACATGTAGCAGTTAAAAATTGGGAGACCCCTATGGAGGAGCCAGAGGTTCCAGCCCCACACTAGGCTCCTCAGCCCAGGGTTCCTGTGCTAGGAAGTGAAGTCTCCCACAAGTTCCGGCTGTGAAAACCAGTGAAGACTGTGGCTGAGTGAGATGGAGGGCAGATGGAGTCCCAGGCACTCCTCTTAAAGGGTCCACAACAGACTTACTCACTGACAGACTCACTCTCTCTGAGCTCCAGTGCTGGGGCAGCAGCTCCAAGGGCAAGAGGGACAAATGGGGAGGAATTGAATTGCCTGGCTTCAGGGAGAAGGCTGGAAGGGTAGCCTTCTCCCAGGCAGAAGTGCTGGCAGAAGCTACTGCTCCCTTGTGGAGCCGTCCCCATCCCCAGTGCAGATGCAGGTGGGTGCCACGTCTGAGTCTCCACCGACTCGGCAAACATCCCCCTCACCCAGGTGATTCCACGGCCCTGACCCACCCAACTTGCAGGTCCACCCAAACCATTTCCCGTCGCTTTTCCATACAAATGGTCTTTCTTGGCTTATACTGCAGACTTTTCTAAAACCTCTCAAAGGATCACAAAACCCAAAAAAGCAGCATTTGCTTCAGCATGCCCAATACCTCCTGCTAAGCAGCCTCAAGCTTGGCATTAGTGGAAGCAGGCCTTCGTTTTTAGCTTAGCCTCTCCCAGGCACCTCCAAACCCAGAGTGGGTGGTAGCCATCTGCGGATTGCTTTGTGGCTCATGCCAGGTGGCCTCAGGCAGGGCACAGGCTGTTGTTGAACTTGGCCCGTGGTGGGGCCTCTCCTAGGAAGCCCTGGGGCAAGCAGGCCCAGTGGCCAGCTTGGGACCTAACCGAATCACCATGGAGTTGCCTCTGAGGATGACACACCCAAAGGGCAGACTGGGCAGGCATCAGAGCCCTGCTAAAGTTTATCCTGCTCCATAAGGTCAGCCCCTGCACAATACCTCCTCCACTGTAGTCATGGACATTCCTCACAACCAATCAGCCTGAGGGTCAATCCCTCCCACTAATGTGCAAACAGCAACCAACTACAACAGGAGGGCACACACAACCCATACAAGGGACACAGATGCAGCACCCACCTCAGGTAACCAGGGAGACTGTGCCACTGGGCCCCACAGGACACCTACTACATAAGGCCACTCTACTAAGACCAGGAGACATAGCAGCCCTACCTACATAGAAACAAACACAGGGAGGCAGCCAGAATGAGGAAACACAGAAACATGTCCCAAATAAAAGAACAGAACAAAGTTCCAGAAAAAGAACTGAAAAAAAAGAAAGAAAAATGGAGACAAGCAATCTATAAGATGCAGAGTTCAAAACACTGGTTATAAGGATGCTCAATGATCTCAGACAGAACTTCAACAAACAGATAGGAAATATAAAAATGGAGATAGAAAACATAGAAAAGAACCAGTTATAAATGAAGAATACAATAAGTGAAATGAAGAATACATTAGAGGGAATCAACAGCAGATTAGATAAAGCAGTTTTGAATTAATGATTCAGTAGATAGGGTAGCAGAAAACACCCAATCAGAACAGCTAAAAGATAAAATAATTTTTTAAAAAGAAGATAGTTTAAGAGGCCTCTGGGATAACATCAAGCATACCAACATTTGCATCATAAGGGTACCAGAAGAAGAGAGGAAGCAAAGGATCAAGAACCTATTTGAAAAAATAATACCTGAAAACTTCCCTAACCTGGTAAAAGAAATTGACATACTCGTACAAGCTCAGGGTGCACAGAGAGTCCCAAATAAAATGAGGCCCACAGCAAGACACATCATAATTAAAATGCCAAAGGTTAAAGACAAAGAAAGAATCTTAAGAGCAGCAAGAGAAAAGCAGTTAGTTACCTACAAGGGAGCTCCCATAAGACTGTCAGCTGATTTCTCAACAGAAACTTTGCAGGCCAGAGGGGATTGGCACAAAATATTCAGAGTAATGAAAAGCAAGGACCTGCAACAAAGATTACCCAGCAAAGCCACCTAGCAAAGCTGTCATTTAGAATCGAAGGACAGATAAAGAGATTCCCAGACAAGAAAAAGCTAAAGGAGTTCATCACTACCAAACCAGTATTACAAGAATGTTAAAGGGACTTCTTTAAGACAAAATAATAAATAAATAAATAAATAAATAAATAAATAAATAAAATAAAATGGCAATAACTACATAACAATAACTTTCAATGTAAATGGATTAAATGTTCCAATCAAAAGACATAGCAGGGATGAATGGATAAGAAAACATGACCTTTACATATACTGCCTATAAGAGACTCACTTCAGATAGAAAGAGACACACAGACTGAAAGTAAAAGGGATGGTAAAAAGATATTTCATGAAAATGGAAATGAAAAAAACCAACCCCCCCGCCCCCCCGCAAAACTGTGGTAGCAATACTTATACCAGATAAAATGACTTTAAAACAAAGGCTATAACAAGAGACAAAGAAGGACCCAGTAATCCTATTTCTGGATGTTTATCCAAAGAAACCCAAAACACTACTTCGAAGGGACACATGCATCTATGTATTCATTGCAGCATTGTTTAGTGGCCAGCATATAGAGGTAGCCTGAGTGTCCATCGATGGGTGAATGGTTAAAAAAAAGGTGGTACATATTTACAATGGAATATTACTCAGCCATAAAAAAGAATGAAATCTTGCCATCTGCAACAACATGGATGGACCTAGAGGGTATTGTACTGAGTGGTGCAAGCCATAGAAAGGGAGATGCCATATGATTCACTTATATGTAGAATCTAAAGAACAAAACAAACAAAACAGAAAGAAACTCATAGACACAGACAACATTTTGATGGTTGCCACATGGGACGGGGTTTGAGGGGATGGATGAAAAAGGTGAAGGGATTAAGAAGTACAAATTGGCAGATACAAAATAGTCACAGGGATGTAAAGTACGCCACAGGGAATGTAGTCAATAATATGGTAATAACTATGTATGGATGGGCCTTGAAAATATGCTCAGTAAAAGAAGCCAGTCCGAAAGACCACATATTGTGTGAGTCCATTTATGTGAAATGTCCAGAGTAACAAAACTATAGAGACAGAAAGCAGATTAGTGGTTGCCAGGGTTTGGGGAGAAATGAGGAGTGATTACTAGTGGGTACAGGCTTTCTGTTTGGGATAATGAAAATGTTATAAACTTGGCAGTGTTAATAGTTATATAACCTTGTGAATATAGTATAAATTATTGATTTGCACACTTTCAAGATGTGGATTGTATGCTATCTTAATTATATCTCAATAAAGTTGTCATATATGTTTTTTAAAAGCCAAGATGGAACACAGAAGAGAAGCAGGGACCAAGTTCCATTACAAAGGGCGGTCAGACTGTCCCAGGAGGGGTTCCAGGTATCATCAGAACCCCTCTTGCTTTTTAATTCTACTTTCATTGTACATGTGTGGGGGTCTATGTATTAAGTTAACTCTCGGGAAACTATCCATTTGTGCCACTAGCCACATGTGGCTGTTTAAATTGTTAAAAATGCAGTCAAATTTAAAATTCAGTTCCTTGGCTGCACAAGCCACATCTCAAGTGCTCGGTAGCCACATGGGGTTGGTGGTAACCACACAGCACAGATACAGACCTCTCATCATCTCAGAACATTCTTATCAGACAGTGCTGCTCTAGACAGCTCACGTGGCTCCTGGGAGGGCCAAATCATTCCCCACTGATGCTGCTAGCTCCCTTTAAAGCCCAGAGTTAGAAGAACTCTGTCAAGTATTGCTGAGAGTAAAACTCTGTGTCCAGACCAGGCATAGAAGCAGGTCCAGGCACCGATCAGAACGAAAGCTAGGCCTACTGCTGTATGGGTGTGTCACTCCACACACACACACACACACACACACACACACACACACACACGCAGTTGCTCCATCCTGCTGGGATACTGGCTGCTTTTTCATTTCTTTAAAAAAAGAAAAGAAACAAAGAAAAGAATTCCAGTATTGTTTATATAAAACTGGTGGAATAAAAAACAATTGTTTAATGTTCTAAGCTGCGAGATTAAACCCCTAGGGGAATAGGAGGGAAGATAAATCAATATTTACCAGTAGTCCTTATCCTACGTTAAATATTAGCTTAAACTTAAAAACCCACGGTGTTTGTTGCTGCCATTCCTTAGGCCCACATTTCACCGGTCTTTTGCTCTTGTAGAGAAATAATCATTTCAGAAGCAGTGGGAAATATTTGAATCATGTCCATTACATACGTTTCACTGTCATCTTTAATAGTTACTGTGAACGTCGGGGCCACAGGAAAACATCTCCAGACTGAAATGGTTCAGACTGTAAGATGGCAACACAGAAATGTCAGTGGCAGTCACCACCGGTATAACCCATACAGCCGCAGGGAGAGCAAAACGAAGAGTCATTTGTGAGAAGTTTTGACAAAACCTTGTGAGCAGAACTGGGGGGTCTCGCATTTCACAGGTTTGCATTAACCCTCAAAACTACAGACATTGGCAGTCCCTGCTGGTCCTACAAAGACATAAACTGGGGTGGCCACACCCAAGGAAGGACATGCTGGGCTTAGCATCTGCCATTTGTCCCGTTTGCGCAGCCACACCCCTCATCACTTCACCCCTGGGAAAACCGCAAACCTCAGTCTGCAGAGAAGCCAGGAGAAAGTCTCAGCAGGGAACGTGGAGACAAAAACAGGTCATTACATAACATTGGTTAGATGGTCCACACAGCAGAGTTCCTATTGCATATTAAAATATTCATGGGTATCGCCCTGCCTGGGGTCTCCAATAAAGATCTTTTATACACACTAACTGAATAAAATTCCTGACACCGTCTCCACAGGGGATGTATATTAAATACCAAGCTTTTCTTATCAATGCGGAGGCTAAGCCCTGAGAGGTGAAATAACTCGCCTTAAATCACGGCGCGCCAGGAGGAGTCCAGGTGCGCTGGCATCTGAACCTGCTTTGTGAAACCTCATTATAATTGTAGGGCGTATGACAAGAAATACAATCATTATACAAAGAATTTTCTAAGTTAAGTGGTTATTTAATCAAAGTCACTTAAATGATTTATGGGTGGAAGGATCAAAGAATTAATGTTACAAAATTAAGCAGAAGCCAAAATGAAAGGGGGGCGGGGATCTGGTTTTCCCACATTTTAACTCTTTTGTGAAACTGAACTCAACAAATGATTAAATATTTGACATGAAAGTAAATATTTTTCCTCCTCTGAGAGGAAGGAAAAATGACAAAATTTGTGCTGCTTAACTTAGTGTAAAGACCCCGGCTTTCAAAAAGTCTGCTAATCCTCCCATCTTTAGTCCCAGCATTAGCTATGGAAAAGGAGGGAATCTTTTCTTCTGATGGAGGGAGAGAGAGAGAGAGAGAGAGAGAGAGAGAGAGAGAGAGAGAGAGAGAGAGACCCTGGTGTTTCCAATCCCTGTGTCATGCTGGGTCTCTGGTCCCGCTCCCCACATAAGAACACAGGACATGGTGAGGCCAAAAAGGAACACCCACGGAGCCATAGGTAGGGGAGTCACACCACTATATTCTCGCTGGGGGCTGGGCCAGAGACACAGGAAGCAAGTGACACACGATCCGCAACCTGCTGTCTGCTTCTCTGCCAACCAACCCACACTCCACTGTCCTAACTGCAATCCGCACTTGCCAGCTCAGCCACCATCTTCTTGCTAGCCCCCATTGTCCTGCTAGCGTAGCCATGGCAGTTATATTGTGGCCAATGGCTCACTGGTTACAGCTGACGGCCAACTAGCCACAGCTGATGGCCATCCAATCACAGTGGATGGCCATTTACTACCTGAGCCAGCACCTTTCCACGTGAGGCCGAGAGCCTGGAAACTGCACTTCTGGCTCTGTCCCCACACTCTCCTTCCCCTTTTTCCCCATTTCCCATAATTTGGCACCTTACCAATTTGTTTGGCTCCGCGGGGAACAGACACCATGTTTTATTTCTCCTTACCCGCACTCCACTCCTCTTCATGTTCCTTATAACAAAACATGTCTCGGCCACACCACCAAACACATCACACTCATCTTGTGGTATCAGAACCCGGCCCATGGGAAAGCAATGTTTTCTCAGTTCAAACAAAAATAAAAAAAATGTCTACTTCTTTGATGGCCACCTGAGGTAATGATGAGAACTCTAACCGTCCATTCACAATGTGAAAAGACTCTGCTTGCTATCTTTATGCACAAGGCTACAGGTGAGTTAAGGTCCACAGAGAGACGGAGGTCCAACACAGAAGATGAGGCTGGGCTGCAAAGAACCGTCACCCCGCTGTATGTCACCTTCATGTCTATTCTTAACCCAGATATCGTTATCCACATGTTCCCGCTGCTTGCTCCCACACCTTACTCCGCTCTCATCCCCGTGCAAAGGTGTCCCCGACCACATACTCTAACATCACCCAAGCCATCTCTCTAGGCTCTTCTTTCTATTTAACTTTTCCTCACAGCAGTTTCATCCTTACTGACATTCTGTGTCTGTGTATCTGTTAACTATCGGTCTCCCCTCTGGAACATAAGCTCCGTGAGGGCAGGGATGTCTCTCCCCAATGCCTAGTAGCATCTGTCCTTTTAGCAGCCACTCAATAAATACTTATGGAATAGATGAATAGATGAACAAATAACTGTCATTCATTGAGAAAACATTGACCAAGTACCATACCTACCAATTACTGAGTGCTGACTGGATACCAGACACTGTGCCAAGAGTACCTTTAGCAAGCTCTACCAACACAACGATTTTCTATCAATAGGCAATTCCTGTTTTTAATAAAAAGTGAACCCTAATGTAGACGATGGACTTTGGGTGATAATGATGTGTCTGATGTACCACTTTGGTGGGTCATGTTATTAAAGCTATGCACGCATGGGGGCAGGGGCTATGTGAGAAATCTTTGTGTTTTCCTCTTACTATTGCAACGAAACTAAATCTGCTCTTTAAAAATGTCTTAAAAAACGTCTTTTGTCCCTACAGTATAGAAGTGACACACATCCCTAGGGTTATTCATTGCCTCCTCTTCTCTCCAGCATGGGAAGTTTATAATTTCTGCCAATATGGGTACTAGAATGATTACTACTGTGTTCGTTTTATTTTTAAGAATATTCATAATATTTATGCACTGGAGCTGTTGGAGAAAACATCCTTTTTAAAGCCAATAAAACACCACAACAACCGGATTTAAATGTTTTCATTTAATCTAAATAAACCAGTTGTGTAGCTTGCAGACGAATCCTTCAAATAGGTAACAAATGGTAAGCTTCCAGGGAAAATATCTTCAGACTCAGCATCTAACCAGGATTAACTACTTTTCTTGATGAAGAATCCATTGGAAGTTCTGTTAATTTCATATCAAGTGGTTTCTACTGACTAGAGGACACAGTACGGTGTCCAATATGGTGAAAGAAGCCAATAAAATATGTGGGGTTTGGAGTCCCACACACCTGGGTCTGATTTTTAGCCCTGACAGTAATCAGCCGTGTAAAGTTAAGCAAGACACTTTACTTCCTGGAGTCTGTATATCCTTGCTGCTCAACTGTCAATGTTTAACTAACAAGTAATTATTGTTTGGTCTGGGGGCTGATTTTATCCCACTTATAAGCTAACGAGTTAATCTATTGCTGGCAGAAGATATGAGACTCCCGGGTCAGAGAAAAAAGACTATTACTCACAGCACAGCAAGCAGCACGGACATCAGCATTTGCATTGTTTCCCCTTGTCCTTGAGTCCATGGGCAACACAGAGGGGGCCAGACAGATGTTGCACAAGCAGTGGATTTGCACTGAAGCTGAGGAACATCGAGCTTGGGGCATGCGATGCTTTTATAGCAAGAAGCAAGCCTGCTCTTCCTTCTGAAGTAGCGCTTATCTCATTTCTCAGGGCTGCTTGCTGAGAATATAACCCTGAAGAATGGCTCAGTTAAAAAGCAGTTATGTTCTTATATTCTTGACATACCCAGCAAGACACGTAGAGCATGAGAGAACCATGGAGGGCTGTCTCCCAAGAATAATGTGATTAAATTACACCCCTCAGTGACTAACCACATGGTACCCAAAGATGTTTCCTGCCTCCTCTCTTTTTCTCAGAAAGACATACTTTAAAAAAAAAAATCCATCTTTTTTTTCCTCTTGTATCATCACTCAAAGAATTCTAAAATGTTTGTGCTGGGAGGCATTTTGGAAACCAAATGGTTGTGAAATTTTAGGAAGCTATTACAAATTACACAGAATTTTTTTAATGAATGGAGAGGTTCTTCATATAATGTTAGGAAAAAAAGAAGGATCCAAAATTAAATAATTGATTCAAAATTATACAACAATATCTAAAATTACTTTGCACACGCATGATATTTTTCTGTGTTTTACAAATGCTATAATGTTTTTACTGTGTTTTACAAATTCTATATTGAAAATGTTTTATATCACTTCTCTACTCTAAAGAAAATGCAATGTTTCAGTTGGGCCCCTTCACTTCACAGATGAGGAAATGAGAAGCAAAGAGGTTAAGCGATCTCCCCAGAATCACCAGCAGGTCCTTTGCAGGGCTGGTACTGGAATGTACACCCTTTGATTTCTAGTGCTCTGTCTTCTGTATTCTCCTCTAGGGCTTTACAAGGGGCAGCAGGGCAAGGCCAGGGCTGGAAGGTTTGGCCAAAGTAAGTACGGGCCTCTGAACTTGGGGAAGGAGTTCTTTGCATATTGAATGACTGCTGGAAGCTGTCACCCGCCCCTTATTACAGTAGACACGGGAAGGGAGAATATGAACTCCCTTAGGCCTGAGCTTCTTATGGTAAGTCACTCATTGTTAATAGTTGGCAGCCAACCGAGATATGGCTAAACCCAGAGCAGAAAAAGCCTTGCGGTTTCAGTGGGCAGGACTGAGGTTGGGCTCTGGCACAAACTCTTAGAGGGTTGGCTTTAGCCTGAGCTCTCTGAATTACTTGTCTAGACAGTTCCCGTTTCATTAGATAATTAAGTGGTCCTCCCTCTTCCTTAGCAATGTTCACAATTCATGCAACACATCTTTCTCAGTTCATACACTTAGCTCTCTTCTTCCCCCACTATTATTATCAAATGACATTATTGCACCATTTTTTATGTTACTATTTACTTTTTGGTAGCAATGACTTTGCTAGTCCCTATTTCAGGAGAAAAGCCCAACAAAGTTATCAGAAGGTCTAACTGGGGTTTTGGTCCATTAGTTCCGCTGAGTTAGAGTGGAGTTAACTCAGCAGAGTGAGAGGCACCCTTGGAGTGTCATGGGTTTGATCACTAAAAGTCTTGCAGTATAATTCTGGTCCTGCTTCCATGGGGAGTGTATTTCGGGAGGGCCTCTGACACCTGTTACAGACCACATGAGTTAACATTCCAACACTGAGTCCAGGCTTTTCTCCAGGCATGAGGAATATGGGGACCAAAGATTTGGTCTTTGCCTTCTTGGAGTTTGGGGTCTTGAGAGAGGCAGATGAAGTTTGCAGTGGCACTACACTGAGGTAACTGAGTGACCCCTCCCCTCTTCTCCTGAGCCCCTATCTTTCAAACTTTGGGACAATAGAAGGATCAGTGTCCCCAGCTTAGGACATTTCAGAGGGAAGAGATCTGTATGTGATTGAAAGGAAAACACATAGCTGAATACAGGCCTTTCAGTATGGACTCCTGGAAAACATTGTGTTCTGCAAAATAGTGCCCTTAAAAATAGCATAGTTTACGGTAAAACTAAGGGACAATCATTTTCAACCTATGCAACTTTGTAACCAGAAACCAGCAAAAACAATAATTGGTTCCTGGGATATAATTTAACACCCCACACAGGAAGCTTAGCATTCTGGTGTCTGCCTCAGGGGATAATAAAAATGTACAAGGACAGAAGAGTGGCAGGGCTGGCTTGCAGATGCTGAGGCAAGGTGATGCGGCAGAGCGCTGAGCCACAGGGCAGCCATGAACGGGCACAGCGGAAGCACAGCTCTGCAGCCCCATTAGGCAGCGGTGTGCTTCTCCTGGAGGGAGCCCTACGTATGCACTCATTTGCTTAAAATAGATCTGTAAGAGCCCCTGCCTACGCAGCACCCTACTGAAGTGTTGTCCTTGAAGTTTCTAATTCTATCCTGTGATTCCACCGTCCCCTGCCTTGGAAAAATCACAGATGAATCAGCCTAACTTCTGTGGCATATTGACATCATTCCCCCTTTGACCAGTCATCTGCGAACGAACCCAGGTCACAGGGACACACGTTGTAACAGCACAGAGTACCCGTCACAGGAAGGACAGATGAGCCAAGAACACGACCCCCATGATGCTGGTAGGAAGTCCAGTGCAGGCCAAGAAAGACAACCTGGTCTTCAAGCAACTGTAAGTGATGGAAACAGAAGAACAGAAACCTCACGGGCACTGTGAGACACAGGAGGCTCTGGGTTTCCTCTACGCAACCTGAGGCTTCATGTATTACAGAGCTTTGTGTGGATTACATGGATTTTCATCACCGTGCGTGGCCATTCTTGTAGGGGATGGCCTGCCCGCTGGTGCTGGATGGGACCAAAGTCTTGACAAGGTGGGCCACCTGCAAACAACCTGGGAGTGGCTGGCAGGAGATTTACAGAGCAGAGCCAACCTATTGTGATAAATTTACCATCTCTACCTGTTCATGGGCTGCTCCTCTTATAATCACATGGGGAAGTGAGAGTGAGGAAATCAATACAACGCAGTGTTTAACCTGGGTAGGGGGTGGGGGAGAGGTGCTGAAACAGGTTACTCAAGGAAAAAGCAAAAAGAAAAATCCTGCCTGCAGAAGAGATTTGAGTCCCAAGATCCAGACCAGCAAAGACGCAAACGCGAGGTAAGGAATAAAATGGGGATGTACTAACTAAACCATGAAGTCCTTGGGGGAAGGGAACAACCATGTCTGAACAGAGACAACACGCACAACGAATTCTTTTGCATGAACAAAAAACATTCAATATGACTGGACATGAGCCACATTGAGAAAACATGTTCATGCATTTTTTTCCCCTCAAACATAAACAAAAAACATTTTACCAATCTAATTAAAAAAAAAAAAAAAAAAGATTTCAAATTCCTATGTTGTTTGCCTCTTAAAATGACAGGCCCAAATCCGAGCCTTCTGGAGAGTCCTTGGACCTTCTCATTAAGTCCAAGCTGATAATTGTTAATTACTTTGGGGCTGCCAAAAGCTTCTTGCACTTTCCAAATTGCAGTACTTTCCTTTTGCAAGATCAGATAACTGTGCTATTTAGCTTTTCATTAAAATTTGCCTCACCTATTTGAAACATATTTTTCCATCTATGTTTCTGTTCCTGTGCAAACTCAAACCACTTAAATTTCCTCTACTTTTGCAAACTTTTATTTTAAATTTGGAAACTTTTGATTTTGAAACTTTTACTTTTGACCAATACTTTTCCATTTTGCACTTGCTATTTGAGTCACAAATTTTGCCCCTGTTTGATTTGGCTGTCTACTTTTGGCTGCCATTTTTCTCCCATCTTGATTTTTCTTTCTATATCTAATTTTGCATTTCATTGCTTTAATATCCTTTCCCAAGCCCTAAGAACGTCTTTTCAAAGTGCGTGTCTGTTTCATACACTCTCTTTGACAATGTTTAAACAGGTACTCAACAAACTTCTATAAAGGGAACAATTTTTGCTATTAAAGCAAGAGATAAATTGTGGGAAGAGGGTCTTGGTTAAGACACGAAGGAACAGGGTTCTGAGGATGTTGAAAGGGACCTCAGTCCCGCTGAATGTGAGCTAACAGAATGGGAGGTTGGCCAGAAGGATGGGAACGTGATGCAGTAAAGACAAGGTCTATGGTCAAAAAAAATTAATCAACGTTAATATCCCCAGTGACATCATGTGGATGTGAGGTGACGAGAAGGACACTTCATCTCTGTGGCAGTCTTCCCCAAAACCCATAACCTCAGTCTGACCATGAGAAAACCTCTCAGAAAAAGGAACGGTCATACACTGCTGGTGGGAAGGCAGACTGGTGCAGCCACTATGGAAGGCAGTGTGGAGGTTCCTCAAAAAATTACGAATAGAATTACCATATGACTCATCAATCCTTCTCCTGGGAATAGACCCCCTAAAATCTAAAAACATTTATCCGAAAAGATATATGTGCTGCAACGTTCATTGCAGCTTTATTTATGGTGGCCAAGACATGGAAACAACCAAGGTGTCCTTCAATAGATGAATGGATAAAGAAGTTGTGGAATACTACTTTGCCACAAGAAAAGATGAAATAGTGCCATTTGCGACAACATGGATGGATCTTGAGATTATTATGCTAAGTGAAATAGGAGAAAACCTCAGACAAACCCATTTTGAGGGACATTCTACAGCATACTCGGTCACACTCCTCAAAACTGTCAAGAGCACGAAAAACAAACAAGACTGAGAAGCTGTCACGGACCAGAGGAGACTAAGTAGACATGCTGACCTAATGTGACACGTGCTCCTGGGTTGGATCCTAGAACAGAAAAAGGACAGTAATGGAAAAACTTGTGATCCGAACAGTCTCAAGTTTTGTTAATAGTAATATACGAATGTTGGCTCCTTAGTCTGACAAATGTACCTTGGTAATGTAAGACGTTCACGTCAGGAAACACTGAAACTGGCTGCGCAGTGCACAGGAACTCTCTGTGCTTTCTGTAAATCGAAAATTATTGCAAAATAAAAACTTTATTAAAAAGTTAATCCAAATAATAAGTGTTTCTCAAACTCCTTGTACTTGTGGCTTTAACCACTGCATCCATTTTTGCTTTTCTTTTCTCTGCCTCCTATAATTATTTGGATACTTTGTGAGGTGAATGTGGGGCTTTAGTTTTTATGCTTCTAAAATGGTTTCTTCTGAGGTCACTTGACTTAATTAAGAAGTCCTTTCATCTTTTTATCAATTCTTCTCCATAAATCAGCAGTGGTGACCACCTTCACTTTTAATTGCCTCAGCTTCCATAACCCTGCACGCATACATTCATTCATTCTATTAGGCATTCATTCAACGCACTTATATTGACAGGCCTATAATAGGCTGGGCCCTGAGCCATCATTCAAGGTATGCTGGTGACTTAAGAGTCCCAGCTCTGAAATCATCAAGATAAAGAAAGGTGAAATTCTTCTTGACTTGCTTGTCATAAAACAAGGGACTCTTTAAGGTATGATTTTCTCTGCTATTTGAAAAGCTTTCATTTTCTACCATTCTTTTCCACCTCTCCTTTCCCTCCCCAAGCCAAGACCACGCTGTATGCCCCCTGAAAGTCATAATTTACTCAGTAACTGGTTTTCGCAGGCTGGCTGCATGATGAGTGACATTCCGAACTGGTTCTTCATGGCCACTTGTGTTAAGAAATTATAGCACAAAGATTCCACTTTCCTGTTTTGTGTATGATTTTTGTCCATTACAGAAAATGGGCGAGTTGGCTCCAGGAGTGGATTCAGTACTTCTTTTGGCTTTACTGTACTGACTGTCCCTCAAAACTCCCAATTCAGGGCCAGAGAGTAAATAAACTAGGCCACGACCCTGGAGGGTGACACACCAGGGAGGGTCAGGAGGTCAGTAGAAAGGGGTGGTGCAGACGCCCTGCGATGAAGACGCAGAGGATGCACCACGGTCAGGGAGCTGCAGCCGCTCCTTGTGGGTGGGTCCCGGCCGGGCCACGGAGCTGTGCTGCTCAGGGCCTCTGGCCGATGGGAGGTGTGCCTTGATTGCATGTATGGGTGGGTGGGCTCGGAATCCCACGGCAGAAGGCAGAAGAGCGCCATAGAAATGCCAGGTCCTGAGGCTTAGCTGAGGGGTCCTGGGATGATATGAAAGTGTGGTGTGCACTGCAGTCAGGATGGAAATTCTCCCTGAAGGATAAAACGCTTACATCCTGCCATGAGCTAGAGAGCCTTATCTGACTCCCGCCGACCCCGCTGACTGCCTCTCCAACCCTGCCCCTAACGTTTGTGCTTCAGCAACACTGGTCTTCTTCCTCTCCCCAAACACTCTGGGATCTTTGCACATGTTCTTCCCACTGCCTGGAATAGTCTTCCTGTTAAATCTCCACAAGGCTTCGTGTTAAACCTCACCTCAAGTGTCTCCTCCTGAGAGGACTTCTCTCCCACCAGTCAAGATTGCCCCTAAGTCACTATCACAGGACCTGTTTCAGTGGTTCCCAAACGTTCCTGGTTTATGGTACTCAATGTGCCAGTAATTTTGTTCATGGCAAACCTAGACCAAAGAAATACAGGGTAGTCTCATTTATTAAGTAGTTAGGTCTAAACAACATAACACAGCAGCTTTCATAGACTCTCACAGATGTGTTGTTTCCCTAAAATATACAAAATTTCCTGTGGTGCCTTGTGAATCTACTGCAGAACCCGGGGTACCTAGGCACACAGTGTGGGAGCCACAGCCCTAACTTCTCTGCTTCGCGGCATTTTTCCTCTAGCTTAACAACCGTTTAATGTGTTTATTGGCTTTTTCTCTGGTTTTCCTCACTGAGGGGTAATCTAGTCCTGTCTTGTCCACCTATGTATCCATAAAACAAGGCACCAAGCAGGTGCTTGATATTGTTTCAGTGACTATGAAACTGATTGGACACTCAGGGAAGGCTTTCCAACGCAGGGGACACTTGACCTGGGCATGAATGAGGACTGAGCGTGAGCCACGTGATGGGTGGAGAGAGCAGGATCTGCAGACACTGTGAGCCTTGCAGAGACTGGGGTAATGGCTGCCGTTGGGGGAGTGGTGACCTTGTGGGTGAACTTCTGAATCTGCATGAGGTCCTAGAAGCTTTGGGGAGCCACTGGAGAGTTTCATGCCCAGGAATGACGTGATTTAAGGCCATTCTAAGATCTCTCTGGCAGGGACGAGGAGGGTGGACTGGAGCAGAGAAGAGATAAGGGGACCAGTGAGGAGGCCACTGGAGCAATTGCAGAGTGAAGAGAAGTAGCTGTGACCTGTGCAGGGCCGCGAGGACAGAGGGGAGAAGGTGGAGAAGGAGGCCTTAAGGACTCAGAACCCACAGACTTTGGGGAGTCACTGGATGGATTCTCAGAATATAACATTAGGACCAGGCAGGGGGACCTAATTTTATATCAGGAACCCAGCTGTATGGTTCACCCAGGGAACTGCAGAGGAGCAGCAGATTCAGGGGAGATGAGCCAATTGCACTTCATCGAGTTTGAGGTGCCTCAGGCACACACAGGCCAAGCTGGCCCGTGGACCATTGGGTATATTATGGATTTCCTGTGCAGGAGAGAGGACTGGGATCAGCTCCCCTCAAAGTCAATAAGACCCGGGTTAGCTCTGGGATTCCTCTCTTCTCTCTGGGGGTGGACATAATGGTAGCTGTGGAACTGGATACTGGAGATGGAATCTTGGGCTTGAGAGAGCCAGGCAGAAACTAAATCAGCGGGGGTGAACCCCACCCTTCCCTACATGAGCTCAGGGATCCACACTGCACTGATCTCTAAACACTACTCGCCTGGTCTCTGCAGAGATCATTCTGAGGGCAGAGACAGGTTCTCACATAAAAGGTGACTGCGGCACAACTTGTGAGCTGCCTATGGGAGTTACACTTGGATAACAGGCTGAATTCTTGCTGGAATGGTGGTACTGCCTTGTCCCATTTGAGTCTGAGTTTGAAGTGAACCAGTGGAAGTCTGTGACAGTTCCCCAGTCAGAGACCCTAAATCTTCATCTTTGTAACATGGGCCGGTTATCCCTAAACAAGCAAACCTCAGAATGGGGGCATCTGCCACTCCCAGAAAGCTATCCCAGGTGGGTGTGAACTTCACACAGGCTTTAAAGGTTGGCCTTCCCCTGCCTCTGAAGGTTTTACTTAGGGCAAGTCTAGGCCTAAAGAAGTCTTCAGTGGGTAAAGCCACACAACTCTGTAGGACCTCAGCTAATCATCTCCAGGACTCTTGCTGTTGGAGCCAAAGGGAGGGGTGCTAGAGGGAGCCATGAGTCAGGGTTCAGATGTTGAGGGCTCAGAGGCCTAGATTTGGGCCTGAGGTTGGGCTTAGTTACAGCACCTTGAGCTGGGACGGAGCAGAGAAGAGAGCATGCTACATTTGGCACGTGGGACCAGAAAGATAAATGTGAGTCAGAGTTTATGTAAAAGGTGATAGTGGCGAAGATAAGCTAGGGGTCTTGAGTAGACAATGCTAGTTGCCTGCACAGTAACCTCACTGGTCTTCTTGCTTACTGTCAGTACGTGACACTGAACTTGTTGGTGCAGCCAAAAAATCTACATTTCCCAGCCTCCCTTGCAGCTAGCAATGGCCATGTACAGCTTTGGCCAGTGAAATGGAAGTGGACATTCCTAAGTAGAACTTCCGGGAAAACTTTTTACATGGGAACACATTGCTGGCAGCCACTGTTCGCCTTTCCTCTCCTTCCTGGTGTGAACACAGACACGGTGCTAATGAGGGACAGCCACCATGTAACCCCACGGCATGAAGCGTGAGGACAGAGTGCACACTGGAAGGGTGATTGGCAGAAAGAGGGGAGGAGCCTGTGTCCCTTGTGGAATGACGGAACTACCACCCCAGCCCTGGACAGTCTCTCTCAGAGCTTCTTTTTATGTGAGAAAAACAAAATCCCAATGTGAGCCCTATTTAATTAGTTAACTCGTTAGCTTTTGTCACTTGTAGCCAATCAAGTCTTAACTGATAGCGGGTCTGAAGTCAGGTAGACAGATAAGAATGAGGGGGACATCAATCCTGAAAAGCAGAAATGTAAATTTCTGCATGGTAAAATGGTTCAAAAACTAAAACTGAAAATAAGAAATAAAAAAAAAATCAGGAATTATAGAGGGACATAAGTAGTGGCAAAAAAAGAAGAGGCACAAGGAATGCCTACTCATTTCCTTGGTGGCAAAAGCCAGTCCCTTGGAGTAGCGGGCTTGGCTGTCACTACAAAAACTACCTGAGATCACCTGTCTAAGAGTGTGAAATGATGTCACCTAACTCCTGTAAATGCTGACCACAGACAAGAAGTGTCAGAACATTTTTCAATCATTCTCTTAGTGCACAACTCTCAGGTGATTCCTCTCTAAGGAAAGAGTTTCACGTGACAAGAGAGAAGCCAGAGCCCTTCACACACCCGTAGGCTCACACAAGGCCAGGACAGTAGAGCCCACTGGAAAACCAGTTCTTGGCTGTCGTTTGTTTTGCTATATTTTTAGTAACACCCTTATTGAAGATGTTACCCCAGCATGTTGGGGTTTTGTTCACATCTCCTGTAGCACTTGGTAACCTGTGCTGTTCTGAATCGTATACAAGTATATGTTCAATCAACTTACACTGTATCAGTTCACTTATATGTATACATATACTATACACATATATAAATACTGTAGTTATATATAATATACCGGGCGTGCCAAAGAAATGTATACAAGTGGACACTGGTCAGCATTGCTCAAGCAGTAGTTCGCCATCATCAGAAGTGTCTGGATGCTGATGGGAACCACTTTGAGCACCTCTTGTAATTGCAGACGTCAAATGGGACTTGTATTCATCTTTTGTTATCGGTATATATTGAGTATTACAATTTCAACACAGTTTTCCTTTCTTAAAATGTGTATACATTTTTGGGGCATCCTCTGTATACACTATCTGCATCTATCATATACTATGGAAATGCAACTGTATGTAAGTTCACTCAGCTGTGAATCCTGAGTAAGACGGCAGCATCTGACGCGACAGGAGGGCTGACGCACAGCACGTGCAGCGTCAGTAGTGAGCACTCTGACATTTGGCCATTGCTCAGAAAGACCTCACTTATGAAATGATGTGTATACTCTCTCCAACTCTCATTTTCTATCCATTTTCTATCTCAAGTTGGCCAGGAGCCCGCAATTATCTTGCATAGAACATCTTGCCTCTATTCAATATATAATATATAATACATTATGATCCAATCTATTGTTTTTTAAGTCAACTGTTTCAGCTTTTACATTTTGCTTTCCGATGCTTTGATCAGATTTGTCCTCTCCCACCCTCCTTTCAAAGTTCCTTCATTTCTCTAATCTGTGAAGCATAAAACTTGATACTTTATTATTGTACACAGTTAATTTCAAGTTGGAAGCTTTTTAATAGATTTTATAATTGTCCAAACATCCTCTGTACTTGCGTTTGGAGAAGAGAATGTATCCCTGTTCCTCTGTCACCCATAATGACCTCAAATTGTTTCCTACCACAGAAATTCACAAAGAAGCACATCCTATTATTTCCATTCTTTTCCTCACCCTAATTTTTATGAACTTTTATACTCCTGGTTAATTTCAATAGCATGTAGAATGTGTAGAGATGCATGTTTAAGTGCTTTCCGGACTAGCCCTACATACAAGCATTTCTAAGTATGTCCAGCACCGAAATGCACAGATTTGGCCTCATTTGCACCATTCTTTTCAGTAACTAGATCAACTCTAAGGATCACGCCATTTATCCCCGTACAATGGGGCCCTAATGAAGGCCCAGTTCCCACAAATGTTCTGGAATTTTATGAAAATACTTCTCTATGAGATTGGTATCGTGGATTAGCTCGACTTTATTCCTAAAATCAATCAATGTCAAAGACCTCATTCTCAGTTTTATATTTAAACATGTTCCACATTCCTGGGCAGATCTTAAACATAGTTAACTAGGTGCGTTCGCTGTTTGATTTGCTCGCTCTTTGGTGGCAGAAATTATGTAACATGTACTAAATAGAGGAGGGAGATAAGAAAGGGATGTCACAAAGATGAGTTAATGACACCCAGATGAAAATGGTCCTGGAGGTTCACAGGGGAGTCAGCATGGAAAGGGTTATTTGCATCTTTAAATTCACATCTGCTTTAAACTATTAATCATTCAAAAGGGGCAAACAAGATTTAGGGAATTAAGTCAGAGGACACAGTTCCATCAACTCTGCCATGAAATACCCTTGCCATGCTGAACTACCCAAAAGGATGGTCAAAAATGACCTTGGTGTTACCTAGCCCTGGTATGAAGGTAGTCAGCAGCTCAGATTGCAGAACTGGAAAATATCATCATGGAGAAGAAGAGAGGAGAGGACAGGGGAGGTAGGGAGAAGGGGGCAGAAAGGAGGAGGGATTGAGAATGAGAATAAATAGACACAGGCTTGGAAGTCAGATGAGTCCACTTTGGGCAAAATCAAACTCTGCCATGTACCAGCTGCATGACCTTTAATAACTGACGTTATTAAGTGTGAGTCCCAGTTTCTTTCTTTGCAAAGTAAGGAAACCAACACTTACCTCATAAGTTTACACTGAGAATAATCATATATAGAAAGCGTCTGATACCCTGAAAGTGCCAAACACGTGTTAATTGCTTTCCTTCTCCCTTCCTACCTCCTCCAAAGGAAAAACCCACACCTTTTCATCTAAAACAATCTCATATATAAAGAATTTTGCTAAGCCCCTAAGACATATAAACCTGGCCCTCAAATTGATTAGAAGATAATTGTATGGAACATACAGTACAGTCATCCCCACTAATCTGTGGGGTATATGTTCCAAGAACCCCCGTGGATGCCTGATGCTACAGACAGTACTGAACCGTGTGTGTGTGTGTGTGTGTGTGTGTGTGTGTGTGTGTGTGTATGTTTTCCCCATACATACATACCTATGATAAAGTTTAATTTATAAATTATGCACAGTAATCGATTAACAATCAATAACTACTAATAAAATAGAACAAGTACAATATGCTGTAATAAAAGCTATGCGAATGTGGCTTTAAGTAAAATACAAGTGACTTGAATACAAGCACCGTGATAGTGTGACAGTCGATCGGATGACCGAGATGGCTGTTAAGTGACTCCTGGGCAGGTGGCATACACTGCGTGGAGATGCTGGACAAATTGGTGATTCACGTCCCAGCTGGGACAGCACAAGGTTTCATCACACTCCTCAGAACAGTGAAACATTTAAAACTTATGAACTGTTTATTTCTGGAATTTTCCATTTAATATTTTCAGACCTTGGTTGGCCGTGGATAACAGAACCTGCAGAAAGCAAAACCGTGGATAAAGGGGAACTACTATATATGGTGACATAACAAAAAAAGAAAATGTCAAGGACACTATGAGCTTTGAAAACTCAGTGTTGGAGAGACCACGGCTCCATGGACAGTCAGAGCAAAAAGAAAGAAGCTTCCTCCCAGGAACTGAGGGAAGGATTGGACTTAGTACAGAGACACGGGAGGGCCTTCTCAGCAGAGCAGATACTGGGAGGCAAAACTGCAGAAACGGGGCAGCAACTGGGCACCAGGAGTTGAACTGATTAGACCAGAGGGAAGAGTTGGTGTCTGGAAATCACGAAAGACAAGATGGGAAAAGCAGGACCCGTCTGGCCAAAGCCACTCCATCCGTCATCGATTCAATACCAGAGGATGTTCTCGAGCTTGGTGGTTAGATGACCAAAGTCATGTCATAAGAAGATTAACCTGGCTGCCCTGTGGGCTCAATGGAAAAGCTAGGCACCAGCGGCAGAGGGAGTCTAGCAATGAAACCTGGACCAGGCGGGTGGCCACGGCAGTGAGAGGAAGGAATAATTCTAGAGAGATCCTAAGGAAGAGAAGCATTACGAGAGGCAGCCACGGGATGAAAAAATATAAGAGTGACAAACAATTAAATACTGACCTCTAACTACTATCAGTAAGATATCAACATACACGCACAACTGGGGTGAAAAAATTCTAAATATTCTGAAATACGTTTAAGGTACTTGTACACAGCGGGAAGGTTTTGTGGGTCTCAACTTGCAATTGGCCCTAAAATGTTGGCATTTTAATTAGGTGAGAAATAATCAGCTTTCTCAAGAAGAATGAGTTGTTCCCCTTCTGAAAGCATGATAAATTACAACACTATATGGATTATTCCCATGGAATCTTTCTGATTAGACAGCGTTATGAGCCTTAGTATTGTTTTGGGTAACATAATCCAACAGCAGGGTTTCTATCAGTTAAAAAATTACTTAACCGTTAGATTTGAGTGACTATTAGATTTCCCTAACTGACTCATGATGGCTTCATGCCATCCCCAGTTAAGTCGGCAGCCTACATCATTATGAGAACCAACCTACACCCCACCCTTACCTTGCAAAGAATTGTGTTTCCTTTCAATATGATTTCAACCCAAACATGTTTAATTCCTCACTGAAAATTCCACGGGCGTGTACCAGACACTCCATCTGCCAAGTACATGGAGTCGATGATCCAGAAGCAATACTCGACTTTTCAGGGCATCAAATCCAAGCCATTGATTTTTTTTAGACCATGCACTATGCCTATTCAACAAATGAGAAATCTCTACAGTCCTAGGGTTACATTTAAAGTCCGACAATAGTCATTTGAAAAGCAGAAAGAAAACAATTGCCACAGACTGCAGTTGCGTGGGGACAGTGAGGTTCGCTAGGCAAGGGAAGCTTATTCCCAGGGAACTTCAGTCTTCAGAGATTTAACTTCACCTCTGTAGACAGGACTCCTTGAACAAGAAAGTAATATAATAAGCTCTATAAAATAAAAATTTTAAACCTGTATATAAATTTTGTGTACATATGTACCTCTTTACACATGGCCATATTCCCGCTCTCTTCTCCTTATTTACAGAGCATTTGAAAAGCATTCCAGTTTGTATAACTGCATTCTCACTGCAGAAGAACTTGGGGTATAACAACTTCAAAACCTGTAAAACATCCTTCCTTTTGCAAAATACTCTTTAGGGGGTTAGAGTGCAGTGGCAGTGCTGGTATTCTTATTTCTTGAATGGAAAAGTCTGAACTATGCCTCGTGTTCATGTATTTCTTTCTCTCTGTTTGGTAATTAATAAGGCACAAAGCATCCAGCAAATGCTCCAGAGTGGTTTGTCTCATTTTAAGCTGCTACCACCCCAAGTGGGGTGGGGGCTGTGCCACAGTCTTTTCCTTCCGCTAATACTGTTTGTGGCAGAGACTCTGAGTCACTTGCTTATACTCATTCTCTCATTTTTTCCTTAGGACAGAACCCTAGTTATATTCTATGTATCAATGTCCCTGACTCAATAACTATAGTTTCTGCCCTCTCTTGTTGCTAGGGGTATCCAATGAGATGTCAGGGGAAAGGCTAGTTTCCCGGAACATTTCTTAAGAGAGGAATAGGCAATAGTATGCTTTTGCTTTTCTCCCCTTCCTTCCTCCTGCTGCCTGGAATGTGTTTCTGTTGACAGGAGCTCCAGCAGCCACCTTGGTCCCTGAGGCAACCTGGATGAAAGCTGCATGCTAAAGTGATAGAACAAAAAGACAGAGGAATTTAGGATTCTCAGTGCATACACACAAACTTCTCTGAAGTGAAAGAAAATGAAAATCACCTTTGGGACTATCCTGCAGTCATTCTGAGTCTTCTTTTCGTACAGGGGATTCTAACCCTAATTATTCTAATACTTCATCCCAACAGCTTTCTGTTGTACATTAAGTCAATTTTTAATATGGAAAACTTTTTTTTATATACCATGAGGTAATATGAGGAAGCAAAAGCTGTACTTCAGGCAAGTTACAGACAAGTATCATTACACATCCCTAAGTTAGCTCAGTTCAGCTTCACCAAGGGACACCTCAGATTCACATGGGACGAGTGACGGTCCAAACTAATCTGTGACTTAAGAAACCAAAGGATGGTTTTTAGCTATAATCCAGCCCCACTCCAAGAGAGAAGCCTCTGCTCCAAGGCCAGCTAGCACCTGAGCTGGTGGTTTACTGTGTAGGGAAGAGAGGAGTGTGAATCCCAGTTACATACCCCGTCCTCCCCCCCTTCCACCCCCTTAACACACGCTCTGTCCTGCAAACTTTCAAAGCCTGAAGTTCTAAACAGTCCCTTTAGTGACTCTACTGCAGGCTTAAACAAGATGCATGTTCTTTTCCTGAAGTGAAGCCTCATGAGAAAACTGAAAACAAGCTATACTGGGTGCTTGGGAGAGTCCCTGGGGGTGGTGAGATGCGTTTGTGAAACAGAGCTTTAGACTTTCTCTTACATAGCCCTCACGGGAGGTTTCCAAACCCAAATCCTGTTCATAATATGGACTCTCTTTTTAACCCTTGGCAACCTCTGCAGTCTGCAGTTTTCCTGAGCCAACAGCTTGGAGATGTCCTGCTTGATTTCTTGGGTTATCACATCCCCTCAGCAAAGAGAAATGCCTTGTTTTCTCCTATGTCATATTTCTGCAACTAACAAAGAGAAACTATACCACTTAGTATTTTATTTTAGAGTGTTATTTAGGGGGGACTGGATACTGGGAACCATCGGCTAATCACGACAACATGCTCAAAGCGCATCCTCTATCAGGGCCGACGTCTGCTCTGGGAGAGGCTGGCTCCTGCACCATCTCCATCCCTGGATCTCTGCATTTGAGGGTAGGGTTGGAGTTGCTCCAAGCAGTAGGAGGGGGCTGCTCCATTTCAGTATTCTCAAAAATAACCCAACGATCCAAGTTTACAGTGAGCCAAACAAAGCTGGCTTGCTATTGGCAGTTGTCAACTTGAACTGTTAACAGTTTCTACCTTTCGAAGAAACTGTGGCTTGGGTCTCTCGCACCATTTTTTTCTGCCTGCTTTCTGAAGCGTAATAAATTGTCCACGTTTCCTAGGCCTCCCTCCTCTCACCTGTCATGGGCCCTCGCCAGGTCAGCTGTATCAATACTTCGGAAGGTGCGTGGACCATTAAGCAGGGACCAGTGGAGGTCTTTCTACCAGCACTTCATCAAGGCACATAAATCGCTTCCTAGGCCCCGAAACAGAAACATGTGCCCAAAATATGTCGATTTACAAAATGTTTTTATATCTTTAGGGTATTTTATTTCTCTTGCTTCTTGTGACATAAATAGCACAGAACCCTGACCCCAGGATTTTTTAATAACCAGCTGTGAAATTTCACTAGCGCTGGCATGAAATCAAGACCCAAAAATAATTCACCCCAATGTATGGGGGCTTCTGTCCTCCTCTGATGGGGCTTTGATTTGGTAATGGTTTATAAAGCCACTCTTCTTCCTGAACTGAAAGAGAACTTAAAAGAAAAATACTGAATTCGCTAATGGGCAAGGATCCAGACAGCTTTTCTTTTGGGGTCCATGGTGTAGTGGTGGAAGGGGAAGGGGCCAGAATACGGCAGAGTGAAGAGGAACCTTTATGTAATACTTACTTAGGCAGCTTGAAAGCTTTTAGAAATACTGAATTAAAAATCCCTGTCGTGCTGGATGGGGGAGTTGCTTGTGCTTTGTAATGGGACTCTGGGGCTGACATACTTGGGACCTCTGATGTGTTTAGGGCACAAGGTTTCCCACCCTGGAAGGTGGGGTCAGGGGAAAAAAAGATGGGGATGGACATAAGCCCAGTCCTTTCTTTTATGTTGGCGTTCATCTATTTTATTGTAATTTCTAAAAATAACACTCTCCTCCCAACAAGCTCAATTTGCAAAGAAAAACAGTAAGTGAAAACCGAAGCATAGTTTTCTGTAATTTTTTTCATTTATGAAGGTTCAGGTGTAATTTTAAAAGTCTCCCCATATCAGTATGCATCATTTCCTTAAAAAAAAAAATCGACCTTCACAGTCTTCAATCAAATTAAAGTTGGATGACATCTGGGTGTTCCATCACTCAGAAGCCTGTGAACTAGGAAGGTCTGGGTCAAGGCTGCTGGTACAGCCATGCCCTTGCTGGCACTCGTGGCCAGGCCTGGGGCTGAGTTCACATCCAGTGCCACCTCTAACAAGCTGCACTATGCTCTTGGCAGGCACCCACTCTGAGCCTCCCTTTCCCCAGCTTGAAGGATGGCAGCAGCCCTCTGTCACAAGGCAGCTGTGGTTGATCCGACATACTGTGCGTAAAACACTGAGCAGAGTGGATGGTACACAGTGCGAGCTCAATGCATATCTGCCCTCTGGATGAAAGAAGCTGTCTTTAGGACAAAGAGAGGTCATGCCAGCAATTTCAGAGCAACCCACAAAATATTCTTTGTGAACAAAATATTCTTTGTTCACATCGAAGTGTATGGAGTTCTTGGAGTAAAACTAAGGCCCAGGGTCATATACTAATTAATGTTGATGTATAACAGCCACATGACTCACATACACGAATACACGAAGCTCTCAGCGCCTCAGTTGACTCAGTTTTAAAATGGGGATAACAGTCAGCTACATGTCCTGGCAGATGATAAAGATCACATGAAAGAAGCTCTTGGTACCTGTGGGGTGCGATACACATATGTGTAATTATTAAGTTTGACACGGCTCCAGTCCTAAGTCAGGGTGAATTATGAAAAAGTATTAAACATCCAAGGAATATAAGGGTGAGAGTTATAAGGAGGAAGCACTGACTCATCAGCCTCGCTTCAGAAGACACCAGAGGCAGGCTCCCAGTGAAGCGTCGGACTCTCCAGCTGTCTCAGAAAACCTGCCATTATCTCATTAACCCAGAACACATGGAGCGAGGTGAGGGGCAAGCTGGCTCGGTGCTCCTGTTCTGATGCCAGCCTCCTGAGCTCTTCCCCACCCGCTTTCACTCTGAGTAACCCAAGCAGGTTTGTTTCTATTAAGACATGAGAAACAACCATATGGTTCAGAAACATCTCCTTGCGGCCTCCTCCCTGCCAAGACGCCCACCTGAATGCACAAAATTTTATTTGGAAAGTTTGATGGCTGGTGTGGTTTTGCAAAGGGCTACTTTATGCATTATAGTGATTAACCCTTTTGAAACAGTTCATTACATGGTTTCTGAAAAAACAGAAAGAAGACATTACAGGAGGGCAAAAAGTTTAAACGTGGCATGCTTCAGGAATAATGCTTGCCACACACAAATCGATTCCGGCTACCAGGTTCCATGAGTATGGAATCGATTTAGGGGCTAATTTAGGAACACTGGGGAGCTTTTCCACTTTGAAGAAGACCCCGGGTGAACTCCAGGCCTGGGGAAAGAAAGGTAAGAGGGGTTTGCTTTCTAAACCACCATGGTTCTTTTCTGGAAAGTTTCTTTCTCTCAGGCTCAGGGAGGTGAAGTCAGGCCCTTAGCTTCCCCAGGAAAATATGCTTCCCTTCAAAACAAAACCCAAGACTCTAGGAACTGCCACACTCCTTCAGATGCATGGGGTACCGTCCACTAAGCTACGGATGCTGAGAGTGCGCTGTTTCGAGAAAAGGCACAGCTGTCAATATCCAAAGCATCAAGACTACAATATCTGTAACATTTAAATATGTCTCACAGATCCTGAAAAAAACCCAAACACCCCAACTGGAAGACGTGCAAAAGACATGCAAGAAGAGGCAATTCAAAAATGAAACGAAAGTGACAGTTATGAAGAAATGTTTCACCTCACTAGTAATCAAAGGTCGGCAAACAAAAATAAGACACCATCCTTCAACTTAAAAAATTTGTAAAGATTAAAAAGTATGATTATGCCCTATGTTGTCAAGGGTATGGCGAAGGGGCTCTAGTAATGGAAGAGTGAATCAGCCTTTCTGGAGGGCAATTGGCAAATGCCTTAAAAATGTTTATATCCCTTTGATCAAATCAGCTCCTTTTCTAGGCATTTGTGCTGAGAAAATAAACATACATGTCTATAAAAATGAACATGGAAAGATGTTCACTGTAGTACTACAAGGTTGGAAACTGTTTCTATAAAGGGCCAGTTACTACATATGCTACAAGCTTGGCAAGCCAATCCGTCTCTCTTGCAGCTACTCAACTCTACGATTGTAGGGAGAAGTCAGACACAGACAGTACGTAAGCAAAGGGAAACGGCTGTGTTCCAACAAAACTTTATTTACAAAAACAGACAGTTGTGGGCTGGCTTTGGCCCATGGACTATAGTTTGACGACATGTGTAGTTTAATTTACAACAACAAAACAAACAGAATCACCTAAACGTCTAACAATATGAAAACGGTAAACTAATTTATTTGATGCAGCTATGACAACTTTTTTCTCTTTTAGTAACTTAGGAAAGTGGTCATGTGAAAAAAAGATCAAAATACAAAACTGCAGGTTTAGAGTAATCCCAATTTTGTAAAGGAAGAGAATGTGGAAAACATGGAAAAGGGATTAGAAGAAATACACAAAGATTTTAACAGTGATGGTAGTTTGAATTTTCTTTTTTATATTTCTCAGCATCTGAATTTTCTATAATGTATATGTGCTTGATTTTTAAAATAGAAAAATGTTTACAATGACAGAAGTGGACTTCTGGCGTGAACATAATTGCACAACTGCATTCTCTCCCCTCCTGCATGTGGGAATAATCCAAAAACGAGGACAAAAGGAAAAAAAAAAAACTTACTATCTTCCATTTCTGGCAAAACCAAGAAACAAACATCAATTTTTTTGTAAGGGATACAAAAAGCAAACACATTTTGTCTGGTGCTTTGGAGGAGGAAGTGCAGGGCAGAGGTGGAGGGACTGCGTAGGCGGCAGCAGGTTTCGTAGAAGAATGCACTTCTGCAGGGTGACAGGGTCTCCTGAGTGGCTAAGGCTGGTCCATCAACTGCAAGAGAGGGTTTGCTCACGGGGCTGAGCTGGGCAGCAGCCAGGAGTGAATGCAGTGTCATGGGCCTGAAGCTTATACAATTTGGGGATTCCTTTTAAAGACAATAACTATTGACGAACTGCAACTATCTGCTTGACCCACATGTACAATACCCCGTCTCAAAATACCTTCATTCCTTATATTTTGGCTGCATAGTCCTTGGTCATCTCTTAATGGAACAATAATTTTTAATATGCAAGAACTCAGGGAATATTGTTCCCATGAGCTTTCTGTGGAAATTTCTAGAAGATGAACTACAGCCAACCAAACGATGACTGGGGAAACCATGGCCAAGGCACTGGTGGGCCACTCTGAATGTACTTACCTGTAAATCTCAAACTACAATAAAGTTGAGCGTTATAAGTTAGAAAGGGAACAATAAGCCGAAGGGAAGCAGAAGAAAGGAATTAATAAAAATAAAAGCAGATATTAATGAGTTAGAAAATAATAGAATAAAAAGAACTAAAAGCTTTTGGGGGGAAAGACAGTTAATCTGCTAACTCACTTATTCAGAAAAAGGGAGGAAATCATAAATATATAAAGTAAGGAGTATTACAAGGAGATAACTACAAAATCTAAGCAAATTAAAAGAACCACAAAAAACTACTTTGCTAAACTCAAAACAAATACATTTGAAAACCTAGATGAATGGACAATTTTTGAAAAAATATACCTAAGCGATATATAAAACATAACACATATACCTAAAATAAATATACCAGGACTCTAGAAAAATTCTAAATAGACAAGTTTTCATGGGAAAAAAAATGAGGAAAGTTGACAAAGAGCCTCATCTCCTCAAAAGGACCAACTCCAGCTGGTTTCCCATATAGGATTTCCACCAAATTTCAAAGAACAGAAAGTCCCAATGTAATTTAAACTATTCTAGAATGTAGAAATCAAATGAAAACTTCTCAATTTTCTGATGTGTGCAGTAACAAAATGCAAGAAAGATTTCAAAAATAAAGTCACAGACCATCTATGAATACTGATACAAAAATCCTAAATAAAATATAACCAACTGTTGAGAGTTTAGCTAAACTATTCCGCGGCGTGGTTGCCTTGGCATCCCTTTGTTTGGCCACGTGGCCTGCAGGGACTTTAAGCTGACATTAGCCTCCTGTGCAAGTGCCTGCTCTACGTAGCAGCCTCAAAACCACATGCAAATGTAAGTTCCAGATATGACTTCCCTGATAGCCCTGGTAACCAACAGTCTCTTCTGCCTCCCAGTACCTGTAAGTCTTATGTCTTGGATACGACCGCCCTTGGGCTCACAAAAGCCCTACTCTTTTGGTTTGAGTTGATCAATCGGGACAAAGCCTAGGAACCCCAGAGCACTCCATCCATGGTCCCTAACGAAGGCATGTGCCCAGGTCCTGCCTCTCACTACCTGCATTCTGCCTTGACCTCCCCGTGTGGCCCCTCAAGGTGTGCTGTGTTGTTCCTCTGGGACCTTTGAGTTGTACACTTCTCTATTTCAATTTCTCTTGTGGTCTCTTGTTGAACTATGGCTCACCATCTGGCACCCTGTGCTTCACTTAATAAATGTTAATTTAATGAAGTCGTAATATGCACAGAATCCAGGACATTAAAAGAACAATGCATCCTAATCAGGTGGAGTTTATGCTACGAATAAAGGCAGTTTACTGTTTGGAGATGCATTAACGTAACTCATCATATTAATAAGTTTAAGAAGAATTTAACATCTATTCTTTAAAAACATTCAATGATAAAAGACTACTCCGTTTACATAACAATAAATCTATCCCTGCCTGAGAGTTTGTATTATACTGAAGAGAGAAATATAAGCAGCATCTTTAGTAGTCAGGAACAAGTACAAAAGTACAAAGATTTAACTCTTATTTAACTTTGTACTAGAAGTAATAGCCTATGCAATCGGCCAAAAAGAAGAAACAAGGGCTAAAAATATTTATTAGAAGAAGGTAAAATTATCACTACTTGTAGATGATATGGTTACATACTCTAAATGAAAAATAATTAAAAACTACTGAAATAATGAAAACCACAAGGAGATACGACCTCACACCTGTCAGAATGACCGCCAATAAATCAACAAACAACAAGTGCTGGTGAGGATGTGGAGAAAAAGGACCCCTAATAGAACTTCCTTATGACCCAGCAATTCTACTTCTGGGTATTTTTCTGAAGAAATCCAAAACACTAATTTGAAAAGATCTATGCATCCCTATGTGTATTGCAGCACTATTTACAATACACAAGATATGGAAACAACGGAAGTGTCCATTAATAGACAGTTGGATAAAGAAGAGGTGGTACATATATACAATGAAATAGTACTCGGCCATAAAGGGAATGAAACCTTACCATTTGTGACAACGTGGATGGACCTAGAAAGCATTATGATAAATGAAATAAGTCAGATGGAGAAAGACAAATAGTGTATGATCTCACTTATATGTGGAATCTAAAGAACAAAACAAACAAACAAACAAAACAGAAACAGACTCATAGATACAGAGAACAAACTGATGGTTGCCAGAGGGTGGGGGAGGGTGAGGAGCTGAATGAAGACGGTGAAGGGATCAAGAAATACAAATTGGTAGTTACAAAATAGTCATGGGGATGTAAAGCACAGCATAGGGAATATAGTCAATGATATGGTAATAACTGTCTGGCGTCACGTGGGGACTAACCGGAGGGCTCACTGCATAAATTACATAGATGTCTAACCACTGTTCTGTACACCTGAAACTAATGTAAAATAATATGAGTGTCAATTGCAACTGAAAAACATAAACAAACAACTGAAAATAAAAACTACTGAAATAATAAAAGAATCTAGGAAGATAATAAAGTAGAGAAACAACCACACAGAATTCAGTAACTTTCATATTTACAAACAATAACCAGACTGAAGACATGATAGAAGAACAGATCCCACTTACCATAGCAATAAAGAAGATAAAATGCACAGCAATAATGGAAGAAATGGGAAAGTCACTTATAAAGATCTTTAAAAAATCTTTCTGAAGGCCCCAAAAGAACCCCTGAGCAAGTAGAAAGGCACACCACGTTCTTGAGTTGTATACCTTCAACGTGATCTTAATATAAGTCTCAGCCGTTTGCCACATTGTCCTAGACAGACAGACAGATAATCCACACGGAAGACACTGTGCTGGGCTGTAGGACGACGGCAAACATAAGCCACACAGGAATTGTTCTAGACCACACTGTTTTGGACCTCGTAGTCTGGTGGATAATTTCTTGTGATCACAGCTATTAAAATACTCAGAAAAATCTATGTCTACCCAAACTCAGAAAAGGGAACAGGATTTAGCAACAAAGAAGTTACTGCCGAGTGTCAAGAAGAGTCGTGGGGCTAAAAACGAGTCTGTATTGCTCAGCAAAAGCCTCTCAGTGCAGTCCCAACGGAAAGCAACAGAACTGCTTGCCTGATTACAGGGAGCTGAACTGATGCAAAAAGCTCATAGATAAATGAGCTCCAAACACATAGATAAATTGGACAAAATATATAAACACACACAAAAATCCCACACAGCCAAATTCAGAATGAGAACAGGAAATCCTGAGGCATCAGAAATAAAGAGGACATGCCAAGTCAGAATGTTGTGCTGGCATGAAGCTGAATGTCTTACAGAGGTGCCAGAGCCTAACAAACCCCGAATGCAATTTTAATACAGTCTACAATGGAGACTACGGCCAACCCCTCCCCAGGTAAAAGGGAGCTGGACCTCAGGGATTTCTCAGCATAAAGCTGGAAGCTGCATGATCTGGTGGGGAGCTACTCAATTGGTGGCGTCTTCAAAAACTGAGGACACAAAACATGGCTGAACACTGGGGACATCTGTAGCACCCCCAAAGGGCGAATTCAGAATCTACCTGTAGGTATTCCTCTTGAACCCAGGGCAAACGGGTCTCTCCAGGCGAAGGATTCCTGCTAAACCAGTTCTCACTCCAAAATTGCAAAGCATGGGAGAAATCCCCGCCACGAGCTGGCCTCACCGGCTCACTCACAACAGACGAAGGAGTTCACATTCAGAACTGCAGATAAGAGGCCAATCTGAAAGAGACTTTCAAAAACGATTTCTAAAATGTTTACAGAGAGAGAAAAAAGAATGGGAAAAAAATCGAAACAAAAACCAAAACTGGGCATCAGGGAGGTAGCCAGCTGGTTCCAATGAAGGTTTTGGTAAGATGTGAACAATATTTGCATGCCATAAGCCAAAATGGAAAACCGGTCAGTAACTGGGACAATGAACACTTATTAAGAGCTAATTATGTACCGGGTCCTAACCTAAAATGTAACTTTTGCATATAATTCCCAGAACAAGTACCCTGTGGGGCAAAATCATTCTTGCCATTTTTTTTTAACTGGGCCTCAGAGCGTTTACCTTTCCCAAGGTCACACAACTAGAATTGGAATTGGAATCCCAAATCAGTAAAGAAAGAGAAACTATAACTGCGGGGAAAAAAATATGTAAAATTAAAGGCTTAATAGTGCCAAAGAAGGGAGAATTAAAGGAAGCTGATTTTAAAGGAGATGGATACCCTTTGACTGCGAGAAAAGAGAAATATTTTGAGATGGGGATGAGGGTGTGGACAGGTGCTGCAGACTAAAGATCACACAATATATAACACTAACATCCCCAAACTGGAATCATCTCTTACTTGTGGAATTATTTTAGCAGGAGAAAAAAATAAAAATGATCTGACTTTAATTTGTTCAGCATTTATTTTCTAAAAAAAGGATATTTGTCACAAGTAATTACTGTGAAAGGGGAGCTATTCCTGGTTTTAAAAGTTTTTAATCATGAAGTGGTATTTGACAATGTAATTATTTCCACAGGCTGAAAAACAAACTTGTCAGTGAACTGTAGTAGTAACTGAATTCAACCAGAAAGAAAATGGTATGCACTGCTGACACATGTGGTCACTAGTTTTGTAGGAATAACACAAAATATATATCAATAATGATTTGCCATCCTATGAGAGGCACTGTAAAATAATGTAGGAAACACAGTCTTATGGTCGGTTGTGTGGTTAAGAGTGGGGTGACCTTGGGCTTGGGCTATGGTCTCCCCTTCAGAGAAGGTAGAAGAGACGTCTGGGATCTCCAGGTGCTTCCGAGTCCAAATCCCCTTTCCTCAGGCCTCCTTCTGCCCAGCGAGGCTGGTAACGTCAAATGCTCTGGAGGCAACGGTGAGCTCAGTTTTCTCTTAATGATCTCTAAACATTTTAAAGATGAATTTGCAGTAAGTTCCTCATCTACCACTAAGCCACAATAATTCTGAGCCCAAAATAGTCAATGATGGTGAACTGTAACCCTATCCAGGGAGGAAAAGGAACCACAGAAAAATTCCTTAGAGGGTTGCTAGTTCAACCTTGTCAGTTTAGGGATAAGGGTACGAGGTCCAGAGATGGAAAGTAAGATGGCCACTAAGCTCAGACCTTGGCCGAGAACCTGTGTCTTCCAGCTCCTCATCTAGGTCTCTGTACCACGCTGATGGGAATCAGGTCAGGTGAATGACGGCAGATTGGATAGATAGGCCAGATAGGTAGGTGGGTAGGTAGGTAGGTAGACAGATAGACAGACAGAGAGGCAGGCAGATAGACAGATAGAGATATATCTATTTACCCAATGGGACCTAGAAAAAGCCATGCCCATTAATGAGGACAGCAGGAGTGGCAGTGGTGGTGACTCATCAGACACCCCTCCTCAGCCTTGCCCTCTTTCTACCAAATCTGGAAACACTAGCTTCTAGAGGAGCTGGGGGAAACAGCAGAGAAACAGTGTATTTGAAGACACAGATTGGTTTAAATGTTAGTTGAAAGTCACCTAGCTAGCCAGCAATAGTTAGGAGGAGAGCAGAGATCTTTGGCGAGAGGTTTGTTTCCCAGAAATGGGAAATCTGAAGCGAGTTCAACCAGAATGCGTATTTTATCAGTCAGGACCAAACCCTTTGTCAGAAACCCATGACTTCCTTTACATTAGAATGCCTCTAACTATCATGGAAGCAGACCCTTGACTCCGTCTCAATCATGAATTCCCTGTAGCATCAGGGACAGGTCCCTTCACATCTCTAAGCCTGTTTCCTCACCTGTAAAACTGGAGTCAAAAAACTCACAGTTTAACCCACCTCAGAGTTGAGAAGAGGGTTATATATAAAAGGTGTGCTTAAAAGATGATGGGGGGAAGGAGCCAGGAGAATTTGGAGGCTGATGCTGTTACCTTTGACCCCTGACTGCAGTTGAGGCTAAGAGCTCTGCCTGCAGATAAGGCAGGTCTGGTTTAAAAGCCAGGCTCTGTGACATTTTGGTTCAAATACATACTCTTTCTGAGCCTTGGTGTCCTCAAATTGAAATGTGGAATAATAATAGTACCTATCTCATCGGAAAACAACTTAGGAAGAGACCCACAGCCAGTTTACTCTTCTGGTATTACTCACGGAAACAGCACCACATGGGCCTTCCTGAAAGCTAATTTAGAAAAGTAAAACCATTCTCTGTGGATGTTCGTCATGATTAAACTGTGCCGGTGGAGTCAGTAAAATCAGTACACAGAATTTCCCCAGTGGCACGAGCATTAGGAATCTTGTAGGAAAATATTCCACACGTTTCCTTTGGGGAATATAGTCTTGCCTCCATCCCAGTTTCAAGTCCTGAGAAGGTCCAGGTCAGAGAAAAGCTGATGGATGGCCCAACATGGGATAAGCACTGCATTAACGCATATCTCAAGGGCCCGTTACTGTTTACCGTGTATTTCCTCATCTGTTGCTCACACCCTCTGAGGTAAGCAAAATGGATGCTCTCTCCATTCCCCAGAACAAGAAACCGAGGCTGTGGAAGTTCCTTTCCTAAGTAAACTGACAACCATTCTAGTGTTCTTTTCATGACACAGCACTGCCTCTCACTCCACTCGACCAAGTTTAGGAGCATTACTCTCTCCTAGATAAAATGTCTAGTCAAAAGCCAATATGCCTCAATATTAATATTTTATCCATTATGATACCAACATTTCAAATAAGATACAAACCACACATTTACGTATGTTCACACATATACCACTGTCAGCCCAACTTGACCTGCATATCTCCCCACTTTGAGTCCCTCTGATGGTGCTGTAATATTTTGTACTACTTGTTGTGTAAGATATTTTTTATTGGAAGCCCAACCCCCATACCTAATCCCCTTCCTTTTTTTTATGTCTTCATCCAAAATACTCAGTTTCCCAGTCTCTCTCATAGCTAGGGATAGGCATGTCAACAGCTCTGGCCAGGAGGATAAGGAGCTCGGTGAGGGTGGGGCGGGGAAAGGATCAGTTATGAGAAAGTTCTGCTTCCCTGTTTAAAGTTACAGTACGTACTGCCCTTTCCATATATTTTTCTGCCTTGAACACAGATGTGATGGTTGTAGCTGCAGCAGTCGTCTAATGACCATGGGAGAAAAACCGAGGGAATCAGTAGAGATGATGCTATTGTTAAACTACTGAGCCAGTTTTGGTTATTACCCACTGCTAGACTTTTTGTTACGAGATGAAAATGCATCCCTCTTGGTTTTAGCCACTCTAAGTTGGTTCCAATGACCCGAAGCTGAACACATTACGCAGTAATCCAGCTCTCATCTTAGGCCCTTTAGTGATCAGAGGGGCAGGGGTCTGTTTTTTTAATCCCATGTTGATGTTGGACTTTGGGAAGGGCCCTTTCAGTTCTGGGTCGTTTTTCTGGTGTAAAAATCTAAAAGAATGCATTTTCGAGGAATGGCTGGAAACAAACCAAGAAGCCCTACCTTCTCACTATTCACTTACGGGAGTTCACCCCAAACCTTCCACAGTGTTCCCATAAATGTCTACAGAGTGAAAGGCTGAATTTATGAAGTGAGAAAATAATACTCTAGTCTACAGAGGCAAAGAAATGATTGCTCTAGTCTGCCGTGGGCACATACAGATGCATCTTTTCTTTTCCCCTCCTCTTTCTCGCTTTCCTTCCATGGTAATTATAGGACTCAATGAACCAACGAAAAGGAGAACTATAGAGGCTAAAGTAGGGAGAGGAACAAAAAGGTAGGGAAGGAGAAAGAGAGAGAAAAAAATTAAGAGCAAGGAAAAGAAACTTTTGTCTTTTCTACCCGGGCTGCACATGTCAGAGAAAAATCATCCTCTGTTGTCACCACTCTTGAGTTCAGCGAAGGTCCCCAGCTACTTAGAAAAATCCTTTCTGTGCTATGAAAAAATGATCTGCTTGCATTTGCAAACCTTAATGTCTATTTTAAAAAGTTTTGTTTTCCCAGGCATTCTCAAGGTTTTACTCATATATGTATATGAAGGAATAACTCAGATTTTATAAATAAACTTAGAAGCTAAGAGATATCTGTGGTATTCCAAAGTCATCATATTATTTTATCCCGAATCTTTGAGAGCTAATTGGGGCTTCTTATTCCACAAAGTCTAAAGGTTACATTTAAAGCCCAACTTTGTCATTCTTTAGAGATTTTTTTTTTCTTTCAGTCATACAGGTTTTTGTTGTTCCTCTCTTGAAAACAATCTCACAAATGTCAGTAAAAAACCATTCCTGGACAATTGTTTTGTTTTAAAACAAGTCCAACAAGGGCAGTCTGGTCACATGTATAAAAATCCTGATATTAAAAAAAACCTAATATACTCTTTGACCTTTGACCCAATTTTACTTCTATGAATTTATCCTTAAAAAAAAAATAGTAAGGTGTGCAGACTGTATGCATAGGAGTATTCACGGCAATGCTTACAATAATGAAAAACAGAGACAACTTGTCTTAGATTGGATTCATGTCTGGAAATATTCGCTTTGCATTACGTCCCACCCTGTGGACCCAGTGTACCTCCTGCCCCTTGCCTTCCACTGGTCCTATGACTTACTTTGGCCAATGGAACATTCGTGACCAAGATGCAGCCCAAGGCTTGAAAACTATGTGTGGGACTGGGCTTGCATTCTCACTCTTCTGCTATCACCATGAGAAGAACACTCAACACTACGTTTCTCAGGATGAGGAGATGGCGGCAGGATGAGAGGGGCATGGAGCAGAGCCTCCCCACCCACCTCATTACACTTCAGTGCCGCCCCTCCCCCCATCCTGCAAACTTCAGAGCAAGAAGTACTTATTTCTGTATCGTACTGAGGTTTGTGGTTGTCTGTTATGCAGCATTATTATGACCATAGTTGACTGATACACAACCTAAATGTCCAAAAACAAGGAATTTAATAAATCGTGATACACATAATGGAGTATTAAACACTGGTTATTAATGATACTGATCTATATACATATTGACAGGGAAAATATCTAAAATATATTAAGAAAAAAGCAAATTATAAACATATATGTATAGTATGAATCCTTTCTGATACAAAGTATATATACATATGTGTGTTTGCATACCCAGGAAAGAGCCTGGGAAGAAATATACCAAATGTTAGCAGCATTTCTTGCCGAGTGGTAAGAATATAAATTTTCTCACTTTCTTCTTTTGAACATCTGTATTTTTCTGTATTTAAAATCAGCCTACAGCAATTTTAAGTCAGAATGAAAATAACAAAGTTATTTCATTTAGAAAAACAATTAAAACTTGTACAGAATTCTACCTTCATTTTACCAGGTATCACTGGCCTTCTATAGGAAAAAAATTATTTTCTTCTTCTAAAATTATAGGTATGCTTTTTTAAAAATCTGGAAACTACAAGCTGTACTAGGCTTCAAAATTTAAATCAAATTCCCACCAACATACCCAAAACAGCCCGGCCTGCTTGTTCCTTAAATTTGTCTGTTTCTTACATCAACTAATGAAAAGTCTTTGTTTCAGACTTTGAGTAACATATCTGTGAATTAGTCCTCATGCAATTTCCCAAAGGTCAAGTTAACCTTCCCTCCCACCTCTCACTCTTGATGGTTTGTCCTTGATCTACCCATAAAACCCCAAATCCAGAAGCAACGATTAGGAAAGTGCAGACTCTAATAAAAAATAATTTCATTAGTGTCAGGGAAAGAGAAAGCTTGTGCACTTAAAAGGACTAAGGTTTGATATCAGAAACAGAGGCTGTGCACATGATAAATAACATGGACAAATGGACGTGGAAGATGGGTATTAAGTCAGTTGAGAATTTGTGTGAAACACGTCCATCTAATACCTCACTTAGGTACAGGGGGGGTCATTGAAAACATTTGACAAAAAAACACACAAAAAAAACAATCTGCCCATGACCAGTCAGCATTTACAGAGCCCAGACATGGCTTGCAAAAAATGCTCTGCCTAATTTTCTTGCAGGTGTTCCCGTCCCCCTAGATGGCCGATGCACTAGCAGGGGCCCGCTGTTCTCTGGTGTTAAGGATTATAGTTATTTCAGTTACAAGACACGAAGCAGACCTGTGGTTTCAGGAAATATTAAAGACCTGTTCGCTTGCAGAAAAATGACAGAAACTTTCATCTCTGGTAACCAGCAAATAGTCCCTTTCTTGAATGGCCCATTAGGGAAGCACAGGGAGAAACAGGTTCTCAGAACACTCTGCCACACTGCCCAGTATCTGGAAGGAGGCCCAGAGGGTTCACGGCCCCTGCAATCACTCACTTGGTTGCCAGGGACCTCCCATTATCAGAAAACAGTCCCCAGTATGTTTTTGTTACATGTTACATAATTATAGTGAGTGTGTGTGTGTTTTAAGTCGCATAAAAGTGACTTGAATTTTGGTTGCTACCTACGACTGAAATTCTCTCCAGTTGAAATGCAAGCTCTGCATCTCTCTTCACAAGGCTGCATTATTTTATAGCAGGTTATGAAAAGTGCTGTTACTTTGATTTTGTTATATTTAATATATACTTGGGGTAGAATCCACCCAATCATGCTCTCTACTAAAAGTTGCATCTTTCCACATAATAAATATATCTCTGCAGATACTGGACGTGTGTGTTCATTTACAAAAACGTGAGAATGGAGGGTATAATTCTTTATATTTTACATCCCATTTTCAAGGAGGCATAACTAAATATATGCAATAATATAATGTAAATTAAAATAAGCGGACGACACAACAAAGCCAGGACTGGAGTACATATCAATGTGCCTTCTCGTGTACTTGCTAGAGGTCAGTCGGCTCCGAGCTCTGCGCAGGAATGTGACACGGGATTCACAGGACCAGAGCAGGCTGCCTGCTCAGCTAATTCTGCTCAGCTATCCCCGAGGGCACTTTCTCCCTTGGCTCCTCATTACAAGGCTGCTGTGGGATGTGATGAGCCACATCTTTGAGGAAAACATTGCATAAAGACGGCCAGCGGTTTCCCAGGGCTGTTTCTTCCCACAGCCCCCCAAGCAAGCTGAGAGCGTAAGCCCCCTTCGTTGGGGACCAGAACAATGTGATCTGGGCGCACAGCTCTGCTGCACTCCACCTGATCGGGGGCAGATTTGGGATCACGCAGGATGGTTGCAATCACTTTTTAAAGCTGCAGAACAAATGAAGACTACCTTGAGAGTGGGAAATACAGAAAGAGAAGCAGGTTTGGCGAAGTGGATGAAAGCAGTTTCAGGGAAGCTGATGGCAGGCTCTGGGGGGATGGCTGGCTGGAGATGCAGGGTAGGAGATGGGGAGGGAGATGTGGGCTGGGGAGGAAGACTGGAGAATCACCAGCACGATGGAAACAAGGGGAGAAGAGCCAACCCAGCTGAGGGGGTGAAGATAGAATGGGGCTGAGGACCCACAGATAAGAGAATTGGTCGAAAAGAAAAGGAAGCAGCAGCTTTTATTTCTTTTTCCGCAACATGCAGCATGAGACGCCCAACGTGGCCTCCATACCCCCAGTCCTGCTCTGTCTTGCTGTCCACCCATCCTTTCATCCTCCCAGCACAAGCGCTGCCTTCAGTGTGGGGAAAATGAGTTCAAGACCTGGGTCTGCCGGGCAGCCCATCCACTTCCTCTACCCTCAGACTTCTCCCGGCAACTTCTAAATACCGTTTCCCTCACATATGCTCACAGCTCTCCTAGCTGTCTCTTCATGTTCTGACTCAAGTCCACATTATACAGAAGGGGGAGGTAATGTTTGACAGGAGCCAGTTGTGTCACACTCAGGCAGCTGCTTCTGGCTGGCTCCCTGCAAGCCTCAAGCCTCTTCGTAATGCTGAGACGTCAAGGCTCTGCTTTTGGAAAAGTTGTGTATCACAAGTGATTTGCATGTTTACCTAGTGGACAATGCTATTTTAGGGACCAGTTTGCATACACATCCCCTGGGCCATGGGTGATCCATATAGACAAGGGTGGGTGGGCGTGGCCAAGCTCCCTAGAAACCTGAGTTTATCTGCGGGAGAAGTGAGGAGCTCAGCCTCCTATTCCAAAAGGGAGCCTGCCACCGGTAGTTCACCCAAGCCCATCCTAAGAAGAAGGCGGACTGGAGGCCTTCCTAGAGGTTTCATCAGGATTACGACCATCCTACGAGGAGGAGGATTCTATGCCTGTCTGGCGGACGGATGGGGCAGCTGGGGTTTCCTAAGGCTCACTTTTCTAAAAGCAAATGTCTCAAAGATTTCTTGAACGAGTGGAACAACTGCTCAGCGGAGGGCTTGGCAATGGCTCAGCCACAAGCTCCCTTCTGGAGGTGCCTAAGGAGAGCAGTGTTGGGTCCTAGCAACCGCTTAGGACTCAGGGGCTGCCTGAGTACAAGTAGAACTTTCTGGAGCAGCTGCTGGAAGCTGTTTGAGGGGGACGAAGGGCCGCTGAGTATCAGGAACAGATGGGGGTGGGGCAAACAGCAATTGGAGCTACCATTTGGGGAATGTCAATCATGTGTCAAGTGCTTTATAAATACTTTCTATGCATGTATTACCATATACGACCATCATCACACATCATCCAATCCCCATTTTACAGGTGAAGAAACGGAGGCTAAGGAAGATGAAGAAACCTGTGGAAAGTTACCGTTAATAAATGGCTGAGTGGGGATTTGAACACAGAGCCCACCTCTTGGCCATTTCTCGATGCTTACTCTCTAACCCCTTGTTATTCAGGACCAACACGGATCACATCACCTGGAAGCTGGTTAAAAATGCAGACGTTAGGCCCCAGCTCAGGCCTCCCAAGCCCGAATCTGCATTTCAACAAGGTTCCCAGGCGACCCAACTCTAAGAAGCACGACCCAAACCCACTGCCACTGTCTGGTTAGTTGACAGTGACTGGAGAGGTAACACAGGGTGAAATAACTACACACCCGTTTAGATAACAGCAAGTTGGGATGACCATTTGCGGAACAATTTGGCAATATCTACCAAAATTTAAAATGCACATTCCCTTTAACCCAGAAACGCTACTTCGAGGAATTCATTCTCCTTAGAGGCTCACACGTGTGCAGAGCTGTGTAAACAAAGATCACAGCTGTGTGGAACAGCAAACTGAAACACGCACCAACTGTTGCATCAGGCAGGGTCCCAGAGCAGACAGACGGCAGGTGGGGCAGTGACAGCCTGAGGATGGTTAGCAAAGCTGTGGGTGAGACAAGAGGAAGGCACAGTGTGGCGGTTCTCAAACTTGAATGTGCCTCAGGATGCCCAGGAGGGCTTGTTAAAACACAGACGGCTGGACCCCATCCCCAGAGTATGTGAGTCAGTAGGTCTGGGGTGGGCTTGGGAACCGGCATTTCTAAGTTGCCATGTGATGCTGATTTTGCTGGTCCAGCAACCACACTCTGAGAATCACCTGTGTAGTGAAATAATCACGATGAGCAGGAGTGAAGGGCCCAATGGGACAAAGGGGAGGGACTGCTGGAACCCGGAAGGAGAGAGTCTTGTAGATAAAGCACCTAAGATGACCTTGTAAGGAGTAAGGCAGGAGAATAAATACCCCAACCCCACTCTCCTCCCTCTTCCCTGTCTCAAGTTGGGCTTCTCACTGGCCAAACCCAGTGGGAAACCAGAAGGAAAGGAGGCCTGATGAAGCAATACATGCAGGCAGAGCAGGATAGAAAGGGGGCTGGAGGGTCTGCTGGGGCAAGAGGAGAATATTTGGGGCAGCAGCAGACTGGTTGATGAAGCCATGGAGAACTCTGCAGACATGAGCAAGAATAGAGCAGCAAATGCTGAATAACACTGTCGTTTGTGTTCAAATAGTGCAGAAAAGCCCTGTAAGGACAGAAGAGGCTGCAAACAGGGGGTGCCTCTGTCCCCGGGGCACTGGGGTCCCAAGGACAAAGCCTGACCATGGAGGACTCAGAGGGGCCAGTGGGTGTGCCTGACCAGAGAACCATGGAGAGAGGAACAGTCAGCATCAAGAGACTGTCCAGCAAGGTCCAGCACCAGTGGGGCCCAGGAGGGGACCACATGCTGCCAGGAAACCCGCTCACACGGCCCACACTGAAGGACCTCACTGGGGTGGGTCTCAGAATCCTGGGAAGCTTTGAAAACCACCTAAAAGTTCCAATTAAATTGGCTTGGGGTAGGGCGGGGCTGGTAGGGGAGAATCCAGGTGACGGTGCATTATGCTGGTCACTGCCTGATGACCGCCTCCCACTGGTGGCCTCGTTCCATGTACTCCAGGAGTCACTGTCCCTCACTTTCCACAGCCCCTCCTAACAGAGGACAGGGTCCTTGACACCCTCTCCTCTGCCCGCAGAAGCAGTGGTGATGGGAAGGAAATGCTCTCTGTCCCTCTTCTCTGTGTAGGGCTAGGGGCACCGTGGTGAGATATCCCCCCACCCCACCTTGTTACTGCGGTGTGAGCATGCCAGGCATTACTGCCTAAGCTGCTACTATTATTAGAGAAAATAATAATTTACCGAAGGGTTACCTTGTGGATTTGAAGACCTGGAAACAGTAACTCTGAGTAATCTAGTCCACAGTCTCAGCTGGGGCATGGCCTGGAGAAAAGGGTGTGGCTCTCAAAATAATACTGAATTGACATAAAAACAGGTGAAGATTCACAAAGGTGAATACAGTCAATAAAAACCGTGAAAATATTGGGTAACATTAGGAAAGAAAAAAACTCCGAAAATGCACTATTTAAAACAAACCTCACTAGCACCAGCATCTGCAACCAGCTGGCCTGCACAACCCAGGTATTCTCCCCGCCAGGGCGAGGTAAAACCACTCACACTGCCTCTTTCACTGTTTTGAAGGTCCCACTTCCTCCCAATGCCTCTTTTTCTAAATTTAGAACGCCAAGTTTGCCACTCACACAGTTTCAATTAGGATGACATCAGCCCTATGAGAATAACATCCAGCCAAACTTCCTGTAAAAATCAACCTTTCTGAAAATCAAGATTCCTGTTTCCAAGCAGGTCAGCGAGCAGGACTTCCAAAGATGCGTTGAGAGAGGACTGTTTCTGGAACATTCATCTTGGAATGAAGGAAAATTCCTTCGGGAGACAATCCTAATTTGTCTGCTGTGGAATTCTGCCCATTAGGGTAGCCAAACCTCTGTCCGCTAAGAAAAGTCAACAAACCTTCCACTGGGGAGGTTCTAACTGGGAATTCTGAGTGACAGCAGAAGTACACTTGTAGGGATGGTGTGAGCCTTTCACAGAGGCTCAGGGAAATCAGTCCAGAACGGATTAACTCCACCTGGGGCTGGTGAGCATAATTCCTGACCAATAATAGGAGCATTTATTGAGCACCTAATGTGTGCCATGCAGCATGCTGAGCACCTTACTGTAGTAAGTTTATGAGCACGACATAGTTACAACAATTCTAGAACACGGCTACTGCTATTACGCATCTCTCTGTTACAGAGGAGTCACACAGTCCCTGGTTACATGGTTAGACGGTGACCAAGCTGGGAATCCTGGCCATCGTGTCACTCCAGAGCCCAGGCTTGAAACCACTGCACAGACGGCCTCTCACAGTCCATGTTACTGAGCGCTATGGATTATTTTATTTGAATCCTCATGACAACACTGCAAGGAAGGTTTTATCAACCCATTTTATAGATAAGGAAACTGAGGCATGAACAGTTTGCGGGACTTGGCTAAGGTGACAGACATTCTAGGCATGTGGCTGGACCAGCTGTGAACCCAGGAGTGTGTGCGCAGAGCAGCCCTTGCTCCTGAGCACTAACCTGTACTTCTTCCTTCACATTGCAAAAGGCAGGTATCTGACCGAGGTCACAGCGGGCAAGGGTAAGGCCAAAGTGGGGAACGGAAGCGGTGGTCCAGGAGGCCTCAGCGGGGTACGCTGCCTACTTGAGACCCACTCTGCCATCGCAGGACTGGCCCTGGTAGGCAAGAGGGGCCACTAAGGAGGTGAGAATGGTATACCCTACTCTCAAAGGATGAAACAAAAAGGATTAAGCACATTTACCATCATAAAGGGAAGCAGAGCCTCCAGTAAGAACATTCTGGAAACTGTCACCTGCCCCTCCCTCCATGGATCTGATATTTGAATACCCCCACCTGCTTACCCTAGTGCTTAGCTCTGAACCTTACCGTGCGGTGCAGTGTGGACAGGGGCCAATGTGCTTGGATTCTTCAGGGGGAGCTCCTGTGGGGGCAGGGACAGCCACAGAGGGAGTCGCCAGGGAAGGAAGCCATGCTGGAGCAGGGTTGACAGCATAACACGGTGTGGGTGTGCCCCTGACACATCAGAGCCCAAGGGGTGATCCACAAACCAGCAAGTTCTGTCTGGTTTTGCCTCATCAACATTTTCTTTGCTTAGATAAAAAGCTCAAAAATAAAATAATAAAATAAACGGCCCGGTAACTTTAAATACTCTGTCAAACTTTGGAACCGTGTCAGAGTTTAAAGTCCTGACTCAGACACTTATTAGCTTTGTGACCTTGAGCAAGTCACCAAATTGGTGTGACTCAGTTTCCTCATCTATGAAATAGGTACAATGCTAGTATCGACCTAATAAGGTTATTGGGAAAACTAAATGAGTCAATACATTTGAAATGCTTAGAATAATAGCACCCGGCACTCTGCCATGTAAATATTAGCAACTGTTATTTTCTAGCTGTAGTTAGTCACTGAGTTTTAAAAAATCTTTATATTGAGATTACTGAAAGGCAGCATGCACATGCCTCTAAATAGTCAACCTCTAGGAAAGAAATCCAAATTTTCCATTTTACCGGTGTTCCCTTCTCCCCCAGGGTGGGGAGTAGATACAACTCTAACAAATGACCATATCCTGTTTCATAATCTTTGGATGCAAATCAGCGTTCTAAATCAAAGCTCTGACTTTTTAAAAAATTAAATTTATTGGGGTAACACTGGTTAATGATATTATATAAATTTCAGATGTACAACCTAATATGAATCTGTACACTCTGTTGAGTGCTCAGGACCCAAAGTCTAGTTTCCTTCTGTCACCATATATTTCACCCCCTTTACCCTCTTCATCTTCCACCACCCCTGTGGTAACCACCATTCAGCATGAATTTTTTTATTTTTTTTTGGTCAAAGCTCTGACTTTTGATAAATTGGTAGGAATTATGAATTACTTCTAGAAATAAAATGAAAAGTTTAGCTTTACAAAAAGATTACTTTAGGTCTTTAGGTTAGGGGACCTACCCTCCTGTCCAGTGATGTAAGGGTGTTTCACACCTTTAGACCTTTGTACAAGTTGGTCTGTCTGCCTGTAATGTCTCCATCTGCACATATCTCCACAGGCCTAGTGAACTCCTGTTCACACTATGACAAAATCCAGCTCAGGCATATAGTCTGTGCTACTTCCACATTGTGCATGTACTTGTACTGTGTACTTTCCTCTGCAATATGATTGCTTATGTTGAGCCTCCCTCACTAGATTTTGAGCTCTGTGAAGACAAAGACCATGTTTCAATCATCTTTGTGCCTTCATCATTTAGCACATGGTGTTCATTCATCTGTTCATTAGCAAATATTTGTGGAGCGTCTACTCTATGTCAGGCAGCACGTGAAACACTAAGAAAGAATACAACAGTGAGCAAGACCAGTGTAGTGGGGACCATGGGGAGGGAGATAACCAGATTGTGAATTTCCTGCCTTCCTCCCCCAAAGGGCAGTCTTCCAAAGGTAGATTTGATGCAGATGTGTTGAGCAAAGTTGAATACATATTCAGTTAAATGTATTCATATGGCTGTTGTTTAGTAGATAAATATCATCTGTGCCTCATTTCACCGGAAGGGGGCTATTAGAAACTGGTGGGTAGTTTCTCAGCTTTGAAACCAGCCACCAAAGTGTGTCTGTGGATCTGGGGGGTATGGGGAAGCCACACCAAGGGCATCCTCGCATTGTTCTTTCACTGTTCACCGTGGCTGTTGAGCCGTGAACCTGCCGTTGCTTTCTGAGAACTGGTAAATCCCAAACTGAGACATCAGTCAACTGAAACTGTGGTGTGTGTGTGCAGACCAGGCGTATGTGGACAACCCAAGGAAGCCCGCTGGCACAGCAGCATGGGGCCCGGGCAATGCAGGACACAGAAAGTGAGCAGGGCTTATAAGATGGAGAAAATGTTTTCAGCAGAATCCTCTTTGGAATTGAGCTGGAGGTGTTTGGGGAAATGATCCCAGGTCAAACGGGAAATGTGGAGGGAGACTGATCATATGTCAACCTGGGCAGGGCAAGAAAAGGTGGACGTTTATTGTTATAGGTGTAACAGAGCCTGCAGTTTGTCCTCCGATATTTATTTTCCCTTTCTTCCATAGTAAGAGGACCCCCTGGTTTTACCTGGGCACGTGTCTGCCCAGAATGCAGACTATATTTCCCAGCCTACCTTGTAACTGATGTGGCCATGTGACTAAGTTCTGGCAAATAGGATGGAAACAGAAGTGGTGTGTGCAACTTCTGGGAAACATCTTTAAAGGGAGCTCGCATGGCTTTTTGGTTGGTTGGAATGTATGTGTAAGGACTGGAGCTGCAGCAGTCATTTTGGGTGGTTCGATGACCTTGAAAATAGAAGCCAAGCACGAAGGAATAAGATGAAAGAAGGCCTCATAGTGAGGACAATGAAACTGCCCTGCCACTCTCAGACTTCTTTAATGTGACTTAAATAGACTCCTTTAGATCACCTCTTAGTATTACTTTTTCTATTAGAGTTAAACTTAATGTAATGGAGACTAGGAAAAAGGGAGTGGAAATAAGGTTGAGCCAGTGAAGGGGGCTATGGCCAAGCACTTGTTGAAGTCACCTCTCATGATCATTTAATCTTTGGTAAAGTTAGTCAACTCATGAAAAGTAAACTCATGTCCTGTGGTTTTGCATGGAAAATGGATTTGGGGGTTTGGCTAACAAGGCTAGAAACCAAGGCCGCACAGGAGGGTGCAGGAGTGACGAGGCAGAGGGAAGCATGAAAAAGCAAGCCCTGAGGTCTCTGGAAATCAAGGGAAATGCTTTGGCGCTCCTAGGCCTCTTCATCCGAATTTAATAGGATTTTTTGAAGGGAAAAATTGGGGCTGTGGAGTACAAATGTGAGGGCACTATCTCAGAGGAAACACCCAGTTAAGGGTCTGGTCAAGCAAACTCTCTAAGTTGAGGACCTCAAGGCATCAGGCCCAAAGGCGAGAGAGCTCATGTCCACTCCAGTGTAGCTAGAATGAAGCTGGATGGGGCAAGAGGGAAGGATGGGGAGATAAGCAGGGGCCAGGTCTCGAAAGGCCTCAGAGACTTGTTGAGGGGCGGAGACTTCATCTTAGGGACAAGGAGCATGGAGTCTCTCCAGGTTTAACCAGAGGAGCCGGAGGTCGGTGTTGCCTTCTGGAAGGGTAGCCCTGGCTGCAGCTCAATAAACGGAGCAGGGACAAGCCAGCATGAAGCAGGGGGAGTCGTTTCCAGGCCCTCGCAGCAATCGAAACAACAGGTAAGGTGGCTTCTACCAGGGGATGGGAGAAGAGCAGCATTGGAGAGAGATGCAGAGAATGGAACTAACACTTGAGGGATGAAGACAAGATTGGAAGAGTCCACCTAAAGGTTTCTGCTTCAGGGCCAGAGAACGGAGATCTGACAGATAAAGGATAGGCTCTTTTTGGCCTTTGAGGGCCTCCAGCTGCAGGGCTTGGAGGGCAGGTGGGCAGTGAGGGTCTATAGCATATCCAGGTCGGACCCTGTTTCCCTGGCCCAGTTTCTCCTCCCCATACCTAAGCAGAAGAGGGGAAGAGAAGGAGGAAGAAGAGACATCCTTTAGAGTTGTCAAGGAAGGGTAGGTCAGAATCCTTTTCCTGCATCAATTTCATCCTGGGTCCTGCTTCCTGGACATTTCACTCCATCGTCACAGGAAACTTTAGCACCTACCCCCACAGAATTGCCAGTAAACTCTGTGTATAGGCATTCTCCTATTTGCCACTATTTTAAAACTCACATAAAGTGACCAAAGCATGCTTTCCAGTTCCCTCCCTACGCCAGCGGATACCATATGCTTTACAAATAAGAAGGCAGCAAAGCAAGTTTTGGGAAATAGCCCATTAGATTAAGCTTTTCCCAACAGAGGGGATGAATACCGACAGTGTAACTGATGAAGTTTGATTTATATGTAGGTAACTTAGGCTGCAGGGATAAAAAGTCTGGGCATATACAAATCTTAAGTTTAAACGCACGTCACCCACATTTTAAATAATGAGTCCCCTTTCCTCTGGGCTCATTAAATCTGAAGCCAAGGAGGGAGGCAAGGGAGAAAATAAAGCATAAATCTATCATTTCGCTTTCTAATGTAGAAAGGACTTGAAACTCCCCAAAAGGTAGCAGGAACAGCTTTTAAATCCTGCCTTTTCCCTGCCGCTGTCTACCTCTCACAGTCACCCTAATTAACTGCAGCACAAGTGTCAAACTATGGAACCACAGCCAAGATGCAGTAGAAGCCTGAACTGCAGAGTTCAAAGGGGGCTCATTTGTTTATTCCTCTTATGTAACGATGAAGGCAGTCACAATGGACGTCCCGTGGGAGACCCTGCTTCAATTAATAAAAACCTTGTTTTGTTCAAAGTGAAATGCAAGAAGAGATTAATACATTTGAAAATGAGTATAAACAGGCTCATAGAGCAAAAAATTGCAGTGGCTAAAAGCTCAGATTTCCTAGGGTTTAGTGGGAAAGCTGAGAGCTTGAGTCTATGGGAAGTCACTCACGCACCAGGAGAAAAATAACTCGGGTAAGGGCCACACACACGTCCAAATTTTACTTAGTCTGAAAAGTTTTAAATGGGCACGTTCACTGACCATTTAGAGGAGACAAATTGATGTTTACAATGTATATATTCACTTTCCTAAGCAGGGAATTACAGATTCAAAGGAAGGAGTGATGGTTTCATTCCTTACTCCAATTGACAGTCACAGTTTTGCAGGACCACAGAACGAATGAGAAATTGGTAGCTGGCTACCTCAGCGGGGTTCATGAATAAGGATTCTATGAATTCTTGGGCAGAAACAGTGTACATCTCATTTCTAGAAGACACATAGGGGTAAGACTTGACATCAGTCTTGGCGATGGTTTTTCTGGATTTGACACCAAAAGCAAAGGCAACAAAAGCAAAAACAAACAAGTGGGACCACACCAAATCAAAAAGCTTCTGCACATCAAGGGGACCATCAACACAATGAAAAGGCAACCTAGGGAATGGAAGAAATATTTACAAATCATATATCTGATAAGGGGTTAATAGCGAAAATATGTAAGAACTCGTACAATAGCAACAACAAAAAAATTGGTTAAAAAATGAACAGAGGAACTGAATAGACATTTTTCCAAAGAAGACAATACAAATGGCCAACAGGTACATGACAAGATCCACAACATGACTCATCACCAGGGAAACGCAAATCAAAACCACAATGAGACATCACCTCACCTGTCAGGATCGCTGTCATCAAAAAGGCAAGAGATAAAAAGTGTTGGTGAGGATGTGGAGAAAAGGGAAACCTTGTGACCTGTTGGGAATGTCAATTGGTGCAGCCACTATGGAAAATGGTATGGAGGTTCCTCAGATTAAAGATAGAACTACCATATGATCCAGCAATTAATTCCACTCTGAGTCTATATACAAAGGAAATGAAATCACTATTTGAAAGAGACACCTGCACTCCCATGTTCACTGCAGCATTATTTATAACAGCCAAGACATCAAAACAATTTAAGAGTCCATTGATGGATGAATGGCTAAAGAAAATGTGGTAAATATTCACAATGGAATATTATTCTGTCACAAAAAAGAAAGAAATCCTGCCATTTACATGGATGGACCTTGAGGGCATTATGCTACGTGAAATAAGTCAGACAGAGAAAGACAAATACTATATGATCCCATGTATATATGGAATCTAAAAGAAACAATCTGACTCAAAAAAACAAGAGAACAGATTGGTGGTTGCCAGAGGCAGGGTGTGGGAGGTGGGGGAAATGGGTAAAGGTGATCAAAGGTACAAACTTCCACTTATAAGGTTAATAAGTCTGGGGATATAATGTATAACATGGGGACAACAGTTAACAGTACTGTATTGTATATTTGAAAGTTGTTAAGAGAATAGATATTAAAAATTCTCATCATAAGAAACATATTTCTGACTATGTGAGGTGATAGATGCTGATGAAACTTATTAGGGTAATCATTTCACAATATATACATACATGAAATCATTATGTTGTACACCTAAACTACTATAATGTTATACGTCAATTATATCTCAATAAAACTGGGAAAAACAAAACTAATCTCTGAAAAAAAGAAAAAAGAAACGGTGTATATCTCCTAAAACAGAGGAAAATATGGCAGAGGAATTTCTGATCTCGAGAGTTTTAGGTTTAAGTTTTAGAGGGGAAAATGTCCAGAAGACGCTGTGAGACTAGAAGACAAGGAGAGTATTCCAGGAAAAAGTGGCAGAGCTCTATATTTTCCATGAGACACGTAGGGCGAGCTGATTGTATATGGTGTTCACAACGTAAAGGGCCTGGTGATGGGTAACACAGTTACCTTGAATTGTTACCCTTGACGGTAAGTACCTTCTCATTCCTATCACAAGGAATGGTGGTTGGGACTCATTACTACAAATCAGCAGAAAATAAAAATAAGTAAGGAAAAAGGAGTAAACGTTCCCTAAGTTAACAGGCAATAGGCAGTACTGAATTGGGAACTGGAATCCAGACTTGTCATCTATTTTCCCACTGACTGCCTTCCAACCTGACAGATAAAGGGTAGGCTCTGTGGTGAAGGTTCCAGGGTGGAGGTGGGCAATGTGTTTCCTACTTGTAGTGATTGATCCAGTGGAAGTCATATCCTGGTGGGAAACAAGGTCTGAGCCAGAGTAGACTATCTAAACCTAGTTACCAAATCTAAGGCCCAAACCAAATGTGCAAGTCAGGGCATGAAGCCAAAAACAATGGAGAAATCATAGGTCTCACACATAAGGCTGGGCAGCGAGGATGGTGGGATAGGCATGAGCTTGAAGGAATTCCAAAGGTAGAGCAGCCCAGGATGGCTTGTGATAGATTCATGCTTGGGTAGTCTGGGAAGTTGCAGGGGGTGCATTAGAAAGTACTGACACAGCGTGGACAAATCTTGCACAGGCACTTACATTAGGTACTCAAGTATACGGTGATTTGAATCATGCAAATCCAGAAACCTGAGGATCTAAGCAAGGTAGAAAGCAGACATATGAGGTGAAATGGGGAGGGTGAGATGAACCCAGGATAGCTAGAAAGAGCAGTTGATTAGGAGTTAAGAGACTTGAATTCCAATCAAGCTTATAATACCTATAATCAATAAGGACTTCCTGGTCCCAAAGGGTCAGGGCAGGGGTCAGTCAATAGATACATCTTCACGAACCTGGCAGTCCCCTAGACCGAGCCAGGAGTTTGCCGGTTAGGGAACATATGCAAAAGAGAACAGTGCCAAGTTTGCCCCATTCCCTTTCTTCCTCTGGAGCAAGAAGCAGGTCCATATAACTGACAAGTATGAACGTCAGAGACCCAGAATGTATTGATTAATCAAAGCATTTGGCAAAGTCTCTCAGGAAATTCTTGTGGACAAGATGGAGAAATGCAGACCAGATGACAGTATAATTTGGGTGACACATAGTTGGCTGAAAACTTGCCCTCAAAGAGTGTTGATGGAAGGGGGAAGGGAGGTGTCTAGTGACTTGCCAAATGGCTCTGTCACTGGTCCTATTCTACTACAAGTGACTTGGACACAAAGACAGAAGAAATGCTGATCAAAACTGCAGATGACACAAAGCTGAAAGAAATAACGAGCACAATGAAATCAAGATTTAAGAGTTAGCAAATATCAAAATGACTTCAATGGGGTGGAACGATGAGCTGGACCGAGATGGAATTGGATAGAGATAAACGTGAAGTCTTTAATTTAGGTTCAAAAAATCAATTACATGAATCCAGCGTTGGGAAGACCTGAACTGATAACAGTTCCCTTCAACAAAAACTGATCATTTTAGTTGATCACAGCCAAAAATAATCCAATAGCTTGACATGACTGCAAAGAAAGCTCATGTAATCTCTGGTTACATCAATAGAAACATAACATCCAAATTAATTGGAAGAAACAGTCCCACTTGACCCAGCCCTGTTCAGACATATGGACTCGCAGTGTCTTGCCAACAGACAGCATGCAACAAATACTTGTCACACAAATGAAAGGATAGCACATTTTCGGATGGACCTTAAAACTTAAATGGTCAGGGATTTGAAGACTGTTCTCAGAAGACAGGCTGAACAAACATGGAATGTTTAACCTGGAAAAGACTAAAGGAGACCCACAAAAGAGCGGTTTTCAAATATTTGAAGGCATTTCACATTCGGTTTTGCTCCAGAGGGGAAAAAAAATTAAGGGTCAAAGGTCAGAAGATCTACAGAGATAAAACCTGGCTCAAGCAGAAAATGAGAACTCTTCGACAATCAAAGATGATGGCAGTAAGCTTTTTCTCATCTTTGATATGAAAGCAGATGTGGGGTGATCATCTACCACATCTGTAGTATGTTAGACTATATACCTCCATCCACTGGAAGTCAGGCCTGGGGGGTCTTTCAGATTCCTTCCAACTGGCCATAAGAGATAGGATTCCACAATGCTTCTGGTCTCATTCCTTTAGCTCCAAAGGAGCCTCCAGCGCATTGTAGCTGGCTTGCCAACACTCAAAGCTTTGTGGCGGGCAATCTTGGCTATGGATTTCAAAGCAGCAGCTAACAAAAGAACCTGGCCTGTACTCCAGGATGGCAATGCATGAAATGGTAACCTCGTAAAAGGAGGTTCAGTTTTGATTTGTTTGTTTAACTTTACTCAATGCAAACACCAGGGAAGAAAAGAAAGCTGACAGTGCCCATACGGCTTCGTCACGGTAAAAGAAAACCCCCCTTGGAGTCATGATCAAAGTACACCTCTAACCTTGACTTGGCTGGACTGTATGTTTGTTTCCTAACAAATATCAAATCAGATGTTTGGAAAGAAATACCTCTTTCAACAGGACTACATGTAATATTGACACTGTCTGGTAGTCACGTGTAATACTGATAAGACCTACAGATCCCAGCAGCATTTTGGGCTCTTTATTTGAAATAACACTACGGGATTTTTCTGCTCAAGGGGACTGAAAGTTCTGATGGGCTACAGAGAGTGTGGTAGTCCATCTCTAAGATCGCCTCTAATAATCTTTGCTTACCGGTATTCATGCCCTTTTGTAGTTCCCTCACACATTGAATCCGGCTCATCTGTGTAGCCAAAAGGATAATTTGGAAATGACGAGGTGTGACTCCTGAGGCCAGGTCATAAAGTACATTGGGGCTGCTACTGTGGGGAAGCCAGCTGCCATATTGTAAACCCACTCAGGCAGCTCACGTGGCGAGACACGGAGGCCCCCTACCAATAGCTGGTACCTCTTTGCTAGTCTTGTGAGTGAGGCGTCTTGGAAGCAGATGCTCCAGCCCCAATCAAGTGTTTAGATGACAGCTGACCCAGCCAACATGAGAGACCTGCGTCAGAATCATCCAGCTAATCTGCTCTTGAATTCCTGACGTGCAGAGACTTTGTGGGATAATGAGTGTCTATTATTATTTTTGGACTGCTAAGTTTTGCGATAATTTGTTACACAGCTAGAGATAACTCATATAAGCCTGTTAATACTACAGTGAGTAAAACTGAGTTTTCCTTTGCAATGCTTAAATAGCAGGGGCTTCTCACTAAGGGGGGGGGGGCACATGGATAAAATGAGGACATAGGAAGCCACATAGAGGACACAGATTTGATTTGGTCTTTCTAGGACTGACTGCCCTGCACAATGAGCAATTAGATAAACATCTTCAGCAAACTGTGCTCTGGTAACCTCCAGTCCCTTTGTAACTGGGTGGCAATGACAGACACCAGCAAGGAGAAATGACCTTGGCCTTAAACACAAAAGGTGGCTGGACTGTGCTCAAATAGAGAACATTCGTCATTGTCATAAGTAGCCCTTTTCTGTTTTCACTAAAGAGACAGCCACCAGCCCAGTGAGAGAAAGGCCAGAACTCAGATCGTGAAACTAAGGGATCCAGGTTAACTCAGCACTCATTGAGCCACAGGCACTGTTGTCAGACGCTGATGTGAGCTAGGGAGGTGAGGTATCATAAGCCAAGCTACTGTCTCCACAATGTGCAAATATGTCCACATGCCATGCAGCCCTGCTGGCAAGCACGATCAATTCAATGTGGAATGGACTCAGCCATTAATTTTGGAAGAACAGGCATGATATTTAAGTGCCTTTTAATATGCCATTTAATTCACTCCTAGGGTTATTTAGGACCGATGGCATGCTTTCAAAACACAGGCAACTTATATTTCTTCTCTTCCTTTCACATCTACCTATATTTTTTGAATGCAGGCAGGTGATTTGTTTCTTCTATTAGCATGAGTTGGCTCAGAACAATTGGCCTAGAGTTTCAACCTCTTAGCCATTCCCTTACGGAATCTTTGGGGAATGTGCTCCAGAAAGAAAATTACCATCAGTATTGAGGGCCACAGAGATCAAGGGGTAGAGAGGGGACAGTTCCAGACGAACAAGGAAAAGGGGCCATGGCATTTGTCATGAGGGAGACATCAGTATGACATCAGAGGTAGAGTGTGCTGGTCACTCCAGGGCCACAAAAGCTTTGAGTGTGGCAGAGGACAAGACCCAGAGTCTTTAAGAGGGAACAGAATCCCTCAAGATAAGAAAGTGTAAAGTATACTCGCCTAATAACCTCTCCCCAGAATTTACCAATCCATCTACCACTCTCTAGTTCAGTTACACACAATGAACTAATCCTTCACAAAACTGAAATAACATTAGTTATGTAACTCCTTAGTTCATATATATTCACTTCTTATTTTATTTCTATTTTGTTGCACTTCAAGGATTATGGGTGATTTTCACTTTGGGGGTATATGAGTATGTTTTTGAATTTTTCAAATTTAAAAGGAATCTAAATCACTCTTGCTTGAAATACCTATTTCATGCAAGAGATTCAATTTTTTGGAAAAACTTGCGGAAGACATATTTCAGTTCACCTTGAACCAAGCAAGGTGAGCAGAGGAAAACTCATGCCTGTAACAGCCCTGGGGCTGACCGGGCAGAAAACACAAACAAATGAAAAGGCTGACTACTACTGAAGATTCAAAGAGACCTGATGCAGGAAAAGTTAGGAATTTATGAGAAAGCTGTCTTAAGTATACCTTTCAGTTTGTGCAAATATAGTTTCCAACTACAGCTGACCTTTGAACAGCTGCGGGGGGTCAGGGCACCGGGGCGCCCTGTTCCCTCCACTGCAGACTTAAATCCATGTATAACTTTTGACTACGGAGGACTGATTCCAGGACCCCCGTGGATACTAAAATCCGCAGATGGGCAGGTCCCTTAGGTAAAAAGGCGTAGAACAATGCATACATTCGGCCCTCCACATCCGCAGACTCCCAATTGTGAATCAAAAACAGTACTTTGAATCCATGGATGAGAAACTCGGGGATACAAAATACTGACTCTGTGTTTATTGAAAAACAAACACCCATGTATAAGTGGACCCACATAGTTCAAACACACGTTATTCAAGGGTCAACTGTATTTTAAAATAAAATATAGGACATGAATGGCAGTGCAGTTAAGGATTCAAGCAGAGCAAGTCCCATCTGAGCATACAGCAAATCGCAGAACCTGTGAGTGGGCTGTCTATACTTCGTACCGTGTAAATGAACAATAGAGGCAAGTGTTTCGAAGCTTCTTTAGAAACATCTGTGTATATGAATAACACAAAGTTGCCAAAACCTCACAGGATAAGAATGACTCTGTTCCAGTAACATAAACACTTTGATAGGTTTTTCCAATCATGTCTCAGGATGAATAGAAATATCCATCACTATTATTTCTCTTCTAGAAAGTCCCAGGATGTCTAGTGTTTTGGAACGTGACAGTTACACGATCAGTTAACATTTGCATTATCTGTTATAGTTCATAAAGTACTTTTGACACCTGACTTTATTTGAGCCTAATAACCCCGAGATGCAGGCATTTTTACAAGTGAGGAAATAGATGTGTGTAAGTCAACCAATAACTTATTCAGTGCCTAACAGGTATGCTGGAATCTACTAAATACTTTAATACTTTAATACTCTATCACAGGTAGTGCTAATGAGTCCTGTCTTTTAAATTTATTATCCTCATTTTGCAAATAAGAGCACTAAAGTTTAGAAAGGTAAGTATTAGATTGGTGCAAAAGTCATTGCGGTTTAAGAGGTTCAAAGTAATTGCAAAAACCGCAAGGACTTTTGCACCAACCTAATATGTTGGCCATGATGACACTGCTGATATACTCACGTACAAACTAAGACAAAATATAAACCTTCAATTCCAAACCTGAGGCTCTTTCCACTATATAACAATAGACACACAGATCAAATTTCCATGGGTACTTATAAAATCCTTGTTCACGCTTACATGATTGTTGGCAAGTGAGTGACTTTCTCTGACCTTCAGTTTTGTCATCTGTGAAAGAGAACGATTGATAAAAATTATAACAATTTACCCATGGTCAGTGAAGAAGTAAACTAATGCTTAAGTGAAAGAGAGTTACTACACCCAGATTACACTTCACAGGGTTGCGTCACTTCTAATCATTTGCCCAGAACTGGAAAAGCCCAGGAATCCTCTGGTAAAGGATTCTGGGAGCTGCAGATGCCACAGATGCATTCAACTCAATTGCTCACGCAGCACACATGTGCCAGGCAAGTCACCGGTGAGCTACACACACAAAGGCTGGGCCTCCCCTTCTGGCGGGGATGGCAGGCCATAAAGATATAACCCAGTAAATACCGTGACCCCAGGTAACAGGGCTGTGGAGAAAACAAGGCCGTGTGAGGCAGCAGAAGCAGGTGGAGCGAAGCAGCTCAGAGGAGGGTCCTTTGAGTAGAAATGTGAAATAAGCGAAGGAGTGAACCCTGCAAACATCCCCGAGTGGATGCTCCAGGCAGACGTCACAGTATTAAGTTCTGAGATGGGCAGGGCTTGGCAGGACCCACGAACAAAAGGCCAAGGTCTCTGACTGAGGGAGGGAGGGAGAGAGGAGGGCAGAGCAGTGAAGAGGGGCCAGGTTATAGAGAACCCTGCAGTCCACAGCAAGGAGTTTGGATTTGATGCCAGGTGATGGGTCTCTACTTCCCAACCTCGGGCGAGCGTACAGGTTGGAAATACCTGCACCACCACCACCACCCCAAGGCTGGCTCCGTTACAGCCTAGGACGGAACCCACACCCCGTGGGGACCTCAGCCTGGTCTGCGGGGTATTCATGAGGCTCTCTCCCCATCTTACTGTTTCACCTCCCCATTGCGCCCCAACTCTCTTCCAATTTCTAATAAGGGCTTGCTGAGAAGGAAGTAAATATTGGGAAGCAGTGCAGCCTCCAGAGGGCCTCTCGGGCTCAGAAGGCCCTCCGATGAGGTTGGATTCCTGGTTCAGTCACCAACCAGGTACAAGACCTCGGCAAACCGCTGTGCACACCTGGCTTCCCACGTGCAAGCTGAGGATGGTGGTAGAATCTACCTCATAAGACTGGGGATGGGCTGAGGTGGCCAGGTAGGGCGCTTAGCGGAGCACCTCACTCATCTCCACCGTGCGTGAAAGCAATGCTGTTGCTTTCCATTTCAGCAGGACGGTCATGTCAGAATTTTCACGCTCTTACTGATACTCGAAGGTTGGGCCTTTCTGCTACTGGCGAAAATTCTCCCTGGAAATGGAAGACATTATGTAGGAAAAAGAAATGCATAAGACTGCCTTAAAATCGGAGGTGAAGGAGAATACACGGGGTGGAAAAATCTATGAATAAACACATGGTGCTGCTTTGGCACTCGGTGGTGCTTAACTGGGGACGTTTTCGTCTATTTATTTGAGTAATCCAAAAGTAAACCACAGGAGGAAAAGAGGAAGAGGAAAGTTCTTTCCTCATACCCAAACTAAACACCACAAAATAATGCTGTCATTTATACTGGGGGGCTCTCATTAAGGGAGGAAAGGCCTGACCTTGTTCACAAAAGGGGCCCAGTGTAAAAAGTCAGTGGGTCAAACTGGGCTGTGCTTGACCCTTGACCCTGGCAGGCTCAGAAAGCTCAAGAGAAATAATAGGACCTGAGAAGTGTCTGCAGAAGCACTAAGAACTGGGCTCCTTCTTGTTTCCATCTGGGGCCACCCTGAGGTGAAGAGGGCAGTTTGGTCTCTGATACGTCCCACCTCCCTTTTAGCATCTAAGGTGTCAAATTTCTGCCCCTTCCTCAGGGCTCCTCGTTCCTCCCCCCTACCTCTCAACCAAACTGGGGTTCATCTGGAACGGATTACATCTACCAACTCACTTTCACACTAGGTCCGGGTGTCACGATGCCGGGGAAAACAGCATTTTATTACAGGCCAATTCCCTAGGTCAGAGAATGAATCCCTAATGCAGGGCACACGGCATGTGGAGCCGCCTGAAGGGACAAGCTGCCCGGAGGGTTGAATGATGGCTGTTATTAAGAGGCAGGCCGCCCCCATCCATGAAATATCGGGGCCAACAGGATAGCTGGTGGGGATAAAGGATGTTACCTCCACGACTTTCCTTGAAACCCTGTCTACCTACCAAACCTCCAATTATTCAGCAGACAGTCTAAGCAAAAACCATAGGCTTCTCCGTAAGCACAGCTATAGGATAAGCCCTGTAACACTGCCTTCCAACCTTGGGGTCTGCCATTCCAAGCCCTTCTGATTTTGTCATTATTATGCCACTGCTGCAGCCAATATGATAACCTTCTAGCCCAGAGAGGCTCAGGCCTCAGCGGAGGGCAGATGCAGGGCGGGGGTAGGCGGGGTGGGAGTGGGGGGGGGAACAAAATTCTACTTTCTTTAGCCTGTCACCTCTCCTGCTCCTCAGACCTCCAACAAGCACACAGAGCAACAGATACTGTGACCCACAGAAATCAGGCAGGAACTCACCGATGGTCATAAACCAAGCCCCAAACAATCAGCAGGTGAGGCAGACATTTCTGGATGGCAAAGGTGGGCGTGGGGAGAGGGAGCTTCTGTGAGCTCCAAATCAAACCAGAGAAGACCTGGCTTTAGAAGGAGAGTGCTCATTCCTTCCATCTTGATCCCTTCAACTGAACTCTGAAGTTCTATTTATTCAGTCAATTTAGCACGTCTTGGTAACCAGTTCCTCCTACTTTTGTTCCTCTTTGGAATGACCTTCGTGTCAGGGAGCGATGTTTGGAGGGACAGGGGCAGAAGGAGGAGGGCTGGGCTGCCAACTGCACAATGAGAAAGCCTTCTTTTCAATTACCTTCCTGACCACTTAGAATGCATTTTAACGGGCTGAGCTTTTCCTGGGACATTTTTTCTTTGAACTCCCAGACTTCCCTTCATTGCAAGTTGCCATAATATGAACCAGATTTTTTTTTTCTCCCTCTTGTTTGCTTAAAAGGCGTTAACTATAAATTAGAGAATCTTAAGAGCGAAGTGTCACATGCGGGGGCCTCGGGCTCCTCAGCCCTGGAGCCCCACAGCTGGGAGAGGGGCCAGGCCGCCTCTCGCCTTGGCAGCCAGGCTCCAAGACCCAGGCCAGGGATGATCCCGCCCTGCTTTTCAAAGCTATCCAGTTACATCTATGTACAGAAAAGGCCTTGTTTGACTTAAACATTAAGTTTTATTCCACCACCACCCCCCTTTTTTTTTTTTAAATTTCTTTCCTGGAGGAGCAAGAGATGGAAGATTGGTTTTAAATGTACACTTCTGAGTTATTTTCCATGAGGTTCTTTCATTCTAAAGGGCACTGAGGTTCATTTGCAACAAATAGCCCACCCTCCCATGCCTGGAGTTCCTCACCTCTGGGGGCTGCTGGGAAGTGGCCATGATGCTCACCACATAAGAAGGCCGATGACCAAAGAACTATTATTTAGATTCCCATCAGAGAATCTCTGCAATGGCACAGACCCACATCCCTCTTTGTCTGAATGTCGTGACTCCAGGGGTCAAAGAAGACAACCATTGTTTTGAGGTAGTTCAGCTTTGTTTTTTTTTAGATACTCAAGTTTCAAGCTGTTACTCAACGTCAAAATTTAGAAAACATTCACTGAGTACCAGTTGTTTACCAGGCACAATACTAAACTATTTCACATCTGTTCACATCACCAAACATGATTTCCAATGACAATCCAATGCATTGTTCCTGTGTGGTAGGTAACACCATGTTGCTTCACAGCGCTCCCTCCACTGAGGCATCGAAAGACAAAAGAGACCCCAGGTCAGTCCCTGAAGCTCTTCTCAGGCAGAAGAGTCTGACAGCAAAACACTGTGACTTGCAAGAACTAGGCACTTCAGAGCGAAAGGGTTTACTTTTGAATTCCGAAAGGGCTTGGCCTGTAAGATCAGCCAGCACTGGGGTCTGAGCACCGGGTGTGCCTGGAAGCCACACAAAAAAGAGGCAAGCCCTCACCACAGGGGGATTGTCTTAGTCAGCTTGGGCTGCCACAACAAAACATCAAAGACTGGCTGGCTTAAACGATAGACATTTATTATCTTACCGTTCTGTATATTAGAAATCCCAGATCAAGATCCCACAGAGTCGGTTTCTGGAGAGGACTCTCTTTCTGGCTTGCAGACACTGCCTTCTTGCTGTGTCCTCATATGGCCTTTCTTTCATGTGTTTGGAGGTAGAGCCTTTCTTTCATGTGTTTGGAGATAGTGAAATAGATAGCACAAGTGCTCTAGTTTCTCTTGTCATAAGGGCACTAATCCCATCTGGGGGCCCCACCCTCATGACCTCATCTAAACCTCATTACCTCCCAGAGGCTCTACCTCCAAATACTATCACATTGTGGTGAGGGCTTCAACATTGAAACTTTTGGGGAAACAGGCCAAATTCAGTCTAGAGCAGGGGTAACTGCCTTCAAGAGCTAGAAGAGGAGTGGAGACTGGGAGGGAGGGGCTGAAGTTTCAAGTGTGGGACCTGTTTGTTCACCACATGCATCCCCCCCACAAGTCTCAGGATAGAGACACTGTAGGTGGGAATAGAATCCTCCAGAGAGAGCTGGGAATCAAAGCCAAGGGGACGTGTGGCATCCTTCTCACATGGGAAAGTGGGAGCAGGGAGACCAGCAACACAGACATCTGCAGGAGAGAAGAAACAGTGGTGTGGTAAGCTGAGGCAGGGGTCCCAAGGCTGCCCGTGGCTGCACGGGGTGGATGGCCCAGAGTTGGGAACCTAGATGGCATGTAGGGAACATCAGAGGCCAAAACAGAACTGAGCTAGGGAGGAGGGGCCTGAGGGCGGACTGGGGTCCACCAGCCGTCAACTGTGCTACAAGGACAGCCTGAGAGCTATAGCCTTAGAGCAGATGCAGTGAGGATGGAGGGGACACCCAAAGACCAGGCAATACAGACAACAGTCAACCGGTAGGCAGGAGCCAGAGGGGAAGGACAACAGGGGGCCACACCCTCTGCCCCCAGCACCAGGGCTAGGTACACGTCCTCCTTCACCTTGACTCTCCACAAGAGAACAGGCGCAGAAAGGGGAAGAGAAGGGACCCTTGAGAAGCAGGGAGGAGCTCTGAGAGACAGAGGATTTCCCCAAAGAGTCCGAGTTAGTTTAGAAGAGACTTCTAGACCAGAAATGACGAGCTTTAACTGACAAGATAAAACACCACCCCCCTCCCAGCCCAGGTGCCTCTGTCTACCAAGCGCACATGGGGCCCTCTGAACAATTGGAGCAGCCCCGTCTCCACAGACTCCCGTGTGTGTGGCTATTTAATTTATACTTACTGCACTACCTTGGATGCTGTAAAATTTGCTATCTCCATTTTGCACACGAGAAAACAGAAGCTCAGAATGTGGAAGCAACTTGTATGGGGTGGAAGCTGGATGTGAAGTTGAATCTTCAGTGCCAAGCTCAATGTGTCTTGAGTTTGTTCCCTATGCCACTCTTCCCCCATCTTATCTGAGCAGCCACAGCTTTCCTGGGCGAAAATAATGGCAAGAAAAGAGACCCTCAGCTGCCTACATTACTTTCAGCCTGGCCCACAATCAGCGGGCAGCAACAGGGTGAGTCTCCACTTCCAAGCCCACGTTTCCTCTGGGCAGTGATACCAATCAGTTAATGGAACATATGAGGCCACATGGACACATAATTACCCGAGTCATTAACTACAGGGACCCAACCTGGCCTAGTTCAGAGAGAGAAAACACAGGTCTGCTACCCCCTCAAGGTTTCAATCACACACCACTGGACTGATGCATTTGTCCAATGCCAAAACCCTCCTTTCTTTGTCCCTGCTTCTGATTCCAGTGTTGTACCTCACGCCTCTCTTAGGGTCGTTTGTGTCTACCTGGGACAGTCGTGCTGTGTCAGAGCTCTGATCCCCCTATGTGCATTGTCATGTTGCTTTAATATGGGGAGTAGTTTCTTGTCTTACTTTGAAACCTAAGGGGTCTTTTCCTAAGAGTCTACAAACCCTAATATGCATCTGTGGGGAAAGCCAAAGAACTAGGCATTGACTTTGGCCAGCAAAATTTTCAGATACCAGTTGGTGTTAAAATGACTGCTTTTCATTTTCTAGTAGTTTGGGGTCTAAATTTGGTTCCAAGTCAATTTCCCGCTAATGAATTCTACTCATTTCTAAATGCTATTTTTAACTTGAGCCTAGTAATAGATTTTACTGTCAAATTTAACTGCTTTTGCTCCTATGACTTTTTATAACTCAAGTTAAACTGATTATGAAATATCTGTATAGAATGGGAACAACCAATATCATTGTCCTTTGTGACTTTAATGAATTTGGAGTAATGGCAATAATAATAGCTAATTTTTTTGAGCACTTACAGTGTTTTGAGCAGCTGCTGTGTTCAGTGGCTTACACAGAATTATCTCAATCCTCACTGTGACTCTGGGAAGTAGGTTTTATTATTACCTCCATTTTTCTGAGGCACAGAGGGGCTAATTAAGCTGCCCAAGGCCACAGAAGTCGTGGTGATAGAACACAGACTAGAATCCAGTTCTCGCTAACTCCAAAGCCCAGGTTTTTCACATTCTACTCTACTGCCACATGGAAACGGGGTCCACTGTAACCCCAGATAATTTGGTCAGTCAGTAGAACAAGAGTTTGACAGTGGTATTGAGTAATAACAATATATGTGTTTATATCTACCGGAATAATTGAAAGACCAACCACCCTAGTTACTAACTGAACCCAACACATGAGCCTTCTCCAGCTGAATAGCGAAATCATGGCTTGGTGACTGAGTCTCCTCTGTGATCACCAACTCGGAGTACGTGACCAATGTGAATAGGTCCGTGGTCTTCTGGGGCAGTGCCGAGGCTGCCCATTGGTCAGGCAGGCACACCCAGGTAAGACCTGCCAGTCTGTTTCAGGGTTTGCCTGCTGTGGTTGGCTGGGGAACCTGGGATTTGAAGGAGAATGAACAGAAGGCAAGGGGATTTCTATGTAATCACCAAATGTGTTTACAACCAGTCCCCAGTTTTCACCACCTCTCCTCTAACCAATCCATTCACCAAGCCACACCTGAAAGCCACCTATATTTAACTTTTCACCACCTTGATTCAAGAATTTGTCAGTTTCTACCAGGAGGTTAACATTACAAGGCAACCATTTTCCAATTGATGTGTGAGTGCCATCTAGGTGTGAATGCAGGTAACTGCAGGCCATGGTGGGCAAACATGTCAATGTGGTTCTTTCCTACATCTTCCTAGAAGCCCTTGCAGAGGAAGCAGGAAGGACTGTGTTAAGGTCCTCGTGACATGATTTTATACTGGGCATTATAGCTGGCAAATCATGCAAAGATGGTTGCTACTTTTGAAGATTTAATTATGTAAGCCTGAAAAAAGAAGTTAATAAATCGAATTTCTATTACCCAAAGATGGTATGCACTGAAATCACTAAATGCCCCAGTATGTTAACAGAGTTTGAACTGAGATGAGGATAAGTTATTTCCCAAATAATCCCTGCCGCCAAATTTCAGGTTAAACTTGGGCAAGAGATGGCTCTCTGGGCCTTGGTCCTCTCAACATTGTCTTTTCAGTACAGAGGATGCCAAAAAGCCAAAAAGTCAAAAAGCCAAAAAGCCAAAAAAAAAAAAAAAAAAGAAAAAAAAAAGAAAAAAAAAGGAAAGGAGACAGAAAATGTGCATATATTTTAAGAAAGAAAAACTGTATTAAAATTGTAATACTCAATATATACCGATAACAAAAGATGAATACAAGTCATGTTTGACTTCTGCAGTTACAGGAGGTACTCAAACTGGTTACCATCAGGGTCCAGACACTTCTGATTATGGCGAACTACTGCGTGAGCAACATTGACCAAAGTGTCCACTTGTACACATTTTTTTGGCACTCCCGGTATCCTCAATGAGGAGTGTGATTTAAGCCATTCTTACAAGGTCCTGTTCTAGGATATAACACAATACTTTCATGTAATAGCTTTTAATGGCTGCTATTTTGTTCCAAGCTGGCTGATGGAACAACAAATAAAGAATAAATTTTCTTGAGACCCTTTGGAGGTGACTCAGGCAGGCACTGCCTAAGTGCCTGAACACGTTCCAGCCTCCCCTTTTTCCTAACTAATGGAACCCTGACAGTGTTTGTGTTGGCAATGTCCCCATAAGACCAGACCTGTGTTTGGCTAATGGGATGTAACCAGAAGTCAACTAGGTGGAGTTGCTGAGAAAGCATTTATTTATTTGAGGAAAAGACAGAGTCTCAGTTGGCAAGTACCTTTAGCCCTTTTCCTGCCCAGAACCTGGACTCAGTGGAGGAGAATGTCCAACCTGTGTTCATGAGGCTGTGCAGTCACGTGTTAAGGAGCAGAAGAAGGTGCCAGGAGGAGCCTGGGTCCTGGACAAACGGGCAAGAGCTTCATTAGCCCTGGGGCCTCTTCCTTGGAAGCTGTTCCACTGGAAAAACAAACTTCCTTTTGGAAAAACCACTATTGTTGGGTTTCTGTTACAAGCAGCTGTAACATTTCATATTACAGGAAAGTCATCACCAATTGACACAAGAACTCAGATTTTGTCTTTCATTTTCTTATTCAACAACTAATAGCATCTGTGCCTGTAACTACAGGTCAGTAACTGTGCCAGGTACGAAGTCCCCGACTTGGAGGCACTGGTGGGGTAGGTAAGCTCTATGGCAGTGTAACGCACAGAAGGTTCCGGAAGGAAGGGAAGTGGACACAGAAGTTTCCACAAGATGACTCCTTGGGTGAGTAGTCAAAAATTTGCCTGGTAAATTACTAGGAATTAACCTGGTGAAGGAGGGTAACGAGGGCTAGGGGAGACATTGTTGTTTGACAACTGAATGGACATTTCGCTTCCCTCCATGCTGACAAAGCCTTGGTTTTCATTCTTGTGCCTTTCCCTCCTGTCCCCCGCTCTTGTGACATCCTTAATTCCCTTTGCCAGTGGTTGGCTTAGGTTAGGCGTGAGACTTGGTTCTGACTCATGAGACACAAGCCTATGATGGTGTCTAGAAAAGCTTGGTTCGCTCTGAAAAAAGACGACACATAAGGAACAGTGGGCTTTTCTTTCTTCTTGCCGGGTGCCATGTCCGCCTGCGATGCCTAGATCCATGGAGATACGCTGGGAATGAGGGAAGGGAGCCTGAGGAGACCGGAGGCTGGCAGAGTGGAAAGGTGAAGGGAAGCTTGTCCTCAGTGACACCATGAACCACTGCGATAATCGACCCCAGAACCACCAGATGCCTGGGTTTATGTTAGAGTGAATAAATCCTTCTCGTGTTTAAGGCTTTGGGATGGACTTCCTTTTACCTACAGCCCAAAGTTTCCTGCTACGAAGGCATTCTATGCCGAAGGTGCAGCAGCATACACTAAGAGAACTGACAGAAGATGACCTGTTTGCAGAACTAGAGGTATTGAGGACCAATGTCTACGGAGAAAGAGTTGTGATAAAATAACACGACAAAGTTAGCAGAGATGTAAAAACCATGCTGGAACTACTGGAAATTTTCAGCACGAAGTGACACATTTAGATGAATATTTTAGAAAATGACACAGGCAATTCGGTATAAGAAGGGGCAGTACTAAAGCTGGGAAGTCCATTAAGCATTTGTGTTACTTATCTACACCAGCAATGATGGAAGCTTGTGAAATGAAGTGGTACTGAGAAAGAGGATGAAGAACAAATACAGAAACCTACTAAGGAGGTAGTTTGCTTACGGCCTCGTCACCACGGAATGTTGTGGGGAGAAGCAAGGAGCAACTGAAGATGACATTCCTATTTCTGGCCTCGGTGACCAGTGGGTGTTGCTCATGGACATACAAGAGAAAACATCTGTGACAGTAAGGTTATTCTTTCCTTGGAGGGGATTTGGAAAGAATGTAAGAATCAATGCAATTTTAATTACCTTGAGATTTGAGGTCCTGGTTAGAAATCTAGGAGCAGCCATCCAGCACGCAGTTGCTAAAGGAGGAAAGTATGAACTGGTCTCCACGATCAAACTTGGCAAAATTTCCCCACACTTAATGTTTTGCTATACAAGGAGAGCACAGTACCATAAGGAGCCCATGCACTGTCCCGGTGATGTTTCCATCCTACAACCATGAGAAGAACGTTCTGAGGCTTTAGCCATGAAGCGAAACCATCACCTCTTCCCAGTCAAGACAAAGCAGTGATCTCAACCCTTTGAATTTCAGACCTGGATATCCAGCTGCCTGTTGGATCTCATCACCATTGGGAACGACTGGGAGATCATCTGAGAAAACAGAGACCCTCCTGCCGATCTAGCTGATGGGGGTCAGAGCAGGGACTCTGGGGGCACTGCTGTCAACGGGACACACCTGGACTATGTGGTTATGAGGTCCGGGGAGATCCAGGTACGGCCTGGTGACGAATGAGCAGGTCAGACGATGCCAGCAGCTCCAGGTACACAGTGCTGATTTCTATGGCAATTGCATGGGTGGCTGAATAAAAGGTTCATTCGTCCACTTGAACAAACAAGTACTATGTGCTGACTCACTGTGCCAGTCAGTGGAGGATCTGAGGTGAGTGAGACAAGGTTGGACACTAGTTCAAGGTGTTTCTAGGCATCCATGGGGAGGCAGACATGCAAATCAAAAAGGGAAATAAAGAATTATAGGCGCATTGACGGAAGTCTTTGGGGCACAAAAGGGAGAGGCACCCACCCTCTTGTGGGACCAAGAGTAACAGCATTCTAGAGGAAATGACACCTAAGCTGTGTCTTGCCAGGTGAATAGCTATGTGCCACTTGTACAGGGAAGAAGAGACACTGCAGGCAGAAGAAGGAGGGGCAAGACTGAGAGGCATACAACAGAGACGTGGCCTGTTCAGAGAGCTGTGCCTGGTGTGGTATGGCTGCAGTGTACGTCTTAAGAGCGGCGAGACCGGCAGGGGCTAGATCACGGAGCATGCTGAATGCCACGCTAAGGCATTTAAACTCTACCCGTGGACAACGGGACAGGTATGGGGGGCCCAGAAGCACGGGAATACCTTACGCTGATTTATATTTTAGAATCCCTCTGGCAGCAAAGGGAAAGCTCAACTGAAAGAGTAAGAAACGAGGCAGGAAGACCCGTTAGGAGACCCCTGCAGTGGTCAAAGAACAAATGACTAATGACCTCGCATGAAGCAGTGGCATCCAGAGGACAAGGAAGGAGCAGGCGTGAGAAACTGCAAGGATGCAGAATGACAGAACTTGGTCACACCGGACGTGGGGAGGCGAGGATGAGGAAGGCGTGCAGCGGTCTAGCTTGGGAGATGAGCAGCATGGAGGTGCCCCTCGCCCAAAGCAGACACGTGAGAGGATGAGCACGGTGGGAGGCAGAGCTGAGTTCAGATTTGAGCATGTTGAGCATTTCCGGGTGGAAATGCACTGGGCTGAATTAGTACGGGCCTGGCTACAGAGGACAACATTGATTCTACGGTAAATTCCTGTCTTCTGGCCAAGAATTATACTGATAAACAACTAAACAAGTTAGGAATGTCACTTGTGGCCACAAAAGAGATGGCATCCGTCTAGGACCCTTCAGATGGATTCAATGCTTTAGACACCCCACTGACTTCTTCAGAACGTCTGATTCACAATACCTCAGACAGAAAGGGAGCCAGAGGGGATCTTGTCCAACCTGTACTCACTTTAAACATCCCTCTCCAGCACCAGTGCATGAGGTTGCCCACACTCTTCCTGTACATCTCTCTGTGTGCCTGCCTGCTCACCACCCCCTTCATCACACATTTACTAGACAGCCACACCGTTTGTGACAGGGAAGGCATTACCACAGGAAATGGGTCACTCCATTGTTGGAAAGTTCTATTTCTTAGGGACTTTCTTTTTCATGTTGACAAAAGGTCTGTTATCTCAGAAAGTACCACCTTGGCCGTGAATGATCGTAGGAGAGACAGATTTTTCTATTGAGAAGGAAAAAAAAACCACATATTTGATCATCAAGCAATCCACATAACAGAAGGAATATGTGGCAGTCTTTCCTTCTCAGGATTCGCCTCAGGCCTTTTCTTTTAAAAAGTCAAATAAAATAAAATAAAAGCATTTGAAGAGCACTTGCTGTGCAGCTTTCATTTTAAAATTACATTCGCCGGTTGTACTTTAAGTTAATACACAGCTTAACCATTTAAGCAATACTTGCTGCAGAAGGGAATGGGATAGGGTAGGATATAGCTTTGAACATGGCACCTTTTATGCTTTTCAAAAGCACAGCGCAGGGAACGTTTTACGTGATTTGGGATGCGGCAGTTCTGCACATGCCCAGCAGGGGGACCTGAAAGTGACAATGTATAGTTTTTATTCCCCCTCTGAACTGAACATGCATTTTCACAGGGCTGTTTCAATGCTTCCTCTTTGCAGAATTTAATGTTATCCCTCCTCACCCAAAATTCTGAAATACCCTGTGGCTTCCAAGCAACGGTTTTCACATACAGAGGAGAGGGACCCGGTTTTCTCTTCAGGACAGGTAGAATGCCAGCTGAGCAGAGCCAGGTCAGGTACCGGACTTGCAGACAGAGGCCAGTATTTCCGAGCAGCTGGGGAGGCCAGGCAAGGAAGGAAGAAACACACGATAGATGTCAGGGTCCAGTCCAATCTTCCCCGGAAAAAGGCTTTGAATGCAAAAAGGAAAACCAGGCAAATCTTTCATTTTTACCCCCTCCAATTTTGTATTTTGAGGGATTACAAACACAAAGAAAAAATTGTGGGAATAGTTCAATAGACATCCATACACCCTTCCCCCAGATTCAATGAACATTTTGCCATAATGCTGTACTCTCTGTCTGCTCCTCTCCTCTCTCCCGTCTCTCATATTGTATTACTCAATTTTATCAACATTTCTTAAGCTCAGTCAGTCCTCAAGGGGCTCATTGTTTGTCAGGGAGGTCAGATATGTAAACAAATATGGACATTACAGTCTAATGAGAACAGAAAGTGTATCAAAACAAGGCTCTGTAAGGACTGGGAACACGGTGCAAGGAGCGATTGATGCCCCCACCCCCGCACCCACCGGGGCCCAGTCAGGGACTGTTTCCCAGAGGAGATCTCCCAAGGGAGGTGGAGGAAGAAAAGCATTTCTAGGAGGCAGGGGGAGCAGGGTAGAAAGTCAAGGAGGAATCATTCATGTGGCCAGGGGCTGAAGAGAGTTTCGTTTGTCCTGTTTTCAATCTTCTGCTTTCGTCTCCTGCCTTTAGATAGAACAAGAGTTAAGAATGATACCGAGCTTAGAAAGCCATGCCAGGTGTGTGCTAAGGCTCTTATACGCTCCTTCTCATGTAATCCTCACATCCTGGTAGGTCAGTACCGTTATCATCCCCACATTATCGAACTGGAAAATGGGGATCAGGATAGTCAAGAAATTTAACAAAGGAGGCCCAGCTCATGAGTGGCAGAATAAGAAATTGCTCCTGCACTTTTACCTTCTTAAAGCCCAAAGGCAGAACACTCTTCCCAAGGATGTCTGACACTTCTTTCCATCCCTCTCTCCCACACCCTGAGTCCCAAGTCAGCTGTGCAGTAGTTTTCTCAACCCCAGTGCCTTTTTAGGCAGCATGGTTCCCTTCATCCAAGCCTCATGCCGTCCACATTTTCTGTTCTTATCAGGATATGACCCCTGCTGCTCACTGTTCCCAGGAGCTACTTACAATCTCCTGGACAATTTTTGCACCTGGTCCCTGTCTGTCTCTGCTACCCTTAGACATCAACACCCAGCAAATGAGCCCCAGACACATCATCACCACCAGCACCACCTTCCACAATGCACCCCACATCGAGCTTAGATCTCTACACATGAAACAGTATCTCATTTAATTCGCCCAGAATCTTATGAACATCTCTAATTTACACTTAAGGAGATCAAGTCTCAGAGAAATTATATGACTTACGCAAGGTAATTTGGTTAGTGAATTCACACTCACACCTGGTTTGGGGAGGGCCAAAGAGAGCTGAACTGAAAAACCAGATTCAGAACTAATTCTGAAAGTAAATAGCAATTTACTTTGCGTGGCCATACACAATGGTTATTTACAGTTCTTGGTGTTGTCATCAAGAAGACATCACCATTCTAACTCAAAATTTTCCCAGTTGTTACCCCCATTATTTCATTTCCGCTTTTAAAATTCTGGTCTATTCATTCTAATCGTCAATCCTGAATTAAACAATCCTTTATTTAGAGGCTGCTTTTAAGAAGGACTTGTAATTTCAGTACTAAACACTAGATGTCACGATTAACCAGTTATACTAAAACCACCCTTCAGAAGGTATCAGAAAAAGACATCAGCACGACGTGTTCACGTCTCATTTATTTGATATTGTGCTACATAGTCTGTAAGAACTGCAACACAGCAACAAGACATGAATTTATATATACAGGTTCTCTAGCCTCACTCAGAGGGGGCTCAATTATATATGACATGTGTAACATACATATTACACATATATAAATATAAATGTCTATAAATATATAAATACATATATATGCTTATTTTTTCCCCAAGTGAAAAATCATAGCAAGCACACAATCAAGCATCGTTGGAACACCAAGCACTGTACTTTATTTATATCATGTATTTGAAACCTCCTATTGTGTACGTGAAGTACTTAGATTAGGCTTTTAGAAACTGATTTGAAATCCAAAAGACACAAAGATCTTTCAGAAAGGATGGTGAGGAAAAGCTCACGATAGCTCTCACAAGAAAGACAAACATACTTTGAGGTTTTGTCAAATACAATTTCGAGAAAACAAGTCTGGCATTTGGAAACTAAATGTTTGAATCCGAGATCGTTTTACACATATGATTATGAGGCGTATATTCACTCTCTTTAAGTGACAATCATGGCCATTGCTGACCTTCCTTCCTCGACTTTTTGGCTGGGTTTGTAGGTAGAGCAAAAAATAATCTTTGTTCCTCGCAGCCTCTTAAGATTCAGTTATTAGACCAGGTTCATAAGATCCATGAATGCTACAATTACTAGCATTTTGCTGAGAATTGTGAAAATAAAGCACAAGAGAAATAAGTGGGAAAAACTGGAAGTCTCAAACCATCAGAAGATGGGTTGATAAAGTTTAAGAAATTAATAAGCTCTGTATAAAATATAACTTGTAGAAGATATTGCCTACTTACCAAATGCAGAAAATGGTACCAGAAGAACTGGGTTGCTCTTGGGAGCAGTGATTTTTTTTTTTTTCCAGTTTGTTCTAAAAGAGCAAATAGTTGCTAGAACTTCCATTGTGTTTTTCAAAGAATCTACTACTTTTGTCATCTGGAGTACTTTTCATGATTTTTAACTTCTGCCATACCAGTTCTAAAAATTCACAGAACATCCGCTTATCAATCAAGTAAAAACATATTGTAAATACGAAGTCATGCTAAGCCCCTAATCAAGGATGGCTTCTCCAAGTTATACATAAAGAAAGGTTTCCATCTGAAGTCAGTGAGTTCATTAGGTCCAAGCAAAGAGCAAGCTTACCTTTTATAACTTTAAACGCTGGAAAGTTTTATTTCTCTTTCAAAATGTACGTTCTGGTATTCGACATACAGACAAATAGAATTGAAATAGAATAGAATAGAATAGAATAGAATAGAATAGAATAGAATAGAATAGAATAGAATAGAATAGAATAGAATAGAATAGAATAGAACAGAACACCCAAATACATACGTACATACATACATACATATAGACAGAGATACATACATATGATAATAAAGAGGGAGCCCCAAAATAGTGGGGGAAAGGTTAATTCAATTACGGTAAAGGCACAATTGGGTAGCTATCTGAGAAAAGGTCAAACTGAATCCATACCTAACATGATACATTAGGGTAAATTCCAAGTGGATTAATATAAAATGTAAAAATGTGAAAGCAGAGAGCCATAAATTACTGAAGGAAGACAGATTTAGAAAAAACACAACAACTTCAGAATGCAGAAGGTCTTTCTATGGCACAAAATCTAGAATGATAAAAGAGAAAATTACAATTTACCGCTTAAAAAATTAAAAACTTTTGCATGGCAAAAATAAACAAAACCCCATGTGCAAAGGCGTAAGTCAAAGGCTATCTAAAAACGAAACAAACAAACAAAAAACCCCTGCAATTTATATCATTTAAAAAATCTCTTTCATGTATGAAAAGCTCCTACAAGTTAAGAAAAAGATCAACAACCCAACAGAAAGACAGATCACCCAAAAGGAATGTAAGTGGTTCCTGGGTCAGGAGGGCACAAGCTCTCCAGAGCTGGGACTAGAGTAGGGCAGGTGAGGTGCCCAAGGCACAAAATTCAAGAACACCCTGAGAATTTCATTTCATTTCATGCCTCCTTAAATTCTGCACCTCACTCACCCTACTCCAGGCTGTGGTTCTTAAACATACGGAAAGATGCTCAGCCTCGCTCAAAATCAGATAAATGCAAATGAAAACTACCCAAGACACCAGTTTTCACTAATCAGATGGGCAAAAATCCAGACACTGTACAACACACGACCTCAGACATTGCTGGTGGGAGTGTTAGTTGTTTCAACCTTTCTTGAAAACAAATCGCCACCCACTACACATTAAAATCACAAATACTTACGAACTCTTGACTGGATTCTAGGAATTTATCCTACAGATAGCTGCAAACATGTAAAACGGCCTGTGCACAAGCGTCCTGATGATAGCATTGCTGGTTATGATACAAAGACTGGATACAACCTAAATGTGCATCACAGCTAAGTGCGTTAGAATTAATTTATTCAGTGCAGTACTACAACTCTAGATATTGAAATGGAAAGTTCTCCAAGGTATGTTAAGAAAAGCAAGGTTCAGGACCACGTGTGTGTGATAGCTACCGTGTCAAAAAGAAGGGGAAAACAGTATACCATATGAATGGACTTGTAGGTACAGAAAAATATCTGCCTTAAAAAAGAAACTGTCAAAGTGGGTTATTTCCTGTTGGGGAATGCAAAACCGGGTGGAGAGGAAACAGAGGATCATCCTTTTTGATGTCTGAGTCACGTAAAAGTATATTAATGTATAGATAACAATCTACTAAGACTATGAAATAAAAAATATGTGTTTTCATCTGGCACTTTTGTACTCAAATATCTATTTCTACCTAGTTGCATGACCTCTCAGGATATTTTTCTAAGGCTTTTCTATCGCACTAGCAATGTTACTTACTATTTGGTTTGACCTGACTATGCAGACATTTAAACGAGATGTCCAAACTTGGCGTTAGGATGATGGTGTTTGCCTTCCTGTCCTCACTCAGACTCCCAGGCTCTGTTATCATCAGGCTTAGCAGCCTACGTACTTTTGAAACAAAGTCTGATGGGGGCTACTGCCCTTTGACCTTGTCAGTCTGCACAGAGCTGCCTGTGGTTTCCATATGCAGCACAGGTTTCTGCATCCCTAAAATGTGATCATATGTATTGAGCAACAGTGTCTGTAGATTCGAGCTGGTGTACAATGAGCGTCGTATAACTCTGCAGCGTCTGTGCCATAACAGAGCCTACTCAGAGGACGCTTCTGGTCTGTGTTTGGTTTAGGGGCAGGGATGGGGATGGGTTGGGGCAGACGTGGACTATTTGGCCCAGAGGACTTCCTCTGCGGAAGCGCCCTCTCATTTCTAAGTTACAAGTGCCACCAGTGTAAATCATCCTGCTGATGTAGGTAGAACAGTTCTTTATGCTGCCCATCCCTTTAGAAAGCCAGGGGCAAGGGACCCTCCATTTCCCTCTCTTCAGACACTCTGGTACAGGAGGGGCAGGTTGGAAGCTCTGAACATCCTACCCCAACCTTACCTGTGTAGCCCCTCTTGTATTCATTTTAGTACTGGAGATCCTGACTGCCCCCCAAACCTGTTCTTGCCCCATTACATCATTCAGTGTCCAGGGCAGTCTTTCTGGGCCTGGAGAATGACTTCGTGCAGTTAGTACAGGGCTTTCCTATTGCTAAAGCCAGCATGCGTTCAGGGAGATGTGTGGGCACCCAGGAGGAAGTACTAACAGCACCGTCAGGAGGAGACCAGATTAGCAGAGCTGGGAGCATGGAGAAGGCACAAACTGCACATGTCTGTACGTGTCAGGGACTCAGTAGCGCCTGTGGACTGGGGCCTGGGCTGCAGACATGGCCGATGTTTTCTCCAAGGCCCTGGACCTGCAAGGTCAGTAAGTAGCGTCGCCCTCACATGTTGTCTCGACCCTGATGCTCTCCATGTGTGCCTCCCACCACTGTTGGCTATTTCAGTTCCCCATGAACTTCACAGGCTCCTCCTAATTTGTAATTCTTGCACGTTAATGAGCCATTTTGCTTTATTACTTTCTCCATTAGATTTTAAGCTCAAGGTGGGTAGGAGCCGCATTAATTTTTTTCCATTGTCTTATCTCCAACGCCTAGCCCAGTGTAGGGCAGTGAGCAGTTAAGACCATTTGTTGATTTAATTAATAATTATGTATTGCTGGGGTTGCTCATGAATAATTAATTAATAATAAATAAGTATGTATTAATTAAGAAACCTAAACAGGGTTTTTATGTGAGCTAGTGTTCCCAATGTTTGAAAATGAGAGAAATCGTAGATAATGGGAAAGAAGGCATATAACCAAGCAAATTTACTCAGATTTACTTTAGGTTTAAGATTTCAAGAGGTCTTGGTCCTGAGAACAGGGCCTGGGCTCTGAAACTGGTGTGCTTCGTTAACCCTATTCTCGATTATTTGTAGGAAAGGAGTTTTCACAGTCAGTTTCTGACTTGCTCTTGTTCATTCACTCATCTATTTTCAAAACATTATTGAATAATTTTCATATGTTAAAGCACTGAGGGTACAAATATATATATATATATATATATATATGCACACACACACACACACATATGACACATTCTCTCTCCTTTAGGAGCTGAAACACATGCCAGAATAACTACATCATAATATGATAAGCATTTTCATAGTCACAAGCAGAAAGGACTTTTAGAACACAGTTTGCTTGGGGCGGGGATACGAGAGGGAGTCCACAAAGAGTCATACGTTGGGAATTCAAGCAGAGTATAAGGTCTCCTCCCTACTTCAAGGCTGACTTATGCAAAGGTCTGGTGAAGGGGAGAACAGTTTACCCAACGCAATTATTCTCTTGGTTTCCTTCAAGTAACAACAGAACTCAAAGCAAAGTTCACAAAATAAAGCCAGCAACCCCTCCCCCCACCTCCCAAAAGAGCCAACTGAGGGCAAACTGGCAGAGAAACCAGCAGGGTCTACCTGTTTGGCTCCAGACAGCATAAAAGAGGGTGACGACCATTCAGCGCCTGAACACCCACAGCGCGCGCACACACCCATTATGTCACCCTTCCCAGTCAGGCCCACACGCGGGTCCAGAGCTTATCTCTGAATATTTGGAAAGAGTTACCTGGCTTTAATTTAATGAATAAATATGAAACTGGCTGCTGACGTGTCCGATGGAAGCCTAGCAGCTCCCAGCTGGGGAGGAGGTGTGAAAGCCCCGCAGAGTGTGGGCGCAGGTGGGCTATAGGAAGCACCCTGAATGGAAGGTGACAGCTGACAGGGGTGAGGGGGAAGGCTGGTGGGCAGAGGGGCTCTTTCCCCTCAACAGAAGGCACCATGGAGCACACACTCTCACATTTCTTAGGTTCTTCTTGTCATTAGCTCTGCAGGGACTTGGGAAATTCAGAGGGAGCAAAATTAAAAACAAGATGAGGGAGACAGGCACTTGAGAGGTGCCAAGAACTCTCCCCAACCTCCCAGGCCTTGGCTTCTGCGGATCTGGCCAAGGGGCTTCATGTCCTTGTTTTATCTGCACTCAACCGCCCATCCCAGCCAAAAATGAGAAAACACTGTGCTACACTCAAGAATAGTTTCATTTGACGCAATCCAATAGACTGAGTCACCAAATACCTTAATACATTTACTCATTTATTTTAAGCACCTATTCAAAGGATAGGCATTTTGCTAAAGCAAAGTGCCTGGAATTGCTCCCAGGGTGGCTGGGTGGCAGGCGGGGGCGATGGGAACAAGTAGTTACAAGAAGTGGGAACAGAAGAATCCTACAGCGCCCAAGGGGTCAGCCACTGGCTTTTGATCAAAGTCCACGGGGTGGACCAACAGAGGGCACAGAGCGGCACTCTGGGCTGACGGGGCACTGTGTACATTCCCAGGGAGGCACAACCCTGCAAGTCTGGGGGTCAGGCAGCAACGCGTCCCAACCTGGCTAGCACTGAGGGCCCAGGGAGGCCTGACAGGAGACAGATGATGAAGGGCCTGGCCCTTATTCCATAAGCAGTGGGGCGCCACAGATGGAATTGAAGCAAAGGAGAGGCCTGTCCTGATCTGTGTTTTGGAAAGATAGTCTGTTTTGAAAAGAGGTAGTGAGGAAAATAAACTCAGAATAGGGGAGACCTAAAGTACGTAGTCTCTCCCCATCACATATAAAGTACCATTTCTGTTCTGAGGAAGGGTGCATCCTAAAAAGTCAAATATTAATAGACAACTCATAGGCAGCATTTAGTGCATCCAAGTGATTTCATTTTTTCAACAGTCCTCTGGAAAACGGGGATAATAATTCCTATTGATTGTGAAGTTATTGTGAAGACAAAAGAATTGATGACACGATTTTGTATGTAAACCTTATAGCACAGTGTCTGGAACGTGGTAAATTCTCAGAAATGGTTCCTTAGTAGTTTGCATCAGCTCCAACCTTCCTCCTTTGAGGTTTTGCATCAGCCTCTGTAGTGTAAGGTACTTACTCAAGGACTGTTCCTTCACCATCAAAGACTTTTGGCGGGAGGAGGGGGGATAACTCTTTCAGCATCATTCAGGTCTGGAAGCCTGAGGTTTCTGAAAGGCTGGTCTCCAGGGAGCAAAGGTGGGTGTTGTGGGTTTTTGTTTTTGTTTTGGTAGTCTTTATCCAAGCGACCCTGTTCTTTCAAATGCCTGCTATACCTTTGAAGGCAAAGCTTTCTCTGTTTTTATTAATTTGTGAGCAGAAATAATAAATACACATCAAACTATAAAAATTCAAACATTTTCAGAGTTTAAAGCTGAGATCAAGTTAAAAAAAAAATCACATCACCATTAATGTGATGCTCAATGACAGAAGCTATTACTGTGATCTCTGTTAATTAGACATAAATGCTATTTCATTCCCGTAAATAACAGTATTGACTGGGTAGGGCTGGTCGTGTCTCAGAGACGGCTCTGCAGACTGGTCAGGCGGTCCTACTGGACGTCTAGAGGGAAAGGGTCAGGATGACGATGGCAGGACTCTGAGAGCTTCAGATATAGTATCTTTAGGAAAAGACAGGGCCAGAGCACTTCCCTTCAAAGCCTGTCTATACTCAGTCCTCAGCCTGAGGCCAACGTTTAAGATCCTTCAGTCCTTGTCAAGAAAGGACGTGTCACCCAGCACTGAAGGACTGGAGGGGGACCCCCATTTCCTCCAGCCCCCAGTTCAAGGATGTCTGCAGGCTTCCTGCCTGCCTTCCAACTCTTGCACCTAAATGGAGCAGCGCACTAGCAATGGGGTCAAGACAGCTGGCCGGGGCCTGCTCCTCGGGGCTGGAGCAAAGCACTCCAGCTTGCGCTGCATGGGTCCAGGGCCTTTCTTTTGCGTGGTGTCAGAGGACACCTTTCTCCCCTAGCTACTCTTTGGTGGGTTTCACTCTTAGTCCTATTTAATGCTTGCCACCTTTCATTAACATTGGTTGCAGGCCTGGGTTTGCTTTTCAACTTTATGTGGCCAGCAGAGGCTTTCCGGAGCTCTGTCAGAGGCAGACACTCGTGTCTGCGAGTGACAGCTCTCTCGGCCACAAGTCAGCCAGGCAGAGAGAGCAATTTGAATTCTGGGCTTCCAATCAAATATTCAGAAGAGGACACTTTACCCTTTGAAAGTTGCAAAGTAAACAGAACCTCAGCCTGGGAAGCAAATGTACTTCAGATTATTTAAACTGAAATTCTAAAGTGGATAGGAGAGTCAGTGGTTCCAACAACTTCAATAAGTGAATTTCAGGCAAAAGCACAGAGAGCAAATATGATGGAATATCAAAGTCGTCCTCATAACACCAAATTCCCATTAATCTACTCACATCCTGGGAATGTTTGTCCCGTCTTTTAGCAATTATCATCTTTAAACTGTGTTGCCCTACAGTTTGAATGGTTTTCATCAATTAGTAAGAATCCATACCCATGTCCTTAAAAGTGTTTGTTTTTCTTTCATATCATCAGTTCAGAGACACTTAATGCAACACTAAGAAAACATGCTCACCCAGTGGAAAGGGACCACATTTCATCTTCCTTCCAAGTCATTTCACCACTCTGTATTTACATTTCTGGTTCTTTGTTAACTATGTTTTAATCAAAGTGTCCTTTAAAACTTTGCTACACAAAGTATAGACCAGCAGCATCCACATCACATGGGGGCCTGTCAGAAAATCAGACTCTCCAGCCCTTCCCCCAGACCGATCCAATTAGAATCTGCAATCCCCTAATGAGTCACACTACAGTGAGAGAACCCACCTCAGAAGATGATGTGAATCTCACAAATCTACAATCTACAAAAAAAAAAAAGAAAAAAAAGAAAAAAGAAGGCAAGTACTTTTGCATTAAAAACTCAAATACGACAGGACATACGTGAGCATAAACACTCATGATGCACGCCAGCAGGCTTACCAAGTGCAGACCTGTTACAAGGGCCTCACACGTGTTAGCTCATGATTCTGCACTACAAGACAGGAGATAGGTACCATTCTCCCATGTCGTATGTGAGGTACAAAGGCCCAGAGAGCTGATCAAACTTGAGCAAGACCAAACAGTAAATCAGTGGGAGAGGCAGGATTTGAACCCAGGCAACCTGACTTCAGAGGGAATGTTTTAACCATTACACTCTACCACCTCCCAGCAGTGTGCAGCTGTGTTCAAGAAATAAAACAGTTCATCCAGGACCTGAAAGAAAAAGCTATGTTGCTTGAGGACCATTATTTCAGGCTCGGTAATATTTAGAAGCAGAGACCGGTTGAGCTGGACACCACAAAACTCTAACAGAACTCCCTCAGGTGTTATCTGAGGATGGCCAGGGATGTGTGTGACCCAATGGTTTTTCCAAAGAAGTGGAAATTTGAAGGTCAGGCCAGTCTCAGCCTCCACTGGACTTCCTATCATGTCCTCTACCTTTTTGTGTGCCACCTCCTAATTCTTGGGGGGGGGGGGGGGGTTTGCTCTTTCAAAGACACCTCACACACAGCAAACGATATCAAATGACAGCTTTTTCCTTTCTTAACTTTCATTCAAAATCTGAGCATATCCGTGTTGCTTTGATAAGTTACTTTGCATCCCATTTGAAATCTTGTTTTAAAAATAAAAGGCTGGAAGGGGAAGGTTGTGCTTATAAATCACACTTGAATAGCTCTAAAACTAAACACTGTGGCAATTCACATTCAAAGTATGACAGGACCTTTCAGATGTGATAGCCAAAACGCTCCTCCTTTGATGAAAATCAGTCCTGCCAGCTCTTGAGCGTTAATTAAGATAGAATCTCAGTCTGGGTTCCAAAGAGTCATTTACCTGCTAGAGTCTCAGCTTGGCTGTTCCATTTCTAGATGAAAGGAGGGTGGAAGTCCAAGCCCCAGTGCATGCGGCTATGGGATTTGTGCCATCTCATCTCAGATGCCTATTTTTAACCAAATGATGCTTTCTGTCAAAGGTTAGTGTCCCACAAGAATTCTCTCAAGCCCAGAATGTCAGTGGGGGGAATTTCTGGAACACACTTCAGAAGTCCAAGTAGGCTGCAAACTCTTCCTGTTTAAAGTACAACTTCTACTGTAAAAGGCACAAGACAACTTCCATTTGGAAGCCTGTCCTATCTGGTAGGAAGCAAGATAAACTAACCCTGCCCTTAAAACATCACCCTCACGACGCCGACCATTTCTGGATTGATGCGCAGTGGCCTCTCCATAACCTCCACTTCAGAGGTAAGAAAGGAGGCCCGACCCAATGAGCAAAGATCGCTGTGTCCCTTTTGAAGCATGTGGTGTAAACATAAATCACTTAATAACTGAAATGCCAGAGTGAGACATGGTGACTCACAAAGATGGAAAACACAGAGTGGAGGCAGCTGCCTGCCCCCTCCCACTTCTCCCGGAGCTCATGGTCCAGCTGGGGGCAGGTAGCAGGCCACAGCCTCGGGGGCAGGTAGCAGGCCACAGCCTGGCAAACAGAGCAGTCGGCAGTCAGAACTCAGACACCCCAAGAATTCAGCCCAGCTGCCCAGTCCCGGGGCACTTACCTTGCACTGCCCGGACACGCAGATGGCCGTGCTGTTCTGGCCGCAGGGGGTGCCGTCAATGACCTTCTCTGCCTGCCGAACGTAGAAGCGGTACCCCACTGCTTGGCAGTTCAACTCACACTTCCGATTGCCCTTTACTACAAAAACAAAACAAAACAAAACAAAAAAAAACAAACTGTTAGCATCTTTTTTCTTCCTGTAGTTTTACTGACATAAAATTCACATAATATAAAATGAACCATTTTAATCAAAGTGTACAATTCAGGGTTTTTCAGTATAGTCACAATGTTGTACAACTATTACCACTAATTCCAGAACATTTCCATTGCCCCCAAAACAAACCCTGTGCCTGTTAGCTATCCCTCCCAATTCCTATCCCCCCACCCCCCATCTTGGCAACCACCAATCTACTTTCTGTCTCTATGGATTTGCCTATTCTGGACATTTTATAACCGCATACTTTTTAAAACTTCGTGAATGTTATTAGATTTCTCCATATTTAATGGTAGAGGGAAGGGACTGTAATCTACTGGCATATGTAGAGATTTGATGCTGAGTATTATAAAGGAATTCTTAAAGAATCTCACAATACAAGTAAGAGACTCTACTTTCAGACACCCTCCCATACTTTGCCATAGTCATAATTATATTTTATATATCAGCAATCACAGTGAGCACACAATTTTAATGTTCTGCTTTTTAAAAAATACTTAAAAATTGTTTAGTTATATCATCTTTATGCTCTTTTAAATGGCTGGAGTTTCTGTAAAAATTCCTCCCTTATGAGATATTTCAGTGGTTTCCCCATCACCTTAGGTTGAAATCCAAACTCCTAAGCAAGGGATAAAAGTGTCTTTCAAGAGCTGAACCTCGCTTACCTTTAGAGTCTCATTTCCTACCATCTTCCCAAGTCTAGATTCTATACCAAATTAAACACTTTCTCTGTCCAGCCATTGCTGAACTGGTCTGCACCTGCTTCTACTTTGTTTTAGGTCCCAGGTAACCTCTTCCAGGAAGCCCTCCATGGATCCTGATCTCGCCTATACATCCACCCATCACAGGCCAATCTGGCCTTCTCTACTATAGGGTTAACCAAGCTTCACTGAAGCATGGTCTTGAGGGACCACCGGGATGTATGTTGTCTGTCTTATTCACTTTTGTATCCCCAGCACTCAGTACAGAGCTGGGCACCTAACAAATGCTCAACAAATCTCTGAGGAATAAAAAAAAAGGGATGGATAAATGAATATTGGCACTTTTTGTTTTGTTGGCCTTTTTCTCCCTTCTCCCCACTCAGAATGTTTCTCTATATTTCAACCCCTTCACACAGAGCCTGGCACACAGTAGGTGCTCAATAAATGCTAAATTAATTACCACTACAGCTAATATTTCCAGAGCAATTTAGTTGCCTTCAAAATAAGAATGAGAAAAATTTTCAGGCGCGATATATTTCCATATCCAAAAGAGACAGACGAGCCAAATACACATTGATTTTTTTTTCAGCTGGTTTTGGAGAGAAGACTAATGCTATGCTCAGCCATAGACAGCATGTTCCAGGTTTGTGCCTTTGTCTGAAAATCTGATTACTGGATTGGACACTACTGACTTTTTCCAACCAAGACAATACATCATATTTTCCCCAGTGTGGCTGCCTGACTGTCATAGAGCAATGGGCTTCCTGCTCCTCCAAAGCCATTGAAAACTGCTACCAGGAAATAATATGGAGCCCCTGGGACCACATGGGTTAGGGAAGACTGAATCTTCTAGATATCCTGAGCTCTATCTTAGAAGTCAAGAGACTTGGTTTCTTACCCTGCCTGCCCAAAAGATATAAGAGGTGATCTCGGGAAAAAAGAATCAAAGAATACCAAAGACAAAAACAACTTTAGGAATTATCTAAAACTAACCCATCATTATATAGATAAAAAACAAACAAACAAAACACAAAAGGCCTAGAAAAATGAAGTGGTAGGTTAGAGTTTAAAACTAGTTTCCTACAACTTGCTTTTTTATGTCATTTATCTATCTAGATCCTGTTTCCTCTCTTCCCAGCTCCTCGCTTTCTGAAGTGACAGCAGGAAGTATCCAGGATACTTGCATTTTAAGTAATAAGAGTGTCTGAAAGGCAGCCTCATATGGGGCAAGAGTTTTGAGTTCTCATTTCTCTTGGCTTCCTCCCAACCAACTCTATCCTTTGCAGTCACCACTTTATTTCTCAATATCTGTGATCATACTACCGAAGAACTTTCTTTTTTTTTTCTCCCCCTTTCTTCTGCCTTCCCCCACCCCCACGCCGGTTCAAGCTGTTGTTTCTCAGTCTAGTTGTGTAGGACACAGCTCCCTGGCCCCTGCTGGTATTATGAGCCTTGCACTGCCCCCAGCTGAGGCAGACGGTCGCCAGTCGTCGGTTAGCTGCTCACAGTAGTTCACGGCAGCTCTCACTGGCTGCCGGCGGATCACACTGGCTGCCGGCCACTCACACTGGCCACCGGCCGCTCATAGCAACACACGATAGCCCACGGCAGCACTCAGCAGCCCGTGGCAGCTCATGCCAACCTCTGGCTGCTCACAGCAGCCCAGCTCCAGGGAGAGCTGTTGTTCACAATCTTAGTTGTAAAGGGCGCAGCTCACTGGCCCACGTGGGAATTGAACCGGTGACCTGGGCATTAAGAGCATGGAGCTCTAACCACCTGAGCCATCGGGCCAGCCCCCAAAGAACCTTCTAAGAACAAAATAACATGGCCAAAACTGAGGTAATTATGGGAGAATCTCCAAATGGACACATGAAAATAACCCAGAGGAATGGCATTAAGTCTGGGCTCTTCCTTCCTGTGGCCTAAACCGGCCACTAGGTCTTAGCCTCTGCCTGTGTGGCTTATACAGTGTCCCTGACTTCAGACTTGCAACAAGGGAAAAGGGGGATCTTGGGAGATAATGTCAGCCTTTGGACAAGTACCTTCCCAACAAAACTGCCTAGCTCCTGGTGCCTTAGCAACACTCAACCTAGTGCTTCTCATAAAATTACATAAGGACTGACGTCTGCAGACTCTGCACATACTCCCCAACCACTTTAAAATTTCACGTAAAAATACATTTCCGGGCCTTCAGTTTAAGATTTTTCATCGAGTTACTTCACTCCTTTTATTTTCTTTGAACAGAATTACAATTCTGATGCCAAGAGCTGCTTCTCTAAGCTGATTTTGTCATGATTTTGTCATGGAGACAACAGAGGAGTGGCCACGAGGTGGATGCAATTGGATAAGAGTAAGTGGGTACATCCTTCTACTTCCTGTTTATCTCCCTCTTATTCCTCTCCTTCTCTGTTCTCAGCTGCTTCCTAAATGTCCTCCTCACGCCCAATGGGGACACCTTTACCTCCCACACACTCAGGCAGTGATTCCCAGTGCGGTCCCAGGACCAGAAGCATCCCCATCACCTGGGAACGTGTTGAAAATGCAAATTCTTGGGCCTGACCTCCAACTCCTAAGTCAGTGACTCTGAGGATGGAGCTGGGCAGCCTGTATTTTAACAAGCCCTGCAGGTGATTCCAGGGTACAGTCATGTTTGGGAACCACTGCTCCGAGGAAAATCAAGTAGTGAACAGACTTGGAAGCAGCTGACCATTCTTATTTTGAATTAAGGATGTTTAAGTTCCACGTCTAAATTTAAATTTAACATAAGCACTATCTTGAATTAAATTTAGGATATTGCCAGGTATTTGGATCCCTGATAGTAAGAAAGCCCTCTGATAACTAAAAAAAAAGAAATGTTGGAGAATATACAAGAAAATTCTGGCTAGTTAGAATAAAGCAGCTAACAGTTAAAGGGTTAACCCTCAAATAAAGTTAAATATTTAAACCACTCATTGAGCTTTGTTCCTTTGGAAAAGCCATTAATATGTGTAAAGACACTTTTGCTAGTGTTAAAAAACAAAGAAAATAGAAAAGGAATTAATAGTTACAAAATTTTGGAGGGTGGAAAGCAGAAAGACCCATGGTAATGACTTAGCAGACCCAAGCAAACTGATCCAAAATGGGAATTAAAGCAACAAATCTACCTATATCATAGCATTTCCAAATGGTAACTTTGGAAATAAAGAAGAATGAATCCTATAAACAGAGAAATTGTCTGTAAGGGTGTTTAAGAAGCAGTTAGAGGTTCCACTTTCCAGAATGGTTGGCTAAAGCCTCTGAAAATGAACTCCTTTATAAAAGCAATGAGAACATTAGCAAAAGACAACTGAAGTGATTATACTAATAATAGACAAAATAGACTTTAAGACAAAAATCATTGTTAAAGACAAATAAAAGCATTTTATAATGATAAAGGGTCAATCCATCAGGAAGCCAACAGAGTCCCAAAATACAGGAAGGTAAACTTGGCAGAATCTAAATGAGAACAATTCAATAATAATAATAATTTGATAATGTGAATAATAATAATAATAATTTGATAATTTGAATAATAATAATAATAATAAAACACACCACCCAACAGTAACAGAATTCATATTCTTCTCAAGTGTACATGAAACACTTTCCAGAAAGGAACAAATGTTAGGTCATAAAACAAGCCTCAATATATTTTAATGGACTGAAATCATACAAATTTTAAGTTCACTGACCTCAATGGAATAAAATTAGGAATTAATAACAAAAAGAAATTTGGGAATTTCAAAAACATGTGGAAATTAAAAACACACTTCTAAACAACTGATCAAGAAAAAAAGCACATGGAAAACCAGAAAATACTTTGAGAGTCATAAAAATTAAAAAACAACAACAAACTTATGAGATACACTTATAGCAGTGCTTAGTGGGAAATTTATAGTGGTAAACATCTTGTGAAAAAAAACATCTCAAATCAACAACTTAATATCCTACCTTAAGAACTGGGGGGAAAAAGAGCTAAAAAAACTAAACCCAAAGCCAATGGAATGAAGGATGTAAATAAATTAAACAGAAAAGGGAGCGACAATAGAGAAAATCAATGAACCCCAATGTTGGTTATCTGAAAAGATCAATAAAATTGAGAAACTTTTATACAGACTGACCAAAAATAAAGAAGAGAAGACTTAAAATACTGAAACCAAGAATAAAGAGGAGACATTACTACTGATTTTACGGAAATAAAAAGGACTTCTATCCTGAGAGATAAGTCAAGAAAAAGAGAAAGTATTCAGATTAAAAAGAAATAAGTAAAACTACCTGTATTTCTAGAGGACATGATCTTGTATATAGAAAATCCAAAAAAAAAAAATGCACCAAAAATTACTTGAACTAATAATAAGCAAGTTAATCAGAGTTACAGGATACAAGATCAATATACAAAACCCAATTTTATTTCTATACACTATCAATGTGCAATCTGAAAATGAAATTAAGAACACAGTTCCATCAAAAAGAATAAAATACTTAGGAATAAATTAAACAAAAAAAAAGTATAAGACTTAGACACTAAAACTGTCATACATTGTTGAAAGAAATTAAGGAAGATCTAAATAAATGGAATGCTATCCATGTTAATGAATCAACAGACTTAATATTGTTAAGATGGCAATAGTCCCCAAACTGATTTTCAGATTCAAGCAATCCCAATCAAAATACCAGCTGACTTTTTTGGTAGAAATTGACAAGCTGATCTTAAAATTTGTATTGCACTGCAAGGGGCCAAGGATAGCCAGAACGACCTTGAAAAAGAAAAACAAAGCTGGAGGACTCATATTTTCTGATTTTAATGAAAACAGTGTGATATTATCCTAAAGTTAGATATATAGAGCAGTGGAATAGAATTGAGAGTCCAGAAATAAACCCTTATATTTTTTGTCCACTGATTGTGATGAGGGTGCCAAAACAATTACGGGACCCTCAATTTTTCCAACTGTGGTGGAAAAATTGTCTTTGTAACAAACGGTGTTGGGATAACTTTGCATATCTACTTGCAAAAGAATGAAGTTAATCCTCTATCTCACGCCATATAGAAAAATTAATTCAAAATGATCATCAACCTAAATGTAAAAGCTAAAACTATAAAATTCTCAGAGCAAAACAGGTATAAATCTTCAAGATCTTGACTTAGTCAGTGGTTTCTTAGATGATATAACAAAAGCACAAGTGACAAAAGAAAAAAATAAACCAATTGAAGTTCATCGTAAAACTCCATTGAGAAAATGAAATGACAGCCCATTGAATGAGACAAAATTTTGTCAAATCATATATCAGATAATGGACTTGTATCTAGAATCTATGAAACACTTTTATAACTCAACAATAAAAAGATAACCCAATTAAAACTAGACAAAGAATCCAAATATATATTTCTCTAAGGAAGATATACAAATGGATAATAAGTACATGAAAAGATGCTCAATATAGTCAGTTATTAGAGAAATACAAATCAAAATCACAATGAGCTATAAATCATTAGCAAAATAAAAATCAAAACCACTTCATACTCCAAGGTGGCTAAAATAATAATAATAAGTGTTGGCAAGGATGTAGAGAAATCAGAATTCTTGTACAACGCTGATAGGACTGTAAAATGGAACAGCTTCCTTGGAATGCATTTGGCAGTTCTTCAGAACATCAAAGATAAAGGTACCATATCACCCAAAAATTCTACTTCTCGGTATATATACCTATGAGAAATGAACACATGCGTCTTCATGTTCATATTGTACATATTCAAATTGAACATAACTATTCATAGCATTATTCATAATAGCTAAAAAGTAGAAATAATCCCAATGTCCTTCAATGAATTAATGGATAAACAAAATGTGTAACATCAATACATGGAATATTATTCAAAGATAACAATTGTGAAATACTGATACGTGCTATGACATAGATAAATCCTGAAAATATTATGCTAAGTGAAAGAAACCAGTCACAAAAACCACATATTTTATAATTATATTTAATGTCCAGCATAGACAAATCTATAGCAATAGAAAGTAGATGAGTGGCTGCCAGGGGCTGGAGGAAGCCGAGAAGAATGTGGAGTGACTGCTAATGGGTACGAATTTTCTTCTTGGAGTGATGAAAATGTTCGAAATTATGTAGTGGTGATGGTTGCACAACTTTCTAAATATACTAAAACCACTAAACTGAACTATTTAAATTGGTGGTTTTCATGGTATGTGAATTTTATCTCAATAAATCTGTTATTTAAAAAGAAAAGCAGCAGGAGTTAGTTTCCTGGATCCCCAGGAAATCATCAAATAAATAACTCAAGAACATTTCTGTTTCCAGATTGAAGGATCCCAGAAAATGCCCAGGACAATGGGGTTAGGCGTGGGATTTGATTTTACCCTCCTTGTAATTAATAAGTTAGCCTGTTACTATTTCATGGATACAGACAGAAGACACAAGACTCCTCAGTCAGAGATAAAGGACTTCATTGCTCAAGGAAGAGCAAGCAGAACGGGCATCAGTGTGTTTGTGTCAATACCCCTTGCCCCAGGGTCCCCTGGGGGCAACGTGCAGGAGCCCAGTGGAAGCTGCACACCAGTGGATTTGCGTGGCAGCTCAGGAGCACTGAGCTTCAGGAACCCATTGCTTTTATGGGAAGCAAAAAGGAGCCCTGCTCTTTGTCCTGGACAGAAATGTGTTTCACCCCTCAAGGTTGCTCACTGCAAACACAACCCTGAGAAAGGCCCTAGTTGAAAAGTGGTCAGGGTCTTGCATTCTCTGCATACTCCACAAGACATACAGGAGCGCAGGGGACCTATGGGGAAGTCTCCTGACAAATGGATAATAATGAACAACACCAAGGCACGTGACCGTGAAACTTCAAGACACTTGGAACAAAGAAAAGATAACACAGGTTACCAGGGAGGAAACAAACAAAATGGTACTGGATTTCTCAACAATAACTCTGAAAACTAGAAGATAACAGCAATGCCCCATAACTTTTGAGGGAAAGTATTTCCAAATTAGAATTAATATTGTATTTAGTCGAATACTCAACACTTACGAAAAAATAAAGGCATTTTCAGAAATTCAATTCTCAAACCATTTACCTCTCATGTACACTTGCTGGAGGATGTATTCTATCATCACAATGAAGAAAGTATAATGTGTGGGATCCAGGAAATCAAAGATGTAACCCAAGAGAGAAGCAGAGAGAGTGCTTAGGACTAGGATGAAAAGAGCCCCTGATAAGGCAGATGTGCCCTAGGGAAAGACTGGAGCAGGTACGAAGGTTTTAGGAGACATTTCTTCCAGGAAATGAAACGAATAAAATACGTAATCAATTTTAGGATATTGTGATGATAAGATATAGAGATATCGAGTTATTGATAGATTTGCACAATTTAGAGAGCTTGGGGTTGTGTAAGTGTGAAGTACGTAAAAAAGAAGACATATCGAAAACAAAAGGTATTTAGTAACAAGAAAGGAAAAAATGGAATTCAGGAAAAGAACAGTAATCACAGTATATGGAGTGGATACTACAGTGTAATGTCCAGATTATTAAACATGATCATCCATTAGTTGGGAGTGTTGCCTGCTGGTAGCTGATAGCTGTGTCTTTCTGGAACTTGCCATCAGCCTAAGGGAGCCCTTCAACCAAGGCTGAACCTCCTCCCCAGAGATAGACACCATCCAGTGACCAGTCCATGTGGTAATACAAAGGCCCACCCAGGCTGAATTTTGGGTAACTCTGCAGGACTTATCCCAGCTCAGAGCTTCCAGTGGGACGGGGTGCGACTTTTGTGTGACTGTCCCAGCCCAACTTCTCCCTCTCCAATCCTGCATCTCACACTATTCTAGGTTCACTCTCCGATAAACACTGGGCACAAATCTCTACCTCAGGATGGATGTCCTAGAGAGCTAACCAACCTAGTACACTTTACGGCTCTGCTATGAAGACTGTGCCCATGGTCCGCATGTAAGCAACCGTTATTAATCGAACTGAAATTACAACATAATTATGATAAGAGGGTGGGGGATGGGAAGAGCCCACGTGTGGTGAGGTGAAGAGAGAGAATGAGACAAGAGGGCTACATCCTCATTTTCAACAGAAAATACTTGAAACTGAAGAATCCAGGTGTAACAATGTAAGCATTATTTAGTGATAAGAAGCTGAATATCAAAACAACAGTTAAAATAGGGAGTAAGAAATGCTGGTGTGGGGGCAAAGTCTGTAGAACTCTTTGACTGTAAAATGCATGTATGCAAAACTTGGGTTAAATAATAAAAATTAATTTTAAAAAGAACGCAATAACTCCAACAATTCAGGTTCTCAGAAACAGAATCCTTCTGCACAGTTATTATTAATGGTCGGTCCCTCCCATTTCTATTCAAAATTAACACAAAACTGTAAAACTCCTTGTCTTTTCAGGAACTTTGCGTAAGTGGGGGAGCAAAATGCTGCTGAAGTGTGGAGGTTCTAGATTTTAGCCAGTTTTGCTCCCACCTCGTTTGCATGAGCTCTTAGTAAGCAAGAGGGAGACTCCCAGAAGGATGGAAGGAGCCAAACGTGGCAGGAAAAGAGCTTCAAGCTTTGCCGACAATTGCGCTTTCTCCCTCCTCATCTAAGTCGGGAGAAAGTCTCAGGTAAGCAAACGGAGGAGAGTCTGTGAATAAATACACGAGGCTATTCTTGGAGAATGGATAACATCTGTGCTTAGTTTCGGATCCATTCAAACTTCACAGGTTCACTCCAAGTTTAGCACCGAAGCCCTCATTTCCCAGGCTCAAGTTCCATGTTTTTGGTAGAATATACGATATCCCGGTTCAAGAAAAGCAACCTCGTAAACGCAGCTCATAAAACTCAGACGTGGCAGGCTGCTTACCCAAAGCACGTTGATGAGTGAAGTGTAAACGAATTAGAAACATGTGGATGCAAAGTCTTAAGTGTACATGCAGGGTGTAAATAACACTAAAAGGGGGTTGCTCAAAGCCCCAGCCGTGGACGTGGAGTTCGCAGCCCTCGGTCGGGGTGAAGAACCCGGGGCAGCAGAGCCTGCGCAGCGCTGGCGTGACCGCCGCGGACCGCCTGTTTATGACAAAGGGGCTGCCTGCCCTCGGACTCCAAATTCTGGACTAGACGCGGATGATGACTATTTAAACTGCATTCCCCTAGACTGCATTTTCCAGGACAAAGTTATGGAAAGTAAGATGAGGAGAGTGCTTCTAAGAGCCCAGCCTCTTCTCTGGAATTAGAAAACTGTTCTGAAAAAGTCAGAAGAAGGGTGAGACAGTCTAATTCTTAGCTCCGCCTGTTCTGAAAAGGAAATTGTTTTGGGCGCATTCCATTATTAAACCTTAATTGCAAAAACATACAGTTTATCAATCGCCTAATATCCCTAACCTTCAGTCCTATACTTGCAACTATGTAATTAAAATTTTAGAAGTTCACATGCAGCACCTTACTGAATCTTACTTAACGGACAGTCTGAACAGGCTGGGGATTTGGGTCAGAAACCTTGAACAAAAACGTCTTTTTTTAAATCCCGAAAAATCATTGGCTCCATGTTCCCCAGACGTTCAATTCCTCTTAGCACGTCTCACACTTAAACACAGGTTTAGTCTGGGGCCCTGTAATGCCGTGGTTCTCAAACTTTTCGTGCACTCACAATCACCCAGAGGTCTTGTGAAAATACAGCTCGATGGTGACCACTCCTGGGGAGTCTGATTCATTCGGTCTGGGGTGGATCTGCATTTTCAGGATCCCCTGAATCTGCATTTTCAACAAGTTCCTGGGTGACGCCCCAGGAACCCCTCTTTTTGAACCACTGCTCTAATCAATGCTACTGAACTAGGATGGAGAAAGGAGACCTACCTACCCGGCAATCAGACCCGTAGTGGACACTCTGGAAATGCACTGCCAAAACTGACAGACAGCATGGTGTTCCGCTAACTAAATAAAAGGTTCCAGTGTTATCCATGCAAGATAGCCAGTAAAGACTACACCCATCCAGAGGCCTTGCAAAGGGGAAGTTCTCTTCTGAGTGGTCAGTACGGTACACAGTGTTCAGAAAGCAGAGGGAAAAGGAACTTCTCTTTCTTTAGCGTCTACATTGAGATTTGGCTGCCTCACATATTCGCACCTTTTACAGTATTTATGTGTTTACTGTTTATCGAGCACCTACTCTCTGCCGTAGCGTGCCCACAGAGGGCATGGAGGCGCCCCTTCCCCTATACCTTGCCCTATGCATTTGTTCCATCTGGCTGTTTATTCCTTTACAGTAAACTGATAATAGTAAGTAAACTGCTACCGCGAGTTTTAGGAGCCATTCTAGCCAATTATTGGGCACCTTGTGGAGACCTCTGATATGTAGCCAAGTTGGACAGAAGTGTGGGTTACTTGGGGACCCATTACTTGCGATTGGTGTCTGAACTGAGGGGTGGTCCTGTGGGACTGAGCCCTTAAGCTGCAGGGTCTGCTCTAACTCCAGGTAGTTAGTGTCAGAATTGAATTAAACTGTAGGACACCAGTGGGTGTCCACCGAGACCCGGAGAATTGCTTGGTGTAGAAAATGTGTTTGTTTGATGTTAGAAATGTTTCATTACCTAATTCTCTCATTTCACATAGTACAAAGTTGAAGCTTAGAAAAATGTAAAGACTTGCCTGGAGTCATGTTGTCTGTCAGTGACCTTACCACACTTAAGATGCATAGGGATTTCCTAAATGAACAATGACACCTAACAAGCTAGAGTGCTTGCCCTGTACTGAGAGCTGTGTGTGACACTGCATAGGTATTATGCCATATTATCTTTACAACTCAGCGAAATAGAGATTATTATTATCCCATGTTACAGAGGAGGAACCCAAGCCTCAGAGAGGTTAATTAACTTGCTAAAAGCCACACCGCTAGAAAGTGGTAGTGTCAACAGGATTCAAATCCAGGTTTGACTCAGAAGCCAAGTCTTATTCTTGGTGCCCTACTGAACACTGAATTATTTCATCCGAGTACATAATACTGCTCTAAGTAGAAACTCACTTCCTTGAAGTCAAGGACAGTACTTGGCATGGTGCCACATAGGAAGCAATGCTTGTTTACTCATCCAATGAACATTTATTAGGCACCTATTGTGTGCCAGGCACTGTGCCAGAATCTAGGTTTAAGCAAGTTAATAAGACAGAGGCTCTGCCCTCATGAAGCAACCAGAATTCATTTATTTTATGAATTCATTTACTCAGCAAATATGTATTGAGAGTCTGGCCTTATTCCAGGTACTACCGTAAGTATTAAGGAAATGATAAGAAAAAGAGACCAGGTCCTCGACCTTGTGTAGCTGCAATCCCATGGGAAAGGCAGGAATTCATTAAGTATCCACACAAAGAAATGTGAGATTGTAACCGTGAAGGATAAGTAGGAGTTTACCATGTGAGAGGGAGGCGAGGAGAGAAGAGCACTGAAGGCCGAGGGGTACCAAAGACCACACCCAAAGGCCAGGCACGTGCCCATCAAGGACCTGAGAGACATTCTCCATGGCGCAAGCAGAGAGCGAGGGGAGATGCTAGGAGGTGAGGCTGCAGAAGTAGACCAGTAGCCCAGGTCATGCAAGACCGACGTGCTTGTGGAGAGAATGCAGAGACCTATCTAGAGTTCTGTGAAGCACCACGGCTTGCATTCTTTGTACCCTTCTGGAGAGCAGAACATGGAACAGCAGTAGTTTCCCATTTGGAGAAAGTTCCTAGACACGGAGCTCCATGGGAATTGGCTAAGCCAACTTTGTTCAAGTTACCCAGCCTTTTTCTGAAATGTTTTCTTTTTACTCTCATGTCATACACAGTAAATCTAAAGCTGGAAAAAGTGACTGAAAACAAATACCATTGTGGAAAAAACACCATGCTGTTCAAAACTATTCAAGCTGTGTGACATGTAGTGTTACATCTTACAATGTTACATTTAATAAAAAATAAGAGTTTGAAGGGGGTTCAGCCGGTAGAAAGCCAGTTTGGCTAACTGTCAGGAAAGCAGCTTGACAGCTTCAAGAGAAGCGGGAGGCTTAACCAGTTTCTCATGGCTTGGGAAAATATATCTCTCTCCGAGCAAATATGGACATATTAAAATATGGAATGTATACACATCCTCCAGAAAAACAATGTGGCTGGGGTTCTTCTTGTCAAGGACAGGCTGTTGAGAGCTCTGAGAAGGAAGTTGGTGACGGGAACTCTGGCACAAACGCCATGTCAAGCCAAAGTCTCAGAAGCCAGGGAAACTCAGAGGCAGAGGGGATAGTATCACCTCTGCAGGCAATAGCCAGACAAGGGTGGTTTTACTTCCCATCTCCTGCTATTATCATCTTACTTAAATATACATATACGTATATATAAATGTATGCATGTGTGCATATGTATACATGCATGTATGTGTACACGTGTCCTTGTACATGTAGGAATGCATGTGTGTATATATGCATGTGCATATATGTATGTGTTATGTGCATGTGCATATACGTGTTTATTATTGTGTGTGTATTATGTGTAAGTATATACCTGCATGTATGTGTATATACAATTGTGTGTGTGTAGACATGTGTCTTGCAGTCTGTGGGCAGCAGGCCAGAGTAATCAACAGGAATCAGAACACAATTCTGGCTGGTCCACAGGTGGAAAATGTTACTGCATGAATACGTGGGCAGAAGCAGCAAGTCCACAGACCTGAAAACACAGTGGTGGTTCCAACAAAGGCACTAATCTCACTTCTAAACTTTGAAGAGCAGACATGGTAAGACACTGGAAGAAGAAGGTTTCAGTAGGAAGAAAGTTTTGATGGCTTCAGGTAAGAAACTTTTTCATATGAAAAGTTCTCAGAAATCAGGGCAAGGCTTTAAGGAACCCCAGGTCACCTTGTCTCAACTTGACTGCAGGATAAGATGGAACAGAAAGAGTGGGCATTGCCTGTGTCTCTCCTGAGTGTGTGGCCTGCTCGTGCTCGGCACACGCTGTGCGTCTGGGACACAGCAGAGCTCACTGTGTATTTCCGACTTGATGCCCTCTGCCATCCTCAGACAGTGGTCCTTAGCAGCCCCACGGAGGGCTCTCGGACACGGCGGCCCCTTTTGGGATTTAACAAAACCCAGTGGAGAATGACTTCCGTCATCGTCTCACAGCCATCCGAGTTCTTCACTGGCCTCAGAACATCTATCCTCAGATGGTTTCAAGGACATTTTTCTCTACTATTGGGTCTTAAACCAACTACTCAACTGCTCTCTTCACTGCTCTGGAAACACCGCGGGCATTCTCACCTCTGTAGCTCTACTTCTTTGGTACACCTATCCAGAATATCCAGAATGCCTACGGACACAAACCTCACGTCAGCATATGTTTGTGAAATATACAAACATTAAAAATTGGGGCATGTGCTGTGAAGGCAGTCGCCCCAGGAATACAGAACAGAGACATCGACTCATTCTAGGGTATCAGGAAGGGTTTCACTGAGGAAGTGACTTTTGAACTGAAATCTAAAGGATGAGTTAGTGCTATGAGGGAGGGGCTAAGAAGGAAGCATCCCAAGCAGTGGGAGCGGCCTGTGCAAAGCCCTGCATCAGGAGGAGTGGAAAGGTGGCCAGTGTGGCTGGCGAGCAGAGCAAGACATCCTAGAAAGGAGCACGCCTGGATAGGTGGCACTTCTGTGAGTCACAGGTCTCATGATCTCTCAGGACTGGGGCTGCCAGATAAAATGCAGGAAGCCCAGTTAAAATTTTCAGATGTACAATGTATATTACATGGGATGTACTTACACCAAAAAATTATCTGTTTATGTGAAGTTGACATGTAACTGGGCATTATTTTATTTGCTAGCAACATTATTCTGATACAACCAAAGAACACATTTTTCTACATAACTCATTTGTATTCTTAATCACAATAGGTTTTATTTTTTAGCTGGCTTGATATCTTTTTGTCTCCAATTGTTACCATAGGCAGAAAGAACAGGACCACAGGGAGAGACGGGGTACGAAGGAAGGAGGAAGTGTGGGGAAACATAGGAAGGAGAGGAGGTGAGATCATTCTTAAGAAAAGGTGTAGCTATGTGGCTAATTGTAATGGATTATAATGTTATTAGAGCAGCCAAGAAAAATCTCCAGCCCATGTGTCACTATGACAGTTCCCACAAGGTTCCAAGTAAGAACAGGGAATCCCACCTCCTCATGGGAAGTAGTAGTCAGCAAAGACTCACCCTGGGAACGCTGCGACAACACCCCTGAATATTTCGCGCCCTCATTCGAATAAAATCCTAAGCCTCTTTGTTCTTTGGTGCAGTTGCTCTTCTAGGCCTGCCCACTGTCATGCCATCTTGAGAATGTACTGTTTCCTTTCTTTTAATAAATCCAATGCTTGCTTGGCTTTGTTCGCATGGCTTATTCAGGACGTCCTGGAATGCCTTCCTGCAACCATATAAGAACCCTTGTTCTCTGGTAACACAATGACCTCAATCCAAGAACCTTAGAGCATGAAGAGTCCTAGAAATCAGCTAGTCTGATCTTCTAACTTCACAGCCAAGAACAGGAGGCTTAGAAAGGACCTTGGAGCTGCTCGAGGCACAGAGAGACCTCACTGGGGCTTCTTTCATGCCTCCTGCGGGGCCCAGGACAGCGGCTGAGCACATTAAAAAACAGCTTAATCAATTGCTCAGTTGAATTAACAAGCTCATTTACATGCCTCTATACAGAGGGGAATGAACAGATACAATCCCAGACAGCCAGAAGCTTTCCAAACAAAATAAACAGCAAGCCAGACAGAGCAGGGGCCATTTGCACATGCATAAACACAGGGACAGACACAAAGGACCCTAGCAAGTGGCTGATTCCACCAGCTGGACTCCATCCTTTGCCCGGAGATTCTACAAGAGCCCAGAACCAAGCCTCTCCTCCTTGATGGCTTGGTGAATTTACTCTGGCATGGCAGCCCATTGGATTTACATGGCAAGTGTGGACAGTGATCATCTTTACCTTAAGGTGGAAATTGTGACCCTGAAGAGACTCACCATCCAGCCTCATTTGTCCCTTTCAGGCCCCAATTATCTGCTAAGAGACTTTTTTCAGGCCTCTCTGCAGGCAGAGCACGTACTGTCCAAATATGCCCAACCGGCAGGAGAAAAAGGCAGGGGGCGGGCCCCTCCACCACTATTTACCAAACGAAGGCAGCCCTCCACATTCAACTGGACTCAATGCAGGGGATAATCCCCCTGAGTAAGCTTGCCTTTCATTCCTCCAGGGGACTTTAAAAGGCGTCCATCTATCCCAATCACAATCAAATGCAAGCATTTCACTTCCCCAAGACAAACAAGGATTTGGACAAATGAGAAGTGGGTTGCCTTGTGGCAGCATGAAAAGGGAATTCAGCAGCCCCAGCTCCCCCTCAGAGGAAGCGCCGGGAAGGATGTCCTTGTGGTGGCCACACAAAGCGGGGCATGAGCTCATCATGCCAGAACCTAATTGAAACCTCCAGCTGAAACCATGTTTTGTGATATTTGGGGGAAAGGATGGGCAAAGACAAAAAGGAAGAACAAAGGATGTGTACAGAAGCAGCATGAAAAGCATCCCACTTCTTGACTGTGGGACAATTTGGATGGTGGCCATTGAGTTAAATGAGGTGTAGCCTTCCTCTCAATCTCACTGAGATTCAAAGCCATTTTGCAAAACTTGCTACTGCCAGCATTATGGTTCCATAGCCAAGGTCTTTAGGACCCATTCAGACCTTCAAAGTGCAACTGCATTCAAAGAAATGCAGCAGAAAAGATGCTGGTTAGACCTGTAGACAAATTGCCTGGCATTTGTGAATCTACTGAAAGGCATAAAGGCACAGAGAAAGAGCATGGTTTTTGCATGAACTTACTGAGTTTGCACCTGAGCCCTGCCACTTACTAAACTTGTGTCATTGGACAAATTATGTCTATGAAACTTGCTTTTCTTATCTGTCAAAATGGGTATTTCAATGCTTCTCTCACAGTCTTGTCTCAGAATCAAATAAGAGAATGTTTGTAAAAGCACAGGTACCAAATCGATGATCACTTCCTTTCGTCTTCCCTGGAACAACATGGCCAGGGAAGTATGGAATGTCTGCGCTTGGAAGCTTTCTAATAATTGCAGACATAGAAATAGCTACCATTATCAGAATGTGGCAACCAGGGCAGTAAAAAGATGGGCTAGGTGGTAGTACCCAGTAGTCTCCAGGCTTTATTAAAAGTATTCCCTTGCCTGGAGGTAGCTAATTAGTGTTAGGATGTCCCTAAGCCCTCTGAGCTGCCTGTTCTTTTAATTTTCTTTGATAATTGTCACAGAAGCATGGCCAAGTTAAAATACGTCTGGAAGAAGGGGAGGGAGAATGGTTCCATGGCTTTTGGCTGCACTTCAGGACTCCAGCTGCTAAGTAGCCAAACCTTGGGAATGCTGTTCGGGATCTCATTATTCTGTTTTCTTCCTCTTTATGGTTTTGCAAATAGCCACCTGCAAGTTTCATTTCCTTATTGGGTCTGTGTAGAGGAATGGTTTTAATCTTCCTTCTTCTGAGAGTCTCCTGTGTTCTGAGGGCCACAGTATCCAGAAATTCAACCGTCATCCACTGACAAACACGGGTCTTAGTAAGGGACTCACTACTCTTTTCTTTCAGCAAAAGTTCCCACCACAAGCATGCTCAGCTTCAATGAAAAATGTGTGATGACAGAATGTGATAATGTGCCCTATACACATTCCCAACAGTATACAGCCATTGCTAGTAAACCTTTGTGATATTGGCTCTTTTCCTAGATTCAGTCCTTTACTTGACCTTGACTATGCAGCAATACATCCTGATGCTCTGGTTTCCTTTGGATAGACTTCACCATCCATAATTACGTAAAAAATTGGGGGAGAGGGCCAGAAAAGAGAGAATTTTCTTTAAATGCCCAATATATTTGAGAGGAAAGGATGTGACCTTTTTCACTGATTAATCCAAGTTATTACTACTCCCCTTCCACTGTACTATGTAGGTCAGGGACCAAGAAAAATTCCTGGATAATCCAATATAGTAAACTCCTCAGTGCAAAGCTCTGAAAAGTGGGCAAGCACAAGTGTACACCAAGGACGTTCAAAGTCTTTTTCTGTGGGTTCAGAGTGCTAGAGGTCAGGGGAAGGTTATTTGACAGGGTGGACACAGGAAGATACAAGATGCAAAACTGGATTTAATCCTGTAGACGTATGTAAAGGAAAGTCGAACTTTGCATAACTTGCCCATGCAATGCAGAAATCGTCCAACAGTTCTATCCATATTGGTATGAGGGGTGATCAGAAAATACAGTGAATGTTTAAATAAAAAAATGTATTACAGTAAAAGACACATTGCCATTAATTCCCCTCAAAATACTACCCCTTGCTTCAAACACATGTATCCCATCATTCTTGCCACTTTCTGAATCAGTTCTGGACATCCTCTTTCGTGAGTATCTTTAGTTGCGCTGTTGTGGCTGCCTCAATGTCCTGAATCATTTTGACTTTGGGGAAGAGCCAGAAGTCACACAGTGCCAGATCCGGTGAATCAGGTGGATGAGGACACATCGTAATGTTTTTATTTGATAGAAATTGCTATACCAGAAGTGATGTGTGACACGGAGCATTGTCATGATGGAGGATGATTTACGGCACACTTTAAAACACACCTCTCAACCGTAGCTCATACCTGACTGACTACACTGAACAAGTTGAAACTTGTCACACACTGTTACTAAGGTTCAACGCGCTGCTACCCATATTGAAGATCCCTGCCTTTCCATTGGATGGCCCTCGGCAGCAGCATTCACTGTATGTTTTGATCACCATGGAAAGACTTTATGTCACACATCCCTTCTGGGACAATTTCTGTAAAAAAAAAAAAAATTACAGTGTGTCCTCATCCACCTTATTCATTGGATCTGGCACCATGTGACTTCTGGCTCTTACCCAAAGTCAAAATGATTCAGGACATTGAGGCAGCCATGAGAGCAACACTAAAGACATTCACGAAAGAGGACTTCCAGAACTGCTTCATAAAGTGGCAAGAACAATGGGATAAGTGTGTTTGAAGTGAGGGGGAGTATTTTGAGGGGGATTAATGGCAATGTGTCTTTTACTGTAATACATTTATTTATTTTTTTTTAATTTAAACATTCACTGTATTGTTTGATCACATCTCCTTAGTCTTCTCTAATCACCCCCTGCTTTTATTGTCCAGTTAAGGCCATACAGAGGGTTCACCAAAAGAGATATCCTGTGAAAATCAGAGTAGATAACAAATAGAGAAGAAATGTAATATAATCTCTCTTACACATTTGGCCTATATACTATTGGGGCCATTCTGTTTGGTTTTTGATACTAGGTGTACAGTGGAAAATGTTAGCATTTCCTGATTTATATCCTTTTATATGAAAATACAGGGATTGCTTAGGATATTATTGTTCATTCTGTTTTATTATTTCACCTTTAAAAATGGAACCAACATCTCATACCCATTAGGATAGCTACTATCCAAAAAAAAAAACCAAACCAAAACAAAACAAAAAAACCAAAAAAACAGAAAAAGAAAAAGAAAGAAAGAAAGAAGAAAAATAACAGGTGGTGAGGACTGAAGAAATTGGAATCCTTGCTGATGGCAACGTAAAATAGTGCAGTCGCTATTGAAAACAGTCTAGCAGGTCCTTAACAAATTACAAATAGAACTACCATATGATCCGGCAATTCCACTTCTGAATACATGTATATATCCAAAAGAAGTGAAAGCAGGGTCTTGAAGGGATACTTGTACACCCATGTTCATAGCAGCACTAGTCACAATACAGCCACATGGAGCCAAAAAGTAGAAGCAACCCAAGTATCCATCTATAGACGAATGGACAAACAAAATGTGGTATATATGTTTTCCTTAAAAATGAAGGAAATTCATTTTTATCCAGGCTGCAACATGGATAAAGCTTGAGGACATTATGCTGTGTGACATAAGCCAGTTACAAAAGGACACTGTATACTGGGGGTGCCAAAAAATGTATACATATGACTTGTATTCATCCTCTGTTATCAGTATATATTGAGTATTACAATTTTAATACAGTTTTTTCCTTTCTTAAAATGTGTATACATGTTTTTGGCATCCTCTATATGAGGTCAGACAATTAAGTTCATGAACTTATCCTAGAAAAAGTGCTGCATACCTCATTGCTGAATATCACTATGGTCGCCTTTGAAGTACTCCCCTTGGGAAGCTATGCACTGATGTGAGCACCCTGCCCACCCGTCAAAGCGATTTTGGAACTCTTCTTCTGGAATGGCCATCAGAGAACTCATCGTATTGTAACACTTGATGTCCTCAATGTTCATTAAAATGCCTTCCTTTCAATATTTCCTTTATCTTTGGGTAAAGAAAGAAGTCACTGGGGGACAGATCAGGTGAGTAGGGAGGGTGTTCCAATACAGTTATTTGTTTACTGGCTAAAAACTCCCTCACAGACAGTGTCGTGTGAGCTGGTGCATTGTGGTGATGCAAGAGCCATGAATTGTTGGTGAAAAGTTCAGGTCGTTTTCATCTAACTTTTTCACGCAGCCTTTCAGCACTTCCAAATAGTAAACTTGGTTAACTGTTTGTCAGTTGTTATAAATTCATAATGAATAATCCCTCTGATATCAAAAAAGGTTAGCAACATAGTTTTGACTCTTGATTTGGACTGACAGAATGTTTTTTGTCGTAGAGAATTGGCTGACATCCATTGTGCACATTGACGTTTTGTTTCAGAGTCATATTGGTACACCCATGTTTCACCACCAGTGATAACACAATCCAAAACACCATCTTGCCTCTCCAAAAGGTCTTGGCAAACTTCAACTTTCCTTTGCTTTTGTTCATCGGTGAGCTCCTTCGGGATCATTTTTGCACACACCTTTCTCATGACAAGATTTGCAGTTAAGATTTTCATAACTGTTTCTCTATCGATGTTTACTTGGTCTGTTATGCTTCTCACAGTAAGCTGACAATTTTGACGCACAATTCAATGAATTTTTGCAATGTTTCGTCAGTTCTGCTCATTACTGGCCTCCCTGACGTATCTTCATCTGTGACGTGTTCTCTCCCTTCAGAAAAACGTTTAATCCATTTGCACACTGCCATTTTCTTCATGGCATTATCCCCATAAACTTGGACTAACATGACCCTGATTTCACTTCCACTCTTGCCAAGTCTAGCAAGAAATTTGTTCATTACGCAAATTCAAGATCAGACATTCTCGTGACGGCACACAACAACACGCAACAACAATAATGAACGCCACTCAACAAGACATCGCCACACATCGAGTCAAACACAGCTGTGAGACACTGATGTACCAAGGTTATGAAACCTTACCGAGCTGTTTGTACAGTGCTGCTAATGTAAGCGCATGGTGGCAAGTTTGCAAACTTAACTGTCTGAACTCGTATGAGGTAGAGAAGTCAAATTCATAGAGACAGGAAATAGAATAATATTGCTAGGGGTTGGGGGAGAGGGAAATGAGAAGCTATTGTTTAATGGGTACAGTGTTTCCGTTTTTCAAGATGAAAAGAGTTCTGCAGATTGGTTGCACGATAATGTGAATGTACTTAACACCCCTGAACTATACACTTAAAAATAGTTAGGATGATAAATTTTGTTACGCGTATTTTACCGTATTTTTTTAAATGGAGGCAATATTCCAGAATTCATAAAAATCATAAAAGCAAAAACTCTGCCCTTCCCCCAGTATATTCCAAAGAATCAAATCAATACAATAACTGAAATTGGTGATCAAATTCCAGTCATTGGGACGATTTCCTACCAGATCACTCTGGCCTACAGAGATTTGCTTTCTGTCTTCTGCTGGGCATACAGGATGAGCTGAACAACAGAAAACCTTTCAGAAGGGCACACATTCTGGGAGATGGAAAACTCAGCTTTCCTTTGCGAACAAAAATGACATTACTGACCCCAGAACAATACAGCATGCACGAAGGTTGCTGTGTTCCCTGTCACTGGGGCTAAATTTCCATTGCTTCACCCACATCTCCTGCTACAAAGCACCTGGTTCAGAGTGGGTACTCCATGTGGGTTTGGTGAGCAAATTGATGAATCACTGAGAACCCAAGGGGAGTCAACCAAGCAGCTATAAGACAGAGATGTAAGGAGCCTTCAAGAGTGTTAAAACGCAAATTGATTGCCTCTTTCTGGACAAATTCAAGGGATGATTTATGTGAAACAAGGTAAAGTTCTTGTTAAAGTCTCAGGTTTTACTGAGAATGTGTGATATCCTGAGTGCAATTTTGATTTGTCTTCTGTGTATGTGTGTAAACCACAAAAGCAGTTAACTGTTGATGGCCAAATAACAAATGCCTCTGCTGTTCCCAGGAGGGATTAAATAGCTCTGGGTTGAGAAAAAAAGAGAAGATCAAAAGACTATCCAGACATCCCTGGCTGGCAGGCAGCAAGGGGTCCCCTGGCCAAGGGAGGGTAACCTTTGCTTGAACTCAGAGGAATGTGGAACAGGGGTTCTGAGCTTAAGGAGAAAATCTCCAAGATGCTTCTCCTAAACTGTGCTGACCAGGATTCTGAGCTCCACGCCTGAAATTCCCTGAACAGACCATAATATTTGCTTCTAAGCCTTTGCCATATATACTTATAACGAAAAAAGCGTTTTTCCTTTTTTTTTTTACTGATTGCACATAAAGCAAGTTCAGGGTGAACATGGTATATTCGTATGACTAGTCCAGTGCTTTGGGGAAAACAATGTAGGTATCAGGCAACATAATTCATAACCACTAACCCATTCATCCCCCTCCTGGAATTTATTCTAAGACTAACATCTAAAAGTACAGTAGAACATATTACAATTCTCTTGAAATGTATTTGAATGAGTTTTGAGTTCTTTTTAAAAACTCAATTAGGAAAAAGCCATTAGGGAGCTAAAACAATATTCTATTTACACCTAAGGCGTGCTTTCTACCTACAGCTAACCCTTAAACAAGCTCTGATTCATGGGTACCATTTTCTTGGTTTGGAGATAATCACCAACCACAGTATCCTGAGCAGATCTGAAGATGTTTCTCTAACACCTGAGATCACCCAGACAACATTAGCGTCAAAAGGATCTTTCTATAGCTACTCAGGCAGGTTTTTTTTTAATGTTAATGAGTTATGCTTAGCGGCTGGCTTCCAGTACACAGCTATTCAATTCTTCAAACACTCGATAAAAGCATCCTGCCCAGGTCCTCAGAAGCCTAAAACAAAAAGCAAGCAAACTGTGAAAACAGTGTGATCCCCAGGCCTATCGCAGCAAGGGAACCTCTAGGGTCCAGGAAAAAACAAAAACAGAAACAAAAAGACCCTGAAACCCTGACTCCTAAAGTAGCTAATACTGTAATGCAAATGAATGTTGATTAAGGCAAATAGAACCCTTTTCTGCCTATGGTTTCCAAATACAAAGCTTAGAAAACAAAGGGTTTTTGCCAAATTCTCCCAAAGCAAGGAGGAAACAACTGGCTAGGGCTTTCATCATTTAAAAAGCTTACCCTCTGAATGAGGATCCTAGGTCACGCCTACATTTTCTTTTAAAAAGTGTTATTTACCTAAATAGCAGAGTCTACATATTTTAGGGGTTCTGAGTCTCACTCCTAAGAAAAACCATCCTGTTCTGGAGAAAAGAGAGTCTGGGGCCGGTCTCACCTGTCAAACTTCTCTTTCACGTGGTAACATCCCCATCTGCTGGAAAGTTAGATGTCTGCATTAAAGGCAGATAATGTTAGTTTTGTTTTCCTATAAATCTAGGCCAAAGTTGCAGTTTCATTTTCTCGTTTATAAGCATCGCCATTTTATTTCAAACATCTGCCTTTTCCCCTTATTTCTCCAACGGTCTTTATCCCTGTGGTATTTGCAGTACTCAGCCCACCACCCAGCCCCGCTCCATCTCCTCTCGACGGTGTGGGCAGGTCCCCAGCAGTCTCTCTTTATAACTGTACACCCTTGGGTTAGTCCTGGAACCCTTCTCTGAATCTGAATATTGTTTACCTGGAGATCAAGGGTTCCTGTCTTCCTCAGGCTGGCACTGCCTGGAGCTGGGATCTTAGCAGCTCACAGCTCAAGCTCCTTTGTTTGGCTGGCAAACTACTGAATAGCTCCCTTTTTTGTTGTTGTTTTTGTTTGTTTGTTTGTTTGTTTGTTTTATCTTTGATTTTAAAAACAAACCCATACACATGTGGGCAGTGAGGACACGGCTGCGTTTGCCAGTCTCCCGTTTCCTTGTCTCCAAGTTTCTGGCTTTCTGTCCGTGGGCCTTCACTGTTCCCTGGCCAGACACCCACTCGGTGAACAGCCCAGGGAATACAACCGCGTATTGGATGCGGCCACGACTTCTCTGTCGTTGGTTTCTTCATCAGCATCACTTTCCTCTTTTCTTTGCAGTTTAGTCTCCATTCATTTCTTCAAAGTAAACCAATGGAAGTTGTATTTATAAATTATTGCTTCCCGGTGTTGAACTCACAGTATGAACTTGAGCGTCTTTCTGGGCTTCTGTCTCTTTCTCTGTACAGCACGGTGGTTGGAAGGATCTCTCACGCCCATACTATGTATGATGGTCAGAGGAAAAAGAGGCCAGACAAGTAAAGAAGCCATCTCCGTAGCCTCTCAAAGACTGCAAACTCGAAGGAGTGGGAGGTTGGCAAGGAAATAAAGCTGGGCTAATCTTGTTTTCCTCTTAGGAGTGGAGGGCTGATGAAGGACACACAAGATATGCAAACACCTGACTATTAGGAAACAGTAGTCAGAGCCAAGAGAGCCAAGGCCTCCTCCGTGATTCTGGAAGAGAACTTAGAACTGCAGAGATGAACAAGCCTGACCCTCCAGAACCATCAGCTACAAATGCACCCCTGAAACCCGTCTCTGAATCTGAATATTAAGAACACGAAAGAGGACATAAGAAAAGCTAAAGAAAAACTCTCTCTTTCTCTCTCTCTCCACAGCTGCCTAATCCAAGGGTAGAAGCCTTAAAAAGCTTTTCATCTCAACAACTTGTTTAAAACAAATGACCTCTTCCTTTGCCTAGGAGATTAGGTTTATTAAGCAGTGACTCACGACAATAAAAGATCCACTAAAAATGATAAATTAATTATGGCTAACATTGAAGTTCATTCCATTAAAAGAAAAGGCATAATGGAGTGGAACAGTGGTTTTGGGAGGGCTGAGCCCGGGCCTCCAGCACTTTATCCCTATGGTCACTGCATTACGTTGTTTTCCTGCTTGCACCCCACTTAGATCTGAGGTTCTTGAGGTTGATGGAACTTCGTTTTTTCATCCTTGTATCCTGGACAGAGATCCTCTCACACCACAGGTACTTGTATCCGATAAATGCTTATCAAGTTGAAATGGACCGACCAGAACCCATTCTAATGGTTCTAAGACAGGTTAGTTAGCATGTTGTTGGGTAGACAGGAAGGTCCCTGGTGGAATAAACAAAGGCAGCCATATCCTGAAACTCCAGGTTCTGAAATGGCTCTTTTGCTCCAAGACAAAATGTAACGGCACCCTGAGGTTAGTAAGTTATCTCATAAATCCTTTTTGGCCAGACACACAGAGCAGATCTGATAGATAAAAATGGGTTATTTCGTTAATTCCTTCAGGATGGACAAACAGAACAAATTTGACAGACAAATCCCATTAGAAGGCGCCAGCTCCCTTCTCCAAGCGGGCAAGAAAATACATACGAATAAGAGCCTTTTGTCTTAGACACTGGGCACCCGGATGGGATCCCCTCTCGCTCAAGAGCTGTGACCCTTTCCTCTTAATGAACTATCCTCTTTTGCCACTCCTCGCCTTTCCCTGGTCCGTGTTTCCATTCTTTGGTTTTGCGACACCATCCTGGCACTCACAGAAATATCCCACATCAGTTCCACCTGACGGATGATGGCTGGTGATGTAGCAGCCAAAGTGCTGTCCCTCTAATCTGGTGGGGACTCAAGTCTCCTTCAAGGTGCTTTTATAAGAAGTAGTAAAACTATCCCTTCCTTTTCTACTTGACTTCCACCTGATAGAAAATTGTCATTATGCATTGATATTGGTAGGAAAAACCACCAGTAAATATGCAAATCACTCATCTTTAGAATGAACACGGTCAATGAAAATATGAAAAAAATCAAAATACTAACGATACCTACAATGTAAATGCTGCCCCTTAAATGAAATAATCTGCGCAGTGAACAACCTGAACAACTGCACAAGGCAGACAATTTCTTGTGTGCATTTATGTGGCTAGCCTTGAAAAACTGAGTCTATGTGTTGGTGGCACGTGGTAGAACAATTTCTGTTCTGCTACTTTTATGTTGGCTTTCAGAGGAGTCACTGATAGAAAGGGGTGGAAGTGTGGGGGGATGTGTATGTGTGTAGGGGGTTGAGAAGGAAGCAAGGAGGGGATCACAACCATTCTAAAGAATGACTTCTCTCCATCACAAAGTTCGGAGGCCTGGCAGGTTTGACCTGTAAACTTGTTCACAGCAGGTTTCCCTGGAAGTACACTGTTAATTTAGGTAGCAAATAGCTGTCCTGACACATAAGGGCCCACTGCACCCTCCCTGGGTGTTGCCCACAACTCCTCGGGTCCATGCATCTTCAGGCCTGTTCTCCGTCCGTCTCCTCTGCGGCATTAACACTGCAGACCCCTCTGCGGCATTAACACTGCAGACTGCCACCTCTCCCTCGGGGCTCTCTTATCCCTTTGCATCCCTGTCACTGCAGCCTCCTGCGTGCCCTGCTCGTGGGCTGTGCCTGCCCTGGTTCTACCTCTGAGGAAGTCGTTCTCCGAGGATCAAGCCTTAGAGTTGAAAGCTCCTTCTTCACACACCCCTCTTCGGCTCTCTCCTGGAGCAGGGAACACCTACCTACCTGTTCAGCCCAGCACGCACACGGCCTGTGGTCCTGGATCTCCATTTTCCTGCTCCACAGTCCCCTGGGATACCGTGCTCTCACCTCAAACACACATTATCGCTCAACTCAAGTTCTGAACTTGTTCCTATGTCTCCTTCCCTCTTCACGTGAGGGCTGCCTTTATTATAGTTACATAGCTTCAAAACTGTCAGCTTCTCTGTCCCGTTCTCCCTGCACGGAGTCAGCCATACCACACACTGATTCTCCTTGGGAGTGTCTCCAGTGTTTCATATGCCAGTTTCTTTCTTTAATTTTTTTTTTTCAGTATGGCTGACATTCAATATTATATTAGTTTCAGGTGTACATCACAGTGGTGATATTTATATAACTTACGAAATGATCCCTCAGTAAGTCTAGTACCCACCTGGCCCAATACACAATTACAATATGAGTGACGGTATTCTCTATGCTGTACTTTACATCCCCATAACCATGTTGTAACTGCCAATTTGTATGTCTTCGTCCCTTCCCCCTTTTCACCCATCTGGCAACCATCAGTTCGTTCTCTGCATCCATGAGTTCGTTTATGCTTTGCTTGTTTGTTAATTTTGTTTTTAGGTTCCACATATAAATACCACATAAGGTATTTGTCTTTATCTGACTTAGTTCACTTAGCATAATACCTTCTAGGTCCATCCATGTTTTCGCAAATGGCCAGATTTCATTCTTTTTCATGGACAAGTAATATCCCATTGTATATATGTGCCACTTCCTCTTTATCCAATCATCTATTGATGGACATTTAGGTTGCTTCTGTATCTTGGCTACTGTAAATAATACTGCAATGAACATAGGAATGCATATATCTTTTCAAATTACTGGTTTTGATTTATTTGGATAAAAACCCAAAAGTCGGATTGCTTGGTCATATGGTAGTCCTATTTTTAAGTTTTCGCGGAACCTCCATACTGTTTTCCATAGTGGCTGCACTAATTTGCAATCCCACCAATAGTGCACAAGGGTTCCCTTTTCTCCACATCTTTACCAACACTGGCTGTTTGAGGATAGCCATTCTGACAGGTGTAAAGTGACATCTCATTGTGGTTTTAATGTCATTTTTCTGATGATTAGTGACAATGAGCATCTTTTCAATGTGAGTACTGGCAATTTGTATGTCCTCTTTGGAGAAATGTCTACTCAGGTCTTCTGCCCATTTTTTTACTCAGATTGTTTCATTTTGTTTAGTTTTTGGTGTTAAGTTATATGAGTTCTTCATCTATTTTGGATATTAACCCCTTAGTGGATGTACCATTGGCAAATATATCCTCCCATTCCATAGGATGTCTTTTTCATTGTTGATGATTTCCTTTGCTATGCAAAACCTTTTTTGTTTGATATAGTTCCATTTGTTTAGTTTTTTTGTTTGTTCGTTTTCCTTGCCCGAGGAGACATGGCTGAAAAATATTACTAAGGCAATGTTAGAGAGTTTACTGCCTATTTTTTCTCCTGGGAGTTTTATGATTTCTGGTGTTACATTGAAGTATTTAATCTATTTTTGAGTTTATCTTTGTATATGGTGTAAGAAAGTGATCCAGTTTCAGTTTTATGCATGTATCCATCCAGTTTTCCCACCATAATTTATTGAAGAGACCATCTTTACCCCATTGTATGTACTTGACTCCTTTACCGTAGATTAATTGACCACATAGGTGTAGGTTTATTTCTGGGCTCTCTATTCTATTCCATTGGTCTGTTTTTATGCCAGTACCATGCTGTTTTTATTACTATAGCCTTCTAGTATAGTTTGATATCAGGTAATGTGATACCTTCACCTTCGTTCTTTCTCAAGATTGCTTTTGCTATTCAGGGTCTTTTGTGGTTCCATATAAATTTTAGGATTATTTGTTCTAGTTCTGTGAAAAATGCCATGAGTATTTTGACAGAGATTGGATTGAATCTATAGATTACTTTGGCTAGTACGGACATTTTAACTATATTAATTCTTCCTATCCATGAGCATGGCATATGCTTCCATTTATTTGTATCTTCTTTAATTTTTTTCTTCAATGTCTTATAATTTTCCTACTACAGGTCTTTTACCTCTTTGATTAAATTTATTCCTAGGTGGTTTTTTTTTGTTGTTTGTTTTTTGATGCAATTGTAAATTGGATCATTTTCTTAATTTCTCTCTCTGGTAATTCATTATTGGTGTATAAAAATGCAACCAATTTCTGAACATTAACTTTGCATCCTGTACTTTACTGAATTCATTTATCAGTTCTAGTAGTTTTTTTGTGTGGAATCTTTAGGGTTCTTTATATATAGTATCATGTCATCTGCAAATAATGACACTTTTATGTCTTCCTTTCCAATTTGGATGCCTTTTATCTATCTATTTTTTCTTGTTTGATTGGTGTGACTAGGACTTTCAATACTATGTTGAATTAAAGTGGTGAAAGTGGGCATCCCTGTCTTGTTCCTGATCTTAAGGAAAGCACTTTCAGCTTTTCAACAGTGAGTATGATGTTAGCTGTAGGTTTGTCGTATATGGACTTTATTATGTTGAAGTACATTCCCTCTATTCCCACTTTGCTGAGAGTTTTTAATCATAAATGGATGCTGGATTTTGTCAAGTGCTTTTTCTGAATTTCTAGTTTCATACTCTTGTGATCAGAGAAGATGGTTGATCATATCTATTGATATGATTTATTATTTTTATCTTTCACTTTGTTTATGTGCTGTATCTCATTAATTGATTTATGGCATTTAAACTAACCTTGCATCCCAGGAACAAATCCCACTTTATCATGATATATAATCTTTTTAATGCATTGCTGAATTCAGTTTGCTAACATTTTGTTGAAAATTTTTGCATCTATGTTCATCAGGAATATGAAACTATAATTTTCTTTTTTTGTAATCTCTGTCTGGTTTAGGGATCAAGGTAATGCTGGCCTCATAAAATGAGCTTGAGAACCTTCCCCCCTCTTCCATTTTTATGAAATACTTTGAGAAGGATAGGTGTTAATTTCCCTTGAAGTTTTGGTAAAATTCACCTGTGAAACCATCTGGTTCAGGGCTTTTGTTTGTTGAGAGTTTTTTGAATACTGATTCAATTTTGTTAGTAGTTATTCATCTTTTCAGATTTTCTGTTTTTCTTAATTCAGTCTTGGAAGATTGTATGTTTCTAGGAATTTATTTGTTTCCTCCAGGTTGTCCTATTTGTTGGCATATAATTATTTGTAGGCTTTTCTTATAATCATTTGTATTTCTATGGTGTCAGTTTTCACTTCTCTTTCATTTTTTATTTTATTTATTTTGGTTCTTTCTCTTTTTTTCCTTTATGAGTCTGGATAAAGGTTTATCAATTTTGTTTATCTTTTCAGAGAACCAGCCCTTGGTTTCACTGATCTTTTGTATTGTTTTTATGGACTCTATTTCATGTAATTCCACTTTGATCTTTATTACTTCCTTCCTTCTACTCACTTGGGACTTCGTTTGTTGCTCTTTTTCTAGTTCCTTTAGGTGTAAGATGAGATTGTTTATTTGAGATTCTTCTTGTTTCTTGAGGTAGCCCTGTACTGCTATGAATTTCCCTTCTAAAATGTCTTTGGCTTTGTCCCATAGCTTTTAGGTCCTGGTGTTTTCATTTTCATTTCTTTCAAGGTATCTTTGGATTTCTTCCTTGATCTCATTGTTAATCCATTCATTGTTTAGTAGCTTGTTATTTAGTCTCCAGGTGTTTGTGTTTTTAGTTTTCTTCTTGTAAATGATTTCTAGTTTCATACCATGTGATTGGAGAAGATGCTTGATAAGATTTCAATCCTCTTAAGTTTAATAAGACTTGTTTTGTGGCCTAACATGTGGTCTATCTTGAAAAATGTTCCAGGTTTACTTGAAAAGAATGTATATTCTGCTGTTTGGGGGAAAAATGTTCTAAAAATATCAATTATTTCCATCTACTCTAATGTGTTACTCAAGGCCACCATTTCCTTATTGATTTTCTGTCTGGATAATCTATCCACTGATGTCAATGGGGTGTTAAAGTCCCCTACTATGACTGTATTACTGTCAATCTCTCTCTTTATGTTGGTCAATATTTGCTTTATATACTTAGGTGCTTCTATGTTTGGTGAGTAAATGTTTACAGAGTTATAGCCTCTTGTTGGACTGATCCCTTTATCATTATGAAACGTCTTTCTTTGTCTCTTGTTAGTCTTTATTTTAAAGTCTATTTTGTCTGATATAAGTGTTGCTATCCCAGCTTTTTTTTTTCATTTCCATTTGTATGAAATACATTTTTCCATCCCATTAAGTCTGTGTGTGTCTTTTGATCTGAATTGGGTTGCTTGTAGGCAGCATATGTATGGGTCTTGTTTTCTTTTTCATTCCGCCACCCTATATCTTTGTTTTTCACCCTATGTCTTTTGATTGGAGCATTTAATCCATTTACATTTAAAGTAATTATTGATAGCTATGTAACTATTTTATTATTCATATTTTAATTTCTTTCTTCCTTTTTTTAAAAGAAGTCCCTTTAACATTTCTTGTAGTAATGGGTTGTTGGTGATGAATTCCCTTAGTATTTTTTTGTCTAGAAAACTCTTTATCTGTCTTTCAATTCTAAATGATAGCCTTGCGGGTAGAGTAATCTTGGTTGTAGGTCCTTGCTTTTCATCACTTTGAATATTTCATGACAATCCTCTATGGCCTGCAAAGTGTCTGTTGAGAAATCAGTCTTATGGGAGATCCACTGTATGTAACTAACTGCCTTTCTCTTACTGCTTTTAAGATTCTCTCTTTGTCTTTAACCTTGGGCATTTTAATTATGATGTGTCTTGGTGTGGGCCTCTTTGAGTTCACCTTGGTTGGGTATCTCTGTGCTTCCTGGACTCATATGTATGTATCCTTTGCCAGGTTAGAGAAGCTTTTAGTCATTATTTCTTCCAATAGGTGTCAATTCCTCACTCTCTTTCTTCTCCTTCTGTATGCCTATTATACTTGATGTTTCCCAGATGTCTGTATACTACCCTCATTTTTTAAAAAATTCTTTTTTCTTTTTGCTGTTTTGATTGGGTGATTTCCTATCTTGTCTTCCAAATCACTGATTCAATCATCTGCTTCATCTAATCTAGTGTTGATTCCATCTAATAATGTATTCTTCATTTCAGTTATTGTATTCTTTATTTCCGACTGGTTATTTTTTTTATGGTTTCTACCTCTTTGTGTAAATTCTCACTGAATTCATCTATTCTTCCCCTAAGTTCATTGAGCATCCTTATAACCAGTGCTTTGAACTCTATCTGGTAGATTGTTTGCCTTCATTTTGTTTAGTTCTTTTTTTTTGGAGTTTTGTCCTGTTCATTCACTTGGGACATGTTTCTTCATTTCCTCATTTTGGCTGCCTCCCTGTGTTTCTATGTATTAGGTAGATCTGCTACATCTCCCAGTATTGGCCGGGAAGGCTTATCTTGTGTGGCTTAGTTATGTAGTCTCTCTACCTGGTCACCTGAGTTGAATGCTCCAGGGCTATCCTTTGGGTGGGCTGTGTGCCCTCTTGTTGTAGTTGAGCCTTGATTGCTGTGGGCACCTCAGTGGGTAGTATTGACCCTCAGTCTGACTGGCTGTGAGGACTGGCCATGACTACAGTGGATGAGCCGTCATGTGGGGGCCAACCCCATGAAGTGGGATTAAAGTGCCTGGACTTCAGCAGGACTCTAGTGCCTGCCAAGTCCACTCTTTTGGTGTGTCATTCGTGGAGGTGGTTGGGAGGTGATCTGGTATGGTCTGAAGCTGGCCACCAAATGTGTTGGTTTTGGGGCCTTTTGGGAGGGGTTCTGGTGCAGGCCAAGTTCAGCTGCTGCTTGCGCACAGCCCAGGGACAACTGGTGGAGGTACTGAGTGACCTGCAGTTGGTAGCTCCCTGTGCTGGGCTTGGAGGCTCCTGGGAAAGGTTGTGCTGCAAATTGAGGCCAGCTGCCACTAGTACCAGGGTTGGGGCCACTTAGCAAGAGGTACAGGGCATGCTAAGACCAGCTGCTGCTAGTTTGAGATTTGTGGACTTTTAAGAGGTTTTAGGAAAGTCCATAGCTCAGGCTGAGACTGGTCATTTGTGAGGAACAAGCAATGAAAGCGGTTTGGGTTGGTATGTGAGTTGGTTGGGACGGGGTCTCAGGGAGTTACCAGGGTGCTCCAAGCAGTGTTAGTCAGGTTGATAAAGTTCAAATTTGGTGCTCAGGGTGGGTGGAGGGCTCAATAAAAGAAAAAATGGCACCTTCCAGCAATTCAGTCCTAGAGAGAGCAGTTCCTCCAGCCCTCATCCTGTATCTAGACAATTCAGTTCCTCCCCATATGTCCCAGGTGCTTTTTAATTGGCTGTCCCTTCGCTAGAGCTTAAGGAAGTGTCCGTGAGTGAGTGACTTTGTGTTTAAGCCCTATAAGAGGATACCTGGGTCTACAGCCCTCCATCTCACTCTCATGCAATCCCTGATGATTTTCACAGCCAGATTTTATGGGGACTCCTCTTCCTGGCACTGGTGCTCTGGGTTGGGGAGCCCAGTGGGGGCTGAGACCACTTGCTTCTCAGGGGGGACCTCTGCAGCTGAGATATCCCTCCTGATTCTTAACTGCTACATGTGGGATTGTGACCAGCCTGTTTCATGTCTCTGCCCCTCCTACCAGTCTCAACATGGCTTCTTCTTTATAGCCTCAGTTATAGGAGTTCTGTTCAGCTAGTCTTCATGTAGTTCTCAAGGGTGGTTGTTCTGTAATTTAGTTGAAACTTTGATGTGATCATGGGAGGAGGCAAGCATAGCATTTACCTACTCTGCTATTTTGACTGGGCATGTCAGTTTCTTTCTGCTCCCACAACCAGTGCCACATCAGGCCTGGATGACTGTGGCAGCCTCCCTTTGTCCCTCCCCTGCTCACCACCCCTGCACACACCTACAGGTCAGAACTCCACCAGCATCTCTTTCAAGTATCTCCACTTTCCCCAGCTTAGAGTCTTGCATGTTTCCCACCTGCAGCATGAAGTCTAAGGTCCAGATCTGGGGGAATAAGACCCTCCACAATCGGACCTTACCAACTGTTTGCCAATGTTTTAATCTAATGTGTCTCATCATGGGTTTTTAACCCAGCCAGACTGGTCTCCCTTTGGAACCCAATCCTGTTTTTCATATTCTGACCTCCATGCCTTTATTTGTACTGGTGCCACCACCTGGAATCCCTTTCTTGTATAGGTGGGGCAGGCTGAAGAGGCAGCCAGGACTAGGAGTTTGTGATCAGAGCTCACTTCAATTGGGAGAAGAGTTTACAAATAGAAGCAAAGTGGAAAGATTTATTTTTCTCAGGGTGCACCAGAAGTATGTATACCCAAAGGCAGATCCAAAATAACCCAATCTAGCCACAGGAGGGTTTGAGGATGGCTAATAAAAGGTCTCATCTCAGAACAAGAGGTGGGGGTCTGGTCAAACAGTGACAAGGCAGGCCACCAACCAAGATCCAGAGGAGTGGTATCATTATGAGGTATCATTATGAGGGAGGTCCACTGTCTGGTAATGAAGACCCAATTAAAGCAAGACTAGTGTCAAGGGGCAGGACACCCAAACTGGGGCACAGGGAAGGAGGCTGGCCCTGGAAAACCAGAGCATGAAGGTCAAAAGAGAACCCATGGCCAGATAGGCAGCCCTCAGCACTGCCATCATCACGTCACATAAATTCAGGATTGGCTCCAGATCAGAGATGGGAGACACAGGCATCTGGGTGCACCTTACTCTTGCACTCATGGAAGACTTCACAAATGAGTCATGGCACTTTTTCACCCTGGGTACTATCACGCCTCAGAATCCTTCACACAAGATCTCCAAACAACCACTGCCCATCAATTGAAAGTAGCTCCTGAGATAAATTCTGTTTATCATGCTTGGTCCCAAAGTCACAAGTAGGGCCAAATTTGTAAGAGTTCATTACATCATAATCACCTAGAGGGCTTATTAAAATTGATTGCCAGGGTCCACCTCCTGAGTCTCTGACTTGGCAGGTGTGGGGTGAGGTCAGAATGTGCATTTCTAACAAGTTCCCAGATGATACTGAGGCTGACAGCCCAGGAACCACAGTTTGAGGACCACTGCCCTCGGTAAAACCACATCATTTCTCCTCTTATTCTCAACTTATCGCTCAGGACCAGCTGGAGTTCTTTCTCCTGGGCTTCAAATGACCTCTTCCATCTCCACGCTCAGAGAACAGCATCGATACTGTTTACATAATGTGACAACAAATATGTGTTACGTTGGGAGTGACACAGACAGTCTCTGTTCCCACAAAAGCCACAGTATGGGGGAGGGGATCACAAACAATGCCACAGGTAATTACAATCCAGTGTCAGAAGCGCTGTGATGGGGGAAGTACAGGCAGCTGTGGGAACACACAGCCGGAGCGCCTCTCCCAGTCTTGGAAGTTCAGAGAAGGCTGTTCAGAGGAAGGTGCCGCTGAGCTGGGACCTGAAGTGTGAGACGAAAGTAGTCAGGAAGATAGAGAGGAAACTTGATGCCTTGGGTTGTTCTCCTTTTGCACACACGTGTGTACGCCCATACACACACTCTGCCTTATTTTCACATCTAGACAGTAACCGACCTAGACGAAGAGATAATCTCTAACCTACATGGGCATTCCTTAGTGTCTGGGCTCTAGCAGACATGGGAGTTTCTATTCATTGATTGAATGCATACACTGCAACGGGCTGTATTGTGCTGTATTTCGGAAGGCCGGGGAAAGGAGGAGAAGGGATTGTGAGGACATGTGGGTTTGGCTGAAATCCCCCTGTGGACTTTTGGTGATTTCTGTGGCTGTGTGGATTTCTCTAATTACCTGTAGGACAGGGGATTTGTCAACAAGCCCCTACACTAAGCCCTGCCTGGGCCTGGTATGCTCACTTCCACCCAGCAGCGTGTCTCTGGTGATTGATGGCCCACAGTCCCAGCCTTTGCATCCACCCCTAGTTTAAGCCACCATCTGTGAACAGTCTCTTGCTTGAGTAATAGCTGTGTCTAGCAAATTGTTTTGCACATTCATAAACAGAGATTGGGCGTTTTCCTCTGCTGCGTTAATTTCAAGCGATTAGGCTGAGCTCATTTCTGCAAGCAACATCTTTCCTAGGATTCAGAGTTTGAGGGTCAGGGCCACTGCTCACCCTCAAGATGCACTCCCCAAAGCAGCCTCCGAAGAGGCTGGAGGACGGCCCAGCATGCTGACGAGTTCCAGGCTGCCTTTTCTTACTGGCCAATTTGTAGACCACAACTCCTTCCCTGCACAACCTCTGCTTTCTGATTTGGAAAGTTAGATGGACATTTTCTTACCACATCCCCTTTCTTACCCCACTCATTTATTTGTATTTAGAATGTGGTTGGCTCATGTCCCACTTTATGTGGGATAAGACGTGACAAAAATCCACCCGCACTTCTTGTCTCTTACCCGTCTTTGTCTCTGCAGAAGATAGCACAGCCTGACATGTATTGAATGCTCAACGGATGGAAAAGGAATGGCATAATTAAGACACTGATTCAATATACATTTGAAATGAAGAAAATGAACCAAGCATTTTGCCTAGAAGGTTACACTTCCCTCTGCTTACTCCATTTGAGAACTTCAACCACCCCACGGTCAAGGACGTCAAGGGAGAAAGAGGGCACAGTGTACACTAGAAACATGTGTTTGCACCACCTTCTGGGAGCACACACATCCCCCAGCCCATGCGCAGCTGTTCTAGACAAAGAAAAGAAAACGGCAGCCAGCATTGTGTGTTACCATTTCAGGTCTACCTTCTGAACTAGGCTGTAAGTGAATTTGGGTCCAGTATTCATGTAACATACCAAGGAACGGTTTACCCCAGTGATTTTACAACTCATTGCAGACCAGCCATTCCAGCACTTTTTAAATAATGATTTGTAATTCCCAGGGACCAATGCGCAGCATTTGCCTGTGTATGATGCTATCTCCAAGAAACACTCACTCTCAGTGGGAACGCCCGCTTTCGTGAACTGCCCGTGACCCTTGGATGGAAGCCAGAGGCCCACCGTGCAGAGTCTCAGACTCTGAGAAGCAGAATTGACCATGCGAACATCTGCCTGACCCCATATTTCGTGAGGAGACAATTTGTGCGGGGGCAAGTTAGTGGCAGAGTTGGGCCAAGAAGTCATGTGTCCTGCCTCACCATCCAGAATTGTTTTAGAAGTGGAAGAAAACCTCACCACTAGAGCTTATAGATCTATAAGGCTTTCTGTTTTACTGGCAATGGAATAACAAAAATGTAGCTGAGTCTCAGATTTGCTAATAGTTTCAGTGATAACTTGCTGTGTTAAGGTCATAAGCAGCTCCAAAATGTCTTTGTTTCAGCAATGGGATCTCCTGTGTGGAAGACCTTGAACTAGGAGCCATGGAAGTTCTAGTGAAGAGAAAACCACAGAACTCTGCACCCAACAACAAAAAAGCAAATATAGTCTTCAAATATCTAGTGAGTGGTTACTAAAATTGTTCATGTTATTAGGACACATAAAACTCACTACAGTCTAAAAGTTAGAACTCATTCAGGGCTATATTTCTGACCTAAATAAATAAATAAATAAATAAATAAAACAAAACTAGAAATTAATACTAAAAGGATTATTTTTAATTTATTCACTTACAAGTTACAGACATCCCTTTAAATACTCTTTGACTAAAGAGGCACTCAAAACTGAAATTATGAGCTATGTAGAAGAATTTTTTTCCAATTCCAGCCCTAACCCTATCTGAACACTTTTGGACAAATCCTATAATCTCTCAATATGTTTCTTTCTAAAAGGAGGTCATTTCAAGAATGAAAAGAGCTAAACAAAGAAAAAAGGTCTGGCATAAAGTGACTGTTCAATAAATGTGATGATAGTACTAAGAGCAAGTGTATGTGAACTGGGTGTGAAAATGGGGGCTATGCCTGTCTCATTTTCAGCTAAGACATGAAAACTGGTGGGTATTACATTTTGAAGAGACAAACATTCAAAAATTTAAAAGTTGAAGGATAAACTCATTAGATGACTCTTGACTCCCTTACTCACAGTGAGGAAAGACTACTTTTGAGAAAATGGAGCTTGAAAGTGTATTTCTTTGGAGAGAGCTGTGCGAGTATTTCCTCCTCTCAGGAGATGGGTGGGATTCTTCTCCTTCAGGTTAAGAGAAAGGAGCTTCGGTGAGACCGTTGAAGGGTTTGATTTGGTCTCCTTACAATCATAGGGACACAAAGCACTGGCTCTGATTCCGGCCTGGAAAATCATACAAGCCGAGGAGAGGTGTGTGTTGGGCATTGTTCTCCAGGTGACTGTCAGGGCAGATGGTCTGTGAGTTCTGCTTGTGGACCAGACAGAAGGCATGTTGGGTAGAGAGTCAGTCTTGATCTATTTTAAATCCCACCAGGAAAATTCCATGGGAAGGTGACAGACCCCTAACTGAAAGGGTCTCTATAGAGTAGACCCCTGGAAAAAGAAGAGCCAAGGAAAGGGTATCCAGCTAGAGGAAAATGCACCATGTCTTAGGGGAAATACAGTCCGATGTTCCCAGTAAGGGTCTCAGAAGAACCTCCAAAAGAATACATGAGAGAAGGAGTCAGCGCTAAAACCCTTCCCAGCCCACCTAGTAAAAACTCATGCGACAGGACTTGTGCAGTAAGACCTTTCCTGCCTTTTCCTCTTCCCTCTCTGTATACCAAGCAGAGTCAGAAACCCTGGTCATCACCATGAGGGAAGGTATGAGAAAGCAGAGAGAAAAGGAACCTCAACCTCTCTCACCTGTAGCAGGTTCTAGTTTAGAGAGAGGAACAGATTTAATGTTAAAGCAAGTCGAAAATTTTATTGCATAGACTGGACACTTTTAATAACTGGCTTGAGACTGTCTTGTCCGTTTCCAGTGGTCCTAGGAATACGTATTACTTGAGAGTGACCAGAACAGTCGTGGGACTACCTGCCTTTTCAACCAAGGGCAGTGAAAGAACTTCTAGTGAATCATGTTAAAAATGACAGTGAGAGAAAAAGAAAAAAAGTTGCTTATAATTACATCCACAAGTTTCTTGGATAATTTACTGGTTTCATTAACAAGCTCTATCTCCATTCCAACCAGAACCCACTTCAGGATGTTCTGATACCAAGGGCTCCAAAGGAAGCCAAAGAACAAAAGAGACCTCCTTTCATTTTATAAAGTCTCTTCCCTTTCCCCCCTCCAGTCTCCTATATTTCTATAAACTATCAGCAAATTGTGCTGTTGAACGAAGATTGTCACTGGGAGAGACGGAATGCATGATAGAAAGAGAGATGCTGGGAGGCATAAAAAACACAGAAGGAGGTTTTTTTTACTAGAAGGGGAGAATTAGGGCAACCATGGCTAAAAGAAGATAGGGTAGGAATCTCAGGCAGGCAGAAAGAGAGCTTGAGGGACTGGAGAATGTGGTCCCCTGGGGTTCAGGCTGTTACTCTGGAGTCCTGCCTAGACCACCATTTTGTCAATCTTATTACTGTTATATCAGCAACGGTGACATGACACAGGGAAGACTGACAACTACAACGCAAGAAAGTCAGGAGCCAGAGCTTTCTCTGCTGCACCTGGAAATCCTCATGCAAATTCCTTAAATTGGTATACACCCAATAAAGTAGGTCAGGCTAGTTCACACACACACATGCACACACACGCACGCACACACTCACTCACACTCACACTCGGAGAAAGGATGGACTGAAGGGAGAGAGGAAGAGGGAGGGAAGGAAGGAGGGAGTGGAAAAGGGAGAGGGAGGGGAAGGAGGGAGGGAGAGAGAGAGAGAGAGAGAGAGAGAGAGAGAAAGAAATACAATTTCATGACCTACAAGTAATGAGCATCATTTCCAATGGTCTGATAAATGTTTTTGTATTGTTCCTGGGAGAAAGAAAATCTGGAAGATGTAGTTGCAGTGCCAAAGTAATAGAATTTCTAAGATATTTTATTATTTAGGTAGAAGAAATGAGTCAAAATGTTTGTGATTAGGGTTGTCCCCCAACCTGCAATTTAACAGAGCTTTAAATAACCGTTAATTCACATGCACAATATATGTTCCATTTATAATCCATCCCCAAACAAGCTTTAAACAATTCATACTGTTTGCCACATCCTATGACCCAAATGCATGCCCCTTATCATGATATACTTTAAAACTCAGTGCTGTACAATGAGTCAAAAGAAAACACAATGGTCCAAAATGATGTGATGAAAATAAATAAAACTGAATTATATGCATGCCAATCACTGTGCTGGGAAATCTTATGACATCTAGAAATGCTGACGTACAAAATATCTACTCATCCATCAAGCCTGGACGCAGTGGTCATCTCCTCTGCGAGGCCTTCCTAGACCCCAAAAGAAAACCAGTATTTCTTGGAACCACTCTTTGCCAATACTTTAAGCAACTCTGAGAGGTGGACATCATGTTCTGAATTTGAACAGATAAAGAAACTAACGCTCAGATTGCTGAAGTAACTTTCCCAAGGGCACCCTGGATGGAAAGTGGGAAACTTAACACTTACTACAAACCACGAAAGTCCTAAGTATTAAGATACATACACGCTTTCTCATTTAATATTATGGCCTTTGAGGCAATTAATATTACCCCCTAACCACAGACGAGCAAATAGGTTTGGTCTTGCCCAGTGTCGCACGGGTGGTAAGCAGTGATGGGACTCAAATGCAGGTTTTCCAACTCCAATCCAGTGCAATTCCATGTCACCATGCTGCCTCTTTGAAAAGGTCCCTGGAATTGTCTGCTCCCTACCCCCCCTCACTCCCCCTCCTCTTCCCCTTGAGGTCAAATGTCAGTCCTTACCAGGAGTACTCCTGCACTTTCACAGGCTCTAGAATCTGCCATAGCTGCCTATTACCTATCAAACTGAGTCTGAAAATCTCATGCCTGGATTTCAAGATCTTCCATCATCTAGAGGAACATGAGTTTACTGAATGTTGTTTCTATCACACAAGATTGTGAAAAACTTTGAAAAGTGGGGAAAAAAAAGATTATTTTTTTCAGGGAATAATTAGTCATTGTTTAATAAACTTCTCTGGAGCATCTAATTTTAGAGGTCTGCGCCCTTCGTTCTCTTAAGCTGAGCTCTTTTGCAACTCCATAAATTGTGAAAAACTGACAGTAATGGAAATGAGTTTTGTCGGTGGAGATGCAAATAATAAAGCCCTCCTCACTCCCCAGAGGCTAGTTTTTCATCTACAGCAAATTCCTTTCAGCACTCCTGGCGGCCTTTGGGTATGCTTGCTCTCTCCTTCGAACCAGCTGGAACACCACACTGGTTCCAGCACAAATTAATAAGCTAAATACGTCTCTTACAAGACTTCATTTTATATTTGAAAGAGAGTCATGATACTACCTTTTCTTAAATAATTATTCCTTAACGTCTCCACTGCTGCCTGAAGTACTCGAGAATTGGCGTGGATTCCTCACTAATCTAGACACACAGTATGTCTCTCCTTCTTCCTTTTTCAGTTCCCTCCTTCCCAGAGACCACAAATGTACACCTATATGTACAACAAACACACACACACACAGATACACCGGCACACATGCCAGAAACATCGTCCATTTTCCAGAGGGAGCCAGGGAAAGAGGAGCCAGCGGAAGGGAATTGAACAATGACTTCAATGGTAGCACACTATGAATTAGGTGACAGCAGACTGTGGCCCTTGGGCCAAATCTGGCTTACCACCTGTTTGTGTAAAAAAAGTTTTATTGGAACACGGCCACACCCATTCATTTATGCATCATCTATGGCTGCTTTTGTGCTACATGGCAAAGTTTAGTTACAACAGTGATTGTCTGGCCTATGAAGCCTAAAATATCCGCTACCTGGCCCTTTACAAAAAATGTTTGCTGCTGTCTGAGTTAGACAGTCTTTACCCTCTTCAGAGTTTATAATCTCATGAAGGGAAGTAATGAGTATACACAGATGGGCATTTAAAATGGCAAAATAAAGTTGGCCCCCATGTTTGGAGGGGCAGGGGGGTGATGAGACTTAGGATGGGAGTGTTGAGTATGGATGGAAATGGAACTAACCAGCTTCAATATCCCAACGTAGAATATCAAAGCCATGCCATGGAAATTATTAATTTGTTATGCAAAATAACGCAACCATATTGAAAGCCAGTATGAAATATGTATGTACTCAGTGTAACTCACTTCAATGTTTTGTCATATTTGCTTCAGACTTTATTTTCAGTCTTTCTTTAATTTGGGACGATGAGGCCAGGTTTCCTTCATTGACTGTAAAATGGACAGGATCCTAGAATACTTTATTCTATCACCAGATATGAAGACGCTCCCAGTGATAATGGTTTATTTGTTTGAATTTCTTGCTTTTACCTTGTCTCATTTTTACTAAAAAAAAAATGAACAAAAAACCACAAAAAAACAAGATTCATATCGTTCAAAATTCAAAAATACAAAAGAGTAAACAATGAAACATTTCCCTCCTACTTCTATACCCCAACTACTCATTAGTACAAACAGTATATAAATTTCTCATGTTTCCTTCCAGAGGTATTTTATGTATATTTGAGCATATATGTATGCATATTTATTTTTCCACTTTCTTTCTTACATTTTCTTTCTCTGTTCACCCAATACTTTATTTTGGGTGAACATACAGATCAGCACATACAGAAATTCTCATTCTCTTCTTTCAAGATTTCGTAACATTCCTTTGTTGAGTGAAATATAATTCGTTTGACTAGTTTTCTTTCTATGGTGTTTCGATTGCTTCCAATTATTCAAAATCACAAATATGCCACAATAAATAATCACGTGCATTTGTTGCTTCCTCTAAATATAAGAATAGCTGTCGGCTGAGAAGTAGACTTGCTAGGTGCATTTATAATTTTGATAGACATTGCCAAGTTGTTTTCCAAGGAGAAGGTGCCCAAATTACCCTTCTACCAGCGACGTTTGAGGAAGCCCATCTCCTCACCACCTCAGATGACATGAGCCTTTGATGCTCTAAGAAATGACAAATGGTTCTTAGTGTGGTTTGATACTACATTTTCCTTATTATGAATGAAGCTCAGCACCTTTTCATACAGTTAAGTCATTCACATTTGCATTTCGAAGAACTTATGTTAAGTATTTTTAGTCTATTACTTTTGGGCTATTGTTCTTTTTTATGGAGAGGGAAGTAGCCAGTTAAAATCCATCCAAAGTGGCCTGGCCATGACAGAGTCTGGGGACGGAGAAGTTAAGACAGTAAGTAAGCTTTTAAACACCTTCCTAGATGAATGGACCATGTTAACTGGCCATGTGTAGGTCTTCCGCTTCCGTGGCAGCCCATTGCCTAGCGTAGTGTGACACTGAGGGCCCTTCATGCTCTAGAAACACCACGTAGCATGTGCTCCCACACACCCCTACACTAGTCCCCACCTCTGCCTTTGTCCCTTAGGCCACCCCGTGTCCCAATCCTCCCACCTTTCTTAGCTCACATAATTGCTTCTATAGATTTGAAGATTCAGTTCAAGGGTCACATTCTCCAAGAAATCTCTGAACCCTAAACTGTGTTACATGCCTTCCCTCCAGGACCACATGCAAACTTCTATTAAAATTATCTTTAAAGTATCCATCACTACAGTATTAAACTGTAGTCTCTTCAAGGACAGGAATTGGGTCTTTCTCCTTCTTTGCTCTTCTAGCTTAAGGAAGACAGTTTGCAAGTGTCTACTGACCTTAAACTTTACAAAAAATTAACCATATGATTTTGAATATGCCCTCTCAGGATCTCGGTTTCCTCCTCTGTAAAATGAGAAGATGAGGCTGGATGACTTCTAAAGTCTTTCTTGGATCTATGAATACATGAACCAATGGATAAACGAGGCATCTGATGGGAATGCCTCAATGGATCCACAATGAATCAGGAACTGGGGAGAGAGTCAGAATCCAATTAGGAGATGGTTATACTGAATAAAAAATGAAGCACAACAAAATTGGACCCTACTAAGGTAATAACAGTAGAATAGAACAGCTAAGAGGGACTTTTCAAAAGTGAAAATAATTGATGGGTCTTGGTGACTGATCAGATAAAGATGGCGACCATCAATTCTTTCCTTCACTGTACACACATGCTGCTTCTCACATCAAGAGATAGAAATAAGCTGTCCCATTAAATCTGGACTGACCTTAGTGACTTGCTTGGCCAATAAAATGTGGTGGAATGAAAATCTGGGACTTCTAAAGCCAGGTCATAAGAAGCCTTGCAGCTTCCAATGGATCTTTTAGATGCTTGCCCTGGAGAAAGTCAGCTGCCATGTAGGAAATTTGACCACTCTGAGAGCAGGCTGTGATGAACCCCAAACTAATCACAGGGAAGGGTCAGGCAGGGAGAGAGATATCCTTGATCAGCCCCCAGCCTTTCCCAACCCAGGTGTCAAATAAGTGAGTGAAGGAGTCTTTATATGACTCTAGCCTCCACCACCATCTGAGTGCAAATGCAGGAGAGATCAAGTAAGAATCACCCAGCTGAGTGCAGTCAACCCCCAGAACCATGAGAGATAATAAAACAAAAAACAAACAAACAAAAAACACCTGTTGTTTTAAGCCACTCGGTTTTGGGGTGGTTTTGCTACACAGCAATAGACAGCCAAAACATAAAGAAACCAACTGATGGAAGATAACAGAGTGGGAAGTATAGAAGGCAGATTCTCATATACCTGCGTTTCAATCTCAGCTTAGCACAATAGTGGCCTTTGGCAAGGTTCTTAACCTCACTAAAATTCAGTTTGTTCATCTGTGAAATGGGATGATTACAGTTCCTACCTCCCAGGGTTATTGTGAGAAGCAATGAGATAACTGAAGTCACCTGGTATGGTGACTATAGGCCTTTACTGAATAGAAGGTGTTATAACAATAGAGGGAGAATCAAAGATAACTCAAGATTAATGGGAAAATGGTGTTGTGAATGACGCAATGGGGTCAGGAAAGAGTTTTGGGCATGTTGAGTCTGACATCCAAGGAGAAAGTCTTCCACATCTTCCGTGAGCTCTGGGTCTCCTCACACCGTCCTGGACATGTACAGGCCCTCAAGACTAACTGCCTGACTGGCTCTCAGCAGAAGAGAGCTGGAAGGTGGGAAAAGGAGGTGACTGTTTAGACTGAATATGATGTTAACTTGTGCCAAATTAAAGTAAGTAACAAGGATTATACTTGCCATCACACAGCAGCCACATTACAGTGAAATGGACACTTCCATCCAAATAACTGACAGGCTGTGAAGAGGCAGCTGGGGAGGGACAGGGAACTCATTTCTGCCAAGTTTCCGGGGGGTGTCAAGTGCGGGGCTAAGAGTCTCCACGTGCATTCTCTCCAAATCTTCGTGACAATCCTGTGTAGTAGTAGACCCATTTTCACATTAAGGAAACCTTGGCTCAGAGAATCAAGTGACTCACACAAAGCCACCAGGTAGTAAGTAACGATGAGAATGACAATGCCAATGATGGTGACATTAGCTCAGTTGTACCAGGCGCTGATCTAAGCACTTCATGTTCATTATTTCATTTTATGCTCACAGCAACCAGAGGTAAATACTGTTTTCCATCCATTTCACAGATGGGGAAACTGAGGCACAGTGATGTTACATTATGTCTTTGCCCAAGGCCATTCACCGATAAGCGGCTAAGCTAGGATGTGAATTTATGAAACCTGGCTCCAGAGTTGAAGCTCTTGCAAGCCCCATGCTTATTCCCGCCTGCCCCTCAGTGAGGCCGCTTCTAAGTGGACACCTATCTAACGGGATTTCTGTTGGACAGTTGCCCAAAGTCCCATCTTATCACACTCCATGATTAAAGGACAGTCACTAACAGTTACTAAATATTCCCTGGACTGAGAGTAAAGAGACCTCACTGTATGGGCAACAGCGATGTGGGAACTCCCCATTAAACCACCGCAGACAGAGGCCAGGAGCAGAATTCAAGGAATAGCTGAGAAAGAGGGAAGGGAAACTCTGACAGGACATCACGAGGCAAGACAACACCTCTGAGGATCTCGATCCAAATGTGATGAAGACCTTCACGGCGCAGAGAAAAGGCAGGCCGTGCTGTGGGCTGGCCTTGACTGGAAGAGGGAGGAGCCAGCCAGGGCCTGACAAAGGCCTTCTGGCCAGACCTTCCCTAGGAGGCCTCATTCTCATTTCCAGTCTCAGCAGACAGCAGAGCCACCTCTTAGAACCTGACCCAAGTCTGAGGCATTTGGTAGGAATCACAGCCCAGAGCCAAAAGGAATGCTTTATTCCCCTCTTCAAATCAGTAAGGCAATTGGTAGCATGATGGGGAAGGAAAAAACCTCAAAACAGATGATTTTACAAAATACCATAATTCAATTATTTTCAGCCGGCAGAAAAGGAAAATGCACTTCTCGCCACATTTAATTTTCTCCGTCTCGCTCTTTCATCCTTTCCAAATCTCTGTCCCTGGAAGGTGATCCTTGAGCACTCCCCATCCTCTGCCACAGAGGTCTCCGGTGGCTGGACGCTGCCAAGACACTCAGTGCAGCCCCGCCCCCCTAGCAAAACTTCAGGCAGGAGAGTCAGGAGGGGAGAGGGAACAAGGGCGAGGGGCCCTGCACAGCCTCGATGCCTCAAACACTTTCTCAAAGCCTGGCAGCCGCCCCGCTGCTCTTGGCTGCACAGCCCGCGCCCTCTTGGAGAAGCCGGCCGGCACGGCGTCCCACCGGGACGACTTGCTGACATACACACTGAAGAGCGTGTCAGCTCCCACCCAGCCACAACTGGTAGCCAAGGAAACGCACGCCTCTGGCCAAGCCATCTCGGGGATGCGATGCCAGAGCGGGAAGAGCAACACAGTCGTCACTGCAGCACAGATGTCCCACAGCACACCGCCGGCCTCATGCGTGGCAGCCTCCACATGGAGGGGCTGCAAGCAGGGGCCAGTGAGGGGAGGAGGGACCATTCCTTTGCTTTCTCTCCACCTGCTACACAGCATGAGCAAGAGCATGCTGGGATCCTCAGCCCAGAAATCCCAAACGGAGCAGCTACCATGTCTTACGCATCTACTAAACATGGAAGTGCTAGGAAAATGTCATCTTTCACACTCGTAAGGTGGAGAGGGCAGGCCTGTTCCTCTTTGGGCCCCAGCTAGACCTGATGGCCTCCTGACACACTCTCCCTGGGAGTCTTTGGGTGTGCGATGCTGCTGATGTCCTGGGAACAAAACGCCCCTTACAGAAGGAGCTGTGAGGGCGGGGGGCATTGGGGGCCACAGGGCAGTTCCGGGTTCCTCAGTGTTGGGATAGCTCTGGCAGACTCCTGTGTGGCCGAAGACACTACTGTGGCCTCCAGGGGGGAGGTGAGTCACACTCGGGCAGGGAACCCCTTCAGGAGCTTGGAGGACTGTGGTCTCTTTGGTCCCAGCTTGCTTAATGCAAAAGGAGGTAATGCCCCTGCTTAAGGCCCCTTCCCGCCCTCTCTTAATTTCCTGCTCTCTACTTTAACACATTATCATTAAGCACCAACTAGGCACTAAGTATTTTTTCTAGGCTCTGGAGACACGGCAGGGAATGAGGCACTAGGTCTCCACTCTCACCCAGTCATATTCTATTTTTTTTTTGGGGGGGGTGGTGGCAGTCAATCAATAAATAAGAAAACAAATGCCCCTCCCTGAGTTGGACTGTAATAAACGTGTGATGGGGAGAGCTGGAACAGGGAACCACACAGGAAGTGACCACAGTGGCCACTTCGGTCTCTGTGCCCCAAAAGCAACTATTTGGAGAGAGTAGTCATCAGTCCATTTGAAAAAGAAAGGAAATAGAATGTTCTGGAGAAGAAACTAATTAGAACTCTCTGGAAGAACCTAAATTAGAACACCTGGGGAAAGGTTACTCTAAGACTCCATTTTTGACACATGACAAAAACAGTTTTTCTGGCCCTGAACCTGGGTCCAGCGGATGGAAACTCAGTCAAGCATCAGCACTGTCCATGAGCCTTGCGCTCATTAACTCAGCTCCCTGAGGCACAGGCAGGCTGCCGAAGGTCATGGTCCCAGCTGAGCAGGGGCTGGGCCAGCCCAGTACAGTCTTCTTGACCTGCCAATCCTTCATCATCTCCCAGGGCACCACCAAATGACACATAATCCCAGAATACTTGGGGCTACAGGTCCATACTTTCCACAACAAAGAAGAAACAAACCTCTGGGCCGATAAGGCAATAAACTGAGAGACAGTCATTTACAGCTTGTCTTTTGAAATTAGCACATGCACACATCAGGCTAATTTCAATCTAGCTAGAGGAAAGCATGTCAGAAAATCCTCAGGTTTGAAGTAAAGAAGAGCTCCCTCGTGAGCTGGGAGTAAGGAGGGCAGGATTAACACTCACCTGATGCATGAAGCACGCTGTATATCTTTCATTGCTTCTGGTTTTACTCTGGGAAAAACTTTATTTGAAGCATTATTTAATCTGCAGTGCATTGAAATCTCCATACAGAGGACGCTCACCCCAAACAAGGTCATAATATAGAGGGCGCCAAAAAAATGTATACACATGACTTGTATTCATCTTTTGTTACCGGTATACATTGAGTGTTATGATTTCAATACAGCTTTTCCCTTCTTAAAATGAGTCTATATATTTTTTTGGCATCCTCTGTATATGAAAGAATCTAGCATAGGGCCTAGCAAATGTTATTTTTGTTTTACAGAACATCTGTAATGCTTCCATGTTAAAACAACAGGATTCCCCAGGAGGAAACAATCCTCAGATGCAATACATTTATCCACCTGCCAGACACGGGCACCATACAGGTACATACAGGAAACACCATGGAGGGACATCTTACAAGACAAAGTGCTCTAACATAACCAGAGTTCTATATGTGGAAGGTACTAACTGGCCATCACCCCCGCCCCCGTCTTGAGTGGGCCGTGATGATGCAGGATTCAGTTTAGACTGGGGACACTTTACAGATGCTCTAGGTCCCATCCCTTAGGCCTGGAGAGATCATGTGGCCTGCTCAAGGCCATGCAGTGGACCTACACGTGGTCCAGTCAGCTCATCTTATGCTTGTGAGCAACTGCAGAGGTAGAAGTCGTGTTAGGGCCTCAGGGTTTTAAGGTGAGAGAACTCACGGACAAAGCCCCATGGCATCGACAGCTGTGCCCAGACACGGCCAGGCACTCAGGAGATTTATGCTGAATTAATAAAGGAGGAGCCTTTCGCCAGTTCATCAGATACCTCCTCAACACACTTCGGAGAAGTATGATCCAGGATCAAAATGAACAGCCAAAGGTGTCTTCTCAGTCCTTATGTACCTAGATTAGTCTCAGGCCACTCTGATGGCTCCCTGCATGACACTCTCCCCTTTCTTGGCTCTGGACACTGCCCTCCTGGTTTCCCTCCTGGCTCCCGGCCTCTCCTTCTCAGTCTCCTTCATCGGCCTCCCAGGGTCCATCCTCAGCTCCTTCCCTCCTCCGTCAGCTGGCAGTCTCAGCTGCTCTATTGATTACACGTGTGTGAATCTCATTATCTGTTCCCATATTACTTTCCACTTCACAAGATCACAGAAGCAGCAAGTGGCAGAGGTAAGATCTGAATCCAGGTCTGTCTGATTCTCACATCCATGCCTCCTGTGCAAAGAAGCTGGGATTTTATCATCCAGTCACTGAAGTTGTGGGGACATTCCATTCCACAGATAACATGCATTAGTGGCTCCTATTATTTTGGGGACCAACAGATTTTTTTTTTTTTTTGAATTGTACAAAAGCATGGACTTTCTCCACAGAAGCTGACATTGGAATGTGTTAGTAGAGAAAATGTTTTGTATACAATTTAAAGGCTGCCCTGGGTCCCCTTGAAGCTCATCAATGCGTCCTTCTGGGTCAGGAACCTCAGATTTAAGAACCTCCCCTGTAAAGAGGTAGAAACCATCTTTGAAGAACTTTAAATAAAACCACAGTCTACGTGTTTTTCTCATCTGCTCTGACTTGTTTTCAGGAAGCAAACCGGAACGACATCACACCACCGGCTGTTCTGCAGTCAGATTCAGGGCTTTCTAATTAAAAAAATCGGACACTTGATTTTTATTAACACGGCTTATTTGTTATTGAAAATTGCAGTAGGTCCACACCAATCAAAGGTGTGTCACACGCAGGTTTTATTTTCCTCCCCCCCACTGCTCTTCTAAGTGTGACATCCCTAGATGACAACAGACAAACATGGCTTCTGCTTCCTGTGTCAGGTGTCTGCTGCTATCAGACGGGTCTGACAGAGATGCTGTGATCACCAAAGGACACACAAAGCACAGAGTGCTCAGCAGAGTGTCTGCCACATGAGATGGTGCTGAGTGAGTGTGAGTTCTGGCCTGAGAGGCCCTTAGAAAGGGCCACAGCCCACTCGCATAGCGTCAGCTCCTCAATCCCTAGACAAGCCACTTTCCAGAGCTTTCAGGCTTCTGGGTTGTCACTTATGCTGTTCCTTGCTCCTAGAACACCCTTCCACCCATGTGTCCATATGGAAAATTCCATCAAAATCTAGCTTAAATGTTAAGCTTTCCATTACTCCTCCCCCACCCAAACTGTAGTTGGAATTCATTTTCCCTTCATTGGAATTCATAAAGCATTGTGGATAAACGTCTATCATAGCACATAAGATACTGTGTTACAATTCATTTCTTGCTCCTGGTATCCCAGAGCTCCCTAGGACAGGATCCTGTCTCTACCATTTGTCTCCCACAGAGGGTCTCAATCAATACTCTTTGAAATGAATTCAACTATACTAGCAAATCCTTTTCAACTCTTTCTTAGTCCCTGGGTCTCTAGAAGCTTTAGTAAAGTTCAAGTATGTTTCAATTTACCTGGTTTCACAAGACCCATACCTTTTAACCCTGTTCATAACTGACCCAGCAGACGCAGTAATGCCTGCTACACGGTTATGGGGCCATGACTGTGGGAAACATCCTGTAATTTATCTCTATACAAAGCCGTTGCCAAGGGAAAGACACATGTCTGCTTCTCAGAGACAATGGCTGGCAACCATTAGGGCTTTGGATAAATTCAGGCCCCGGGTCTTCAGCCAAAAGTTTACCTTGTGGACAAATCATCAAACCCTAACCTGGCTGAGGACGACATGTATTAGAAACAGTAACACCAAGAGTGACGATCGTGGAAGTTTTCATCTTTCCAAATGAACATTCAACATGTTCTTGGTTGGGAAAAGATGCTAAAAATGAAGAAGACAGGAAAGTATCAACTCTGCTTGAATCACCGACCTGCCAAGAACAAATGGACAATGTAATCTTTTCTTTACATAATTAATAGGCCCACATTGGAAACCAAAGAGGAAAGATGTGAGAAGTATGGGGTTGTCATGATTCTTTAAAAGGAATTTTTATCAGTGAGCTGCACAAATGTATTGAGCAGTTTTAAAAAGAGCCAGGGTGGCAAAACTGTGGGTCGAAAAGCCAAATGACAGAAAGCAGTGGTTTTCCTAAGTGCAGACCAGAGCTGGCAAGTTACCAGTATGTAGTAATTGACTTCTGAACCTATGCGGCCCCTGCAAGGGACCAGGGAGCCAGGCAAAGGCATGGATCCCGAGGGGAGACACGCCGCAGAATGAAAACTGGTTTCTTTCTGTGTTGTTTCCAGTCCAATCTGGCCATGGAAGAAACTATCACCAGCCCAGGAGAGAGGTCAGGCGACTGCCATCGCCAGTCTCTGGTGAGAGTCTGGTGAGACTTGACATAAGACTGGAAATAGCTGTGACCAAGAGCTTGCAGCCTCGACACAGATATGAGAGCAAAGCACATTAGGGAAATGTCTAGGTTTAATTTTGAGGTTACAAAAGGATTGTTTCGTTTCTGTACAAGGAAGAACTTAAGAGCAGATGGCCAGGAGAAGCAAGATTTGATATCTCATGAAATAGTAAAGTCGGGAGAAAAAACAGTATTTACAGGGTGAAATCCATCCACAGAAGCAGTATAGTTGAAGGGCCTATCATACATGTCTGTTTTACTTACGTATAGTTTCCCTAAAGGTGGCAGTTTTTTGTTCTTTCTTTTGTTGTTCTGTTTTGTGATAATGACCAAGTATGGTGTGTTACAGTGCGAAATACAGAAACCTCAGCTCAGCCAGCACCAGGTAGCACTGTCCTCCCCATTCCCAGCTAAATTTGGACCCCTGCGCTACAGAAGACAGGCTTGGGCCACATGATCTGCAAAGCCTCTCACAGTCTGTCACAGTCTAGCTCTGTCACTGAGGGACCACGCAGCAATAATGGGGTACAGGGCCCGTTTCTGACAGAGCTCACCGGGACTTCCGCCACTCCCCGGGGGTTCCCCAGCCACTCACCTGACACCCAGGACTGCGCCTGGCCTCGGAAAGCACTTCCCAAGCAGAGGGCATCGGTACCCCAGCCGCTGCTCAAAGCAAAGCTGTTCCCTCCGCAGCTTGTTGACAGACTTGTCTGATTATGACCCTCAAACCAGGGGACGCCAGTGGCCTCAGGTATCAGATCAGCTTTAAGGTCATAAAACTGCCAATCCTCCCAGTGGTGTTTCTTAGAAGAATTATAACAGGCTTCATACAATGAAAAAGGGTGGTCACACGCTTTGCCTGCAACTATGCAACTATACTCTCCCCAAATCCGGGGGAGGCACACCTCGTCACCAACTCAGTTCTTTTTCCTATTCTATTCTTTTCTTCCTCGAGGCCTCAGCTTACTTCCCCTGCACTGCTCCCTACCCTCATCTTCTTTCGTGGCCATCTCACGCTTCTTGGCCATTCTTTCTAGCTGAGTGTTTCGGGAACTGAAGAAAGTCAACTTCAGAGTCATATATAAAGGGCTATGTTGGGAGATTTTTATTTTAAGAGATGAAGAAGGAAAAAATAAACATTCATGTCCCGAAATGTTCAGTCTAGAAGTTCCAGTGACTTGGCTCCTGGTGTGACAGAGACCCAGAGGGGAAGCCACTGAGCCAGTCAGTGGCAGCCCCAACGCAGAACTCAGCGGTCCAGGCTCCCAGCAAAGGGCTCGGGCCTGTTCCACAACCCGCACAGCAGGGAATGACTGTCTGAATTCTGGGGCGCTCGGCTCCCCACCAAGAAGGCACGCTCTAAAGTGAAGGTGCCAAAAAGAAACATTAAACAGACACCAACATCCCCTCATGTTATATACTGGGAAGCATAACTTCAGGCTATTTTGAGTGCGTATGGCCGAACTCAGGGACAAAACAGAGTTCAGCTTAAAGTAATGAAGTTTAAGTTAACATGCCCCACTCTGTTTTTAGCATCACAATACACTTTTTTTGGGGGGGGTACTTTGCAATTTATGTAATTATAAGACTGGAAATCTATCACATCAGCTGGGCAAGGCTACACAATAAATGTGCTAAAATAAAATATAGACAGAGATTTAATTATTTTGCTACTCATGCTTTTCAAATAACAGTGTGTCAGCACTTCCATAAACCGATTTGCATTACATTAAAATTAATGGACTATAAACCTTGCTCCTGGTGAAATGGACCGTACCCCGTCTTTCCCTCCTGCTCTAACCTCGTTCCTGAGACCAGCCGCGGCTCCCCCTGGCTGGGCCCACACTGACTCTCCCCCTCAACTACGACGTCCCTGCAGCCTCTAAGCGTAAGGCCCCTTGTCCTATTCCAAACACAAACGTACACACGCACAGCCTCATCTCATGTCTTTGAAACATGTGAAAGCAAAAGGAAAACGTGACCTTGTGATTAATCTCTCAGCAATCCTTCTCCTTCCATAGTGACCTCTGACCAATGCTGGGAGCAGCCATTTTCACTGTGAGCGTGCCACTGAGTGAAGAAAAGATGGGGACGCTCCCTCCCACAGGTGAGTGGACCAGAGAAAGCACAGGATTGTCGAGGCCAAAGGCACATTCTTTGGGCGGGGTTACTGACAGGAAGCCATGAGAACAGCTAGCGGCCACATCTTCAAGGAGTTTGCCATTGCGGAAAGGGGGAGACGGAACCGCATTTGGGTAAGTGAGCCATTGTTTTCTAGAGAGTGGAAACGAGCATGTATGGATGAAGAAGGAGAGAACCAAGCAAGGGAGGGGGTTAATACTAAACAGAGAAGCAACGAAGAAACGGAAACAACATTTTGGGGTGCTTTTTTGGGCTGGGTACTTCTGTATCCAATTTATTCTTTGTACACGCTGTATCTAATTTGTACAGCAGAGTAGCCTCATTTTAAATCCAAACACAGAAGTTCAGAGACGTTAAATACATTGTCTGTGATCTTACTGCCAAAGAGAATCGACAGGGGCTTTGAACCCAGGTTTGCCTGACCTCCTTGCCCGAGTTTCCCCGCCTTTCCATGCTGCAAAGTCCTGGGAGATGGGATGCATGTGAGGACACAGGTTGAAGGATGATCCAGAAATCCAGAATGACTAGTTACAGAGATTGACATACAAGATATGACTGTAAAGGAAAGTGAATTTCATAACAAAAAGGTGAGAACCTGCCTATTCTCATAAAAGCACAGCTCCCCTTTACAAGGGCTCACTCACCCTGCAGACTTGGCACTCACTCCGAAAATGGTCCTGTCACTCGACACACTTATACGACTCTTCTTTAACATGGAATTACAGGACGTGTGGCACATTTCTTTAAGTAGCTCAGTGCTAACAGGTGTTCATGCTTTGGAACCAAATCCAGAGCAAAGGTTGTCCTGGGAAGTGTAAATTGTAATTAAAGGCTAAAACAGCCATTATGGTTAGGTTTAACTATAACATAGGGAGACTACATCTTCAATAGCTCTACCTGGTTCTATACACGAGCAGGAGCTATGCTCTGAGCTGTTTTTTGGAGTGGTGGTGTCATCGGAGTATAGACTCTTGAGGTAGCTCTATTGAAAGACAACACTCATATAGATACCAAGTTTTGGTGAGCAGGTGTTCTCAGAGAGGACAAAGGAGAAGAGAGGAGAGAGCTGACACTTCTGAGATTCAGCATCTCAGACACCCAGACTGGCCACATCAGCACCCACTGGGGCTCATTGAGATGCAGAACCTCAGGCCCTTTCCAGACCCACTGTATCAGAATGTCTGCATTTTTATAGCATTTCCACGTGCTTCTGCTGCATATTAAAGTTTGAGAAGCACTGGTCTGAAGGAGGAGGCCTTGTGCCAAGGGCTGGGTACTGAGGAACTGAAAAGACAACTTGGAATTGAGGTTTCCAGGAATGACCTCAAAAGCAAGCTTTTCAAAGGCTTCACCCAAGCAGGAGTTGGATGGCTCTCATTTCATAACGGCTGCAACTATAAATCCGAGAGTTTCCAAGACAGTGTCGGGTTCCAATATTCTGTTCCAATTGCAGACTACATATCCTGGATGATCTGAGGCAGTGAGGATGGACCATGGGCGATGTGAATGAGGAGTTAGGGGTGAGATTAGTGAAGCTGTTACCATGTGGATACGGAGGCAGGCTAGTAAGCATGAAGGGCTGCCAGGTGATCAACTGAACAATTTCAGAGTAAGGTGATGTCAGGATAAAGGACAGTCAGGGAAGGATCAGTGTTACATTAGCAGGAAAAGAGAGAGGGTTTATGCAATATATCCCACAGCGGTCCAGAAGAACTTTCTGCCGTACTGGAAATGTTCTGTATCTACACTGTCTAATGTCATTGCTGCTAGTCACATGTGGCTATTGCGTACTTAAAATACAGTTGGCACAACTGAGAAACTAAATTTTAAGTTGCATTTCATTTTAAACTTGAAACACGACACGTAACTATTGGCCGCCATATTAGACAGCATAGGTATATGTAAACACAGGTATACATAAACCAGCCACTGTGGTGGCTTCAGGCCAAGGAGGGCCAGCAGGATCCCACTCAGGGAAAGGTCATTGATGGGACACTAAAGGTACCAGACAAATAAGGAGAAAGGTTTGAATGAGTACATTTAGACATACAGAAAAAAGTGTACCTTACAGAAAAGAGAACTCAGATACATAATTATAGCTAATATCACAGACCCTGGCTAGGCTAAGAAAGGATGGAGGATAAAGACGAAAAAAACTGCAAACAGTTTTGTTTTGTTTTGTTTCTTGACTTTAAGTCTCATGAGCTCCCCCTTGAATATTTCGCGTAGTGTAACCTGCACCCCTCTTTCCACACTTCCGCCATAGTCATGTACATTCTCACTGTCCTCACACTCCAATGGCATCTCCCACGTCAGATGGACCTGAGAAGTAGATTTTGATACCGCACTATTTTCAAATCCTTCTTACCGCCCTGAAGATTCTGGGGAGCAAAGGCCACATTTGTTGAGTAGATCTTGTACAGACGAACACAGAACCTACCGAGGTGAGCATGAGAAATCTTTCAGAATGCTCACTGTGCAACCTGGAATTTCCATGACTTTTTCTGAGCATGAAAATAGTGCCCTGCAGTTTTAATATTTTCCCCAAATTCTCATGTCTGGCAAAAAACAACTAAAGATAACCTTGTAGCACAGTGCTAGGTGTCGAGGAAGACACGAAGGACTAGGAAGTGAGTTTTTTTGAACAGACAACAGCTAACACCCTGCGTCTGTGCCTGGTGAGGCAGCTGACAGTTTTTTGGAGAGGCTGCAAATGCTTCTCCATAAACTGGGCACAGAGGGTTGCATGCTGTCCCCAATCCCAAAATATATCCAAGACCTAACCCTGGAAACCATGAACGTGACCTTATTTGGAAAAAGGGTTGCTGCAGATGAAATTAAGGATCCTGAGATGAGATCATCCTGGATTTAAGGAGGTCAAGTATCTTTATAAGAGAGAGTCAGAAGGAGATGAGAGTCACAGAGACACACACAGAAGCAGGCCCTATGAAGACACGTGCAGGAATTAGAGTGATGCATCTAGAAGCCAAAGAAAGCCGGGGAGAGAGGCATGCAACAGTTCTCCCTCAAGCATCCAGAACCAACCCTGCTGACCCCTTGATTTTGGACTTCTGCTCTCAGAAACAGTGAGAATAAATTTCCATCGTTTTAAGCCATCAAGTTGCTGGTCATTTGTTAGAGCAGCCCTAGGAAATGAGTACAGTGGGCACGGCAGGTCCTTTAGGTGGGCTTTGTCCAGAGAAGAAGCAGGTTTCCCTCCCAGTAGGATGACATGAGACCAGTAGGCACAAAGCCTCCGGCAAAGGCTACTTCTCTTCAGCCCCTTTTGTATGCTGAACTGGACAGTGAAAGGAAGAGAGCAGAGAGCCTTGGAACAAACTGGGCCCACAAACGCTTTCTGAGACTCAGCACTTGACTCTCTGAGGGTGTGAGTGGGTCTGACACCAAAGGCCACCGGAGGGAATTCACACGAGGAGAGGGGCATCTGGTTGGTGTGCCGGGCCCCCACTTGGTGACGATGTATAGGCAGGGCCGCTTCAGGCACTGCTTATGGCCGAGGCTCAGCTGCCCGCCAACACAGCACTCGAGAGTCAGCCAGTGGCCACAGCCGTGGCATGCACCCAAGGGTCCGTCCCCGCCAGATCATCCCAGGGCAAGGACAGAAGGAAACATGGGGAGGCAGGAGAGGAACTCGAGAGAGTAGAAGATAAGACATTGTGTGGGGATCAGTTCAAGAGGAGGTTGGAGGAGAGACACGGGTGCTCTCAGCACCTGTGCATCTCTTCTCTCCTGCTCTCAGGCTGGCCTCTGACTCAGCTCTCTACAGGAGCTGCAGGGAGAGGAGCACAGGCCCAGCCCAGGGCAATGCCTCTACTTCTTTACTCGTTTCATTATGGACACCATATTTTGTACTTCCCACAACAGTCTCTATGACACAAACAGCCTCTCCATTCCAGCTTCCCAAAGCATAACTTAAAACCTCATCAGCTATGTTATTTTTAAACTCCAGAGAGAAAATGGAATTTAGTAGATATTGTAGTAGAAATCTATCATCTCATTTGTATAAAAAAGCACTTCAGTCAATCAACTGATGTATTTGTTTCTCTATCAGGACATCCATCAATCAACCCACTCACCCATCCTTCTCTCTTTCTCTCTCTCTCTCTCAATCTCTCTCTTTCTCCCCTTCCCTCCCCCACCCGTGTGTGTGTGTGTGGGGGGGGGATAGAGTAATTTTTTACTTTCTTCTTGGCTCTCATCTGGACTGTTTGAATTTTTTACATTGGACACATGCTACTTTTAGAAAAAAAACATTAAGGTCATTATTCTAAAAGACATAGTTAAAAATTCCTATAGTGGAAATCAACAGAAAGAAAGAAAGGAGGAAAGGAGAAGGAAAATAAAAGAAAGGATACAGAAAGGAAGAAAACACAAGAGATAAGAAAAGAATAAGGAAGAGAAATGAAATGGAGAGAGAAGGAATGCTACATGTTCGGGAGAAACGGTGAGGCCATCATCTATCTCCCCACTGTAGGCCCTCCCGTGCCATCTTCACAAGTGAACCCCCAGGGAACGCTCATGGAAGAGGCTCAGTAAGGCCCAAACACCAACCACCTCTCCCACAAAAGAACACGTGAGAAGTGGGAAGTGTCCATGGCTCAGGGCTGCCCGGAGGGTGGGGGACACAGCCAGCTCCCAGTGCAGGGTGGGCCGGGCCACACTTCCTGGCTCCTCTAGTTCACCCCTGAGGATTTGGGTTGAGAGGCCAGAACTTCTAAACTACAGAGTGGGTGACATGTCTGCCTCTGGTTTAAGCTCCCACTCAGAGGTCTGGGGTTTCAAGCATGTCTTGGATTTAAAGTGACCTTCGATAAGTCACTTACCCTCTCGGGACCTCAGGGTCCTTATCTGTGAAATGGGAATCACGGACCATCCGAGCAAGAAGTGGGAGCTACATACACAGCACAGGCAGGGCCTGTGTGCCCGTCGCCGGCACGGCTGGCGAGCACGCAGCCCAGAAACACTCGAAACACAAAACCTGTCAGCATCTCTGTCGGTGACGAGCTAAGCTCCAACGCTGCAATGGTGCCTAGAAATTCAGATCAACGTCAGTGATAACTAAGACTTACTGGGCGGTTATATGTTCTATACATACTTACCATTTAACCCTCCTAACACCCACAGGAGGCAAATTCTTCAGTTATTCCCATTTTATGCATTAGGAAATTGAGGCACAAGTTGGTTAAGAACTTGCCCCTGGTGTTAAGAGCGTGCCTGGAGTCACACAGCTTGCAAATGGTAGCGCTGCGATGTGAATTTAGGCAAGCCATCTCTTAAATGCTATACCTTATGCCTACTCTACAGTGTGTGGCTCTCATGTTTAGTGAGGTTACATTTTAGATAGGCACAAGGCACATAAACAAATACAAAATAGTGCACTGTGATCAGTTTCACAGGTCACGTGTGCCAAGTACAGAGGTGACCCAGGGGAAAATAAACATCTGAGAGGACCAGGGAAGAGTTCCTAAGAGCCACATAACTCAAGCTGCCTTTTGAAGGATGAATGGGACTCTTTCCGGGTTAAAGAAATTAATAAATCAAAGAGAGGCCCAAGCAGAAGCAATGGTTTGAGTAGGCAGAGGCAAAAAAAAAAAAAGCAAGTAACAACATAGAACATTGAAGAAGTTTAATGGAGAGAAAACATACTAAGAATGGTAAAATGAGGGTTGAAAACAAAGCTGACAAAAGATATGGGAAGAGGTCGGAGCAAGGTGGCCTGAGAAGAAGCGACCCACAGAGGTGCCAGTGGCTGGAGAAGACACAGCATGACCGCCCTGCAAGGAGCTTGGGTTTCATCCTGTAAACACGGGCCACACAGGCTCCGAGGAACAAAGGGGACCCCTAGCACGCACAGCCTTTCACTGGTAGCCCCAGAACTCTGACCCCGGTTTCCAGACAATGGCTGGTTCTAGCCGCCAAACTGGACACTTGGGTCTCTGCCACTCTGCCATCTCAACTCTGATGGTTTGAGTTGGAAGGGCTCTCCTATGTTGTCCCATATTCCCCACCTTACCTCCCATCAAGTGTCTGTAACTGTAAGAGGCTGCTTGCCTTTTCTTTCTAATAATCTCAGTTTTCAGCCACAGATTAACTAAACCCAAACAACAGAACTTGCTCAAAAACAAAAAGCTACACTCCAACCCTGACGTGCTGGAACCCGTGGGTTTGTAAATCCTCAGTCAAGGACCTCCTAACCTCCCTGCCTTTTGCTAAAGACACCATAAAAGGAAAAATCAGAGCTGAAAGAACCTCACTGCAGAGCAGATCAACATATTAATTTAAAGCAGTGCACATATTCTTGGCATTACCTCACAGCCTGATTCTAGGTTCCACACATGAGTATAAACGGGACAGTGAAACCCCTGATATGGAAGGATAGCTTAGGCTCAGGTCCAAAGAAAATTGATCATGCAACATGTAAGCAGATTCTCTGCTTTGGGATTCTTCTGTGCTACTGCAGAGAGCTTGCAAAGGTCAGAGCAGGAGGGGCCTGGCCTATCACCTGGAGATCCCCGGCGTTTCAAGGCATGCCAAGATTGCAGGATTGGCTCAAAGTCACTCAGCTAATGAGGAAATTCTAGGATTCAAAGCTCAAACTTCTGACTCTTCAAAGCTAAAAACCATACTTTGAACCCAGTTCTTAGGCAAATAAGGTGACAGCAGTTTTTTATGTTATTTTTTTGTTTTCGTGAGGGGGGGGAGTAGTTTAACAATAGCACAGGGAAGGGAAACAACAGACACCAACCAGGCTTTGCGAGGCCCTGCTGGGTATTTTGTGTACACAGTTCTGCTAATACCCATACTCCTTCAGGGAGGTCATCAGCACCACCGAGGTATTAATACAAGGAGGGAGTTGAGGTGGAGAAAAGGCTTCCAAACTTGACCACAGGCATTTAGTGAATGAAAGTCCAGATTAGAACTCAGCTTGACCTTTAAATGGGTCGTTCTGCCCACAGCACACTACATTCAGGAGTCACTTGACTAACCCTCGAGGCTTCCGGAATGTCTCCCAGTGTCTCAGCCCTCTCCCAGGCCAGGCCTGCTGGAGAACCCAAGGCCTCCTAGCATATGCGCACAGCCTCACATTCCAGTCTGGCTGGGGCCCCTGTCGCCCAGGACCCAGGCCCTCAGAGGCCGAATAAAGACTCGCTGAGTGGACGGCCTGCCCAGGCAGAATGTCCGAGGGTACTCTCACCCCGTGTGGAGATGGGAAACCTTATAGCTATTTATCAGGCCAGACCAGTTTATCCAGTTCCAATTTAGGACGACTTTTGCATGTTAACTAGTTGGTTCTTGCAGGGTTTAGCTCACAAGGCAAGTATTTGTGGTTTTTCTCCGAGGGTGACACACACTGAATAAATATAGCCAAGCCCTATAGGGCCACATTTCTTCCCGGCTACCTCGCTCAGCCACCAAGGGCCTGGCTCTACTTAGGTCTACCTGGACCCTGATGCAGCCGCCAGGTTCTTGGGCCTCCATGCTGGGTCCACCGTCCATTTGACCTTTGCCTTGGCTGCTGTCTCCCACAGTTCCCTTTTGGGGTGGGACTTGGAGAAGCAATTTAGGGTTGTACCCAGTTGTGTCACATCCCCATCCACAGCCTTGGACCAGGGTGGGTTTATTTTACCCATCGTAAGCCCTTCTTCCTCCCTCCCCACCAGACACATGTGCATACACAGACTAATTTGTTCTAAGGTCTGCAAGGGCTGCGGAGATAACAAAAGATGCTCAAGCCCCATGGTGCCCGAGTAAATAAGGCCCGTTGCTTCCCAAAGCATACACTTAAAGGGAACCAACGTCACCTCCAGCCTGACCTTAAAAAAATAGCATTTTCCCCTGATGAAAATGTGAAAGTCTGGTTTATTTTGACAGGTTTGACAGGTTTGTGTGTCATTCTTCGAATTTCACCTGCTTCCTACAGAAAAATTACATTGGGGTCAGATCTGTTTGTCGCTTTAGAAAGTGTATCTGAATTACCAAATGAGAGAAAATAAGTTATGCCTACAAAATATGTTGAGGAACAGAAATGATAGATTGTTAGATTGAGCGTTTGAAAGCACATCTTACAGCACTTTAACATTTTATGCCTTTTCACAAAGCCTGACTGAGTGCTACTGTTTCTTTGCACATGTGGTACATCACAACAAGCAGATACAGTTAAATGCGGAATGTCATTCATGGCCAGTGGTGACATCACTGTTCCAAATACTAACCTTCAACTTGGAGAAAAACAATCACACCCAAAGGACCACTCATTTTTTTCCTTAAGTGTTAAATGACAAAATATACATATTTTTTGCTTTAAATATTGCTAGTTAGAAATTTTAACATTTCAGTAACTTGAATTTGAATTTCTTTTATGTTTAAATGGAAACTGAATTTCAGATTGAACAAAGTATTACAAACTTGTAATAAAGGACATTAACATACTTATTAGATACCACTTATTTCCATGCATCATTAGACCCTCTCTACTCAGAGCCGGGCTATAAAACTTACTTTTGTAATACAAGTTGAAAACCAATTGCCCTAAATCACTTAACTGATTAAATAAATTCTAGAAGCTTGAACATTTGTGGGAGAGGGAGCAAGGATATGTATGCCTGTCTCGCACATGTTGGGGGTATGGCCGCCATCACTTTATTTCCCTAATGGATTGCAATTGAAAGGCCATTCATTGAGGTGATTTTTCCCCAATCTGAGCTTTATTTTCAAAACTTTTTACTGACTATGCTTTATTGAAATCCAGTCCCTCAAGTTTGGCTTTTCCACATCATTCCTCTACAACCCACCCCCATGCCCCTCTAGAATAAGTATGACCTCAAGTGGGAAACAATCTCTAGCATGTTCTTGGAGCTTTGATTTCATGGGTTTATTTTACACATCCTAATTCTGCAGGAAACTCCCTGCAGATGTGGAGGAGCCCTCAATCACTGACCTCTTGTTAAAAGACAAACAGCCAGAAACCAGAAACATGACCGGGAAGATAAACAGCTGTTCAGGTCTCAGCTGCTTGCCAGAATGGCAGCACCCTCAGAAACCAGCCTCACGCTCATCTTCACGGAGGAGGTTGAGATCTAAGTTCCTTTGTTTAGTTAGAGATGGTAAAAGCATGGCACGCGTGCCCTCCCACTCTTCTCCCACCCGTGACTGACATCACTAATCCATCACTGCATCTTTGTCCTCTGAGCCTGAAATAAGTCCCAGAATTCTTCTCAAAAAAAAGAGTCCAGCCAGATTCCATAGCTCCAGATTAAGTCTATGTGCCATCCCGGGAATGTAGGTGCTAAGGCCTGAGGATTACACAAAGATCCTCACGGGGCTGGAGGACGGGGTCCTTCATTCAAGTCCTAACCAGAGTAGGAAGATTTGTTTCATTGAAGTACCATCTCTGAACCCAACAACACTGATTTAAGCAAAGAGCTGTCAACTGAAAGAAGATGATGGTGCTGACGAGTGTCTGCATGTACTGAACGTGAGCCAGGCATTGCTCTGAGCACCTCACGTGTATCGTCTCTTTTAATTAATAAAAGATGACTCTGAGGCGAACATGACCCAGGATCCAAGACTCATCGCTCAGATCCAACATGTGTCACAGATGAGTGCAGCAACAGTCACACAGGACAGCTGCATGCCAAGAGTGCTCTCACCCTCCTCCCCGGACCCGAGCACCATTAATTCTGCTCAAGAAGGAAGGCCTTTCTAACATCCAGCGCAGCCCGGCCCATCTGTTCCAGTCTGTCACTTAACCACATTCGAGTTCTGAATGTGCCGCTTCAAAAAGAAGCGGGCTTTGTAACATATTCCGTCTTTGTCTCAGAGGAACAGCACAGCTTTCATGGAGAATATATGTTTTCCTTCCACCATTGACCACATCTGCCAATTATTTCTGAGTGCTGTGAGAGCCACAGATCTACGCAGCAACAAATGCAGGTGATGCCAAGGGCTTAATTTCAGAGACCGGGAGAAAGGGAAGATATTGTGTTTCTTCTCCGGGGCTTGGGTCAGACAGACCTGGCCTGCTGAGTCATTTGTCCTGATGGGCCAGCATTTGGCCGTACACTTGTCCAATGCTCATCTCAGTATTATTCAGCCCTCGGGAGACAGACTTGTACCAGCTGCCCCCAGAGCTGGGGATTGAGAAAATAACAAGGATGGTGATGAAAATAATTATGAGAGTTACCAATTCTACTGGATGTTGAGCAAACACCCAGGAAACGTGCAGGGCGTTTCCCATACAGTTTCATGCTTAATCCCCAAACTCTCCTGTGACTTGTTAATTTGGAAGAGCTGCTGATGTGTTTCTCCTGGAGAAAGGGTTCTAGAGAAATCATGTGTTAGTTGCAAAGCTAGGATTTTGAAGATGTCCTTTAACTCTGTTTCTCCGTTTGCAAGAAGGAGAAAATTCTCCTTGTTTTTCACTTATCATGTCATGAAGAAAGATGACCCACGTAAACATGCTTTGGACTATTTTGTGGAAAAGAGCTAAGTTCTCAGTTTATGACTGTTCTGGTTGTTGATATACTGCTCTGGCTTCCTGTTTGGGGGATGTATCTTATGACACTGTCCTATATAATGTGAATTCTAAATCTTAAAAACGGTCCTTCTTTAAGTATTTTCATCAACTAACTGGCAACCGAAACAGCAGGCAGGGAGGTTGCAAGTTTCTTGAGGGCAGAGGTTGCATTTTACTCATCTCTGAGTTCCACGTATTTGTCATAAAAAGAGAAAGGCGAGGCATGTTAATTGAAGGAAAAGGACCAAATGGTGGGAGAGGAAAGGCAGGAAGAAGCCACAGCCTTTTGGAGCAGTAGCTTGTAAACTCAAGGCCACACTTTTTCAACAAGCCCCTACTAAGCCCTGTAAGAGAGAAAGGCTTAGCACCGCCTTAAAAATCATGTGGTGGATGCAAACGTTACTCCTATTGAGAGTGAAAAAACACTGAGCAAAGTGGGAACCAGGCTTATATGTATCCTCAGTGAGCCTTAGTACTCTTGTTCTGGCTGATTCTCGGGATAACAAAAATGCCCACTCTGATGCCATGGGAATGTCCTCTACTATCACTGCCCTTCTGCATTGGACCAGTTGCCAGCCACTCAAATCCACATTTTTCCTGTCCAAAATTGTAGATGCCAGAATGACAAGGCTCCTGGCCAAGAAAAAACAAAGGCTCAGCCTAATTAGGGCATGTGGAGGGTGAGAAAGCTCAAGTCTGAAGGGCCCATGCATCAGAAATGCGGAACTCAAACAGGCAGCTGTCTGGAGTCCTGACGGCCAGTTCTCCACTTCTACGACACATTATCGGTCCGTTCACGAGGACAGGAAAGGAAGCCTTAGGGCTGGCTGGAGCCCACCCCACAGAACGCATGCATGTCCTGAAGCCGAGCCTCAGCACGCGCCTCCCGACGCCCTCTCGGCGTGGAGATGCCAGAGGTAGGGTGTTCCTGCTCATGGGTTGAGCTGCTGAAGCTCACATTACCCCCTGCTTCTTCGGGCAGAAAGCACAATGCACAGTGGCTCTCATCACCATGACCTGTGGCCAGCAAGAGGGATGATGTCGTTCTCACCCAAGCATCCCAGCCTCCCCTTAGGAGCACCACTGCTAGGGAGGACTAAGGGAGTGCCATCTGAGGTACACAAATGGAATCTGGGTGAGCCAGCCTGGACACCACGCTAACAGTTTGCAGCCAATGGATTCATCACGCCAATATTTACTGAGCGCCTTCGGCGTACCACGACCATTCTAGGCGCTGATCACACAGCACGGACAAAACAAGACAGACAGCTGCCATCAGGGGTAATGATCCCTACCGTAACAACCTGTGGCAACCACTGGCTCACAATAGGTTAACATTACAAGACTTGAACTGGGGTTCAAATCCTAGGCATGCTGCCTTGTAACTCGGAGACCTCAGGCACCCAACTCCCTGGGTTTGTGGGGAGGAGTCATTTGAAGGACCCTGAGCAGGGTCCTTTCTTCCCCCAAGTCCATCTGATTCCAAGCCTATGTTCTTCCCTCTACATTCTATAGGCAAGAATTTCCATACATACATGTAACCACGAGCAGGTGTGCATCAGCCTTAAGGTAAGACGTACCACTCCCTACATCGTGGGTCTCTGATCCTCACAGGCATCATGCAGTGTGGGTACTGTGGTGCCCATGAGAATAAGTGTCCTTTGCAGGCCTCCAACTACAGGGAGCATAACTGACCTAGGGCTCTACCTGCTGGGCTCTGAAATCCACCCCTGCAGCAGCATGGGCACTGAGCTGAGCCTCCCAGGGCACCAGCTGAACCCAGCAGGGGTCCTGAGACTCCTTTGATAGCCCACTTTGACTCCAAGGCCCCCACATACGGCCTTGCTGAATCCTCGTTGGAAATCTAGGACCATTCCCCCAACATTCTCTCCCTCTCTCCTTCAGTTGAGGACACACCTGTATTGCTGTCCATCTGTTCTCCTAGCCTACCCATTTCCCCTAATAAAATTCTTGCACACGTAATCCCATCTTAGTGTCTGCTTCTTGTAAGACCCTGGCAAACAGAACCTTGTTATCTCTGTATCACAGACGGGGAGGCTGAAGTTCAAGGGATAAGTAACTCATGCCACACGGGTGAGAAAAGTGCTGCGATTCAATACCAGCTGTTTGTGCATCCAAATGCTACAGATGCCGTCCAGCTCCACAGCGGAGCCCCTGAGATGGGGTCACGGTGTTTTCTGTGAAGCTGTACACCTTTCCCAGGCCCCAGAATTGACGAGTGGAGGGCCAAGACCAGAGCCTAGGTTTTCAGCATTTCAATCTGGGATTCCTCCTCCTGCCCGCCCAGCATGTTGGGAGCCAGACCGCATCAGAGCGGTCCCAGCTAGCGCGAGCGTCTGCGGTCACCCCGCCCCGTGGTGCCTGTGGAGACACACCAGGATTTTGCATTTAGTAAGTGTGTTTGGAGACAATCATTTCATAAAAGTTAATCTGCTCTGAGTTGGAGCCAGCAGAGGCTGATAACTCCACGTCTCCCCAAAGGTAGAGTTCAGAGGCAAGGCCACATTTCTTCCCAGTGATCTGGCCGCTTGAGACCTGACTGTCTTCAGATGAAACCAAGTGTGCATGGGTCCACATCCAAATTTTCTTGGCCTGCGACAGTTGAATATTTCATAGCTGCTTCCCCAGTGCCAGGAGGAGCATGAGGAAGGGCAGCCACCCCTCTGTCACCATCACAGGCCAAACACCTAGGGGGCTGGGGGAGACGCCCAAACACCGCCTCAGGAAAACCAATCAATGCTGCCTAAATGACTGTAGCAGAAAACTGGAAGGGGAGACAAACAGCTTTGCCGGCCACAGGCCACTGAGAGGAGTGCAGGACAAATGAGCTCAGCTCTGTCTACACTCCAGGAGACCCACAGGTGGGGGAGCAAATGAGCACGACCTGCCTCCCTACTCGCCAAGGCCAGATCACAGGGACGCCCGGTAAATAGGCTAGTTAGTGTCTATGCCACTCAAACCTCTGATGTGTCAACTGATGTCTGTTTTATTTTAAGTTACTCACCGAACTAGCCTCTCTCTGACTCTTGGCAGCCAAAAGAGCAATGGACCCGTGACAGCCGCAGCAGAGATGAGAGAGTAAGTGAGAAAAAGTGAGTGGGTGTATAAAACAGGATTTTAGGTCAGAAGGAACAGAGGCAGGACCACTTTCTTCAGCTGGATCCCGGAAGAACTGAGTGGGCAGGAAAGAAAGAGCTAACAGTTCCTGAGGGCTCGGCAGCGTGTCAGGCCCTGGGCTAAGTGAGTCATATGCATCGTCATGTAATCCTCCCATAACTCTAGGCAGCTGATCCTACTATTATTTCCATTTGACAGAAGGAAAAACTGAAGTTCAGAATGGTAAAGCCACTTTCCTAAGGCCTCCCAATTAAAAAACAGTCAAGCCTGGGTTTTAACAAGTCAATCTGACGTCAGACCTTGTGCTGCTGAAGACCTACTGTGTGCCAGGTGTTTTAATTACATGACCTCATGTAATTCCTACAGTAGCCTCACATAGTAGGTGTCATACCTATGTCTGAGAAGTGAGAGCTAAGACTGAGAGAGATAAATGAGTAAAGGTCATGTAGCTAGTAAGTGGGGTGGGGGACACAGGCTGAGTGACTCCATACACCATGAGCCCGTCTCCTGGGTGCACCCAGGGGCAGCTGCAGGCATTCCTCAGGTGGCCCAGGAGGGCACAATACACCAGCAATGACACTGAACACTGACTGAGTGCTTACAGTATGCTCAGCACCAAACCAAGCCTTTTGCACATAGCATCTCACGTCACCATTACCACAGCTTTGGCAGGTAAGTGGCATCACCTCAGTTTCACATTCCGAGGCTCAGAAAGGCAAACCATCTAAGCAGAGCTGTGGTTCGAACTCAGGCCCACCATACTGCCGGCCAACAAGGTGTGTCACAGGAGATGTGACACAAGGTGTCACAAGGTGTGACACCAATTCAACCTTTACCATTCCACTCAATTAATACAGGCCTTTTTGCTAAAGAATTCTTTTGAGGCAAGTTGTTAAGGATGCAGCAAAGCTAGTTTCTGGGTTTCCTTCTGAACAGGACTCCTTAGAAGAACCTTCTAGAAGTTACGGGCAGTATGGATTATCCAGACACCCAAGCACTTTTCTCTCCAACTTGAACTTTCCTCAGGCTGAAGCCTCCCACGGTCTGCCTCAGCTTTCCCAGGAAATGGCTCTGGCCGGTCAAGTCAGCACGTTTCCAGCAGAGGCCTGAGCTCACACTCAGCCCGCCCAGTCCCTGTCGCCAGGCAGCCAGTTCTTTGTTTTTCCTCCCATGATGATGGATACAACCTGTCAGGAAAGCTGGTAATATTTTTAGCTCCTAACTGATTTTTATCTAAATTTAACTCCGGGACACAGCACCAGCAGAGTGACGTCCGGAGGGCAGCCAACGTTTTCATGGCGACACATCACAACTGAGCCTTGGTATTTCTCAGATGCCCTGGCACTGCCTTCGGCTAAAAAGAAGGCAAACAGCTCTTCAGGAAAAGATTCTTGTAGGACTGGAGTCATTGGGCTGGAGAGCTGGAGGGAACCATAGGTATTCTCCAACCCCCTCGTTTTACAGATGAGGAAACTGAGGCCCAGTGAGCAAAGCTTTGTCTTGCTTTATTTCTATGACAGCACATTGCCTCTAGGGAACAAATCAGATGTGACATCTGCAGAAGGCCCTACTGTTTTATTTTATAAATCATAATTTCAAGCGCTCTGTGTCATGGAGCTGAACTAACCCTCATCTCCAGAAAGCAGCAGCAACTGTCTGGTTCAGCATATTTAATAAACCCATGGAAAGTGGACTTTGTCCAAGGTGCAGAGCTGGGAAAAAGCTCCAACCGAAAAATGCCTGTGCGGTACGTCGTCCTCTTTCCCCTGCTGGAATGTTGGCTCCTGGAGAGCAGGGTATTATCAGTTTTAGTCACACTTCTATCTCCAGAGCCCGGAATAGCACCTGGCACATAGTGGACACATGATAAATATGTATTAAACGGCAGACTGACTGAACAAATGAACAAATGAGTAAACATGAAGACGAGAATCATTAGGCCTGAACTGGCTGCCGGTCGGAAGGCGAGAGCGAAGCCACAAGGAAAACAGTGTGCGAGAACCCTCTGCCCTCCTTACTCTGAAAGGCATGTGGCAATTGATATCTCCTAAGAGAATCAGAAGGAAGGTTTTTGCAGGGTCTTACAATAAAAGGCAGACTGAAACACCCAAATGGCCTCTGTCATTCACCCGAGGGCGAGACTGCATGACTGAAAGTTGAAGTAAAGAGATAAAGGAAATAGAAAGAGGAGAAATAAGGACAGAAAAGCATACAAATGCAGTACACAGCCTGCTCACAATCGCTCCACAGCATATATGTTCAGTCAGATCCCCTCAGCGCTCAGGAAAGGAGGACACACAGCCAATCAATCAGCAAGGCGGTTCAGAGTGTGGCTTTACACTGAGTCCCACTCCCGTTGAGTAACTGTGGGAAGGACATAGTGTAGTCATTACAGTGCATTTATTTAAATTGAGAAATCCCCATTCTCTCTCAGACACCACTGAATTAATTAATATATTCTGAGGCTCAAATGGTATCAGGTGTCCCAGGTCCCACATTGTAACATTTATTTTCACAAGTGGGTCACTAAATATATAAACATAAAAGGCTGTATTTGTATATATTTGAAAGCACATGGTATGAGGAGTGAGGTGAAGAAAAGGAAGCAAGAGAAGAAGCCGGGTTTATAAAAAAGAAATCCAAATACAGCTTTATTTATTGAACGCCCATTATGTTCAGCATTGTTGCTATAAAGAATTCAATTCTGTGTGTGGAGGGTAGGGAATCGGGTGGAAAAAAAAGAAAGCAGATGAGATTCAAAAAATAAATATAACAATTCTTGACTTCAAAGAGCTTTGATTTGTTAGGGAGACCAAACAAACACAAACATTCAGACATAAAATAAAGACACATATTTAGCACAGCAAAGCACTCGTGAATTGTTTTATAAATTTGCATGATTCAGAAAGCCCCAAGAAAGAGAGCTTTGGGTGGGTCGGGTCAGTCAGGGAAGGCTTCCTGAGGGAGTGTCCAGAAGCCAGTGGAAGCAGGCAAGGTTTAGACTGGCAGACGCTGTTTGAAACCATGGTGGGTGCCAGCACAGGATGAGCTCCTTCACAAGCATGGGGATGTATGCATTTCAAAGGAGGAAAAAATGTCCACCAGGAACAATTAAAAGGAGGAAATGGAACACAGAGAGTGTTCTATTGGAGCATTCAAGCTGTTACTGAATAGCCTTTTCATGAACACAAGTCACATTTACTGAGCCTGCCCACCACCAGTGCTCCCACAGGATCTCCTTTGATCATCACTCCCCCTGAGGGGAAGGTCCTGTTCCCATTTCACAGGTGGATAATCGAGGGTCACCAAGACTCAACATCACAGAGCCAACGAGGATCAGAGGCAAAATGCTGCTCTAGGTCTATTAACCTCCCACACCAGAAAATCCCTCCTGATTAATGTTAGCAATACTTTTCCGCTTTACCATCGTCATCACTACCACCACCATCACCACCATTACCAATCACGACCGTTGTCATCATCCTACCATTTACTGAGTATTCTCTCTGGACCAGATATTGACATCAAGCCCTTCACACTCATTCACTTTCTGAGTCCTCACAACAACCCTGTATGGCCTATATCATTATTTTCTCCACTTTGTGAATGAAGAAACCAAGGCTTGAAGAAGTTAAAGCTCTCGTTCCATATTAGTGGCTAAATCTCGGTTCAAACTGTCTTTCTTTCTCCCACGCCACCCGCTTCATGCTCTACCCAACTGACTAAATTCTACCGCTGGCAGCATTGCAGAGCAGTTACATGAAATTATTAAGCAGATGTTCCTGCTCTACTAGAATGCAACATTTATTACTGAAGCGGAAATTGTTAGAGAATTTGCCATAATGTATTTTACATGCATATCATTAGAATTATTCAAGGGTAAGAGGGAAAAAAGTTCCCAGTAAAAATCTATAATTCTTTCTGGCTTTGATATCATAAACCCAGTGTCCCCCTGGAGAAACTATTCAAAGTTCCTGGAGTGTTTTTAATTTAATTAATGTTATACTCATAAGTCAAATGGGCCCTGATTTAGCATCTCCTCTGGCTGCTCTCTGATCTGAGCTGAGCCCCAACAACAGAAGGTTTGAAAAAGAAAACAAATCCCTGTGAAGTCAGCATTCCTAGCCCATTATACAGATGTAGAAACTGAGGTTTGCAACAATCACAAATCATGGGATCATGCGCTGTGACTTGAGTTCCAAGGAAGTTTGGGCTGTGACCTATCCTACCTCTGAAACCCCTTAGCCCATTCTGAGGACCTCCTTGGGTATTCAAGTTCCCTCCTTCCTTTTCATCCTCATTTGTCTCCTTCCTTTTATTGAGCTATGATTCTGCACAGATAAAATCAGTTTCTCTGTCATCTCTCTATCACCAGTACCAGACTCAGGACTGGTTGGCACCAAGTAGGTACACAGGAACGACTGGACTGAAGAATAAAATAAAAACTCATGGTTTTGAAATCAAAGGGAAAGGAGGTCATACTGAAGTTGTAGGTAAGAGTCGCAACATTGTACATAACAAGTAAAACCTGGCAACAATCCACATTTTCAGTAAAGGGGGTGGTTATACAAATTATTACACACTCATATAATGAAACCCCATAAAGCTATATAAAACATTGCTATAGTGCATGCAGTGTCAAAGGGGGAAACATTCTTCTTAGGAGGTTAAAAAAAATCTTAGATATTACGATTATCTTTGGACCTCCAAAAAAAATCACAATATATAAACAGATATACAGTACATCTGTGGTATTAAAATGTCATGGTGGTATTAAAAGGGCTGTTGGGAAGCAGTAATGGAAAGAGGCTGAGAAAGACTGCTACAGTACAATCACTCTCAACAGGGATAGCTGTCAAAGATGAGCTACATGCCAAGAGCAGGTTACGGCGGCATGACACCAGTTTTGTAAAACATACACACAGACCCAACATACATACACATCGTGAGACTGATCTATTTACTATCACGGAAAAAAACCCCAGAAACTATAATTATTTTGTGGTACTGAGTAATGGGGTTACAGATTCTTTTTATTTTCTTCTTGCTTATCTGCATTTTCTAAAGTTCCTATAATATATACCTACTGAGAAACAGGGCTCCCTGTGTGTTTCCAAGACCATTATTATCACTATTATATTATCATCATATTAATCTTGTCCTAAACCAAAGGGAGCAGCAGAGTCATACAAGCAGCCCTTGATTCTCACTGTTCCATCCTTTATCTTCCTTCCCATCCATCGGCTTTTCTCTTGCCATCTCAGGGCACTAATTCCACTTAACTGTAAGGATCTGCTATGGCACCCAAAGCTTGCAGCTCAAGATGACCATCCTGGAACCCAAACCAGCGTGAAGCTCTGCAGCCAGTTTTCAGGGCACCCGAGAGCCCTGAATGGGCTTTTCCGGCTGCCCCACTTCCTGCCCCTCTCCTGCCGTGCTCCTCCTCAGTTCCTTACTGGCTGTCTGAACAATCCCATCCCATCTTCCTTCCAACTGGCCTCACTGGGATTTAGATGATTCCTTCTTCTCTGCTAAACTGTCTGTCTGTTGGGCCTCCTCCTCCTGAAAGGCTGGCCCTAGGCAAACATGGGGTTTCCCTGCTTTCTTCACGGTCCGTAATGCTTTGTTGTGGTAGCCAGCCTCCAAAATGGCCCCCAATGCTCAGCGCCTTCCAGCATTCACGCCTGTGTGCAGTCTCACCACACACTGAATCAGGACTAGACTGTGTAACCGACAGAGGATGAAGATGGTAACAGCTCAGGCTCCTGAGACGAGGTCACAGAGGATGTTGCACCTCGCACCTCTCCCCTTTGACTGGCTTCTATGAGGAAAGTCAGCCACGCTCACAGGACTCTCAGGAGGCCTGTGGGGACGCCCCCGGGGAGAGGACCTGAGGCCTCCTGCCACTTGCCAGCACCAGCTCAGTGACTCGGCGCCACGGGAAGAGTATCCTCCTGCCCCAGTTAAGCCTCCAGATGACAGCAGCCCCAGACAACACCTGCCACCTCGTGACAGGTGTACATCAGTCAACCAGCCCCATTCAGCCAAGCCACTTCTGAACTCCTGACCCACAGATGTTTTGTAAGATAATAAGTATTTATTGTTGTTTCTAAGCCACTAAATTTTGGGATAATTTGTCATGTACAATAGACAACTAACGCATTTGTGTTTTTAGAGTTCCACTGCTCCATACCATGTGAAACAGACAGGGTTGCAAAATTTAAAACAGGAGGAAATCACAACGCTTCAACAAACGTAATAAGTTATTCTGGTCTGTTCCTTAGACTCAATTCCCTCATTTGTTTTCTGACCCTTTTGTCTGGATTGTTCTGATAACCAAATATCCTCCATCAGGGGCTGAGTCTGTTCAGTCAGCCTGCCTCCCATCTCAGCATCCCCATCTCTTTACCTCATGGAGACTTTCTGTTCCAGCAAGTGAGTCAGGAGGCTCAAATCAGGCAGACGAGGGGGGACATTTCCTCCACGTTCCTAAAAAGTCACCGATCCCTTATAGGCAGACTTCCACAATACTGTGTTACTGGGTTTTTAAGAACCATTATTAGGTGTATTTTGTGCTCTAAGCTTGATTTCAACTCCATTTCACCCATATTAAAACCCAAAAAAGAAATCTATGTTATCAATTTACTCAGTTCTAAATTTGCCCTTTAGTTCTAATGGACTTTGATTGTTATTAACATTTGCAGTTGTTGACTCTGGCTTTTATTTGTTTTAAGTTGCTTTTCAGGGTTTTAAGAAAGTAATTGTTTTTGGCCCATATTGAATTGACTATAATATTTTAAAGATTCTTTTCAACGTGGCTCACATTAGCCCATTTGTTGTTTTAACAGGTCTTAAGTTGTTTCAGCTGTTTTTCAGTTAAATATTTTAACTTAAAGTTATAGTCTTTTAAGAATGCAATTACATTTATTTCAGTGCTTTCACATTCAGAACTGCTTTTAATATTTTAATACCTTATTTAGTTCTAATCTATTTTTGGAACATGATTTCAAAATGTTGTGGGGAGAGGAGAAACTATTTTTAAGAGACTATTTTAACCTTATGTTTTAATACAAAGGGCTGATACAAAAGTTTTAATGAAGAAAATACATAACAGTTCAGAAGAACTTGGTCCCAGCTCTGGCTATGTTAGTCAAATAAAATAGTCAAAGTCATTTCACCTCTCTAGGTCTCAGTTTTCTCATCTGTAAAATGAGTCATCATATATTTTGGGTCAACTTTGGGAGGTGACATGGCAACTGTGATGACAGCAGTTCTAGTCTTCACAAGTTTTCCCATCACACGGACTTCTATGTGTTTACATTTTTTAAAATGTATTTTTGAAAGACATTTTATCTTACCATGGTAAATGGAAAAACCCCATCACTTTCCATCAAGAAAAGGTCACAGGAAAATACCCTGTTTCTCCAAAAATAAGACCTAGCCAGATCATCAGCTCTAACGCGTCTTTTGGAGCAAAAATTAATATAAGACCCTGTATTATATTATATTATATTATATTATATTGTATTGTATTGTATTGTATTGTATTGTATTGTATTGTATTGTATTATATTATAAAGACCCAGTTTTATATTATATTAAAATAAGACCGGGTCGTATATTAATTTTTGTTCCAAATGATGCATTAGAGATGATGGTCCGGCGAGGTCTTATTTTCAGGGAAACAAAGTAAATACAAATGAAAACAAAACAATGCTATTAAATTCTAGTTAAGTGCTATTGAAGGGCAGGTCAGTTTGAGAATTGTTAAAGACATAACTAGTACCTAAAAGATATTTTTCTTGATATTAAAATGAAAAAAAGATATAGCATGGGGTGGAAAGAGAACTGAGAAAGGATGATTTCTATTTTATGATTCAGTGTTATGTAGTAAGGCTTATTGGTTCCACTTAAGGTCAAGGCTTGAGCTCCCATCAGCAGTGTGAGTGCCATACTTTCTGAAACGCTGCTATGAGGTACATGGTGGAGCAAACAGTCAGTAACATCCAGGAACTGGTTTCCTTGGGCTCTTCAGACCTTCTCTTTTAGGTGTTGTCTGTCTCTCTACCAACCCAAGCTGGACTGCATTGTATTAAAAGGCCAGAAATGTGAGCTGACCTGTTTTAAATATGAGTAATACCAGGTGCCTTTGGGAGGAGGAATGATTTGTGATACAAAGGAGAGTCCCCTTCGCTGGAAGGTGGTATCCTGTGGAAAGAGGGAAAGAAGAGCCTGGGAGAAGGAAAGTTGCTGCAATACAAAACGCTCAGCAAATGACGTTGAGGTTAAGTCTGGGTCAACCGGTGGTCTTTAGTACATTTCAAATATTGTTGAACCTCCATGCAGTTAAAAATATGTTTATAACTTTGGACTCCCCCAAAACTTAACGAGTAATAGCCTACTGTTGACCAGAAGCCTTACCGATAACATAAACAGTCGATTAACACAATTTGCTTGTTATATATATTATATACTGTATTCTTACAATAAAGTAAGCTAGAAAAAAGAAAATGTTATTCAAACCATAAGGAAGAAAATATACATTTACAGTATTTATTGAAAAAAGTCCTCGTGCAAGTGGACCTGAGTATTCTAAACTGTTATTCAGGGGTCAACTGCATACAAAAGTGTTGTATGAACTCAAATCCTATTCCAGGTATAAGGCATATAGAATTGTTCCCCTAGACTGTGATGCAGTTATTATGAGTGACAGCAGAATGACCCTCACGCAGCTCACCCTGACCTGAGGATATGACTACAGGCTAACTTGGGGGTAACTGAGAATTCCCGGCAAACACCTAGGCAGTTTTCCCAAAGCACTTTCTCAAGAATGTTCATGCTGAGCGATCTCTGTAAAACCAACCCCCTTCCAAATTTAAAACAGGTTCTATGACCCTTTTGGTAAAGTCTGGTTACTGTACCTTCCTCTTGAAAATATATAACTCACATTTGTGGAGTCAAAGCTCTGAGAAGTCCTGTGATAAAGAATTTCTTTGTAACTTGCTGGCCAAGTAACCTTTCATTAATAGCCTAGCGAAACTCATAATTGTGGTCACCCTAATTCTCACAAGGCACCATCACCACCAGGGCACAGTGGAACCAGGACTAAGAAAAATATGAAGTAAGAAACCGTGTTCCGTTTCCTTGAATGCTTTAAGGAAGAGTGGTTTTACTCCGGCATTAATGTAAAACAGTATTTCTTGGAAATTTTAAGAAGGACTTTGGGACATTTCAGAGATTTGGGAATTCTTACTCCATGTCCATATTTTAGTGTTCCTTGTTTCCTTGACCGGACAGTGCAAGAGTGTCCTGCGGTGACCAGCCATCGCCGTGGCATGCTGGAAGCACACCTGGACCAGACGTTCTTCAATGGATCAATTAAGAGGAAGCATTTTGCAAGCATCAGTAATGTGGCACAAGTGCAAAGTGCTACTGCCAGGAGATCCAGCGCTAAATCAGGCCCTGCCTCTAACCAACATCATGACCCAGGGCACGGCCGGCCTCATTTTGGAGATGAGGAAATTGAGCTCTGAGAAAAATGCAGCTTGCCCAGGGCTACAAATCACGCTGGGATGATGCCACCAGCAGCTCGGGCGCCCGCTCCCGCTCAGCGCTCGCTGCACTTGCAGCACGCGGGCTCCTCTGCCCTCTTGCTTCTCAGGCTCACACCTGACCTCATCTGACCCTTTTCCAGTTAACCTGGGGGTCTGTCTCCCTTCAGCCCTAAGTCTTAGGTTCATGGCTCCCACTGGCCTGAGTAGCCTGCCCCTCGTGGCTTCGAACCCAGAATGAAATGATGCCGTGTGGTTCTGTCCTCTCTGGGGGACTTTTGAACTGCTGGTGGCCTGAGCCTCGGCCTCAGCTCCAGGCCCCGGGCTCTGTGCAGGTGTGGGCCTAAATGACCTTACCTACTCTTGTCCCATCAATGGCTGTGGCCAAACCCTGAGTGCCTTTCGCATCAGGATACTTACTCCAGGAGCCTTCATCTTGGACTAGGAACTTTGCGTCCCAAGCAGGTAGGGGCTCCTTCCACTAAGGCTCTACCTCTCAGCGTGGCTGAGGAACAAAAGGCCCCAGTGGAGAGGGCACGGACCCACACGCCGCCAGCCCCGCCCCCACCAGCGATCCGACTCCCGTCTGTCTCCCACCACAGGCTCCTCAGCCTCCATCAGGTGGCCATGCACACGGACTGTCCTGCTCTGTGCTGAGCAAGAGGCTCGGCTGCCTGAGGCTTTGTCTCCCCAAACTCACAGCTTTATCTCTGGCTCATGATGGGCCTCCTGGGAAGGACTGGGAAACTTTCATTCATGAACCGCCCCCATGGGTGGCCCAGGAAAATGGGGGACACATAACTCCATGCTACCTGAAGCCTTCCTCCCTCCACACCCCCTAAATTCCACCGGCAGGTGGGTATTGGAGAAGAAGTACCCTACTCCAAGGTACATATTTGCAAGCTCCACCACTTCCCCTATTACTAATAATGACAACAGTGAGCGTCCTAAAAGCTAGTAACCCCAACTGAGCATTAAGCACCAGGCATTTCACAAATCAAGTAGTTCGGGTGGCTTAGCTCATTGAACACCTGAGAACCCTGTGAAGACAGGCACTAGGATTTCCCCCATGATTACAGATGAGGAAGATAAAGCTTGAAGAGGGTTGCAGTCTCCCAAATGTCTATACTAAGTGATGGGTCCACAATTTGAAACGAGACCATCCCAATCTCCAACTAGTCAGCTGCCCGCCTTTCACAGGCAACCTCTCCTTTGGCATTTTAAGGAAAAACAAATTTCCCCATGGGCATAATTTGCCATCCTCCAAAACAATTCCATCCCATGTACACAGAAATAGGTTCACAGGAGACACATGCCCTTTCCCCTAAATCTCTCCATTACAGATTTGTGTCAGAGATAAAGGGAAGAGCAAGTCAGCCACTTTCATATCAACTATTTCAGATACCAATAGCCAACTCCGAAAATTATCCCTCAGCAGTTTATTTAGATTATTCTTATACAAAGCAAACACTTAAGTACTCTAATCTATCTAAACATTTATATCCCACCCAATCTTTTTAAAACTTTGGGTTCTGCCAACACTTGCTAAGGGACCTGGGAGGCAGTTCCCATGGCTAATTTTGCGTTGCATGAAAATATAAATGTCAGGATTGGCAACGGTTTATTAGGTCCCACTGAAAACTACAAAGTACAATACATTGGCTATTTTCCCAACATGGGCTCTCCCGGAACAGTCAGAAAAAAAGTCTTATCTGAGAGTCCCCATATTTTGGCCCTAACAGCCATTACACAGTCTTAGAACTCCACTGAGATGCTTAGAACATAAACCCTCCAGCCACTTCCTGCTGCTCGTTGTGGGTCCAGCCGTCTCAGGCCTAGGGCACCCCATTTTGCTCAGCTCTCAGAACTGAACAGTTTGTCTCTAGGTTCAGTTCTAATCAGTCCCTCAGCCACTAGGAGCCAAGCCTATAAAGCATGATGGGTCCCCACGCCTACCAACAGTGGGCTTAGATCGGGGTGTACTACATTTAAAACGTCAACATGACATGTAGGCCCCTACAGAGCACAGCTATGTATCATTCACCCTCAATGAAGGGGACTTTTGTTTGACCTACAGAATCCACAAGAGTCTGGGACCGTCACCTCAGTACCATGTTGGCCTTTTCCATTCACTCTCGTCAGTCCTCCCCTTCCCCCGCTTCTCCCCTTCATCCTTTCCCGCCTCCCGCCCTCTCTCCCTTTATTTCTCCTTTTCCCATCCACGTTCTTTCTAATTGTTATGAACCCTCATGGTTGCTAGGCATTGTGTTAGGTGCTGGGGGGACAGTGGGTGTGTACTCAACAGGGTCCTGCTCTCATGATGAATCATTTCTGGTTCTGAAGGAAGAGACCCGTCTATTTACCCATTATGCATTCCATCCATTTCTTCTTCTTCTTGAACACATAGCTAGACTACGCTTTCCAGGCTCTCTTGTCGGCAGGTGCAACTATGTGACTTGACTTGAGTTCTGGCTAACGGAATGAGGATAGAAGTGATGCACTACCTCCAGACCTAGCTGATTAAACCCCCCACAAAACCATGTGCCTTCTCACTTCCATCATACACAGAGGACCCAGTGGCGGTCTGCAAAGCCCTGGCAGACAGTGGATCCATAGAAGGAAAGAGCTAAAGTCCCTGAATGACATGACTCTGTGGAACGGAGAACTCCTCACTTATTCACACTGGTCTGCAATGTCAATGAGAAATATATCCTGGTTGTGCTAAAACACTGAGGTTTGGGGGTTGTTTATTATAGCAGTAAGCCTACTCTGACCAAAACCCAGTCATTAGATTAAGTGACTAATTATATCGTGTTTCTCTGGCAGGGATCCTAAGGAGGCATTTCTCCCAGGAATATTTAAATTTTTGCCCAAATGGAAGGTCCCAAATTTGGCTTAATTCTGCACATAGATAGCAACCGATAGGTAGCAGCTTGGTGTTGTTCCTGCAGAATTTAACAAAGGTTATTTTTAAACAAATGTGTATATGACAGGCACTTTGACAAATCAGTGGAGGAAAGATGGATTAGTCAATAAATGGCTAGGACAACGGAGCTATAAGAGGAACATTAAAATTAAATTCATAGTACACACTGGGTTGGACTGAAATCTTAAATGTAAGAAGCAAAACTTTAAAGCCTTTACTAATGTAAATAAAGTTATTTAATACAAATTGTAGGTAAGGATGTCTTGAAAAGGACACACAGCACAAACAAAAAGGAAATGATTGGGAAAATCTGATTCTATTCAAATAAAAATTCAGTATAACAAAAGCCTTTATAAACAAAAAGATAAGCAATAGTCTCAAACAGAGGTCAGCACACTGTGGTCCAAGGGTCATAATCTGGCGCTCTGCCTGTTTTTTTGTAAATAAAATTTTACTGGAATACAGTCATGCCCATTTGTTATGCATTGTCTATGGCTGCTTTCACCCCACAATGAAAGTTGAATAGTTGCAAAAGGACTCTATGGGCCACGATGCCTCAAGTATTTTACTATCTGTTCCTTTGCAAAACCAGTTTGCTGACCCCTGGTTTAGAACAAGGTATTTGCAATACACATAACTGACAAAAGATTAGAGTGTGTTCATTTCACTCAGGCATATAAGAAAGCACTGTCAACACAGGCTAATACATAAACATGGCCTAAAAGTCCATCAATGTGGGAATAGATAAATTGTGAAGTGCTTACACACTGTATCATGCAGCAGGAGTGAATCAGATTTGTAGATATCGACCAAGATAAATTTCAACTGAAAATTGAAAAAGGTAGCATACAGCATGATACCATTTTAAAACCACATTGAACAACTACTACATCTTTTGTTCAGGTATGTACATAATTTATAGACCACAAAACATGCAGGGAAAGGTATTGGGTCATTGCTTACAGTACACTAGTTTTTGCTGAGGAGATTAAGCAATGAGAAAAAATGATGAGGCAGGTTTTAGTTATTTCTGTAGCTTTAAAATTTTGTATCAATTATGGCAAAATGGTAGCATGCCTTAAATGTTAGTAGTGAGCATACCACTTTTATCATTGTCTATACTTTTGTCTACATTTGAAAGTTTTTAATTTAAATAGCCATACTATAAAAGGAAAGAATGAAAAGACCCCAGATCATTACTACTGGATCAGCCTTTTACACCTAGCTACCAAATTACAAGACAAAACCAGTGTGTCCCCAAACTTGGGGACAGTGCAGCTAGGAAAGAACACCAGCTCTGCCACTTACCAGCTGTCATTTCAACTCTCAAAGCCTGCTCTTCTTCACTCTGAGAGTAAAGATAACGCTGACCTCATAGGCTTGTTATGAGAATTAAGCGAGATAATTCAAGGAAAGCACTCTGCACAATGCATACTAACTGCTCAATAAATGGTAGATATTATAATTACTATTCTTATAAGTAAAGTCCTCCCTGAGAATTAGTACAAACAATACAAAAAAATGAGTAAGATCTGCATTAATCAGAAGCCACCCTAAAAGGCAGAAAAGTTTGTCAAAACAGGTAAGAAAGACTTGACTAGATTTATTTTCGAAGGTGGCCTATGCAAAGCAATTCATGAATGTGAAGAAGGGCCGCCTTATTAGAAGGGAGTTGTCTGCCGGGAGTCTCAAGAACGGATATACTTGCAGCAAGAACTATCTCCAGCCGTCCTGGACAAATCGATGAGTGTCTGTTTTTTGGACATGTGCTTTCTGATTATGAAGAAGGACGTATCGGACTCTCCAAGACGTTAAGCCCTCCTAGGCGCCCTCTGCTCAAATTCAATGGTCAAGTGACTTTTTAATAACAATTCTGTAATACCAATAACTACCACCGTGCTTGGTACTTACACATCACGTCATGTAATATGCACTACAACTCAGTAGAATGAATGACTACTATTCGATTTTACAAGTGAGAAAACGGAGGTTCTGTGAACTTAGCAAGATTACACAAAGTCGCACACTGTCCCTCCAGAGGGCTGAGTTAGCAACCTGTGTTTCAGTCACCTTTGTCCAGCTGAACAGCTCATGTCCACTACATCATATCTGATAACTGCTCTTCAATCGGCATAGTAGCTGGCTTCTCCTGTGCCTATTGCTTTAGGGAGAAAACTGTGGGGGCCATGCGTCTGTAGCTCACCTGGCAGCTGCATTCGCTACTCTTAATAATTTAGCGCTCACGGGATTCAAGTCACTATGACGGAGCAGGCGAGAGCCAGACTCTGCAATGTTGGGTGCGGACAGGCACCCCCTCTTTGAGGGTACGGACGGAGTGGATAGTCAGTCTCCCTCTTCTCTGATATCACTATTTTTCCTCTGTTTAATTTCAACATACTTACTGTGAAATTAAGGCAACTGGAAAGAAAAACCTTGGTCCACACAGAAGAAGTTGGTCTCAGAAAGGAGTATGACTGACCATTATCCCACACTGTGACTTAGCCCAGCAAATATGTGAGACCCCACCTGAACACTTCTGGGTCACACGCGCAAACCTGGCAGAAGTCTGACTCCGCAAACCAAAGAAGAGGTGGCCCAAAGTATTTGGCACAAGTATTAACAGGCACACCTTCTGTCTCCCTCGACATCTTCATAGGCTCACCATTGCTAGAATAGAAGTAGAAAGGTTCTGTGCTGACACAGACGATTTCTGTTAGCCAGCATGTTAATCAAAGGCTTTTTCGTGGTCTTGTTTCTATTTGTTCTTTTTGTTCTTTACTCTGATGGTACAAAGATAATTCAGCTGAGAATTTTCAGCAGACTCTCAAAATATCTTTCCTTGCTATGCATATGCTCCTTTACTCTTAAAAATTTATTAAAAAGCTATAATACAAACTCTGGCTATTACAAAAAAAGGAATCTTTAAACAGTAATTGTTCAAAAAAAACCAAAGTGAAGATGTGTTGCAAGATGCCCAGTATGGTTTGATGTGAATAAGTATGAGCCAACATGTAAATCTGAATCATGTGTTTCAGTAAGATCCTTTCTTGGAAGGCTTATTCAGAGACAACAAGGGCTACAACATGGCCACGCAAACTATGGTGTCATCTTCAAAGCCTATACAATCTTGGACGGGTATCACATGATTCCTGAGCTAGATGTTTTTTCATGAGGACACAGTGGCCTGAATTTCCCATGGAGCAGGAATGGGGTGCTGGGAAAGTACACAGAATCCAACTTACAGATGAGACTTAGAAATGAAATTTCAAAGTGAAAGTTGTTTTGCACATGTCCCACAATTTTCAGCATCTGTCACTTGTGCAGAGACGGGATTCCTTCAACCAGAGCCACATCCATAAGTGTTCTCAAATATTTTTTAAAACTGAAGGACTCTCCCAAGTCCTCACGATTAAAGCAGTGTTCACAGAATCCTAACAATGAAGATATAACTTGTGTGTGGATTTCATGTACTCACTTTCCATAGACTCACAGGCCAATTTCAGGCTGGGACTGGTTTGGAAATGGGAATAAAACTGTCTGGGGACAAACCAACAGTTTTCTATACTAGGCAGAAATCATCTGTGGTGGTACAGAGAAACACTAGAATAAATGTAGGTATCGCTGGTGAATCTTATCAGTACACTTCTAAAAGGCTCAGGTCTACAATCCATCCCGTGTGGGGACCTGCTCCTCAGGCTGACTCTTCGCTATGACTGAAGTCACGTGATTCTGCCAAAGCAGAAATTGATCTCTGTTGCCAATCTGGCCTGTATCCTGCTCTCTACTCTCACATCTCCAACTTCCGCGACATAGCGGCCCCTTAATGTCCCAACTTTGCTTCCAATTAAGCACAGCTGAAACAAAACCCATCTTTTCAAAACAAATAAACACACTTACAAACAATAAACAAGTCCTCCCTGTGTCAACCCAAAGGGAGGCATGTAGATGACTCTGCTGGGCCCTCCACCATGGTAACCTGTTCTGAAACTGTGAAGTTATCCCTGACTTCTTCCTCTGCTCGCAACAGTGAGTGAGAGACTTATTCAGTTTTCCTTTATAATTGCTCTCGTACATTCCATATTCACCTTGACTTCTAATTTGAAAGTCACCCCTCAATTCACCTTTGAGGATGAGGTTAGTGGAACCTACTTCTAAGAAGACATCAGACAATATTTTTGTGTGGTAAAACATAAGGACAATGGTTTTAAAATGTAATCTGATATGTTTTCATTCTTCATGTTCCCATCTTCCCAAGGCTCTCCACTTCTTAAAGCTGAAGCATACACATCCTTCTTCATTGGAGGCAGATATGGTCTTCAATAGAGAAGACATTGCTAATCCTTGACGTTTAAAATAGTATTATTATGATTACGATTATCTTATTTTCTTTAAGTCCTATAAAATAGCATTTTCTAAATCCCTGGTCTAGAGGCTGGTCTGGAACAGAGGTTTTGTCACACAACCAGGCTTTGTTAAAAGGAAAATAGAACTACATGTGTGTGTTCCCAGATGGCAGAGCTTGGAAGACTGACCACAGAGGAACTGTGGTTTCCCATTCGGAACTGGGAGGAAACCACCTCGCGGGGTGCCCCACGTCAGTAAGGGGCAGCCACAGTGGAGTGGAAAAGGCAGGGTGGCACGTAGGCTTTGAAAATACTATGTCCCTGGGCTGCCACAGCCTGGAGAGCAGCAGCCCAGGAGTCCATGCCTGGCCTGCAGGGTAACAGGCGGGCTAAAGGGGCCCTCGGACAGTCAGAAGTCTGTGTTGGGGACCAGGAGGACATAGAGTGTGCGACCTTGTGGCTGGAAGGCAAGCCAGGGCCGGTTACCTGATGGGCTGTGACAGGCAGCTCAGAGGTCAGAGGGTCCAGATGTGTCAGCCAGCGAGGAGGGACGAAGGCCAACAGCCCAAGACCGAGTTGGGAGAACAAAGGCATCACGGAAGATGCCAACAGCAGCCAGCGGGCAAGGTGTGTGTTAGTCAGTGCGTCCATCCAGGCGCTCCCCAGCCCAGACGTCTCCCTGGGGGGCAGAGAACCCCAGTGCAGAACAGCCCTGGACCTTGAATGGACTGACTGTGACCCTGAATCTTCGGAGTAATGATCCCCAAAAGACTGCTTTAAACTGGGCGAGAGAGTCAAAGTGTAAGTACAATATTTGAAAGAATAAGCTTATATTCTACCATCTTTGAAAATAAGAGTTCATAAGTTGTGTTTGGTTACAGAAAAAATGTTACAGTAACAGCAGTATTTATCTGTGTCTACTGTGTAAATGGTCAGCCTTCCAGAAGAGTACACAGAATAACTAAACACACACAACGTACGCTGCAGCCAAACGGTGGTGACGCTTGGGTCACAACCTTGTGGTACAAATTATAAGATTACACTTATCACTTGTAGGCAGGTTTTTGTCTGAAGCTGAGAGCAAGCAAAACCACTTTGTTTCTTTAAAAGAATAAACATAAGCGTATTTTGTTACAGTAACTGATAAAAGTCAGTATTACCAAGCCTAAGTTTTGAGGTAACAGAAGCAGTTCCAAGCTAAATGAAAGGAAAGAAACAACATCAAGGTGTCAGTCAACCCCTTTCTCAATAAACTGGGACTGTTACCAAACCTTTAAAAGGAGCTATCATATAGCTAATATTATCCTTTCTCATTCACCGACAAGCACTATAGAGGCAATATTCTCTAAAGACTGCAAACAAACACGGGCCGTGCAGGAAATTTGTATTCAAAGCCCCCCCAGACAGAAGAATCCCCCGATAAAATCCTCCATATGTCTAGTCATCTGAATTTAGGGCCCTACAGCAAAGTTAGGTGTCGACTTTAATTTGCTTTCGTTAGAAGTAGACCGTGCTGTGTTTTTTCTGACTACCTCTGTCCTCGTGCTAGTAGATATGATTCAGTCACACAGATCGTCACGTGGAAACATGATACGAGTAATGGCACGAAAGCTACTGAGAGCTGGTGTCAGTGCAACTTTGCTGAGACTGTATAGACCAGGACCCACAGCCAGGAGGTCACCTTCTTGGGGACCGAGGTAAGTGCGATAAATAGAAATGCACAAAATGAATGTTCCCCCTAGGCCCTCTTCTCCAAAAGGCAGACTCTCTCCTCTCCTCAAAGCAGTGTTTTTTAAAATTTGAAATGATCTGTTTATTAAAACAATTTTATCACACACCTACTCATTCATTCCAGTGAATATTTATGGAGCCCGGTTCTGTGCCAGGCACGGCTCTGTCAAGTGGAGACACAGCAACGAACACAGCAGAGGCGGTCACCGCTCTCATGGAGGCTTCCTTTTAGGCAATAAGTAAACTGACTCCATAAATTTGAGACTGCTATAGGCGCTCTGAAGAAAATAGGAGGAGGATGTGAAAGAGAGCGGTGGAGTAGCACAGCACAGCGAAGGCCTCTTGGAGGAGGTGCCATTTGAAGTGAGTCCTGAATGACAAGGAAGGGAACCATGCGCAGACCCTGGGGTCAGAGCATTCCAAGAAGCATGCACAGCAAGTGCAAAGGCCCTGCCGGGGGAAGGCAGCGAGAAAGCCAGTGTGGCTGGCATGGAAAGAGAAACACCAGGAAGGCAACAGAGGGTGTGAAGCTGCATAATGGATGGGGGGAGGGGTTGGCGGAAGTGAAAGCAAGACGGCCGTTGGGCAAGTACTTGCAGCAGCCCAGACAAGAGATAAGAGTGCTGGGTACCAGGGTGGGAGCATAGAGGTGGAGAGGAGTGCCAGGTACAGCATCTACGAGGGAGGCAGAGAAGACAGGACTTGCTGATGGACTGAACAGGAACGACGAGAGAAAGACGGGCCTTAGGGAGGACTCTGAAGTATTTGGCTTGAGCAACTGCGTAAACAGTGGTGCCATCACTGAGATGGAAATATTGGGTTGGTGCAAAAATAACTGCGGCTTTTGCAATTATTTTTAAGCTTTTAAACTGCAATTACTTTTGCACCAACCTAATAGATTTTGATTATATTACGTACATGTATAAAAGAGGAACATGACATCCAAATACGTGAGGTTCATTGTTTATAAGTCTAGAAGAAAGGACGTGTGGAGGTAGAAAGCAAGGCTAAGTGTCCAGTTAGAAAGCAAATCAGACAGCCCTGGATCAGACTCAGAAGGGTAAGGAACACAACACTTTTCTAATTAGCTCAAACAATTTCTTGGAAGAGGTTGGATTCTAGGAGCTATTCAAAGGATGGGTGTGCCAGGGAATGTCTGACGCCTTCCAAAACCCATGATCTTCCAGAACAATAGCATTTTTGGCTGTGTGCATGGCTTCCCCCTCCCAAGACTATATTTCTGGGTCTTCCTTGCCGCGAGGTGTGGCCACAGATGTATTTCTGGCCAACAGAATGTAAGTGAAATGCTACATGACAACTTCCTGGAAACCTACATTAACAAAAGCAGGTTTGAGCCCTTTGCTCATCACCCTCCAGTCTTCTTCAATACCCTGTTACCTGGAATGGAAATATGATGGCTGAACTCTGATTGCCTCTAGAATCTAAAAATTAGGACGTGCAATAATAAGAAATATATATATATTGGTTTCTGGCCCTGGTTTCTGACAAAGGGCTCCTGAAACCCTTATAAATAGGTATGCTAGAAGAATCGTTCATTTTGTTATTTACTCTTGGACCTCAGTTCCCAGAGCAGAGCTCTGAAGACCCTTGTAATTTCCTAAGTAGTAAGAGCACTAGGAGCATATTTAGTTCTAATATTTGGACTTTAATTCCAGTTCCTGACACAGGAACTGGAATTAAATCTTTGGAGTTTCCTGGGTGACAGTAAGGCCTTTGTGCTAATGAGGTGACTGTGGGTGGGCCCCTGGGTGGCTCCTGGGCGGGAGCTGGTCACCAGACAAACCATGATTAGAACTTGGAACTTGCAGCTCCAACCCCATATTCTAGAGAAGGGAGGGGGCTGAACATGGTTAATAATTGATCATGCCTACATGAGCAAGCCTCCGTCAAGTCCCGGTAGTAAGGAGTGTGGGGAGCTTCCAGGTCGGTGAACACAGCCACCTACTTGGAGGATGACACACCCCAACTCCACGGGGATAGAAGCTCCTCTGTTTGGGACTCTCCCAGACCTCACCCTATGTATCTCTTCATGCGATTGTTCACCTGTATCCTTTATCATATTCTTTAATAAACTAGTAAATACAGTGGTACCTCGATTTTCAAACATAATCCACCAGTTCTGAAACGTTCAAAAACAGCCGACAGCTAGGCCTCAGGAGCTTGCACTCAGTGGGAGCCGTGTGACGTGTGACTTCTGAGTCGTGTTCGAAAACCGAAGCATTTACTTCTGGGTTTACAACATTCAGAAACTAAAATGTTCGTTAATGAAGACGTTCGAAAACCGAGGTACCACTGTAGGAAGTAAACTGTTTTCCTGAGTTCTGTGAGCCACTCTAGCAACTTAATCGATCCCAAGGAGGGGATCGTGGGAATCTCTGATTCATAGTTGATCGGTCAGGAGCCCAGGTGACGTGCACTTGCGAATGGCGTCTGAAGTGGAATGGGGACAATCTCGCGGGACTGAGCCCTTAATCTGTGGGATCTGACACTATCTTCAGGCAGTGTCAGAACTGAGTTAAACTGTACCACACGCCGCTGGTGTTGCAGAGAGTGAGGGGCAAACCCCTCACATGTGGTGTCAGAAGTGTTGTGAGTGTGGTAGCAGTGTGAGAGTAAAGAGATACAGAGCAGGAAGAGTGAGTGTTTCCTACACAGGACCAAACCCCAGAAGTGGGAGAATGACGAGATGGAAACTTCTGGGTCCCGAGGACTTTGAGGAGCTGAGCCATCACGCCAGCACTGGATACTCTCCCACCGAACTGTGAAAGTAAGGGAGAACTCAATTTCTGTATTGTTTAAACCATTTTATTTTAGGTCTCTGCTACTTAAAATTGAACTAAATCTAAGCTGCTATAATAGGCAAGGGAGAGCTGCCATGCTGTGGTGGAGAGAATTAACACAATGTTCTAAGCAGTCTATTAACGTAGTGATAACTGCGTTCTAAAGAATGTGTCCCAACCTCATGTTCAAGATGAAGTCTGTGTGGGTTCCTAAAATGAAATCCAGGTAGGTAGATAGATAGATAGATAGATAGATAGATAGATAGATAAAACTGTAAGAGCAGAACATTAGGATGAAAGAGGCAGAGCTCCAAGGACCACTGTTCGCAACTACTGCCCTAAATGACACTCATGCTAGTGTTAGACAACTGATATCTTTCTATGGCCTACCAGTTAAAGTTCTCCACAAAATCTGATACCAGTTGTATTTTAGGAGTTGTAATAACAGTATATATTTTCAGGGTGAAGACAAGCTGCAGAGGGGGACCCGTCAATGGCTAGGCGTCTGTTTGAGCGCACATGCAATGAGAGCAGAGCAGCAGAGGCCAGCCCCGGGCTGTTCCAGGCAGCGTGACTGTCACCACAGCCGGGCCTGCATGCCGCCATTCATCTGTCAAACCTTATCTTTTTTTTTTTTTTTTTTTTTTTTGAGAGAGAGAAAAGAGAAATAAACCCAGATTTCTATGGTGAACTGATTTTCAACAACGGTGCAAGATTATTCAATGGGGAAAAATAGTCTCTTTAACGAAAGAAGGAAGTCCAACCCCTTCCTCCTGTCACTTACAAATATCAACTTAAAATGGATCAAAGACCTAAATGCAAAAACTAAAACTATAAAAGTCTTTGAAGGAAACATAGGTATATATCTTCATGACCTTGCATTTCTTAAATATGACACCAACGCACATGCAGCAAGAGAAAAAGGTAGATATACTGGGCTCATCAAAATAAAAACTTCTGTGCTTCAAAGGATACCATAAAGAAATTGAAAAGACAATCCACAAAATGGGACAAAATATTTGTAAAGCCTATAACTGATAAGTATCTAAAATATAAAAAGAATTCTTATAAGCTAACAAAAAGACAAACAACACAATTTTTAAATGAGCAAAGGATCTGAATAGACATTTCTCCAAAGAAGACATAGAAATGGTCAGTAAGCACATGAAAAGATGCTTCACACCATTACTTATCAAGGGAAAGCAAAATAAAATCACAATGAGATGTCACTTTACCCCCGACGAGGATGGCTGAAATGAAAAAGATGAATAATAATAAGTATTGGCAAGGATGTGGAGAAATCAGAACTCTCATACATTGCTGGTGGGTAAGTAAAATGGTTCAGCTGCTATGAAAAACAGTTTGGAAATTCCCCAAAATGGTAATCATGGAGTTATCATAGGACCCTCCAATTCCACTTCTGGGTACATACCCCAAAGAATTGAAAATATACGTTCACATGAAAACCGATACATGAATGTTCACAGCAGTATTGTTCATAATAGTTAAAAGAGTGGAACCAATCCAAATGTCCATCAACAGAGGAATGGATATAACAAAATGTGGCATATCCATACAATGGAATATTATTTGGCAAAAAAACGAAATGAAGGACTGATCCATGCTACAACATGGATGAAATTTGAAAATATTATGCTAAGTGAAGCCACATATGATTCCACGTATATAAAATGTCTACAATAGGTAAATCCTCAGAGAAAGAAGGTAGATTCATGGTTGCACGGGATAGAAAGAAGGGGTAAATGAGAGATAAGATGTTTCTTTGGGGAATGATGGAAATTTTTTGGAATTAGGTACATATTGGTAATGGTTGGAAAATATTGTGAAATACTAAAAACTACTGAATTGTACACTATAAATTGGTCAAAATGGTGAACTATATCTCAGTAAAAAATAAATAAAATAAAAAGAAAGGAAAGAGACAGGGCTATCCTGACCTTTCAAACCAAGACCAAAAACTGTCCTATTTCAGTAAGCACTCAGGAAGAAAGTATCAATGTGCAGTACCTGTCATTTGACTTGAATTCAGTAAGTCTGAGAAAGCAGCAACTTACAAGAGCAATTTAAACTTCAGTAGGTGGAAAGTGTTAAAAAGGGGGCTAACTCAGCAGGCCCGTGATGTCCAAATCCTGCACATTGCAAAGAAAGGCCTGTCTTAAGGATGGGCGCTGGGCCAAGGATACTGGGAGATAAGCTTTGAGCCCTGGGAATACTGTCCTGATAAGAGTGCTGATGTGTGCCTGAGGCCTTGGACATGCTGTATCAGTGTGACCACGTAAGTTTATCCTTGCAGCGTGATTTATGGTGAACACCTGTTTTTGCTTGGGAGTGGGGGAGTGGGAAGGTGCTGGAGTCTGAACAGCTGAGCTCAGTCACGCAGGTGCTGTGTGCCTACATGTCTGGTCCCAATAAAAACCCTGGACACCAAGGCTCAGGTGTGATTCCCTGTCAGCAACCTTTCACACGAGTTGTCACGCTATTGTGAGATAATTAAGTGTATCCCTGCAGAACTCTACTGGGAAGAGATACCTGGAATCTTATGCCTGGTTTCCCCTAAACTTCGCCCCGTGCACCTTTTCCTTTTGCTAATTTTAATTGGTATCCTTTCACTGTAATAAACCATAACTGCCAGTATAACAGCTTTCCAGAGTCCCGTGATTCCACTTAGCAAATCCTCAAGCCTGATGGTGGTCTTGGAGACCCCTGACACACTTAGTCTTAAAGGTTCAGTATGCTGGCATATCCAGTGTACTTAACATGCAAATAAATTACAGATGTAGAAACTGAGTGTAATACTAAGTCATATGTGGGAAAGATGGAAACTGACACGGAGATCTCACGGCCATGGCTATAACTCGGGCAAGCTGGCAACCCAAGGTCCTGAGCAGAGGACCTGAGCACAGCCACTCAGCCAGCCCTAACAACATGCTAGTGAAAGGAGGTCCCAGTCAAGAAGAGCAATGCTCGTAGACCAGAACCCCAGAGAATCCCCAAGAAACAAGGGAGGCAAGTTGTCCCAAATCCTGGAAGGAAAATGGTTCCCTCAAAAGCAGGATCTGATGGATGGCCGCAGAGCAGGATCTGGAGAGAGCATAAAGTGGAAAATTCTGGGATGGTGCCTGAATATCTTTCCAGACTTGAAAATGATACCAAATTTAAAATCTAAGAAGTTTATGCTTGTACGTCAGACTGATATTTCCAAAGAACGATCTGTGAAGAAATGCAAGAGAATACTACACATGTTTCACATACCATCCACAGATCTACAATGTGTTTGGAAGACACTAGGGTAAGCAATTTTAAATAGTTTTATGTTTCTCACTGCAGAACTTTCTCATACTTGAACACACTCATCGGCATCATGAAGCGTCAAGATAGGAATATAACACGCAGCACTCCCAACTTTCTTTGACCGCAGAATTCCCTTTCAAGTAGGATGTCAGAGGTCTGCTCTACCAGACAGCAGATTGAGAAATATTGTGCATCTAGGGAAATAAAAATCCATACTGAGCAAAAGACAAGTGTATTTGTTTCAAAACTCTTTCCCTGGCGAACCTCTGTTGCATGTGTGCTGCTTTGTTTACCTTACTTTCTTAGTGGAGATATCTGAGAAGCAGGAAAAGGTGTCCTCAGTGAGCGTCTGCTCTTTAGAAAGATCAGCTTGGGTGTGACCTCAGTTTCCTTGAATGATCATACTCCTCAGGGTTGTTGTAAGGATAAAAGTGAGATAAAATCTTTGAATTACCTAGCGAGAAGCTGTCCATAAGAGAAGCCACTAATAAATAACGTAATTCTCTCCATCTCCCTCCTTATCTTTAAGCCTTCAAGCTTTTACACATCTGTTTGAAGAGCAAAGTAGGCATCTTTCTACTTCCTTCAGTGTTAACAGAAAGGTATACACATTGGCCATGGTGGCAGTGGTGGCAGTGGCGAGCTGTCCAATTCTAGGACCCAGAGAACCTGAAACAATTGGGATGACAGTGAGCGGGAACTCCAGAAAGGCAGATTTGGAACTGGCTGTGAGGACAGGCCCAGTGGTTAATGGCGTGTGTAAGCATCACTCAGCTATTAGAATAAGCAGCTTTTCCTTTGCTCACCTACTTCTCCTGGACAACCTCATTCTCCATCTGTGATAATCTTGTTCAGAAGGGTAATAAAAGCTACCACATCTTAGCCACATTCGAGGTAATAGGCAGATTATAATAATTTCATTAATCATCCCAACAACTCATGGTTAACAAATAAAGAAAATGAACGTAGGTACAATAATTTGGAAGGTCACAAGATTAGAATGTATAGAACATATATATGTCTGGCTTCAAACCCATGTTAGCCACTGCCCTCAACTCACTGAGCTCCGTCCACTCTCACAGGGGGCCCCTCTGGTTTCCAGCCCTGCAGCCAGTTCCTGGGGGTGGTCTTGGGAAGACAGATCACCCACATCAAGAACCTTGTGATTGATGGTAATTGAATGTCTTCATCTTTCTGTCATTCTGTCTTTACATGGAGGCTTGCATGGGGTCCTCTAAGACTCAAGTATATCCTCTGGGGACTGGTAATGTCTTAGGTTAGAATTCGTACTTTGATGTATTAGGCAAAAAAGATTAATAGAAAAAAATGTTTTGTCCCAAGTTGGCAGATGATGGGCCATGTGATTTTCATTTTTCTATCATCCATCAGCTCTGGGTCATGGGGGAAAGTCTCCGACCTCCTTAGGATTCTTCCCAGAATCCTTATCAGAAAACACTTGCCCACCTTTCACTAGCAACAGAGGGGAAAGAGGTTAAAAGAATATATTTGGACCACTGGCGACTGATGGAAGAGAGGTGTTACAAACAAGCCTCATGTGTTTATTGCCTGGGCCAAGGAGAGAAAATAATCTTTATTGGACACATGTATTTGATAGCATCTGGATCCATTTAGTAAGTATATTTATTTCATAACAACATGAGCTCATGATGCTAGGATGATTAATGATCTTTTATATTCTACCACTCTTTTTGCATAAATCCACAAGTCTGTTAGAAAACTAATTATCTGAGATAGGGCAAATATGTATTTTGGTTACTTCTTTTAGCAGGGATCTCGTACATGGAATACATTTTACTATAGACAATGTCGGAGAACCCTGAAAATCACTCTGTGCATCTTCCAAATTAGCAGCACCTAAACTCTTGGAAAATAATTTCATGGTTCTTAGATAATGCTCTTGCATTTCCCAAAGGGAAATACTGATATAATCCTTAAATTGGGCGAGAAACAGAAAGGAGAAAAGAGAATTGGGGCTGAAATTTTAGTGATAAGACTGAAAAATTTACTGCCAAACATATTTTTAAATATGCAGGATAATATCATGTTAGAACTACATTGGAAACAGCATGCATTGGAATACACTGGAACAAAAACGCCATTCTCTGCAGAGCAAACTTCAGAATAAGTGATGGCTCCCTTGATTCCATCCAGGAGGGCTTAGGGTCTGAAGTAACAACTGTCAAGGCACCATCCAGCCTCTGAAAGGAACATAAGGCTCCCTCCCTCTTTCTTCTTCACTGCTCACCAGTGCGGCGTGGCACAGACAGTTCCAACCAGTGGCGGCGCAAGTCACAGCCAGATGGGGCCGGCTTTTATCACGTTTCACAAAGACTGAAAGGTCCTGGGTTTTGCGTGATACAGTCCCTTTGGCTTGCCTTCCAGAGAAAGTTCTTGTTCTGGGTGGTTTCTGGGATGAGCTGCCACCTTGAGAGGCATCCTAACACAGATGGAATAAATGGAATGGTGGCTTGGGTCAGCTCTGCTCTTCAGCCCCTAGCTCTTCCTTGGGGACATGTCCTTCTTGGTCTTGAAAGTCACCATTGAGCTTAAAGGTCATCTGATCTTGAAGGTCACAACTAGGGTCAATGGGGGAAAGGGAACCAAAGGGGCCTGCTCTGGGTCCAGGCAAAAGGGTCCTTGTGAACCCAAATGGAGCAGCCCGAGGTTTCTAGCGTGAGGAGAAACTCAGAGGGTTCTGGAGGCATAATGCCCAGTGAGTGTTCGAACACCTACATTTGTCTGGCCATGCTCTTTAGTTAAAGATTCCTGTAGCAGCCACACCAGAGTCACCATATCACACTAGAACTCACCTAGAACAACAGTAAAACATCCTTCCCGAGGACCCCAGGCACAGCACAGCACCCAGTGATGAGCAAATGCCACCCAGATGAATGGCTCTAAAATACAAGACTCCAAGGAGGAAATTCCAATAGTAACATGCAAAAGCCTGAGACAGAAGATTCTGGAAGAGGTAACACATTCAAGACCCAATACCAACTTCTATCAGGCCCATAGCCCTGGTTCTTCCTACAAAAACAAAAACAAACAAGCAGAAAACGTATCTTGCTTTATCCACAGAACTGACTTGTATAAGACAGCACACAGCACATTATTCTTTACAACTTTAGAGGCTAGTCATCATTTGCCCCTCCTCCCCAATTCCCTCTTTAGCCAAAGCAGACAACAGTGTCTGCCAGAGATCTGTAAAACCTTAGCCCATGCCGACCACTCACTTCCTGCCCTACACCTCCTTAGTCTGAGTCTACGTGGGCCCTGCCCGGAGAGTCAGCCACTGTCCCAGTTGCCCAGAGTGAGTGATACCCAGAGGTGCTGATGGCCAGAATCCCTTGGGGAGCTTTTACAAACACTGATTCCAGTGTTTCTCCTAGAACTGGCCAATCAGAGTCTTCTCCTGCAGGCGAGAGTTTAGGAATCAGAATGGCGAAGAGTTGTGAGAGATACACACTCACAGATGCAAACCTTACATCAGGGATCAGCAGACCTAACGAGCTGCATGGAATGTTCTCCAAATGCAGATTGCCACTTCTAGAGACCAAACCAAGGCCTCACAGGAAAGGGTGGCATCCTGATCTCCTTGCACAATGCAGAAGGGTAGGAAGAGGAGAGCTGAATGAGCAGCCAGAAGGCATAGCAGCTTGGGGTTAAGGTCATGGTGTTGGGAGAAGGGGAAAGTGGGTATGATCTCAATCAGCTGAGAGGAAGTAACTGACAGAGCACTACATGTCACTTTCCACTAGCTAAGCAGACTTCCTGCTGGTCCAAAAAAGGGACGTACCCACTGGACTAATCATGTGGGGGTAAGAGTGTGTTTGGAGACAGCAACCCCAAATTTTTATTACCTGCCTTAGCTCTCTCCCCCTGGGCACCCCCAAAACATTCCAACTGGATCTTGCATGTGAGTAGGTCCCTTTGCAGGTGTGTGTACCAAGCCAGAGACGGACCCTGCTGTGAGCAGCAGCCCAGGGCCTCTCTGATGAATGTGATCTTCTCCACTCATTCCTTTGACTCTGGCCTTTTCCACTGCACATTCTGGCTTCAGTACCTGCTTCTGGCCCCTTTGGTGCTGGTGACCTACTGGCTTTTCCTCTTGGGCTCATCAGATGTTGGCTTCTCCATTTGGATTTCAGCCCTGCTTTGCCTACTCCCACCCTCCACCCCTTCTCCAACCTGAGGTAGAAAAATCTGTGTGTAGCCCCAGGCTCACAGAATCCCACCATACAAGAACTAAAAACACTGCCAGGGAAAGGAGACTCAACCTACTACTTTAAGCATTCCAGTCAAGATGGTGGAGTAGGTAAAATGCTGTGCTCCCCTCCTCCCATGACCACATCAAAATTACAACTAAACTATAGAATAACCATTAAGAGAATCACCTGAACTCTAGCTGAACAGAAGTCCTATAACTAAGGACATACAAAAGAAGCCACCTCGAGACTGGTAGAAAGGGCAAAGATGCAGAACAGGCTAGTCTCACTCCCATGTTTGGCAGATAAAAATCGGGAGAGATATCTCAGCTGCAGAGGTCCCCCTGGAGAGTGAGGGTCCTAGCCCACACTAGGCTCCCCAGCCTAGGGTTCCAGGGCCAAGAAGAAAAGTCCCCACAACTTCTGGCTATGAAAACCTGTGGAGAATGTGGCCGAGTGAGACAGAAGGCAGCTGGAGTCCCAGGTGCTCCTCTTATAGGACCCGTGCACAGACACACTCACTGACGGACTCACTCACTCTGAGCTCCAGCACTTGGGCAGCAGCTTGAAAGGTGCCAGGGACATATGGGGAGGAACTGAATTGTCTGGCTTCAGAGTGAGGGCTGGAGAGGCAGCTTTCTCCCAGACAGAAGTGCTGGCAAAAGTCATTGTTCCTTTGTGGAGCCCTCCCCACACCAAGTCTGTACTCACAGGTCGGAGCGATATCTGAGTCTCCATCAACCTGGCTAACACCATTCACCCCACCGTGGTGATTCCCTGATGCCCCATCCCACCCAACTTGTGGACCGACCCAAGCCGCTTCCAGTGACTTTTCCACACAAATGGCCTGTCTTGCCTCATGCTGTGGATTTCCTAAAATTTCTTGAGGCTTCATGAACCCCAAACAAGCAGCATCACACCTCAGTGTGCACCATACCTCTTGCTAAGCAGCCCCAAGCTCCGCACTACTGGCAGCCAGCCTATTTCACAGCTTAGCCTCTCCCAGATACCTCCAAGCCCAGCACAAAATGAACATCACTTTGTAGCTCATACCAAGTGGCCCTGGGAAGGCTACAGGCTGTGGCTAAACTTGGCCTGCACTGGAGCCCCTCCCAAGAGGCTCCAAAACCAACACACGCAGTGACTAGCTTCAGACCATATGAGAGTACCACCCAACCACCTCCATAAATAATACACACAAAGGACAGACTCAGCAGGCACCAGAGACCCACTAAAGTGAATCCTGCTCCATAGGATCAGCCCCTGCACAGCAGCTCTTCCACTGTAGTCACGGCCAGTCCTCACGGTCAATCAACCTGAGGGTCAACCCCTCCCAATGACATGTAAACAGCAATCTAGTCTCAACTACAACAGGAGGACACACACAACCCACACAAGGGACACAGCAGCAGCACCCGACTCAGGTAACCAGGGAGACTGTGCCACTGGGCCCCACAAGACACTTACTTATATACAGCTACTCTAGCAAGACCGGGAGATGTAACAGTTCAACCTACTACATAGAAACAAACACAGGGAGGCAGCCAAAGTGAGGAGACAAGAAAACATGTCCCAAATGAAAGAACAGGACAAAACTCCAGGAAAAGAACCAAACAAAATGGAGACAAGCAATCTACCAGACTCAGAGTTCAAAACACTGGTTATAAGGATGCTCAATGAACTTAGAGGAAGAAATGATAAACTCAGTGAGAATTTAGACAAAGAGGGAGAAACCATTAAAAAGAAAAAAGAGCCAGTCATAAATAAAGAATACAACAACTGAAATAAAGAATGCATCAAAAGGAATCAATAGCAGATTATATGAAGCAGTTGATCAAATCAGTCATTGGGAAGATAAGATAGCAGGAAACACCCAACCAAACAGCAAAAAACAAAAAAAACAAAAAAAGGAATTCCCCCCCCCAAAAAAAAAAGCACAATTTAAGGGCCCACTGGGACAACATCAAACATACCAACATTCGCATCATAAGGGTAGCAGAAGGAAAAGAGAGAGAAAGGAATTGAACACCTGTTTGAAGAAATAATGATGGAAAACTTTCATAACCTGCTGAAGGATATAGGCATACAAGTCTAGGAAGCACGGAAAGACCCAAACAAGATGAATCCAAAGAGGACCACACCAAGATACATTATAATTAAAATGCCAAAGGTTAAAGACAAAGAGAGAATCTTAAAAGCAGCAAGAGAAAAGCAGTTAGTTACCTACAAGGGAGCTCCCATAAGACTGTCAATTCATTTCTCAACATAAACTTTGCAGGCCAGAAGGGATTGGCACAAAATATTCAAAGTGATGCAAAGCAAGAATCTACAACCAAGATTTTAAGACAAAGTCTACAAAAAGAGACAAAGAATGACCCAGCAATTCTACTTCTGTGTATTTATCTGAAGAAATCTAAAACACTAATTCAAAAAGACATATGCATCTATATGTTGACTGCAGCATTATTTACAACAGCTAAGATGTGGAAGCAACCTAAGTGTCCATTAATAGACAATTGGATAAAGAAGTGGTACGTAAATACAAGAATATTACTCAGCCATAAGAAAGAATAAAATCTTGCCATGTTCAAAACCATGAATGGACATAGAAGGTATTATACTAAGTGAAATAAGTCAGACAGAGAAAGATAAATACCATATGATTTCACTTATAATGTGGAATCTAAAAAATAAACAAAACAGAAATAAACTCATAGATATAGAGAACATTTTGACAGCTGCCATAAAGGAGGGGGGTTGAGGGGTTGGGTGTAAAGAGCAAATGGATTAAGAAGTACAAATTTGTAGTTAAAAAATAGTCATTGGGATGTAAAGTACGGCATAGGGAATATAGTCAATAATATTGTAATAATTATGTATGGTGACAGATGGGCACTAATCAGGGTGATCACTTTGTAAGTTTTAAAAATGTCTAATCACTATGTTGTACACCAGAAACTAATATAATATTGTATGTCAACTAATTGAAAAAATTATTTGAAAAAACAAGCAACAAAAATCTACTACTTTAAACCTCAGTCTCTGGAAATACGTCACATAACAAACTAACCCTCAGCTTGCTCCCAGGGAAAGACCTCCAGTTTTTGTCTGACTATAAAATTAGAACGTCCTGGAGTTGCTGTGGCAGGCCAGGCTGGGCATCAGGCAGCAGAGGTCAGAGCCCACCAAGCTCCCCCTGCAGGAGGGATCAAAAGGTACCCGTTGTGGTATATATACACAATGGAATACTATTCGGCGGTAAGAAAAGATGATATAGGAACATTTGTGACAACATGGATGGATCTTGAGAGTGTAATGCTGAGCGAAATAAGTCAGAAAAAGCAGAGAACCATGTGATTTCACTGATATGTGGTATATAAACCAAAAACAACAAAAAAACAAGACAAACAAATGAGAAACAGAAACACATAGACACAGACAATGGTTTGGTGGTTGCCAGAGGGTAAGGGGGGTAGGGGTGGGAGGTGGGAGATGAAGGTAAGGGGGATCAAATATATGGTGATGGAAGGAGAACTGACTCTGGGTGATGAACACACAATGAGATTTATAGATGATGTAATACAGAATTGTACACCTGAAATCTATGTAATTTTACTAACAATTGTCACCTCAATAAATTAAAAAAAAAAAAAAAAAGGTACCCCGTCCTTATAATGTCATGTACTGCAAAGACTGAGTGACATTTCCCTCCCCTCCCCAATAGGTCAAGGAGAGAATATTTCCCTTGCAAGTGTCCAGGTAGAATATAAGTTCAATTAAGTTGAAGCACACACGCAAATTAGAAACTCTGAATTACAATTTGAATCTCAAATTACTAGAGGAAGTCTCCAGGTAGCCCAGAGAAAATCATTATAAAAGAGATATTAAATTACTTTCAAAAGAAAGCATTAGAATCATTCTATCCTTCATCTGGAAAAAGGACACCCCAGAACATTAAGGAGAATCTTGGAAAAGGCAATCAGTCCTGCCGGATAACAAAATGTTACTAAAGGAATTATAATGAAATCATATTAGTAGAATACAAAGGGAGTTTAAATATATATCTTATTAAATATAAGATTAAAAAATAAAGTATTTTTCACATCTCATAGGGTTCTATAAAAGCTACTCTCAAAGATGTTTTATGACATTATTGATTAGTGACTAATGGACATTGTCTAAATGATTTATATAAATTCCCCAGATAATCATCACAACTCTTGAGGTAAGTACTATTTTATCATTCCCATTACAGATGGGGAAACTGAGGTCAAAGAAGTCAAGCAACTTGTTCAAGGTCAAACAGTCACCAAGTTAGGATGTCACATCCAGACAATCTAAAATGAGTCAGTGTTTGCATCCACTACACTCAGCTGCTTCTCTAGCAAAATCAGCTCATATGTTCATTGTAGGGTAAATTTTAAATAAGTTATTGTCAATAAACTGAAAATGGTATTGCATAGGCTTAACATCATGGTTATTAAACAAAGAAGCAATTTAGAAAAGTGTTCATAACATAATATGAAACTTTTTAAAAAGCAGAATAAAAGATGTACAGACACTGAGTAAAATTGAAAAAACTATATAAATGGGACGACCTAGAAGAAAACATGTATCTATGGAGACATGCATGATGATTGATCTAGACTAGAGCAGTGGTCCCACCACAGGCCAGCTGAGTCAATGTTTGAGATTGGGAGCCAGACGCCAGGATTAGGTTGTTGCAAAAGTAACTGCGTTTTTGCAATTGTTTTTAACCTTTTAAATCACAATTACTTTTGCACCAACCTAATAGTTTTTAAAGATCCCCAGGAAATTTATTTCAATGCTCCGTCATATTTAGGAACCTCTGGTGTAGAGTCCAGAGCTAGGTGAACCAGGCTTCCCCCCCACCAAAAAAAAAAAATGAGGATAAGTAAAAGGTTTATGGAAATCTAAAGAGAGATTGTAATTAGCAAAAACATTAACAAACAATTCATTAAAATAGAAATAGAAGAGCCAAAATACCTGGGAAGTGGCTCAAAAAGAAATTAAGAGATGCCATTTATTAGAACAGCAAAGAGGAAAAGAATGCTTTTTCCCCCCAATACACAAAGGTATATGTTCAAAGATGTTTACTGAAGCATTGTTTTACACAGCAACAACCTACATAGCCATCAGTAGGTGATTAATAAAATATATTATGATCCATCCACTAAATGGGATATTTGGAGCACTGAAAAGCATGATCTAACTCTCTCTTTGTTGGCCTAAAAGCTATTTACAATATATTTTGAAGTTCATAAAGGCAGGAGAAAGGCTAAACAGAATTATATGTAGTATGATCTTAGTTTTTGTTAAAAAGTTAAATACCGTATAGAACCAAATAATAATGGCAGTCATTTCTGAGTGATGGAATCAGTGCTGATTTTTTTTCTCTTGCCTTTAGTCTCCAGATTTTTAAAAAACATACAAGCAAACAACAACAATAAAACATCTAACTTTAAACGAAAGAACATTTTTAGGTAATTAGGGGGAAACGACCTTAGAGCAGAGAATTTACTCTAGTCCTGCAGCAAAGGCACAGATTACAGTAAATAAAATAAGGTCTCCTTAGATCTTACTTACCTTCTCTTTTAGCAAGTTCTTATGTCCTAATTTACCCAATTATACAAATACTGTTTTGGTTTCGACAATGGTTAAAATCTCAGAGCAGAACGATTCCCCTGGCTGTGATTTCAGAAGTTGGTTCATTGGGGAAAAAGATATGTATCAAGGCACTTTGATGTTCTCTTAGAACTTGCCAACACAACCGTTTATTTTATCATCTGTCTTGTAATTTCTTAATTTGGAACTTAATTGAGCTCTCATGTACTGTTCTACTGCCAGACATTACAGGAAGCGTTTAAGGCAGACTAAGTCATCAAAAAGAGCACATTCTACTCTCCAGATTTTTATTGGTACTTCTTCCTCTTATACTAGTGTCTTCATGGATAATTTTTTGAGTTTGACAAATGTTAGGGCTTTAAAAAGCCAAACTCAGCTTAGAATAGGCACTGAGGGATTTAGTGGAAAAAATGATGAGAAACTTCTAGGAACACAGCATCTGGTCCAGAAATAACAACCAAGCCAATCCCTAATAATCAGCAGTAATCAAAGCACCCCAGTTCCCAGCCGTCCCTGCGCAGCTTTGAAAGCATCTTCTAGACAAATGTACCTGTCTTGGAGAGATACTCCTCTGATTCCCAATAAAGGTGCCGTTTATGTTCTGTTAACGTAGGTAGTTTTTGAAAAGAAAAAAAAAGATAAAGCATATAGGAGTGGTGTATCCTTGAGGACAAAGTAGATCAAAATAATATTTAAGAAAAAGCCTAGCTTTGCCAGGTGTTTGCAGGAAATATATCTATACATAGAAAACTTTTCTTTATACGAATGCTTCGCCCTCATTATACAACAGGGATAATTTATCAGTATGTTCCAGAGTGCTCCAATGTAAGAAGATACTCCAAGCAGATTAAAAAAAAAAAAGCTATTGAAAGTCACATACATGAAAATTCCATTCCTTATCCCCTGGGGGTGTGAAAGTCATTGTCCATTAGTTTAAGACTTTCTGAACCTGCTTTCTAAAAGCTCAGGGTCTTTTCCAGTGCCACACTAAAGGCCAGGCCAGCCAGGAAGATGCCAAGATGCCAAAAGAAAAACTTAACCGGAAAGAGAAAATAGAATTTGCCAGAACTCCTTTCAAAGAGGGTAGTGTGAATCGTTGGAAGTCCTCCGATGAGGGGGCCTGTGGTGGTCATGACAACGGTAAAAGGTATGCGTGACTGACAGTAGCTGGTCACCAAAATTCTTTCTCAAGCGGGTGGTTCCTGTTAAGCACATCCTTTCTTATTTTGCTCATTGCTGCATGCAAGTTGGGGCCCGAGGTGAAGTGCCCAGGGTGACCAAGGAGTCACTGCCCCCAGTGGTCCTCTTCTAAATATTATGGAACAGATATGTGAAGAATATCAAAGCATCCGCAATCCTTAGTTTGCCCCTACCAAAAATAAAACTAGAAGATGACCTAAGTTTTAAATACTTCAAAATATGGTAAAACATTGAAAAACAGTTCCATAAAAGTCACCCTATCCCATTCCTCCTCTTTTAATGATCATCCTGCTCTGTGTTTCTCTTCCACACTGTCGAGCGGGCCAGGATGAAGCACAGCTCAGACCAGAGACTCAGCAAGACCAAGGCAGCAGCTGAGCGCCTCATTGTGAAGGAGACTGGAGGCTTTTAAAGATACCCAGCACCGGTCCCAGGTACTGTGCTAGGTGGTTTTCTTTTAATTCCTTATTTCATTTGATGGGGTATTCACCCTGCAAAGTCAGCACTGCTATCCCCACTTCACAGGTGCAGAATCTAAGGCTCACAGGGTTTAACAAATGTATGCAAGGTGGTCACACAGTTATCAAGGGCCTAAGCTAGAATCAGTTCTACCTTTGTCTGAATTCAAAGTCTATGCTCTTCTCAAGAGACAGACAGAAAACAGGCATCTAGTGAGAAGGCAGTGTCACTGGACTTAACATCAGGAGACAAGGGTTCTACGCAAGGTTTCAAGTCTTCCTAACGGGGGCAAGTCTGCCAACCTCTCTGGGGTAGAAAATATGGAAATTAATGAAAGGGGAGGATGCAAAAGTGATGACAGTAAAAATGACAATCCCGATGATGATAACACCTAAGAGACTCACCGAGATCTGAGTCAGAGGTGTCCAGTCTGAAGGAAGAACACCAGTACCAGGGTGGGTGAGAAAGGTGGAAGCTGCCGAGCTGGATCTCAGACACCCTGAGTCAGACAGCTCCTGAGCTGAGGGTCCCTAACCAGGCTGGCTGATTATAAAGCGAGAGCCAAAGCCAGAAGCCACGGGCATCCGGGGACCCAACAACAAAGATGCTGTTTCTCCAGCCACGGAGGGCATTAAAATAAAATGTCAGCATTCGATCAAGGGCTAAAGAGAAATTAGCCATACAACTGTAGCTGGGGAGAGTGGTGGAGACATGCACACTGAGCAAGGGAATCTAGGGGAGCCCAGAGAAGAAGAAATGAAACCTCATCAGGTGAAAACGAAGAGTGCGATCATACACATGCAGCTGATTCTACAGTCCACATAGCTGAAACCCTGGTCCATTAGCAGAATAAATGTTATTTGCAGGTTGGCACTGCGAAGAGTGAGGTCGCCAGCTAATAATAGAATAGGATCTTGGGAAAGAACAACAAACTCAGAGGACTCAAACTTGCAAATTTTAAGACTTGCTACAAAGCTACAGTAATGAAGACAGTTTGGTATTATCACAAGGCTAGACATAGAGATCAATGCAATAGAATTGAGAGTCCAGAAATAAACCCTTACATCTACGGCCAATTTTAAGAAGGTGAAAGACTTATAGAATGAAAACGATAAAACACTGATGAAAGAAATTAAAGAAGACACAAACACATGGATAGACATCCTGTGTTCCTGGACTGAAAGTTTTAAGATTGTTAAAATGGCAATACACCCAAAGAAATCTACAGATTGGATGCAATCTCTATTGAAATCTCATTGTGTGTGTTTTATAGAAACAGAAAAAAGAAAACGTATTAAAACTCATATGGAACCACAAAAGACCACAAATAGCCAAAACAATCTTGAGAAAAAAACAAAGCTGGAGGTATCATACTTCCTAATTTCAAAATGTAATACAAAGCTATAAAATTAAAATAGTAGGATACGGGCATAAAGATAGACACATAAACAAACAGCACGAAATAAAGAGCCCAGAAATCAAACCGTGCATATACAGCCAACTTGTCTTCAACATGGGTGCCAAGGATACACAAGCGGAAAGGATAGTTTCTTCAACAAAGATTTTGGGAAAACTGAATATCCACATGCAAACAAAATGGACCTGGACCATACACAGAAGTTAACACAAAATGAATTAGGACCTGAAATTGTAAAACTCCTAGAAGAAACCGTAGGGGGAAAGCTTTATGGTATTGGTCTTGGCAATGATTTCGTGGATATGACACCAAAGGAACAAGGAACAAAAGAAAAGATAGACAAGTGGGATTACATCGAACTAAAATCCTTTTGCACAGCAAAGGAAACAATCATCAGAGTGAAAAGATAATCTACCTTGGGGGAAAATATTTGCAAACCACATGTCAGATAAGGGGTTCATTTCCTGACTATATAATTTACAACTCAATAGCAAAAACGCCCCAATAACCAGATTTTAAAATAGGCTAAAGACTTGAATAGAATTTTCTTCAGAGAAGACAAACAAATAGCCAACAGGTACATGGAAAGATGTTCAACATCATTAATCACGAGGAAAATGCAAATGAAAACCACAATGAGATACCAATCCCTTCCCACTTGTTAGGATGGTTATTAAAAAAAGAGAGAGACAAGTGTGATCAAGATGTGGAGAAACTGGAACCCCTGCACACTATTGGTGGGAATGCAAAATGATGCAGTCGATATGAAAAACAGTACGCAGATTCCTTAAAAACCTAAAAATGGAACTATCATACGATCCAGCCACCCCACTTCTGGGTATTTATCCAAACGAACTGAAATCAGGATCTTGAAGAGATAGTAGCACACCCATATACTTGCAGCACTATTCACAAGAGCCAAGAGGCAGAAATACCCCAGATGTCCATTGATGGATGAACGCATAAAGAAAATGTGGTATATACATACGATGGAATATCACTCAGCCTTAAAAAAAGAAGGAAATCCTATAACACACAGTAACGTGAATGAACTTTGAGGACCTTATAGTAAATGAAAAAAGTCAGTCACCTAAGGACAAATACTGCATGTCTGTGCGGATATGAGGTATCTAAAGTAGTAAAACCTGGAGAATCAGAGAGTAGAGTGGTGGGAGCCGGGGGAAGTGGGGTGCTGCTGACAAGTGGACAGGAAGTGTCAGTTACACAAAGCGAGTAATTTCCAGAGACGTGCTGGACAACACTGTCTCCGTAGCTACCATTTCTGTAGTGTAACTTAAAAATGTGTTACGAGGGTAGACCTTGTGCTAAGCATTCTTACTACAATAAAATATAATTAAAGAAATAATGGAAGATAGACAAATGGCCAACGAGCACATGAAAACATGGAGAATAATGAAAAGGGGCCCAGGGGAAGAAAGAGGGAGAAAAGAGCCCTACAGCCCACTCTGGTTACGTTTCCTAGGTTATCTCATTTAATTCTCACAAGAGACTCCAGGATGTCTATATTATTAATCCCACTTTGCAGATAAGGCAACAGAGGCTCAGCTCAGAGACATTAAGGAACTGGTCAGCGCTAATAAATGAAAAGGTTGGGATGAGGCTTCTCAGTAAGTTACCAAAATGACGACAACCAAGATTCTGACTTAAAGGAACAGGACACTTTCAGCCACACTGAAAACTGGATGCTTGAGCTTATGGCACTTTTACAGCGTGATAACACATAAAACGCTGTGATAAAATTTTATGTCTATGAAGCCAGGGACACAAAGCCTTGGCCTGTACAGAGGATAATGCAGGACAGGTGCTGAACAGATTTATGCATGCTCTTGGCCAATCCCTTCAACTCCGCTCTGCATAACTGCCTCTCTGACCCAAAGACGAACACCGGGAAAGACTTGGCAGGAAGATGCAATTTGCCTAGAGGCACACACTAATAGACAACTGCCCTCTGTGAGGCTTCGGAGGTCACCTGGTCTTAAGGGGTTCAAACACACATCCACCTTCCAGATGTATCTGACTCACCTGGGAAGCTTGTTAAATGAAAATTCCTGGGACCCACTCCAGACCTCTGGGGAATAACTAGCCCAGAAATGAGAATTTTTAAAAAGCACCCCGGGGAACCCTTAAACATTGGTGGTGGGAATGTAAAATGGAATAGTCACTTTGGAAAAGGGTTTGGCAGATTCCTAAAAAGTTAAATTCAGAATTACCATATGACCCAGCAATCCCACTTGAAGGTATCTGCTCAAGAAAAATGAAAACATACATCCCCACAGAAACTTGTACGTGAATGTTCTTAGCGGTATTATTCATTGTGTGCTGAGGTGATCCACTGGACCAAATGTCCATGAACTGACAAACGGATAGACTAAAATCGAATACTACTGAGCAACTAAAAGGAACCGACACACTGTACACCATTAATGAGTCTCAAAGACATTATATTAAGTAAAAGAAGCCAGATGCAAGAGATCACATATTGTTTGATTCTATTTATATGAAATGTCCAGGAAAGATAAACCTACAGGGACAGAAAGAAAGTACTATTTTGACTGGTTGCCTGGGGCAGGGGTGGCCATGGGGACTAACACGGGCATGGGGGATATTACTGGAGTGATGAAAATGTTCTAAAACTGATTTAGTGATGGTCGTACAACTTGGTAAATTTATTTAAGATCATTGTACTTGAAATGGGCAAATTTTATGATATGTAAACTACACCTTAATAGAGTTCTTGGAAAGAAAAAAAAAAATCTCCCTGGGTGTTTTTGATGCACCAGCAGATGTGAGACCAGTGGATTTCTATACACTTATCTTACAATGAGGAAACTGAAACCCAGAGAGGGAAATGATTCGCCCAGGGTCACACAGTAAGTTCATACAGAGCCAGAATGCCTCTGATCTGGGACTCTGCAAAAGGAAATGGGGGGGGGGGGGCATAACCTGGTGAAATGAACCAAAGGAGACAGCCAGCCTCAGTGAGTCAGGCCACACTAACACTCCAATAGCAGGAAGCTGGCTTGTTTTGCTTGAAAGACCCAGGAAAGGGGCTCAGGAAGCAGCTGGAGGGCCGTGGACGGACCACAGACGCGGAGTCAAAAGGCCTGCGTTCAAATCCCAGCCCTGGGAGTTAATGGTGACCCGGGGCAGCTTATTCCACCTCCCGGACCTTCATCTTCTTCCTCCATCTGTAAACGCAGATGATAACATCACGCTCCCAGGACCACTGTGACACGGGGAAGGAAGACATTGAGTAATCGAGGCAAGAGATGATTCCAGATGACTTCCTTCCTGCCTGCCTGAAAGCACAGCCCAATCTGCTTATCTAAACGCCATAGCCCAGGCACCCCTTCCAGCCGGGAGGGCCTCTGAGCTCCCCTGACGCAGGCCCCACCAGCCCACCCCATCTGGGTCCCAGTCCCAGCTTGATCCGAGTTCCCAGGTGCCATAAAACTCTGGAAAGGGAGAGACTGGATTGTACTTCTTTACAGATATGAAAGCCTCAGACTAAGAACAATAATATATATTTTAAAAATAACAACCTTCTGAGTTGCATCAAATATTGGGTTGGGCGTGGTGTTATTACAAGACCAAGAGAATGTAAAACATCCTGTAATGTATCTCAGCAGAAACATCTTTGCCAAGGCAAAGAAATCTGTCTTCTATCTAAGAAGAATGTTTGGTAATTGTTTGGGCCTTGGATAAACTCAGGCCATACGTTTTGGGCCAGGCGTTTACATTACGGACCAATCACACAGCCCTGATGTGAAGACAGACACTGCAGACCCAGAGCAGTGAGTTACTGCGGTGACCAGGCAGCCTGAACGCTTACGGAGGGACGTGCAGCCTGTGTCAGGCTGGGGGACACTTACGTGCTTTCTTGGAAGGAGACATGCAAACACTGGTGTCTCCTGAACTGAACCTATCTCAGCGGATCCTGACTCTTAGGATCTCAGCCTGTGTGATCAGACGTGTCAGCGTGGCAGAAGGCAGAGGTGTGAAGGGACCTGTCTAGGTCCGCGGGCGCCGGCCATGATTTGCTTCCTTTCTTACTTCCAAAGAGAAATCTGACTTCTTGGCGATACCTGCTTGAGTCATTGACTGTTAGCTCCTGGGAACTGAACTAGACAGTGACTGACAGGCATTCTTTGTAAAAGGTCACTTGGGACAGACAAGACAGAAGAAACAGAAGCTTGCAGCTCATGACAGCAGAGCAGGCACAGGCTGGGAGAAAGCCAGTTTACCTTGAGAGCATCTAGTTCAGAGAGGGGTTAAAGACTTGTTGAAAATGTAATTTTAAGCATCAATAGCAGAGAATACATGAGCACAGAAGAGCGAGAAGGGAGGAAGCACTAAGGCAGGAAAAATAAGAAGAGCAAAGGATAGGACAAACATCTAATGTGGGAATGGCAAATACGTAGCAGTGGAGCTGCTATATCCCTTGCCCAGGATTCATGGTGGCCTCGCAGTGCCCCAAGCAGCCCCCCTCAGGATGGGAGGAAGGTGTGTTCCATGGCAGCTCTCAGGCCTGAAGGGAAAGCCTAGATTTCCACTTCCAGTTAGGTATGGAGGAGTGACTATCTGCCTTTATCGCCTCTTCCTCTCCAAGCCCTGTATCAGTAAAGCAATTAAAAATAATTTAACCCACAGGATAAAGGCAACCGAAAAGACACAACAGCAATGAAAAGGTTTCGGCAAACTTGGAGAAAAAGTGGATGAAAGAATTGTTAACAGAGTATAAGATGCAAATTCAGTATCTGCCGTAAAGGCCAAAGCCAACTGGCCCAACTAAGCCAGCCGCTCAGCCTTTGGAAGCACAAGTTCCATGAAAGATGGGGCTCAGACATATGATGGAAAACAGAGTTCCTGCGCCTACTTGATGAGGCCAGACCCCTCTCATCCCACATCCCCTGCTCCAAGCCAGGAAGAGGTTTATTCTCAGGAGAAATTGGGGAGGGACTGCAGACTCAGGAATTAGCCAAGTTGGAGAACAGAGGTGAGGAGAAGGGGCTCCCAGAACAACAGCGACACATCCACCTCTCCAGGCAGGAGATGAGAGGATTCTTCTCTGGAGAAAATGAATAGCCTCAGAGGAAAGACATCCATATACGGACATGAGCGTGTGAGGTTCCAACAAAAAGGCTGCCTCAAAAATCTGTCCTCCCCAAGGAAAGCTCACCAGCCAAGTTACTCATCCAGGCACGTAGAACTTTCAATCTGGTTTTTAGTGCCTTACTCACTAAATACTCACTGAAGGCCGACAGATATCCAGGGAAAGTCTCTGACATGAAAGACAGAGTCAAAACAAACAGAAAAATAACCTGGAATTTTGGGTAGATGCAGGGAAAATAAAAAGAACTTTAAAAATCCTATTACATTCTTAGAGAAGGAATACATTTAGATATCGCATTCATGAAACAAGAACAGGATGCTGTGTTAAAGACATAATCAGAAAATAAGAAACAGTTCTTGGAAAGTATCTGATCATAAAAATTTAAAGTCTAACAGAGAATCTGAATGATAGCCAAGCAAACTCCCTAGGAAGTAAAACCAAAAATCCAAACAATGGAAATAGGAAGGAAAAAACATTTGGAGACTCTAACCAAAAAAGAGCTCTAAAAATAAAGAATGGAAAATGTACAAAAAGAAACTTATCAAAGAAATGATCTACAGATGAGTTCCTAGCTTAAAAGGGTCCATTGTAGGGTATGAGGTCGGACAATTACGTTCAATTATGTTCGCGAACTTGTAATTGAGCTAACCTTTTTTGATATCAGAGGGATTATTCATTATAAATTTGTACAACTGGACAAACACTTAACCAAGTTTACTATTTGAAAGTGCTGAAAAGGCTGCATGAAAAATTTCGACGAAAACAACCTGAAGTTTTCACCAACAATTCATGGCCCTTGCATCACGACAATGCACCAGCTCACACAGCACTGTCTGTGAGGGAGTTTTTAGCCAGTAAACAAATAAGTATGAGAACACCCTCCGTACTCAGCTGGTCTGGCCCCCAATGACTTCTTTCTTTGCTTGAAGATAAAGGAAATCTCGAAAGTCAGACATTTTGATGACATTCAGGACATCAAGGGTAATACGATGACGACAGCTCTGATGGCCATTCCAGAAAAAGAGTTCCAAAATTGCTTTGAAGGGTGGACTAGGCACTGGCGTCGGTGCATATCTTCCCAAGAGGAGTACTTCAAAGGTGACCACAGTGATATTCAGCCTTTTCTAGGATGACGTTGTGAACTTAATTGTCTGACCTCATTTGCGTAGAACACAGCGGACACACAAAACTCCTCCCCGACGCATCTCACTGTAAAGCATGGGAACACCAGAGACTAACAGAAAACCCTACAAGCTTCCAGAGGCAAAAGTCATGTCACACCCAAAGCGAGTAGCATCCGAATGGTCCTGCTCTTCTACGGAATGCTTCAAGACCATGGTGAGACACCTTCAGAATTCGCAGAGACCAATGATTTGCAACATTGTTTGGATAAATAGTTTAATTATAAGCCAATTGTGGGGTAGAATAAACATATTTTTTAGGTATGCAAAAGCTAAAAATAAAATACTTTCCTTGTACCCTTTCGTAGGCAGCTGCTGAAGGATGTGCTTCCACCAAGAAAGCAGAGGATATTGGATGTGGTAGCCAGAGGCCATCATAATAGAAGACGCTAGTTATGCCCCCAGCCTAGAACAACTATTCCAAACGAGAGCAGGAGGGTGGAGGCCAACGGGGAAGGTCTCCAAGACGAAGGGAAAAGAATCGAACTACTTGTGTCCACCTTCATCCCTGGTGGCTCATGCATGAGTGGAACTCAGGGGAGTCTCGCCCCTCAGACTCAACCGGAAAGCCCCAGCGTAGCAAACGAGAGGCTAGGAGCCGTTGGGCTGTGTCCACAGGAAGACAGGTGTGGTGATGACTGAGCCGAGATCCTCCCATTGGATGCAGCCAATAGGATCAGAGGTGGCACACAGAGATGTCTCAGTCTAGCTCATCGTTAAAATCCGAATTCAAAATGCTGGGAATCTTTAGCTATTTTCATAAAAGAGAGAATTGATTTTATTATCAAAAAGCAGAGGCCTCTGCCAGCTGGGGATTTTCCCCACTCATAGTGTGTTCTTTGTGTCTTTCTGCAGAAAGCCCCACGGAGAAAGAAGACCGCGGCCCCCTGGACGGTGCTGGTGTTCCTGTGAGGGAGCCTGAATACACGAAGTGCGCCGAGTGTTGGCAGCAGACGGCGCGAGTGGTACGTATCACACCCGTGCAGAGGCGCTAGTGCCTATCTGTGCAGGCATTCTTGTGATGACTGTCACTGAAATGGACTGCATGCGCAGAATCCCGCGTTCCTAAGGGTTCTCTTCGGGCTGTGCTGGTCGTTCTCCGTCTGCCTCTGCAGATCCTTCTCTGCCGCTCTGTGTCCTGCTCTGTGTCTCAGGAAGGAGCCCTTGGCCTGGGGCTTCCGGCTAGACTTGCCCAGCAGGAGATGGGACGGCGGGAGAACTCCGTGTTTATGCGGGCTCTCCACCCACACCCTCACCTGCCCTTTCACCCCAGCAGGTCCCGAGACACCTCCAGACCTCAGTTTCCTTATCTGTGCAATGGGGGGAGGTAATGAGATAATCTCTGAGGTGGTTTTCAGTTGCTGTCCTATGTTTTCACTTCTTGGATACTCAGAAAGAATAGTTCTTCACATCTGCCAAGTCAAATAGGTATGAATTCCAAGCTGATGTTTCCTCACGATAGTCAGGATGCTTTCTTTCAGAAAGGGATCAAAATGGCAGGATGAGGAAGTTCCTGGTCTGTCTTTATCTCTTTCCACATTAAGTGTTTACTGTGGATCGATTCCTTTGCATCATCTAAATGCCAAATTCAATTTAGTTAATACCAAGCAGAGAGTTATGCACAACTGTAAAATGCACTTCTTTCTAAACATTCTGAATGTCTCATTGGGCATAAACTAGGGGATCCATGGCAGGAAACATCACTTCGCCCACTTTGTAGGTGGCCTCTCTGTCTTTACGGGGCATGCTGCACATACTGTATACAACTGCCCAAATGGTAAAAGGAGTCCATTTCTTCTCAAAACCTTTCCCCAAGTTGATTGTAGGGAGGGTTCCCATCCTCAGCCATGTAAGTCACTCGTTTTTAAACACAGAAGGGTTAAAAATTCCTTCTTGAATTCAAGGTCTCCAGCAGTTTATCTATCCAAGAAGAACTGCATCCAGTCCCAGCAGCTCAGAGCATCCAAAGCAAAACATGCATCATCTGAAATATGCAAGTCCATCCTCTCGGCACCTGACCCCATGCTGGCCCTTGACTCCTGTGTGGCAGGAGGCTCATCCGAGCTTCAAAAGTGTGCGAGACGTTTTGCCACAGTTACGGCTTGCCTCACTCTCAGCTATTTTTAAAGTCTTTATCTATCTGTTTCCCAGGAACATATTCCTACCGTGTTTCCCCGAAAATAAGACCTAGCCGGACCATCAGCTCTAATGTGTCTTTTGGAGCAAAAAGTAATATAAGACCGGGTCTTATTTTAATATAAGACCCGGTATAATATAATATAATATAATATAATATAATATAATATAATATAATATAATATAATATAATATAATATAATATAACAATACAAAATACCCGGTTTTATATAACACCGGGTCTTATATTAATTTTTGCTCCAAAAGACGCATTAGAGCTGATGGTCCGGCAAGGTCTTATTTTCGGGGAAACATGGTATATGTTAAATTTACAAAACACATTCTATGTGTATGTCAAATAAAGTTTACCATTATAGAAATACAAATGGTTCTAAAACTGACATTTTCATTTTGGTGGAAAATATCTGAGTATTAGCTAAATGAAAAAAAATTATTGCAATATTTATTAAGAAACTATGCATTTTTAAAGAAAAATCACTAGGATTTTTTTTTTTTTTTCAATTTAAGAGAAAAGTTGGGATTTGGATAAATCCACTGGGAAACACAATTCATGAAGCACTGAGTTGGTCAGTTTCAGAAACACCTTAGGAGGTAACGATCAGTCAAGAGAACATTTGGTGAAGTCCTGATATACGTGTACATGAATTTTTCTGATTTGGACCAAAATTGATAGCCAAGCTAAAAATCAATAATACTCCCAAGCAACACATTTTAAATTATTCAACAGACATAGCTGAAGGAGCAGCTAAGGGACGTACCAGCCAATTAAGAAGTTTGATATTAATTTATAATTCGTCCATTTAATGGTCTTCACTTGCTCTGTTTATAATAGTATTGCAGAGGCTTGTCAATGTGCAAAATGCTTAGCTGTAAGATATTTGATGAAATAATTTTTAATAAGGTATGATTATTCCATTCCTACTAAGAATGGTGCTTACATCTCTGCAAATGTAGATGCTACGGCTAAAGTTTCAGATGGCAGCCTGGATGGAGGCTAGTGAACGTACCCAAAACTGTTAAGGAAATGCAGACAGTAGCTGACTACTGGACTTTTTAGACACAATGGAATAAAAAATGCATCCAAGAGTTTGCTCTATTACCTAGTTGAATACTGGCTATTGGGGGAGGGCAGGATATAGCATGGATAATGTTCTTAAATCCACTGTTGAGTTTTTCTTTCCTAATGAAAGAGCAAATGATCTCAAAATAAAGGGTAAAGACCTGGATACGCTGAACTATTTTGCTATTCCCAAGTTGACTTATTTAGGAAATATATATATATAATTTTTTCCAATGGCTAAAATGTCTCAAGCCAACACTGCAAGACAGAGCTACATGTTACAATAAACATGTTTGAGTTACGTGGAGAGCACGATCCTGGGGACCGTGTGCTTTGAGACCATTTGTTTGCATTCATGGTCAGAACAAAGGACACCAGTTTTCCTTTCTTTCTTTCTTTTTCTTTTTTTTTAATTACTAAAATCAGAAATGCTTTGGGTCCCCATATTATAGAAGTAACTTGGTCTTTCAGCAAGAAGAACTACTTATTGACATTTCTATCACGAGGAGCCTGACAACGTAGCATTTCACCACTTCTTAGACAACAGTCTTGGCATCTCCTCACATACAATACCCAACACTTATCTTTATGAGTTTATGTTCTTAAAATATTACAATACCAAGAAAGAAGGAGATCCCGTCTGGACCCAGAATGTAGTGTTATGCACCATTAACACTGTTTTGCCAAACCAATTTTTAAAATACCCAAACAACAGTATCTCACTTTTTCTCTCAATGGTAAGTAATGCAGAAGTATTTTTCTAAAAGATAAACATGTATAGCCATTTCTAGCCTTTCTTTGTGTTACTTGGGGCCACACACCCAGGGTTCTCATTTATCTGCTCTGGGGTTAAGTGCACTTGAGACAAAAGGCATCAGAAGCATCGTCCGTCTAGTTTAAGTAGAATAGTATGGTGCTGATGTAATTCAATGCAGCTAAACTCTGCTGAGTGATCGATGGGCTGCTCTTGGATCCAAACAAGATAGGAACCAAGGCCGTTTTCACCCCAATTCTCCTTTCAGCATTCCTGAGCACTGTGCTTTCAACAGAGCAGATCCCCATCTGCCCCACCACCCAGTGCAGCGTTTTAGCCCATTGTCAATGCTGTCTCTGAATTGTGAGCTAAATACCGTGTTTCCCTGAAAATAAGACCTAGCTGGACAATCAGTTCTAATGCGTCTTTTGGAGCAAAAATTAATATAAGACCCAGTATTATATTATATTACCTTATGTTATACTAATTACTATACTATACTATACTATACTATACTATACTATACTATACTATGCTATATTATATCACCGGGTCTTATACTAGAAGTCTGAATTTAAACTAAACTAAACAAAAAAAACAACAAAAAAGGAGCCACCCATGGTAACAGCCACTTGTGTGACGAGTTGAGTCATTTACTAGCTATCTGAGGTAGCTGATCTTGGCAAGTTGCTGAACCTCTCTGAACCTAAAGCTAGTAAGGGCGCAGGTATTACAGAGGCATCTGAGGGCTAAGGGAGACCCTCCCTGTACAGAAGCTCAGCACAATGCCTGCCACATAATAAGCATTTGCACAACAATACTATTATCAGGCAACAAGATTTAATGAGCTGGATAGAGGGCCAAATGCAACTGAGAGGTTCAGCAGAGAAAGACATTTCCCCCTACAGCAAGGATTTTCACAGACTGGTTAAGGAGATAATATTGACATACAAGGAACAACAGCAGAGTAAAACCATACTTGGGAAATAGGGCCGGTAGCCTTGGCGAGTTCAAGTTCTTGGTCTCACTCACTGTATAAACTTGACCAAGTAACCGTGCAGAGTAGGGTAAAAATATGTGACCTGCCTGCCTGCCTCAGGGATGTTAGGAAGGTCAAAGAAATAATGTAAGCGAAAATGCTCTGAGGGCTAGAGAATTTTATGTGAGCGTTTGCAGTTATTACTGTGATTTCAATGTGCTCTGTGCTCTGTGATGGCACCCAGGCCGCAAAGATACTTAGGCTGAATAAGGAGAAATCCGTGAGGAATGAGGCAGCTGGGGAAGTCTTCGAGGAGCTGATAAGCTTTGAGTGGGTCCTAGAGACTAGATAGGATTTGGATAAACAAAAGGGAGCTGGAGGAAATCCTACACTGAGTCAGTCCATGAGCCAGTTCACAGGGATGTGCCTGGGTCCAGTGGAAAGTGTTGGGAAAGCTAAGGTGGCTTAGCTGTGAGTGTTGGACTACGTGGACCTTCAAAGTCAAGGAGCAGAGCAGAGATTTGCTATGTGGGAACCAAGGCGCCCCTGCACAATCCAGGGGCTACTGCTAGGTAAGACTTGGACAGTAAGCAGGACCAACCTACGTTTGCATAAGGTAACATCCTCCGCTCTTCTCTTTCTCCTTCTTCCCCTCCCCCCCTCCTTTCCCCCTGTCCTTCTTTCTTACGCTGTGGTACAGTTGGACAGGGTGTCATAAATCAGTGAACCCATAAAACACTTTACTCTAAGCACCAGAGAAGGCAGCGTCTCCTGCTACTGCTGGACACCAGTATGTGAGATGTCAAAAATTTCCTCATTTTGGGAAATGTGAAACAGTTTAGACATCGAGCAAAGGCTGAATAAAAACCACTCATTTAGCCAAGTAATATTCCACCATATATAGGTACCACCTCTTCTTTATCCAGTCGTCTATCGATGGGCACTTAGGTTGTTTCCATATCTTGGCTACTGTGAATAATGCTGCAGTGAACATAGGGGTACGTATATCTTTTCAAATTAGTGTTTTGGATTTCTTCAGATAAATACCCGAAGTGGAATTGCTGGGTCATAAGGTAGTTTTATTTTTAATCTTTTGAGAAGACTCCATACTGTTTTCCATAGTGGCTACATGGAATATTTATTACTCGGCCATGAAAAAAGAACGAAATCTTACCATTTGCAACAACATGGATGGAACTAGAGGATATTATGCTAAGTGAAATAAGGCAGACAGAGAAAGACAAACATCATATGCTTTCATTTATATGTGGACTCTGAAAAACAAAATAAAAAAACAAAACATGAACAAACAGATACAGAGAACAAACTGATGGTTGCTAGATTGGCTGAGTGAAAAAGATGAAGGGATTAAGAAGTACAAGTTGGTAGTTACAAAATAGTCATGGGGATGTAAAGTACAGCACAGGGAATATAGTCAATGATATGGTAATAACTATGTATGGCGTCACGTGGGGACTAGACTAGTCAGAGGGATCACTTCATAAGGTATATAAATGTGTAACCACTATGCTTTACACCAAAAACTAATATAATACTGAATGTCAACTGTAATGAAAAAAAAATTTTTTTAAAGAAAATAACCCACTTATTTGGAAATAAGGTACTGCTGATTTTACCTTTGGGACTGGAAAAATGATAGTAATAATATATTATAATAGCTAACATTTATTGAGTACCTACTAGGTACAAGGTGCATGAATTGCTTCATTTAATCTCCTCCAAAGACTTTTCAGGGAGAAACTATTATTAGCCCCATTTTATTGATGGGGAAATCTGAGGCCTTTGGTCCCAGAGCAGGTAAACATCAGAGGCAGGGTTTTAAAAGCTATTCTACATGGACCCAAGCCAAAGGGCAGATAATATTGTGGTGGCTGAGCATAACAAATAAGAATATTTGCTATCAAACAGCTTTGAGAATTAGAACCATCTATAATACAAAATCCCTCCTGGTAAGAAACCAAATCTATAATTACTGAACAAGTGCCTTTCATACAAGCAAACTGATTTTTCAAACAGAAAAATTGTTATCTTAAGATTTCCTAATGCCATAAAAAGGGGATTCCACTTTACATGATACACGTATCCAGAAACAGCTGTATACACTGAATTTCTGTAAATCAAATACTAACTATATTTACTAAAGGACTTCATTCGGGTAAACACGTGGTAAATATTTAATAAAATGGAAAATCGTTTTGTAATCTGAAGTCATTCAATAATTTATCTCTTTTGTGAATTTGGATTTACAGCAGACTCTTGACATTCCTGAGGCACACATCCGGAACCTTCTTGAATTCCCAGATTCACAAATACAAAAATGTTTATAGAGGCTCCCAGCGTTCTCTTGAATCACATTTCCATGGAGCATCAAATGAGTTTCTGTTCACAGCCTGACGGTGCACACTACAAATCAATCATACTTTTCAATTTCACTACAGGTTTATCTTTCATTTGATCATGATTTTTCACAGACACCAAATTTCTAATTCATTCATGAGCATTGCTGCAAATGCACAAAAAAGTAGAGAACAGTGAAGCTAAATGACTCTTTTCCATACACGTATCTTGCACAACAGACTTCAGATTCATGTCTCAAACTGTGCCACCGACTCTCAGGGGAAGGTACAAAGAGTCCCAAGCCTGTAAGTTAAATCCATGAACACTTAGGGCCTAAACACATTTCCTAAGTCTGCTGGAGCAGGACATGGGCCATGTCTATAGAGTTCATAGAAAGTCTGTTGTTCTTACTAACCTAAGAGTTGCAGAAATCGATTGAGCCTTTTGGTAATGAGTCCAGAAAATATGATTACAGAAACATTAGCCACATGAATTATAGGAATAAGCTTACTTATTAAAAATATCTATACTTTGTATGGTTGGGGTTGGTGAAAATCAAAGGTAGATGATTTCACTGCCTTTGGTAATGGAAGCAGTCACAGCTGGCACAGTGGGCACAGAGCCCCGGCAGCTGGATCTCCTTAAAGCACTGTGTTGGAAGGGTTAACTTCCGGCTGGGTTTGCACCCCCCAAATTTCACTAACCATCACAGACAGGAGAGAAGGAAGGAGTGAGGGAGAGGGAAAGAGAGAGGGAGAGACACAGAAAGGAAGAGAGAGAGAGGGAGGGAGGGAAGGAAGGAGGGAAGGGTGGATGGAGGAAATGCAGGGAAGGAAGGAAGGGAGGGAGGGAGGGAGGGAGGGAGGGAGGGAGGGAGGGAGGGAGGGAGGGAGGAGAGAGAGAAGAGAAGAGAAGAGAAGAGAAGAGAAGAGAAGAGAAGAGAAGAGAAGAGAAGAGAAGAGAAGAGAAGACAAGACAAGACAAGACAAGAGAAGAGAAGACAAGAGAAGAGAAGAGAAGAGAAGAGAAAAAAGAAAGAGGAATTTGGCCGCTGTGAGAAAACAAAAGACAAAAAAGACATTATCATCTCAAAATATATAGCTCATACATTTTAGGACATATTTTAAAACACTACTGCCAAATTTTCAACTTACTTATTTATTTATACCACTTCTTGTTCCAAAGAGGTTTTGCAGCATTCTGCTGCCAGATTAATTTTCCTGAAGCTCAGCTGTGATCATGTTACTCCTCTGCTTTAAAAACCCCAATAGCTTCTCACTGCCTATAAAACGAAGTCCAATTTCCTCAGCCTCCTATTTGAGGCCCTCCATTATCTGGCCCCAAACTTTTAGCCCAAACGTATCCTGCACTTCTTCCCTTTTTACACCCTTTGCTCCAGCCAAAGCATACTCTCTGATGCTCCCCTGAAACATCAGAGAGTATTTTCCACCCTTGAACCTTTGCCTGTGCTGTCCGTCTGCCTGAAATCCTCTTCCTGGCATCTGCTTACGTCCCATACTATTCATCTTTCCAGTATCCACCTGGAGGGTGCCAGGCGCGTAGAGACACTCAGTCATCAATAGTGGAGCTTACAACCTTTATACACGCACTTTAGACACATCGTCTCACTGGATCCTCAGAACGGGAGGAAGTCATTTCTTACTGTGGTCCAAGGATGGCGGGGCTGGTGCCCCTGGGGTTGTGTTCTCTGCGCATTGCCCTTCCTGCTACTCCAAGGCTAGCTCTCACACAGAACAAAAGGTGGCTGCATGAATCAATGCCAACACACTGTCGCAATCTTTTTTTTTTTTAAGGTGAAAAAGTGCATCTTCCCATTCTGTGTGAACTTGAATTTGCTTGTCTAGTCCGGAGGCACAGTTACATTTGGTAGCCCCTGAGCAGCCTTCGCTAGGCTCCAAGAGGCAGGACAATACTGATTCCAAAAGCAGAGGCCCCAGAGGTCCAGGGAGCCAGGGTGGGAGCAGAGCCCCCAGACACCCTCCACGCTCCACGCCTGGAGATGCCATGAGAGCATGCATGGAAGGAGACTGATAACCATCGTAAACCTGGGTGGATTAAGTTCTATTCCTTCACATCCTAAGAACATACCCAAGGATTTTTTTGAAGGTGCCACTAATCACCAAGGGTGGGAGAACAGGTTGATAAAACTATTTATATAACCTCCAAAGCCAGCTTAAACAAACAGGGACACCGGGTGCAAGACAAGACAAGGGGCATCTACTACATAGACATGCAAACCCGCCAATATCTGCATGCTCAGTGGACAAGGGCCAAAGTATTACACGATGAGCAGTTACGTAACCTTGAGTACAAATGGAATGTGGGCTGGACGCATCTGATATGCTTCCCTTTCTAATTGTTGGCATCAAGAGGGTGCACGAATTCACTGGAATGTAAGAGCCCTCCCCTCCATTTTCTCCCTCTCCTAAGTGACAGGCAGGCCATCTCATCATAGTCCCGTGTGCACGTTTTCCCCCAGATCAAAAAGCTGCACTGTCCTGTTCAAATCTGACCTAATTTTAATGGATGGCTCAATTTAAAATCAACATCATTTGCTAGAGCAGGACTTTAGATGAAAGCTGCTTCCAGAGATTTGTCCAGGGAGGTTGTTCGAATCCAAACTTCGAACAACCTCTCTGGACAAAACTCAACTCAGCCCAATAAATTATGGCTCACTCGGTTACATTTTAAAGAAAAGTTAATTCGATAACCGTGTGAAATCTATGGTTGCCCTGCCAGTCTCCTATCCTGCTGTTGACTTCTGGCCTCAATAAACTCATGGCAAAGCTTGTCTGCCTAGCATATCTGACCCCTGTAATACCTGGCTATCTCCACCCTGCAACCTGCCATGTTCCAGTCTTTCCCAATGGTTACCTTTCCCCAGTCAGTGACTACCTGCCTCCATAAAAATATCATCTGCAGCAAGGTTTAAAAGAGAAGTATCAACTGAGTACAATGCAGAACTGTTTTCCTAAACTCTTGCTAGTAATCCCTAAATAGCAATCTTGAGTTGTAAATTCTGTCAACCAGCTCCAAAGCTTTAATCACTTACATTTATATAACCTCTCTCTGCTTTCAGCAGTCTTCAGTTCAAAACTACAAAGTGATATGGAGACTTTCCCTGTTTCACTTCGGAATCATTTAAACATATCCAAACAGATGTTTGTCAACAAAGTTATATGGTGGTTTCCTCATAGGAAGTGTTGGTGGGTGGTGGTGCTGGAGGGGTGTGTGTGTGTGTGTGTGTGTGGCAACCCAAAAGGACAGAATGCTAAAGTACAGATAAAAAACTAAGCACTACACACGGAAGGGTGAGCTGAACAAGAATCTGACACAATGGAGTAGTGATGACCACTTTTGCTTTGCCCCAGGGAGATACAGAACCCATGCCATCGTAGACCCAGCACAGAAAGGGTTGGAAAGGTGTGCCTTCTTCAGTGGGCCACACAAAGATCAGTGGACATTATCAGTGGGTGAGAGTGGAACAGTGATAATCACAGAACCGGAAAGGGAAGGAAAAGCAAAAATCCAGAAATTTTTCCCATGTGAACAGGACTGGTTTTGAATGAAAGCCTTATTATTTCAGGTTACTACATATCACAATTAGTAATCTGAAAGAAAAATATATCCCAGTATAAACTCAGCTGCTAAGTATTCTGGCTGAGTCCTGCACATAGGTACCTGTTAGTAGCCTAGGTCTTCAGTGAAGAGGTGTGATAATGACTTATGTGAACTCAGGATATGATGACAAGTGCTCTCCAATATTCAGGCTGAAGACAGCTGGGTTTGGAAGTAGGATAATTGGATACAAATTATTGCTACGACCTCAATTTTGTTTTGTTGCTGAAGGTACAGCCTCAGATGCAGACAAGAAATACAATTCCAAAACAGAATGACATCTATTTAATACATAGATCAGGCAATCCAATTTTTAGAAACTATCCTTGATTTAGTTTCTATGCTTCTGTATACACTGCAACCCTGAAAAAATCCTTGATTTAAAGGATCTCTGTGGGAAACCAGGTCTGCCCCTCCCGACTATTTCAGTCATGCTAAAATCTTCTCTTGTAAAATTACAATCAGTCACATATTGTTTGGTTTTTATTTACATTTTAAATGAGAACACATTTTAGACATAATCCACAATGACATGTGGTCCTCATTTTTATTTGCATAATTCCCCTGATTACTGTATTGTAAGATCAGAAGTTTTACACAGACACTTTGTAGAGAGGCCTAATGCAATGCTTGGCAAACCTTGTGAACCATTTAAGAGTCTTATTTCTGTTCAATAAAGAATGAGGATGCATCCCAAATTTTCAAGCAACTAATAGAATTAATTGACACCTATGTCATCACAATTTGAAAGATCAAAAAACTGTAAAGAGGCAGTGTGTGCTGCCACTTCTATACCCATGTAAGGCATCACCAATCAATCCCAGGGACACTCGTTCCGGAGCCCAGCATATTGGAACCAGACTCAGCTAGAGCTGCCACAGATGAGGAGGCCTAATCGTTATGACCCATGAGCTATATGCTAAAGAGAACCGCCAGTATAATAAACAAATAGCATGCTCCAATACATAGGGAATCGATTGAAGGAAATAGAAATACTCAGCAGGCTGGTCAAACAAGATTCCGGGTGACAAGATGACTGCTTTCAAATATCTGACAGGGGAACCTGGGCATTTTGTTCACTGTGGCTCCAAAGGGTAGCCAGGCAATAAGTACCCACTGCAGAGTAACCTGGCGCGGCGTTATCAGGCTGTGCTGGGGCAGCGTGTACGCAGAAGGAGCAGGCAGGGAAGCAGATGGCTGCGGTAAAAGAGGGGACCTGACGCACACTCTCCCCCTTCTTCCTACCGAACCACAGACATACAACAGATTCTTTCTTTTAATCCTTTGCAAACAAGTGCCACTGATCCACCGAATGTTCTCACTGGAATTTCTAAGAAATGGACCCTGACGGTTACGGTGCTGTTGAATAGCTTTCGGGGAGGAACTATGCAGTTGAAGGAGGATTTCTTTGATATATAACGTATATAAGGGATGGGTTGAATTTATAAATTAAATATAAATTACATATTCCTTGATTGCCTTCTAGCTCTAAATCCTCTGATGCTAAAACTCTCTTGATGTTGGCCCAATACTAATTTCTTGATGTCCATACAAGGGACAGCCAAATGTCCCCACCACCCCCACATGTCTCTACCAATTCACAGTAAGAGACCTCTCTGCTCAGAGGGTGCGAGAACGCTGCTGCAGGGAGTAAGACAGTCCCAGGACTTTCTGGAAAAGTCTTAGTAGTCTTCATGTAAAAACACTTTTGTTTGTTTTTAAAGGAAACAACTCAGTTAGGGCTTGGTTACACTGAAGGAGAAATTCCCCTGAGGAAAATGACGGCACTCAGAGCGGTAGGCTGTGGTCATGTAACTTCTCGTTCATTCTGATTCTTCCGTTTTATCCTGTGACCTGAGGCAGACCATCCACCCCTTAGTCTCGGCCTCGGCATCTGTGGAATAGCAACACTGTTGTGACACTGACCTTGCCCGTTCCAACCAGCCACATTCTGAGACAGTCTTTGTCGAAAACTGAGCTTCTTGGAAGAGAAAAACGACAGAGTTGGGTCTCGTTATTTCATATTTTGCAATGGGTTTAAGCTCTTTGCTTGGTTTCAAATCCTTAAAATTATTCACATTTAGACTCATCTGCTTAGGTGTTGAAATATATCCTGAGGCTTTTCTTTTCTAATGATCTCGAATGACACTGGTTCAAGTGCCAGGAAAGAAATTGCTTTTACACAAATCATTTGCACCTTCCAGAATACCCCGGAGCAGGGACGATTTTCTTCTTCAAAAAATCTTTCCTTTCCAAATCCTAAACTTCCCAGCGAAGACTAACAGAGATGTGTGATAACATCGGCTCTATCCTTCATTCTCCTTACACTCAGACAGTGAGAGAAACAGTATGCATGCAGGAACACGCACTTCACATACATGAGCCCAGCGGGGAGCAGGAGAGCTAGACGAGGGACCAGGATTATGCAAATCAGGGGTACAGGACAGAATCATTATCAGCCCCATTCATGTCTCCCTGAGGTCACCCCCCAACACACGGTGCAGTGGGGGGTGGGGAGGGGCACCACGGAACCCCTGCCTCTCTCCCATGCCACTGGTCAACCTGTGTCATGTCTGCATAATGCTTGGGAACAAAGGGGACCCATGCAGTCACATGCCGTACATGTACAAGGAGGCCCATCTGTAGATATCCTCAGAAACATGAACACAACGTGAAGAGGGAAAGAGTAAAACTCGTGTGTTATATTCCAATTCCAATAATCCTTCAAAGGTGTTAAGAAGCCCTGTGTGCCTACCGATGAAATGACAGTTGACAAGCCAGGAGGACAGCCTGATTTGTCGCGAGTTTCTGTCGTGGACACTGGTTGTTTTGGGCCATCTAGGATCCACTCTCCCTTCTTTTGGTTCAGCACCTGGATTTCCTTTTTGGGAATTCATTCTCCCCCTCTGTGTGTAGTCTTGGTGGGTCTGTCAATTAGGACTCTCCTCCCCCAGCTGAGGGGCGGGCATGTGGCCCACACCAAGCCCATCACACTCCCATTTCCAGGGCTGTGAATCTTGGATGGAGAAACCTGTTGGAACCCAATCACTGTAGCAGCCGCACGCAAGTAAGACTGTCAGTTCTGTCCACCTGGACCCCCAGGGTTTCCTCAATTTGTGGCTTTTGCCAAGCCTGGTTCTACATACTTCCTGTTGATTCTCTGAGCTACAGGATATCCTTCCAATAAAATCCTTTTGCGTTTGACTTAGTAAAAACTCTCTTGGAGGAAAAAACTGTCTATTTTCCTTCTAGGATAGAGTAGGTTCACAGATACCATTCTATGAATCCCTTATTCCTCTTCACAAGCTTCATTCTCTCGATCTACAGACATTCTCATTTCTCTACCACTCTAAACAAGCCTTTCTCTTTCCCCTTATATAGCAAAAACTTTCAAGATGCTTTCTTCACGGCAATTTTTTAAAAGAAAGAGCTAGCTACACTCTCTGGCTGTCCTCTTTGACTTCTCTTCAGCAGTGTTCCCAACAGCCCGTTCTAGTCTCATCTTCTCAGTTCTGATCCTCCCCTTGTATATTATATTATTGGTTCCACAACAGTGAATTTACACTGGTTCTCAATGTCACTTTCCAGAATGGAGAGACTGAGAAGGGGAAAGAAATGAACAGTATAATTTATATACAATAAAATGCACGGATCACAAGTGTACAGTTTGATAGGTTTTGACAAGTGTATATGCCTGTGTAACAACCATGTCAGTCACAACATAGAAAATTACCATCACTCCAGAAAGTTCCATCAGTGAAAACAGGTACCTAAAGACTGGACTCAAATGCTCAAACTGTGCAAATCCATCTCTTGGCTTCCATACACACTGAGAGTAGAGATTCTGTAGCCAAACTCTGGGGTTTGAACCTGGCTCTCTCACTTGCCATTGGGGTGACTTTGGACAAGTCTTTAAACTATTCTATGCCTGTTGCTTTTGTAAAATGAGGCTGATAATACCGTCTTTCCCCGAAAATAAGAACCAACTGGAAAATAAGTCATAGCAAGATTTTTCAGGATGCTCATAATATAAAATACGCCCTAATGCGTCTTTTGGAGCAAAAATTAATATAAGACCCGGTCTTATTTCGGGGAAAATACGGTAGGGCTTATTTTATATTATGAACATCCTGAAAAATCATGCGAGGGCTTATTTTCTGGTTAGGTCTTATTTTCGGGGAAGCGCGGTAGTGCCTACCTCACAGGGTGGTTGTGACGATTAAATGAGTTCGCATTTCGAACTGTGCCTGGTATGTAGTAAGCACTCAACAAACACAAGCCATTTCTGTTATCCTATGTGGGCATCATTGTGGTGTATGTAATAAGAGAACATGACAAGCCACAATACACTTCATTAATACAGGAGATGGCAGAAGGCAGTGTGATGTCTGCTGCCGTCTCTTCTCAGGCTCCCTTAATGGCTGAGCCTCTTTCCTCTGCTTCTTTAATGGGGACATACTCCATAGCTCCTTCCTTGATCCTCCCTCCTCGTGATTCTTCGAGGTCTTATCCATCACGGTGGCTTTAATTATGACACCAAGGCCAATGACTTTGAGTATAGATCAAAACCGTAGGTATCGGCCTTAAATTCCAGCATTTCCACCCCCGACTTCCTCTTGGGCACCTTGTCTCCATTCATTCTAACTCAACATGAACAGCACCAAAATTACCACTTTGTTTTCACAAAGGGGTTGCCCTCAGGATTTTGCTTTGTCCTCATGATACTCTCATACGCTAATTAAACATAGCCTAGTCTTGCCAGGTATTCCCAGGAGTGTGTAAGAGAGCTCGATCGCGTCTCTGCCTCTTGGCTAAAATCAGGTGTGAAGAGAGCTTGAGAACGGATCTTTTGAGGGTGTTGCTGGAATACTGCTCTTGCTTCCCTAAGGCCCAGCCTGTCCGCTCTGAAAGGTTCATGTTGATGACACACGGTGTGTGTGGGAGCGGTGGGCAGGTGGAGTGAGAGTAACAGCTCCCCGGGAATGAAGCTCCTTCATCAAAACATAAACATCCTAATCCCAGGTCCTCAGGCTCTTGGTCCTAAGCTTTCTCGTCCCGTGTCCCACAGTTCTTACTGTGTGTCCCCGAAAATAAGACCTAGCCGGACAATCAGCTCTAATGCATCTTTTGGAGCAAAAATTAATATAAGACCTGGTATGATATGATATGATATAAGACCCAATCTTATATAATAAAATAAGACCAGGTCTTATATTAATTTTTGCTCCAAAAGATGCATTAGAGCTGATTGTCCGGCTAGGTCTTATTTTTGGGGAAACAGGGTATAACATTGTGTGGGGTCTGTGCCACCAGGGCACACCCACCAGGGCAGATGGTTGGACTGGTGGGGGAATCAGCAGCTCACATGGGCACCTGGGTGCCACTTTCCATCTCTGCACCTCAGAGCTTTAATCAAGGGAAGAAATTGGTCTCAGTGGCTCAGAACGCTGTGGCAATCAGAGACCGTGGGTACTTTCAATACCCTCTGCACACAATCTACTATTCTTGCAAGCAGCCTAATGAAAGTCCCCTGCACTTCCAAGGAAGGCATCCAGGGAATTTTGTCAGAGCTTCCTGCCTGGGCTGGCCACCAGGGCTGCTCACGGATTCTCTGTGTCTCCTCCTTTAAACACACGTGGGATGGCACCACCCTACTGCCCTTGAAGCTAAGAGTGGCATGCGACTTCCTTCGGCCAATGAGACATGAGCAGAAACAGCAGGGCTCACTCTGCAGACGTGTTAAGAACCCGTGTCTGACGCACTGTCCCCTTTCCCGGCCTCAGTGGCAGTGGAATGAGATGCAGCTTCTGCCAGCTTTGTCCCCAAATGAGCAGAACACATACTACATTACACGTGGAGCAGGAGCAAGAGACAAACTTTTATGTGTGAGATCATTAGGATTTGGGGATTCTTTGTCACTGCAGCATATGCTTGTCATTCCTGACAGATACCATGGCCCTGTTCCTGAGACCAGCTGACAACCTCCAATTTCTGACCTGTCCTCACCTCTGACTTTCAGGTTTCCACTCTGTTCAGTTCCAGTTCAGCTCCCAGGACCACACAGTGCACTGAAGATACCTGAACACAAAGCGGTCCCCGGGTTTATGGATTCAGACTGATACCTGCTGCTGTATAGCCCACAGCAACCCAGCAAAACTCTGGACTTCAGTGCAGCCAAACCCCAATACCCTCGGCATGAAAACAGGCTCCATTTCCCCAATGTCAGCATCTAAACAAGAGCCTTCATAGTAAAACGTCCCATCCTAGCTAGGGTGACCATATAATTTATTGTCCAAAGTGGTTTTGAGAGTGAAAGGGGACAGGCTTAAGTCATCACTGTCCTGGGGCAACGGGGATGCCTCGGTACCCAAGTTCTGCTTCCATCACCTTTACAACAGAGGTCTGGAGCCAAAAGGAAAATTCCTAGAGGTCTTATCTAAGGATAGATCACCATACCCAGGAAATGCAATGAAAGGTCCAAAGAGAAACATGTGGTGAAATGAATGTGTGTACCCGAGAGCGGAATCTGCTTTCACTGTTCTGTGTGGCATCGGGATGAATGAGCACAGCTGTTTCCCTAATAGGCACAAGTGAATAGCAGTAGACATCCAAGCAAACCCAAGAGCCCAGTGCAAACCCCAGTCATAAAGTATGAACACCCTGCCTTTTCCTCCCACTGGTCAGCCTGGGAGTCATTTAGGAGGAAGAAGGACAAAATCAAGAAAACAATCTTAGCAGTAAAAAGAATGATTTAAACAGTCAATGCAACTACAGTGGCCATGGGTTCCTGCTCTCCTCGGCATGTGAAACATATTAAATGTCATCAAATATTTTAAAAGAATGTTGAATTTTCTCGGTAAAGTAACACACTGCAGAAGATAGCTGATTTCTCTCATCTGCTGCTATTCTGCAATTTTTTTAACTTTGTAAAATACCAGGATTCTAACTGGCTCACTCAAAATTCCAGTGGCGAATGGTCCAGAAGTATATAATGACTTTTGTAGAAGACTCTGTTTTCCTGTGTGTCCCAATCCCCACTGCCCCACTTCTGCTGCATGAGGTGTGGGTCCCCCACCACGGGGCTGTCACGTGACCTGAGCTAATCCAAGTACTTCCGATGTCTGAAATCAGGTCCAGGGATGGGAATATGATCCAAACAAGATCACAGTGTGGTTTTTCTGGGATTGAAACCATCACTGGGCATGTTGGTTTCCTACGCTGCCATAACATATTACCACAAACTGGGTGGTTGAAAACAATAGGGGCTCACAGTCTAGGGGCTTGAAATCCTAACTCAAGGTGTCAGCAGGGCCATGATCCCTTTGAAGTTTCTGGGGAAGATCCTTCCATGACCCCTCCTGGTTTGTGGCTGTTGCTGGAACTCCTTGGTGTTCCTTGGCTGGTAGACACATCACTCTAACCTCTGCCTTTGTCGTCACATGACTGTCTTCCCTCTGTCTCTGTCCTGTGTCTTCACATGGTGTTCTCTGTGTCTCTTCCTCTCTTTTTATAGGACACCAGCCATACTGGATTAAAAGCCCACCCTACTCCAGTATGGCCTTTTCTTAACTTACATCTTAATTACTTCTACAAAGACCCACTTTCCAAATAAGGTCACAGTCACAGGAACTGTGGATAGGACTTTGACATTTTGGGGGTACACAACTGAACCCACAACTTTAGAAGAGAGAGAGCTTCTCTCAGTAATTGCGATCTCGTAGCCATGTAAGTCTGCCCACCCACCTGAGAAGTAAGTCAACAGAAGCAAGAGATGAAGACCAAGAAAGGCAGGTCCTAACGTTACTGCAGTCCTGGAATGCATCCATAGCTGAAGCCTAGTCCACCTCTTGGATTTCCCAATACCATGACCAATACAATATCCTTCTTATTTAAATGTACTTAGGTTGGGTTTCTGTCACTTACAACCAAGAGTTCTAATATAGCTACCAATGAATAATGTGAATTCAAATAGCTTCCCATAATCGGGGTGGGAAAGATAAGGTGGTATATATATATATATATATATATATATATATATATATACACACACACACACATATATATTTCATATATATATATATATATATATATGAAAAAGACTGGCCATGACCTGATAACTACTGAAATTAAGTGATGGCTGTATAGGAACTTATTATTATACTATTATTCTCTGTACCTTTACATATGCTTGATATTTTCCAAAATGAAAAGTTAAATTAAGTGTTATAAAAGATTTCCCCAAGCCTCATGCTTAGAGACCAGCACAAATCAAGGCAAACAAAGGAACAGGAAAAGTAGAATCACACATAAAGCAGACGACCGCAGGCATCCATGGAGAGTATCTGTAATACGTGAAAACAATAGCACAAATATTCTCTGTGGTACACATAGGGCTTTGATACAAGTCAATGAGGGTCTGAGAGGATCAGGTCTGGCAGATGACCACCCCAAACTATGCAGAGAAGGTCTGGCCACGAGGCTTCAACTCCAGGGGAAACAATGGGAAACAAAGGCACCAGAGGAATGTGCCTTTCCTCCCAGTTAATCACAGTAAAGCATCTATTACACACAGCTAGCAATTCAGCAAGGGTACATCTCTAAATGTTCACTGACAAGAACTGTTGTTCTGACACAGAAATACATCTCACAGTTTATGACACATCCATGATTCGGTACCTTAATTTAGGCTGGAGTCAGGACCCTCTGGAATCCTGACTTGGTCTTGAACCCCAGCTGCCCATTAGAATCACTTGGGTTCTTTAAAAAACACTGGTGCCCAGACCAGTTAAATCACAATCGCTGGGAGTGGAGTCCAGGCATCAGTATTTCTAGAAGGCGCCTCTGTGATTCTAATGAGCAACTAGGGCTGAGCACCACCTAGACCTGTGAGGTGTCTAGGGAATACGATCCAGGTGAGGCGAGGTGCCTCACTTCTCTGGCATCTCCTGCTATTGGTCAGATCAACCCCACTTCCTGTTCTACCCATGTGGGTACATCTCAACCAATCAAGAAGTGAGTTCCTTCCTCTTTGTAGTAGTTTGCTAGGGTGGCCATGACAAAATACCACAAACTCAGTAGCTTAAAACAACAGAGATTTACTCTCAGTTCTGGAGGCTGGAAGTCCAGAAGCAAGGTGTTGGCAGGCCATCCTCTCTCGGAAGGCTCTAGGCAAGGACCATTTCTTGTCTCTTCTAATCTCTGGTGGTTGCTGGCAATCGTTGGCATTACTTGGCTTGTGGACACCTTACTCCAATCTCTGCCTTCAGTGGCACTTGGCATTCTCCCTATAAGTCTCTCTCCTCTTCTTACAAAGCCACCTTGCATACTCAATTAAGAGCCCCTCTACTCCAGGAGGACCTTAAGTATTTACGTCTAGAATGATCCTATTTCCAAATAAGGTCAGATTCTGAGGTGCAAGGGAGGACGCTCTTCCTCCCCTATTTGGTAAGTCTTAGACTTCATCTTCACCAGGATGCACAGAAGACCTGGCTAAGTGGCATCACAATGTCTCTTTTAAAAGTTTCTATTTTGAAATCATCTTAGATTTATAGAAGAGTTGCACAGAAAGTTCCTGTATAGCCTAATACAGGAACCCAGGAACCCTAATAACATTAGCCTCCCCTAATGTTAACATCTTATAAAACCACAGTACACTTATGCAAACTAAGAAATGAACACCAGTACAATACTATTAACTATACACTTTACACCTGCTTCACCAGGTAGTCCACCAATACGCTATTTGTGTCCCAGGATCCTAGTCAGGATACCACCTGGAATTTAATGTAATGCTTTTAGGAATGAAAAGGGTCTGAACCGAGTTCTGACCCACAGGCTTCCTTCCTTAGCTCACCCTCCAGCCTCTTACCCACCCTCATTTCTGCATCTAATCATCTCTCTGTTTCATCTGTTCATCTTTCCTGTGTGGATCTAACAGCCTCAAATTTTCAAATTAGTTCTTAACAATTTTGAGGTCATAGGGCCACTTTGAGAATCCAGTAGAAGCTACAGGCTCTCCTCTGAAAAAAAACAAACGCACAGATAAAAGCAATTTTGCGTCCAATTTCAGAGCAGATATCCATCAATCCCTCTCTTCCTCCCACTAGGCACGACCTTCCAGAGTTTGGCTTCCCCAGACAGTGACTCTAATATGAAATCAGCACAGCTTGGTGTCTAGCCCTCTCCTAGGACAACTTCTCCAGGTCCTGGACAGAGCAGCAATGCTCCACACTCTGGGTTTTAGTCAACACCAGTTGCCATGGCTACTGCTTGGGCCGAGACCTGACAGAGCTCTTCAGCTGGACAGGGAGGGCAGTTGGACTCTGTCCTCTGGCCAACTTTGCTATGATTATTGAACCCCAGCAGTTTTGCTTGACCCATCACCACTTTGGAGCCCACTTTCTCTGTGATGGGAAGGAATAGCTTAGAATTTCACACTTCTCAGTCCAAAAGTTAGCAACTGGGTTTCAACAAAGAAAAGTGACTCCAGGATCCAGAGCAGCATTGAGAAACTCTACCAAAATCAGATCGTCTGTCACTTTGAAATGGCAGGAACCTTGGTCCCAAGAACAATGCCTCCCTACCACATTTCATCTTTGGAAACAGCACGCAAGGCTCCCCCACCCAAAGCCAAACAACTGCCAACCGTACATGTTCGCTGAAGCAACCACAGCAGCCCCTGTAGAAGAAACCAAGGAAACGGGGACCTCCATCCCTCTCACTCCTCAAAACCTTCGTTTGAACCTCTTGTTCCAACCATTTCTCGAACCCTGTTCTGTCCTATTCACCCTGCCATCCTCAGACTGTGCTTGTCCTATCAATGCCTCATCCATCTGACTAATGGTCCAGATGTCACCTGAGCTAGATTACCTTCCGTAAAGATGCCTGCAGGCTCCCTCTGCCCTGGGGTCCCATTTTGTCCCCTATTGTCACTCTGGTCAGGATCACACCAATTCCTCCAGCCTAAACCAGAAGGCAGAGGGGTTAGGGAACAGACAAAAATAATTCCTGCAGACAGCGCTGGGTCTGTTCTTACCTTCAGCAAAGGGTTCCCATTCATAAAAGCGGCCCATGAACGGCTTGTTGTTGTAGGACGCACACTGCACCTCCCGGATGCTCCTACCGCTTTCGGGACACACCTGATAAAGCAGAGAGTAAATATGCAATCAGTGTCCGTCTCTTGCCAGAGACCCAGTCAGCTCCCAGAAGACTGCTCCGACTTTAAATACCAGTCCCCCTCTACCGAAACCAGGATTTCTGAAAATTAGCTGATTACCTACATCAAAAATTTTAAATACAGAATTCCAAGGCTTCAATCCAAGTTTACTAAATCAGAATCTCTGTAAGGACACTCAATTTTTAACAAGCTCCCCAGGTTAACTTTCTGCACACCATAATCTGAGACATAACCTAAACCTTTTGCTCCTTCTGACAAAATGGTCTGCTCAGGACCCTGAAAGAAAAAGGGACTCCATTTCCATTTGTTTGGCTTTACTCACACCATTCCCGTGCGTGAGATAATACTCCCAGCACACACGTACAGAGCCCTCACCATGCAGGCACTGCGTTTAAACATATTACACGTACTAACTCACTGAATCCTCATAACAAACAAGGAGGTAGGTAAGAGAGTGTTGCTGACTGTTCACAGACGAGCAATCTCAGGCTTGGAGGAGCCACGCAGCCTGTGAGGACAGAGGATGGATTTCACTCCATGCGGTCTGGTCGCCACCAGGCTGCGACCCAGTGTCCTCCCCATCTTGTCTCAATTTGGGTCTAAATCCTCTCCACCACTTGTGCAGGACTTCCCAGCCTTCAGCACGCAGTCTTTCACCTGGGAGATCTCCTGGGAAATGCAAATTCCTGGACCATCCCCCTGAATAAGGATTATTATTCAGGATGTTTGGGATGTGGTCCAGAAATCTGTATGTTATCAAATTATCCAGGTGACTCTGATACTCTAGTCAAAGAAAACATCCAGCTTCCTCTGGCTGCTTTCTTATTTATAAATGGCAAATATGAGCAAAGTGTGACATCAAATAAATAAATATGAAATAAAATAGTAAGACCAGAATCTCAAATTCAAATTGTGGATGAAGTATGAGCAGGCATTTTATAACCTAGCTACACTCTGTTTAAGTGTGGGGTGTGTGTGTATGTGTGTGTATAAGTGTGTGTTTTAATAATCAGAAGAGAAAGGAATCTGGCCCTTTAAATATTAAAAGCCTGTATGTAAGAAGTCTCTGGAATGAACTGCTAATAAGACAGCTCAAAGCCCTGATTTATACAGAAATCTACTGTATGTATCAGAAACACCAGATTTCCTGGAGGATGAGGGGACAGAGCAAAGAATGACACCAGGGAGGAAAGCATCTCTTGCTTAATGAAGGGCAGTTGGGGGTGGCCACTGGTGTAACACTCGGGGTGGTCATAATCCTGCTGCTGCCTGAGCCAAACCATATGGAGCGAGAAGCCGTGTGAAGCAGAATGTGATGGAAACTGGTGGGGAAAAGGGCAGGGAGGGCTGAGCTCTGACAATCAGTGAGAACCTGATGGCCTGGAAGGGCTGTGGAAGCCAAACTTCTGGCAGCCCCCGAGCCGGAACCGTGCCGGCTTCCAGCAACACCAGCTGTCTGCAAGCAGGAGTTGGAGTTAGGATGCTTTTTACAACCTTTTGGCCAGAACCAGTGTTTTACTGGATGTGATCAGCTGGGCGACGTGGGAGAAAGCACCGCCCTTGCAATCAGAAAGAATCGCTAAGGAGTTTGTTAAAAAATACAGATTTTCGGACCTCACCCCAGTCGGAGGGTGGGGAAGAGAACCTAGGAATATATGCTGGAATTGCTCCCTCAGGTGATTTTGGTGCAGCCAGCTTGGCACCAAACTGTGCAGCAACAATTAAGAGCCACACCCAAGCTTCAATCTCACTCCAAATTCCTTAACACACAATCACAGAGTGGTAGAGCAGTGAGAATCAAATCCAACCCCTTTAATTTCCAGATAAGGAAACTGAGGCCTGGAGAAGTGGCATACTTTGCCAAAGGTCCCACAATGACAGAGACAGAGGCCAGAGCTGTGCCCCCCACCCCAGCCATCACCAGAAATGAGAGACGAGCTGCTGGCTGGCAGGTTTTTGTAAGGGAACCAGACCAGAACCAGTGGGCGAAATGTCCTGTTCTCAAATAAGCACACCTCTGTCAGGCAGAGCTGCTCTGCAACGAGGCTACAGCCAAAAGCCGCTCTTAATTAAGCTGCTGGCAGTTACTAGAACTGGAAGCTGCACACCACACAATCTTAGCCAGTCTGCTTCACCCCTCTCTCTCCATCAGCAAAATAGTGCCAACAGTGCACCTTCAGAATCATTTTGATTTGCTCAGTATTTGATGATACAAATGTCCACTTTATGACATGGAAAGCAGTCCACAATCCATTAACTGGAAAGTGTCAGAATGATTCGGTGTGGGGAGGGGGAAGAGAGGTTAAGAGTTTTCTCTGGAAGGTGAGTTATAGACGTTTTCTCTTCACAATTAACTTTTGGTTTATTTGTATTGTGTAATTTTTCTGCCATAAATAGGCGATATTTATGTAACAAAAATTTATCAGAGTTGAGCTTTTCCAAACACATCTGGCCCTCGCCACCCTGGCACGTGCTTGTAGTTTATAATCTTACGGTGTGTTTTACGTCCCACTAATGCCTGGGATTATTACGTCCATGTGCGTCTACCAGGCCAACCAGTCACTTGTGATGGACCATTCAGGATCCTGGTCATCAACAAGTTCCTTATATCTGAGCATGGCCCGGTTACCTCCTGAGGTAGGAGGACTGAGGTGGTGGCAGACCCACAGCAGGGGGTCAGAGACTGAAGCAGCAAATCCACCTACAGTTGCCAGCAGGCAGCTAAGCCCAGAGGTTGCTATGGCAGCCAAATAGCAGTCAGAGTGGGAAGGTGCAGTGGGAGGTAACAAGGTGCCCTGGCAGATGGGCACACCCTTGTGTGTGACCCTGAGCAGGCACCCACATGATGCCAGGCAAGCTGCCAGTTGGAGGCAGGGAACTACTTCCTGGGAAGGACAGGGACCTGGCCTGAGAAATGCAAGGCTCACAGGGCCTAGAAATGGAAGTGGGTTACTGAGACCGAATTATGGTGCAGGTGAGGAAGCAGAGCCTGGGGTGGTGGTGGTGGTGGTGGTGATGATGATGATGATATCAAGAATAGGTAACTTTTGGGCTGGCCCGGTGGCTCAGGTGGTTAGAGCTCCATGCTCCTAACTCTGAGGGCTGCTGGTTCGATTCCCACATGGGCCAGTGTGCTCTCAACCACAAGGTTGCCAGTTCAACTCCTCGAGTCCCGCAAGGGATGGTGGGCTCTGCCCCCTGCAACTAAAATTGAACACGGCACCTTGAGCTGAGCTGCCTCCCAGATGGCTCAGTTGATAGGAGCGTGTCCTCTCAACCACAAGGTTGCCGGTTCGACTCCCACAAGGGATGGTGGGCTGTGCCGCCTGCAACTAGCAATGGCAACTGGACCTGGAGCTGAGCTGTGCCCTCCACAACTAAGATTGAAAGGACAACTTGACTTGGAAAAAAGTCCTGGAAGTATATACTGTTCCCCAATAAAATCCTGTTCCCCCTCCCCAATAAAATCTTTAAAAAAAAAAAAAAGAAGAAAAATTGGTAACTTTTATTGAGCACTTACTAAATGCCAGACATTCCACCATATGATTTATGTATATTGGCTCAGTTAATCCTCATGACAAGTATTGTACCCATTTTACAGATAAAGAAATCAAGACTACGAAAAATTAAATGAGCTGTCCAAGATCACAGGGCTTATAAGTGGTGAAGTCAGGATCTGAACCCAAACATTTGGGGTCCAGAACCCATGCTAGTAACCACGATGCCAGGATGCCCCTGAGACTGTATGGACAGCAAAACGAATCTGCAATGGGTTGTCAGACAGGAGGCCTTAACTCCTTCTGTTGTCAAGAGAGGCCCTAGAGGCCAGGGTCAGCCTCAGCCTCTGAGGCCTGATGAAGTGGCCCCAGCTGTCGGGAGCAGGGAGCAGGGGAAATTGTTTCATGTCTCTTTTGTAGATCACATCTGTTTGTACTTGTTATACTATTATCAGTATATGATCTCCTCTCATTTTACAGATTCTCTGAAGTTAAACTTCTAGGTTACAGATCCCTTTCTATGTGTTACGTTTCCAGTGGGTTGTTTCCTGATGCCATAGACCGAGTCACCCTGGCCTTATCAGTCACTGTCCCTATATTACACCGTGAGTTAACTTTGGGCAGATTTCCTACCGACAACCGAGCCTGTCCATGGACACAGGTTCTTGTAATTTTCAGACCAGACACTGAGACAGAAAAAAAGGCATGTAGCTGGAGGTCAGGCTCACACAGGAAGGGGCCAGTGAAGACCGGAGCTTTCTAGCCAAGCCATGAGCCCCGGAGACCGCCTGCCTTCAAGTGACTCCCGTCCTCCCAAAAGAGGGAGGGATGTTCCCACCGCTCTCTTTCGGGAAGAGGATAAAGATGCACTTCAGGAAAATGAGCTGAATCCTTACAAAGCACTTCAGGCCCTCTCCAAAGTTCCATCTAGACAACTGCCTGGGGTTGCTATGCGTCACAAACAGTGTTATGGAAACATGGACTAGGTTTCTAGGGACCCTGGTTAATCGGAGATGACAACGGCCTGTACCTAACTTCACTGCTCAAGAGGCCACTGCTGGTGAGCTTACCTTTTGGTAATTAATTACGTTCAGTTCCCCAGGAGACAAAAGAGCATCATCCCCATGAAGGTAGCACGAGGGAACATGACCTTGAATTATGCCTGGGTCAGATACGCACTTTTTTGTCCTTTGCATTGGTCTGGATTCAATCAAAAGACCAGCTACCATAGCAACAAATGATGTATTTAATATCAGCACAGTGAGGAAACCTAAAAACAGAAAATCTACGATATGTCTCTGAACTGCCATGAGAAAGTGCTTATGTGACCTTGGGCAAAGCACTTTGCTTCTCTAAACCTAAGTGACGGCACCACTCCCACCTCCCAGGGATTTTTGTGAGGATTAAATTAGTAACACACTAAAGCTTCTGGCTTACAGCAATGCTCAATCAATGTTAGCTGAACTGGAATCTAGGTAGACATCAAAGATGAATCTGACAGTCCCGGAAGCTTAAGTGCCTGAAAGGTAGGTGTTTGGAGTAAACATTCCCCTCCTTTCTCTCCTACAGCTGGAAAACAGGTTTTGTTTTCCAGCAGTAGAATAATATAACCATGGACCAAGCTTCCTTACAAGGAATCCAGCACATTTTTCAAATATGTTTACTATCTGCTTTCTCAAGTTACTCGGAACAAACTCAACGCTGGAAAAACTCTTTTACCACCTCCTACCCTTTCCAGCACTCCTCTAGACAGTCAGTGAATTGGTTTGCCCAAAAGAGTTGGGTCAAGGTTTTGGATTTGTAAAAAATCAATCATAAAACCAAGGTTTTCTTAGTTTTCAAATTTTTTTTCCCGTCCAAATTCGTATTGTTCGCCTAGAGAAAGGTGTTTCCCTCTATTCATCAAAAATCCAAAGGCTACTAATGACTAGTGATTAAGCCCACTCACTCCCCCAGCAGAACCCTATAATTTTAAGTACTCTGGATATACATCCATACAAATCTAGGCCTATCCCAGGAGTACTTATTTATTTCTCCTTTTTTAGGTTATCAATATATCTCTATGCCTGTAAGAAGGTCTAAAAGAAAACACCCTTTTTCTAACTAATCAGGAAGCAAGCATATGGCAAAATGTAAACTTTTAAAAACATTCAAAACTCCTACTTCCCCAAGGAGCATACAAGGTCAGACAATTAAGTTTGCGAACTCATCCTAGAAAAAGTGCTACGTATCTCGTTGCTGAATGTCACTACGGTCACCTTCAAAGTACTCCCCTTAGGAAGCTATGCACCAACACCAGTGCCTAGTCCACCCTTCAAAGCAATTTTGGAACTCTTTTTCTGGAATGGCCATCAGAACTGTCGTCGTATTACCCTTGATGTCCTGAATGTCATCAAAATGTCTTCCTTTCAATGTTTCCTTTATCGTTGGGTAAAGAAAGAAGTCATTGGGGGCCAGATCAGATAAGTAGGGAGGGTACCCCAATACAGTTATTTGTTTACTGGCTAGAAACTCCCTCACAGACAGAGCTGTGTGAGCTGGTGCATTGTCCTGATGCAGGAGCCATGAATTGTTGGGGAAAAGTTCGGGTCGTTTTTGTCTTTTTCACTCAGCCTTTTCAGCACTTCCAAATAACAAACTTGGTTAACTGTGTGTCCAGTTGGTACAAATTCATAATGAATAATCCCTCTAATATAAAAAACAGTTAGCAACATTGTTGCAACAAGTTCGCAAACTGAATTGTCCACCTCAGACATTTGCTAGTAGCTACTTCAGAGACCACATGAATAAGACTGGTTTCCTTCCCTGTGATATCTGCTAGGGCAGGATGTGAACTTCTTTCAAAGGCAAAAGGTCACTGCGTTCCTGCTATGTGTCAGGTGTCCTGACGATTGAGGATCCAGAGAGGAATCCCTCCTACTGGTCGCTTATAAGGATTTCAAAGGTCACAGTGAGAAAACTACATAAACCAAACTAAGGAATGAAATGAGAATTATTTAATGAATTAGTTGGGCACTAAATTTCTAACTTTGCAAAACAGGGAGTTAACTGATCCTTCCTAAGATTGGTAAAATAAGGCAATAAAAATTGTTAATATACTATATACAATTAAAAATATAACTGAAAATTAAAATGTGGCTTGCAGGCATCAGCAGGGTGGGAAGAGAGGGGGTCATTTTTTCAGGTTTCAGGGTGAGAAGTTGACAGAGAAAAATTTTGAAGTTGATATATCAAGAAGCAGAGGTATTAGCACGTTATTTAGAGTTACGGAGAGAATGACCATGAAAAAAACAAAACAATAAAAATGATTGTGACTACATCTTGGGAGAGGGACGAAGACATACCGCTCTCTACCACTGTGATATTTCTTACTATTTGCACTGCTTTTTATAAACATGACGAGTGACAACTGTGAACAGCTCATACACAGGTGTGTGTATGTGTGTCATACATATAAATTTCATACATATGAAATATGTGAATATTTGTATTTAATATTTACACACTCGTATTCACATATAGTTCACATATGTATATGAAAGGCCACTAATAGAATATGAAAAAGTCATTGGGAAAACTTTCTATGGAAAATTCCAAATGGTCTGGGAAGATGGAAAGCAGACTCAGGCAAAAAGCGCTGACACTAGCACATACTTCCCAGATAAGGAGGTTGGTGATAAGCTCATGATAAGAGAAGGTTACGCTGAGACCCCCAGGAAGATTTCCTGTCCGTCCAGAACTGGTCCCACAGTTTCTGGTGAGTTTTATACCTTCCAGAATTGCACTGAATTCTTACCAGGCCCACTTGCTACACTTCTCCTTAAAACAGCAGTCAGGAAGTTGTCAGCAACTCTTTTATTCAATAGCAGACTAGAAACGGGGTAGAATTAGAAGCTGCCTGGACAGAGCGTGGTTAACTTCATTTGTGATGTGTCCAACATTTTCCTTTCATTTTCACTTACTTTGAGGCAGAAACAACTCTATGTGGATAAATTCACTGTCAGAAGCCAGCCCCACCCCAGGGAAATTTACTGGAGAGTCACTGATATCAGAACTCAGCACACTCCTGTTTGCTAAAAGCTGCTTTTAGCCCCAGGAGTTTTTCCCCTCGTAACAGTAAGTGCACTCTGTCTAAACTCAGAGTCACGCCTCCTTTGGCAACGAAGGCCCTTAACAACTTACAGCCTTGTCCCTGCCTTGCACTACTAGCCCCACTTCTCCAGAAGGAGCTGGAGCGACAGTCTCCTCTCTGGGGAGAAAGCACAGAATTCAGGGTGCTTCAGAGAAGGTGGGGAGAGAGACGCCCTGGCCTCCACCACAAAGGGCACAGACAGTCCGGCCAGTTAATGTATCCAGAGAATAATAACACAAAACCCCAGAAACAGCTAGTGGAAAAGAATTTTACTTTAATTGCACCCCTCAGGCACAAGAAGAACTGCAGTTTGGCTTTCTCCTTCCCCTGTTTCACCCCTATAAAGACTCTAGTTCTTTTGTTCCTAAGAGCTCCCATAAAGAAGAAACTTAATTATTTACTCGATTCCTTGACTATGTATTATTTGTTGCCACAGCTGAGAAAGTGCCGGGTTGTGGACAAACCACGATGCCTCCCGGTTTTACCCCTTCTCTGCTGAAGACATCACACTCGCAGACGGAGCCACCACTCATTAGGGAAACATCTGATTCCACTGCACGGTTCCCCAGGCGCCCCCTTCTTGCTCCTCAGCCATGATGGGAGTGGAAGGGGACTCGAGGATCCCTGCCACTCCCTCTTCCTAGAAAACTCTGCCCTCAGCTGGAAAGCCTGCACTTCCCCAGGAAGGCCTTTGCTGACTTGTCGATTCCACCCAAGCCAGGTGAATTTCCACTGTCTGGAGAGTTCCAGGGGCCGACACAGCACACGAATGGGTGCCTGTGCTCTGCACTCATTACTTACCTACCTGACGCTCTCCCACTGGCCTTGGAGTCCCCTGGAGACAGAGGTTTCTCACTCTCAGTGTCCCTGTCTGAGAGCCTAACGCCTGACCCTGCTCAGTCAGGGTCAGCGCTGTGCTATGGACTCCAGCAAGAACCGCAATAGTGAGCAACGTGGGGTGTTGCACTAGGAGACGTGTGAGATTGATGTCTGCTCTGAAAGACCACCGATTATCTGTTTACACTGGGGTCTGTCACCTCAACTTCCTCATACACACTGTAAGCAAGAAAATAAAAATCTTTCTTATCTTTAAAGACTACCTTCCGATATCATTACTGCTGATGTATTATTGATTTTGAAGTATTTCATAAAGGGCATCTTCTATGAATCAACCCTAAAAGCACCCTGGAATGCTTAAAATTCCCAAGTGGCACCATAAGACAGGGCTTAATAGTAAATATGAGGGCTGACAATTAAATTTATGAACTTGTTGCAACGATGTTGCAAAGCTTTTTTGATACCAGAGGGATTATTCATTATGAATGTGTACCAACTGGACACACAGTTAAAAGTAACCAAGTTTACTATTTGGAAGTGCTGAAAAGGCTGCGTGAGAAAGTTAGACGACCTGAACTTTACACCAACAATTCATGGCTCTTACATCAAGACAATGCACCAGCTCACAGGGCAGTGTCTGTGAGGGAGTTTTTAGCCAGTAAACAAATGACTGTATTGGAACACCCTCCCTTTCTTTATCTGAAGATAAAGGAAATATTGAAAGGAAGACATTTTGATGACATTCAGGACAAAATGTCAGCTCTGATGGCCATTCCAGAAAAAGAGTTCCAAAATTGCTTTGAAGGTGGACTAGGTACTGGCCTGGGTGCATAACTTCCCAAGGGGAGTACTTCGAAGGTGACTGTAGTGATATTCAGCAATGAGGTATGTAGCACTTTTTCTAGGATGAGTTTGCAAACCTAATTATCCGAACTTCGTATGCACATTCGAGGGTATAAAGAATTCATTGGCATGAAGTTACCTATAGTTTCACTTTCCTCACTTTAAACATGACCCAAGGGTGACTACATTGAAACTGCATCACAGCTGAAATGTTGGGTCTCTTCAGAAACCTGGTTTTACTGTTGGACAAAAGGAAGGGACCCTGGACCACAGCTAACCCAGAGGACAAAAGGGAAATCCGACCATTTCATCCCAAGTTTTGCGACTCTGCACTTATTTGAACCTCACATCAACCCTACGGAGCAGGTAGTATTATTCCCACTTTACAACTGGTCCTCAGAGAGTTACGAAACTCAGCTCCCAAGGAGTGCAGCTCAGGTTTACATCAGCTCAACTTCACTCCCAAACCCACTATGTCATACTGCCTTGCAGACCTATCATCCATTTTAACCAGTTGTTTAAAGCTGTTTTCTGACCTTTCGCTGTATTTTAAAAAGTTTCTCACTCATCTATGTCATATATGAAAGTCAAGCAAGGCCATGTGACGTTTCTGTACATCGAGACGTTAAGGAATAAATTCCCCATTAAGACTGTGATTATTTAAAATGGATAGGAGGATGGGGAGGGAAAGGAAGGAGAGACCCTCCCCCGACAGGCATGGCAGCACCTGAGATGCTCACACAATCCTGCCTTGTGTTTGACGAAGCTGTTTCTTTTGCCCCCAAATGCTCTTTTCTCTCTCTTTTTTTTTTTTTTTTTTGGCCATCCTTGGAAGCGCAGCTCAACTGTCCCGTTCTCAGTGGAGTCTTCTGCAGCCCTGGGGCCGCCTGCCCTGTGCTCTCAGAGCTCTTCCGCGTATTCAGAACACTAAGTACACTGACTTATAACAGCCGGTGGCCCCTTCTCTGCCACTGGGTCACACCGGTGAGGATGGAGGGACCTTGACCAGTGTTGAGACACTGTTCTGAGACACGGAAGTCTGCAAGCACACTTGCCCTGATTCAGACCACCCCACGTGTGTATTACCACGCACCCCCGAGTTGAGCCCTCTACTGAGGGAGTGGTTTTAGGAAGAGGGCGTTCCATCAAGAACTGGGGTGGGCTAACTGGGTGCTTACTTTCAAGGACGTATTTCTGAAATCAGTGGATATTTCCCACCTTCCCCAACCTACTCTCGTTTTTCTTCTTCCAGGTAAGAACTGGGAGCGATCTCTAAATGTGTGTGTCACGTTTTAACCTTTGGAGATGGCGTAAGCGTCGTATTCCCTATCAGATTACTCGCTTTTTCACAATATTGCCCTTCACCTCGTTCCTCTTAGAATAGGAAGATTTACACAATTTGGAAATTCATGGCATCTCTTCACGTTGGACCTTGGGGAAGATATGTAAATGTCATAAGACATTTGACCTGTATGACCAGCCCCCCCCAAAACACCCGTGTGCTAAGATGCTAGAGCACACGGGTCCACGTGGCGAGAGTGTAAATAACACGTACAGCAGGACTAGGGTGGCTCTCCTTAGAAAGCCCTGCTTGCAAGGTTGCTCCTTGGCTGGTGTCTGGAAACTTAGATTTTGGAAGGGCTTCTATTACTCCCTAAGTGATAAGAGTGACCTACTATGCCCAAACCACATGTACAAGCAATACAATTTATGCTGAAAACCTGCTCTCCTTTTGGGAGCCTGGAAGTTTAGTATGTAGCAGGCAGAGGGTGCCTATATGACCAGCCCCCCCAAAAGAACCTTGGGCACGAAGCCTCTAATGAGCTTCCCTGGTTGACAACACTTCATACGTGTTGTCACAACTCATTGCTAGGGAATTAAGTGTGTCCTGTGGACTCCACTGGAAGAGGACTCATGAAAGCTGGTGCCTGGTTTCCTCTGGACTTGGCCCCATGCACCTTTCTGTCTGTTGATTTTCCTCTCCATCCTTTTGTTGTAATAAGTCATAGCTGTGGGTAGGGCCATACGCTGAGTCCTTAAGTCGTCCTGGCAAATCACCGAGCCTAGGAGTGATTTGGGAGATCCCGAACACAGGGAGTTTTAAAGTGTTCATAGGTTATGGCCCAAGTCACAAGCAGCCACGGGCTTATGAAAAGAAAGGATGCAGTAACACGACCTCTGAGGAAGGCTGTCTCTCAAAAAGAGTAGGTAGGATGCGGCTTGGGGTGACGGGGCCCTCAGGAGGACGCTGTGCCAAAGGTGACAGCAGAGAAGGGAATTACACCTGGATGATCCCTTGTCAACGTTTGCTTCTTTGTCCGGGGTTTCAGACATGGTTTTGCCTATCTGCAAAATGACAGCAGACATCATGAATGCCCAAGAATTTCCCAGGATTCACTGCAATTCAATCTCTTCAGTGGTGTAGTTTTTCCAGCCACCAGAGAAGCCACAGCTGATGCAAGGGGAGAGCCAGCCTGGCAGCACAGGTCTGACAAACAGTGCACGGCTTAAAACACTGTAGGTTAAATGAAAGAAATGCTTAGTAGCTATCAGGTCCGCACACACGCCAAACGCCCCCTCCCTTTTCCCTTCTCTTTATGATTTACTTGGTCTCCAAAATTAAAAAATGGACTCGTCAATGGGGGAATGTGTTCTCCATTAGAAATTAATTCATTTCATTCTAAAAGGATTGCAATGGCTATTCGAGAACAGGGACCACATCTGATCAGACACAAGCACTTCTTTTTGATTTATGGTCCTCATAACAACTCTATAAGGTGGATTATATGACTTTTCTCTTCCACAGCGCCCAGTCTGTTACAGAACAAGCAGTGACGCTCAATGAAGACGTACTGGTTGACTGATGAGTAACGGCTTTAGAAAAATTACTGCTTTACAAAAGTGAATAATTTCTGAAGCCTGTCAGTGGAAGAACAAGCTCAAAAGCAATCCAGGCATTCAGAGGAATTATTAAAATCACAAATTAAGTCATTTCTATGGACTCTGCAGCAGGAAATATATTTTTAATGAGGAAATTGAAGGTAATATATAACAGCTGTCCTGTTACCCAGTAACGGAGTATTAAGGCAGATTAAACTATTAATGAAAAATATAGCAACTTGGAAATTTAACCTTTAAACATTCTCTATTCCTTTTTCTTTTATATATAGTCTTTAAACCGATATGTAACAAAAACACATTTGGTCACCTTATGTAGTTTCCATTTATAATATCCTTTGCTACTCATTAGCTGTGGGATCTTCAGCAAGTGACCCACGACCAGACTTTTTCGCAGTGCAGCATCCAAAGTGTTGATGCCTGGCAGAGCAGGGACCCTCCGGGGAACTTCCTGCATGATCCCCACGCTAGTTACACCATCCAAAGCTCCCATTTATTTGGCGCCACTATGGATGCCCTAAATCAACCAAACCGCACTTGACCCACAGACCCATGAAGCAAAGAATATTGTGGACATAAAGCCACTGAGAATTTGGAAGTTGTTTAATATGCAGCAATCGTTATATTGTTGTTTGATATAAGCAATAGATTGTCAATAAGTGATTCAAAAAGTTATTCCTAAGTTACTAAAGTAATAACCTTACATAAAAAAGAAAAGTACATGGGGAGAATAAATGGAGAGAAATGAGAGAAAGGAAGATAAAAGTGCATTAACATGGTGTAAAAAAACTATGCTCTTGCTGTCTTCCACACGTTTCCCGCCAACCGACAGGAAGGTAAGCGTAGCAGTCAGCCCAGGCCCCATGAGGCCTTGGGTACTCACGTTGGGGTTGCACAGCTTGTACTGGCGATAGGCTCCAATGCAGGAGATTGCTGCCGACCGGGCGGGCTGGGAGAAGCTCGGAGCTGCCCTGTGCACCCCCATGCCATGGTTGCTGCTTGTTTCCGGGCTATGGAAGAGACTTGAAGCTGCAGGGAAGCCCTGGTCATGGGTCAAAGGCAGATGGTAGACGGAGGCCTCTGCGGCCTGCAGTCCAGAACGAGGGCCGCTGTCACTCTGGTACAGAGGTCCGTGCTGGGAGGCCCGGCCGGCTGGCGGGCTATAGCCATGGCTGGGACCAGATGGCCCCTGGGGCCTGGAATGCCCGGCCGAGGGCCTCTGCCTCCGGAGCCTCTGCGGTGAGTGTGAGGAGTCCGTCTGCAGTGGTAAGATGTACGGGGCCTTCCCATAGCCGTACTTGCCAGGGCCGATTGGACCTCGGGTCCTGCTCCTACAGAGAGACACACAAGAAAGGAGATGGTCACAGGAAGTTTCACGTTCACCCAGAGCTCTGGCCCATGGTGGAGGGGACCGGGTAAAAAGAGAAGTCTGGGAGCGAAGCTGTGGTGCAACAGAGAGGCAGAGGGAGGGCATTCCAGGAGAAGGGAACATCACGGAGGCCGGAACCAGGCTCTGCAGAGGCTGGGAAGTAGAACGAAGATGGGAATCAATTGTGGGCAATGGGAGTGGTTGAAAATGAGGTTAGGTTGGGAAGTTGTGGTCAGTACGTGACTTACATGAGGGAGTTTGGGTACTTTTATAAATTGTAGGGAACCACTGACGGTCTTTTGAGGAATATATAGATATCATTGTGATTTCAGCCATAGTAACTTCCTGTTCATTTTTTTCTGGTAATAGTGTGTGGGGTTCTTTGTCACTCAACTGTGCCTGGTATTTCAGACTCTGTTTCCATTATCATTCGTGTCCAAATAGCTTTTCCAGGTAAGCAGAACTTAGCTAAGCAACCAAGTTCTAATGCAGTCCTAAGCCTGACTTGCACTGGGTCTAACTAAATCCGTGAAGAAATTAGGAGGTTGAGCAACTGGCTACTCCGTCACTCCTGAGGCAACCCACGCGCGACAATGGGGACATGGTCACCTTCACATTGGTGTGGCTCTTTAGATTTTGTGGAAACCTGTTGCTTTGTGAGACTCTACGAAAATTATATAAAGAGTGGTGTATTGGGAAGTGTTTAACAAATGGCTTTCTGGAGATAAAAAACTCTGTTGTAGCATTTTTTTCATTCCCCATAGCATAAATACTCCTACCATGGCCAATTTCAAGCTGCCATTGTGAAAACACAACCAGCTCTAGGAGGAAGGAAAAACCAGCTCCAGCATACCACTGCATGTACCTTTACGGTGGTACCTCGGTTTTCGAACGTCTCCGTTGACGAACATTTTGGTTTATGAATGCCGTAAACCTGGAAGTAAATGCTTCGGTTTTCGAATATGACTCAGAAGTCGAACATGTCACACGGCTCCCGCTGAGAGCAAGATCCTGAGGCCTAGCTGTCGGCTGTTTTCGAACGTTTTAGAACTCGTGGATTACATTCAAAAACTGAGGTACCACTGTATTATGAAACTACTGTTTGTAAAACATAGGAATGCTAAAGAAATACAAAAATGGATCAGACAAAACTCCTACTTATTTGGCACCACCACTGGATGCCCTAAATCAACCAAACCGCACTTGACCCACAGACTCATGTAGCAAAGAATATTGTGGTCATAAAGCCACTGAGAACACCTCAACCTTACATTTGAAGCATCTGTAACATAACACAAGGTGGGGTAAAGGCCTTGGAGACATTACAAAAATGGCGCTTTGGGAATTCTGAGGCAAGAGGAAGTACTTTTGTCTGGGGGGATCTGAGAAAGTTTCACCATCCCTGGTCTAAGGCTTGGGAAGCACAGTTTCCAATATTCTGTGGAAGGACTTAAGTAAGGCATGTGACTCTTATTTATGTTGAAAATGACTGAACTGGATTAAATGACTGTGAAGATCATTCCAGCTCTAAAATTATATGCTTCCATAATAATTAATTCTACTTTTACGTAAAATTGGAAATGTGCCCAAGGGTTTCTACAAGATGGCCCCATTAAAATAAGCACATTAAAACAGCAATCAAGGTGAAACATTAATTTCTGCCCTCATGAGGAAACTCTTTCTTCACTGTACATAACCACTGAATATAAAATTTAACAGACCACAACTAATTATTAACATCTTTATCGCTAATTGCACCTTCATTCTTAGCTGATATGGTTTTGAATTAAACTATCCTATAGGGCTTACTTTACCTTTAGGCATTTCTCAATTAATCTTGGCAACACTTGGGACGCCGTTAATGATGGGGGATCCAGCATGCTGCTTTAAGAGATGCAATTAAGAAGCTAGCCTTAAATATATATATAACTTGAATGTAATTTGCCTTTTTTCTTTCTTGTGGCAGGCCAGGTAAAATGAATGACATCATGAAAAGGCAAAGGAAAGAATTTCTGTGTGTGTGTGTGTGTGTGTGTGTGTGTGTATCATTTTTCTTCTTTAAAAAATCTGAAAGCCTACCAAAAATCCTAGCCTCAGAGTAAGCACCAGGTGAAGGGCCCCTGCTGAAGGTAACAGAAATGAAGACACATGGAGCGGGGTTTCTCAAACTTGAATGTGCACAGGAATCCCCCAGGGATCTTACTAAGAGGCAGATTCTGACTCAGGACGTCTGGCGCGGGGCCTGGGATTCTGCATTTCCAACAAGCTCCAAGCTGACGCATGAGCTGCTTGTCCACAGACCCACAGCTTTGAGAAACAGTCAAAAGACAGAATTAAAATTCCAAACAAAAAGTTGAAAATTCAACAGTAAAATGTATCATGTTTAATGGAGAAAGATAGGTATAAATTAAAAAAACAAACAAACGGAAAAAAGCAAAAAAAAAAACAAAACCCTCTTTGTGACATATAAAAAAAATCAGCTGGCTAGGACCAGACTGCTGCAGCTGACCCAGTGAGAGCCGCTGAACCCAGACTAACTGGGTCTTACTCCTGGAGAGCTGAGGAGGCAGCAAACCTGCTGTTGGCTGGGGATTTGTGTAAGCATCTTTCCAAAGGCTGCCCATCACTCCTGAGGGGGTAACATGTACACGAGCAAATGTATATTTTTGTATTCACACTGTTTTGTGGGGGGCTCTGCCTAAACTGAGAGAACCATTCAAAACCCCCACAAATAGCAATACCATTCGAAGGATAATGATTCAAAAACAAATAACCAGCTAATTCTGAGAACCAGACTAAAGATAATGGGCAGCCAATTACGGTACGATTATAAGAGACGTAATTTCTGAATATTTGACTCAGAACAATTAGACAAGCCGCGGATTCAGCCTAACTTGGCCAAGAGAATGTGTTTCCCTTACGGTCGGTCAGAGCTAATTACCCTGACGGTTCAGAATGGCCTCTTCCCCACCAGGACAGAGTCCATCTGGCCACTTGTAGAGCAGCCTACATGAACTGGGCAGATTTACACAGAGTTGAAATAATAAGCACAGATGTAGCCGAGGGGAACTGTGTGGCCAGTTAACCCTTCAGGGGTCCACGCGGTAGGTACCTTGGGGGCTGTTAGCTCTGCTTGGTCTCCTCATATCCCATCTCCGGAGTTTTCACTTTGGAGTCCCCACTTGTCAAAGCTCTGGCTAATTTCAGAAAGTGAAGCCTTCAGAAATAAAGAGAAAAAGCCCGGTTTGGAGATCAAAGCCATACCTGTTAGTGTAGCACAGTGGCTAATGAGGTGGACTCTGAAGCCTGGGATCCTGGGTTTATATCCCACCGCCACCACCTACTAATTACTGACCCTTTGGGGAAGGTAGTCTGTCTTCTGATGGCTCAGTTTCTTCACACAGTGCCAGGACTTGGATGAGGCCAGGGACTTGAATCTGAGAGTGATATCTTCTTAAGTTTTGCATCTCAGGGCCTGACCCTAGGTCCAGTCCTGGCCCTGTATGCATGTATAAATAAAGATGATAATAGTATCTTCCTTACAGGTTGTTGTAAAGAGTAAACAACTTAATAAGAGCAACGGACTTAAATAATGCCTAGCGCAGCATGAATCCCACAGCATTTGCTTTAAAAAAAAGTTCTGGCTTGGCCATTTCAAAGCTCTACCAACTTTGGCCAATAATGCACCCTCAATTTTCTTACCTAAAAAAAATGAGAGGACATCCACTAGGATGGCTATCATAAAAAGGACAGAAAATACCAAGCATTGGAGAGGATGTAGAGAACCTGGAAGCCTCAGACATTCCTGGTGGGAATGGAAAATGGTGTAGTCGCTTTGGAAAACTATCTGGAAGATCCTCAAACACTGAAATGTAGTGTTATCATATGACCCCGCAATTCCAATCCTAGATATATACCCAAGAGAAATGAAAACACATATCCACACAAAAACTTAACCCAAACGCCTATCAACTGATAATGGATAAACAAAATACAGTCTATTCATAGAATGGATTATTATTCAGCCATACAAGGGATGAAATATTGATGATACATGATATAATATAGATGCACCTGGAACACATTTTAAGTGAAAGAAGCCAGACACAAAAGGTCACTTATATGAAATGTCCAGAATGAACAGGCAAATCCACAGAAATGGAAAGTAGATTAGTGGTTGTCAGGGGCTGGGGGAGGGGAGTATAAGCAGTGACTGCTAAAGGGTACAGGATTTCTTTTGGAGGTGACTGAAATGTTCTGTAATTAGTGATTATAATTGCACAACCTTGTGAATATACTAAAAACCACTGACTCATACACTTTAAATCGTGAATTTTATGATATGTTAATTACATCTCAATAAGGCTGTTTTTCATTTTTGTTTTTGTTTTTTTATAACGAGGCCATGAATAATTTCCCGTCTTATCTACTTACAATGATGTTGTAAAGATCAAATCGAGGTTACTGATAGGAATGCATTTTCTTGAATCTGAAAGCAGTTTTTATCATGTTTTCCATGATCTGTTTCAACAACCTTTAACAAGCCTTTATTGAGCAACTTGTGTGAACATCTCTTGAGCATGGTGTGTGACTTTTTCTGCTTGCTCCCATTTCCAGCCCTGACACGTACACGCAGAGTCCCTTCCCCCCACAGCATAACTCAACGACAAGAACACAACAGTAAGCGTTCGGACACCAGCTTCTCGTCCCAGTTCTTCCAATGACCTACCCTGGGTGTCTGGGGAAACTGTGGTTTCTTGAGATAAAGGCTACAAAGAACATTTTGGAGAGGGTAACCAGCACATCAAATATTTTCCTCACAACAGGCTGGCTGCCATCCAGGGGCTCATTCTGTGTGATGTTGTGCAACTTGGTGATGTTAACCCTCATCCGTCAGTGGAATGATTCAAGCAGACTCCAGTCTCCCAAGTCTACACAGGACCCCTGGAAACGCGTCATCCGCAGCCAGCACCTGTGACTGACAACACCGACATTTCTATCCCCGCGCAGCCCCCGCTCCTGAAAGTCAAGAGCACGCGCCTATACCCAACTGACCTCTAGGCGAGAGTCTGCTTCTCCCCTGTGACGTGCACACAAGTCACCGGGGAATCTTGTCACACTACTGCTGCTGACCCGGGAGGCCCGGTGGGCCTCTGATTCTGCATTTGTAACAAGCTCCCAGGGGGAGCTGATGATGCGGATACTGGTCCACACTCCAACAGCCCCACGGACATCTCAGACCGACAGTCAAGCCCCACTTCCTCCTCTCTCCCGCACATGCTGTTCTCCTCCTAGTCCTTCTGAGATTGTCCGTCTCAGACTGAAGCCGCAGCAGAATCACCTAGAAATCTGGTTAAAACAGACTGTTGAAACCCCACCTGCAAAGAGGTCCGGAGTGGGGTCTGAAACACTGTATTTCTACCAAGTTCCCAGGCAAGAACGAAGGGGCAGAACTAAGAGGTCCGTGGCGCTTCATGCATGTCCGTCAGAGCTGGAAAGCCACCCAGGCAAGGCTGCCGGTCAGCTGCTTTCAGCGAGACGATGGCATCTACCTCTTTTCTTAGTTTCCAGTAGAGTGGAAGGGGCAGAGCAGGAACCCTGCCCTCCGGAAGCCAGGTTGTTTGTACTGTACATACTCTCCACGTTTATTCCCCTTTTGTTTTCCCTTAGAGCTCAGTCAAGTCTCCGTGAGAGATGCAGCCTCTCTCAGCTGTGCTAACATGAACCCCACATGGGCCACAGCGTCCCACAGAGCAGCAGCCCCTGGAACTGGGAACCCCAGGAATCTGAGCCTGACAGCCCGCGGGTGGGCAGGGCAACGCGGTCATTCCCCTCCCCCCCAATAGAAAGTCTCGTTGCACTGCTTCGTCTTGGAGGTTCTGGGTTTTACAGCATTTAAGAAGGTGGCATTTCTTGCAGCCAGGTACCTGAGTTGAGTTGTTAGGTAACCAGAAATCAATGCTTCCCTAGGGAAGATGGGAAGGCGGCTTCTGGGAGGAAGACTGTCACTGAGACAGCTGACAGAACCAGGGGCGGATGACATCCCTGTATGAGGTACTGTTGAGGAAATCTAAGACCCTATTGAATGTCACTGTATTTAATGAACAATCTACATCTGATCTGAAGGGATCCTTTATGCCACATTTGCACTTTGCACTGCCATAGTACATCAAAACTAAACTCTTACCCAGCCAATGTTTTGAGGCAGATTTACTGGGCCAGTCTTAGCACCCAAGATGGGCCTGAGGAAGTAAGGAAGTAAACTTTTTTTGTGACTAGGTAGACTCCTAGTCACAAATGCAGAGAGTGCATCTGAGGGTCGCCTCTACACAAGCTCCCCAAATGCCACATTCTTCCTCCCTCTCCCCTGTCACGGAGGAAACAAAGCATTCCCACTTGGCACTTAAGCTCAGGGAGAGGGGAGGGAGGGGAGACTTGCATTTACTATCAAGTGAAATACTTTTTCCAAAACCCATTAGTATGACCAAATGCAGTTTTTAAAGAGGTTCTCATAGACATGTTATTAAAGGATGACGAGCAGTAGGACTCCTAAGTCAGAATGAACTTCTCAGGTGCTCATAAATGTACAGAGGCGTGGGCTCAGCAGTCCTCCGTGCCGCCTGGCTGGACTGGCAGGACACCTGAAACAACCCTAGTAGGACAGCGTGGTAAGAAACTAGCCAGCGCATTTTCCCTCTCAGTAATCCCTTCTTTCCTGCCTGCCCCCACCCTGCAATGTTTCTAAATGACCTTGATGATTACAGCCAGAGAAGAGATGACCCAGCGATCAGCAGCACTAAGAGAGTAAGGGTTTCTTTAGAATTTGAAAATTTGGGCTTTGTCTGTCAAGAGCCAAAGTCTGGGACATAGAAAGCAGAGGTATAGTTTATACTATGGAATATGAAACAGGTTCTGTGACCTAGGAACTATCTTTTCAAACCAAAGGAAATGAAGAGTTTGCATAGCAGGCAGATGAGGGAAGTACTGAGAGGCAGTAACCAGAGATTAGGCCAGAATGGTCTGGCCGGGGTGGGAGCCACGGAACTCCTGATCTGTTTAGGAGCCTGAGACAGAAGGGACCTGCAAGCCTTGTGGGGAAGCCCTTGTCCCACATGGCACCTGACCAGGACATGGGAGGGAGATGTCAAGGTGGAGGGGCCCCTTGGAGTGCCAGTGGGTGACCCCAGAGGGGTCTTTGTGGCACTTTCGGCAGCAGTTACTACAAGGGGAGGAAGGCAGCCAGTGAAATAGAGCAGGCAATGCTCCCTTCACCGAGACTACACAGAAGCCGCCCCCACTCCTTGGGGAGCCAGGTCACCTCCAGGGAGAGGAAGGGGGAGAACCCTGACTGAACTGAGGATAAACCCCACATTCATGATGTTTAACATGACGTGTCTGAGCATCTGAGTTTCCTGGAATTGACAGTTTTCCTGCAGCAGCAGAAATAGAGGCTCATGAACCACGCTGAGTTGTACAAAAATCAACTGCCTTTTGCATATCTGAATTGTGATTACAAATTATAAATCTGAAACACAACCTAAGCATCATTAACTAGGAAACGGATGAGCGAGTTAAATTGTGGTAAATATCTGAGTACACAGCGGGGTGCTATGGCTCTGTTTAAAAGAATGAGGCAGATGTGTATACACTAATGCAGAAATGTTTCCAAACTACAATTAAGTGAAAAAGAACAAGATACTGAAGATAACACAGGATATCCATGCTCCCGTTTGTGTTGAAAAAGAAAAAAATGTATACAATACATGAAAATGCATATGTATGCCGGATACATTTCTGAACCCACACAAATGAAAGGTTGGGTGACGGTTTCCTTGGGAAGCAGACTTACAGGGGTTGAGTTGAGGTGCAGTCATTCCTTATCCTTTTGTACCACTATACAATTTTTTTTTTTTTTTTTTTGCCTTCTGCATGGGCTTTCAGTATATGAAAGTGATATAAAAAAGAAAAACACTACACTGCTCTCCACTGAATTTTAAAAAAAGTGACTGTGGATGTGGAGAGGATCAGAAGCCACAAATGCAGGTCCCTGCCATCTGACCTGTCCCTGAAGCTGTGTCTGCTGCGCAAGCAAATCAGAAGAGAAACCAAGTCAGTCAATGGAATACTTAAATATGCAGACATTATGACTGGACATACAACACTCACTTAGAAAAAGGCTGTGAGCCCCAAGGACTGAGGGGACAGAAATAGTCTGGGGACAGAATATTCTTCTGAAAAATCAACGTACATAACTGAAAAGTCAGAGACTCCCAGAAAGGTTTTGGATCAGCCAAGGCCATCACCAGCCTCATGCCCAAATGGAAGCTTCCTTAAAGTCTGAATATGGTCGGGCAACATAGTCTATGTAAGGAATAGCTATGATTCTGTGACACCCAATCCAGAATTTTCAGTAATGATATATTCCAGTCCCAGGTTGTCTCACAGCATCCCTACCCATCAAGTAACCAAGTCACGTCAGGAACCTCATGCACTTTTTTTTCAGAGGTTATTCAATCAACGTTTATTAATGTACAAGTTCCTTAAAAAACCCTAAAGGAGCAAAAATGCTAGAAAAATAATAGGCATACCTCATTTTATTGTGCTTCACTTTACTGTGCTTTGCAGATAATCGAAGGTGAGACTCTCCACCAGCAAAAAGATGATGACTTCCTGAATGCTCAGATGATGGTCAGCATTTTTTAGCAATAAAGTATTTTAATTAAGGTATGTACATTGTTTTTTTTTAGACATACTGCTATCGTACACTTAGTAGACTACAGTATAGTATAAGCATAACTCTTTTAAGATTTTTATTAAAATATAACACACAACATTATATCAGTTTCAGGTGTACACTATAGTTATTCAACATTTACATACCTAAAGAAATGATCACCATAAGTCCAGCAACCATCTGACACTGTACCACACTGTCACAATATTATTGACTATATTCCCTATGTGGTACATTACAGCCCCATGACTTATTTGTTTTATACCTGGAAATTTGGACCTCTTATTCCCCTTCCCCTTTTCCCTTTTTGATTTTTCAATTAGCATTGTCATTCAATATTATTTTATACTAATTTCAGGTGTACAGCATAGTGGTTAGACATTTGTATAATTTACAAAGTGATCCCCCTGACTAGTCTAGTGCCCACCTGGCACTATACATAGTTATTACCATATCATTGACTTTATCCCCTACACTTCACTATATCCCCATGACTACTTTGTAACTATTAGTTTGTACTTAATCTCTTCACCTTTTTCACCCTGCCCACCAAACCCCCTCTGATTATCACCCTGATAGATCTAGTACTCCACTGACACCATACATAGTCATTACAATATTATTGACTATATTTCTTATGCTATACCCTACATCCCCATGACTATTCTGTAACTACCAATTTGTACTTCTTAATCCCTTCCCCTTTTTCACCCACTTCCAACCCCCCTCCCATCTGGCAACCATCAAAATGTTCTCTGTATCTACGAGTTTGTTTCTGTTTTGTTTGTTTATTTTGTTCATTAGATTCCACATGCAAGTGAAATCACATTGCATCTGTCTTTCTCTGTCTGACATACTCCGCTCAGCACAATACCCTCCAGGTCCATCTATGCCGCTGCAGATGGCAAGACCCCATTCCCTTCCATGGCCGAGCGATATTCCATTGCACCACCTACTATTTATCCACTCATCGATTGATGAACACCCGGCTGCCTCCACATCTTGGACATTGTAAACAAAGCTGCAATGAACATATGGATGCACATGTCTCCTCGAAGTAGCATTTTGGGTTTCTTCAGGTAAATATCCAGAAGTGGGATTATTGAGTCCGTCTCTGTCTCTTGTTATAGTCTTTGTTTTAAAGTCTATTTGGTCTGGTATAAGTATTGATACCCCAGTTTTTTGGTTTTTTGTTTGTTGTTTGTTCTTCATTTTCATGAAATATCTTCTTCCCATCCCTTTAAATCTCTGTGTGTCTTTCCATCTGAAGTGAGTCTCTTATAGACAGCATCTGTAAGGGTCTTGTTTTCATAACCATTTAGCACCCTATTTTTTGATTGGAGCATTTAACCCATTTCAATTGAAAGTAATTGTTGATAGATATGTAGCTATTGTCATTTTACTATTCATATTTTTTATCTTTTTTTTCATCTTAAGAAGTCCCTCTAAGATTTCTTATAATACTGGTTCAGTGGTGGTGAACTCCTTTAGCTTTTTTCTTGTCTAGAAAGCTCCTTATCTGTTCTTTGATTCTAAATGATAGCTTTGCTGGGTAATCTTGGTTGTAGGTCCTTGCTTTTCATCACTTTGAATATTTCATGCCAATCCCCTCTGGCCTGCAAAGTTTCTGTTGAGAAATCAGCTGACAGTCTTATGGGGGCTCCCTTGTAGGTCATTAATTGCTTTTCTCTTGATGCTTTTAAGATGCTTTCTTTGTCTTTAACCTTTGGCATTTTAATTATGATGTGTCTTGGTGTGGGCCTCTTTGGGTTCTTCTTGTTTGGGACTCTGAACTTTCTGGGCTTGTATATATATTTCCTTTGCCAGGTTAGGGAAGTTTTCCACCATTATTTCTTCAAATAGGTTTTCAATTCCTTGGTCTCTCTCTTTTCTGTCTGGTATTCCTAAGATGCAAATGTTGGTATGCTAGATATCCCAGAGGCCCCTTAAACTATCCTCATTTTTTTGTATTCGTTTTTCTTTTTGCTGTTCTGCTGCCTTATCTCCTAAACCTACTATTGATTCCCTCTAATGTATTCTTCATTTCTGACTGGTTCTTTTTTACATTTTCTATCTCCATTTTTATGTTTCCTCTCTCCTTACTGAAGTTCTCCCTGAGATCAGTGAACATCCTTATAACTAGCGTTTTGAACTCTGCATCTGATAGACTGCTTATACCCATTTAGTTTAGACATTTTTCAGAAGCTTTGTTCTGTTTTTTTATTTGGGACATGTCTTTGCCTCCCCATTTTGGCTGCCTCCCTATGTTTCTATGTATTAGGTAGAGTTGCTAGGCCTCCCAATCTTAGTAGAGTGGCCTTATGTAGTAGGTGTCCTATGGAGTCCAGTGGCGCAGTCTCCCTGATCACCAGAGCTGGGTGCTCCAGGTGTGTCCCTAGTGTGAGTTGTGTGTGCTCTCCTGTTGTAGTAGAGTCTTAGTTGCTATTTACACATCAATGGGAGGGACTGACCTTCAGGGTGACTTGTTGTGAGGACTGGCAGTGACTATAGTAGAGAAGCTGTAGTGCAGGGTCTGACCCTACAGAGCAGGGTTCACTTTAGCAGGGCTCTGGTGCCTGTTCCTCTGTCCCTGGCTCCTTTCCTGCTCTTATGTCCCAGTGCTGGAGCTCAGAGGGAGTGAGTCCATCAGCAAGTAAGTCCATGTCTGGATCCTTTAAGAGGAATACCTGTTTCTCCAGCTGCATTCCATCTCACTCAGCTAAAATTTCCACTGGTTTTCATAGCCAGAAGTTGTGGGGACTTCTTTTTCTGGCACTGGCACTGGGCTGAGGAGCCTGGTGTGGGGCTGGGACCCCTGGCTCCTCCGTGGGGATCTTCACAGCTGAGATATCCCTCCCAATTTTTAACCACCATGTGTGGATGTGGGACCAGCCCATTCTGCGTCTCCAACCCACCTATCAGTCTTGAGGTGGCTTCTTCTGTGTGTCCTTAGTTGTAGGGCTTCAGTTCAGCTAGACTTCAGGCAATTCTCAATGATGGTTGTTCTGGTAGTTGTAACTTTGATATGATCATGAGGAGTTGAGCACAGCGTTCACCTACTCTGCCATCTTAACTGGAAATTCTAACTCATGCACTTTTGACTTCTTTCCCCTCTGGACTTGTCCTTCTAAATATAGTCCAGGTCATTACCCTCTGTAATGCAGGGTCTGAATCCCGCTTCCCACACAAGAACACAGGATATGGTGAAGCCAAAAAGGAACAACAACAGAGCCATAGATAGAGGAATCATACCACTATATTCTCAATGGCGGCTGGCTGAGACACAGAAGCAAACATCCACCAGTACACCAATGAGGGGTCTTCCTGCACCCCATCTTGCTGGCAGCTGGGGGAGACACAGGAAGTAGGATCAACAAGATCTGCAATCCACAATCCACTTGCTAGCCACAATCTGTACTTGCTAGCGTAGCCACGGCAGTTATATCAGTGGCCAATGGCTAACTGGTTACTGATGGCCAACTAGTTACAACGGATGGCCATCTACTACCCGAACGAGCACCTTTCCACGTGAGGTCGAGAACCTGGAAACTGCTTTCCTGGCTCTGTCCCCACACTCTTTATTTCAAAAAATCCTCATGGCTCATCTCTGCCTGGAAAATAAAATTCAAACCTAGATGGTTTTAAGGAACATTTGATTTGATGCCTTCTGTCATCTGGTCTCGGTCTATCTTCCTAGATTCAACTCCAATCTTCATCTCCGTCCCCACTTCCTGCCCCCAACCCTATACTTTTCGGATCACTCACCATTTCCCAAATACACTGAGCTGTTGCGCCTCCCAAACTGGAATTTTGCCCTACCTACTTCTGAATTGGTCTGACCTTCCAGGACCAACATAAATAGTGCCCCCTGTGCAACCCCCAGGCTGCCCCCACACAGTCAGTGCTCTGGAGGGGCAGTCTGCACCCCTGTGCCATAGCATTACACTGGATCTTGGTACTGTTGCTGAGTAAAAGGCCTGGCTCAGTCACAAGTCTTCTAGACCTTTAGGGCAAGGATTGTTAGTTTATTCCTGTGTGCATAACCCCGGAGACTAGCAGAAGGTCTCATCCAGAGGCCCCCTGCATATGTGTTGAAATAACACATATGAGAGACCATAGCTTAACTGCTCAGCATTTATAACCAATGGGTCAATGAAAACTTCCTCTCTGGATCCACTGGTAGAGACGAAATGGCTCTGAGTTCTAATAAGCAGGAAATCAGGGCAGCCCCACACATCTGGGTGGGAAGGAAAGGGAGTCGGTGAAATTAAAAGTCAGTAGCCACTGGCCACCTGGAGCTGGAATTCCAGGCGAGGAAGAATGGGAGGGAGCAGCAGCTGAAGGGCAGAAACCTGTGTTCATCAAGGAGCCCCACCTGATCCCAGGCAAGCTGGACGGAAAGGAGTCTGCAGCCTGCAACTGGAGAGAAAGCCCTGTGTTCCTAGAACCCTCCCTGTTCCATTACAATCACCTGCCAAGGGGAGCAAGGATAGCATGTGCTAAGTTCAAAGAGGCTGTGAGCAAATGGTTTAGGTTGAATGCATCTGTCTTCTTGGAAGTTCAGAAGACTGAAACTGTTACCAGAGCTGTTCCAGGCAATAAATTATCTGAAGTCTACAGTAGATAAGAGGAAAATCCTGATCACTTAGGGAAACAAAAATTAAGATGATGAAAATAAAAGCTTTCCTGGTTGCCTACTGTGTGGCACACACTGTCACATACATTAGCTGGTGTGCACAGACCTGCTGTTGATCCCCAGCAAATATTTAAGGTCTGCACGTAAAGACCAGTGTGAGAATCAGCTGACAGCTCTGCCCTGAGCCTTCAGGGGGCAGGATCTCCAAGGCTTATAAGTGGGGGTGGGCAGGTGGAGATGGGAAGGAGGGACACAGAGGGAAGTAGTGAATTTGTACTAATAAGAGAAAGGAGAGAGGTCCTTTCACAAATGGATTCAGGGGCACTACCCGGAGCCAAGAGGCAGGCAACCTAGCAGAAGCAGCAGAAACTCCGGGTTTAAAAGCCCCTTCTGCACCAGGAAGCCATGCCTCAAGAAGATCCTATCCTCAGTAACCCACTCGCTGGCCGCCCAGGAGGTGAGGATCCCCTGGGCTGCTCCCACACACCTTTAAAATAAAACCAAGGAGCAGCCTTCCGAATACACCCCGTCCATCCTGGGGCAAAGATCCGGGAGGCTCCTTAGATTCTGTCTCTAGATATTGCCATCGGGCTGCCTGTCCTTGTCTAGAGGATGGTGTTTGAAAATCAGCCACACATTCAAGAACAAGTCATCCCAGCGCTCACCAGTGCCGCTGTGCACCCGAGGCTCTGGGTTTCCAGAACTGATCTTCAGGTGCCTTGTCCAGTGGGAACCAAAGGGGTGGAATAAGGACAAAGGAGTGGACATTCAAGGAAACCAAGTGCAGATCCACAGAAAGCAACAGTGTGTGGGGCTGCAGGCGCGCTACTTACAGTTACGAGGCTATTCACTGCACAAGGACATCTGGACGCTGAAATCCAGCGTGTCCTCCCAGTGGGGAGATGGACCTGGCCTGAGGAAGGGGTATCTTGTTTGGATTCACGCAAAGGTGAAAAAGGAGCCAGTGAAGGGCCAACGAAGAAGCATTTCCAATGAAGGCTGAGTTAGAGAACTCAGAACAAAGAAGGTGCTGGCCCCATCCTATTTTGTGCTGGGCAGGGCATTCCTGAAGGTGAGGAGGGTAAGAGATCCAACAGGACAGGCGCAGTAACATGGGATGGCAGAAAAGGTCTAGGCATTCTATCAAACAGGCTGGACCACCACGCATTACCTGTGTAATCATGGCTAACTCACTCTCCATCTCCCATCTCCAGCAGGAAGGTGAGGGTTACAATGCCTTCCTCATCTGGCTGGCACGTGGATTAAATGAAATAATGCAGGTGAAGTGCCTCGCCCAGGGCTTGGCCCTCAGTGGACACCCCATAAATGGTGCTTACCACTGTTGCAAAGGTGAGAGCCACAGAACCGCCAACCTTGACACACGTGAGGGTCACTGCAGAGGCAGCCAGCCAAACATGGGCGAGGTGGGACTGAGCGGCTTTGCAGGAAAGAACAGTAAATGCTTTCATTTCTCCAGCGTAACTGAGAGCAACCCTCTTGGGAGTCAAACCTGCTGCTGGTGTGGGTTGGAATCGGAACCTAAGCGTCCCGGAAACGAAATGATTTTACCTGGGGGGGCAACGTGCCTGGTCAGGGCAGGTGCTGAGCAAATGTGAGCTCCTAGGCCCTCTCCCCTTGGACGCTCAAACCGTGCCCCGCCCCAGAGGCTGACCCCCAACAGCCTGAAGCAAACTGAAGAACTGCTTTCTATAAGTTCTATGGAATTCATTAATGCAACAATAGTAACAACTGTACTGCAACTTACATTTCTTTTATGTGAAAAGCCTATGGAGGAAGCAAGGGTATTTCTCTCATATTCTGGGCATCTCACAATTCTGAATTTTTATACCACTTTCTAAGTACCCACTTACCATGTATCACTTCATTTTTTTCTTTGCCATAATTATGAAATATTTAAGTGTAATAATCATGTGTGAAACGTGATGCATAACTTCCTTGCATTAGAGGAAGTTATTTAGGTGTAAGTCTGTCATTCTCAGTAAACTGCAGTTGAAAGAGGGATTTGTTCTAGAGTTTTACCCCATCCCCTAAAATATTTAGTGTCGTGTACTGAAATAAATTCAGTCTTCAGATAGTGACGATGTATTGAACAACTGCCAAATGTTGTATGCATGTTATCCCATTTAACCATCACTGCAAAAAGCAAAAGGGGTCATTACTCCCATATTATGCATCAGGAAACTGAGTTGAAAAGGCATTAAACAAGCTGTCCAAGCTAGGAATTCTGTGTGACCAAATATTATTGTAATATTAACAAATGTTACTGAATGAATGAATGGTAAGCTCTTAAGGAGCTTAAACAGCTGCAATACAGTACAGCTTATAAATACCAAATGCCATTCACAAAGCATTACAGGGACGGACTGTTTGGAATGAGAATTTACTGGAAAAGGGGGGGCGGGCAAAAAGTCTCCCTCCAAATCCAGAAAGAAACGTTTTCAGCACTAGCCCACAATGAACTGCGTTCCAATCACTGAGGAAAAGGAAATCTTAGCTGCTGCTGGATCTGCATGGCTCACAGGGGACCAAACGTTTCTGGATGGAAAAAGTTCATGAGAGAATAAAGAAAATAAGGTGTGCCTGGAAGTCAAACCAAAAAGAGGAAAAAGAAGGCTCTAGGGGCAAGGCTGATCTTGACCTCGGGCTGACCTATGGGACATTAGGGTGGGAACGGAGTCGGGGGCAGCAAGGGAGAATAACACAGTGGTAAAGAGCAAAAATCTGGAGCCAGACTCTGCTTCCAATTCTACAACCTACCAGCTCTGGGACACGATGCTCGTCACTTACTCTCTTCAAGTGCAGAGTCACTCTCAAATAAAAACAGGAAAATATGATACTTTATGCGTAAGAGTCCTTTGAGGTTTAGCTCAGAGCCTTAACCATAGTATATTAGTTTCCTAGGGTTGCAGTAACAAACTACCACAAACTTGGTGGCTTGAAACAACAGAAATTCATTCTCTCAGAGTTCTGGAGACCAGAAGTTCAAAATCAGTATCAGTGGGCTGAAATTGAGGTGTGAGCGGGGCCATATCCCTCAGGAGGTTCTAGAGGAGAATCCTTCCTTGCCTCTTCCAGCTTCTGGGGGCGGCCGGGGTTCCTTGGCTTGTGGCCACATCCCTCCAGGCTTCAAGGCCAGCATCTGCACACCTCTCTGTTCTGTCTTCACATCACCTTCTCCTCTGCATGTCTGATGCCGAGCCTCCCTCTGCCTGTCTCTTCTAAGGACACTCATTTAGGGCCCACCTGGGTAATCTAGGATAACCTCCGCATCTCGAGATCTTTAATCACACCTGCAAAGTCCCTTTTCCAAAATCAATTAGCATTTTCAGGCTCCAAGGATTAGGATCTGATATCTTTTGGGGGTAGGGGGCGTTATTCAACTTCCTACACAGTAAACCCTCAGTAAACATCAGTTGTAATTGCTCGTTAATGTCCACAGAGAGGAGCCAACAGAACTGTACATGCAGGAAAGGGTCTACGGATGGACAAGAAAGTGCCGCTGTTATGTTAGCACTTTACCAGGAGAAGCAACAGGGAGGCCACAGCAGTGGTCCCCCCCAAGCCCTCTCACATACGAAGTCAAACAATTAAGTTCGTGAACTCATCCTAGAAAAAGTGCTACATACCTCATTGCTGAATATCACTACGGTCACCTTCAAAGTGCTCTCCTTGGGAAGCTGTGCACCAACACCAGTGCCTAGTCCACCCTTCAAAGCAATTTTGGAGCTCTTTTTCTGGAATGGCCATCAGAGCTGTTGTTGTATTACCCTTGATGTCCTGAATGTCATCAAAATGTCTTCAAGATTTCCTTTATCTTTGGATAAAGAAAGAAGTCATTGGGGGCCAGATCAATTGAGTAGGGAGGGTGTTCCAATACAGTTATTTGTTTACTGGCCAAAAACTCCCTCACAGACAGTGCTGTGAGCTGGTGCATTGTCATGATGTAAGAGCCATGAATTGTGGGCGAAAAGATCAGATCTAACTTTTTCACACAGCCTTTCAGCATTTCCAAATAGTAAACTTGGTTAACTGTTTGTCCAGTTGGTACAAATTCATAATGAATAATCCCTCTGATATCAAAAAAGGTTAGCATCATTGTTGCAACAAGTTCCCAAACTTAATTGTCCCCTCGAACAAGTGAATTACCTGGATCCACAGTACAGGCCCGGAGTGGCAATGGGAAGAGAGGAGACAGTGGGGCCAAGCAAGCCTGCATTCAGGCCCCACTCTGTGCCTACAGCAGCAGGACTCTGGGAAATTCTCTCCCTCAGACCAGTGTCCTTAACTGTAAAACAGGGCTGCCTGAAGCTGAAACACACATGTAAGTGATGTGGCACGTGGTCAGTGCTGGAAAAATGATAGTTGTTACTACAAATGAATCCACAATGTGTGCAGGGAGGATGAGTACAGGAAACGACTGTAACAGGAAACGTCCCCCTCCATCCTTATGTGAAGGCATCTCAGGCTGCTACCAGGCAGGCATCCAAGGCGAAGTCCTAGGGGTCCCAGATACAGACTTGAGATCCCCCTTCTGGGACACACATATTGTAGTCAGGCTTTTTCCATAGCCCATCGTATCTTTCTTCTGGAACCCAGAGTTGTGAATGACTTGGAGGGGGTTCAACACAGCATTCTTATGGCAAATGTGATCTTGGTTCTGATAACTAATGAAATACTTCTGACACTTAATGAAATGCCACAAGAAATGAACAAGGGCTCTTTGGAGCCTTGTCTGAGATCAGAGTAACTCAAGCTTAAAATCTGGCTCCAATCTTTTCTAACCTACAGGCAGAAACGTACATACCAGTGGGCCCAGCTCCGCTACAAACTTTCCCGCTGAACAGGGCTAGAGTTTCCGATTTAGAAACCAAAGCATATTAAAACCCCGTTTATCTGGTTAGCATCAACAGGTAACTTCTTGTCAAACAACTCAGGGACTAAGTGGAAATCCTGCTTCAGAAGGTAAAGAAACCAAACTTGCCTTGCAGGAGGAAAACAAAACACACCAAAAACATGCAATATACATTTCAAACAGATGTACCTGCTTTCCCTGCTAACCGCCCAGCATCGCCAGGGAGGTCTTCCAAGGAGAAACACAGACAGGTCAAAGACTCCCCTTCTCTCTGCCATGTGGTTTCTGCCCCCCTGTGTGTAACAAGACTCCCTAGGTACCGACTGAGGGTCAGAAAACAGGCATTTGCCTTTGTAAAGTTTAATTAACAGCAAGTTTTCCTATCCCGCATCATGGAGCCCACTCGGCTCCAGGGGCCCCCAGGACAGAAATAACATATTGCTCCAGAGTTATTAATGATGAAATGCAAATAGCCTCCGAGAAAGTGCGCAGGAAAGAAGGAACTGAAAAAACAAATGATTCCTACCCAAAGCCAGGGACAGCTCCCCAGGGAGGCAGGAAAGGGTGAGTAAAAACCTGTGAACTGAGCCTGATCCTGTCTGTCCTGTTTCGAAACTAACAGCCCTTTCAAGCAAAAACACACACACGCAAACACATACACCTACATATGCGTGGACACACACACAACACACACATGCACACACGCACACACATATAGAAAAAGACACAGGCTCTAAACCCAAAGATAATCTGGTCAATGATAATAAAAGAATCAACGTGGTTTTTAAACAGTGTCTTATGTTTTGAACTACTTTTACGGCTGTTACCTCATTTGACCTTTCAATGGGCCTATGTGGTAGACAGAGGACATATAATTATGCACATTTTATAGGTCAGACTAAGTGATTCCCGAAGGCCATCCAGTTAGCAAATGGTGGTGCTGAGACAGGAAGTGGGGTCTAATGACTCCCAGCCCAGGGCTTTCTCCGAGGTAAGAAATACAACTGCTTCCAATGGAAAAGGGCCGAAGCCCGAGGGAAGACCAACAAGAGAAGGTCAGACGTGTGGACGACACTTTTAAGAAAAACTCATGTTATAAGACAGGAGTCTAAACAGACGGACTTAAAAGGTAGTGTGATGTTGCAGCATCTAGAAAGAAGAAAAACCATCACATTCCGGAGCGTGTTTGAAAGCATGTCTGAGGGCTGCATCTCCCAGACACCTACTCCCCTTTCCAGTACTCGGGATGGCAGAATGGTGGTGGGAACATTTAAAACAGCAACTGGGCCTCAATAATACATCAATACCTAGCAAGAGACCTTAATGAATGGAATAGGATCCCTTTATTTTATAAATGTGTAAACTAAGGTCCAGAGACATGAGGTGACCTGCCCAAGATGAAAGCATTGGTGAGAGCTGGAAACTTGACCCTGGACTCTGGACTTGGCATATACAGCGCTTTATTCCACCCAGCTGCTTCGGGCACCTGGTCTCTTTGAACTCATTACCGTCACTGTCTTTGGTTAATACCACGTGCCCAAAAACACTGAAGGGTCGGGTGGGATGCGTGGTTCTTCTCTATTTTTTTTTTTTTGGGGGGGGGAATACTGCTAAATTTCCCATGGATAACAACTAGACATGATGTGGGGAAGTGGCCAGGGAACCTGCTAGCACAGAAATTGTCCCGTTCCTTAGGTTCTTAAGACCCCAAAATACAAGCACTGTTATGGTAGGCTGGATAATGCTCCTCCCCACCCCTAAATGGCCACATCCTATTCCCCAGAACATGTGAATGTCACCGTATGTGGTGAAGGGACTTGGCAGATGTGATGAAGGTAAGGATCTTAAAACGGGGAGAGCCTCCTCGATTGTGCGAGTGGCTGCGGTGTGATCACAAGGGTCCTTTCGAAGAGGAACTCGGCAGATGAGAGTTAGCGAAGGAGGAGATGACAGAAGCAAGAGGGTCCCAGGAGCAAGGAATGCCCCCAGCCTCTAAAAGCTGGAAAAGGATACAGATTTTCCCCTGAAGCCCCTAGAAGGAATGTAGCCCTGATGACATCTTGATTTTAGACTTCTGACTTCCAGATTGTGAGTGCATTTGTGCTGTTTTAAGCCACTGGATTGCGGTAAGTGTTATGGCATCAAAGGGAAACTCATACACCTACTACAAAACGAGAGGCACAGGTCTTCACTGCCCAGCCAGCGAACCCTGGCTTCATGAGATACACACAACCAAACAGAGTGAAAACCACAGGGGCATGCGGCGAGATTTAGACCCACGATGCACTGGATACACCGTCTTGCTTTAACACGGAAGAGCTGGTCATGCGCGTTTACAGGGATTTCTTTCTCAAAGAATTCCTTAGGACTAGTCGATAGGCCCTCCCTGGAAAGGAGCCTGTGGACTTCCCCAGTGTCGCCAGGACACTGCCTCATATACAGTCTGTGCTCCGGCCCCATCAGACCATTTATAACTTCTATGACATGACAGGCTCGCTCGTGCCTCCAAGACTCAGCCCCTGCAGTTTGCTGTTTAGGAAATGTCCTCCTCACTCTTGGGTGCTGCTGAGATGCTCCTTCCTCTGAGCAGCCTTCCTTGGCCCCCTGTCCTCTGTCGTGTCCCTCTCCCCCCCACACCCTGGGTGTCCTTCTTTAGAGAGCGCTGGGCACTTTGTCTGGTAAATGTCTGTCTGCTTGTCTTCCTCCCCCCACCCCACCACCAGCACGGGACCCTGAGGACAGGACTCTTTCTTGTCCCTCTAGTGTCACCAATCCACCCCTCATCCGTTCCAAGTACTTCCCAGCTCTTTCCCCCCTGAGACAAGCAAAGTCATCCTTTAAGGAAGTACCCTCCACCACACGGTGGTCTTGTTTTCCCCAGGAGCTCCTCCTCTGTGCTCCCACAGCCCTCCGCTCGCCCCACGGGTAGAACATTCAGGACCACACTCCATGAGGTAGTTTCCCTGGGCTGTTTCTTCATCCCACATGGAGGTCCTCAAAAACACACCTCTTCTACCTGCCTAACCCTTCTGTGTTTAGTTTAGCACAGTGCCTGGTTCACGGCAAATACAGAAGGAGTGTTGACTGAATTATAATGAAAACAAAACACACAAAAGCAATGCCCAGGTCATCTCTATTAATTAAGCCCTGCGATCCAGAGGCAACCCTTAAAAGCAGACACCTTTACGTGAAGCCTGCGTGCACAGCTAGGTGGTGTTTGTGCGGGACGTCCCACACAGACTGTGGAGTTCACGGCGGAGACGGTTCCAGGGGGTTCTGTATCAGACTAAAATTTTTGGGGGGAATATCGGAGAAAGACCTCACTTCTCATCTCAGACAGAGAGGAGAGGTCTTAGTTTACCAAACTGAGCTTAATTAACGAGTGTTACCTTTAAGTTTCAGAAAGGCTTTCTAGAAGTGCAAGTCTGAGAGGAGCATGATACAGATGGGATTAAACCCTGCCTCTCCTGCCTTTCTTCTGAGTGACCTTGAACTAGTCAGACATTTTCTCTCTGACCCTCGAGTTTGTACAGGTAACAGTACAGGTCTCCCACACGGGCTGTGATGAAGCTGAGAGGGAACGCTGTGTGGGAAATGCTGCCAGGGAGCATGGCATGCGGAATGCAGTCCGCCATCTTTACGGAGTGTTTGTGAGTTGCCCACACTGTAGGAATTAGCAGCTTCACAGCCACCCAATGAAGCAGATGTACTATGATCCCCATTAGGGAACAGCTGAGCTACGCCAGCAGGACACACAACTAGGAAGCGGTCGAACGGGGCAGAAAACCCAGGCCTGTCTACGCCAGCGCTGAACTCCTCACTAGCATGCAATTCACAGCCTCTCAGGATGTGTTGGCTCCCATTCCCCCATCGTCGGCAGGTCAGGCTAATAGACTGGAAACAAATAAAGACCAGTACTTCAAAGAAAAAAATAACTGAGAACCGAGCACAAACTGCTCCTGGGATGTGGGTCTGCAGCCTCTGGAAGAACGTCCCTGATGCAGGCAGACTCCCAACAGGAAACCAGCGCTACTTCTCCAGCGCTTTCTGGGAAGCCCGCCCTCCACAACGTCTTTGTGACACCTGAGGGATATGACACACTCCACCCAACCGAAACAGTGGCTGTGATTTTCACAGTTGTGACATTCATCTCTCAGGCTCTGACAACTGTCTCCAGTGGATGAAAGTTCTAGCCTTGGCAACACTCGCTGGGGGAGAGGAGGAGCCCCCCTACCTTGAAAAATCTCTGAATTAAAGCCACCAAGTCTTCCATTCCCCCGATTCCAGCCAGTTCACATGAAAACGATCAGGAAAACTGGCCACTGTAGGTGAGTGTAAGGAAGCCCCCTGGGAAGGAATGCCTACCTGGTAGCGGGCTCTTTGGTGACCAGTGGCGACAAAGTTACCTGCAGTCACCCTCAATGGCAGTGGCCACTGCCCTCATACCCTGACTTTGCAGAAGCCGAAGAGGGTTCTCTACAGTCCTGTGCTTGGATTCTGGGCAGCAGGGACTCTCTCTGCATGGCGTTTTTGCCATACGTTTTAGGAATGGAAGAAACCCATTTGGTTCTGGTGTCATATAAGGGAAGGTCCTACAGTAACAGCTGTTCCTTCCAGCTCCCTCCAGTCTGCAGGTGTCCATTCCAGAAACTGAGGGGTAGACTCTCCTATGAGGTCGGACTGTCTCCAATGGCACGGGTCTGAGTTGCTGCAGGGCTGCATGCACTGCCGACTCTCCTAACATGCTCCTCTCCCCACCCTTCCCCTTCGGCCATCCCAGGGCCACAGCCTTGGGCATGGAGAGAGGGAGGACTTGGTTGAATGCTGCTATGGAATCTATGGCCAGGACCTGCAGACTGAACTCCCCATCTGTCCGGAACCTCCCCAGGCTGCCACCGCTTTTACTCAGCCCCCGGGGAAGGCCACCCTTTGTGGAGAGCTTTTCTGAGCAGAAGGGCAGAGGGCAGGGTGCCCAGGCGCTGGGGTCCCGGCTGCACCCAGGCTGCGCTGTCCAGAGACCTGCCCTCCTGCACTAGATCTCAGTTCCTGGCTCTTGCCTTCCTGTGGGGCCCCAGTCTTCCACCTGATCCTTCCTGACCCTGACTGCAACTCTCTCACACACCCATGCCCAGCCTTTCCACCCATGCTGGGCGTTAGAGCTATAATTTAATGAGCACCTCCTATGGACTGGGCAATATAACCACAGAGGGTGCCAAAAAATGTGTACACATTTTAAGAATGGAAAAAAACTGTATTAAAATTGTAATACAGTGAATGACGCTAGTTTTCATTTAATGAATGCCATCTTTTTTTTCTTTCTTTTATTTTTATTGGGGAATACTGGGGAACAGTGTGTTTCTCCAGGGCCCATCAGCTCCAAGTCATTGTTCTTCAATCCAGTTGTGGAGGGCGCAGCTCAGCTCCAAGTCCAGTCACCGTTTGTAATCTTAAGTTGCAGGGGGCGCGGCCCACCATCCCATGCGGGACTCGAACTGGCAACCTTGTTGTTGAGAGCTCGCGCTCTAACCCACTGAGACATTAGGCCACCCATGATTAACGCCGTCTTTTGAGCGAACATCATACTACACATTGCTGCCATAATTCAATTCAACTTCGGAAAGTAATACATAGATAACATCTCTTAAAACGTGCACATTTTTTGGCACCCCTGGTATATTATTTCATTTAAATACATAACAATCCCATGTGATAGGTATTATTATTACTCTCATTTGAAGGATTAAGCCCCTGGGGCTCAGAGATGTTAAGTAACTTTCCTAAGCTCGGGATTTCTGGGAGAGCTCCAACAAACACTGACATGATTTTTTAGAGTGTGATTTGTAGTGTGCCTGTGTGTGTGTGAGTTCATGAGATAAAGGTCTGATATGAAAGCAAGTGAACTCAAGAAGTTCCCGGATATAGTCCAGCTAAGTAAATTCTATGTGTTCATCAAGGATGCATTCCAGCCCTACCTGCTCCGTGCAGCCTTCCCTAACTGCTCCACCACACCAGGACTTCCCAGCTTCCTGAACTCTGGTCACAGGTTCACTCCTTTCTACCACGTGCAGTGTCCGTGGGTTTGCCACTCATCCACTACCACGGTGTCAGGCCCCGAGAACAGGGACTGTGGCTTCTCATGGTTTGAACCCCCCTGGTGTCCAGGACTAGATGCAAAGGTTTCCCTGGTTAAGAACGTTACACACTGCAAGAAAGAGTGGCAGTTCATTTTCAGCCTTCACCACCAAATCCCATCCATTTTGCAAGACGTGGCTTAAACTGTCCAACCAACAAGCGGCTTTTGCAACCACGTCTCCTAGAAGTGAGCCGCCTCGTCTTCAAAATGCCTATTTCAAAACTATCCATTTCAGTACAAAGAACTTTAGTGCCTGATTCCCAGAGGCCTACTTAGAATTCTGGTTCTGGTGCTGTTGGAGTGGCTGATGTTAAGCAAGTCCTGTCACTCCTCTGAGCCTCGGTCTCCCTGTCCGTATGGTGGAATGAACTGTAAGTGTCATACTGCGTTTGATGTAGTGTCTGCACAGAAGACACGCTCCACAATGGTAGCCATTATCAGTGCCATTACTGTCTCATCATACTGCCTCATAAGGAAGGCACTTACATACATGCCTTTTCTAACTTTCTAGAGCAGTGGTTCTCAAACTCTGGAGTATGTCATTTAACATGAAGCTATCTAGGTCCCACCACAGGCCTATAAAACAGAATCCCCCTTAGGCAGGGAGATGGTGAGGACCGGGCAGCTCTACTTTTAACAAGACTCCCCACTGCACCGCAAGGGATGCTGATATGTGTTCACCAAACTCGGGAAATTTTGCTAGGCTATATTCGATTCCCAAATTCTTTTCCATGGAACCTGGAGGTTTCAAAGAGATTCCCAACCGTTGCTGAATTGGAATTATATCGTTTTCTGAGCACTATTTTTCAAGATTCAGATGTTGGTTTGGGATGTGAGCAGCGTGTTAAGATTTCTAAAAGATGGGCAAAGGATTCTAATGGTCAGCCAGGGTAGAAACCACGGCTCCCCATGATCTAGACACCAGGCTTTCATAGTGATGCCTCTGAGACTTCACCCAGAGCAGCTCAGGTTTTGTCTGTGTGACAAATGGAGCCCCCATCTAAGACTGACTTTGCACAAAGGATTCTTATGCTTAAAAAAAAAAAAAAGTTTGCAAACAGCTGCTGTAGCCGGTCAGTAAGAGCCCTGAGGCCCCCAACCTGGTTTTCATACCTTTGTGTCCGTCCCACATAGTAAATGCTTAATAAATATTTGTTGGAAGGTTCAATAGTTTTGTTTTGTTTGTTATCTGGCTCCAGTTAAGTTTTCAGTTGCCTAGCATAACAACCTAACAGTTTCTTAAACATCTAAGCCCTAAGAGCCTTCGCCTCAAACCTCAAACCTGAAACAGAGAGCGAGGCAGACAGCCATCCAGAGAACATGCTGACATTCCTTGTGGGGTCACATATACTCTGCAAGTTCCTAATGACTGATAAATATAAGCAAATGTGATTTTCATCAGCCGGGAAGAGCGTGACATTTGTCAGCAGCACAGGTCTCCCAGGCTAATATTTGGATTATTTCATCTGAAACTGTCAAATTACAAGAGCATGATAAAAACTCATAGGAACTTCATAGTAAACAGTGACTGGCCCCCTGTCAATAAGTTAGAAGAAAAAAATGTCCTGCTGCCAAAACCCATGGGCCGGAAAGCCCGCAGCCCAGGCCTGCAGCCAACGAGAGCCTGTTCCCGGGGCAGCTCTTCTAGGTTCTCGACCACAGAGGCTGGAAGGGAAGTCCCCGAGTCCTCCAGGGATCTGAGTCGGCAGCATCTTCAAATCTCCGCTTTTCCACGGCCTTAGCATTCTGAGGAGTCACTTAACATCTTCGGGCCTGATTCCTCATGTGTAACATCTGCTTCCTCAAGTCCTTAGACTTGACTGCCTGGGTTCAAATCCTAACTCTTTCCATACCAGCTGTGCAGCCTTGGGCAAGTTACCCCATTTCTCTGGGCTTCCGTGTCCTCACCTCTAAAGTGAGGATATTAGCATCTATCTCACAGGGTTGTCAGTATAAAGTGACAGGAACAGTGCCTGACATAGAACAGGCAATCAACAAACCTTAGCTATTATAAATCTCCCATTCTAAAACCCAGAGTTTCGAAAAACAACTTTTTGTCTTTCCTTTTCTTTTTTTCTGTTTTTCTCAGTTTGGTGTCAAAAATCATTGGGCAGCCAACCTGACCTTAACAGACGTAAGGCTATTGGTCTCTTTTACCCGATGTGATGTGAACACTCAAATATTTCACTGCGGAGGTAATCATGTGTTTGATTACGTGAAATATGCCCTGAGTTACCTTTCTAAAACCTGAACAGCTCTGAATTTTAAAACACACTGGCTATCAGCATTTCCAAGAAGGGACTGGGGAGCTGTGCTATATGGGGTGCGATCAGGATGAAAGGAGATGGCATATGTCAACTCCTCCACTTTAATAGCAGACTTTCAGTCCCAGAGTGACACTGGAGGGCACTCAGGTTTCTATGCAGAAAGAGAGAAGGAGGCTCTCCCAGCTGATCCCTCTCCTTGCTTTCCCACTGACAGGTCATGCCAGGCCTCTGAACTCTCAGCAATTCACGTCTCTCTTCCATCAACTGAAATGTGGTTCGTCCTTCAGAATTCAGCTAAAGCATCTTCTCTGTGAAATTGTCTCCTCTCCCCTATCTCTTGCTGGCCTGGTCATGAGCATGTGGCTGTGAGGGTGGGTAGTCTGCCTGTCCTCTCCACCTTCAGGCAGTGGCAGTGACAGCCTACAACACTGGGCTGGGGACTCTCACGCAGCATCTAGCCACAGTGGGTAAGGGTGGTCGTCAGTGCTGATATTTGAGCTGCCAGTGACAAGAGGGGCGAGGTGGCCCACCTCACACGGTCGCCTGGGATGGGCATTAACTTGTCTTGACCACTAAATTATATATTTCTTAAGCACTGAGAGCATGTCTTATACTTTCTGTTCTTTCTGTAAATTTGTTTGGCTGTTATTGTGAATGCTTTGGTACTGGTATTTTTTCAGATTCTATCATGGGCCTAGGATACCCAAGAAATACTGTTGAATGAAAGCTCTAATCTGTAAATATCATCTGATTCATTCACTGACAAGCTCTTCTCAAGCCCTGTGTTCCCACGTTTCCCATGGGCACTGCCTAGTTTGGCATATTTATACTAGCCTAGCCAGGGAAGGCTATACAACTATTTTAATGCTATTATGCCATTTCTGGACTTTATATTTTATTAAGACTCCAAAAATTGTCTAGGTCCTTAATTAGACATAGCCTCAAAGCTGTGTGCTCACTCAAAATACTTTGGAGAAACTTTCTAGAAAGCTCATGGAATCCTGAAATTACAACCTGGGAGCATGTAACACCGCAGACATTCAATTTGTCCAAGGTTTTGAAACTCCTATGAGCTCTTGGATTAAAAGGCACCTAGTCTGGGTCCTCAGGTCAAAGCCACACAGGCTGGGGCCAGGGTCTCCCTTTCCCTCGGCGCCAGGAGAGAAGCACTGGGACAGAGATCTCCCCATTCCTGGTCCCCTCCTTCACCCCTCCACAGGGCCTCCCTAAGGTTGCTGCCTAAGGGCTTCTTAGAATTAGCTTCACTTTGAAGACTATTCAGAACCACAGAGTGGGGTGGGAGTGGCCTCAACGCTTTAAAAGGCTGCAAAATAAATCAAAAGATGAAAGGAGATGTGCGGAGCCAAGAATTCCTCCCCACCCGGCAAAAGCCATGAATTAACCACGCAATCTGTGGTGCAGAGAAGCTGGAGAGGCACATTCGGGCAGGGGCAGCGTCAGGGCCAGGGACAGTGGCGAGAGGGCGGGGCCGGGAGGGCGTGTACCTTCTCTCCGCCGCGGGTTCGCGGCCTCGGGCCTGCGGGTGCCGGCTGCCCCGCAGCACCGGGCCCTGGCGGCTGGCGTCGAGGGCGGCAGGGCCGCGCGGCTCCTCGCGGCTCCGGTGCAGCGGCACCGACGTGCGCACGGCCGACACTACGTGGCCCGCGAAGGCGCGCGCGGGGGTTCCGGGCCGCGGGCCGCTGCGCGCGCGGTACGAGCCAGGCAGGCAGGGCCGCGTCTGCTCCATCACGCCGCCGCTGCAGCTGCGCGAGCAGGCGGACCAGGGGCCCCAGGCGCCCCACACTCCCGGGGCGCCGCCGCCGCCGTCCTCGGGGGCGCCCTCGGCCGCCGCCATCCGCTGCGGGACCTGCGGAGACAGAGGCCGGTTAGGGGACCAGGACACAAGCTTCTGCTTCGCCCTCAGAGGCGTTGGATAACCTGAAAGCCTTGTCCATTAAGAACAAGTAGACTCAGGGCCTGTTTTAAAATTTGAAGAACAAAATGAATATAATCCAGCCTGGGTTCTATTTGTGTTTACACCAACACACTCATAAAATATAATTTTAAATAGTTTTTTATGGAGCAAAGGCACGGGTGCTTAGGGCTCACGAAAGTCACAATGCAGTTCTTGCTTTGGGTGCTATGTATGGCCTTGCAAAGCTCAGTGTGGTGCCCTCACCTCTTCCTGAGGCTTACCCTGCAAGAGTTCCCCTTAACCTCCAGGCAGGTCCTTGGGGCTTTTAGAGCATCTGCCTAGGGTCACATCCCTGCCACCACTTCCAGCAGGGTGACTAGAAGTTTCTGAACCTCTGAGCCTCACTGTGTTCTAAAGAAGATGGTAGCTACTTCTCTCCTAGGGCTTTAAGGAGGCTTGAGTCAGGTCAACCCTGTTCATAGCACAGTGCTGGGCACTAAGTACGTATTTGTTAGTCGCCATAATGACAACTTTTCCTGCTTGCAGGGTGAATCAGAAGAGGTGAAAAATGTCAGAAAGTTCTGAAGTCCTATCCAGAGGGTGATTCTACATTCCCTTTCATTTAACCCATCGTTTCGCAGAGACCTACTATACCAGGCACGGTGCTAAGCGTGGGTACACGGGGTTCCTTCATCATGCAGACATGCTCTGAGCTCCAGGTGTATACTAGCGCTGACCTGGGCCCTGGGGATGGAGAGAAAAGCACCCCAGATCCACATAAATAGCCTGGACCCAGAAGCAGAAGAGCTCTATGCAGCTAGCACAAGATTGGGGGAGGTTCCTAGGGAGATTGGCTGCCCTAGCTTGGTGAGGAGGGATGTGTGGGGGTGGGGTGTGTGGGGGTGGAAATGGGTGTTGAGAAGGCATCAGAGATGGAATGACAGTAATAGCTGTAATTACTCAGGCGCTCATTCAGTGCCAGATAACATGTAATCTCCAGGCCACACAGCACTGGTTGTTACCATCCTCACCTTTCAGAGGTAAGCTTCTCCAGCTGAGGTTCAGAGAATGGGACCTGCCCCAGTCATGTCACCACAGGGCTGGGACTTAAGTCTACCCAGCTCCTAATACCTGAAGGTCCCGCACTCCCTGCTCTCTCCCCAGCAAACAGCTGCTCTTGCACTTCTGGATGCTTCACCTGAATGTGCTTCCTTCCCGTGGGACATCATCGAGCAACATTACGACTTTTCTTAGAGTGAGGGTATTTCAGTGAACCTCAGGTTTTCCTCTGAAGTACAAAAAATGCCTCCAGATTACCTTATGCTTTTATTATTATTCTTTTTAATCTTGGATGTTGGCAGCGTTGTTTGGCCCAAGAGCTCGAAGACCTTTCACACTTGCACACTTCCTCTGTCCTTTCACACTTGCACACTTCCTCTGTCCTTTCACACTTGCACACTTCCTCTGTCCTTTCACACTTGCACACTTCCTGTCCTTTCACACTTGCACACTTCCTCTGTCCTTTCACACTTGCACACTTCCTGTCCTTTCACACTTGCACACTTCCTCTGTCCTTTCACACTTGCACACTTCCTCTGTCCTTTCACACTTGCACACTTCCTCTGTCCTTTCACACTTGCACACTTCCTCTGTCCTTTCACACTTCCTCTGTCCCTGCAGTACCCAAGTGGCGAGAAGGTCCAGGAACTGTCTTCCCCTGTGTGTGGAACGAACCCAAGGAAGCTGATTTGCTTCATACCACATGGGAATGAGAGATGGAGCTCAGATAACCTCAGAGGGCGGCTGTGGAATTGATGAGGAAACCCACCAAAGTGCCCGAGGTAAGTGCTGGGTAAGTATTTCCACTGCCTTGGCTGAACTGGAGCGACTAAAAGCGAGGACTCAGCTCTGGGGTACAGTCCTCACCCCCAGGCACTCAGTCACCCTGAAGCCATGGGACCTGTTTGACTGGGATCACTTTCCTTCAACTACATCGCAGCGCACGGTGGGCTCTGGATGACCTTTAGAGCTTACACTGGGTTCTGAAGGTTCAGGGAGTAACTAAGGCAGGATGAGTGAGAGATGGAACCCAGGGAGCAAACAGGCTTCTCACCAGAGCATTTAGCCCAGAGCTGGAGGTCAGACAGCCAGTCCATGGGACCCCTGTTCAGAGAGCCAACGCGCGGTCAGAGGTAACATGGGGTGGAGCCAGCAGATGGGGTCAGAGCAAGGGCATGACAGAAGGTTCTGTGACAGGAAGGCTGCAGTTCCTAACCACCCATATGGGAGCAATGTGAACAGCAGATGGGGGATGCGCATAACGAATACATTCAACTCATCACCCCTAAACTGGGGGCCCAGGAGAGCAGGCTTTTTGCCCCTTTATGAATACAAAACAAACAAAAACCAAGTTTTTGTTCTTTCTTCTCTTTCCTTACATGTCCTGCTTTATTAATATCAAACTGATGGTGGATTCACTGAGATGGTTATGAAAACAAGTGCGCCTAATCAAGCCACAGTCTTGATCTATAAAGTAACCCCCAAAATGTGTGTGTAGTGGGTTGAATGGTGACCCTCCCCAAAAGATATGTCCATGCCCTAAACCCCAGAACTTGTGAATGTGACCTTGTTTTTTTCTGTTGTTTTTTTTAAAGGGTCATTACAGGTGTACATAAGTAAAGGAACTTGAGATGAGAGCATCCTGCATTTCCTGGGTAGGCCCCATATCCACTGACAAGTGTCCTTGAGACACAGAAGAGAAGACACAGACACAGAGGAGGAAGCCATGTGACCACCAAGGTAGAGACTAGAGTGATGCCACCACAAGCTGAAAGAAGCAGGGAAGGGGCCTCCGGTAGTAATTGGGAGGGGTGCGACCCTGACGGCACCTGGATTTTGAACTTCTGGCCTCCAGAATTGCAGGGAATAAATTCTTGCTGTTTTAAGCCATCCAGTGTGTGGTAATTTCTTAGAACAGCCTTAGGAAACCAAAACAGTGTGATAGTACTTCTGAGACAAGAGAGGAAAGCGCAGAGGCATTTGCCAAGCCCCGTTTGTGTGTCCGGCACTGTGCAAACAGCTCACCTGCATAGGGTTGGGCTCTGTGTGCAGGCACCACTAGGTAACTCCAGGAGTCACATTATAGGGCCCCTCAGCCACTCTGGGAGGTTGGTGTTATTTTGTCTCTTTTACAGGACAGAAAATGAGACCCCAAGAGCTGCATAGCTTGTCTAGCGTCCCAGGCCAGTGAGGGGCATGGAAAGGACTAGAACTGAGATTTCCTGACTCCTTCTCTAGTGTTCTTACGTCACCCCTGCAGCACGCTGCCTCCGTGATGTTGTTGGTGGAAAACAGAAGGGTGACATGAGTAGAAATAAATCTACTTTGATAGTTCTAACAGAAGGATAACTGGGATGAACAAACAAAGGCAGAAGTATGTTTCTGACACACTGGGGATTTCAGTTACCCACCACCTCCTCACTTCTCATCACCATAGGTAACTCAGGCACCGCCCATACTATTTGAATTAGACAAGCAGCTATACTAAAAATCCACTTCCTAGAACTAATCCCACCCTTAATTTATTTTTCCTTTTGCCAAATTGGGCAGGGTCCCTGGGGGGGGAGGGGGGAAGCATGAAAACACATTCCATCCTATTCTGTTCATAAGAATTCTCCAATTTATAGTAGAATTATGAGGAGTGACTTGAAATTCTCTCTCAGTCTCCATGGTAAGAATCTACTCACATGCTCCAGAATTGTATTTGTATAATATGCAGCCAGAAACAAAGGGAAAAAAGGGCAGAAAAACAGAAAGGAAGGGAGAAAATGCAGAGAAAGAGAAAGAAAGGAAGAAAAATCAAAGAAAAATGAAAGGAGGGCTTTAGATGTCAGCTTCTCAGTTGCACCAACCTCCCATCCTCCCTCCACTTCTTCCCAACCCTCCTAATGACGCCCCGCTCCTCCTTTTCTGAGAGTCAAGGAGTTTTCTGTGAGGCAAGATGGGAAAATTTCCAAGCATCCTGACATATAATATTCCTAAAATTAGGACTAACTAAGACCTCTGTTAGTCAGTGACAAACAGCAAAACCAAAGAATAAATCAGGGTAAGAGACAAAAACAAACAAATAATGGAAACTCAAAGCCTTGTAGCCAGCAACATATGACTCCTTCCCTAATACACAGATGACATGTAAAAAGTGAAAGCAGAAAACCTAAGGCACTTCTAAAATGAACCTGAATGCTGATTTTCCTCATTTATAAAGAGGTCTAACAAAGCAGTAAGAAAAAGACAAAAACCCAATGGAAGTAGGGACACAGGGCATGAACCGGTAGTTTACAGCTGTTATGGACTGAATGTATCCCCTCCAAATTAGTATGTTGAACACCTAACCCTTGTTGATGGCATTTGGAGATGGGGCAACTGGGAATTAATTAGGTTTATATAATGTCATGTGGGTGGGACGCTCATGATAGGATTTGTGTCCTTATAAGAAGAAGAAAGGCCAGAGCACTCTTCTCCCCACTAACCTCTCTCTCTGTCTCCCCCCCTTCTCTGCCACCCACCCCTGCCCTTCCCCCACCACCACCATATGAGGACATAGCAAGAAGCCAGCAATCAGCAACCAGGAACAGAGCCCTCACCGGAAAACCAAATCTGCCAGGACCTTGATCTTGGACTTCTTAAGCTCCAGAACTAAGAAATAAACTCCTGCTGTTTAAGCCACCCAGGCTATGGCATTTTGTTACAGCAGTCCCAGCTGACTAATATAATAGGAAAATATGTACAATATATGCAAACTGAATAACATCATATGTAATCAAATAAATGCAAAATAAAACAACAGAATTCCATTTCATACCCATTACATTGGTACAGATTCTAAAGTTTGACAACACTGCCATGGCAAGACCGTTCACTGCTAATGTGAGTCTAAATTGGGGCAACTTCTTTGGGGGGACCTTCACAATATCTATCAAAAATTTAAATGCACCTATCCTTCAGCCCAGCAGCTTTACTTCTAGTCACTCGCTCTATAGAGATACTCAAAACTAATGCATAAAGTTGTATAACTTGTGTTATAGAATTTCATTGCACCCTTTTTTAAAGAACAAAACGAAAACCAAATTTAGGAAACAACCTAAATGTCCAGGAATAGGAGCTTGGTTAAGTAAAATCAAATCAGTCCAAACAATAGAATACAATTTCTCTGTTAGAGTAAGGTAGACATATCTGTTAAAGTGGACAGCTGTCCATAACGTATTAATTAATGAAGAAAAAATCAAGAAGTATACTAGAACAGCATACAGAAAATAAACCTATTTGCAGATATCTCTCTTTAAGCATTAGGTTAAAACATAAACAATTGCTGATATTTGACCATTCTTTTTTTAAAGATTTTATTGGGGAAGGGGAACAGGACTTTATTGGGGAACAATGGTCAAATTGTTGTCCTTTCAATCTTAGTTGTGGAGGGTTCTGTTCAGCTTCAAGTTGTTGTTCTTTCAGTCTTAGTTGTGGAGGGCGCAGCTCAGCTCCAGGTCCAGTTGCCGTTGCTAGTTGCAGGGGGCACAGCCCACCATCCCTTGCAGGAGTCGAACCGGCAACCTTGTGGTTGAGAGGACACGCTCCAACCAACTGAGCCATCTGGGAGCTCAGCGGCAGCTCAGCTCAAGGTGCCGTGTTCAATTTTAGTTGCAGGGGGCAGAGCCCACCATCCCTTGCGGGAGTCGAGGAATTGAACTGGCAACCTTGTGGTTGAGAGCCCGTGCTCCAACCAACAACTGAGCCATCCGGGAGGCAGCTCAGCTCAAGGTGCCGTGTTCAATCTTAGTTGCAGGGGGCAGAGCCCACCATCCCTTGCGGGACTCGAGGAATTGAACTGGCAACCTTGTGGTTGAGAGCCCACTGGCCCATGTGGGAATCGAACCAGCAGCCTTCGGAGTTAGGAGCACGGAGCTCTAACCACCTGAGCCACCGGGCTGGCCCTATTTGACCATTCTTGATCTACAAAAATGCAATTCCATGGTTCATTGTGTCAAATGATTCACATGATTCAACCTAATAATATGAGTAGTTCTCTAATTCAGCAACGAAAAGAGCCCAATTAGAAAATCTTTTCCCACCAAACTGGGCAGCATGAGCGAAAAAGCAAAACGGAGTGTGGCCTCCTCACCCATCTGCCACCATCTTCATATCACTGGCCACTTGCCCCTTGGGGTCACCTCTACAGCTTGGAGCAGTTAGCAGGCCAGACCCATCAGCAGATGTTTAACAAATGACACCAAGGACAACTACCATTTATTTAATACAGAGTATGGGTCAAGCAAAGGGCTAATTGCTTTATACGTATTATCTAATTTAATCCTCAAAATAGCCACATGAAAAAGCTATTATCTATCCTCCCTTTCTAGATGAAAACCTGAGACTTAAAGAGGATGAGTCACAGAGTTAATAAAATTCCTAACAGTGTACAAGCACACACGGGACATCTCCTTTGGAGACTGCCAGCAATATTTGGGCTGATCTTTGGGTTGATTAAGATTCTGCACTGTTCACCACACGTGAAAAGAAGCCCACTAACATTTGAGTGATTTTTTTTTTAATTGGGGAATATTGGGGAACAGTGATTGTTTCTCCAGGGCCCATCAGCTCCAAGTCAAGTCATTGTCCTTCAATCTAGTTGTGGAGGGCACAGCTCAGCTCCAAGTCCAGTCGCCATTTTCAATCTTAGTTGCCGGGGGCGCAGCCCACCATCCCATATGGGAATTGAACCGGCAACCTTGTTGTTGAGAGCTGGCACTCTAACCAACTGAGCCATCCAGCTGTGCCTCCAGCAGCTCAGCAGCCCCTCATTGTCTTCAATCTAGTTGCGGAGGGCGCAGCTCACTGGCCCATGTGGGAATCAAACCGGCACCCTGTTGTTAAGAGCTCATGCTCTAACCAACTGAGCAATCCCACTGCCCCAAGAGTGATTGTTTTTAAATGGTCTCATACGCATAGATTGCTGGGCCCTAAGGAAATTCAGGGTAAAGTTATTTAATTGATCGGAAAAAGAAAACAAACAAAAATGAACAAAAGAGATCTTCCATTATGGAAGACCATATGCTGCGGTAAGGATAGGAGTAGGTAATGAAGTTCATGTTGGATGGCGTCCACCTTCTATGAAAGAAGAACTGCCCCTGAAAGAAGGGGAGGGACAAATGGGATAATTATAGAAAGAGAAGGTTATTAGGACTAGCGAAAATATCCTTTATCTTCCTGAACTGCTTTAACGCAAGCCCTACGTCTGATACTCACAAGATTCATTTCAAGGATTGTTATTTCCCTTTTGTGGATGTGGTCACTGAGGTACAGAGCGCCCCAGTGCATGAAGCATGGGCTTTGAAAACAATCATGCAAATGTGACAGTGTTGTTGGGGAGGCGAAACAATGAGGTAAAACATCACACACACACACTACCAGTCATCCAGCGGGAACATAGCAGACCTCCATTTCGTCTCTTCATTAGGAGACCTCACAGCACCAGTCAAAAGTTTTATCTGCGCAAGCAGCAGATCCAGCCCTCAAACCAAACTGGTGCCCTCTCCATTCCACTGGAGGTTTTAAAGACTAGGAGCAGGGTGGGTGTAGGGGTAAGAGAACAGCATCAAAGAGAAGCTTTTCAATGGGATTAAAGTACACAATACTACGCCATGCCTCTTTCTCCAGAGATGATAGGTCCTGCCTAGAGTGAGGCCAGAGTCAAGGGAGATATGTATATTTTGGATAAAATCCTTCAGTTCTTCTATTATCCCCTTCCTCATATAAACAACTGCTTGATGTTATCGTACCTCTCTAAATAGTCACTATGGGGCATGAGACGGAGCAGAAAAAAAAGGAAGGCATTCAGAGATGTAGGAAATCAGCACAGTCACATCCCTATGTAACGCAACGTGGGCCACGCAAAAGAAGAGGTTGTGGCAGAACTAGAGGGGCGACTGAAATCCCCCAAAGATTTTGGGTTTGCAGTTGGATGCTGTAACTAACAGCAGTTTGGGATTGGTTGTATGGAAGTGGATGTTTGGCGGGAATGTTTGTGTAAACGTGTATCAGTGGTAAGGTGTGTATGTAGGGCAGCCTGGTACTCATTCTCCTTTCCCTGGGCCCTTTAGGAATTACCTCTCCACACTGGATGAAGTGTGCTGGGAATGTGTTTCAGGGCCTTGCCAGCTGAAGCCAAGGCGTCAGTGTGGGCCGACCGGACGCTCCCTCCCTGGAATGTGAATCTCCAGGAAAGTGATCCAGAGACCACGAATGGCATGGGTCCTTCCCCCTAGCAGCAGCTCCCCTGACCCCACTGGTTATGCTCTGAAACTACAAAAGGCTCCGTGTCACACATCACTTCCGGCATACAGCAATTTCTGTCAAATAAAAACATTACGGTGTGTCCTCATTCACCTTATTCACTGGATCTAGCATGAGTGACTTCTCCAAAAGTCAAAATGACCATGAAAGATAAATGTCTTGAATCAATTCAGCACATCGAGGCAGTGACGACAGTGCCACTGAAGACACTCACGAAAGAGGACTTCCAGAACTGTTTCAGAAAGTGGCAAAAACAATGGGATAAGTGTGTTCAAAGCAAGGAGGAGTATTTGAGGGGGATTAATGACAAGATGGCTTTTACTGTAATAATTTTTTTATTGAAACATTCATCATATTGTTTGCTCACACCTCGTATTTCTCTTGCTCTTGGTGTTGCCTCTGTACCCACCTGTCTCCTGGCTCATTCTGCTAAATTCCCCAATGCTTATGTTAGTTTCTGTTGCTTGCAGTAAAGAACCCTAAATCATATCTAAATGATTGCAAATATCATAATCTACAGATAAAGTTTGGTAACCAACACAACGTGAAATAAGCCAGTCTACCTTTGGGCCAGGGCTTGGAGGAGAGAAGGCAGCAATTGGGATAGCCCCAGGCGGTCTGGCCTGGCCAGAAGCCTAGGGAATAAGGGAGTCCAGGGCTGGAGGATTCGAATGGAGACAGCAGTTGACCACTGTGAGCGTAACCAGGAAAACAAGGTCTCCCTGAAACAGGATGGACTAAGCAAATGAGGATCACAGGGACAGACAGGAAGTGATCTTAGAGAAGAGCAGGAGAAGCAGCAGCAGAGCCATTGTGGCTGTGTTTTATTTCATCATCATCTTTTTAAGGGGGATGAACACATATGACTATAATAGAAGGGCACTCAAATAAATGAGGGCTTAATAACTCAATGAAATATCACAATCATGAACAACACAGAGCAATACAGAAACGGTCTTGTAACACAATATTAAGTGAAAAATGCCAAATACAAACTTGTAACTATACCATGATTATAATAATATAAAGAGTCTGTAGGCATATGAACAAAGCCTGGAAGGGGACATGGAAAAATGAAAACATATGATCTGTTACTGAAGCTAGACCCAGGGTAAGTTTTCTTGTAATTTAAAAAAAGTTCAGTCATGGTTACAATATTGCTTGCTCAATAAATAAAAATAAATAGATTAAATGGAGAAAGATTCAGAACAGATTTTGGGGGGTGTGAGGCGTGGAGTAAACCAAGAGTTGATGGTAGTCCTTGTCACAGAAAGCCCGGAATTTCTCATCACCACCAGTAAATCCGTAACTAGGAACAGCTCTAAATGTTTTCAATGTATTTGGTTTCGGTCCTAATGTAAAATCATGTAAGATTTCACTGGTTTCTAATTTTCTTTCTACAAAATTAAACCCACCATCTGTTCTTCATAGAAAACAAGTCACATGCAAAGTCTGAAATTCTCAAGTCTCATTCTAGGAGAGACTGGAAAAAGGAGGTTTGGTTTTAGCCACATAACCAAGTTGACACCCTAAAGCAAACATTACAAAAATACATTTTGGAGTGTAAGCCCCACGAGCAGAGTTTTGGACAGCTGAGAGCAAATGTAAGCGGGAACATACGGCTGGCAGCACAGCTAGGACATCTGTTACCTGGGACCCTGTGCAAGAGTACAGGGAGATGGTGCCACTTGACAAAGAGGGTCCAAACTCAAACCAGATCTAAGTGAGGGGCCACCAGGATGGTTTCCTCTGAGACACAAATTCAACCTTACATCTCAATCACCTCCCCTGACTCAGACACAACACAATGCAAAGGTCCCAAAGCTGACCTCTCAGCATGAGCGTCAATGCCAGCAGATGCAAAACAACAGGTAAGAACATCACCAATAAGGGAGACTGGAGCCTTGACCATTGGGTCAGAATCCCACACATAGTCATTTATACAGGAATGAGTTCTACACATGCATTTCAGGAACACTCCAAAGGCTGCGTTTGCACGAAACCATGACAGAGGAGTGAGTGGAGGCCAAGGCAGAGATAGAGAAAAGGGGAAAGAGAAAGACCAAGTCTTAGCTAAAGCACGAGCCATAGAGAGGAGAAAACCACTGAGTGCAGCCATCCAAAAGCTAAGCAGGTGGGAATTCAGTTGCCCTGCAAACGAGCTCTGTGCACAGGGCCTTAAATGCTCTCTCTCTCAAGACCTATGTCCTCCCAGGTGGGGAATCCTTACAGGAACAATCTCAGATACGTGACACTCTGCCATATGCACCCATATATATGGTACTGAGTATACAGTCTGACCCAAACACTGGAGAACATCACAGATGGACCCTCGTTCTCCTGTTCCTAGTTCTGTGTTGTCTCTCCACCTGTGACCCCCAGGGTACCTGCAGCATAGTCAACCTCACATCTACTTGAGGTATGCAGATTCCTGGCTCCTACATCACACCTAGTGAACAAGAACCTCTGTGGTGAGGCCGAGGAATAAGCATGTCAAACAAGCTTCCCCAGTGATTTGAATGCAGCCCCTGGTGTGAGAATCATTGGCTACCGGATACCTCAAAGAGGAAAGCACTCCACTGAGCTTACCCTCCAGGCTTTGGACTTCCACCATACGCCACTGCTACTTCCTGAACCCCAGAAAGCTCTGGCCACATTATTTTATTACCCTCAAGTTGCCTGCTTTTTGGTCCACCCCTTCTGCTTCTGCCATTCAAGTTGAGGCCAACCCAGAGTTTATCGTATGAGACAGGAAAACATTGGCGGAGTGATACCTGCCTCACATGGGATCCACGCCAACCAGACTCCATTTGAAATGTACTTTTATAGCAGCAACAGGAACTGTAGAAAGATGAAAGAAGAGGGAGGGGAAGTCTCATGGGAGACCCTGGACTGGGCCCTGTGTTCCGGTCCCGTCTGCTGTGACTCACTCCGAGCTCTGGGGCGAGCCTGCCTTGTGGCTCTAGACTACGGTTTCCCTATCAGTAACATGAGCCGGTTGGGCTTGATGAGGGCCGGGGTCCCTTCCAGTGCTAACAGGCTCTGATTTTTCCTGGAAGAGCGCTTACATTCCTTGCCATGTATTGATTCCCTCCTAGAACCACAAGAGAGCGAGGCAATCCCACAGGTTGTGCTGAGGGTTACCCACTGCCAGCAAAGGACAGGCTCTATGTACAGAAGATCTTCCCTAAATGCAGTGCAAAGGAGGCCCGGATGCGTGGCCATCACATTCAAAGGCAGGGCCCCGCCAAAATGATGGAATGAGGTAAATATTTGGATGTGGTCGACATAATCGGGAACACTCCCACTTCTGAAATTGACCTGACTCTTTCATCACCAGCCACATGGAAACCGTCCTCTGTTCTAACCAAAAAATAACGCAGAGCATGTGCCTGGGTACAGAGTCTGCCTCCTGTTGCTGCACAGTTACTCAGGAAACAGAAGCAGATGTCTGTCTGTGCGATGCCTGGGTGGGTTCTTTTGTTCCTGTGGCGAGTCCATTTGGCCTCACCCTCTCAACAGCAATTGCCTACCTGCAACCCAAGCCAAGCAGGACAGTCAAAATAATGAGTAATCCACACAGTGAAGAGTGTGGGGAACAACAATCTTCCAGCACAGGATTCAGCCTGGTGACTTGGCCACCTGCAGCTGGGTCAATAGCTAGCCCTCTCCAGGAAGTGGCTGGAGCCACCAGGCTCCTGAAAGACGGGCCATGCAAAAGCCTGTCACTGGAATATTACTGTCCGCATCCAGCACAGAGTATACCACACAGTAGGTGTTCTACAAATACTTTGCTGCACACAGATTGAGGCTGCACACAGATTGAGATGAGACCCTATTCAGATTCCCTGCCTCAGTCTTTTCCTTGCCCACTCAGGTCTCCTCATGCCACCAAAGCTGTTTTTCTGAAATCTGGCACTGCTGTGTTACTCCCTTGCTTATCAATGTCTCTTGAGCTCTCATTTTCCAAATGATGAGATCCAAACTTATTCTTTGACGTGGCATTTGAAGCCTTTCATAATCTGGCCTCACCCTTCCTTTCCAGCTTCAACTCCACCACTGCTCTCCCCCCAGCCCCAATGCTCACACAGAGCACGACGACGCAGGATATGCCCTTTCTCTTTCTGCCTTCACCATGCCGCTCTCTCAGCTCCAATGTTCTCTCCCTTCTCCTCTTCTTCTCTACCTGTGAACTTCTAACTCAGCTCCTAAGACCTTTCCCACCCAGGTCAAACGGTCTCGCTCCCAAGCTCCAGAGCCATTACACACATCCCTCTCCACAGCACCTGCCACCTGGCACTATAATTATCTGTGCGTACAACCATCTCCCAAACAACACTGTGAGCTTCCCAAGGCAGGGATTACGTCTTACTTACCTTTGTGTTCCATCTAATCTCACTAACAGCACCTCATACAGAGTCTGTCTCCTGGCAGGACCTCAGGAAATATGTGATGGATGGATGAATAACACATGGTTGAATGAATGACAAATGTATCCCGTCTGCTTGATTCTCTGCCCATTTGCTCTGGGAAATGTCAAACACCTCCTCTCTCCATAACAGCCCATGTCATGGCCATTCAGGCACTTGGCTGGTAATCTCCGGTACCTCTACTGTTTTCCTTGTTCCATGTCCCTATAGGACAAGAGGCTGACGATCCAAATGATAGTTCTCCTGTCTCTTCAAAGTAATGTCCTCAGCATTTCATCCCTGAACTACCTCCTGCTTGTTAAAACTTTCTCTCTCCTTGACTCCAGGACGCCATACCATCCTGGGTTTCCTCCTAACTTTCTAGCTGTCTTCTCTTCTCCTGATTGAGTTCTTCTTCTATCTGCTGGCTCCTCCCCTACTCTTTTATCTGCTCTTCAAGTGCTAGGGTTCCATTCTGGGCCTTCCAATCTTATCCAACCCTTATCGCAGGGTAATACTGTAGCATCAACAATAATCTTCATGCTGATGTCTCCCTTATTCATAGGTAGCCCCAAACTCTCTCCCAAGCCCTATTTACATGTATAGTTACATTCCCAATAGCCAACTCGACGTATCTACCAGGATGACGCATGGGACTTCTGTACTCAATACGTCACCTAACCAGGATCTGAATATCTGCTCCATCTTCTGAACTCTCAATTTTCTGGTTCATCTTCCACTCCCCTGCTCCAAATGCACACAAAATTCTACCAGTTTTACCTCAAAAGTATCTCTGAACTCTTTCCCTTTTTCTCCATCCTCATGGTCCAGGGTTGGATCAAGGCCTTACTTCCATTTGCTCTTACCTGGTCTCTATCCCTCCAATCCCCCTTTCCCTACTTCCAGAATTACACTCTTAAACATCACATCACCCAAGTCCCATGTTTATTGACCTCCTTGAGCTCCCCTTTGTCTCCAGGACTAAATCCAGTCCCCCAACCTGGCTCAGTAGACCCTTTGCCCTTTGGCTTCTGCCTAGCCCCACAGCTTCCCCTGGCAGCACTTTCCCATTCTTAACTTCTCACTCACCCACACCAAGCCTTTACACCACTCTGTGCTTCAGACAACCCATGGCAGTGGCCTTGAAAACCCTGCCTCACCCCCAACCTAGTTCACCTGGTAAATTCCTGCTCATCCTTCAAGACCTACTGAATGTCACACCGTCTGTGTAAACTACCCCAGCTCCCCAGGCAACGACAGTTGTATCCTTTAGACACCACAGCATTTTGAGCACATTTCACTATATTCCATTATAACTTCCGTTTGTATGTGTCTCATACCCCAAGTTGTGAAACAAAACAAGGTATAAATCTCCCATGTTAATTTAGTCATATGTTGTTTTTATTTGTTTGTTTGTTTGTTTTTTAAGGAGGGTGCAGATCACAGTGGCCCAAGAGGGAATCAAACCAGTAACCTTGGTGTTATCAGCACCACACTCTAACCAACTGAGCTAACCGGTCACCCATCTCCTATGCTAATTTAAAAACAGAGTAAATAGAAAACTGAAAACAAAACAAAAAAAAAATTCATATTAACAATATTGATTTCATGTGATGAATCGTTAATGGAACTAAATAGACATTGTTGGGTGAGACCGTAGGAGGTATGTAAATCTTTGAAGTTTCTCTTATTGACTAGATTCTTTTAAATTTGAGCACAATGGACCATTGTTTGTGTTATTTTTTTCCTTTTGAAAAATGAACTTGGTTTAAACCACCAATCCATTATATTGAAGGGCCAATCTATAGGGCTCAGAACATTTTAAATGCTGCTTAATGAAAAAAATTCACTACCATTTACCACTGCACTTACTGCTAACAAGCTATTGTGAGCTGGGCCACAAAAGATAGAACCTGGCAATACAGCTGAAGGTGGACATGGTTCCAAGCTCTGCAGAACAGGGTTTGGGGAGATTGGTGCCCTGCCTCGTATCTGAATATCTCCATCCTTTTATGGACTCGAAAATTTAAAAAACTCTTCTCTCTAAAATGAAGGTATTTAGTTAATAAACTATCACATTATGTAGCATAGACTCAGGTTGATATTTTTAGGTTATCATCAAAATGAAATTCTAAATTTAAAAAAATGTAATTTAAGTTGCTGACCACCAAGAATATACCCAAGATTCCAGGACCCACGGGTACTCAGTTTACAAATCATTGTTTTAATTTTAAAGAAAAATTGCAGAGGAGGCTGGAGCCAGGATTTGCCTCCAGGTTGGGCGGCTCCAAAGCTCAGTGTCTTCTCTCTGCCCCATGGCGCTTCATTCTCAAGAACACTGGGTACCAAAGGGCTTAAAGTTCTACACAATTGTCAGTTCTGGCTTTGGTTGTTATTACTCATATATGTAAAAGAACAAACTTTAGAAGAGGAACGGGTGTATTTTAGGAAATGCCCTGTCTTGCACAACACAATACCTCTGTGAGGAGATAATAATCATATCAATTCTTCCCACATATTTAAAAGGTTACAACTCAAATCTGGTATAATGTGACTGAGGAGAAGATATTTACATGCTCCACAGGAGCAGGTCATGGCAATAGGTAAGTAGGAAGCCTAGGCCCCTCCAACAAAGGAAAAGGAGCTGATGATCAGGGACCCAGGTACAAACGTGATTTGAAAAGCTCTGCTTACTCAGGTACCCTTGAGCAGCCATCCCTGAGTGAGCTGCGATAGGCTGGGCAGCAAACAAAATTCTCAACTGTATCATTTCCAAAGTCCATTGAAATTATCTGGTTACCCTTTTGAGATTCTTCCAATCATACCTAATGACTTATAAAATCTATCTCCCCATGCTGAAATAGCCTCGCTTTGATTCTTGAAGAGGGGCAATTAACACGTACTGAGCCACCCCATGGGCCATCACTCTTACTAACTTACCTGATTGAATCCTCCTAGCTGGCTCCGCCTATCAATCAGACCTTAATTCAGATGTCACCTCCTCAAAGAGACTTCACTGGCCACACCATCTGAAGTAGCGAATGCCCATGGGCACACGCGCACACACACATGCATACACACTCACGTACATACACACGTGCATACACACACGCACACGCACACTGTCTCTACTTTGCCGTGCTCCACCTTCCTCATCGCAGTTATTACGGTCTGAAATGCTCTCATTTGCTTACTTGTTTACGATCTGTTCCTCCCACCCGACATAGAAATGGCTCATTGTATAAGAGGATCTTGTGTCTGTTATTCACTTCTAGTCCCAACCCCTATAACAGAGCCTGGCACATCGTAGGTGCTCAATGGACACACCCTGCTAGGTAGGAAATATCTCGCTGTTATAACTGAGAAGCTGATATAATCTGTGTACAGTTAGGCTGCCGGGAAGCGATACAGTCAGAATTCAAATGGAGATGTACCTGCTCCAGGAGCCAAGATGCCAGCAACCCAGGTTTCCCTCACTGGGGTTGTGAGAAGTGCACCAAGGGACACCAGACAGACCAGAAAAAATATGTGCCATCTTCCCAAATGACCAATTTCCTCAAGAGTTAACAAAAAAAGGAAGGTGTGTGCATGAGAGTTTTGTCCTAATGTTAAGTAAGTTAAAACACTGTTTCAAAATTAAAACAATCAGTTCTATTTGGGGACAGAATGTCACATGTCCATGAATGTTTAAAGACAATAGCAGACCTCAAGGAAATTCTGAGCCTCCAGTAGGCCACTTTGGACTACCCCAGAGGCTGGATTGTACATGGATGTGTGTGCGTGTGGTATGCGTGTGCAATCTTCTGATGGTGGGACACCTGGAGGGGAGACATTTGGGAAGCCCCAAACCATGCTGACTGCCACCCAAAAATGCTGGGGTTGAAATGCTTTAGCAGAGAGGAAAGTATCCAAGGGATGACCACCCTACAGTGATCTTCAAAGCCATGAAGAATGTTTCTACAGAGAGAAAAGTCTGGGAGAGAAGGCAAAAGCACAGACATCGTCAAAATCGACTGTTTCCAAGGGCGGTTGCAAATTCGCCTTCCCAGAGTAGTTCAAAAAAGAACAGATTTGTCTTTCTGGGGTGGTGTAGGTGTGGTCTTGCCCAAAAGAGAAAATCTCTGGAAATTACTTCCATCTAGAGATCTCTGTGGTCTAGACCACCAGCAGAAGCCAAATTGGGAAATTGGGAGCTCTCCCCAGCTGTTTCTGGAATGATTAAAAAAAAAGAAAAAAGGGGGGGGTGGCTCATAATAGTCGCTGGCTTAATCTGAAACTTCTGCCCCCAGACAGTCCCAGAAAAGGTTGCCTGGCCCAGAGTCCTTGCTCAATCAGGGAACAGAGCACCACAGCAGTTCTCAGCTCCTGGAGGTGAACTGCTGCCTGTCAGGTGAGCAGGAACACTACCTGCCCATATTGACATGGGTCATGCGTACGGCAGAGAAGGGGCCCCTCTCTGCAGCACTCATAGGTTTCCCCAAACATTTAAAGTCTCCCTGGCTCTGAACCAAAAATCCCTCTCAGAGCCAACAGCTTACAGCCCATTAAAAACCCTGTGCAAACGCAAACACTCTTTCCATTAGACAAGGAAGAAACAAGAACCACGTCTTGGGACCGAACTAGCAGTTGTTGAAACTAGACTAGGGGCTCAAATCCCTGGAGAGGAAATATCACTGTATTAAAAACCACAACGATTTCCAATGCTCACAGGCAATTACATGGGAGACCAAAGGTGCCGCTGGAAGTGCTGCGAGGGGAGGCTCATTCTACCACATTCAGTGAGGTACTGGTTTGGGGAAACCAGAGGCACCTTTGGATTTTCGAGCTGCTTGAGGCTTGAGCCCTGGTGTGTTTAATAGTGAGATGACTACCTTAGTCTATGGATAAAGTCATTTAATCCACACCCCAAGCCTGGGAGATCAGCATCATCCTCATTGTATCCACAAGACAGTCACTAAGTGGTTAGAATCCCAGATGCTGACTGGATCACATTTGTTGATGAGCAGAGCACCATTCTGAAAGCCTCCGTCCTCCCTGCCCTTGCTTCTACTCCATGGAGCCCTCCATCTCTTTCTTTACAACCACTTGAGAGTGTTGGCCACTGCTCTGGGCTTAAAAAAGACAGAGTCTCCATTTAGGCTACAAGTCCAAGCCATATAATACACTTGAGCTTTGTCAGAACTCTCCATTGGGAGTCCTTAGGCACCTACCCAGATAAAGTGTTTTCTGGCACTTTATCCACAACGTAAATCTTTATACTGTGAATTGGATATAATGGAAATGATTAAAAATGAACACAACCCCCATCACATGGATATTGGCCCTACGAGGTTCCCATGGGACGGGCCTGGGGCACAGAAGGAGCTACCACACTCACGGCACAGCACAGGCACCAACGTGGCATCTCATCCTTCTTTTGTTGGTGGCTGAAAAGGGAGCTGCACTGAGGTTTGATTTTGTGCTTCCTGTGTCGACATCTTATTTCAATTTTCTACTTTATCGATTATAACAATGGACTATGATGACAATGGCCTATCAATGTTACCAAAATAGATTCGATAGCCATTCAAAATACCGTATGAATTAAATTCTTACAGAAAAAATTATTTTGTTATTGCAAGTATAAAAGCCTTGAACACAACCCTTTTCTTTCTTCAGAACAACGGCTTTGATCACTTCATGTTTAGCCCAGGACCTCTCAGGAACAGAACAAAGCATTACAACGAGACACACCATACATCATTTCCCATCTGTTACTGTCTCGGGGTCTCTCTCCCTTGGGAGCCCCACAGGCAGGATCGAGGCATTGCAGGGTCTCTGGCCATCACACCATTCCGTGGTATGACAAGCTCACGAGGACACAGCGCTATGTCATACATGAGGGTCTCTAAGTCACACAGCCAAGGAGAAGCATACCCGGGATACCAGCCCAGGATTTCTCGTGCTCTGTCCACCACCCCTGTCCCCAGTCAACCAGACATTCAAGGTCAGAGAGGCCGCAGACCAGCCTGTCTGGGACAACAGGGACACAGCAAGCAACAGAGTGATGTGAGGAGTGATGGGGTTTCTGGCTGAAAGAATAGCCACCAGAACGAGAAAAGCATGGTGGGCCCAGGAATGGGGAGGGGACTCTGGGAAACGCCCTCAGTCACCCCAGCAGGGGTTGCTTCTGAAACTCCCTATCAAAGGAGAAACCTGGGGAAGGTTCCAGAGGCCTCCGAAATACTGCTTCTGCTGCTTCTCAAACAATAGATCTCAACCAGGGGCAATTTTGCCCACCAGGGGACAGTAGATAATACCAGCAGACATTTTTGCTTGTCACAGCTGAGGGGGTGTGGGATGCTACTGGAATCTAGCGGGAAGAGGCTGGGGATACGAACACGCTACAATGCATGAGATAGTGGTCCCCTCCCCTCCTCCACACACACAGTTATCTGGCCCCAAATCTCAACTGTGCTGAGGGTGAGAAACCCTCCTCTAGAGGAGCGAGGGGTACGCTTGACACCTCTCAGCCTTCCTCCCTGCAGAGCCCCATTTCTGGCACGTGCAGAGCAAAGCAATCCAGTCCCTCGCCCCCAGAGAAGTGGGGGGGCGGGCACAGCACAAAGTTAGAGGGAGCAAAGGTCCAAAAAGAAATGATCCAAAGGGAATGGGAACATGGAAGTGAACATGTGGGGGCCCCAAGTTGTACCCCTGGCCCTGCTTCTAATGTGTTATGACACCCAAGCCAAGAGCCTGCGTAGGACAGTTTGGTTCTTGGTGCATGTTGTTGATATGGGCTATTTTTAAATAAGGTCACGAATAAAATGACACATCCGGGGATTTCCAGTGAATCTATTAATAGGGGAATTCTTATGCTAGTTGATTAAATTTGATACTACAGAGACTAAATTGGGACGACACTCAGACCGGAATTGGTCAATTGGGATGAAAACGAATGCTGCTCTGATCTATGAAATGGTTGAGGCAGGGCCCTTGCAGTGACTGGGCAGTGTGTGGAGTTTCATTCAGAGGCACCTCCGTGCTCCATATCAGTGGATGGGGGTGTGCCCCCACAGGTATGGCTGAAAGAATTAACTCTGCCTAGAGTCAGCACATCTCAGCTGCTCTTCTTGGGAGCCAGGGACACCCGGCCAGGTAGAAGAGGTGGCCCGTGCAAAGCTCATAAGCTCCTTGTCCTTGATTCGAGCGTCCTTCTGACCTCTATTGCCCTCCAGGCCCAAAGCTACGCTTGTGATCAACATTCCTCCAACCATCTGGGCAAAGTGAGGCAACTGTCCAGCTATGTGGGGAAGAGGAGTGATGGGTGACCCCCAAATGCCATCCCAGCATAGCACGCAAGAATCTCAGGGTCCTGGATAAAGGTCCAGGGGAGACTAATCTCAGAGAAATGGGACAGAGCTGCCCACTGGCAGGGCAGGAGCCAGGTGAAGGACGCAGCATTTGAATAGCACAGCCTTCCTGTGCCAGCCATGGGCCACACCTGGCTGGCCCTCCCTGTCCCTGCTTTGATCTCCCTCCCCTCCACGTCCTCCAGCTTCTGTCACACATGTATTCCTCCAGAAGCCCTGATCTTTGTGGCATCACCCCACCCCCCACCTCTGCAGTCCAGTCTCCCAAGAGTGCCAAACACATGTAGGGCCATACCCCCAAGCACCTCGCCACCGCCCATCCCCAGTGAGGCTGTGCAGGGGTCAAGCGGCAGGTGTGCAGCAAGACCCCCAGGCACCTAAACACAGAGTCGTGCAGCCCTTGGGCCCCCAGAGGACCAGGAGCTGGTCCACACAGCCCATGGTTCATTCAGCTCGTCGGTGCTGTCTTAGCCTTCAGAGCTGTGTGGAGACCCTTTCATCGGCCACAGAGCGCACCATATGCTATCCGGTGGTGTGGCCGGGGAGAACTCCACTAACCAACAGAAGGGGGCTCTGGTCTCTGTGTGAACTGGGGGAAGAAAAATGAAAGGGAGTGTTGTTGAAACATCTGGGCCAAAAAACACATTAAAGGACGGGAAGTTCTAGAAATAGGAGATGCTTTTTAGTACTGGAAAGCCACAGGAGGCAGCAGAACTCAGGCGTCATAGAATGAAGAGCCCAAACCACTGAAGAAAAGATGGCACTCCCAAGGAAGAGAGACTTCCCTGAGTCTGGCAGGAAGACACCCCACCATACTCTCGAAACTGCCTTTCATTCTCATCCTTGTCACTGTGAGTTCTAAGCATAATTGAGCAGGTACCATTAAGCTCTAGGGACAGTGCACATTATACATGCATCACTTTGATTCTGATTTCCGGAACATTCTCAGCAGCACAGCCTGTCTGGGGCAGGCACGAGTATGCCCTTTCTATAGATGAGGAGACAGAAGCTCGGAGAATAACAATCTTGGGCTAAGCGGACGAGCCACATTTCATTCACTTCTGTACCAAGAAGGTTTCCTGGGCCTTTCAAGAGCAGGGACTTGTCTTTTTCTATCCCCTGCACCAACTGTAAGGCCAGTTATATGGAAGCTACATAGCAAGTGTGCAGTGAGTTGAACCGAGCCCTTCTGAGTTCATGCAGGGGCACTGAGCCTGACTTCTCTGACGTTCCTGGCCATCTTGACATCTCCCTTCAAACCAATTCCTCCACAGGTTTCTGCTACGTACACTTTATTGCTCTTCCTGCTTCTCTGACAGTGACTTCTGCTGCCATCCCTCATTCTAGTTCCTCCAGAATCTCCCCCGAGATGCTTTCTCTTTCCCATGTTCCTGCTCATCCATACTCATAGCTTGTCCAGATGGAGTCAGAGAATATGACTGACCATGGCTACCTGGCATTTCTGCCACTATCTTGTTGGCCACATTTCTGAATCTCATCCCAGCACCTTCTCACCTCACCCCCTCAAGATCACCTCCTCTGTGTGCTATCTGGGGTCTGGGGTCTGGTGGGTCTGTGCTTCCTCTCTCTCAATCTCCCAGGCTACTAAATGGAGTTATTATTTTCCCCCCAGAGTCTCCTTTGTGCTTCAAACCTGGCCAGTTATCAAGTCTTCTGGCATCTTCCAATCGTCTCTCCTATCTGACTCTTCCTTTCAATTTGATTATAAATTTTAATCCCAAACTCATCATAAAAATCTCCACCTACTTCAGCCTGGGCTTTGAAAGAAGGCAGTCCAAAGTTCAAATGCCGGTTCTGTCGTTTACAAGCTCTGTGACTCTGGGTGAGTGGTTCCTCCTGGGTTCAGTGCACTCACTTTGTAGGGTTGTTGAGTAAGATAGAAATCATATGAGTACATCTAGCCCCTACGGGGTGCTCAATAATTGCTTGTTATTATTAATTATTACCACAGCTGGTTTCCCTGCCACTAGTTTCCCCCCAGCCCCACCACACACACTCCAGCTGACAAGATAAATGTCCTTCCTACCTGCCTCCATCTATTGGACAATTCCCAGTTCTGCCTTCCCAAACCACTCTGGATCCCAGCAGAGAGTCTGTCCTTCACTGAACTCAATAATGCTCAGCTGTCTTTTTATCGTTTGGAGTGGAAAATCATATCTGCATATACATACCTAAAGATTTAACATTTCTTAGCATGAGGCAGGCCATGAGCTGCTAACACAATCACCAACCTGTGCTAGTCGGTGACAGGCTGGTCTGTAGGAGAGGTGGCCCTTTCTGACTGAAGACACCCCGTCCACCCCAGGAGATACGGAGCAGGGAGCCCACGGGAGGGCTGTGCTAATACTCAGGTTCCGGAGGCTGGCCCAGCTCCCCAGCAAAAGCCGGAATCGCAGCAGTGTGACCCCTCCCGCTAGAAGTCATCTGTATTCCTATGCAATCAGCGGTTTGCAGCCAGGTTTGGCTGGGGAGGTCCCACTGCTCATTTCTCTCCTAAACCTCCCTGGTGTACAGCCAAGTCTCCGTTTTATTCATACTTTAGAAACAGAAATGTATGAGGAAAAATGATTCCCATGAAGGATGGAAAACTAATCTAACAAGTGATTACGGCTGTGCAGAGCACTCGCGGGGACCAGGGCACCTAAGCAGAGCCGCTCCGGATGGTGGAACGGCACCTCCAGGCCTTATTTACATTGTCCAGCTCAGAGCTGGCTGCCATGGACCAGAGAGTGAAATCAAAATCATCAACCTGAGCTGGGGGACCGCTGAATACCAGGCAGCATGCTGGAAACTGTAGGAGACTGACCTAAGTCGATGCAGTCCTTCCTATTCTCAAGGGGGTATGACCCATCCAGGAGCATAGAACTGGAATACCTGGGAAAGGGGTCCAGAGACAGTCTACAAAGACCGGCTTTTCGAATCCAGAAGGTGTGGAAAGATCAAGACAACTAAGCTGGAGGGGTGGCCTTGCCCTGGGTGCTGGATGTCACCAAGGATTTGAGCAAAAATGCAGAGGAGGGAAAGAGTGACATGACTTGGGGATCCAGGAGTAACCGGGTTCATTCTAACACAGGAGGACAAAAGAAGACATGACTGAAAAGGTGGGCTACAGAAGTTCTAGAAAAGCCTTGTGTGCCAAGCCAAGGAGCTTGGTCTTTGTTCTAGGTGGCCCGGGCAGCCGCTGAGGGCTGGGGGCAACGGGAGTAGCCCACAGTCTAGTGGTTCAGAGTGAGGGCTCAGAGGCCAGCGTGAGCTTGAATTTCTGTCCCACCACTCGTCAGTGCTCAGGAAGCCTGGCCACTTTCCTTCCATCGTCAAATCTGCCTCCTCACAGGTACAAGGGGTATAACAACAGTGTCTGCTAATTCATAAGGTTGCTGTCAGCTGAAATGGGATAATACACATACCAGGTGCCTGGCACACCGCACGCACTCAATAGATGTCCTCAGCCCACAACGGAAGTATGGGCATGTTAGACGTAGGACTCAGAGCAATGCGCAGGTGGGAGGAGTGAGGCTGCAAAGACGCTGGTTCCCCACAAGGTTATCACAATAACCCAGAGAGAAGGCAGCAGAGGCAAGCATGGCCGGAATGCGAGGCATCGGGCAGGACCAGATGCAAGGACTGACTGGGTAACGGCTCTTAACACCAGAGATCCCACACCTGGGAAATCAGGAGAGCCCTGGTGCCTGGCATAAAAATAGGGCAGTCTGGAAACCAGGCCCATGTGGTGGACACAGAGGGAGTTCTGCTTATAGGTGCTGTTGGGAGCCCTGGACTCAGAGCACATGTCAGGCCGGTGCCACGGATCCGGGGAGGGACACGAAGGTGTGCAGAGAAGTGCCAAAGGACAGCGATGGCTGCACTGCACAAATGTCCCCATTTAAGGAGCGAGAGAAGGCGAAGAGGTTAGTAAAGGAAACAGAGAAAGAATAGAGAGGAGGCGGAAGGGTTAGGACGCCAGGAAAGGAGAAAGTGGCCGTCAGTCAGAGGACTCCGGCAGGGCAGGTAGAATGAGAAGTGCCACTTAGGAGGGCACTAGTGACGTCAGAAAGTGCGGCTGCGAAGGAGGAAATGTGTGTTTAGTGAAGGTGGTGATCGGAGTCTGGGTTCGGGGAGCCTACAGTGCTGAGAGCTGGGGAGTCTACATAGAAAGGTTTCTTCTCTGTGGCACCCTACGGATCCCCACGTTCACAAAGGATACAGTGAGCAAGGAGTTCAGTTCCTGGGGTACCGCTCCAGAAACACAGCTTCCCTCTGACTATGCTGGGCCATCTCAGCCTCTGGTCAGGGAGCCTCCAGGACGAGCATAGTGTCAGCAGGCCTCTGGCTGCTTCTATTTTGTTTGGTGGCAAACGTGGGAGGGGGTGTGGGCAGAAAAGGGGTGCTCTGCACGGGGGATCTGCAAGCGGACACCAGAGGTTCATGTAGATGGCATCTGGGGAACCGGGTGCCTACACAGTGCTGATGCCACTGGCCAATGGCTCCCCACCCTGACTGCACCTGAGAATCACCTGTGATGCTCACCTGTGATGGTCCTACCAGCACCAGGACCTGCCTCCAGACGCACTGATGCAACTGGTCCGGGGGTGGGGGGGGCCCAGCAGCAATAGTTTTTGTTTTTGTTTTTTGTTTTGTTTTTTTAACTTCCTAGCTGATTCTAACGTGCAGTCAAGGTCAAGAACCACTCCCCAGGGGGGCTCCTACTAATGAATACGCAGGGCACAAGGTCCAGAAACACGCAGACTTTTTAAGTTATTGATTTGGGAAATGCCCATTAGACTGTGTAGCTTGGTAAACAAAAGCAGGTTTAGCTTGTGTGCCAACCTCATCTGATTGGGACTGACGGCTGCGAGACGAGAGGCGTACTGAGCCCACATCTAGACTCAGTTAAAAATACCACAGTGATCCTCCCAGGTTGGGCGGAAGGGGGAATGGCTGGTTGTATAGGCGTCCTGAGTCTAGCTTCTCTAATCCGATCACGGCCTCCACAAAGCAGACTCAGACAACTTGAGCATCAGTCAGAGGCCAGGAGCCCCAGTGCAGCAGTCTCTGGCCTGGATGTGTACCCACAACCACTAGGGCAAAGTTCTCGGCGTGTGCTCTCCAGCTCAGCAGTGTCCGCACCTCCTGAAATGCCAACTCTCAGGCCCCACGCAGACGGAAATCAGAAACTCCAGGGGGAAGGCCCAACATCTATGCTGGACATACTGACATATCCCATAGTCTGAGGACCGGTACTCTAGGGAACTTTACACATTCCTGGGCTCACTTTCCTAAGCTCACCAGTGCCCACAAAAATAGTCTCTGAGGGTAGAACCCAGGAACCTGTATTTTTTAAGCCTCTTAGATGGTGCCAACGCACTCATGGGCTAGGGTGCCACTAACTGCGTACTGCTTTCTGTGTGATGTGTTATTTCCCCAATAGCATCCCTGGAAATAATCTAATTACTCACAGAGACCGGCTTAGTTTCCTAGGAACGTGCTCAGCAACACCCACACAGCTATTCTCTTAACCTCTTCGGAGCTTATTTTCTTCATCTGTAAAATGGGCATGCTCTGATTGCATAGGATTGGCTTGTCCTTGGGACATTGCAAGACAGCATCTAGCTTAGGATCTGGCCATGTCTTGGGCACTCAAAAACGATATTAGTTGAGAAAAGGAAAAAAGGAATACAGAAAAGAGAGTGCAGACAGAAGACAAAATGAACAGCTTCGCTGCCCACGTGGAGCCTGAGGTCTGATGACAGTCAAACAAAATTACAATGAGAAGATTACCCACATGAAACACAGATAAACACCCCGCGGCGAGTCATTCTCTGACGGCCCCCTGAAGGATCATACCTGTCCTCATGCACTTCGGTACTTTCCTGTGAAAAAATCATGCCAAAATAATTCTTTTAACTGATCTTAAAGCAGCAAGCTCCTGTCAACTCTTGGCTGCAGGCTTCTGCTGAGAGGAAACCAAAGACACCAAGACATCCACGGGCCTCACCCGTCATGTGCGGAAATGTTAATTTACCTGCTTCATGGTGTGAGCCGTGGGAGACAGGCAGGCAGAATGGCAGGATGCTGGAGAGCAAGGTCTAGAGGCAGTCACCACAGTTCACAGTACCTGCAACCTGTATTCAGGTCACCAGTCCTAGACCAGGACCAGTTCAATCTCCCCACTCGCACTGGGTTTTTCGCGCCAATACCTATGGCTTCCACCAGCCTCCAGAGTAAAGCGTGAGTTCCCCACCTCCCTTCAAGCCCTCCAGATCTATCCCTCCCATCTCTCCAGGCCATTCTCTCCTCTCCTCAGAAGAAACCTCCATCTGTGTGGCCCCTTGGGAACCCTGAACACACACCTGTCCTCAGGCTACTCCCCCACCGTCATCCAGGGCTGCTTCCCCCTTCATGAGTCGGCCTTGTCCTTTGCAGCCTAGTCCCTCAGAGTCTGCCCCTGTCAATCTCAGCCCTGGGCGGCTCCCTTCCTCCTCTGACCGTCTGCAGCCCTCTGCCTCCTGTCTCTACCTCGTTCTGAAGTTAGTTCCATTCACGTTTTCCAACCCCTCCTAGCTTATGAGCACTTGACAGGCATGAGCGGGACAACCGTGTAATTCGTCATTACACTGGGTCACTTTCGCAAGTGAAAGGAGGTGCGTTAACAGGCGTAAACAAGTCTTGTCCCAGATGAAGCCAGATGTCTGGCGACCTGAAACTTAGCTTCCTCTTACGTCTCCTTATATCCTTCTCAGCACCTGGACCTTATAAACATGAGTTGATACAGTGAAGCGCTGGGAACTAAACTAGTTCTCGATGGAGGTTCAGGAAGATTAATCTGGCCACGCTGTGTATGGCAGACGAGAGCTAGAATAATACCAGCGCACAGTTATGAATAGAAATGAGTAAGTGACATGCTGCTTTTATTTCGTTCTCTATAGAAATGCAAATGCAGCCCAAGGGCTGATGTAAGGTTGAAACAAGCCTTGCATGAGAAATGTGGTTTGCATAGTTTAATACAATTTAATATCTACTCATGGCCAGCTAAGCATCTGTCTCTAATTCCATAGCCACGGTCCTTTCAAAGTCGCTGCCTCTGGATGTAAGTTTCTCAGAGAGAATGAGCCTGTGTCCACTGCCCGGAAAGCAGCAGCCTTTGGCCACCCAGTGCCCCTGTCTCCCCACCACCCAGCCTTTCCTGTTTTGTTTTTAGCTCCAGGGAAGGACAATGGACAAGTCAATCAGTGCAGATTACCCTGCACGGGGAAGAGAGACACCTGACAGCAGAGCCCTTCACGGAGTCCACATGGACAAAGGCGCAGGGTAACCAGGGTGCCGGGAGAATGCAATTCTCATCAACCTTTGGGGTTGCCTCATTGTTTCTGCTCTGTTTTCCAGAAAGTCTTTAGAGGAGGAGAGAGGGTTTGGAGGAAGGCAGGGCCTGCCTATTAGCAGCTATTTCAATGCGACCATCACCCTTCCCCCACTCAATATCAGGACTCAGCCCTGCAAAGCCCTTGCCATCAGACAAGGCACAGTCAGGGGCTCTGGGCTTTTCTGTCCTGCTGCACACTCGACCTGCCTTCTACTGCTGAAAGGGCTGCTTTCCACGAGGCACGCCCCATGTACAGAAAACATTCCATCCCTGGTTTGCTCTCATTTGTACCCACCCCTTGCAAACTGGAATTGCGTAGAGCAGAGGCCAAGATGGTTTCCCCAGTACAACCAACATCTGTCAACTCTACATATAAGGGCTTAGGTCAATGGTGACTAGTTAAGGAATCTTGAGAAGTGGGGTTATTTATATTCCTTTTCTCTCACCAAGCAGTATATTTCATTTGAAATATAATTAATCACCTGAAATGCCCTGTAATAACTGGTATCCCCATTTAACAGATTACAATATACCAGATTCTACAAGAGGTTCTGGGGATACAGACTTGAGCACCCTAGGGACGACAAAGCAAATGTCACTGAGGTTAAGTGATTTGCCCAGGGCCACTTGAAGTCCAGCTTGGAAGACTGAGAACCTACCACCCCTGCAGAACCTGCCAGCCCTGCGACTTTCCCAGGGAGGTCCAGCTGTTACTTCCCCCAAACCTGAGCTCAAAGCCACTTCAACAACCACTTCAAGGTTGAGTAGTTTACCCCACTCACCTAAGAGCATTACATAATTAAGGGCCCATCACTTGAGGATGAAGGAGCACTGGAGTGGGGTGTCAGGAAGCAAACGGGTCACACGGCTGAAATCACTTAACCATGGTCAGAGCCAATGGCATTGCCCCAGCTCCCAAGGCTCCCTAGACCCACAGAGGTCATCTCCTCCTCTTGCCTCCATGTCTTTGCACTTGCTAGTCCCTCATTCTAACATCTCCCCAGGGATAATTCTTACTTAGCTTTTAAGACTCAGCTTAGAGGGTGGCTCTTTGAGCTTTAAGTTCCTCTTCTGTAAAATGGAGGTAATCGTAGCTTCTACCTCACACGGTTGTTGTAAGGGTTAAAAAATAGATACTGTACAGCGAGTACAGTGTCCAGCATGTAGAAAATGCTCGATAAGTGTTAGTTGTCGCCCTCAGCATTACCATGCTCCTCTGTGATCCCAAACTCAGTGTCCAGAATGACACAGCATCTCTAACTGCAGCGCAGCCCTTTATCCCCCATTAGGCTCTGAGCCCCTCCGGGGAGAGGCCAGTGCAGTGCTGTCACAACCCCGAGGCTCGTGCGGTGTCTGCACACAGCAAGTGCTCGGTAAACCTCCTTCATTGTTTGAATCGATGATGCATTCCAGACTGAACCATAAGCTGTCTTCCTGGGGGTCTGCACACACACCTATGTGTCATGCCTTCCCTGGGCAAGGCGCAGGAGGGAACTAAAGGAAAACCACAAATAGGGTGTTCTCGAAGTATTTCCTACTAAGAAGACCTCAGTAGGAACAGCAGAAATGTCCCTATGGCACCAAATGTGTGGTGAAAAGGCGCATGTAACACATGACATGGGTATTCAAAAACAAGCTCAGGGAGAAGACAACACGTAACCAGGGCCCTCCCAAGTAAGCAGAGGAGCCACAGCACTGCCTTCACAGGAGGAGGAAATGGTCTAAATAGATGGGTCTCAACTGGGGCAATTTTGTCCCCTAGCAGACACTGGGCAATGTCTGGAGAAATTTTCGATTGTCACAACTGAAGGAGCATCTTACTGGCATCTAGCAAGAACAGATGAACGATGCTGCCAAACTTCTAACACCAAAGAATTATCTGGCCCCAAATACCAATAGTGCTGAGGCTGAGAAACTCTCGTCTACGAGTAGATAAATCCGGCCTGGGTAGAGACTGTGCCGATGACATTAGAAGGGAAGCACTTTGAGAAGCGTGCCTGGGTATGCAGCATGCAGTGTAAGACTGGCATTTGTCATAACAATAACAGCAAACAATGACAACAAAACTCACCAAGTATTTACAATGGGTCAGACAACATCCTAAACTCTTTATCTAGAACTCACGCGATCCTTCAAACAACATATGTGAGAGGTACTATTATTATCCCCATTTTCCAGATGACAAAACTGAGGCACAGGACCTTGCCCAAGGTCCAGAATTAGTGAGCAGCAGAACCAGGTTATCAGCTAGGGAGTCTGGCTTCAGAGTCCAAATTCAGATCATAGGCACTTGATAAGAGCTTGATGAATGAATGAATGGGAAACAATGAATGTGGCCATAAGCAAAACCATGTATCGAGTATACAAGGAGCAATACACAGAGAATAAAATTAGGAACCAACAGACATTGACCTCTCATCTATTTCTCCAAGACAACCAAGGACTGAGCACTCTGTGGTAGGGAAGGAAGCCGGCTGGCATGTGAAGACGCCACTTGCCAAATCCTTATTAAGAATCAGGTAACATCATTATTTGGAGAAAAAGGTAGACCACAAACATCTACACAAGACTGTACTATGATTCATTTCTGTTTCCAAAGACCAAGATTTGTGGTGTACGTGATAAGTTATTTTGTCTGTCAAAACTTTGTTTTCACTGTAATCTGGCCTGGAAACATAACATGGTGGGGAACTTAGAAGTTATTTAAGAAGCACCTTTTTATGGTTTGGGTTTTCTGTGGATAAGTATGGGAGGGAACGGAAATTTCAAGAAAAAATTAAAGTAGAAAAATACTCATTTTTCTTATAACCAGTTATAGTCCTCAAGTCACTTTGTTAGCGTCAAAATACACACAAAAAAATCTATTCTGTGTAACTTGGCTTGTTTATAGTAGATCACATTTGAGATATGGGTCAGAGTAGAGTTTGTTCAGACAATAATAACAAATTTATAACGTATTTATTTTTAAATACTGTTACAAATGGAACTCAAACTTCCAAAGGAAGGAATTTATAAACTGGAAATGTGTATGTTTCTGTAAAGCAGGAAAAACATTTAGAACGAAATAAATATTCACAATATATAAAAACAAATGTTTTGCCCCTGAACTTAGTAGCAGTTAAATACCAAAAGAGTTCTTAAAAGAAATCATGGCAAAGGGTGTTATAGGGGAGGGAACACTCAAAACTCAATGGATATCATTTTTACCATTCAAAATGTGGGGTGATTGCCTCAGTTTCCCCATCTTACAAGCAGTCCCGAGCTCTGCTTCCTCTGATGGTCCCTCAGCATCTTCACAAACTTCAAAATAGAACATGTAACCCATGTTTTTCTAGGTCTTTCTTGTTTCCTTCTTGACTTGGAGCTTTCTTACAAGATAACAGCATCTTTCACAATCTAGAGATGGAGGTTTCTAAAGCAGGCAAAGGTTAACGAAAGGAGTTGAGGACAGAGCCACCATGATGGGGAGGGAGGGGGACGGCTATGACTTTTTCCAGTCTTCCGGGCATCGGGCATGGGTGGTTGACACCAGGATGGATGGGACCAAGACTCCTTCTCCCCGGGAGAGACCTGGGGGGAGATACCACAAGCTGGGAGGATGAAAACACCAATTCAAGTTAAGTCAGCCAAGACTGGAGAAGGCAAAGAGCTCCCCAAGGGCTGAGCAGGCACAGTCCAGGAAGTCCGTACGCTTCAGGCAACGTGAAAAGTGGGTTCCAGGCAGAGCTGCTGATTCTGTGTTCCACTTTGTGCCACCTACCCATGGGTAATAAGCATGCTGAGAAAAAAATGCAGGGATCTGAAGGGGAATCCTGGCCCTAAACCAGAAGAGGCTAGGAGGCCAGGACTGCCCCCCATTAAGCTCCAACCAGAAGCCCGAAGATGTCCTCTTTCTTCTACGTTGTAAAGGGCTTTCCAAACACAAAGTGTTAAGCTTGCGGCTCCATTGGTAATAGAAACAGATTTGATTTTTCTGCCATTCGATTTGAATCCAAGAGATTTGGCACACCATGAATTAATGAACATTGAAATGCTTCCCAGTTCTTAATACAGTCTTTTTACTTTAATTTCTTCATTTTTCATAAGTAGAAATATTCTTAATTTTTCAGAAGCACTCAGTGATATTTATGCCATGAGAAACAGAAGGCCTGACACATACCAGCTGGAAAAGACACAGTGCCTGCTTGAGAATCAGCTTCCAGTTCTGGAAAGGCTCTGCGACTGGACTCTCCCTAATGAGAGTGCGCCTTATTTTGTTCTTTGAAGAGCACCTTTGTTTCCTGGTAACTCTCAAAGGACAATCCCTCACTGCTCCCAAGATTTCCATTGCATTCAATACTGGCCTTTCATGCACTGCATTGTCTTTTTCCTCTTCCTCCCCCTTTTTTTTTATTAATGTATAACATACATAAAGTGAATCAAGTACGCTCATTGTAAATGTATGACTTTTTACACTTTTAAACACCGAAATAACCACCAGTTCGGTCAAGGTTAAGAATATGTCCAACGTCCTGGAAGGTTTCCTCATGCCCCTTGCTCATCAATACATCTCCCCCTTCCCCACCCCCACGCCCACGCACAGATATCCAATATTCTGAATTTATTTTCGGCACAAATTAGCTTTGCCTGTTCTCGAACTAAATATAAATGGAATCATACATCATACTTCCTTTCGTGTCTGGCTTCTTAATGGTCAATCAGAAAAATTCATTCAGTGAATGAATTCATGCGAAATTCATTCAGTTGTTGCTTATATCAGTAGTTTATTTTTAATAGTTTTATTAGGCTATAACTGACATACAATAAATTGTACATACTTAAAGTGTATGATTTGATGTTTTCTCATATGTACTCACCAATAAAACCATCACCAGCATCAAGATAATGTACATACCCATCACCCCAAAAGTTTCCTTGCAGTCTTGGTAAACCCCCTTCCTCAGCTTCCCCTTGTCTCCCACAAACTCTGATATTCATTCTCTCATTACAGATTAGTTTCCACTTCTTAGAGGTTTATATAAATAGAATAATACAGTATGTCCACTTTTTTGTGTATATTCTTTCACTCAACATAATTATTTTGAGATTCATCCGTGTTGTAGCATGTATCAATAGTTCCTTTCTTTTCATTGCTGAGTAGTATTTCTTTGTATGGATAAACCACGGTTTCTCCATTCGCCTGTTGGTGAACACTTGAGTCCAGTTTATGGCAAATAAAGCTGCTATGAACATTCATGTCCAAGTCTATGGATGGATACATATTTCCTTTTCTTGTGGGTAAATACTGGATCATATGATTGGTGTACATGTAACTTTTTAAGGAACTTCCAAAGTCGTTCACTCTTTTATATTCCCACCAGCAGTGTATGAGGGAAGCAGTTTCTCCACAAGTCCACCAGCACCTGGTATGACCAGTCTTTCTAAGTTTAGCCAGGCTAGTAGATATGTAGTTGTATCTCATTGTGGTTTTAATTTGTATTTCCCTAGTGACTAATGATGTTGAGCATCTTTCCATGAGCTTATTTGCCAACCATATATCTTCTTTGGTGAAGCGTCATTTCAAATCTTTTGCTTACTTTTATATCAGGCTGTTTGTTCCTTATTATTGAGTTTTGATAGCTCCTTATAGTATATCCTGGACACAAGTCCTTTATCAAATATACGCTTTGTAAATGTTTTCTCTCGGCCTGTGACTTGCCTTTTCATTCTTTTAAGTGTCCTAGAACAGTAGAAAGTAGTTTTGATATAGTTCGATTGGTCAACTTTTTCTTTTATGGATTATGACTTTGGAGCTATATCTTAAAAAAAAAAAAAAAAAAGAGTCCTTTGGCTAGTCCAAAGTCATAAAGATTTTCTCCTTTGTTTTCTTCTAGAAGGTTCAAAGATTTAAGTTTTACATTTAGATCTATGACCAACATTTAATTTTTGTATATCGTGCAAGGTATGGATTGCATTCTCTCTTTTGCATGTGGATATCCAATTGTTCCAGCATTATTTTTTGAAAAGACTATCATTTCTCCACTGAATTACCTTTGCACCTTTGTCAAAAATCAGTCGTCCATATATTTGTGGCATATTTCTGTACTTTCCTGTTCTACTACCTACTCACATTTATCTACCTTTACGCCAATAGCATGCTCTCTTGATTACTGTAGCAAAATCATACCTAACATACATGTTAGGTAGTATAACTCTTGCAATTTTGTTCTTCTTTTTGAAATTTGTTTCGACTATTCTAGGTCCTCTGCATTTTCATAAAGAGTTTTAAATCACTTTGTCAGTTTTTTGCAAAAAGTCTGCTAAAACTTTTATTGGAATTGTGTTAAATCTATAGATCAATTTTGGGACAAAAATGAAACAGTATTGAGTTCTTGACTCATAAATATGGTATATTTCTCCATCTATTTAAGTATTTAATTTCTCTCAACGATGTTTTGTAGTTATAAGTGTATAGGTCTTTCAGCTCTTTTGTTAGCTTTATCCCTAAGTATTTCATATTTTTCATGATATGAATTATATTCTTTTTAATTTAATTTTTCTATTGTTCATTGGCAGTATATAGAAATACAATGATTCTTCACATATTGATCTTATATCCAATAACATAGCTAAACTCACTTATTCAAGTAGCCTTTTTTAGATTTCATCAGATTTTCTACAGACAATTTTGCTGTCTCCAATAAAGACAATTTTACCTCTTTCTTTCCAATCTGGATGCAATTTGTTTCTTTTCATTGCCTGGATGCACTGTTTAGAACTTCCAATACAGTGTAGAATAGAAGTGAAGTGATGAGAAAAAAAAGACATCCTTGTGTTTTTCCTGGTCTTAGGAGGAAAACATTCAGTCTTTTATCATTAAGTATGATTAGCTACAGGTTTTAGGTATATGTCCTTTATCAGATCAAAGCAAGTTTCTTTATATTCCTACTTTGTTGAGATGTTTTATCAGGAATGGATGTCAGAGTTTGTCAAAACACTTCTGTATTTAATGAAATAATTACATGGTTTTTCTTCTTTAGTTTGTTAATAGGATGAAATACACTGATTCATTTTTAAATGTTAAACCAACCTTGTATTCCTGGAACACAAGCCCACTTATTCAAGATGTATTATCACTTTCTATAATATTGGACTTCATTTGATAAAATTTTATATAGAACTTTTGTACCTAGGTTTATAATGGATAATCGCCTATAGTTTTCTGTTAATATCTTTATTTGGCTTTAATATGTAATGCTGGTGTCATAGAATGAGCTGGAAAGTTTGCTTCCTCTTCGTCTGGAAGAGTTTGTGTAAAATCAGTATTATTTCTTCCTTACATATTTGCAAGAATTCACCAGTGGAAGCCATCGGGACCTGGAGTTTTCTTTGCAAGAAGGCTTTTAACTACAAATTCCATTTCTTTAAAAAATATAGAAATCTTCAAGTTAGGTATTTCTTCTGAGCAAGCTTTGGTGGTTTTCATCTTTCAAATATTCTGGATTTATAGTAACAAAGGTACTCATAATATTTCCATATTATCCTGTAATAGCTACAGAATTTGTAGTGATGTCATCACTCCGTCTCCTGCTAATGATTATTTGTGTCTTCACTCCTTTTTTATCCTGATCATTCTGGGTCAAGATTTATCCACTTTCTTGATCTTCTCAGAAAACCATCTTTTGGTTTAAATGGTTTTCTCTATAGTTTTTCTGTTTCTATTTTATAGAATTCTGCTTTGATCTTTATTATTTCCTTTCTTCTTACTTTGAGTTTAATTGCTCTTCTGTTTTTAGCTGCTTATGGTGAAAACTGACATCATTGATTTGAGGCCTTTTTGTCTTTATAGGTATTTAGTTATATAATTTCCCACTAGGCGCTGTTTTAGCAACATCTCACAATTTCTGATATTTTGTGTTTTCTATTTAATTCAAGTCAAAGTATTTTCTAATTTCCCTTTCATTTCTTCTTTGACCCCTGGATTATTTAGCAATGTGTTATTCCACTTCCAAACATTTGGGAATTTTCCAAATGTCTTTCTGTTATTGATTTCTAATTTAATCCCATAGTGATCAAAGAACCACCTGTGACTTGAACCCTGTTATATTGAGACTTGTTTTATGGCCCCCAATATTATCTATCTTGGTAAGTGTTCTTTATGCACCTGAAAAGAATGCATATCTGATTTTGTTTGATGGACTATTCTACATACAATGTCCATTAGGTCAAGTTGGTTGATAATCGTACTCAAGTCTATGTTTCCACTGACTTTTCTGTCTATAAGCGCTATCCTTATCAATATTAGGAAAGGGGTATTGAAATCTGACTATAATTGTACATTTGTCTGTTTCTGCTTGCGTTATATCAGATTTTGCTTCAGTAATTTGAAGCTCTATTATTAGGTACAGAAATGTTTAGGATTGTTATGTCCTCTTGAATTCACGCCTTTATCATTCTGAAATGACCCTCTTGCCCCTTGGTAATATATATTCTTTGCTCTGAAATCTACTTCATCTGATAGTAATAAAGTCCCTCCAGCTTTCTTCTGATTAGTGTTCACATGATAAATTTTTTCTAGCCTTTAACTTTTAAACAGTTTGTGTCTTTATGTTTCTTATAGAAGCATACAGACGTGTTTCTTGTTGTTTATCCAATCTGTCAACCGCTGCATTTTAGTTGAGGTATTCTTGTGATTATTGATATAATTATATTTAAGTCTACCATCTCGCAATTTGTTTTCTCCTTGTCCTATTGATTATTTGATCTCCTTTCCTCTATTTCTGTCTTCTTCTGAATTATTTGAGTATTTTTATGATTCTACTATTTTTTTCCTTTTTTGGCTTGTGAGCTAAAATTCTTTTCTTACTTTAATGGTTATTTTAGGGTTTATAGTATACATCTTATCACAGTTTACCTTTAAATAATATACCATTCTACATATAAGATTCTTACAATACTACCCTTCCATTTATCTTCTTCTAGCACGTATACTATTGTCCTACATTTTACTTATACATGTTATAAACCCCACAACACGTTACTATTGTGATGATGATGATGTTTATTTAAAGAATCAGTCTTTAAAAGAAATTTAAATAATTTTTAAAACCTTAGATATTTACCCATGTAGTTATCACTTCTGGTGCATTTCACCTTTGTATAGACCCATATATTCACCTAATATTTTCCTTCTGCCTAAAGAACCTCCTTTAATAATTCTGTGGTGCAGGTATATTTCATACAATTGTATGTATATATGAAAATGTCTCTATTTTACCTTTATTTTTGAAAGATTTTTTTGTGTGTATAAAATTCTAGGTTGACAGTTTTATTCTTTCAATACTTTAAAGATGTTGCTTTACTTGCATAAGTAACAGGAAACAAGGAATCTTCTGTCATTCTTATCTTTCTGTGTATATGATATGTCCTCTTTATCTAGGAACTTTTAAATTTTTTCTCTTTATCACTAATGTTGAGCAATTTGATTGTGACTTGGTACCATTTTCTTCATGTTTCCAGTGCTTGGAGATCATTGATATTTTTGGGGTCTTAATTCCAACAAATTTGGAACATTTTCTATTATTTTTTTAAATATTTTTTCTGTCACCCCCCTTCCGACCTCTTCAATTATACATATATAAGCCCATTTGAAATTGTCTCAGAGCTTACTGACACTCTGTTCACCTTTTTAAATTCTTTTTTTTTCATTCTGGAGAGATATAACAATTTCTATTGTTATATCTCTAAATTCACTATCCTGTCTTCTGCACTGTCTAATCTACCATTAATCCTGTCTAGTGTATTTTTCAATCAAACCCTGTCATTTTCATCTCAAAAAGTTTGATGAGGGTGTCTTTTATATCTTTCATGCCTCAACTTTTCTAATATATGGAATTCAGTTTTAATAATTTTAAATATCCTTGTTTTCAAATTCTAAAATCTGTATTGGTTCTGAGTTTGTTTCAATTGGTTGATTGTTCTCCTAATTATGAAAAATAATGCTAATATTTTTCTATTTCTGTGCATGTCTGGTAACCTTTGACTAAATGCCAGACATCTTCAATTTTACCTTTTTGGGTACTATTCCTATATGAGCTTTATGCTGGGATAGTTAAGTTATTTAGCAACAGTTTGATCCTTTCCAGTAGTACTTTTATTATCTGTTAGGCCCAGAGCAATACACACTTTAGGGTCAATTTTTCCCCCAGTACCAAGGCAAGAGGTTCCTGAGTATTCTGTCCATTACTCCTGAATTATGAGTTTTTAAAGTCTGCCTGCTGGGAAGAGTCACTGCTCCTGATCCTGTACGAGTACTGTCCCCTTTAATCCTTTTGGGCAATTCTTTTCTGGCCTCAGGTTGTTCCTCACGTTTGCAGATCATTACTGTATTGTATCCTTGAGGAGGACGCCCTGCAGATCTCTGCAGTCTCTTCTCTGTGCAGTTCTCTCCTCTCTGGTCCTCTGTTCTGTACTCTCATCACCTTGGTCTTGCTGGACTTTCCAATCCATCTCCTTAACTCAAGGAGTCCAACAGGTTCTGCCTGGATTCCCGTTTCCTCCTCTGATGCCAAGGGTAGAAAATTCTCTCAAGGTAGTTAGCTGGGGAAATGTTAGGGTTCAACTCATTTGATTCCCATCGATGAGGAATCACTGCCTTTTGTTGACTGATATCCAGGGTTTTGAAAACCAGTGTTTCATATGTGTGTCCAGTTTTGTTTTGGTTTGGTTGTTTCAGGTGAGAGGGTAAGGGAAAATCTAGTCCCTGTCACTCTGTCTTGGCCATTTTGCTCTTGTTCTAGATGGGAGGGTAAATTTGATCCCTGTTATTCCATCTTGGTTGGAAACAGTAGTCTATTTGTTAGTTGTTGCTTAGTGTTATCTTGTATGGATATAAACTAATTTATTTATCCATTCTTTTGTTGATAGACTTTTGGATTATTTCCAATTTTGAGATATTGTAAAAGAAACTGCTATCAACATTGTTATGATATTTTTTGGTGAATACCAAAACTCGTTTCTCTTGAGTTAAATGCCTAGGAGTAGAATAGACAAGTCATTGAATAAGCGTATGTTTAGCTTTAAGATACGCTGCCAAACAGTGTTTCAAAGGGGTTTGTTATTTTAAACTCCCATCAGCAATGTACGAAAGTTCCAGTTGCTCCACATCCTCATCAGCACTTGGTACTGTCAGTGTTTTCCATTTTAAACCATTCTGGTTGTGTCCCATTTTAATTTGTATTTTCCTAAGGCCTAATGACTTTGACTGGGCACCTTTTCATATGCTTATTGGCCATTAGACTATCATCTTACATGAAGTGTCTGTTCAAGTCTTTAGCCCACTTTAAAATTGGATTGTTTAACTTTGTCTTAATGATTAGTAGGGGTCTTTATATATATTCTGAACATAAATCTTTTTCAAATATATTGTGAATATCTTCACCCTGTCCATGGCTTATCTTTACACTCTTAATTATGGTGTATTTTGATAAACAAAAGTCCTCAATTTTTCACGTAGGACAATTCTTTCATGGCTAGTTCTTTTGATGCGCTGTTTAAGAAATCCTTGCCTACTCCAAATCATGAACGTATTTCCATGTTTTCTTCTAAAAACACTACTGTTTTTCCTTTCTTCTTCTTGAATACGGCAGCAATCATATGAGAAATTTTATGTAGCCTTAAACTTCCTTTTGCCCTTCAATAGGCTTTCTGTTCAATATCCAACTGGATGACATTGTCAAGAGGCAACGTGAAGTCATTGGCGGCACAGCCTCCTGCACTAACAGGAGGCGTTAAACCCATTACAAAGGCCCTGATGTTCACATTGTGACTTGCTAATCAGTTAGGAAAACAAATATTTTACTTCACCCTTACTTCATTCTGTAGTGTCTGTTCTTTTTGTTTGAAAGTTTCCATAAATAACAGGTTGAAGAGCACTTCTCTTTGGCTGGTGGCCCAAGGAGTTAAGTTTTTATTTCCTTCTTCTAGTTTTTCATTTTTTCCTAAATTCTCTATAATAAACATGCATACTTTTAATAAATAGACTTTAAAAACCCAGGCAGTTGTGATTAAAGTATATGTATGTTTTTTTCCATTTTTGTAGGAGTAAAATATGATGTTTCCCAATTCTTTTCTGTACAGGGTGTATTGACCATACACACTAAGACTTGCTCTGTGAATGTGTGTTCGGTCGACAGTAGAACAGATTCATTACTTAACAGCTTTCTACAACTTGCATACTTTCTATGCGTATATAATGTATGGTTTTTATAAAAGCCTTGGTCAAGCTTTTTCCTGTCCTTGGTCTTACTTTATCTGCAAATGAAGCCACACAAATTTTAAAAATAGAATCATTTGCCAATGTCATTAAATAATTACCAAGAGCAGAGGCTGAAAAATCCTTTGTGATACTGTCCATGCTGCAGGAGCAAGAAGAGGATTTCTGGATAGAAATATCTGGAAAGAGCTACGTACATTCTGCACCAGAGACCCCCTTTCCTGCACTGTTATGGGACGTTTATCACAGACTTGTATTCAGTCACCCGAGCAGCATTTAAAAATGCATAGTTTATTTGACAGCATTTACAAATTATGTCTTTTCCTCAGAATAATTTACACTGTAGAAATGTTTCCATATGCTAAAGTTGGACATGCTATTGTAATGAGAAAGAAAAAGATGTCTTTTAGTGGATAATTTTCATATACATACTAAATTGTAATATGCACAAGTTAGTAAAGCTGTCCCTTAAGAATTTACCATAAATGGTTTTCTAATTGTTTTTGCTGCTTTCAGTTACGGACTGGGAGTGGATTTCACCGCAAAACAATGAGTCAGCAGGAATTCAATTGTGATTTATCTAAGTAATGAAAACAATTTGATAGTAATCATAATTCTCTTATGCTTTAATGAAAAAGTATATTTTTTTCTTAAATTCTTTGTGTTCCTCAAAGTCTCAGGTGGAGACAATTTCTAAACATTCCAAACCATGTACACTTGCAGTTAACTCCTCTCTAGCCTGCCTCTAGAGCAGTGGTTGGCAAACTGGGATCACAAGTCAAATCCAGCTCACCACCTATTTTGTAAATAGTTTTATTGGAACACATTCATGCACATTCATTTACGTATTGCCTATGACTGCCTTTGTGCTGCAAAAGCAGGGTTGAGTAGTTGTGATAGAGGCTTTGTAGCCCAGAAAGCCTACAATATACACAACTGACCCTTCATAGAAAAAATTTCTGACCCTTGTTTTAATAAGTGCCTCCTTATTTTTTATGTGGCAGAAATACATGGATGCTACTATGGTAAGTAGTGTCTCTCCTGCCCTAGGAGTAAGTTTTTATTTCCTTCTTCTAGCTTTTCATTGTTTTCTAAATTCTCTATAATAAACATGCTTAATTTTTGCATGGATTTTGAGGCTATAACCAAGCAAGATGACAGCCACAGCTCCACAAATCTCCGCTAGAAACATCAAGAAGAAATCCACACCCAAGAAAGCACTGAATCCTTTCTTCTCTGGGGTGTAGGCCAACAATGACCTGGCAGCCAAAATGCATATAATTAATTATATTTGAGAACTGTCCTGAAATATATGCTCTCCAAATAAAGAAAACCATTATTGACTTTTGGAAAAAAATTTACTCTATCTCTCTACTGCAAAGTTCTTAATAACATTTTGACGAGGAGGTACCCTATAACAAGATACAATACTTTTTGCTCAATTATTAAATTCAACATTGTAAAGTAACACGTAAACCATTTTTTTGTCATTTCTCAAAACAAATACTTTAAGAAAGATGAGGGCAATATCTATTTGTGAACCTTTCAGAAGGTTCATATATATATGAACACACACACACACACACACACACACACACACACACACACACAGGATGCCAAAAAATGTATATACATGTTAAGAAAGGAAAAAACTGTATTAAAAATTAAAATTAAAATTACTTTGAGCACATCTTGTAATTGGAATAGTCAAACGTGGCTTGTTATCGGTATATGCTGAGTATTATAATTTTAAAACAGTTTTTTCCTTCCTTAAAATGTGTATACATTTTTTTGACTCCCTGTGTGCGTGTGTGTGTGTGTGTGTGTGTGTGTGTGTGTGTGTGTATTTATTTCAGGCTAACTTGAAAAATTAAGAGAAATAGCAAAGTAAATTGATCATTTATAAAATAGTTTCATCTATGATGGTCTATCTGAGCAAGAACAGCAAAAAAATCACTGTAGATATTGACTGAACTATTAAGATCAACAACTGTGATAATTCCAAACAGTAATAAATAATACACAAGTACCTTAATAATGAAAATAGACCATTGTCTAGCCCATTCCAGCTGCTAGTACAAAAATATCATAGACTGGGCGGCTTATGAACAATGTAAATTTATTTTGCCCAGGTCTGGAAGCTGGGATGTTTGGGATTAAGGAACTAGCGGATTTGGTGCCTGGAAGAGCCCATTTCCTGGTCTTCTCGATGCGTCCTCACATAGCAGAGGGGGCAAGAGAGCTCTCTGGGATCTCTTTTATAAGGGCACTCATCCTCGCATGACCTATTCACCTCCCAAACGCCCCACCTCCAAACACCATCACGCTAGGGACGCATGAATTTGGAGGGACACATTCAGTCTATAGCATTCTGCCTTTGGCTCCCTCAAATTTACATACTTCTTGCATTGAAAATTCATTCCATCCCAATAGCCCCCAAAATCTTAACTGGTTCCAGCAGCAACTTTAAAGTCTAGGTCCAAAGTCTCCTCTAAATATCACCTAAAGCAGATATGGGTAAAACTCAAGGTATGATTCATCCTGAGGCAAATTGCTCTCCAGCTATGAACCTATGAAATCAAACATGTTATGTGATCCCAAAATACAATAGTGAAACAGGCATAGGACAGATATTTCCCATCCAAATGGGAGAAGGGGGAAGAAGAAAGGAGAGACAGGCTCCGAGTAAGTCTAAAACCCAATCATGCAAGTTCCATTAGAGCTTAAGGCCCAAGAATAATCCTCTTTGGCTCGATGCCCTGCCATCCAGACGCACTGGGGCAGTGGTCGCCCTCGGCTTTGCTGGGCAGCGGTTGGGGCCCCAAGACTTCCAGGCTGCCCTGCCCCCACAGCTTTGGGCAGCCCCGTACCCACTGCGGCTCTCCAGGGTTGGGGTCCTGGGACCACGGCTTTGCTGGAAGACCTTGTCCTTTGAAATCTAGATGGAGGCAGCCACACCCCAGGGCTCTGCTGGGCATAGCGCACACCACATCCAGGTGCTAGAGCATCACCTGGGGATAGCGGAGGAGCTCAGTGCCACACTGCAGGGAGAGGAGACCACCAAGTGAGGTGGTATCAGAGGTGAGCCAGGTCCAGAAGGTACCAGCATCCCCTCCTTTGCATTCTTCCATTGACTTGACTATAGCTCTTGGCTTCTGTCAAGATGGCTGACTAATCTTATTAAGTGATCTCTCCACCTCACCCTTAGTGTTTGTTCCCAAACAGGCTTTCCCATCTTTTTAATATGAATATGCTGAGAATTTTCCAAATCATTAAGTTCTACGTTCTGCTTCCTTTCCAATTAACAATTCCATCTTCAAGTCATTTCTCTCTTCTCGCATTGTATCACCAGCAGTCAAGAGAAGCCGGGCTACTCCTTCAATGTCTTGCTTACAAACTGCTTCAGCTAAAAACCTAATTTCATCGCTTGCAAGTTCTCCCTTCCACAAAACACTAGAACACAAACACAGTTCAGCCAAGCTCTATGCCACTTTATCACAAGCATGACCTTTCCTCCAGTTTCCAGTAACACGTTCCTCATTTCCATCTGAGAACTCATCAGAGTGGCCCTTACCATTTGTATTTCCACCCACATTCTGTTTGGGGTTACTTCGGTATGCTCTAAGAAGACTGAGCCTTGCTCTACAGCTCTTCTCTTTTCTTTCTCAGCTTTCATCAGAATCCCCTTTAAAAGTCCATTCCCAGCCATGTAGGCTTTTTCCAGCATGCACCTCAAAACTCTCCCAGCCTCTATCCATTCCCTTTTTCTAAAGCCACCTCCACATTTTTAGGTGTTTGTTACAGCAACAACCCTGCTGCTCACTGCCATGTTTGGTCTTAGTCAGTTTGGGCTGCTAAAACAAAGTGCCAAACTGGGTGGTTTATAAATAACGCAAATGCCTTTCTCAGTTCGGAGGTGGGAAGTCGGAGAGCAGGGTGCCAGCGTGGTCACGCCTTCTTCCGGGCTGCAGACCCCTCGTTGTGCCTTCACACGGCAGAGCAGCAAGCTCTCTCGTGGGTCTAGGCATTAGTTAGGGCACTAATTCCATTCACTCCCATGACCTGATCACGGCCCAAAGTCCCCACCTCCAAATACCATCACACTAGGGGTTAGGTTTCAATACATCAATTTGGGGAGGGCACAAACGTTCAGTCTATAATAGGTGTCCTCTCTGATTCTTGAAATTATGAGTAGAGATGATGCCGAGGAGTAAAGGGGGGTGTAAACTTCCAACATAATGATGTTTAGATCGTGACCAGGTTTTCCATCCATTCAGTCATTCATTAAGTATGTTACTGAGCACCTACAACATGCCGGGCTATATTCCAGGAGCTGGAAATACGACAGTGAACAAGACAGATCATGGGCTGACGTCTGAGTGCGGGGCACAATACAATACAGGCCCAGGAAAACAAAGCCAAAACAAAATCCACAGACCTAAAGGAAAATAGACCAATCAGACAAGAACATCAAGAACTTCTCCCAAGAAGGGTCATATCTAGCCAAACCTTGGACACACTCTCTTTTCTTGACTCCCTTCTGTCCTGGACTTACCCTATGAAAACCCTGTCTCGGGAAAGGTTCCGACCAACTCAGTCCCACTTAGATACACACAGCTGACCTCTTATTCCTCTCAGAAGTGTCTGCATTTTGTTCCAGGTGGACATGAGGCATTCCTAGGCAGCAGGAAGGGATTTTGGGGACCTTCTCAGAGTCACATCATGCATCTATTTCTAAGGAAACACTCATCACACGCCTGCTCTGTCGCGGGACAGCACTAGGCTTATTGAGGAAACAGGGAATAGTTCATTAACTATGACACACACAGAGCCTGAAGGGACGTGTGCTTGATCCTGTCCATTTGTCCCTCCAGACTCTCTGTCCACCGTTTTCCAGCCACCTCTGTGGCTCAGGAGGTTGACCTTCAAGGATTACATCCAGGGCTTTCTGTCTTCTGTCTTTGGTTGGGTTCAGCTAAAGGCAGTCGCCGCAGGGGATTGACAGGAGGAAAGAGAGGGTCAGGTCCTTATTTTCCTGCCCCCTCCTGGCCTGGCTGCTGATTGGCAGGGGCAGTTTCTTTCTGTCAACGACCATGGCTCCTTGTCAGGGGTCCTCTTGCATAGCCACAGTCACAACTCTCTCTCTAATCATCCACACCCCTTGCCCAGAAGGTACCCCTGGAGGGGGCAAAGCTCCATGCTGACGCTCCACTATTCCTGGGTACAGTGTCTTCTCACTGACCTCCCCTTCACTGGCCCATTCTCACGGCCACAGGCTGCAAAGCCAGCACTGCTCTCTGATCAGAGACTGACTCAGGGCACCAGCTTCATTTTTAAGCTCCAAGGACTTAGGACAGATAGGAGAACTGGTGAACATTCTACACATGGTACTTCTCAGAATCAGCAGTGACTCACCTTCAAATAGAACAAAATTTGGGGTGGCGACTGGAGCGACACCAGCCCCGTGTGCAGAGAAGGAACGCCTCTGAATGGCTATGGCTTACCTTTCTGTGCTCAGTGGAGGGCTGTGGGCAGACGAGCTGGAATCCAAGCAGCAGCAGGAATCCCAGGGCACTGGGAAGAGAAAATGGCAACAGGCAGGGCTGTGAGCATGTCCCAGGCTGCAGACCCGGCGGAAGGCGGCATCCCCATCTCATCAGTGGAAGGGAGAGAACAGTCCAGCCTGGGCCCTGGGGGGTGACCCAGTGAAGAGGCAAAGGGCCGGCCCACGGGCGGGGAGGCAGAAAGGTGCTGTGGGCTGGGTGGTGGCATCGGCCAGATCTGGGATCAAACGTAGTGTTACCGGGAACCAGCAAGGCTTCTATGTCAGAACAGTTAACCTCTTTGGGCCTTGTCTCCTCCCTCATAAGATGGGGACAACCACGGATGCTGGCTAGGAGCTTCGGGGAGGGCTGCATGAGAAAACGTGGCATGTCTGACCCAGAGTAAGTGCTGGTGAGTGCCTGGTCCTCGTGGAGCTGGTAAGGAGGGCTAAGAGTGGGCATTTTGATCCTGGCCAGAGAAGTTCCTCTCCCACACCCCAGCTTTCCTCAGAACCTTTCCTCTGCCTGTCCTTGGCCCTTTGGTGCCACACATGTTCTCCGTGGGCTGGATTAGCTGTGTTAAGCCCCACTGTCACCAGCCATGATTAGCGCTTGTCATCAAATAAAGGGAAGGTGTGGAAATAGGAGCCAGCTGGCCCTGAGACAGCAGGGTGTGCTGGGAGAGCATGACACTTTGGAGTCAAACACATCTAGGCTAGAATCCCAACTCCACCCTTCCCATGGGGGTGATCCTGGGTAAGCTAACACCTCTGCTCCTCAATGTTCTCATCTTCTGTCAGCATCACTGAGGATGACAGAGGTGAAAACACCCGGCACACTCAGGCAGAGGCGACAAGTAATGTCAAGTAATTTAAACCCCTGAAGTCCCTTGATTGGAAATCATTGATTGCATTGTTTTCAGCACCCTGCAGAAAGGCCGCCAGTCCTACTTAGCTGTCTTTTGAATCCTTTCCTAGGGTTTCACCCTGAGGGCAGAAGTTAAGCAATGCAGTGATTCTCAACATTGTTGAGGCCTCCAACAAAGCTGAAAGATAAGAAACAGTGCCATGTCCAAGAAAAACTCACCGTGTGGAGATGGCGATGAGGAAACCTGGCTGAATGAGGGGTTAGGGCTGTGGAGTTAGAAAACACTCCCGCCATCGCTAAGAATTCTAAATTCCACACTAACCCCATTTAGTATGTAAATGAGCCCGGCCCTAGCAGACCACATGGAATGGACTTGGACACACTGCTTAGAGACTGTGTGTGGGGACAATAGCAGGGCGAAGGGACACTAACCAGGTGTTAAACGCAGTCTGTCCATTGTCTTAGAGCTGCAGTGAAGGCCCCAAAGCAGAGGACCGAGGGTATTCCATACACATACATTCCAAAGAGAACGGCTGCACGTCTATTCAGGACTGGAAAAGGAGGTGCTCCCCACCCGAGATGTCTTCCAGCCACAGGGCAGGGGCATCTCAAGGAGTGGGTGGGAACACAATGGTAGAAAAAGAATAGCTATTTTCTAGTTGTGTCCTTACTAGATCCAGTTTATCCTCTAAACCAAAGATTATGTTCATCATGACTCAGGAGTCCATACTCCTTGGTTACCTGACCTTGAGCAAAGCACCACTGTGCCTCAGTTTGCTCATCTGTAGAATGGAATAATATCACCTGCCCTGCTGACCTCAAATGCGTGAATGTGTGAGGAAGCACATTAGGAACCACGCCTACAAATTTGAACCATCTGTAACACATTCTGGCACTGTTTACTCATGAAGAAAGAAAACCAGCTTAGTGTGGTTTTGTTAAAAAAACAAGCAGCAGCTCCATACATGTGTTATACCTCAGCCCCTGTTATGGCAGACACCTAAGCCACATATCTGTAACACAACCAGGAGCAGTGTGCACTACCCCTCCTCCCAGGTAGCATTTCCAAAACTTTCAGGGGCACTGGGGGCAGGAGAGGGAGAGAAAGAGCAGAGGAGGGAAGATTCTAGGTTTTCCTCTGTCTCAGAGGAACTGCATTCCAGGTTGCCTGGTCAGCTCTCCTCCCAGGTATTTCCACAGCTTGTTCCCTCACCTTCTTTAGGTGTCTGCCCAAAGCTGGCCCTTCTCCACAAAGCTTCCCTGACCCTATAAAAACCAGCACTCCCTCTCCCAGCCTCTCCTGTTTACTTGTCTCCATAGTCCTCACTGTCTCACAGACTATGTCTTTATTCACTTAAATGTCACCCTATGCCCACTAGAATATAAGTTCTGTGAGATCAGGGAGTTTGTTTAGTTAGTTTTATCCCTCAGCATCTAGCAGAGTGTCTGCTATATACTGGGGATGCCAAAAACATATATACACAAGACTTTTCTTATGTACTCATCTTTTCTTATTGGTATATATTGAGTATTACAATTTTAATACAGTTTTTTCTTTCTTAAAATGTGTATACATTTTTTGGGCACTCTCTGTAGTAAGAGCTTAAATTCATTGAGTTAATGAATGATGCTGTATCACCTTGACAACCTTTGAAATGTCGACATAAGGAGAAACAGTATGAATTAACATATCCAAAAATGTCCAAAGTAATGGTGAGAGCTTTTAAAAGTACTTTTATGAGAGATTTTTAAAAATCAGTCCTGCTTTTGAATTTCTATGTGATGCCCCCAAATCCATTCTCACAGGACTGACATGACATATGGCATCAAAATGTTTGTAGGTGCCCCATGCTGCAGAAAATGCAACACCAGTTGCACTTAGATATTCAAATGCTTCTTTTCTTCATTGCGTTGGGCCCTAGTGAGGCCCAAATGCATAGGGGTACCCAGTAAATTCATTCTGGAATAAAATCTTAGTTATTAAATGGGCTCGGCTCTGAATGGAATAGAATAAATTCCCCCAGAGGGGAAATTATTCTTTGGCTGCAATAACAGGAGCCAAAGCAATATATAACCCCAGCGGCCAGAAGAAACTCTGCCAAGGGCTGAAAGGTTCCCACCCCTGCTCAGTAGACTCTGTTTTGGGGATACCCCACCCTGCTCACACATACCTATCTAATTGGTAGTCTGTAGCTGTGCCTATACCTCTTCAAAACACCGACAATCTAGCCTCAATCCTTGTTCCGCCTGACCCAATTCAAAATTAATGTTTGGGGAATGCGAGAGCATGTGTGTGTCTGTGTGTGTGCAACTCATGTGTTATTTCACTTTGATAGTTTGCTTTGGCAAACTGCTCCCAGCTTGCAACGTTTTGACAGATTGAAGGCTACCAGGGCCCTTGGCAAACAAATCACACACTCCCCTCCAAGCGGCGGGGGAAGTCACATTCCTACCAAGACTTTCCAATTCACCTTGCAGAAGAAATAACCCAACGTTTCACACCAATCAGAAAAAGGAAAAAAAGCTATGCCAGTTCCCCAGCGCTGTTCTAGATTTTAAACACTCCATCATTTCATTTCCTCATGTAGAACATAATGTTCATTGAAATTCGGTACAAGATCTACATCATGGACCGGGGGCACTGGGCTTCTGTATTTGCTTTGACCCACCCCTCCCCACCTACCCCACCCACCCTCAACACCAGTGAGAGTGGGTCATAGCACCACCACTGTGTACCTCGGATTACCTCAATGAACTCTATACCACTTGAGCATATCAAGTAACAAAACAAGGAAAACAGTAAAAAAATCTCAACTTCTTCTTCAGTTAATACAACTCAAGAGATATTTTGGGAGCAGCCGGATCACTACTAATGAAATTATACCAACCTTAGCAAAAGAGAGCCAAAGCCTCAGCATTGAAGAGAAATCCCTACCTACTTCACTCTGGAGATCAAAAGTGATTGCTAAGCATGCATTTTACTGTGTTCAGCTCAACCCTCTGTCTTCCTTGGACATCAGTTAAGAGTAAAGAAAGCAAGAGAAGGAGCTGGGTTACAAACGACATTAGCCACGGAAGATTTGATGGTTCCCGCTGATGTCACTGCTCACAAGTATTTCATTTAATCTCCACAACCATCCTATCAGACAATTTTACTATACCCATTTTACAGGTGAGGAAATTGAGGCACTTACTGAAGGGCACACACACCTACGAAGAGGAAAAGCCTGATTTTGATGCTAGCAGTCAGACCCTTGGCCTGGACCCTTAACCACTGTGCTCTGGGGCCTCAGTAGGAAATAGCTCACCTTTAAAACAAGCATTTGCATTTTATCACATCAATTTTCTTTCCCAGTCTTAGGAGCCTGTGGCTTCACACATCTGTTTTACTTTCTGTCATTGCTTGCAAAAATAATCAGAAAATAAGTGGGTGCAATAAAATCTCGTTTATCCAGCCTCACTAGAGAACATTCTAAGTTTTAAAATAATTGAAGCTAACCATTTAAATCCCAAACTTCAAAAAAAAAAAAAAATGCATCCTATTTATTTCCTCTGCTTTCTCATACAGAGTATGCTGAGCTTCAGTAACCTTTCTTAGATGGCTGAGCATAAGGTGACGGATGGCCTAGGGGCAGAGCAGGGGGACAGCCCAGAGCTGGGGCTTCCCCACTGCCATGGCCCTTTGCTGTCTCCACCCTGCTGTAAGGCCTGGCCTCCTGTACTGCGGGTGAGACTGTGTCCTCTTAAGCGGTTCCCTTCCAGTAGGTCTTGGCCTTGGAAACCTTTAGACAGCCAAGCTGCAACCAAACCGAAACCAAACAGGCTCTGGGGAAAGGCCTGCCTGGCTTTCGTGGAGTAAATGTTTCCATTTTAGAGCATGAACTTCAGGACACCTATTCTAATTGCATATTGGTGATTTTTACTGCTTACTTCCAGGTTCTCCACTCTTGCAGCCATTTGTGTTTTATGGACCAGAGCCTCTGGGAAAGTGAGGTGTTCTGTCACCACACAGCTTTTTAAGACACAACACCTTTTGGTAAATTCCCCTGCTTAATGGGAGGTTTCTTGAGGAATTGGTTTCTCATCCATCCTTGCAACTAGCAGAACAATCAGCACAGACTCAGTCCAAACTCAGGGCTCATAAATGTCAAGTGAGTCAAAAAATAGAAGGATGGACTGAAGAGAGGGGAGACAAAAAGGAGAGAGGGCGGAAGTATCAGTCACTAAAGAAATGCAAGGTGATGCAAGACTTTTCATCAATAAAGTGTCTTCTAAGTGCACCCCAGCATTCTGTCATAAAAGTATAACTGGGAAAAGAAGGGTTTCTACAAGCTGGAGTTATTGGTTCTGATCCCTGGGGGTGTCATTGTTAACCTGAGGTCTATAAATCTATTTGGGTAACTAAGGAATGGGTAGCTGGCAGCCCAATGATATCACACCTTGACTCCATTGAATCCTTTGGTACAGAATGTTCTAGCAAATCCCACAATCAAATACTGAGTGGTGAGGACAGGCTCCAGGTGCAAGGCTGTGCCAAGCATAAAGAAAAACCAATACTGCCTGAATGCCTGCCATCATTTTATAGGAAGGGGTTTTCCAGGGCAGTCCTCCAAAAGCATTTTATTTCCTCCTAGCCTCTATGCCTACCATTCAGATGGCTCCTACCGGGCTTCCCACATAACATTCCAGCAGGTTCTTCGCTGATACACTTGTTCTCTTCTGCTCCCATCAGATGACTCCTGTTCATAGTCAACCATGTTCCCAAACCTGTTTACGCCAGCTGCTTTGTAATTACATAAAATGTTCAAAGAATAAGCCAACCCATGAAATGAGCGCACACACACACACAAAAGACTAGTTAGTTGTTTGTTGTTTCTACAAAAGTGAAGCTCAATGCTTTGGAAAGATTCAATAAAGGCAAATAGCCAAGGAAAAAAAAACTGCTGGCCAATTAGGTGTGGATGAGACAACTGTAAGTGATTGCGGACAAACATAATACAAATCTAGAATTATTCTGTACTCTGATTGCCGTGCAAATCTTTAAATTCTCACTCCACCTTAAAGGAACCCAAATGGAAACCTTACATAATGCTTGTGGGTGTGGTTTGTGCAAGAAAGACAGTGTGGGGTTCATGTTCCAAGTCTTCGGCCGCACATCAAAAAAATTGGTGAGTGAACGTGCATGTTTTAAGTTAAAAGGAAACGGTGAAAGGTGTGTGTGTATCATTCGTATGATTTTTCTGCATTAACCTATTTTTGTAATTAACGAATGAGCCTGATCAGAAAAGAAAAAATTTCAACTTTATTTCTTTTACATAAAAGATAATCATTAATCTATGCATTCAGTATGCAAGAAATATTTACTGAGCATCAACTGGGTAGTGTTGTGGTTTCGATGTGGGCTACACTCTGTCCTGCCTTAAAGTTTCATGATGATCCAAGCCTGTCCTCTTCTCCTCCCCTCCTCCTCAGCCCTTTACACCCCACCTCTTCCTCCCCCTCCCCACCCCCCTCCTCTTATTCCTTTGCAGCCTATGCTCCTTCACCCCATTTCCTGGTCACTGGCTTAACCCCATGAGCCTTCCCAATTATCACATACTTCTGTACTCCTAAGGGGAATCTCTGTTTTCACTGATCAACCATGCCTCAAATATCACTACTGGTACCCTTCATTCTCTTTCTTACACACACAAACACATTTTCCTCACCCACTTCTGTCTTCCTTCGGTATTAGGGAGCTTTTTCAGTTGCCCCAAGAACAGCCAGCCACCTTTCTCTTTCTCATTTCCTCAATCCCTTTTGGTTGTATTTCTAAGTGAAGTAGCTGACAGGCATTACAGTAATATTACTCTACTGAAGTGTATATCAAGGAAAAGAAAAGCCTTTAAGTTTCAAAAGACTAAAACCAGACACTTGACCTAGGGCCATCAACCTGTAAAATGCTTAAAATGATCCAGAACTCTCCATAAAATCTATAAAAACCACCATCTAACCTTGTAATCTCTCTAATTACATCTGCATTTCTTCAAAAACTACCATTCAAAATAAGAATCACTGAATCAAGTTTATTTCCTGCCAATTTAACCAATTGTTTGGCGTTTTCAATAGTTTTGTTTTCTTCTCTGTTCTCCTTCCAAACATAAAATACGTCAACTATACTAAAGCACTCTGAGTTAAAGGAAGAGCCGTGACCAAGCAGACTGGCTCCGAAGAGATTCTGTGGGTTAGCCGTGGAGGGAGCCACCATCACTTGTTAGTGTTCCTAGGGAGGAAACTGTGTTTCTTTCCACTCAGTCACTGATCAAATACATAAAGATGTGACTGTGCATATCAAAAAAAAAAAAAAAAAAAAAAAAAATGCACCATTTGGAGCAAGTCTTTAAGAAATATAAACACTTCTGATAACTTAGTACTGTTTCCTCTCTAACTCGGCACAGGTGACAAATATTCCTTAATCTAGCCTTGATGGACGCTTTGGCCCAAAAGGATTTGACTTGCCTTGCATTGTGCATGGGGCCCAGAGCTTGTCCAAGGCTCAGTGACAGCCCACTAACTAGTTCCATCAAGAGTTAAAATGTATGCCTCTGCTACTGGGTTTAACTGTGATTCTTTTGTATTACTACAGACTGAGCAGGGCGAGACACTCTTGCTACATTATTGCCCAGGGCTGCTCTTTCAATGAGGAAGAAGTTGGCTTTCTGTTTCTCTGTGGCTTGGCAAAAACTGAGGAGGGATTTTTAAACTAAATCTCTGCATATGAGAATTGTGAATCCCCTTAAATGCTTTTTTCCTCTCAGGAATTTTCTTGGCAGCTAACTTCTAATTTTGACCCGCTTCCCCTATAGGTAGAGAAATCCTCCAGCTTTTCCAATTGATCTTTATGCATTTGGTTGCCTTGATAAATATTAAAAAGCTCTTAGTGTGTGTGTGTGTGTGTGTGTGTGTGTGTGTGTGTGTCTCATCTGCCACGTTTATCAAAGACCTCTTACTCTTAAAGTAACCATCGCCCTTTTCCCTGGAACATTTTGAAAAGCATTTAAACAAAAGACACTAGTTTTTCTAAATTTTTTTTTTCAGGTTAAAATATATTTACATGGCTCTAGAAACAGAATGCAAAATAGTTTGTAAGTACCTGGGTACCTGGCTTACGAAGGAGACCTGAGGGAAATCTCCAGCTGAGCGCTCCCAAAAAATCACCTGTCCTCATAACTCACACATTCTTTCCCCAGTCCTTACAGCAAACCTCAGGGAGATGTCCTGCTGAGCACCCCTGTTCAAACAATCCCTTAGCAGGACACTAATGGCGGAGGCCTGTCAAGACTTCTGGAGTTCCACCGTAAGGATAGCAAGGGGACATCTAGTTTCCAACTCCTGCCACCCTGCTCATTTCTAACCTGTGGGCAATTCCTCTGAAATAATGCACAGTTTGGGGGTGAGCCCACCAGCAGCCCCTCGAAGTGTGATGGCCTCCACACCACAGGTCATTACAGGAGGTGAACCGCTTACAGGGGCATCAATTAAAACTCCAAGACATCAAGAAAACACTTGCAAAGTTCCTTGCAAAAGGGACTTCTCCGAAGTAACGCCATTCCCATGCAGTCTCGGTGGCCACAATTTTGAGGGTCCTCAGTACTTTTAGGGGCTTTTCTGATGGCAGCCAGGCTTAACACTCACTTGTTTACCACATGGTGAACCCATCTGTGGTCATCTGCTGCTCTTTTCAACCCAGTTCAGTATGAGACTGTGCCCTCCACTTCTCAAATGTCCCCATTAGGTCCTCACCTAGGCTGTGGTCCTGAAGTGAGCCAGTGGTCCAGCAGCTGTGGGTTTACCGCAGTGTGATGGAGCATCCACAAAATGGGTACGTATTTCATGTCTTGAAATACCTTTTAAACTATTTTTTAAATTATGGTTTAAAAATGCACACAAGCTAAATTAGATTGGATGCCAAATATTAACCCTGAAGAGACCATACAACATTTAAATCGACCTGCCCTATAAATGGCTGGATTGTGCAGAGGTTTTCTGGACTTCTCTGACTGCTTCTGCCTGTGAATGTCAGTGATGAAGAAGGCTATACCTCTGCACGAGTCTGTGGATGTCAGACCTGCACACATCTGTTCATGTAAAATGATACAAGCAACTACAGACTATAGCTCACACACACACACACACACACACACACACACACACACACTACACCCAGTTAAATGCCAGGCATGGGTCTAAGAGATCTGCCTGGCAAATGCTCGGGCCCTGGTTGGGCAACCACATGTGTCACCACTGTAATAACATACTATAAATCATTTTACTTTTTGTTACAAGTTCTGAGCATTTGGGGCTAATGTATAGTTTGGGGTGGGGATGGGGGGCTACAAGGTATCATTAGTGATTCAACTTTAAAACAGAAGTCCTTCCTTCCGCTCTTTTAAGATGCTGAATCAATTAATTTAAACAATATACTGAGATTGCAAGATGAGCTTCTTTGAAGAACTGTTACTAATTGCAATTACTTACCTATGTGGATCAAGATTTTCTTGGTATTATGCAGCTAAGGCAAGTGTAAAACCAACCAGAGGCTGAGGCTGACGTACCAGCTATTGGCCATAAATCCTGATCTCAAATTCCGGCGTTTATCCAAACAGATTCATTGATCTCACCATGTGTAAATATTACAAACGTGAACTTATAAAATAAATGGGTCTTAATAAAATACTGCCATTGGCTATTTTATATGTTGAGATTTTACATAGGATTTTGACTGGAGAATTTTGAAAAGGGTGCATCAGCCTCAAGAATGTTTGGAAAATGCCTCAGTGACAGACAGGGGCTACAGCTCCCGGGGGCGGCGCCCCTTTTCTGACTCTGCAGCAAAGGAAGGTGGTACAAGGTCAAGGTCTCCCAGCACTGGTTTTTCGTCCTACAAACTGGAGATACTATTGCTTGTTCTACCCACCTCACATGGCTGATATCAGGATCAAAGGAAAAATGTAGGTGAAAGTCATAGACAGTCTGAGCAGAAGGAACTAGAGAGGTCACCTTTTAAATAAACCAGATCAGTTAAGTCAAAATATGTGGGGATGCAGTCAGAGGACCATATTTTTCAAGTTCTCCAGGTAACTACCTATTTATTAGGCAACCATGATATCTATCCACTGATCCAGTAACACCTTTATTTAAAAAGTAATTAATTAACAAAATAATAAAACAGCAGGGTACCGCTTAGAACCTATGCCATGTGGATCGCAGTCTGAACAGCTGTCAGCACAACGCCCAGCTCCCAAGGCCTCGGCAACTTCTAAGTAGTGCACTTATCACAAATACCTGCACCTAGCACATCAAAAATATCAGTGGGATGCAGAGCCTCATAGCTAGTTACTGAAAGAAACTATATAGTAAAACTCAAATGTGGAATTTCTTACTCTCTTTTTAAAGGGTTCTGCACTTACCTGAGAGAACCCATGAAATGGGAAACCATGATGCTTGGAGTCCAGGAAAAAGCAAGGGCTCCTCGGGTATGTTGCCAATTTTCTGCAGGTGGGAGTGGTGTTCAAACTCCTGTAGAAGGAACAACAATGCTGTTTTTAGCATGGTTTGCTGAGGAAGATTCTATAGCCTGAGATTCTAGAGCCTAAATAGGCCAATGAAACCAAAAGGGAGCTAATGGAAGACATTGAAACAAAAATACCACTGACCAGTTATGGTTACCAGATTTCCCACCTGCAGTCTGATTATGTATGAACATGAGATACCAAATTTACTGGACGCTCAGCAGGGTGACTAGTCCACGAAGCTGTTCAGTAAGTTAACCATCAATATGGTTACCTCAGACTCGGTGCTCAGTGCAAAGCTGGCATTTGGCCAACCTGCATTGGAAATTTAGGCCCATCTATTAAAAGCTATCTAATCATAGAAAAACCATTTTCCCTCTGTGTCTTGGTTTCTCCCACTATACATTAGGAATAAAAATACTAGCAATAAAGGAAACGACATATTGATATATGCTACAACATAGATGAACCTTGAAAACACTATTCTAAGTGAAAGAAGCCAGACACAAAAGGATAAATATTGCATGATTCCATTTATAAGAAATGTCCAGAATAAGCAAATCTATTGAGACAGAAAGTACATTAGCGGTTGCCAGGGTCTGGGGGTGGAGTGGGGCTCATGGGAGGATACAAGGTTTCCTTCTGGGGTGACAAAAATGTTCTAATATTAAATTGTGGTGATGGTTGTACAGCCCTGTGTAAATACTCAAAGCCACTGAAATTGTACACCTTTAAATTGAAGTATGGTATGTGAATTATATCTCAATAAAACTTTTAAAATACTGCCTCAAGAACTACTGCAGGTTGTTGTGAAGATCAAATGAGTGGGCATTAGTCCAGCTCTGATGATACTGATGCAAGAAGAAGAGAAGGAACACTTAAAATGTGCTATCACAGTAAAAACAGGGAGATAAAACCCCTCACCTACAAATACGATTTTATTCAGAAACCCTCACTAAACAGAATTTCTAAGCATTATCAAGTGAGCCAACAGTTTCAAAGTTTATAAATAGCATCAGAAAGCCCAGGATGAGAGGTTTGGTTGGAATGTGAGGGAATTTGGGAAGCAAAACCATGGCCCAGCCTACTCTCCTCCAACACCTCCTTTCAGAGGAAGACAAATAAATGAAGCCAGGTTTCCAGGTGTGCCCAGGGGTCCTCTCTAGTAAAGCCAGAGTCTTCCAAAATTACTGGTTTCTGCATTCTTCCCAGGACTTCACATTTTCCTTTCATTAGACAGGGAGGATTGCGAGATAAGTTACTAGGACTTAAGAAAAGACAGTCATAAGAACCATAAAATTCCATTTGTAGGATAAAATTATCAAGATTTAAAAGTCACCACCAGCCCTTTCTAAGGGTTATTAAGAAAGTAAAGCCTCTTAACTGTGATCAGCCCTAATTAGCCATCAGCAACTCATGAAATTACTCATGGTGCTGAAGACCCTTAAATTCTTGGGGCTCAGCCAGACGTTACACTGAGATCCACCAGGAAGAAAGCCAACAAGTGCAAATTGGAACAGTTAAAACTCCTCTGAATCTGAGGCGCGGTCTTGCTCTTGGCTGGGGAGCAGGTATGTGCGAAGACGGCATTTAACTTGGAAAATGGGATTTGACTTGGGAGTCAGATGAAACCTTTGCCAAGCTCCTGATGATGGTCAACTACGTCAATAATTATTTGCTCAGTATGTGCAGTGCTCAGGTCCCCTCCAAGGGATGCAAGAGAAGGATGAGTCAATGCAGGGTCTCGCTTTACAATCTAGCTTAGGTGGGGAAGATTTGGGGACATGGAGTTGTCTGGGGATAGGACAGTGTTATCCAGAACAACACAGGGTAAAGGTTGTGACATAGAGACCCTGTACTAAGCAAGCTAGTTGCGGAGAAGGAGAATCACTGTGGATGGCTAGTCGGGCATCAGCAAGGAAGATGGGACTTAAAATGAGCCCTCACCCTACACAGGTTACAAGCAAACCATCTAAAGCCATTAGTAAAAGCGTACACACTGTAACCTGAACGACCTGGGTCTGAGACCAGCATCCCCATTTATGAACGAGGTAAACTTTGGCAATTAACCCTTTGTCTTCCAAGTTCCTCACCTGTAAAATGGGGATGTTGTTTGTAACTACCTCGTGGGGTGGTTGTGTTACATATTTATTGAGACTGCATGACCTCGCTACTGGACAGACACACACATACACACACAGACACACTCAGCAGGCACGGTCCTTGCCCTCGAGGAACTTACAGTCAGGATGCTAGAGGGCTATATACTTTAAACAAACTGACACACAAATAAGTATAAACATAAAATTGTGATAAAAGCCATGAAAAAATGTCCAAGGTGCCTCAGAAAGTATACTAGGCAGTGATCAGAGAAAGTCCCACTGAAGAAGTGACCTTCATGCTGAGGCTTGAGTCATCCAGCAGAAGGGGGTGTGGGGACATCCCAGGGAGAGGCAATCGACAGTGTAAACTCATGTGAGGAACTGGAAGGAAGAAGGAAGTAGGGTGGCGGGAACTTGGTGATCCCAGGAGAATATGGGAAGGGCTGACCCCATATTTACCAGAATATGGTAAGTGAATGGTTGAGGGGGGACAAGGAAAGAGAGGTGTCAAAGACGACTCCTTCCAGATTTCTGGTGGTCGGAGGCAGCATAAGGAGGTTCTAACAGGGCTTTTTCAGTTTCATCGGGAAAGGGAGGGCGATGTTGAGAGGAGATGTGATGTAAAGCAGAAGTTTCCAAATCTGACAAGAAGTCAATCAGAAAACATGTTAAATTATCAAAACAATTTGAAAATAGATTTACAACCACTGCTTATAACCATGAACCTTGTCCTTTCTGTGTATTTTGCTTTCAGATATTGGCTGATAATAGAAGGAAGCCATCATGATTACCCTGTCATTTGGAAATATGGTTTCTTTCATCTTTAGCTCACCCTTTAAAAATTTGTTTTGAATGTATGTTTTATGTGCTCACATAATACGTTGAGATGTTAAAAAAAAAAAAAAAAAAAAAAAAAAAACAGCCAAACATACACTGGAGTTATCCACTCAAACATTTACTGATGGGGCATGCAGTCAAAAAAAAAAAAATTTGGAGGCCATTGCTCTAGAATGTATTTTAACCAAGTTTTTGTCAGATTTGGTCAGTCAGTTTTTTTCATGACACGGTTGTCCGGGGAGAGCTTGTACCAGCTCTGCCATTTCCTTGGGATTCATTTGTGCTTTCATGATTGGTATCCTGTTCAATCAGCTCTGCTTTTCAAACTGTGGGTCACGACCCATTAGTCTATCATGAAATCAATTTCGTAGGTCATGACCTGCACTTTTTGTAATGCAATAGGAAAGACTGAAAAAGAAAAGAAAATACCAGCATTTATCACACAAAATAAGGGTAGGTCTTTCTTTTCTTTTTTTATTCGTTTCAGGTATACAAAGGCACATAATAGACATTTACACCCTTCACAAGGTGATCACCCCCCAATATACTACCCCTCTCACATCATATACAGCTGTTACAATATGATTGACTATCTTCCCTATGCTGTACTCCACACCCCATGACTATATATGCATATATATCATATTACATTATATATCACGCTGGTCAGGCATCTACACAGTCTATGAAGTGATCCCCCTGATAAGTCCAGTGCCCATCTGGCACCTTACATGATCTTTACAACATTGTTGTGACTACTAACTTGCCCTTTCTAATCCCTTCACCTTCTCCCCCATCCCCACCCCCTCCCATCTAGCAAACATCAGTTTGTTTGTTTGTTTTTTCCTATGTCTCTGAGTCTATTTGTTTTGTTTCCTCATTTATTCTGTTCTTTAGATTCCACATATACTGAGATCATATGCTATTTGTCTTTCTCAGTCTGACTCACTTCATATTCTCTAGGTCCATCCATGTTGTTGCAAATGGTAAGATTTTGTTTTTTATGGCTGAGTAATACTCCATTGTATAAATGTACCACAGTATCTTTATCCAATCATCTACCGATGGACCCTTTGGTTGTTTCCATGTCTTGGCTATTGTGATTTCTTAACTGTGGCTCTGTCAGAAACATTTAAAAGCCCTTGCTCTGGAACCCAGAAAGCAATAAAGGATTCTAACTGTGATTGGGGGAATAAAATCCTGAAAATAAACAAAGCCATGTTATGCAAGCCCCCGAAAAGTGACTCCAGGAGAATTTTTGATGAGATGGCAAGAAAGGGCCATTGTAGGTTCTGGAGCAGGGAAGGAAATGATGAAAGTAAGGTTTCCGGAAAATCCAGTTGGGAACAACGCATGGGGCCAGCAGACTGAGTAAACGTGCTATCTATGGACCTGAGTCCGCCTCTGAGGTTTGCTCCTGTTGATTTATCTTTCTTGACAGTGAACAAAGAACCTTACAGCCTAGTTTCTACAAGAACATATGCTCCCTAGGGGATGGAGGCCGCACGTTCTCTCCTTTCCACAAAGACCCTACAGGAAGGCTAACAAGTCACCTGATTTTGTTCAGGCCAAAGCTGCAGTCCCCACACACCAGGAAGAAGCAGCAGGAAGCTTCAAGGCTCAGGGTGGCGGTGCCAGAAAGGCGGGCCACGACAGATCCAACCCAGGGTAGAGAATGGCACCCCTGGTCCTCGGTGGTGCCACTGAGCCCGAAACAGTGGCGCTGCTGTGCTGCTCCTCACCCACAGGCCCGTCTCTCAGTATCTGGCCTGCCCCTTTCCTCATGCCCTGACCAGAAATCCTGGAAGACCCGCCTGATATGAGGCCATCCTCCAGAAGAGAAGGATGTGCTTGGCCTGTCATGACTGGGTTCAGAAAGGCACATCCCAATTACCGGCGCCAGTTCCGCTCCCTTCCTCCCACACACAGGCTTCTCCCTCTGGAACTCCCACATGTAAAGCAACCACCAGGATCAACAAAAGCCCCAGTCCTGGGGGGAGAGGAAGTGACTCACCAGCAAAAGAATGAAGACCAGAGATTTCCAAAGGAAGCAGTTCCAGACCCCCAAATGAGCCCCCAGTACGTAGCACGTGGTGAGGTCAAGTCTCAGAACCTGCCCGTTCCTCTGTGAAGGCCGCCCCCCGAGGGTCCTGAAAGACTGGGAGCCTCTGCATTAGATCCATCCTGTGCTCACCAACATGTTCTCCTGCCCTGCGGCCATTTACACAACCTCTCCTCCCAGAACCCTGGCCCACTGTTTGCAGCGCCCCCTACCTGACATTGCAGGTATCTGTATGTGGACCAAGTACCAGAATGACAGCTCCCAACATCAGGGTATGTCCAACCCACCCCTGTCTTCCATTATGAGGAAAGTGGAAGAAGAGTCAAGAATCAGCTTTTACTAAGAACTAAATATGGGACATAAGTCATGTTATTTAATCCTCACAGCAAAACTGAGGCCACACAGCAGGTCAAGGGTATTGCTCGGACTGCACACAGACCACTGACACCAGAGTTGGTCTTCCTTTCACTCTATTAGACTCTCTGCCTTCCACCTGGTAGAGGATCACGCCCAGCTAGACACTCACTGAATGAATGAATGAATGAATGAATGAATGAATGAATGAGTAAACGCATGCTATCTGGGTATACCGCACAGATTTGCTGGGAGACCAACATGTCAGGAATGACTGTTTATTTTGCCATGGACATCATCTAAAGCTACGGAAACCAAGATGAGCAATTTAATAACCTATTATTTCAAATAATGATACAGAGGCTGAGGATGCTAGCAAACATCTACTGAGTGGTTACCATGTAGCAGATGGAGTCTAAGGGCTTTACACATGTTAACTCATTTTATCCTCACAACAACCCCTGAAGGAGGAACCACTGGGAAACAGAGGCACAGAGAACTGAACTGACTTCTCCAAAGTCCCCAGCTAGTAGGCAGGAGAGCCAGGATTCAAACGCAGGAAGCCCGAGCCCAGAGTCTATGCACTTAACCATCATTCGACATTGCCTTCTCCCCGATACAAACAGGGCTGGCTCTAATGATCAAAACAGAGGTTGCTGCTGCAGGTCTTTCTCTGACGTGTCCTCTCCAGCACTAGTGTGAAGGTAAAGGAACACGGTAGGCCTCAGTGGATACACTGCATGAATCTCTCACGTCACAACACAGCAGAGTGGCCACACATCCCCTGCAGGGCTGGCACCAGTCCCCGAGTACGTGGGGCAGTCAGGTCACCACCGGCTAATGGTCACACAGTGCCTACTGGATTAGGCTTCATGCAAGACACTCAATAGGAAGGGGAGCGGGGAATCCCTGCCCTCGAGGAGCTCACACTCCTACTGAGGCAGACCAATAAATAAACACAAATGAATGTTTTTTGACAATGATAAATTACCTCAGACTGAGAGTCCAATGGCTGGTACAGGCAAAAGGGAGCCCCAACACTCCAAGGCAGTCAGTGGCACCGCAGACTTTAGGGTTAGCACTTCCATTACCCTTGTTATATACTGGGCACCACAGCAAGGACTTTGTGTACCAGTTCATTTCATCTCATAACAACTCTATGAAGTATGTAACTAGCGCTGCCCCCAGGTCACAGAGAGGAAAACTGAGGCACCGGAAGACTGGTGGATTTCCCCACACCACAGAGAGTATGCAGCAGCGCTGGTGGGCTTCAAAGCCAGGCAACGCGACTCCAGAATCTATCCTTTGATCCCTGCCCTCGCTGCCTCTGGGCTCTGGGGATGCCGGCATGGACCAGGCAGGCTTTACGGGATTAGAAGCGGCAGAGCCGGAATCTCAGGCACAGGGAACTAATAGCTGGTTGAGCGACAAGGTTTGAGGAAAGACAAAGGCTTCTAAACTTTCAAAAGAAAACGAGGGAGTCATGTGTTTTGTGAATGGGCAAACCCTCTACTGGAGAGAGAGCACAGTGTGAATAAATGACAGAGGATAGAGGCCCAAGGAGCCATTAATGCCCAGTGAGCCAAAAGGGGAGGTGAAAAAGGAGCAAGCTGGGAAGTGGAAACCCAGGGGGAGGTGGTCCTGAGGTGGTGGTCAGGTGGAGAAGGCAGTGCAGGGTGTTCCCTGCACCCCTCAACTGAGAAGATGTGGTGGGTGTTTAAGAAAGAACTTTGGCTGAAGAAGGGAGAAGGCTGCCAAGAAGAGCAGCCAGAAAGCAAGAGGCATAAAAGGGGGTGTTCTTCTTTCTTGAAGGTACGCCCCGCTTGAAATAAAATGATTATCCAGAGCAGATGGGAAGAACAGAGGGAGGGATGTCCCTTAAATAGTCATCATGAACAATATGATGGGCAAATAGGTCCGCCAAGAATGGAGGTACAGGTCTAGAAGCTAAAAAGAAAAAGAGCATCTTCTCTTTTAACAGGTACCAAACACACTCTGTTTATGTTTGCCCCTCATTGGACAGGGCGCTTCTCAAGGCGAGGGCTGTTTTCTCATCTTTCATCTTTACTCATCGGTGCCTGGTCCAGGTGGCCATGCAGCGCAAGTCTGTCGCATTAATGGATGAATGGATGAATGCATAAAGGATGAATGGCACGTGTCTCTAATAGGCTTTTAATTTTTAGAAAACAGGGTCTCTGGCTGATTTCTCTCTGGATGTTACTGCTGACCCTCAGTGAACGCCCATGGCCCCAGAAGGAAGTCACTAACCCACAGCAGACACGTGCTGCCTCCAGGGAGGGCCCACCCTCCTGAGCCCTCTGGTGGCCGTGACCACTCACCACAACTCTTTCAGGAAATCTTGCCCCAGGCAGCAGGACACTGACCTTGGAGCCCCAGGCTGGTCACATCACCAGCCTCTTCCGACTGAGCCTTGGGCAGAGGCCAGCCAGCCAGAGGAACGTCCTCCTAACACTCCCTCTGCTCTGGGTCTTTGCTGAACCCCCTTGCAGAGCCCATTCTTTTTTCCCTGTCATATTCAAACTCAGCCACAGAACTCATTTCTCCCCAGTGAACCTCCCTACCTCAAACTGGCTTTCCCACAGCAACATGAAAACCCACAGAATCTGAATTAGAAAAAAAATGGTGAAAACGCCCTGGATATTTTCGAGTTCACACATTACAGTGGGTTTTGTTACTCACTGAAGAAAACACCTGACTTCTCCTTTGTTACCTGTAGAAATTAGGTAATGAGCCCAGATTAGTTAAGGATTTTAATACAAACTGCATCATTTCACGGTCATTAACACTGATGTGATCTATATATGTTTTCAGTCCTTAAAAACGTTTCCCAGGTAACTAAGGAAAAGATTCAAGGGCAGGAATATCAGGCAGGCGAGATATTTAAAATAAATGAGCCAGTTTTTCCTGCTTCTGTACCAAGTTGCTTTTTCAATTTCAAGTGACATGATACTGTAGATCAAAGGGGAAAACGTATTTAGAGTGAGAGCATTGTCTCTTCCCCAAATATTACTTCCTTAGGCATTTGATTTACCTCATTTGATAAACCCGGTTACATTTCTTTCCATCTGTGTCAGTCTCATACGGAGAACTCCAATTTAGCAGTTATCACAGTGTATCATTATGATTTATGCATGTCTTTCCTCCCCCTAACATGGGATTACAAAGATAAAGACTCTTCTCAAAGACTTATTTTTTATATTCCTGATGCCTAGAGCAGCGTCTGGGGCACAGTAGGTGTTGTGATGACAGAAAGAGCTTCCATTCAATCTCACGGGGAGGTCTCCCCTTCTAAGCATGATTGTGGTGTTGTGAAGGTACGATACCCAGGATCTGAAAAGCCACTTTACTCCTCAGTGATAACTGCTAATTGTTCCTGAAATTAACACCAGTGAGGACATTCTCTGCCCCACTCCTAAAGCCTCCCACACAAAACAGCTGCGATGGGATGCGGGCCCCCTACCTAGGAATCAAAGCCACTCAGAGACCCACTCCAGCCTTCCTCCCCACTCAGACTCAGCCTCTCCTCAGCATCCTCTGCCAAGCACACTTAGGAATCCCTGGGTTGCAGTGTGAGACGGAGCCCCAGAGAGCAGTTTCCAGGCTCTCGGCCTCACATAGAAAAGTGTTGGCTCAGGTAGTAAATGCCCATCAACTGTGATTGGATCCATCAGCTGTGGCTAGTTGGCCGTCAGCTGTATCCAGTGAGCCATTGGCCACTGATATAACTGCCGTGGCTACGCTAGCAGGAAATGGGGGCTAGCAAGAAGATGGTGGCTGAGCCTGCAAGCGGAGCAATGAGGGTTGCAAACAGTGTGGCTCCTGCTTCCTGTGTCTCCAACCCAGCCGCCAGCGAGACTACAGTGGTGTGACTCCCCCATCTATGTCTCCGCGGTGTTCCTTTTTGGCCTCACCATGTCCTGCTTTCTTATGTGGGGAGCAGGACCAGAGACCCCGCAGGCCGCCCCGCATGACACATGACGCAGTAAGCAGGGTATGGTGTCCACCGAAACTCTCTGGAAGATAATGAAGCAGTTTGTGCCCATGAACACTCAGTCTCAGGAAGACCAGGAGGAGCAGCTGCTGGAGAGCTGGACCCCCATGGAGGGGTGGGAGGACGTGGACGGTTCCCCAACCAGCAGAGGCCGGAGAAAGCAAAGGTCGTTGTGGCCCTGTGGGCTGGGAAGTGCTTACTGAAGCAGACCGGACGCGGGACTTGTTGTCCCAGGAGGAAACGCTTGCTGAGTCCTCCTTGGGAGATGAGGGTGAGGTCAAGGTCGTCCCTCACCCCCAGGACAGCCCTGGCAAATGACTATGGACTATGGGAATTGCCTTCTATTCCTATTTTAATGGACCGCTTGACTGTTTGCTTGGGAACATACCACCATGTAGTGGAACTGGCGGATGTTTGCTTTTGTGTCCCAACCGGCCGCCATCGAGAATATGTAAGCACCTTGACTGTGAGCTGCTGTTGTTCCAGCAGGGTACCCTGAGAGGCCCAGAGAGAGTGGCAGTGCCCTGAGAGCCCTGGCTGAGCCCAAGAAGTCTGGCTATGCCCAGAGAGAGAGTGGAGGTGCCCTGAGAGCCCTGGCTGAGCCCAAGAAGTCTGGCTGTGCCCAGAAGTACTGGTGGTGCCCTGAGAAACCCTGGCTGTGTCTGGGGAGACTGTGGTACCCTAAGAAACCCAGGAAGTCTGGCTGTGCCCAGAAGTACTGGTGGTGCCCTGAGAAACCCTGGCTGTGCCCAGAGAGCCTGGCTGTGCCCAGGATATTGCATTCACCTCCAGGCTCCTCGCACAGGACCCCTCTCTGAAGACGCTTGTCGCATAGATTGTGAGGCGAGAGCCTGTAGGGGTGCAGTGTGGGGACAGAGCCAGGAGTGCAGTTTCCAGGCTCTCAGCCTCACATGGAAAGGTGCTGGCTCAGGTAGTAGATGGCCATCGGCTGTGGCTAGTTGGCTGTCAGCTGTAACCAGTGAGCCATTGGCCACTAATATAACTGCTGTGGCTACGCTAGCAGCAAATGGGGGCTAGCAAGGAGATGGTGGCTGAGCCTGCAAGCGGCGCAGTGAGGGCTGCGAACAGTGTGGCTCCTGCTTCCTGTGTCTCGCCCAGTCGCTAGAGAGACTATAGTGGTGTGACTCCCATACCTATGGCTCTGTGGGTGTTCCTTTTTGGCTTCACCATGTCCTGCGTTCTCTTGTGGGGAGCGGGAGCCCCGCAGGCCTCCCCGCAGGACATGCAGTTACCAAAGGAAAGAAGATCCGACAACCACAGCTGAGCCCTGCCTGTGACCGCAGATTTCCCAATGAGCCACCAAGGCCTTCTTCAAGATGATGCTCCATCTCATTCCCAAACCAATACATTCTACAGCCACCTTGGTGAAAGGCACGTGACAGTGGGGATTAAGCGCAGCTTTGGCTCAGGCTCAGCTACCCTCCTGTTCCACTGGCCCTTTCTTCTGATACAAGGCCCAGGTCCTGCCATCTACAAATGGCTTCTTGTCACTCTGGCAAGCACCTGTGTACGTCTGTGTGCACACACACACACAAACACACACACACGTGTTGGGGAAGGAGGGTTTGCCAAATGCACTAACAATGAGCTTTCATCCACCAAACAGATCTAGGTAATACTTCAGGGCTGGGTGTAACATAGCTAACGTGGTATTCTTTAAAAAATAAAAAAAGTCCATCTATAACATTACACATGTTTACTGAGGAATGTTTGAAAACTATGGGAAACCATCAAGAGGAAAGCTATAATTACTCATAATCTCACAATGCAAATTAACCACTACAAAACTTTTTGGTGTTGCTCCTTCTGGTCTCTTTCTATGCAGAATGCTTGTACATACGATCTGCATGTTTTACATATACTATTTCTATGTAAACAAAATCACACACAGTTTTGCATTCTGTTTTTCACTTTAAATCATAAGCATCTCACTAGTAATATTCAGAAACATTTTTAATTACTGTATAATAATTCATCCTGTGGAAGCCAGATAACATCTAATAAGTTCCTTTATTGCTGGAATCTGCAATGAACATCTTTGTATAAAATTCTTTATCTGCTTCTCTGCTTAGTTCTTGATGATAGATTCTTAAAAATAGAATCACTAAGCCAAAAGGTATGACTACTTAAGGTCCTTCATACATATGGGCTGTTTTAAAAAAGAGTGTATCCTCCTAAAATCCCACATGTAGTGGATGAAATAGACACACTTGCTAATAATGCTAACATTATAATCTTTCCTACCATGACAATTAGTGAGGGTAGGCTAACTGCTGCAACAAACCGTTCCAGGATTTCAACGGCTTAACACAACAAAAAGTATTTTTGCTCAGTTCAATGTCTGATTTGGGTTGACAGGGACATTCTGATCCATACAGTCATGCAGGCATCGAGGGACCCAGTCTCTTTTCATCTAGTAGCTCCACCATTGTCTAGGGCCTCAGAATCCTTGGTTATTTGTTTTCCATCCAGTGAACAAACAAGGGAAAAGAGAAATCATGGAGGACTTAGCTAATAGCTTCACAACAGTAGCTTAAATCGCTACCACTTGTATTCCATTACCCAGCTTAGTCATATAGCTATCCCTAACTGCAAGAGAGTGGAAAACGTAGTCTGCCTGTATTGGCAGGAGGAAATCTTTTGGTACAGGGTGGGCATTCAATGTGCTTGTCAAAATAGGCAAAAAGAAAAACAAAATAAGGAAGTCATTTTAATATGTACTCTTGATTACTAGTGAAGTTCAAACAAATTTTCATTTTATTAGTCAAGTGTACTATCTCTTCTTACAATTTCTTTTACCAATGTTTCTGTAATGCTCATTATGTTTTGGATTGATTTTTAAGAGCTCTTTCTAGTATTAAGGATGTTAACTCTTATTTTGTCTAGGACCCCTTTTCAGTTTGATTTCTTCTTTCAATTTTTTAAATAATTTTTATGTAAATAAGTTTTTACACCTTTAAACTATCAATTATTTCCTTTCTGACTTTTCAAATTAACATCTGATCACAGAATCACAAAGCACACAAAAAACTGGGAGATACTAACCCAACTGCCCAATTTCATTATTTTGTAATCGTGATTTACCGGTGAATAAACTCACACTCAATGAAATAAAATGACTGGCACAGTTTTGCAGCTAATTAAAGGCAAAGCTAGAACTAGGGGTTTTTACATTTTATTGAGAGTATAATACATGACAAGCTACGCTAAGCACTTTTTGAACATTGTTTTGGTTGATTCTCAAGACAACTCTACGAGGTAGGTGCGACTGACATCCCCATTTTACAGAAAGGAAAACTGAGGCTGCAAGCAGTGATGCAATATACCTGAGCTTACAGAGCTAGTAAGTGGTAGCCATGTGATCTGAGCCCAAGCTCACATGATTGTTGGGGCCATGGCTTGTCTTAGCAATACAATGAGTATCTCGCAGGTCTCCTGACACACTGCATCAAATATACACTCCCAGGAAAACTGCCGGCTGCCAAACATGGGCTACGACCTGGGCCCCAGCCAGGGAGATGCTGTGCATGAGGCTGTGCTCAGCCCTGTTCACTCCAGGACGGCTGTGGCCCTGGGTCCAGGATGTTTCCTCAGTGCCCCCATGCATTTACCTGTCCAGAATGCCTCCTGGCTTGGTGTGCCGCAGCCATCATAAATCAACCAGCCACACGCTCTGCCCTTGCTGCTTCTGAACATCAGGGGAAAGGATTTGACTTTTCCTGCTCGGCTCTTAGGGCTTCTGCACTGACATTTGAGTTATGTTATTATTTTCTTAAAGGACAGAAATCTAGTCAATGATTTATAGTAATCACTACTGTGCGATATATGCCAAAAGGCTTTGTACATCCTTACAGAAGGAAGCAGAAACCCAGCAAATTAGTTTTACTTCTTGGACACAATTCTGTGATGGGCTGCTATTAGGTAAAGCCAAAATCTGGTGCCACAATTAAAAGATTATGATAATTCAAAACAGCCAGCCATCTCAGGAATTAGGAAACATTTTCAAGGAGGCCAAAAGAGGCAAGTCATTGGAGTCAAGGTCACTCAGAGGTCAACGGAGACAATAAAAGGCAATTGGGTTTAGCGAGAATAAAACTGTCACCATATCCATTTTCTTAAACTCCATTGTCAATTGCCATGCAAATCTGTTCTCTTCTTGTCTCTTCTGTCTGCCTTGTTGGTCTCCTTGTGACCCAAACCAGGACTAGAAAAATATCAATAATAACCCAACCCCCACCAACAAGCTATGCACACTGGGTAAGCACTCTTACACTCTGACCTCTTTGATTATTATCTCATGCTGAGGTCTCAAACAACAACTCAAGACCTGCCCTCTCATTCAGACCGTTTTCCTGTATTTCTAGTTTGCTCCTGCTGATGGCCGGCTCACAATGAATAATAAAAGGACCAGGTTACCAGCTCCACACCAAGTCCTCCACCTGCCAAGGTTTCCTACTTTGGTGGTAGCCATCACCTTCCTTCCAGTGACAACGCTCAAAGCTTACCTGGGCTTCCATAATTCCCCCCTCCAATGTTCCCAAGGCCCCGAGTTTTGCCAACTCTCAACTCTTCATTTGTATTATCCCTGTTAGCTTGTCTCATACCTCTTTCCTGCCCACTGCATCTTCCACCAGCCTCATACAAGTCATTATTCAGATAATCAGTTAGTGTTTCTTTGATTTCCCTATGCATCTCTGTCAAAAATCAGAGGGGCATATTTCTGGGTTCTCCATTTTGTTCCATTGATCTCTGTGCCCATCCCTCTGCCAGTTCCACACAGCCTTGATTATTGCAGCTATGTTAGTCTTCAAACCTGGTACACTGATTCCTCCTGTTTTATTCTTCTTTTTCAAAACTATTTTCAGAAGTTTGACTATGACGTATCTTGGGATAGATTTCTTTGGGTTTATCCTCTTTGGAATTCACTAAGCTTTTGAATCTGTAGGTTTGTGTTCTCTCCTAACCTTGGGAAGCTTCCAACAATTAGTTCACCAAGTACTTTGTTTCAGTCCCATCCTCCTCTCTCCTAGGATTTCAGACACATTACATCTTTTGTGAGTTCTACTGGTCCCTGAGGATCTGTTTGTTTGTTTTGTTTGTTTGTTTGTTTTTCTTCCCCAGCCTATTTTCTCTCTGTTGTTCAGATTGGGTAATTTTTATTGCTATATCATCAAAATCACTGCTTCTTTCGTTTGTTGTTTCTATTCTTCTGTTTAGCTCATCCAGTGAGATTTTATTTCAGTTATGGTTTATTTCAGTTCTAAAATGTTCATTTGGTTCTTCTTTCTACTTGTATCTGCCTTTTCCCTGCTGTGACTTCCTATCTTTTTCTCATTTCTTTCAAGCATAATTATTCAATGAAGCATTGTCACGGTGACTGCTTTACAATTTTTGTCAGATAATTCTCATGTCTCTGTCATCTCAGTGTCAGCATCAGTTCATAGTCAGTTTTCATTCAGTTTGACATCTTCCTGGTTTAGGGTAATAATGAGTGATTTTCCATTGAAATCTGGACATTTTGGATATTTATTATGTTATGAGGCTCTAGATTTTACTTAAATCTGACACTGTTGCAACAGGGAACGGGAGGCCCCACCTCATTATGACCAGGTGGGGACACAAGTTCAGGTTCCCCACTTGACGTCCACTGACACCCAGGGGAGAAGGGGGACTCACCATTACTACTGAGCAGGAGTGGGAGTTCCAGCTCCTCAGCAGGTCTCCACTAATACTTACCTGGCTGGGAGGGACAGAAGTGCCTCATTACTGTGCCTCAGGTGACCTTCCCTGGCACCACTGGTGGGGGGGTGCATGGCCTTGATACTGCTGGGGAGGGGGTAATGAGGCAGGATAGAGAGCCTAGGAAATTGACCACCCCCTCCAGGGTACAAGGTGAGGTGCCTCACTGGTTATACAACAAGTGACTGTATCCAGTACCCGCAGCTGGAGAAAAAACAAGAACTAGTTTCATCCAGCAAAGCTCATCCCTAAGATGGGGGAACCTGACCTTTAGCTAAGTTTAATGTCATTATGTCATTTGCATTGAGGTTACTACGACTCCCATCATGCATCTGACACCATGACAGTTCTGCAGGAATGAAATAAGGAAGAAAAAGCAGATATGGAGGGTCCCACCAAGGAAGAGGAGAAGAATGAACCATGACAATGGGACGTGACCAATTCTCACCCCAGGAGAGATGTAAACCCCTGATTGTGACTTCCTCAGGGCGACTCATTCTCTGAATTCATCCACACTTTCCTCTCAAGTGTGTACTTTCATTTTCAATAAATCATGTTTGCTTTCCCACATGTGTTTCGCTCTTGAATTCTTTCTTGTGCAGAGACAAGAACACCCATGCCCTTGGCTCCAAGACCTCTTGTCTATAAACCAAGGAGCTCCTGAAGCACAGAAAGAATGCCAGCTCCAACCCATTATAGTATTGAAAAACCAAACCTGCCAGAGAGCAGTGGCTGCCTCCCTTCACATCCTGCCAGACCCCAAGGCCAGAATGCACACATGGTTACACACCACCATCCCCTAAACGACACAAACACACGTCTACTCACAAAACACCTTCCACACAGTAAGAGCACAGCCACGAGCCAAGAGCTACAGCATCACAGTTACCTTTGGGGTTGGTGGTCTTCCATGTAGAGTATTCTGGCTTTCCCCACCATTGGAATCCTGGATACCAAGATATACCCAGGAGCTGCAGTGCTCAGGGCAGCCTGTAGGCCAAGTGTCCCTCTCCTGGTTGGAGAGCTGGGTCTGCACCCCACTGGAGGAACCTTCCTTGGACCTGGGACCTGGCGTGTGGCCCCACCAGACACACAGTACTGCTTATTCTCCAGCAAGGGAAAGCTGGTGACCTGGGAAGGGAAACTGCTAACAGCCTTTGTTTTTATTTCCATTTAAAAAGGTTACTGACTTTACTTCATGTGCAAAGAACCAAAGTAACAATTTCAAAGAGGCTCAGCAAGTTTTGGCGCTGACCAAATATACAGAACTTTTGGGTGGGGAGGAAAGGAAAGGCAGAGAAGGAACAAACGTTTATCCCACATTCACCATGTGCCAGATACAAGCCTTGGTGTTCCTTCCATGCCCTCCCCTGCTTTTACAATAAAAATTCCAGCCAGAATCAAGTTCCAAACCCCTACTAAAGTCCATCAGTCTGTTGAGAGTCAGGCAGAGTTGCCAGACTCGTGGATGGTATGAAATAACAAACAGTTTTATGGTATATAATTGGAATCATGACATTTAATGAAGTATTTGATGCCTAAATTTCAAAATAATATGATTTAAATTGTTAAATTCATTAGAATAACTACTTAAGAATTACAAATTATGTTCAAGTAATTGTCTATGTTGGTATCACCCAGGCTGATAAATACCCACAATCTTTTAATAGAACTTGTGAACTAAGCTACACTTTTATGAGCCCTGGACCGTCTATGAGTGGTTTTGTTGACTACTGAGATATTTTAACATTCACTCTTTTTACAATTTAAAACAACTTTCAAATATTATCATCATCTAGATTAGGGGTCCGCAAACTCTGGCCAGTGGGCCAAACCTGACCCACTGCCTGTTTTTGTCACATTTTCAAATGGCTGAACAAAAATCAAAAGAAGAAAACTATTTCTAAGATGTAAAAATTATATGAAATTCAAATTCAGTGTCCATAAATAAAATTTTACTGGCACACAGCCTGGCCCGTTCACTTATGTATTGTCTATGGCTGCTTTTGTGCTCAAAAAACAGAGTTGATTGGTTGCAACAAAGACCATACAGCATGCAAAGCCAAAATACTAACTGTCTAGTCCTTTACAAAAAAACGTTGGCCGACCCCTGATCTGGACTGTCTGTGAAGCGGTAGTGCCAGATTAAAACACACTGAGACGATGATGATGGCAGCAACAGCAGCCAGGTGAGCTACTCAGGAAGCCAAATAACGTTTATGAGATAAGTGGGCAATCTGAGCACACGCACTGTGCAATGTCAGCGATAACACCCCAACCATGTGAAAAGAAACATTAAAGCAAAACTGCGTTCCGAGAACGTGTCAAGCACACTTGCACGTTCTTTACATTTATTCTAAAGGGGGAAAAATAGTCTGAATTGTAAGAGATCTGAATTCTGCGAGATCTTCCAGAATGCAGCCCACCCATAAAACATAACAGGCTTCAATTTCCTTTCTCCCCAGGTTAGGTGTGGGGTGGGGGCTCCCGTCTCTCTGAATTCCTACCAATCACCATCTGATGCCCTTCTCCTGGGTCCCCAGCCTTCCTGCTGCAGAATGGCACTCACACTGGTCATCCTCTCTGCCAAGCCCCCAAGGCAGGAACGGCATCTTCTTCCTCTTTAAGCTGGATGGACCCTGCAGCGTTCATTTAGACACACAGTAGGCCCTTTGTTTCAGTGTGGGAATGAACACTGTACCTATGCGGTCTTTAATTCCTGTGGCACGGACAGTGGCTATTAGTCCACTTCACAAATGAGGACATTGAAGCTCAAAGAGGTTAAGCTGTTCAAGCCACACCAGCAATAATAAGGGACAAAGTCAGGACGGGAATTCACACCATTTACAATGCAGGGTGCCTGACGCCTAGCAGGGGCTCAGGAGGTACTGGGTATGAAAGAGAATGCATGCATAGTGATGTCCATAAGAACCACTGCAGAATACGAGCAGATCTCAGAAGTCACCAAGATCTGCACTCCACTTAGTCACAGAAACCGGTCATAAAAGAACATGTATTGTACGATTCCGTGTACATGTGAACACTGTATGAGCACTGACATAACCTCCCTGCACAGAACTTATAAAGTCCCTTGTGAGGAGAGGTACTGAGTTCCCCAATATGAGCCTGAGGAAACAGTACCTACTAGGAAAGGAAAGGGGAGGCAGAAAACCAGCACCCATTCTGTTTCCCGGTGCTCTCACCTGGACTCCCAGGGGCGTTTTCTCTGATGAGCCCCAGAGTAGCACCTGTGTTACTAGAAAGTCTCCTGCTTTTGACCTGGTCATTACCTGGCCTGAAACTGAGTTGCCAAAACAGAATGTGAGATAAAAAAATAAAAATAAAAAAGTACAGCAAATTGAACATTCATGTTGGTAGTACTAATTTTTTGATTAGGGAAAAACTAGAAACAACGTAGATTGCTAACAGAGGGTGGGGCATCACGATGGAGAAAAATGATGGAAACCATCATTATGCTTAAAAATGGGAACCCTGACTAGCTCAAGGGTGGGAACTGTTTATACAAAATCATACTATGCGACACAGATAAATTGTGCACATGCTTAAACTCAAATATAGGCAAATACCAAGGAGAAAACAGAATAACATGAGCTGTTAGTGTACTATGCAAATATGTGAGGTGGGGGTGGGGAGGAAGAAGAGCAAGGGGAGGAGGAAATGGGGCAGAAAAGGACAAAGAGGGAGGGAGGGAGGGCTGTTTGGGTAGTTACAGGCACAGTAAAACTCAAATGAAACAATAGCACAGTTGTGGGATTGTAAATTCTACAGGCTTTCTGGAAGGCCAATTTGACTACATGTATTAAATACCTTAAGAGTACTTTTATCTTTTGTCCCAGAAACAGCACTATGCATTAACAGAAGTATAAAAATGCACAAAAGATGCAGTTATATTTATAAATCATATTGGAAAACAAACATGTCCAAAAATAGGGGATCGTTTAAACAAACATTAATATTTTTAAAATACCCTGCAGCCATTAATAAAATCATATTTTGGAAGAACAGTGAATATTTAGTACATAGGGAAATGTAACCCTATACAACAATACATCTAACAACAAATGTTAACAATACATGATGTATTTATTGTTAAGTGAAAAAAGTAGTGAACATAACAATATGTTCAGCATGATTCCCATTTTATAAAACAGTGTATATGTATACATGTGTGTGGATAATAGAAATATAGACACTAGAAAGATACACATTAAAAATAATGGGTGGGGGATTATGAATGATTTTCATTTTTCTTCTCTGTGTTTTTCTGTATTTCCTAGTTTTCTACAATAAATATGCCTTACTTTTATAATCAGAAAAAAATGAAGTATTATATCTGGAAACTTCAAAAGCCAATCAGCAGGTCTGTCTCAGTATGCGGCATCTGACACCTGGATTTACAAGCCATGCAGGAGACAGGAGGGGCTAAAATGTGTGCACAGCACCCACACTACGTAGCCTGTGGCGACATGGCTGCAAAGCCTCCAGGCCATGTCTCCCGGGCAGGGCCCACTGTATCCACACTGCCTCTCCAGGATGAACCTCCACAGGCTCTGCTGAGGGCATGAGCCGAGGGCACCCCAACAAGTGTCTGGAGGACAGAGGTTGGGCCTCCTTGCTCCTCCCAGACTTAGGACCCAGCCAGCCCCACTGCCTCCACCTCCACACTCAGGCTGGGGCACCTACCCGCTGCACTGTCTCCTGCACATCTGCCCACAGTACAGACTGGGCACTCCCTGGAGCTGCCTCTGTTCTGACACTGTAGCTCCACCCCTTCTCTAAGCAAAAGAGCCTTACATTTTATTTTTAAAGTGGGTCACACACCAATCCAAAGGAATGAAATAGTGATGTATGCTTTGGCATGGGTGAGCCTTGAGGACACTATTCTTAGTGAAAGAAGCCAGTCACCAAAGATCACATATTGTATGATTCCATTTATATGAAAAGTACAGAATCCACAGAAACAGAAAAGAGACTAGTGGTTTCCAGGGACTGGAGGAGGGAGAAGTAGGGAGGGACTTCTAATAGATAAAAAGTTTCTTTCCGTGATGAACTATTCTGGAATCAAATAATGTTGATTGTTGCACAACTTTGTGAATAAAGTAAGTAAGCACCACTGAATTATATACTTTAAAATGGTGAATTACAATGAGACTTTTCAGTGGGTTACAATTAGACTGAGGGCCTAACTGGCTCATTAGTTCCACAGAGCACGTGCTTTGGAGCCAGGTGAACCGGAATTCACACAAAATTCTGACACCTACTCGCTGTGTGAGCCCGTGTAAATTCCTTAATCTCTCTGAGCCTCGCGTTTCTAAGCTGCAGACTAGGAATAGCGTCGAGCTCACATGGATGGTTGAGAGGATTAAGTAACATAATGCAGCCCCTGACACAGAACTCTGCAACAGTGGTTCCTTCTCCCTTAGCTGGCCGGAAGCTTCTCTGAACTTCACGCAGAATGAAATCCTGGGCCTCACTAAAGGGAAGCAGGGCCTGGGACTTGTCTGTGCTGGAAAAGACACCATAGACTAAATGGAATTAGAGGCTAGAATGTTAGCGCACATCCAATAATGAGACTTCAAAACTGGAAGGCATGGCTCCACCGGCAAGGCTCAGCGCTAACAGCAATAACCTGGCTCACACAGTCTCAAAGGGCCTCATGTCCACTGGCAGGTCCACCCCTCCGCTCAACCATTGATAAGTGTTACTATTATTAGCTTCAATCAAGGATGAAGCAAAGGAGGCTCCAAGAAAACAGAAAAGGAAACCGCTGCGATTTGCATCCATTTTTTTTAAACTTTTTAAAAATTCACTTTGTCGAATGATGATGCATTTTGTTAAAAATAAAAAAGTTTCCACAGTTAAAAATGAAGCACAGGTCAGCAATAGCTTTATAATATTAAAAAAAAACCTAAATCAAAGACTTTCTCTTTAAACATCCCTCCCCCGCCCCCGAGACACACACACACACACACACACACACTTTCTCCCTAGAATGTTACTATGAGCTTCAGGGCAGGAAGGGCTGATTCCACAGCTCTGGGGTTTGCTCTCAAAGCAGCTGACCTCTTGACCCTCGGCCATTCTGCTCAGGCTGTCAGGTCACAGCGAGGCTGGCAATGGGCAGAGCTGGTGTGGAAGTGGCCGTGCCACAAGAAACCAGGCAGGCGTCACTGCGCGGTCCACCAGGTCTGGCTGCCAAGCACAGAGGCAGAGGCAGGCAGTGTAATAAATAAAGGGGCAGCTGAAGGCCAGGGTGGGCGAGGGGGAGCAGAATCTGAGGCATGTGAGGGTCAAACAAGCACCATCAATCAAAGAGGAGTTGTTCACCCAAAGCAGGTCTGAAGACGCAGAAGAGAAGCTGCTCATCCTCTTTTCCAGAGAAAATCTCCTCTCAGATCTTAGGCGGGCAATGAGAAGACAATGATAGCTACCATTCACGTGGCACTTCCTGAGCCGGCTTTCAGCATTTTACCTTCTCATAAATCTCACCCATGACCCCCATTTCACAGATGGGAAAACTACAGCACACGAGGTTAAGGAAATGTGTAGGGACACACAGACTGGGGGCGTCAAGGCCTGAAGGCAGGGGGCTGGCTCCGAGGCTCCTCCCTCAGTATCGCAGTGCTGCCCCCTGATGGGGAAGGACCGGACCCCCTGCTGCCAGAGATGGTGTGCAGCGGGTGCCAGACTCCCTCCTCTGTCTTCCTGGAAATGACACGGGGTCAGAGGCACTGCATCTTAGGAGGAAAAGTCTGTTTGGCAACTACAAATTTGTAACTTGCTGATATGATCAAACGGAAGCAGCTAGAAAAGCCTCCCAGCGGTCTGTGTACCCATTTTCATAAGGAATTAATCTCTCTTGACTGAGCCTCCAAGAAAAATGGTAAGTCCAAGAAATGGCCTGTCACCCCACCCCAGTCCCCTGGTAGTCATCCTTGCCTTAAATCAAAGGCCATGCCCCGCTTTCATCAGATGCCTGCTGATAATTCTCTTGCCATTTCCCTGCTGGGGCTCAGAGGGCCAGCCTAAAGGGTTAACATCTCATTTCCTCTCGTCTTTCAAGCCTTAATCCCCATCCTGAGCTGGGTGCATTCCAAGCCCACCTGGAGCAGGTCATGACGAGCCCCAGCCCATGGCTGGCCCTTCATTTCCCCTGGCAGGAGATTAGATGGGGCAGCCATTAATCACTCATTACTTGTGTCCTTGCTGCTGGCCAGCCCTCAGGCAGGCAGCCAGCTGACTGGAGGGTGGGGCAGGCCCGCCTCTGCCCGCCCCAGGTTGTGACCCACCCAGTGCCACCCTTCTGGGACAAGACACCACAGTGCAGCCCAGCCCTCTGTCCTCCGGCCCATGCCCACCAGGAGAAGGGCTAACGGAGAACACTGCCGGGGTACCACCTAAGCCATCAGCTTCGGCAAAGCGCCTCAGAGAAGACGTTTAGTTGAAAAATTAGGTAAAAAGAAGAGATAAGTAGGAAAAGATTACTGTCCTACGACAACTAATGACCAATAAAGAAAACTGCTGCCTACTTGTTTTTTAGGTCCTTTTTGGAGGAGTCTAAAGGGAAGCTGGGTGGGGGAGGGAATGTTGAATGAATTCAGGATTATTGCTGCACAGCTAGGGGTGTTCATTTGCTGGGTTTCAATATAAGGTTACAATATATAGCCCTTTGTCTAAACAACCCTGGTCCAACACCCCTGGACCTGAGGGGGCCCGAAATTATATATTTTTTCTATAGCACATATATTGAGTAGCACTGGTCTGCCCAGCACCGAGCAGGTACACAGTGGATAAGGGATGCGATGAGGATGACACTGAGCCCTGCATGCCTACGCCCTGGTCCCCACACTGCCCTCCAGGCTTTGGCCATCTCTTTGTTACGGATGGGGAAACTGAGGCTGGGGATCGGAGAGGGGCAAAATAAAGGCTTCTAGAATGAGGGAAATGTGTCAATATCCAAACCCCATCTGGGGAAGGAAGTGCAACTCACCAGGCCTGGAGGGAGGGAGTGGCTGGCAAGACACATTTAGCCCTATTTGGGGAGTCGCAGCCCATTTCTTACCCCAGGAAATCTGGGGCTCCAGAACCAACTCACCCTGATCCTTCTCCCTCAGCACTTGCTCAGACCCAGAAAGAAATTCCCAGGGAGCCTGAAGGGGGCAGGGCCTCCATGCCTCTGTGGGGAGGGCTGGGGGTGAGGAGGATGCTTTCAGGACCAAATGGAAGATCCCTTTGACCAAAAGAGAGTTCTCCACCCAGCCTGGGCCGTGATGCTCCATTGGGCACTGCTCAGAGTCCAAGCGAAGGCCTCCGGTAAACAGGAAATGTTACCTGGGATGAAAGGCTTAGTAACTCTAGCACCTCCTTGTAAAGGCAGCCTAGGGCAGTGGTTCTCAAACCTGAGCCTGCCAAAGAATCACCTGAGACAATCCTAAAAATGCCAACTCCGGGGCTCTGCCTCCACCCTGGAATCCGTTTGGTTTTTTTGTTTCTTTTTTCACCAGATCCTAACTCTGATTCAGATGTTCCAAAGACAACCCTTTCAGGAAAGAATGATATAGTGGAAAGAGCAACAGACTCAGAGAGCTGGATTCTAGATTTAGGTTCAAAACCTGAGCTATTAGCTTCAGGCAAGTGACCCAGAGTCTTCTTCCTCCTAAAATGGGGGTGACAATGTCTCTGTCATGGGTGCTGGGACACCCATGCCGGGTCACAAAGGAGTCAAGCACCGAGCACAGCCCACAGCAGCGCTCAGTAAACAGGACCTGAATGGGTCAGTTCATTAGGCCAGCGAGGGTCCAGAAACCAGAGAAGTGGGTTTTGGTGGGTTGGGGAAAGAATGGGCAAAACGGGCCCGGGAGATGAGGGGTGTCCCTGCATCAGTGCACAGGTCCTGAAGGGGGGGAGGGGGCAGTTCCTGAAAGGCAGCCAGAGTCAGAAGAGCAGCCTAAAGCAAGAGCCTCCCACTGAAGCCCCCCCCCCAGCGTCAGCCTGTAATATTTCTAATCCATTATTTTCCCAGATAAGGCAGTCAATAGACACATGAAACCTTTACATCCACACATACACAAATAAATAACACAATCACACACGAAAAGAAAGCTACAAGGTAGGAAATGGGGAGAAAAGAGGGGAAAGATGGGAAAAGTGGGATGGGAGGCCAAACCCAGTCAAGTCATATTTTCAAGTTTGCTGGTCCTGGTAACAAGTGGGTACTATGCTGCCCGCCTTGGAGGGGCCCAAAGAAGAGAGGCCAGGAGGCTCGCCCACTAGGGCATGTCCAGGCTGAACACAGAGTCATGGCAAAGAATGCAGGACAGCACAGAAGGTGGGTCCAGGGAACAGGGCTACGTATGCAAGAAGGCTGGGATGCACTTCCTGGCAAACTTTAAATTAATGGAATGGAAACCTGCATTTCTGAGCTGTGGGTGGGGGGCATACAAGACCACAATAAAGAGACTGGGTAAGTGAAGAGTTTTAGGAGAGAAAAATCGGGGTATTCTTGGGTCAATAAAGGAGACTGGAATTAAGACAAGTTTTAAATGCCCAGATGAAGAATGACCTTGGATCAACCCTATCCATAACAGCACGGTCACATCTCTAGGTCTTTGCTCAAGCTCTTCCCTCTACCTGGCATGCCCTCCCTCCTTCCAGCCTTTTCCATCTCCTTGGACTCCTCTTCATACTTCAAAGCCCAGCTGTAATTTTCTTAGCTCCTCCCATGCAGAAAAAAATGTCTCCCTCATCTGTGGCTCCTGAAGCTTTGCACACCCCCAATATTTTACATTGTTTTGTGGTTATTTCTTTATGTCTCTTTATCTCCAAAGTGGCAATTAATCATCTGCTAGCCTGTGAACAAATTGAGGGCAAAGATATTGTCTTGTTCTTCCTTTAAGCCCCAGCACATAGCAACAGTCCCTGGCACACAGCAGATGCTCAAAAAATCTACCGGAGACAAATGAAATAGAAGTGAATAGTGGGGACCCATTGTGATTTCTTAAGAGGAATGATGTGGTGAAATCAGAATTTTAGGAATATTAATCTGTCAGCATGAACAAAGATGGTTTAAAATGAAGAAAGAGACTCATGGCCAGGAGTCAAGAGGGGAGATTATTACTGTCATTTGGACATAAGGTGGGGGCAGAGGGAATGGAAATAGAAAATAATTTTCTGTGATATCACAAAAGAATGTGGAAGGGATTTGGTAATAAGCTACAAATATGGGTAATGGGATGGGGCAATAGGGGGTGCTCAAACATTGAGATTCCTGGACAACTGGGAGAAAGGTGGTGCCACAAGAGAAATGTGGGGGGCCGAGAAAGAGAGGGGCAATACCTGGCCTCTCTCTAGGATAATTGATTGTGATCACAACAAGCATTTCTAGGCAAAACAAAAACAAACCCACAACACCTCCAAATCAGAATTTCCAACCCTGCTCTTATTCCCCAACTCTGGGTTGTATTTTATTTTATTTTCCTAAAAGTCAGTTAGAAACTTTTCTTCATGGCAGGGGAGACTGAGATGTATATAAGACCAGCCTGGTCCCCTGCTCAGGGCTGGGCATGCAGATCACATGAGCTCAAGCCGTCAGCCCTCCCTACAAGAGGCCTGCCTGACCGTGGCTTACTCAGTAAGTGCCCCAGTCTGCTGATCACCCACTCTCACTTCCCAGGCCAGGACCTCCGGGAAACCCCTGCTCCAGCCCTGCAAAGGTTTATAGGAAAGTCCCAGGACTCCCATCTGCTTCCTTGAATTAACTCCCGGGGGAGGATTTTGTTTTCTAAAGGAATTCAACTGTAGTGCCAACAAAAATCTATAGGAATTGAGGGGTACTCGATTTAAATCACATTTTTTAAATGTTTGCTTCTTTGTATATTGAGACCCAGTAAGATCCACTTCATCACCTTTATCAATGAAGCAGAAGCCACGTGCTGGTTATGCGGGTTGTAAGTGCTGTGTGATCTCTGAAAGAAATCTTTAGACTCTTCAGGGTCTGGGTGCCTTCTGCTGTGGAACTACAGTTGGACAAGATCATTCCTTAGACCTCTCCTGGGTCTCTATTTCTCTTACTCCAAATCCCAAAAGGCATTCCATGATCGCTCAGCTACTCAGGTCCAAGACTTCAGATTCACTTACTGCCTGCGAAGGGGTGAAACACGCGTGGGGGGGTCACAAAGGAGACGGGAAGAGACGCAAGTACATTTAATAGGCAGTAGTGGAGGCTGTGGGGCGCCGGGCTGAGTGTGGACTGCTTAGGAAACACCAGCCCCACAAATTCCAGATGCTAAGTGGGCCTGAGAACAATCTGAAAGCCCCTTCCCAAGTTAGGGCTGATGTTATTTCAAAGTGAAAAATATTAACTCACAGATCCCTAAAGCCCCAAGGTGAGCTAGCTCTGTAAAAGCTAATTCTATGAGTGCGCCAAGGGACTGCAGGTACTTGGGCTGCACTCAGGGAAGTGTCCAGAGTTGGCGGAAACCACTCATCCACTCCGGCTCCCACAGGCACAGGGTTGCCGCGGCTTAGCTGAGACACACACACGGATTTGAGGCTTTCTAGAAAACAGAGTGGCCGAGGCCCCAGGCTGGGGCTCGGGGCGCGCCGACCGAGAGCTGACCAGCTAGCCCTCCAGCCCGGAGCTGGAGGGAGGCGAGGCTGGGGTGGGGGCGCACGGGCTGGCTGTGGACTCCCCGGTCCCCTCTCCCGAGACCCAGAGAGCGCGGGCCGCGACTCCAGGACGGCCGAGGTTGACGGTCCCTAGAGTTTCAGAGTTGGAGGGCGGAGGGGTGAGTGTGGGCGCCGGCGGAACAGAACAAATCCTCCAGGAAGGGAAGAGAGGGAAGGAAGCGCAGCCGTCGGCACGGACCAGGCGCGGCTGGCTCCCCGAGCCCCGTGCGGGCGCAGCCCCGCGGCGCCCCGGACACACCCACTGCGCCCGGCCGCCGAGCGCCCGCCCGCCCGCCCGCCCCGCGGTCCAGAGGGAGCCAGAGAGGCGGCAGGGGCTGGGCCAGGTCGGGGTCGCGCAGGCAGAGAGCAGGGGGCGCGGGGCGCGGGCGGCTCTGCTCACCTGGCGGTCCGCGTCCCGGAGCGGCCGGCGGCCGCCTCGCCTCACCTCGCCCCGCGTGGTTCCCGGAGCTGGGCAGCCCGAGCCCGCCGCATGGACGGCCGCCGCCGCCGCCGCCGCCCCGCGCCCTCCCTGCACCGGCTCCCGCTGAGCCCCGGTTCCGTGTCCGGCTGCGCGGGCGGCCAGCGGCTCGGGCGCGCGCGGAAAGCTCTGGCTCGGAGTTTGGGATCCGGAGAGCCGGGACCCGCGCTCCCTCCGTCCCTCCTCCCTCCCCCACTCGCGGCCTCCTGCTGTCATCTGGAGTCGCTCCTGCCGCCCCCTGGCGGCCGCCTCGGGAAGGACCGGCCCTCAATCCACACCTGAGATTCCGGAGGGGCCCCTTAAAGGATGAGAGAAGCTGATCTCTGGGTACCAGAGGCAACGAAGGCATGAGGGTGGCAAGAGTGGAATGAAGAGTGGTCTGGGCGGGCCAGGCCTGGCCAAGTGAGAGGCACGACCAGGAGGTAGGCGAGGGCCAGAAGGTAGAGGCCTTGAATTCCACGTGAATCTTACCCTGAGGTTTGTGGGAGTCACTGACAGACTGAAGCACAGGAGGACATGGGCCTCCTCGCCTTCTGGAACTACCATTCTGGCTGTGACAGGATGGGGCTGAGGCTGAAACAGGGAGCCAGCAAGAAAAATTGTGCGGTGAGCCAGAGCAGAGAAGGCAGTGATTCTAAGGCCAGAGAAGGAAGAGCCCTGGTGGAAAGGGCACGTGCAGTCACACCCACTCACATACTCACACACAAGGGGAGCCTCACTGGGAGCCTCCAAAAGCACAAGACAAAAGCACAAGAGTCCTCAAATTCTAACTAGGGCTAGACAACCCAGAGGAGAGAGAAAACACATCACCTGACAGCCAGAGCCGCCAGCAGTGCTTCTCGTCTTTTTCAGGGTGATATTGTGTGGGAAGAAAAAACAAAATCATCATCGTCGTCATCAGCGTCATCAAACTGGGATCTGTATAGCCAGGCCCTTCTTTTTACTAATTGGGAAATATTGTCCCAAAGAGGTCATGACCCAAATTACACAGCTAATTCATGGCAGCAAAGTTACTGGAGCCCAGTTTCTTGACTCCTAATGTGGGGTTACATTCTTAACATTCATACCGAGGTGTTTAGAGCTGGTAAGGTGGGAAATACAGTGACAGACAGAAAATGTCCCTCCTCTCCCAGGAGAGGGTTGGGGGTGGCCTTACACATTTGAAGGGGTTGTCCACATACAGATAGTCTCCCTAAATATGCGTCAGCCTGCTTGTTTATCACTGCCTCCAGGGCCCTCCAGCAGGGTTACTTTGAAGGTGCAGGTAGTACATGGGTGGACAATGAAGGTGGAAGAAGGCAAGCTGCCTGCCCCAGAGCCAGGCCGAACCAGGGATGGGTGCCCTGTGTGGGAGAGAAAGGAGAGCAACAGGGCAGAGAGCTCCAGGGGGGGAAATGAACAATAGAGAAAGTGGCACCCCAAGGGGTTAGGCCAAAGAAAGAACCAACTCTGAGTGCTAAGGCCTGGCCTGGAGCCTGGGCAGGGCCAGTTCTCACTGATTCAGGCTGGATCAAATGGATGAAATAATTCCACACTCAAACAGTGCTGATTGGAGGCACCTGGTGTGAGTGGGCTTGAATTAATTCTAAGTGTCATAAGTCCCATGGGTCCTGGTTAAGTGGATCTAACAGCTCTAGTAAACCCTGGCCAGTTTAAACCATTTAAAATGATAGAAAACTAACACAACATTGGAATGTACTTAATGCCACTGAATGGTACATCTGAAAATGGTTAAAATGGTAAATTTGACGTAATGCATATTTTACCATAATTTTAAGAAAGAAAGCAAAACTAATAAAATGTGTTCAGATTGGATTATTAATTCATTTAAGAGACATGAACTGAGTACTGCGCAGGGTATTGGTGTTAGGAAGTAAAAATGAAATGAAAAATAAAAATGTTCCAGTCCAAAAGAAGCTCAGAATAAGGCAAGGAAGGCGTCACATAGTCAGAAACTCATGCTGGTCGGTGGTCGGTATAATTGGCGAATATGCAGCAATATTTGAGGACTCATAGGAAGGGGGCAGGAATCTGGGGTGTTCACCTCGGCTGAATTGTAGAGGAGGAGCAGAGTCCATTAGGCAAGGCATGGTGTGAACAGGGCTTAGGAGGAAAGGATATGGGTCTTTAAAAAAAACAAAACAACTAATTTTAGACTTACAGACAAGTTGCCAAAATAGTACAAAGTATTCCCTTGTATCTCCCACCCTTCTTCCGTTAATGTTAACATCTTACATAACCAAAGTACAATTATTTATGGACCAAACTTGACCCAGCTGACCTAGGCTGGCTTGTCAGAATTGATCTGATCCACTTCAAACTTGGTCAAATTGTCATGACCATATTTTGCTTGCATGTCACAGAATGTCCTTTGTTTAAAAGTCAGAGACTATACTGTGAAATTTACTCTCATTTTAAACAAAGAGATATGTACATTCTGTATGAGTTTTTCATCTTTCAGTGCTGTTGTGTTTCTGCTTTGTGAGTGTATATATGTATGCATGAATCAGATGGGCAGGGTTGGGTCCCGCGTATGACACAAGCTACTAACCCTCTCCGACAGAGAGGATAAAGCAGAGTAGGTGCCTCAGATCATAGGGGCCGCCCCACGTGTCTCCCTGGCATGTCAATGTCTAATACGCACTACATCTTGGTGTGTGGGTTAGTTACCCTCTTGCATATCTGCAGTAACGAGGTGCTCACTACCTCATTAAAAACCCCGACTGTTGTTGGGGCCCCTCTGTTAGAAAACCCCTTTCCATTTGGAACCGAAACCTTTTTCTGGATGACTACCCATTGGCCCTAGAGGTGGCTCCTAAAATGACAGAGAGAAAGCATAACCCTTCTGTCATGTGCCAGCTCTGTATATGTAGGACAGTCCTAGTTTACACTTGTCATACCAGTATAAATTAATTAAGAGTTAGTAGTGCCCTGTCATGCAAGGTCTCTGGTCCCACTCCCCGCACAAGAACGCAGGATATGGTGAGGCCACAGAAAGGACACCTACGGAGCCATATAGTGGAAGTCATACCACTATATTCTTGCTGACAGCCGGGTCGGAGACACAGGAATTAGGGGCCACACGATCCGCAACCCGCCTTCTGCTTTTCTGCCAACCCACCCACTAGCGTTGCCACGGCAGTTATAGTAGTGGCTAATGGCTAACTGGTTACAGTTGATGGCCATCTGATTATAGCTGATGGCCATCTAATAACCTAACCAGCCCCTTTCCACGTGAGGCTGAGAGCCTGGAAACTGCTCTCTGGGACTCTGTCCCCACAAGACCCCTTCATCCGTCGTCCCAGTTGCGACGATCAATTACCTGGTCATCCTGCAGGAGACTTCCACCACCCACCTGTCTAAGGCAGCCCCCTGCCTGGGGCCACCGCCTCAGGGTTCAGCCATTCCTTCTGGGATTTCAGAGCGCAGGACCGGAGTAGAGCGGTGTGAGAAAGACTGCAGGAAGGCAAGATGGGCCAGCTGCACCTCAGTGGGGAACTTACAGTAACGCAGCTTCTGTACTTTCCCTAACAAGCACTGGCTGTGAAGTCTTTCCCCAGCAGAACATTTCTGGGGGCTAGAGTCCCAAAAGTTACACTTTTAAAAATACTGTTCTCCATTCTTGACAAACACTGGTGTTTTCGTCCTGATGGCATTGCAGGGGATTGTGTCCCAGCAGGAAGGGAAACCCCTATATTATCCCTACGCTGTCAACGTTTGGAGGCGGAACAGAAACAGACATGTATTCAAACCCCTAATTTCAGGCTCCAGCGAGGTACTGGGATCCATCACAACACTTACAGAAATCGTTCCTTCCATTCTCTTGGTTGCAAACCTTTGCAGACTGTAAAGTCAAGGCAAGCTGTGCCCAGTGAATAATAAGGAAATAAGGGAGGCATGGCAAACAAACAAAGCAAAACAACACATGAGCTGGTAAACTTGTTTTCAGCGATTTCTAAGCACCTCAGGTGAGCGGAAAGAAGTCTTCCCTCCTGCTTGCCTCCTTAAGGCCGTTCTTCCTCTTCCCGCTGCAAGCTATGTGGGATGTTGACCGAAGACCAAGTTTCCTGCGCCTGCCTGGGGCTGGCTCCCTACCGGACCTTTAGTCCAGGACGAGGCGGGAGAACATCTGCAGCCACAGCTCTGAGGACAGAAGCAAAGTGGTTTCCAGATGGAAAGCAAGGGTGCCGTGAAGTGTCAGGCTGCAGGCTATGTGGCGGGGGGTCTAATTCTCCTTACAGCTTCACTCGCATTCTCTTTCTTGCCCCAGTCCAGTCAGCGGAGATAGAAAACTTCGTGTTACCTGGTACAAGACAACTTTTGGAATCCCAAGTATTCAGAATATTTCCTTTTCCCTCTTTGTAAGTGATAATACTCACAGCTAGGAGGCATCACCCAGGTTGAAGCAGCTGCTCTCCAGGAGCCACAAGGCTGAGCAAGATAGAAGATGGACACAGTGGCCCCCAGATTCACAGGCTCCCTATCTCCTGGCGATGATTCACTGAGGGAAGAGCCATGGAATCCGTCCCCTGGCAAGTGCCTGCTCCTCTCAAACATGACTGGTCGTTCATCCATCCAACCTATTTTTACTGAAGCTGACTATGAATGATCGGAAGGAGGATGAGAAACATTAACCAGAGTCAGAAGGGAACAGGGTGGGAGAGACCATTCTAGACAGAAGCAAGCACACTTGCAAAGGCCCTGAGGGAGACTGGATGCACTCAAGTAGCAAAAAGAAGGGCTGTATGGCCATTGCTCTGAATCCAGGAGAGAGAAAGGAGGGAAGCAGTGTTGGTGGTTGGGGCGGTGGAAAGGGGGCAGGAAGAGGCTGCGATTTGAAGGTGCAAAGAGTTCTAGGCATGATTAATGATCCTGGGACAACCTCAAAGGTACAGGCCAGAGGCTGAAGCAGGGTCCTGGAGCCCCCTGCTGTCCTAGATGCTGGATTTGGGGGAGGTACAGGGCTCCCAAAGTAGAAGAAGTAGGCGGGGCCAGCTTTGAGTAGTGGCTTTTATTAATCAACCAGTGCAGAAGTATGTATATCATTTTGTAAACAATTGGATAATCTGTCCGGTACAAATCCCTTAGAAGTCAGTGATGCTTATAGCTAATTTTGTGAGTTGGGTTATTTTCAAATGAGCAAGGAAGAATCCTCTGATTTCAGTGGGGGCTGACATGATCAGATCTGTGTTTATCCAAAGGGAGAAGAAAAAAAAATTCCCATTATGAAGGAAAAAAAGGTAATGCAAAAACATCATTCCACAATTCTTTTGTAATGGGAAAGAAAAAGGCAAAATAAAACAAATCTATCATTCTAAAAGCATGCCCTGCGCTTGCCATCCCCTGCTTCCTGGGAGACTCTCCTAATAAAACCTTGCCCTTCACCCATTGCCCTGTGACTGGCACTGCAGGTCTCCTAGCTGGCAGGTGAGAGGTCTCAGAACAGGAAGCAGGGTCTCCCTTTGAGGCTAATCAGCTTACATTGTGCCTGAAATTGCTGTCACCTTGGACTCATTGGCAATTTTCCCTCTTTAGCAAACTGGCTTTCTTGTTGACTGAATTCATTTTTATCAAGTCTTAGAGATACCGCGTATCCAGAGAACACTAGCCAGATGTGGTTTGTATATAAACCCAGTAAACTGCAGGCCACGGAGTCAGTCCCAAGTTCATTGCTTTGCTTTGCCTGCTCACTTTCATCTTGCCTCTATTTTCAGTATACAGAGGACCTACTTTGAGCCAATTGTGACATCTTACCAGACTTCACTGTCAAGATTTTCATGGGTCCTACATTCCTTTTTTTCCCTTTATAGTTTCCTGTTTCACTGCATGATGATGGAGTCCTCTACTTGTGAGAAGCAGTTTAGTAAAATAAAGTAGTCAGTGCCCCACCCCCCACCAGCATCACCAGCTGGCCCTGTCATCGCAGAAATCCCCACCCACAGAACTGCAGTCACCTTGTCTAGAGAATGGGAGGAACATAATTACACCTGCTGGAAGAAAAGACGATTGGCTCACACCAAGTCTTGAACCTCTTTCCAGCTCTCAGATCTGTGATTCTCTCAGAAACTCTGCAACAGGAAAATTATGTGGCTCGTTTTGGATCCATCTGGGAAAAGATGACATACACGGAGAAGTATGTGACTTCTTTTTTAAAAAATTTCAAGCTGCATTTGAAATGGCTTCTTTCATACCCTGTAATGTAGAGGATTACCATGGAACTGTAAGGCCACATCATGGCTTCAAGAGGAAAACTCCCCATGGCCTGTGTCTGGAGTCATGAAGACCCACTGAAATAGCTGCTGTGTTCATTTCTGTGGGTAGGATGAGAGAAGGCCTGGCTGTGTGGGTGAGCCCTGGAATGGCTCCTATATTCCTCTGGAACTAGATGTCAGTCCTAAATGGACCGGATCAGTGTTCATGGCCAGCTTCTTCCTAAGTTCGTTTTTCCCTATTTCGAATCGTGGAATTCTAGAGGTGTGAGGGAGCATCCCTCTTACACAGATAAGGAAATGAAAGTAAGTGAGTAGAAAACCGTCCCACTACACGTATGTATATGGGGAAAGAGCCCATTAAGTGCCAGGCCTGTGATCTTTCCGTTACCCCGTGGAGGCCAGGCCCTCGTCTACTTTGATGAGCCTCCTCCCCACTGCCCCACCCCTCAGTCCATGAATGGAAAAAACTGGGGGTTCCATGCTCTCAGAAACAGCCATCAAAACCACTGAAGACATCTTGAGTTTCAAATATCATACATACGAAAGCTGAGAACTTTAGCCCCTACTCAAAGCACAGTACTAACCTAATCAAGTTATATTTTGCCTTTTGGGGGTTACAACGAAAACACTGCAGGGTCTGCCTCGTGTACTTGTCCAGAGGCTCAGCCCAGCAGTATGGGCACAGGTCTCTACCACTACTCAGGCCACTTTCCGGAACTCTTCTGTGCATCTCAGGTTTGTTCAGGAAGAGTTCTGAGGCCTGGGAACCATTTCTTAAAGCATTGGGGGGGGGGGGGCAATCACCTCCAGGGTCCACAGCCTGAGTTGTGGGGTGACTGCCTCCCCTTTATATCCTCATGGTAGAGGACTGCACCTATTCTTCTACCCATCAAAGAGCAAACCACGTGAAGGTGGACATCTTTAGACAAGGCAGAGCTACCCCTGCATCTGCTGGTATGATGTCCTTAAGGATAGGGTCCCAGGAAGAGAAGGTACATGGAAGGATGTAGAGCGGAGGGGACAGGAAATGAGATGTGATTCAGAAAAACAATAACAGCTAGGTTTAATCTGGTTTTAGACACGTGACCTGAGCAATCACTTAACCTCTCTGAGCCTCGGTTTCCTCATCTGCTGAGTGGTACTAAACGCTCACTGCTGACTTCTCTCAAGTGGGAAAATGGGTAGGGAGTGTTCTCGTGCCCTCTTAGAACCCTAGTCTGAGAGAAGTTGGGCTGTGTAGTTGGTCCGTCCCTTTGTCTGATTAGCTGTGTTGCCATTCTTCCATTGTCATGGGGACATGCCAAAGGATGAATGAAGGTATGAGATCAAACAGAGAACAAACATAAGCAAGGATAAGCATGTAGATTAAGATATAGATTTCTCCTGACTCAGTCCTATGAGTGGAAAATACCACACAGTGGGAAAGAAACCAAATCACCCTGATGTGCAATTAGATATTGTGGTTCAGTTTGGAGAGTGAGGGACAATGGGTCTGGTTTGTTTTTTCTTTTGTCTTTTCTTTTCTTTTCTTTTCTTTTCTTTTCTTTTCTTTTCTTGTCTTGTCTTGTCTTGTCTTGTCTTGTCTTGTCTTGTCTTCTCCTCTCTCTCTCTCTCTCTCTCTCTCTCTCTCTTTTAAGAAAGAGATTTTTACAAGAAGAGAGAGAAAAGAAACTCATTTTCACAAGACTAACTTTAATTGGGGGGGGTCAAACAATTTACTTGTCAGCATCCGAAGTTCCCTTGAAGCTAATAAGAACCATCTTCTGTATAATTGTTTCATGAGGAGGAGGCATCTGAGTTGTGGAAGGTGCATGGGTTTTATAGGTAAACAAATATGCCCCTGGATCTTGCTCTGCTAACCCATTATCTGTGTAATTTTGGAAAAGATACTAAATAGAATCTGAGCTTTTCAACTCTAGAGTGGAGATAATTCTTGAGGGCATAGTTTGGGTGGTCATTACTGAGGGTCACCATTTCCTCCTTAGGCCCAAGAGAGGATTTAATTTCCCTGTCACTGTGAAGCTGAATGTGGCCATGTGACTTGCATTGGCCAATGGAATGTGACTTCTCTTTTTAAAAATTAAAAAAAGATAAGAGCAAAAACCTGGCAGATGCTTTAAGACTCCAGGAATCATCACATTCCATTCCATTGTGCTGTGATTCTAGAAGCTCTTGCCAAGACATTGCCTCCATTAGCCTGGGTCTCAGCGGTCTGTGATCAGCAAAGCACCCACCACTCCTTGTTGGATGTGTAGCATCTTTTGTTGTGTTAAGTCCCCGAGATTTGGGTTTGTTTGTTAGTGCAGCAAAACCTAGGCATACCATGACTGATATAGCAGTGGGTAGAATAATATGTGATGGTGTTTGTAAATACAATGTGGCATTGGCAAAGTGCTTGAAAAGCCTTGTTAATTCACTATACAGAGGTAATTGTGCTGATCAGTAGGCCCAAGTTCAGGGGTAACTTCTTGCACAAGTCAGGCAGGCCACAGAAGACTGCAACTTCACCCCAGACTATGTCTCCACCAAGGGCCAGAGTCAGGAAAATCCTGACAAACCTCCCCCAACAGAACTGCCATGGTGACTTAAATGCCAACTCTGCCTTTGAAAAATCTCCAGTGAAAGGGCCAATCTGTGCCCTGAAAGGGAGAATGCTTAGAGGACATTCCCTAGGCTCCAAGGAGTAGATGCTGAGGAGCGGGAGGCACCTTGAGGGCAGCGATCTAGAGCCCAGGCCCGCATTGTGGGGGGGAAGTCCTTGACCGTGGCAAGTTTAAGGGCACCTCTCTCCCTGTCTCTCCTCTCTTGCCATGCTCCGTACTCTCCCTTCCCATCATTATTTTCATCCTCACATCTCCACAGTAACTTATTGGGAAGTCATTCTTTATGCCACCCAAATCTAACCTCTGACCCCCAATTCCAGGCTCCCACGCCCGGAAATTTGGGCAGCCTCTTCAAGTTAATGTGTTATGGATAGAACATGTCATCTCCCATTCCACCACCAAAAACCCTGCGTCCTAGTTCATATTCTATATCTGGATGATGGGTAAACAGCTCCCCAATCACTCAAGCTCAAATGTCAGAGTTTTTATGTCCTTGGAACACTCTATTTTTCATTAATGTGAAAGGGGAGGGTGAAAACAAGAAAAACAAAGTAAAGTATTACTCAGGCCAGGTGAGGTTGTGGTTCAGTCTTAGTGGGAATTGTTCCTTTGAGAATTTGTCTTTGGGGGGACTGTCTCTAATTGTGGGTTCTGAAAATAAGATGTGAGCTGCTTAATTCTTTTAGGCCATAATAAAGGGCTATTGCTGGTCAATGAAATTTAGAAATGCAACTTTTTTTAATGCAATAAATGCCATCTGTATATAAACTAAGTACCATTTTCCACACACAGCAAATAACCAATGATTAAAAAGCAAAATGAGATGCTGATTCCAGAAAAGATGGAACAAGAGAGGGCGCACTAAATGCATCTATCAATCCTAGACCGAATGGAGGGAGCAGCTATCTGAGAGCTGTGAAACAAATCATGGCAGGTAGATGAGGGAAAGAGACCATGCCATGCGGGAGTCCCTGCTCGCTACGCCATTTGTCGTGCGAGGCGGCCTGCGGGGTCTCCTGTCCCGCTCCCCACAAGAGAACGCAGGACATGGTGAGGCCAAAAAGGAACACCCACGGAGCCACAAGTAGGGGAGTCATACCACTATAGTCCCACTGGAGGCTGGAGCCACACGACGTGCGACCTGCTGTCCACTTCTCTGCCTGCCACCCAACCAACTCCCTCTCAACATGACTCACTAGCGCAGCTGTGGCAGCTATACCAGCGGCCAATTGGCCAACTGGTTACAGCCGACGGCCACCCACTACCCAACCCAGCACCCCTCCACGTGAGGCCGAGAGCCTGGAAACTGCTCTCTGGGACTCTGTCCCCACAGACCACAACACAAAGTTCCCCTAAACCAGCAGCGGGTGTGCCCTACTGTGTTTCCCCGAAAATAATACCTAGCCAGACAATCAGCTCTAATGCATCTTTTGGAGAAAACATTAATATAAGACCCGGTCTTATTTTACTATAATATAAGACTGGGTATAATATAATGTAGTGTAATGTAACATAATATAATACAGGGTCTTATATTAATTTTTGCTCCAAAAGACTCATTAGAGCTGATTGTCTGGCTAGGTGTTTTTTCGGGGAAACACGGTATTTTTCCTCCAGTGCCGCCCACCTTTGACTCAAAGGCAGGCAGAATTTCAGAAGTGTGCACCAGGGGAAGACAGCTCCCTCTTTTTCTGGTCCAAGAAACAAGAAAGGGGACTCTTAAGAGTCAGAGAGAGTGGGGAAAATCCTCTGACTTTTGTTTCTTTTTTCCCTTCTTTCCAGCCTCTCTCATAGGCAATGTTGCGGGGGTGGGGCTGGGGGGGTGGTATGGTGGTGGCAGTGGGATGGCAGACACCCAAAGCTCTGAGGCAGGGAACCGTTCATTTGACCAGATGATCTGGTTTAAACAGGTCAAACCTGGGTTCAATCAGCGAGAGCAAAACTATTGAAATTAGAGCTGATTTGATCCAGTTTGCACCAAGCTACTCTGACAAATGCGACTTTAAACTGGTTTAATTTAGTTAGAATCTGTTTGCTCTGCCAGGAGTCATTTTCCACCAGTTTTTCCTAACACGAAGCAGTATCACCTGGCTGAATCCAGTTTCCTCCTTCCAGACAGTCGTGATTCCATTCATGTTGGTCTCACCCAATAAGGACAAGTTAGAACCAGGCTTATCTGGTCTCAATCAGCATGAATCGCTCTGAATTTGAGCTGTCCCAAGTTGCCATGTTTTATCCCGCTTGAGCTGACTGTATACAATTTGATCCAGGAAGGCTGGATTTGACCTGGTTAGAACCAGTTAAAAACTGATTTTCACCGACTTGAAATCAGTTTGCTACTTTGAGAACCAGTTGGTTTCTGTTAGAAACTTGATCTTCAGAAATGGCTTCGCCAGTATGAGCCTCCTGTGAACCACACTGACCCAGATGAAGTCAGACTCCAGTTGTGTCTGAACCACTCAGAGAAACAGTTGGGGGAGGGATGGTAGAAGCCCAGGTTGCACAGGTTAGGGAGTAAAAGGGGTGAAGGAGAAAAATGAATGGTATTACATCTATGCTCTTCTGGATACAGGTCAATATGGAGACTCAGGGTCAAGAACAGAACTTGAAAAAAATATAGATCAAGGCCCCAGAAGAGGTCGGAGGTCAGAGGGCGTAGAACCAAGAGACTCAGTTGGAAACCAAGTAGGGACAAAGGTATATTGCAATTAAATTAGGGAGAGAGGGAAATTCTATGGCTGCAGTAATGGCTAGTTTCAATATTACGTGAATAAAATTTTAATTTGTATCATAGAATTGTGACTATGGTTATACAATTTATGTAGCTGACAATTTTATCAATTTTCCAATAGTTGCAGCTTCCCCTCTGAGACATTTGGAGAGCATGCACGTATCTGTGCCCTACTCTCACCGTACCTTCCCTGTCCCCAGGGAAGATGTGAAGATGGGAGAAGCTGGAGGCCTTCGCCAGCCAACACAAGATAGGAGTTCACAAATTCCCCCTCAGGAGACCCTAACAAAAGGACTCTGGTCTGTAGCAAGCGACCACCTCTTCACCACGTCCTGCCATCATGTCACAAATGTCAGGGCTGTGGCAAAAGCAATCATCACCAACCCCTTCAACAGAGGTGACCTAGTGTTAGGATGACCCATGGCCTCGTGTGTCCAAGACAAACCTAGCTTACATCTGAGATCCCAATGTTATTATTAATAGCGGCCCCTTTCTCTCCCAAATTGGTCCAGTTTGGGCAGCAAATTATATGACCAAGCTATCTAAGGCCCCATCCCTCCCATCTATCGCTCTGTCCCTCTCAGAGATTGCACCCATTCCCACAGCTTAAAATTTCTTCTCTTTGAAGACAACTCCAGAATTTTCATCTCCATCTTTTTTCCTGAGTTCCAGTCTATAATTTCCACTGGGATATTAAAATAATCACCCACTCAGTGTGTGTGGAAATGACACAGACTGACAACTATTGCTTTAGCCTCATGCCCCTCAGGCACCCCTGCCACCCAGAAATGTGTCACCTGAGGATTTACTGAACTCAGCCCCTGCACTAAAGGAAGATAAGTAATGTGTTCCCGTGTTGAAAAATAAAAAAGGTTTTTGCACATATTGCCAGGGTTTCTCTGGAAAGCATCCAGGAATTGTTCCGGGAACTCCATTTCCAGGTGTGTGTTGCTTTAAGGAAACACGTGCCGCTGAGAAGGAACACCCTCAAGGGGCCACTAGCTGTTGGTGTTGCTGTGGCAGGTCAGCCTCATCGTAAAAAAGCAAAGGAAGGAGTCATGGGGGGAGCACAACACGAATGGGCAGAGCACACACACCACCCCTGAGGAAACCATAGTCGGGTCGCCGATGAGCGTCCAGAGTGTACGCGTGAAAGGGACCGACATCCCCAGCTGCAGACCCACAGCAGGACATGCTGGACGGGGACACAGGCTCTGCTCCAGGACCAGGGAGCCAGCTCATATTTCTGCTCCACCCTGCTGGGCTCCCATGGCAAGCTGTATTGCACCATCCTTAGCCCTTGAGAGAAGCGGGGCGCCTGCCTTCTTTGGGAGTTGGAGAAGAAACTTGGAGACAGAAGCAGAAGTCAACGGACTGACATACCAGCCCCAGAGATGGACAGCTTGTGCAGCGTCGGGCTTGGGCTGATTCACCCACCTCGTCTCTGAAGCGAAGGGGAATGTCTGAGCTGTGTGCCTGGACTCACCTAGGAGAAGGGGCTGTGGGACGTGCATCTATTTCTTTGATTAGGAAATATGGACCAAATTCCACCGACAGAATAATTCTAAGACTATTTATTGTAATAATAAAAGTAGAAAGAAGAGAAGTTACCTGGCTGAACACCCCTAACTGCTAGGCTCTCTGCTGGGGGTGTTACAGACAAGAGTTTATTTGATCCCTGGACAAATCTCCAAGGGGAGGCTGCAGCCAGCTTGGAGTCAGGCACTTAATTCACTAGTCTGAGCCTGGGTTTTCCCAAGTGTGAAATGGGCTGACTCTGCAGGGTGATTGACAGTGTTAAATGAGATCACAGCCGACAGAAGCTGTGGAGTGTGCAGCTCCCTGAAACATAATTTAACCTGAGTTTGTAGGGAGGTCGGTGTGTTGGCCTTTTCGGATATGACTCCTGGATGTTGTTCCGTTCGGTATTAGGTGCAGTATTAGGAGAGGAAGTCCGCCCTGAGTGGTGTTTCCCCAAAGGCAAACCCTGAGAGGAGGATTCCAGCACACGTGACTTACTTGGAGGTGGTCTCAGGAAGCATGTGAGGGAGAGAGGAGGTGAGAGAGGACAGCAAGGATGGCTGATAAAGGTGTGTTAGTCAGGGGGTTACTGCAGTGGGCAACTCGGGCTCAGACCTCCTGGGGATCTTCTGCGAAACTGTGGAACACGCCCCAGAGTTGTCCCATCAAGAAAGGCAGAGAAGGGGTTTTTCCACCAACTGTTGTCCCTCACTAGTAAAGGGTCACTCTTAAAGTCTTAACTCAATGACACCTCTGGCCTGTCCCTGTGGAGGATGAAACATACTCCTGGGCTGGAAATTGCCTTCAGGCAGAGAGATACAGGGAAACATTCCTTAGTGGGGGACGTCTACAAACTCTAGGGCAGGCTCAGGGGATATGGTTGGGGGACAAAGCGTGTCTTCCAAAAAGAGCCCCACCCTTCTGTCCAGAAAAGGAGGGAGGGAGGGCACTAAGCGAAGAGTGAAGCTGCAGAATTAAGACAGCAGGAAAACTTGTGAAGTTTGCCCTACACGTCAAAACCTAGACCTCAGACATTAGGAATTTGGGCGTCCAGGAGTAGAGTGCTTCTCTCCCATCCCACTTGTCCTCCTCTCCTTCCACGCCAACATTTGAAATATGAATCCACTGGTGGGGGCTGGGCAGGAGAATTGGAGGCTGAGAGTGTCCTCACAGTTCTTTCCTGGACAACGATGGCTCTTTTCAGCCCTGTTAGATAATGAAAAGAGCATTTATGGTGGCAACAGGCAGAGTCATTAAGCAGGAAATCTTAAAATGATTCCATTGAGATTTTAACTGGTAGGAAAGCTGCTTTCATTGGGGGCAGTAGAATTTAGTGGTTAGGAGCAGGAGCTTTCGAGTGAGACCAAGCAGGGTTCTAGGTCCAGTTGCATCCCTTACTGGTTGTGTAAACTTAGGCAAGTTTCTTCATCTTTTTATGCTTAAGTTTCCTCATCTGTAAAACTGGGTAAAATAAAATTAGTAGACTTCTCATAGAATTGCTGTAAGTTAAATGAGACAATGCATGTAAATCCCTTACCACAGTATCTGGCATATAATAAATACTCAATAATTCTTGCTGTTACTATTCCTCACTCATTCAACAAAAATTTATTGAGTCTCTTCCATGTTTCAGGTCCTATTTCAGGCAGTAGTGATAAAGACTCAATCTTGCCTTGGAATTTAGATTCTATTGCCTTAGATACAGATGATAAAAAGTAAACACATTAATAATCATTATAATTTCAGATAATGATAAGTGCTTAAGATCTAAATAATGTGAAAAAGTAAGGATGCAAAGATCCTGGGGCAGCATTGTAGACAGTGGGTACAGGAAACATGAAATCCATGAGGCAAGAATAAAATTGCTAGTTGAAAAAAAGCAAGATGGTGGGTGTAGTGAGACTAGGAAGGGCTACAGAGAGAAGGTGAGAGTGAAAGGCAGCCATGGCAAGGAATTTGGATTTCATTCTAAGTGTTCAGCAGGGGTTGACATGAATTGATTTGCATTTTTAAAATATCCACTTGGGTGGCCATAAAGAGAACAGAGTGGGGAAGGGATGCCAAAAGAGGAAACAGAGATGAGTTATGAGGCATTAGAGTAGGTCCAGAGAGATGCAGTGGGCTCAGACGGATGACATCAGCAAAGATGTTGATAAAGAGTTGAATCTGGGATGTATTTTGAAGATGGGACCAACCAAACTTACTGATGGTTTAAGGTTTAGATGTGATGTAGGGTAAAGAGAAAACTCAATGACAACTCACAAGCTTGCAGCCTGAGCATCTGGGTAAATGGCAGTACCCTTGACCAAGAGAGGGGTGGACTGAAGAAGAAACAGGTATGAGGAGAGAGTCTACCAGGAAATTCAGAGTTCTAGTTTGGACATGCAAACTTTGAACAGCAGGCATCCAAGAGGACATAGCAAGAAAGCAGTTGTTGGTTGGCTTAGGGGAGAGGTATAGTCTGGAGATTTGTTTGGGGATCATTGGAGTATGGACAATATTTAAAATCATGAGACTGGGTAAGATCACCTAAGGAGTGAGGGGCAGTAGAGAACAAGTCTGATGACTGAGCCTTAGAACATCCTGCCATTTAGAGGGAAAGGAGAGGGGGGGAAGCTAGCAAAGGACACAAAGGAATGACCAGTGAGTAGGAGGAAATCCAGGAGAATGAACTTCCCCAAAATTCAAGCAAAGAAAGTGTTTCCAGAAAACGGAAATGATCTACTGTGTTATATGTCAATGAGAGATCAAGTGGAGTGATACGAAGATAAGAATTGACCAGTAGATTTATCAAAACAGAATGGTTGGTGACTTTGAGAATTCTGGCTTCAGTACTACTGTGGAGACTAAATGCCTGCCTGATATGGGTCAAACAAAAACTAGGAAGAGGGAAAGTCAAGATGGTAGCAACAGCTGTTTGACAAGTTTTACTATAATGAGAGAAAAAATATGTAAGAGATCAAGGAAGAATTGGAGGTCAAGGAGAGATTTATTTATTTTTTAATATAATAAGGGATGTTACAACATATTGTTAAACCAATGGCATGAACCACTAGAAATGGAAAAATGATGCAAGAGTGAGATGCAAAGTCCTCCTCGACTGGGAAGAAGGAACAGAACCCTGTTCACAGGGTTGTTCTGGAGAGAGGCAGAGGCGGGTCATCCTTTGCAACAAGAAGAAATGCAGAGCATAGAAATACAGCTGCATGAAATATTCCTGGATGCTTGGGGAAATTGCTTCCTTTCCCTAGAAAATTTCCCTCAAAATCAATTTAAGCACCTATTAAATGGCTCAGCTGGGGCTGGAGGTTTTGTGCTGCCTGCCAAGCAATGATTTGGGGTTCACAGCCAATCCCAAGAGAGTAAAAACAGGGGATATGAGGTCAGAGACCACATTCTTTTCCATCCTTGTAGGCCTTCAAAAAAATGTTTGATCGACTTGAATTGTGAGAAACTAAAATTCATTTGTTGAAGACCTCCTTAACCCTTTTGCTGTGACGTTCATTTACATCTGAGTGAATATATCCGAAATTTTCATACATAAAAATAATATCATTTATATACAAAGCAGCTCAAATTGTTGTTATTAAATGCATAAAAGAGTCAAAATATCAACTTTTTGTTTTTTTATGGATTTCTGACACATTTTGGAAAAAAACCTTGAAATCAATTAACACATTGAAAGAGTTAAAAGATATTTACAAATGGTTCAGAAAGCCACCATTCTGTAGAATGAATATAGCCTCTGCAGTCTTCTGAGCAAATCTGTCTGTAGATAAGAGACATGTAAGGATGGAACTCTCCACCACTGAGAGCTGGGATTGGTCCATTGACTTGGCCTCTGTTCAATAATGTGGCATCTTCTTAGTCCCACTTACTGACCTTACCATGCTAAATTGCCAGCTCCCTGAAGGAAGAGGTCATGTCTTAGTCAATACTCTGTAGCTTCCCCCAACCACCCTGTGTGCTCAGCCAATGCGTGTCAGTGCAAATGATGGGGACTCTGCTCACAGTCATTAGATGTGGAGAGCAGATCCCCTAGAGACAAAAGGAGACCCTCTTCACATCATATTTCCTTAAAGGCTTCTGACTGAAACCCACAACCTAGACCTCAAATCCCTCTGATAAAGAGACTTTTGAAGTTAACAATGAGAAAAAGCTTCCATGTAGAAAGCTCTCATCAAAATCCCAATGGCATTTTTTTAAAAAATAGAACAAAAAAATCATCAGATTTGTATGGAATCACAAAAGACCCTGAACAGCCAAAGGAATCCTGAGAAAAAAGAATAATGCTGGAGGTATCACACTCCCTGACTTCAGCTTGTACTACAGAACAACAATAATCAAAACAGCATGGTATTGGCAGAAACACAGACACACAGAACAATGGAATAGAATTGAAAACCCAGAAATAAACCCCCGTAAATATAGACAGATAATTTTCAACAAAGGAGCCAAAAACACACAATGAAGAAAAGAATCCTCTTCAATAAATGGTGCTGGGAAAGTTGGAAAGCCACATGTAAAAGAATGAAACTAGATTGCTATCTGTCACCATGTACCAAAATTAACTCAAAATGGATCAAAGACCTAAACATAAGACTTGAAACAATAAACAGCATAGAAGAAAACATAGGTACTAAACTTATGGACCTTGGGTTCAAAGAGGATTTTATGAATTTGACCTCAAAGTCAAGCTAAAATAAATGAATGAGACTATATCAAACTAAAAAGCTTCTGCTCAGCAAAAGAAACCATCGACAAAACAAAGAGGGAACCAACTGAGTGAGAGAAAATATTTACAAATGCCTCCAGTGAGGAACTAATATATATAAGGAACTAATGCAACTCAACACTGAAAAGATAAACAATCCAATTAAAAAAATGGGCAGAGGACATGAACAGAAATTTCTCCCAATAAGACGTACAAATGGCCAATAGATATATGAAAAAATTTTCCACATCACTAGCTATTAGGGAAATGTAAATCAAAACCACAATGAGATATCACCTCATACCTGTTTGAATGGCTGTCATCAACAAGGCAAATGATAAGAAGTGTTCGAGAGGCTGTGGAGAAAAAGGAACCCTCATACACTGTCAGTGGGAATGTAAATTGGTACAACCGCTATAGAAAACAGTATGGAGGTTCTCAAAAAATTAAGAAGAGAATTGCCATATGACCCAGCAATCCCTCTCCTTGATATCTACCCAAAAAATCTGAAAACATTTATCCGTAAAGATATATGTACTCCAATGTTCATTGCAGCATTAATTATGGTGATCAAAACATGGAAACAACCAAAGTGTCCTTCGATAGATGATTGGATAAAGAAGATATGGTACAAATATAAAATGGAATATTACTTTGCCATAAAAAATGAAATACTGCCATTTGTGACATGGATAGACCTTGAGATTATTATGCCAAGTGAAATATGTCAGACAGGAAAAGCTGAGAACCATATGACTTCACTCATGTGGGATATAAAACTGAAGGTAACAAAAGAACAAGACAAACAAAGAAAGAAACAAAAATTCATAGACACAGACAACAATTTAGTGGTTACCAGAGAGTAAGGGTGTGGGGGGATGGTAGAAGAGAGTAAAGGGGGTCAAATATATAGTGATGGAAGGAGAACTGACGCTGGATGGTGAGCACATAATGCAATATATAGATGAAATATTATAGAAGTGTACACTTGTAACCTATGTAGGTTTGTTGACCATTATTAATCCAATAAATTTTAATTAAAAATAAATAATGTTAAGAGACCAGAAAAAAAATAAAGGTCTGGAGCTCTAGTAATTCCCTTTGATCACCTAGCACTTCCTGCTATGATAATTGTCAGATTTTCCTATTTTCCTTGGGGCTTCCTGGCTTCTCAAGAGCTGTCTTATCCATATACTCTCTCTTTCTTTCTCCCACCACTCCTTTGGGTCCTGTGGCCACCTAAACACTCTGTTCCCTCATTCCCCTCACCTCTGCACCTAGGAGTCTCATTTCTCTTTGGCCATCTATAGGGGTTACATGGACTATTTTCTTCCAAGCATAAGCTGATGAGGACTAGGAAATTTAGTAAAAGCAGCTATCAGAGTCAAAGTTCTTTACAGATAAGAGATAAAAATCTTCCAGACTTCCAAGGACAGCCTCCTCTTAGCATGACTCCTATATATTTTCCAAGCCCCCTCTCTCATATCCCCATGGATGTATGCTATCTGCAGAAGTGGGTGAGGCTTTCCAGGAAAGCCTACGTATCTGAGTGGCTGTCTTGGAACCCAGAACTATGTACATGGAAATTTGCTTTTTAAGACACTGAATAGCTCATACAAGTTTATTTATTTTCACTATGGAATGGTCCAGAAAGAACACAAGACTTCAAAGCAATGCTGCATACAAGGTGGTACTTGAAACTGAGAAAAGGGGCTATGAGTAAGGAGTACTCCCAAACTTGAATCAAGTTGCTCTTGGAGAGCCAAATCAACACATCAGTTTACAGACAGACATACACCTTACAGAAGGCAAGACCCACAGGCCAGAACAAGACTCTGCATTAGTTAATTGATTACATTAGCATATCTAAAGAAAGAATGTGTGGAAACCAAGTAGAAGTAGGTCAGCTTGAAATCTAGAAAAACTTCAGTCACAGAGGCCCATAATGAGATCCAAGATGGTGCAGTACATAAACACTGTGCCTACATCCTTCCGAGAACACATTAAAGTTACAGCTAAATTATAGAACCATCAACCTGGAGAACCATCTGAAGTCTAGCTGAACAGAAGCCCTATAATTAAAAATATAAAGAGGAAGCCATGTCGAGACTAGTAGGAGGGGCGGAGATGCAAAATGAGCTCCATACTTCCCTGTGGTGGTTGAAAATCATGAGGGATACCTTGACTGTGGAGGTTTCCCTGAGAGGTGTGAGGGACCCCAGCCCCCCACATAAGGCTTCCCAGCCCAGAGTACTGGTGCTGGGAAGAGGAGCCCACACAATAACTGGCTGTGAAAAACAGTGGCGATTCCGAATGTTCAGGTAGAATGAAAGGCTCTGGGAAACCCAGACGTCCTCTTAAATGGCCCACGCATAGACTCACTAGGTCACAGGCACTGACGGTGGGCTCCAGCAGAGGGGCAGTGACTCTGGGATCCTGGGGCAGACTGAGGAGTGTGGCTTCCTGGAGAGAACTGAAAGACAGTCGACATTTTCCTGGTGAGGGGTCATCTTCCCATATATCTGGCAGGCTGGTACCATCTTTCTACGTTGAGCCCACCCCCACTGACCAAATCTGAATCTGATTGGCCTAGTGAGCTTTGCTGCTCTGCCCTGTTGACTCAAGTGGGACCCCGACCCACCCAACTCCCTCAAAGCTGGAGCACCTTCTTTGCAAGCAGCCAGCCCCTCCCACATTGCACTCTTTCTAGGAAAACTAGCACAGTCTGGCAGGCTCCAGGCAGTCGGCAACTGGCCTTAGTATGCTCTGAGACTTTTGCTGAGTCACTCCAGGCTCAGCACTGGCACCAACCCAGAGTCGACATTAACCTGGTGACTATAACTCTTCCCACTCCAGTGACTCCCTGAGAGTCTGCCTTACTTAACTTGCATAACACTTTATCAGTGGCAGATCCTTAAGGGAGCCAGCAGGTGGCAGCAGGCCCCAGGGTTCCTGGCTTTTTTTTGGAGTTACCCAAGGCCTGGTACTGTAGGCAGCCATCCTGGGTTCACAGCGTGGACTTTCTGATGTGCCTCCCAGTCTAGCATAGGCAGCAAACAACTTAGGATTGCTTTGTAGCTCCTACCAGCTAGGAGGGGGTAGGAGGGGGCCAGTCACAGGCAATGGCTGACCCGGGCTTGCACCAGAGCTCCTCCCAAGAGGCCCCAGAACTGACATACTTGGAGGTTGGCTTCAGACCACAGCAGAGCACCACTCAATTAGCCCCACAAGCAGCACACACAAAGAATGGTCTCAACAGGCAGCAGAGCCTGCTGGGTGAATCCCATGCAGTGGGGTAAGACTTCCACACAGCAGCCTGTAAGCTGTGAATGTGGCCAAACCCCACAGCCAGTTTGCCTGAGGGTTAATCCCACCCACTGATATGCCGATAACAATCAAGGCTCAACTATAACAGGAGAGCACACACAACCCACCCAAAGGACACTGCTGGAGCACCTGAAACAGGTGACAAGGAATACTGTGCCACTAGGCCCCACAGGACACTTTCTACATAAGATCACCCAGCCAAAAATGGGAGACATAGCATATCTACTAATACATAGAAACAGAGAGGCAGCCAAAATGAGGAAACAAAGAAATGTATCCCAAATGAAAGAACAGGAAAAAAATCCAGAAAAGAACTAAATGAAATGGAAGCAAGGCACCTACGAGAGACTGAGTTCCAACAATTGTTATAAGGATGCTCAAGGAACTTAGTGAGAACTTTAATGAAGAGATAGCAAGCATAAAAAAAAAAAGGACATAGAAACTACAAAAAACAACCAGTCAGAATTGAAGAATACAGTAAGTGAAATGAAGAATTCACTAGAAAGAATCACCAGCAGACTAGATGAAGCAGAGGATCAAATCAGTGGTTTGGAAGACAATGTATGAAAAAACACCCGATCAGAACAGCAGAAAGAAAAAAGAATCCAAAAAAATGAAGAGAGTTTAAGAGACCTCTGGGACATCAAGCATAACACCATTCACATCATCAAGGTACCAAGAGAAGAAGAAAGAAAGCAAAGGGTTGAGAACATATTTGAAGAAATAATGACTGAAAACTTTCCCAACCTGGAAGTACAGAGTCCCAAACGGGATGAACACAAACAGGCCCACACCTAGACACATTGTAATTAAAATGGCAAAGATTAAAGACAAAGAGAGAATCCCAAAAGCAGCAAGAGAAAAGCAACTAGAAACTTAATGAGGGAGCTCCCATGAGATTGTCAGATGATTTCTCAACAGAAAGGAGGCCAGGGGTGATTGGCAGGAAATATTCAAAGTGATGAAAAGTGAGGATCTACAACCAAGATTACTCTATCCAGCAAGTCTATCATTTAAAATCGAAAGTCAGATAAAGAGCTTTCCAGACAAGAAAAAGCTAAAGGAGTTAGTTCATCACCACCAAACCAGTACTACAAGGAATGTTAGAGGGACTTCTTTAAGACAGAGAAAAAAAAAGATCAAAATTATGAATAATAAAATGGCAATAGCTACATATCTATCAACAATTACTTTAAATGTAAATGGATTAAATGCTTCAATCAAAAGACACAGGATGGGCAAGAAAACAAGGCCCTTACGTATGCTGCCCAAAAGAGACTCATTTCTGATCAAAAGACACACAGACTGAAAGTAAAGGGATGGAAAAAGTTATTTCATGAAAATGGAAGTGAAAAACAAACAAACAAAAAGCTGGAGTAGCAATATTTATACGAGACAAAATAGACTTTGAAACAAAGGCTATAAGAGGAGACAGAGAAGGACCCAATAATCTCAATTCAGAGTATTTATCCAAAGAAACCCAAGTTACTTCAAGGGGACGTGTGCATCCATATGTTCATTGCAGCATTGTTTACGATGGCCAAGATGTGGAAGCAGCCTGGGTGTCCGTTGATGGAAGAATGGATAAAGAGGAGGTGGTACATATATACAAGGGAATATTGCTGGGCCATGGAAGGGAATAGGTTCTTGCCATCTGTGGGGACATGGATGGACCTGGAGGGTATTGTGCTGAGTGTAATAAGTCAGACAGAGAAAGACAGATGGAATGGGAGTTTACTTACATGTGGACTCTAAGAACAAAATTAACAAACAAAACAGAAACAAACTCATAGATACAGAGAGCATTTTGATAGTTGCTAGATGGGAGGGGTGTTGGGGGCATGGGTGAAAAAGGGGAAGGGATTAAGAAGTACAAATTGGTTGTTACAAATTAGTCATAGGGATGTAGGATGTAGCATAAGGAATATAGTCAATAATATTGCAATAATTATGTATAGTGCCAGGTGGGTACTAGACTAGTCAGGGGGATCGCTTCTTAAATTACATAAATGTCTAACCACCATGCTGTACATCTAAAATTAATATAAAATAATATTGCATGTCAATTTAAAAAGGCGGCCTTGGGAAGAGCCCATCTCTGCCCTGCTAGAGGAGTCTGTCCTGAGCTGTACTCGTAGCCAGCTCTTCACAGTCACCCTCCTACTGGCTTAAGCAGTGAACTGCAAACACCTATGGCATTTCCAGCATCAACCACTGGGAGATCCAAACCCTCCTTCCTCATGTCTGGTCCACCTCTGCTCCTTGATAGGTAAGTGGAGACCGAGACTGGCATGCATATGGGGGTGTCCTGGTAGAGGGAAGCAAGTACCCTCTGAGGTGCGGCATGGAAAGGGACAGTAGGAGTCACCAAGAAAATGCTCAACAGAACTGTCCAGACCAGAATAACACCTCCCTTATAACCCCACCCGGTTAAAGAACTTTTCAAATTCTTTAATGCAGAGGGAACTGGTTATTAATTTAGAACCCTACAATACTCGTATAGTATGCATGGCTTAATGTTGTGTCAGGGGTCCCCAAGACCCCTTCCAGGTTTAGCGATTTGCTAGAAGGACTCACAGGACTCAGCATATGGTTGCACTCATGGCTATGATTTATTACAGCAAAAGGAGACAGAGCAAAATTAGCAAAGGGAAAGGCGTACAGAAGAAGTCTGAAGGAAGCCAGGTGCACGCGTCCAAGAGTCCTCTCCTGGCGGACTCACACAGGATGTGCTTAATTGCTCCAGCAACAAGTTGTAATTAACAACACATATGAAGTGGTGCCTATCAGGGAAGCTAATTAGAAATTCAGTGTCTAAGGGTTTTCTTGGGGGCTGGTCATAGGGGCCATCCTATTGTAGCAAAATTCCAGACGCCCAGAAGAAAACCAGGTGTTCAGCGTCAGTCTCATCGTACAAACAGTACAGACACAGTGAGCTCCCCTTATCATGTAGGGAAAGTTTTATAGCAGTGTATGGAACAGTGTACTCGCCACATCCCCACATACCAGTCAAGGGCCAGCCTTGCAAGCAGGCCTTTCTAAGGAAAGCAGTCTCAGGTCTGTTATGTTAACTCCTGCACAGGGGTCTATCATTAAACCTAGGTTACCATATAGTAACACGATGAAGTTCTCAATCAAAAACACAGGTTCAAATATTATCAACTAATCCTTTGCTATCTTCTTAAAGTCCTAAGATAAAGCACTCCTGCAGGCAGTTGTGGGGATATGTCTTTCTACTGGGGGTCCCCCATCAAGATTCTAGTGTTCCAGGTGGCTATGCAGAACATAGGCTGTTCTGCACCCCCTGTCCCCCTTCTTCCACTGCCGTGCACTGTGACCCTTCACTGAATTGGGCTTTAAAGCAGACTGCCTGACTCAGACTGCTAACTCTTGTTCACAAACTGTCCCCTTTTCACCAAAATTAATCGTCATGGAAGTCCCAAGTCCTGGTTCCCAGGCCTGGAGGGGTCACACCCCTCACCCTGGAGAACCATCTCGGGAGACTCTCCTGGAGGCAGCAGTGCAGGGAGGCTCAGAAAGGAGCCCCTTTTTCTGAGCCATCGCAAGGCACCTCCACACCGGCTACCTCCCTTCTCCAAGCTGCAGTCTCCACCTCCACCTTTGATGATTGGGACATTATTTACTTATTTTTGTTTTTCGGAAATAAGCTGTTACCCCAACTCAGGCGGGTCACAGTGAAATTCTCTTTAGACCGTTTCTCAAATAGCCTGTAATATATGAACTCAGCCAACCTAAAATCAACTTTGAATCTATACACTGGTTGCTCTTAGACACACAGAAATCCTAATCCCCAGCCCCATTTCACACAGTAATGACTTTGCCCAGTTTATTTTTCTTTTCTTGTTTCAAAGGAAAGAATTGAGGAAAGCCATGAGGGGAGACTAACCCTCCTGAGCCTACCTGGTTCAACCAGTCCATTCACGAAAGCCAAATTTGGGTGCCCCTCTACAATCAGAGCATTGCCTCAGTAGGCATTCCCCTTCTGGTTTTTTCCCTCCAAATTTAGAATCTGGTCTGTATGTGTGGGGGGCTGAGGGTGTTTCAGGACAAATGACATCACAGAGACCCATAGAAACAGATGTTCGGACTTTCTATGCTCCATGAACTCAGTTCTATGCCACCTACAGGATGGAAACTTGCCAGGCCATCCGGAGGGCGTTTCCAAGATGAGTGGGTGAGACTGCCCTGCTTTCCTTCCATTAAAACAGGAAGGGCCTGGGCTGGAACATGTTAGTGAGGACATCCAGAAATGGGCATGGAAAGCCAGGGCTCAAATCTGCAGTAGGTAAGGACTCCAGTCCACTGGGCAGATCTGTAAGCAGGATGCTGAAATAATTTTTCCGCTTCACTTCCCCCCTCCCCTACCTCTAGAAAGGCACAGGATATTTTTAGCAGGAAAAATAAATGTGCCATAAAAATGAACATAAAAATACCATATGGGAGACAGGGCACCCTCCCACTGGTTTCCGAGATCCTTGGAGTGACCATTAAATCAAACAGGCTTCAAAGCCAGTACTGACTGGAGGAGTGGGTAGACGCAGGTCAGCACTGGTCTGAAAGGAGCTGGGCCGGAGAAGAAAAAAAAGAAACTGGTCCAAAGAGCCCCATACATAATTAAGTGTGGGACTGGGTGAAAATCCACAGAGAACACCATGCGCCTCTTCTGTGATCTCAGAACCATTTTATTTGCCAAATCCAATGACCTTCTCTCCAGGCTCAGCTTCCCTGACCTTTCTGTGGTATTTGACACATTTCCTCTGTTCTTGGCCTGTGTGGAGCTGTCCTGTCTTCGTGTTTCTCCATATCTCTGCCTCAAGCTTCAGAGATCCAAAACCGAGGCCCTGATTTTCCTCCCCAAATCTGTTCAACTCTTGATCCCCCTCCGTTAAAGGCATTTCCAGGTCCCCAGGCCAAAGCTTTGAAGTCATCCCCGACTTCCCTCGCGCGCACTCCACATCCAATCTGTCAGCAAACCCTGTTCACTCAACTTTCCGAATATACCGAGATCTGACCACCTTTCACCACCTCCACTGCTCCACCCCCGCCACCCTCCCCACCGGCCCTGTCCAAGCCACCGTCCATTCTCACCCGGATTATTGCACTGGTTTCCCGATTCGTCTCCCCGCTTTGCCCTTGCCTCCTTTAAACCATAGACTTTCAATACAGAAATCAGACGGATATTGGTAAAATGAGAATCAGATGATGTCACTCTCTGCTCAAAGCCTTCCAAAGCCTTCCAAGCCTACTTTGAGGGGAAGCTGAAGTCCTGCCGATGGTCTCCAAGGCCTCCGGTGGTCTTTCCCCTGCTACACTCTCTTTTCTCTTCCTACTTAGCCCCTTAGTCACTCTGCTCCAGCCATGGGCTCTGTGCTGGTTTTCACCCTCACTGGGCACTCTCATCTCTGGGCCCTCGCTCTTGCTCTTCCGTCAGCTAGAAATGCTTTTTGGCCAGATGTCCTCACGGTTCATGCCTTCAATTTCTTCAGGTCTTGACTCAAATGCCATTTCCTTGGTCGCTCCATCTAAAGCTGCAACCATCTGACATTTTGGTATTCCCTTACTTCCTTTATTTCTCTCTTGAATGCTCACCACCACTGTCCTACTATCTTATTTATCTTGTTTATTATCTGCCTCCCCACTAGAATGTAAGCTCCGGGAGAGCAGATCTCTGTTTATTTTTTGTTTTCTTTTGCTGCTGCATATCTAGCAGAATCTTTAATTGAATAAATAGAACGAATGATTGAGTGAGTAGAGCTATGTGCTAAAATCCGCGACCACTGCTCATCTCCCTGCTCTAACGACGGACGCCGCTGCTGTCACAGCTTCCAGCTCATGGGAGCTCTCCTGAGCTGCTCACACCTGCTCCGATACTCGACTCTGCTGTTTTCTCCCCCAGCATGGATCTTACTTCTGATGGCTTAACTCAGTCTCTGCTCAAGTCGGGGGAACCATGACAAACCCCTCACAGCGATGCAGGGCAAGTGGCTCTGACAGACTCCAAGTCTCATTTGTAAAGTAGTTGCAAAAACACTGACTTCTGCTAGGTTGCTGTGAGGCGAGGATGAGGTAACCTGTCTATAGCATCTCTCTCTGTGTCTGATACAAAGCAGATGCCCAGTTAACACTGCTTCCCTTCCCTCACATGTTTGTGCCATTCCAAATGGTTCTGAGGGCGGCCACATTCTCCTGAGGGTCTCTCCAATCAGTCCCTTCACTGATCTAGCCTCCTTATCCACTGTTACACGATTTCTTCAGGTTATTCTCTGGTTCAAAGATCCACATGGTCCTTCTGAAGAGGGAATATTTCATTGAACCCAGCCTCACACAGTTAAGAACAAACCAAGTGAAACAATGTCATGTAATTAGCACAAGCCAGTTTCTTCCCAGGAACTGCTCGGTAGGCACCTGAGTGAAGGTGAGGGCCCAGCCCACCATGACCTGTGTGGCCAGTTTATCAGCTAGCACTCTGAGCCACATGTAGACCTCCGAGCTCCGCACGCTCTCCCTTGTCTCAGAGCCATTGTGAAAGCAGCCCCCTGAGCCCAGAATGCCTGTCATGTGTTTCCCTTCCCCCTCACGCATCGAATAACATCACCCCCTTCAGGACCCTTATGGCAAGCCCTTCTTTGAAAAGCCCACTGTGTTCCCTCCCCAAAGTGGCTTAGCTGCCCCTCTACTATGTTCCCAAAGTATCATAGGCTCACCCCAGCACGGCATGGACTATGCTAAGTGTCACATGCGTGTTTAGTGGTCTATCTCCCCTACCTTCACACTGTGGGTCCTTGAGGGCAGGGACCACGTCCTATTCATCCGCATGAACTGGTATCTGAGACACAATTTGGCACATGGTAGGTGATGAATAAATGCTTTTTGAATAAGTGAGCAAATGAGGCAGTGAAAAAATGGATGACTCACTAACTGGATGAAGAAATGCAACACCCCACCGGGCCACGTAGAGGTATGTGAAGGTATGAAGACACTGGAAAGACACACTTCTCAGAAACAGGACCAAGATGGCACCCCCCCCACCCCACCCCACTGGCCTTCTAGCCCGAGTGCCCTCCTCTTCTCCCTGCACACACTTGCTCTCCCCCTGCTGCCTCTCCCATCCTGGAGGCCTCCCTTTCCATCTGAGTGTCACTGACTCCCAAAGCAATGGTTCCCAGTTCTGTGCCAAACTTAAGATAAGCTTTTCTTGCCGGTGGCTTTTCTATTTGAAGTTTTACCGCCACCACTTTCTCCATGAGAGATCTCTTGTATCTCTGGATTTGGGGAGTGCCTGCATTCCCAGGAGCAAGCAACTCCTGTACTGGCTGCGTTCTGAACATCCCCCAACTGAAAGGCAACTCCTGCTGCGTGTTCTAGAAGGATTTGAGCAGATTTAGTGAAGGGAAATGCATCCCCTTTCCCCATGGAGATGTGGTATTTCACAGTGACAGAGGACAGAGAAGCAAAATTAAAGCTGTGTGCCTTGAAATATAGGAGAAAATACAAAAACCCAGAGCCTAGATGTGGAGGGCAGGAGACGGGGAACTCCTGGCCTCCAGCTCTTGGCTCAATCTTCTTCCAACCTTTGGCAAATACAACAAACTGTTGTTACATTAATGAAGAAAGATACTTATCAGTCAGATATCACTGCTGGAAATTATCCAGGGCCAATTGGAAGGCACATGGGTGGTGATACATTTTACAAACACGTTCTCATTAGCCTATGCCATTTCAGAATTCATTTGGGCTTCTTACCTTTCAATTCAACTCTTTTTCTCCAGAACCTGGCCTACATTTTAGAGGAAGACTTGTGCTTCCCACTCTTGTTTTATAGTGTTGACTGAAGCCATAAAGTCACTAGACCTGAGAGTTGGAAAGACCCTTAGGGATTATCTGGTCTAACCCCCTTGTTTTATGGGTGAGGGAACTGTCAGAGGGAAGTTTAACGTTGAATTTTATGAGGTCTATTTGTGTTGACAACATGATTGATTGCTCTGCTTCCAAGACGGAAGATTTGCAAGGGGAAGTTTTAAAAAAAAAAGTAGTGCTCTTCCTGAGGGGAGGAGCATAGAGTAACAGCTCTCACTACTGTAACTTTTCCCCTCCACACCCTGCACCGGATGTAATGCAGGGTCTCCCAACCTGGTAAAAAGCAACCACAGTGGGAATGGCTGTAGGAAGAGAGAAAAGCATTGAAATGTCAGAGGTCACTACCCATTCCTGAAGGTCATTTGGACTGGCAGAGAGGACTAAGGATTCCTGAAGCAATGTGTTTCATTAGTGGCACCCACTGTTCCCAAAGGGGGTTCCTCTCAGGGTTTCTGGCTTTTGGACCTCTTTAAATGAACGTGCTCCTGCATACTATAACTCTCCAACCCCCATCCCCATTGAGCAGGGACTGAATGTAGCCACAGAATTTTCTCTGGCAGTGAGGCATGGCTTGGTTTAGGAGCAGTATACACCTTACGCTGTGATGTCTGATGCTGGGAGGGCTGCAGCTTGGAATCGTTCTGGAAAAGGCACAAAGTTCAGAGCTAGAAAACCCAAATCAAAGCCTGTTTACAGAGCCAATGGAAATGGTCAGGAATGGAAAACCTGAGGTCAATGCTAATTGATTGGTGGTGAAGTACTGTATTGAGAAGGGTTGGGAGGCTGGGTGGGCGGGAAGAAGCACCATTATGGGTCACTGATGCTGCATTTGGCTCAGGATGGGGAGCAGCAGCAAGCATGCTGTGTCTATTTACTTTTATTTTATACAAAAATTACATGTGTACAGTTTTAAAAGTCATATAGTGCTTCCAAAGTGTCTAATGTAAAACAGCAGTCCTCTTCCCGTAGTCTTGACAGCGGGCTCCTGCTCCTCCCTGAAGAAACTATGTTAACAAAACACAGGTTGTAGAGTGCTGTGAAAATTTAAAGGATGGGGATTATTATGTAGAAAAATTACAGGTGATTTGAGAGTGAAAGCAAGAAGCTATTGGCCCTAGATAAATCCATAGAAAATAACATATAAACCCACTTCTGTGAGCCATCCAGGGTGACAAAATGGTGGGTGGCTTGACTGGGAAGCACTACTCTTTCCCCATAGCAAAACCTTAAAATGCTCACTTACCTATCACCAAGAGAATAGGGTGGGGGCAATATCTCAGAGGTGTGTGCGTGTGTGTGTGTGTGTGTGTGTGTGTGTGTGTGTGTGTGTGTGGAGGGGGTCAGTCCAGTGCCTGGGGGAGAGGGGATTGGCTGAAGTAGTCCTAAAATCCTATTGTGTCCGGTCAGGTGATGAAACCAGTAGCCTACAATGGGGGCTGCAGCGCTGGTGGAGCAGGCTGCAGGCAGGGCCGCCACGGAGCCGGGCTGGGCAGTGCCGCCCATGAGGCAAAGGGAAGCCCTCTCTGTTCACTCCCTGGAGCCAGCACAGAGGCAAGAACCCAGGAGCAATCGGATGTGTGTGTGAAGGATTATGACTGTCCTTGTCACCCCCAAGGCTGTGACAGATTCCCTCCCCTGACGCTCCCCTGCCCCTGTGTGGGGGCCACAGCAGAGGCTGTGAATGATCCCACCAAGTACTTTTCTGTATGTTCTCAGATAATCGCCTGATTTTTCCCGTCTAGTCCTTAATATGGTGAGTTACATTGATTAATTTTTCAAATGTTAAACCAAACTTACATTCCTGGGATGAAATCCTCTTGGTCAGGATGTATTATCTTTTTATATATCATGGATTGATCTGCTAAAATATTAAGAATTTTTGTATCAAAAAAAAGGAATGTTTGTATCTATGTTCATGGAGGATTTGGGATTGTAATTTTCTTTCTTATAATGCCTTTGTCTGGTTTTGGTATCAGAATAGTGAGTGTAGCTTAAAGAATGAGTTGGAAAGGGTTTTCTTCTCTTCAATTTTCTGGAAGAGCTTGAGATTAGCTTTTCTTTCTTTCTTAAATATATGATAGAAATCACTAGTGATGCCATCTGAGCCTGGAGTTTTCTCTGTGGGAAGGATTCTAAGTAAAAATTCAGTTTCTTTAATGGTAATTGGGTCCTATGGGTTACCTATTTCTTCCTGAATGAGCTTTTGTTATGTCTTTCAAGGAATGGGTCCATTTCATTTAAATTGCTGAATTTGTGTAGAGCTGTTCATAGTATTCCCTTATTCCTTCAATGTCTGTTGAAACTATAATTACGTAACTTCCTTTTTCTTGATATTGATAAATTGTGTCGTCTCTCATTTTGTCTTAATCAATCTGACTAGAGATTCATCAATTTTATTGATTTTTTTTAAAGAACAACTGTTTGGTTTCATTTATTTTCCTTTGATTTTAAGGTTTAATTTATGCAACTTTTTCTACTTTTTAAGGTGGAAACTCACACCATTAATTTGAGAACGTTCTAACAAATTCCCTCCAAATCCTACTTTACCAGCATTCTACAATATTTTGTATGTGTTTTCATTTTCATTCAGTTCAAAATACTTTCTAATTTCACATTGACTTCTTTGCTCCTGAGTTATTCAGAAGTATGTCAGTTTCCAAATATTTGGAGGTTTTCCAGGTATTTTTCTCATATTGTTTTCTAATTTAATTTCATTATAGTCAGAGAACATACTTTGAATGAGTTGAATTGTTTTCAGTTTATTGAGGCTTGTTTTACATCTCACAATATTGTCTTAGTAAATATGTCCTGTGCACTTGAAAAGCTTGTTTATTATACTGTTGTTTGGCTAAGTGCTTTCTATATATAAATATATAAATAGTTTGGTTTACAGTGTTTATTATGTTTTTCAAGTCTTCTGTGTCCTTACAGATTTTCTACTTGTTTTGTTAGTTACTAATAGAGGATGTTGAAGCCTCTGACTATAATTGTAAATTCACCAATTTCTCCTTTTAGGTCTATCAGTTTTTTGTTTTGTTTCTTTTATATACTTGATGTATTTTGGTCCTCTTGTTACTTAGTGCAAAAACAATGAGAATTGTTATGTCCTGTGATGAAATGGTCCTCTTCATCTCTGCTAAGATTCTTTTCTCTGAAATCTACTCTGTCTGGTATTAGTATAGCCACTCCAGTTTTATTTTCATCATGCTTATCTTGGTGTATCTTGTCCATTCTTTTATTTTTAATCTATTGTTTCTTTATATTTAAAATGGGTTGCTTGCAGGCAGCACATAGCTAGGTATTGCTTTATTATCCAGTCTGACAATCTCTGCCTTTTAATTTGATTTTCATACCATTTACACCTTATGCAATTAGTTACATGCTTCCACCATACTGTTTAATTTCTATTTGTCTCACCTGCTATTTGTGAACTTTTTCCTATTTTTTTGACTTCTCTTGGATTAACTGAATATTTTTATAAACCCATTTCTTTCTCCTTTGGGGACTTATTAGTTATAACCTTTGTTTCACATTTAGTAGTTGTTTTAGAATATATCGTAAACTTTAATTACCACAGTCTACCTTCAAATAATATTATTGTTTTATACATTTTATACACACACACACACACACACACACACACACACACACATACATAAAAGGGTTTCAGTCCATGTCTTAGTATTATTATACATCTTAGTATTAACCAAAGACTAAGCTGTTTTTCTATGTAGTTCTCTCCTCTCTGGAACTTGCGCCACAATTTCTAGCTCCCACAGACTCCCAGAAATCGTATCTCTGCTTGTCAACTCAGAGAGACCACTGTGTTTTCCTTGAGATGTTCAGAACATACCTCCAGGCAGAAAGCTACAGTGATTGTAAGACTCATCTCATTTGTTTCCCTTTCCTCTGGAATCACAGTGTTCTTAGTATCCAATATCTTTAAAACATTGCTCCACATATTCTGTTCAGTTTTTCCATTGTTTAAGGCAGGAGGGTAAATCTGGTTCCATGATATATTTTTAATGTTCTGTTGGTTTCATTTAACTAATATTTACAGAAGATTCTTGCACTCATGTCTATAACTGAATGTGACTCTGTATATATAAAGAGGCACATTTCCCTAATAAATATAAATACACACATGTGTAAATACAGAGATGTTATTTGGGCAGGACACAGCCGCACCATAACCTCATGGCACCCTTTCTCTTGTTAGGTGCCCATGGTGATTGGCTGGTGCCAAGTTCTGCTGTGGTTCACTTACTTAAATACCACCTTGTAGAACAAAATCTAATTCATCTGCAGTTTCAAGTATATTAGACTATAGTTCACAATATTCTTTTATTATTTTTAAATTCTATATGCATCTGCAGTTATTCTCTTTTCATCATTCTGCAGTTTGTTTCTTTATATGATCTCTCATTTTTCTTTACTGGTCTTTCCATAAGACTATCTTGTTTAGCTTTTCAAAAAGACAGCTTTTAATTTTGCTGATCTTCATTATTGTTTGTTGTTACTATTATTATATATTATACTATCATTTTTTTTGTTATTTACTTTGATTCTACCATTATTATTTCCTTCTTTCTGATTCCCTTAGTTTTCCTCTAATTTTCCTTTTCCTTCTTGACTCACACACTTAGCATTCCTGATAAATTGATTTAGGTTTATAAGTTTCCATCCAAATACTGCTTTAGCTAAATTTTGGCTTAAAACACTTTCAGTTTATTCTGTTTCCATAATATCTTCATGAATTTCTTTTTAATCTAAAGATTTAGTTGTTTGCTATTTCATATCCAGATTTAAGGGTTTTTAAAAAGTTATTACCAAGAACTGTGAAGAGTCTTGGATTTTTACCCTATTGTCCCAGTTTCAAAAATGCTGGCAAAAGACATGAGACTCCTGAATCACAAAGAACTTAATTACTTCATTTTCTCATTGGTTCCCCTTGCCTGCCAAGTCCCACGAGAGAGAAGTATATGTGGGTCCAGGAGGACACTGCACCTGCAGTGGGATGGAGTCACACTTAAAAGACCCTGAGATTAGGAAATTCCGATCTTTTACAAGGGGGCGTAAGCCAACCCACCCAGTCTTTGTCCCAGAGAGAGATATTATCTTTGTTTTAATGGACAGCAACGAACCTGCACTCTGCCAAGGAGGGAGATACTATCTTTATTTTCCAAGGGTGTTTGCTACATAAACATCCTTGAAAAGATAATCCAGACAAAAGCTGACAACGTCTCTGCTCAGAAGACACACAGAAACACAAGAGACCCATGGAGAATCGTTACCTAATAATTCTTCTTTTGTTATTTATTTCTAATATAATTGCATGCTGGTCAGAGAACATAGTCTGTGTGATATAGACCATTAGGACATTTATGGAGAAGATTGGGGAAGCTCTCTAAGAACCAGAGCACCACACATCACAGAACCTGCAGACCAACTCCATCCCATTTCCTTCACCAGGCATTGCCCTAATTCAGAATGTCTCCCTAAATTCTTGGAAAGAAGCAGGTTATCTCCAAAAGAAAATCATGTTCTTAGGTACAATCCACTGTCATTGAGGAAGCAAAGACCTGAGGGCAGTGAGTCACCATTCACGTGTTCTCACCAGATTCTCAACCTGGGAAAGTCTTGAAGCTGCCCTGATAGTGTCCTCACCTCCCCAACCTTTCCATTTCCCCACATGCACACCTGGCATCTGGGCTGCTCTTGCTAATTTCCATCTATAGAAGCGATGGAGCCAGAAAAGATCCTGCCAAAACAATGTGGAGGACAGGTAAGAGCAAAATGTTCCCTCCGTAGCTGTACCTACTGACCCACGACGCCCCATCCCAGGCGGCCACGAGGTTCTGCACCAGCTCACAACTGTCTTTGGTCTCCTTGTGGCCTTCTCAACGTTTTCATGTTAGTTCTGCAGACTCAGCCTCCTCTCCTCCTCAATCAATTTCTCAGCCCTGGCTGCATAGTCATTGGAACTGGGGAGTATTTTTAAAAATAATGGTGCTTCTGGAAATAATTTTGCTTCTGGAGATTCTGATACAAGTGGTCCAAGGAGGGCCCCCAGTTATCAATAGTTTTCAAAGCTCAGGTAATTCTAATGTACATCAAAGGTTTTCAATCACTGTCTATAATTTCCTTTGGGATGATTTTGGAGAAGGGAACTCACAGTCCAGTTTTCTTAATTTTCCTGTCAGGAACTGGAAACTTGTATTTTAATGCTCAAATTGTTGGACTTACATACCTAATAAACAAATATTTTAAAAACAAATTATCTTGAAAATTTAAGCTGACTGTAATTTGATTAAATTCTCTTCAATCATTTAAAATGCAATTATGTATTTACTATGGCTGATTATTTTTGAACACTTTAAATGTCATAAAACATTCACAAATGCAGTCACTACAAAGCTTATTATTATACTTACACTTGAATGCATTCTAAAGGCTCAGAACAATGGACCTATTCATTTCTTTGATAATTTATGTGCTTGTTTTATACCTTCCTAGGGGATATTAGTATACTTATTTTAATATCTTCCTAGGGTTTCAGTAATATATTTTTATTTCTTCCCAGGGGTGGAGTAATGTTACTAGACCCAAAAGAAATGCTTAGCCCAGCCAAGGCTGCAGGGTCTGGGTTACTGGCTGATCCATTGTTGGTCTGGGGGCAGGACTCGTCATCGGGCGGCATTCACTTCTGACGCAACTGCAGCATGATTTTTAAGGTCACACCTTCACTTGGGTTTTATTTTTCTATAACCTGGTGTCTTTCAGGAAATGATGTAGTAATTTTAAAGTCTCACTTTGCCAGAATTATGAAACCCAATGTCCTATCAATATGATATATTGACTTGGTCCGTTACCTTTTTGAAGAATTCTGTATTCTTTGTTGGTGTTTTGTTAAAATGAGTAGGGCCATCTAGTGGTTTTATTTCCTGTGAGATGAGGCATTAGGTCTGGGGAGTATATCCGTCCTTTTTGGGACATTTGACTAATTTATCCTTTCGGAAGACCCTGCTTAACTTTTCTTCTATTTGGTAATTTTGTGTGATCACTGATCCTGATTAAGCGGCAGACCCTCTTTCCACAAATTATTATATGTTAATCCCAGTGCCAGCCAAACCAGTCTTCGTTTTTTCTGGCTGGGTCTTTTTTTTTCCTATATTATTACTCAGTTATATAATTTTATTTGTCCTCAGAAACAAATATGTTCATGTATATTTATGTAGTTTTATATTTAAAAAAGAGTAATTTAGTGGGAGAAACAAATTATCCATATATAAACAATGGCCATTTGCTGAAATCCATTAACAAGAAACAAATCCATAATTAGTTATCCATTTTTTGTATTACAGCTATATTTGCTACTCATTATGTTAACTTTTCTCTTTTGAGAATAATTATGAATCCATGATCTTTCATAGCCTCAACTTGCTCCAAGTAACCATAATAACAATAATATTTTGTGCTCAAATTATCACAGCTTGGTCAATGGAAACCCATAAATTGGGCCCTTTGGCCTTTTGATACTGCCTCTAACATTTTTTTTTTTAATTTATTGGGACTTTTTTTTTTTAACATAAACTTCTTGCTTTCTGGTGACAACACACTATTCCAGGCTCATTCTGATCTTCTTTTCCCCTTTCCCAACATAAGGAGTCATCTGTCCTCCAGGCAGTCTTGGTTCCTTTTACTTGACAATTGTGTTGGAAGAGTGGGCATAGGAGGACACATGTTAAACATGGGCAAAAGTTCCTCTACTGCTGTTGAGCCATTTGCATTGGAAGTTGTGACTTTAAAAAGTACCCCATGGTTTCCAATGATTTTTTTCAAATTTAAAGATGTTATATTTCTGTACTCTACTTTTATTATAGTAAATGGTGTTACACCCACTACTAAGATTTTTCTCTCCAGTACCAATAGCCAGTTCAATAAACATGTGCATTCTAAACGTGGTCCAAGAACTGTCCCTGCTTTGAGGAATTCACAGTCTAGTAAGAGATAAGCTGGATGTAACATGGGTCTCTATTCCCCTTGCCATAAGGTCTTAGATGTTACTTGTCAAAATATCTCACTTTCCTAGTATTCCTGACAATAACTTCATAGAGACTGAGATCAACACAGAGATTTTCAAAAAGAGTCACAGAAGGCTCAGAAGACTGAGGTACAAAGACAGTGATTGGAGACACTCAGAAACAGTAACAAAAACAAAGACAACATGAAATTAATAGAATGACAGGGAGGGGAATGTGTGTGTGTGTGTGTGTGTGTGTGTGTGTGTGTGTGTGATGAGAAGTGTGTGTGAGACAGAGCACTGAGAGGGTGGAGCAGGAAAGATAAGAAAAGGATCACAGGGACAAAAAAATAAAGGGAGAAAAACAGATGGAGAGAAGATAGAGATGTAGGAAATGATTGATGTTTTTAGAGAGGATTTACAGCAAAATATGAGAAGCAGGGAGAGATGTGGGGACAGTAAAGTTTAGAAAAATGGACAGGAGGAGAGAGAAAAGCAGAAAGAGAAGCTCATACAGTTTCTTTCCTAGACCATAAATACAAACCATAGATTAAATGACTGAAAACAAACAAACAAACAACCTAGCAGGATTTGAATGGTTTTAGCTGAACTTAAATTAAGGACTAAGCTCTTGTGGGGATAAGGGCCTAGTCCCATTCTCAGTTTTGCTGGGCTGTACTGGGCACTGCTCATCAGCTCCTCACATCTGGCCACAGCAGCTTCCTGGCCATCTTAGAGTGACAGGCTTTGTAAGTTCAGCTACTGGATTTAACTTCCCATAATTCATGGTGTCTCTGCATTCTTACCTTCAGTGCTGAGATTGGCGGAAAGCCAAAAGTGTCACTTGCCCCACACATGGTTGAGCAGTCCTGTCTTGTACCATCTCCATCTCTGTCACAAATCTATCCCACAGTGCGGAAGCCAGAAGCATTACTAGTCTTAGAAACACTCAAGCCTTTCAGTCTCTGCATCATCACCTTACAAAATGCTCTGCCACTGGCTACTACCTGTCTCTTCCCATAGTCAAATTTTATAGTCAGCTGGATTACACGACCAGTGCTTCACAGAGTCTCCACGGAGGAATGGCTGTCCAGTTCTACTACTCCAGTGTCAGCTCGGGGAGAAATGCCAAGGCTTTGGACATTTGAAAATCCATAACGTCAGCATTTTCAATGCTGGTAGCAAAACACTTGCTTTGGATTCTTCTTATTTTCTTGTTGCAAAGCCATTTTTTTCTTGTTGTTATGGGCTTATATCACCTGGGTTCTGATCAAGTTGACCTTTTCATATTAGAGTAGCTAAAATGGACTCCTTTCCAAAATGCAGGAGTAGGTGGAGGGGCGCGTGGCTCCAAATTCAGCATCCACCAAACACTGGTCCCAAACTTGGCCTGCACAGGAATCACCTGGGAACCTGTTAAAAACGCCGGGATGCACCTGCAGAGATTTGGTCCAAGGAACGGGGATGTGGACAGATATCTGAAGTGTAAGATTCCTACATATGGTTCTGATGTGGGCATCCTCATGCCATCTTTTGAGAAATATTTCTCCGAGTAATGACCATCGGTCTTGGCTTATATTTTGGAAGGTGTCTTGCCAATTCTGAACTCTGTATGACCCCCTGCTTATGACAGGTCCAGGTACATGTACGTCTTCAAGTCTTCCTCCCAGACCATGTATTTTACTGTTGTCATCAATTCTCAGCCTGGATATGCTGTTAAACTTGACCTTACAGTTGATGGAAACTATGAGCTTCACATCTTATTTAGGATAGTTGTTCCACGCTTTTAGTCTCTGCAATATGTCCCCACAATATGTCTCTGCAAATAAAAAGTTCAGCAGGAGAATTTATATATTATGTGGGGCTTTCATTCCCAGAAAGCTAAAAATATTATAAAATCCATAGTAACACCCTGCCTTTTAGATTCCACTTTGGATGATATATTTCCAGCATTTTGTATACATTCCTTACATTTTATTCTTGTTTTTTATGGCACTTTCATCATGTTTAATGAGTTCATCTTTGAATCTATTGTAGTACCTGCGAGGTTTAACTTAGTATTATTAATTCTTAGTATCAGAATTACATATTTTTCCTTTTTCCACTTGCTCTGCTGTGTACACATGGTGATGTTTATAAGACTGAACAGTTGGCTTCTGGGCATGACCACCATGAGACAGCTCAGAATGTTCTTTACTGCCTGGCTAATAAAAGTCTGACCTTTGCCTCTCGAATACATAGAGGTGTCAGTGCAAAGTGGTCAGAGCCACATGATGTAAGGATATTAAAGTTGATGTAAAGATACTAAGTTGGAAGTTGAGTGCTGTCTCTAAAATGAGAATCTTGTTTAAATGAAATTGATTTACTACACAACCCTCTCCCCAGATAAAGCTTTGTTATTCATCCAGATAGTTTGCTAAATATGTGGGAGATACAGCAATGAAGACACGAATTCAGATATAGTCAGGGAACCTACAGACTGATGGAGGAGACAGGCAGGTAAATTACAAGTAAATTCTATCAAAGAAATACAGGGTCCTGTGTGTACATTAATAGGGACACCTCACCCAGAGGAGGCTGAATATAGTTTAGTCAGGTGAAAAAGTAGAAGGAAATATTGCAAAATGTCCAAGGCCTTAGGAACAACAACAACAACAACAAAAATAGCATGATTTGTGTGGCAAATTGTAGTTTTCAAAATGGCTGCAACATTATTTCCCACTCCACATGCTCTTCTGACACTGTGACTTTGATACTCTATCCATTGAGAACTGGATCCATGTTATCTCGGATGTGAAAGTGATGCTGTGTGACTTAGCCATGACACCAAAACCTCAAAAAGATGCAACAACAACCAAAAATATTACAGACCAATATCTCTAATAAACATAAACACAATTAAACTGGTCAAGATAGTGGAGTAGGTAAATGCTGTGCTCACCTCCTCTCAGAACCACATCAATTACAACTAAACCACAGAGCAACCATTGCTGAGAATTGCCTGAAGTCTAGCTGAAGCAAAGCCCTACAGTTATGGACGACAGCAGAGTCAACTCAGAACTAGTAGGAGGATCAGAGACACAGAACGGGCTGGTTCCCGACTGCATTTGACCATTGAAAATCAGGAGGGATATCTTGGCAGCGGAGGTGCCCCCCTGAGGCGTGAGGGAGCCCAGGGTTTCAGTGCCGGGGAGAGAAGTCCCCATAAGTTCTGACTGTGAAAACCAGCAGAGATTGTAGCTGAGCCAGAAGGCAGCTGCACTTCCAGGAGCTCTTCTTAAAGGACTCATGTGCACAAACTTACCCGCTGACAGATTCACTTGCTCTGAGCTCTGGTGCTGGGGCAGCAGCTCAAAAGGCACCCAGGACACACAGGGAGGAACTGAATTGTCTGGCTGCAGGGTGAGGGCTAGAGGGGCAGTTTTCTCCCAGATGGAGGCAGAAGCCACTGTTTCTTTGCTGAGTCCTCCCCCTCCCTGCATGCAGATGCAAGCAGCTGCCATATTTAAGTCTCCATCAAACTGGCTATCACCTATTGTCTGCTAAGCCCTAGTGATTCCCTGAGACTGTGCCCCACACAACTTTCGGGCACATGCAAGCTGCTTTCAGTGCCCTTTCTGTATAAACAACCTGACTTGGCTTATGCTGTGGACTTTCCTAAAATCTCTCAAAGGTTCACAAAACCAAAACAAGCAGCATCTGGCTTCAGCATGTTCCATACCTTTGGATGAGCAGCCCTAAGCCCGACACTAGGGACAGCCAGCCTCAGGTAGTGGCTTGGCCTCTCAAGGTACCTCCAAGCACAGCACAGGCATCAGCCATCTCTGGATTGCTTTGTGGCTCATGCTAGGTGGCCTTGTGCAGGACACAGACTGTGGCTGAACTTGGCCTGCAGCAGGGTCCCTCCCAGGAGGTCCCAGGGCTGGCAGGCCCAGTGGCTAGCTTCAGATTAGGCTGGAGCATCACCCGGCCACCTCCAAGGATGACACACCCAAAGGGCAGACTAGGCCAGCACCACAGTGCCCCTAAAGAGCCCCTGCAGAACAGCTCCTCCACTGTAGTCACAGCCAGTCCTCATAACCTGTCAGCCTGAGGGTCAATCCCTCCTATTGACATGCAAACAGCAATCAAGCTACAACAGCAGGGCACACACAACCCACACTAGGGACACACCAGCAGCACCCAGCTCAGGTGACCAGGGAGCCTGTGCCACTGGGTCCCACAGGACACCTATTACATAAGACCACTCTACTAAGAACCAGAGGTAATGCAGCCCTACCTAATACATAGAAACAAACACAGGGATGCAGCCAAAATGGGGAGACAAAGAAACATGTCCAAAATAAAAGAACAGAACAAAGCTCCAAAAAAAGAACTAAACAAAATGGAGACAAGCAATCTACCAGATGCAGAGATCCAAACACTGGTTATAAGGATGCTCAGTGATCTCAGGGAGAACTTCAACAAAGCGCTAGAAAACATAAAAATGGAGATAGGAAACATAAAAAGGAACCAGTCAGAAATAAACACTACAATATTTGAAATGAAGACTGCATTGAAGGTGTTATATGACCTGATTTCAAGACTTACCGTAGAGCTACAGCGAACATGACAGTGTGGTATTCATGTAAAACTAGAAAAATGAAACAGAACACTAAGTCTAGAAACAGACCCACACATATATGGGTCAACTGATTTTCAAAAAAGTTACCAAGGCTATTCAATAGGGGAAAGGAAATCTTTGCACCAAATTGTGCTGGAACAACTAGGTTTCCAGGAAAAGAAAGTCAAGTTTAACCCTTACTTCACAGCATTCACAACAATTAATTCAAGAAGGATCAGAGCTCTGAATGCAATTGCTAAAACTATAAAGCTTCTAGAAGAAAAATATCTTTGCAAACTTGGGGCAGATAAACCATTGTAATGAGGACATTAAAAAGCACTTGCCATAAAAGAAAAATTGATGAATTGAACTTTATCATAATTCAAGACAAAAGTATTATATCCAGAACATATAAAGAACTATAAATCAATAATAAAAAGACAAGCAATTCAAGTTACATGAAATAGTCAACAGACCTGACCATTTATTATAATTCAGAAAAGAAGATAGAAAAGTGATCAAAAAGCACCTGAAAATGTGATCAACATCATTAGACATCAGGGAAAATAAAATTAAAGTGACAATGAGATAGCTGAAAAAGCCATACTGGAATATTTGAAAATAAAAAAGGCTCACACGGGGTGGCCAGATGGCTCAGTTGGTTAAAGGGCGAGCTCTGAACAACAGAGTTGCGGGTTCGATTCCCACATGGGCCAGGGAGCTGTGCCCTCCAAAACTAGATTGATGACGACGAGCTGCTGCTGAGCTTCTGGAGGGGCGGCCGGATGGCTCAGTCCGTATGGCTCAGTTGGTTAGAGTGCTAACTCTCAACAAGGTTGCTGGTTCAATTCCTGCATGGGATGGTGGGCTGTGCCCCCTACAACTGAAAGTTGAAAATGGCGACTGGACTTGGAGCTTAGCTGCACCTCCACAACTACATTGAAGGACAACGACTTGGAGCTGATGGGCCCCGGAAAAACACATTGTTCCCCAATATTCCCCAATAAAAAAACTTAAAGTTAAAAAAAAAAAAAGGCTCACTCCAATGTTGGCACATTTGTGGAGCAGTTGGAATTCTCTATACATTGCCTGAGGGAGTGCAAAATTAAACAATCACTTTGACAAAATGCATGGCAGCTCCTTACGTACTTAAACTCAAAACTGATCTGTGACCCAGCAGTTGCACTACACAAAGAGACTTGTATAAAAATGTCTCTTCATAATAGCCCCAAGTTAGAAACAACCCACTGGACTCAATAAATAAGTTGTGGTACCTTCATATTATGCAATAAAAAATAATCAGTTACTAATACATGCAACAATATGGGTGAGTCTCAAAAACATTATATCGGGTAAAAGAAGCCCAACACAAAAGAGTACATATTGTATTCTTTCATTTATTGGAAGCTCTAGAATAGACAAAATTAATCAATGGTGAAAGAAATTAGAAAAATAGTTGCTTTTAAGGGAGGGATCAGAATTGACTAGAAGACCTTTTCTGAAGTGATTAAAGTATTTTATATCTTAATTGGGATATTATGTTTTCAAAATTAATCAAAATATACACATACGTGCGTTTCACTGCATATAAATTTCATCTTTAAAAAAAGCCCTTGAGCAATCTCTGCACAAAAGCTACACACTCAAGTACACACAGAGACACAACACAAACACATACACTTCATATTAACACATCCAACTGCAAAGATGAAAATCGAATTGTCAGTGAGTATGTGGAACCACTGGAACTCATAGTCTCGGCTTGTGGGAGTGTAAACTCGTATAAGTTGACACTATTTAATACAGTTGAACGTATGCATGTGACCCAGAAATTCCCCCACTCATTGTGTACCTCCCAGAACTTATATGCAAACAGCTACTGTCTATTCAAAGTGGTATTGTCTGTAAAGTTATAAACAAGAAGTCACCACAGGAAAATGTATATATAAACTGTGCATCACCCGTACAACAGAATATCAAACAGTAGTTAAAAAAAAAGTTTCTCCCATAAATTATGTTTCTGCAAAAACTCATAGACACAGACAATAGTTTAGTGGTTATCAGAGGGTAAGGGGGTGGGGGGAGGGAGATGAGGGTCAATGGGATCAAATATATGGTGATGGAAGAACTGACTCTAGGTGATGAACACACAATGGGATTTATAGATGATGTCATACAGAATTGTTCACCTGAAATCTATGTCATTTTACTAACAATTGTCACCCCAATAAATTTTTTAAAAATTATGTTTCTGAGTAGAGCTACTCAGCAACAGAATATTGAGTGAAAAAAAACGATGCAGAAAAATACATATTGCATGATACCATTTATATAAAACTTGAAAATATAAAAACTCAATTCAATAAACTCCCTACGCATGTATGCATAAATAGGAATGGTATGAAAACATGAATGAATAATAAGTATCGAATTTGGGGTCGTGGTTACCTTTAGGGAGGGAAAGAGGTGCACAAGGGCTCCATCTCTATTTATGTTTTATTTTTAAAATCTGAAGCAAATGTGGAAAATATTAATATCTGTTATGCTTGGTGGTGCATACAGGGTATTTATTTGAGATACTATACTACGTGCATTTTTCCATGTTGAAATATTTCAAGATAAACAAAGAGAAGTCAACTCTCTGACAACTCAAGCTTAGAGAGACTGGTGTAAGGAATTAATAAATAGTTTCATTGTCTCCTGAAGAGAAACTGAAACTGTCCCACTGCCCAAGAAATATAGGAGTCATTTGTTCTTTGGAGCTTTGGGTATACTTTAACTCATTTATTTATCCTTATCCTCTTTCCATAAAGGATTCAAGGTAGCTTGCAAGAAAAGACACACACATGAGCCAGGAAAATATAAACATAAGTAGAAATCAGGATCAAAGATAACAAATATTTCATCAATACTGGTTAACCACAGTTGCTGTGATCAAGTTTCAAACTTGGCTCTGAACTTCTTGGCAACAGTAAGCATTCCATCTCCAGCTGACCCATAAAAGCAGGTTAAGAAAACTAACCTTTGTTCTTCAGAATTTAAACTTAATATTTTCCTGAGCAGTCTCTCTGCATTCTATTTTTCATTTTGCCTTGCTAACTAGCCAGGTTCTTCTTTCCAATGTCCTTTTGTCCCTTCTTTGCTCTCTTCCTCCGCCTCCCCTCCCCATCTCTCCTCTCCCCTCCTATTCCTTCCTTTCTCTTCCCTTTCCCTTGCTTTCCTTTTCATTCTTTCACTTATTTTAGCCAAACAGCAGGTCCTTGAGACTAATGGTGATTATGAATTCAGGTCCTATGTACTATTTATTGGCTGAAATACCCTTGGGTAAGGTTTTTGCCTTCTCTATGCCTCAGTTTTCTAATGCTCACATGGCGATGCCTAGCATACATATATCACAGGGTCAGGGATTAAATCAGATAATTCATGTGAAAACTTAGAATAGTGCTAGACACCGCTCAGTCAACCTCAGTTGTTGTGACGATTATTACTCAGTGGAGAACATGAGTCACGGTGTATTTTGTGCCCCAGTCAGGCATAGATCAGGAGCAGGGTGAGGCCTCACTGTCTCACAGGCAAGCCCTTTAGTGGCGTGAGGCTCAGGCAGTGGGGGTCTGATACCAGCACGGCCCTCAGACTCAGGAGCACAACTAACTAGCTTCAGACAACAGTACACTGAGCAGCTGCCCCCGACCTAGCAGCACACTCAACCCTCGAGCCGCTGTACCAGGATGTGTGTTTCTCCCCAGACTGGGGATACCGGACATTTCTGCTGGAGATTCCTTTGGGAAAAAGCCATCAATCCTTCAGCACACACTGGCCTTGACGGTCTCAAACAGGGGGATGTGTATCTCGTCCCCCTTCCTGAAGACACAGGAAAAGCTCAAGTAGAGAGGACAACTGGTCCAGGGATCGCCACTAACAACCTAGGACCCTGGTCCCAGATTGTTTCATCTGGAAATTATCCTCACCTGGGAACTCCAGCCAGCAAATGGGTTGGGTGGAAGCTGGGCTGGAGGGGAGAGGAACTAGTAGACAGGAGCACACACACACTGGGAGTTTGGAACCAGCAAAGGAAGGATTCGAGAAGGAGAAACCAATCAGTGTGAAACAGAGGGTCAGACAAGAGGGAGCTCGGGTACAAAGGGATGAGAGACCAAGTGACTAGAGCTGGGGCAGAGGAGGTTTGGTTTCAGGAACAACACAGACACCCTCCTCCTAAGCCTGCAGTGGAGGGCCTGGGTAGGGCCAGCAGTGTCTACAGGCTTGCTGCCAAGCCATCGAGTGCTGACTTAGGGTTCCTTAAATTCCCAGATCCACAGGGGAGGGAGGGCCAAGAATGCATATAAATGTGAGGGTCAAGTCTCTTCAGCGTCAGGGATGGGAGGGTGAAGGGAGGAGAGGCAGCATTCAGGAAGTTAGATTATTTATTGACCAGTCAGCCAATCACCTGCAAAGCTTAGAGTGAGCAACAGGTCCCCACACTCCTGAGGAGTTGTAAGTTCTTGCCTTTCCTACTTACTAGCAGCCCACAGACAAGATAGTCTTGTTTCTCCTCTCAACATTACCCTCTAAGTGGAATCTCATTTCTACACTAAACAAGATATAACCCCCAGGACAGATCACCCGTTACCAGCCAGATGAAAGATCGTTTCAATTTAGACACTAAAGGATCATCCAGAAATGCTAATTGCTCTTCTGTCCTGGGGCACCGGTTCTCTGGTTCAACTTGTATCTAGAAGAATAGCTCCGTTTATTGGGTGTTCACTGTGTGCCAGGCATTACAATAAATGCTTCATGCATGAATTCATTTGTATCTTAGGAGGTATGTACTAGTGTGAGGGAACTGAGGTTCAGATTGCTCACAAGCTATCAAGCTGGTAGCTTAAGTGCCAACATGCAAAACCAGGACAGTGTGACTTAAAAGGCCATGTTCTAAAACATAATGTAAACCTCCAAACCTTGGGATTCCATTTTTGAGGGAGGATAACCAAGGGCTCTTAAGGGCGTAGGGCCTTCCTTAGAACTGTAAGAGCAGCTTCCTTCCAAACGTTTCTGCATGACTTTGTTGTCCTGTTTCATTCTTGTTTTCCCACGTCCTGGCAGTCCTGCTGCCAATCACAACTGCTAGGTGAAATTTGAGCAAATTGGAGAAGTCCTATTTACTGATGAGTGAGGCTGTTTTTCTGAAGTCGTATCATCTCTAGCTATGGTAATGAGCTCCAAACAACTCCCGATCAGCATGAAATAGGACAAATCCCCGCTTACATCCTGTTTACCTGTGTCATGCGGGGTCTCTGGTCCCGCTCCCCACATAAGAACACAGGATATGGTGAGGCCAAAAAAGGAACACCCACGGAAACATAGATAGGGGAGTCATACCACTATATTCTCACTGGCGGCTGGGTTGGACACACAGGAAGCAGGAGCCACACGATCCTCAACCTGCCATCCACTTCTCTGCCAACCAATCAACCCCTTGCTAACTGCAGCCCGCACTTGCCAGCCACCATCTTCTTGCTAGCCCCCCATATTCTGCTAGCGTAGCCACGGCAGTTATATTAGTGGCCAACGGCTCACTGGTTACAGCTGATGGCCATCCAATCACAGTTGATGGCCATTTACTACCTGAGCCAGCACCTTTCCACGTGAGGCCGAGAGCCTGGAAACTGCACTCCTGTCTCTGTCCCCATAACCTGTTTGATCTTCCAATGGAATGAGAAAAGTTAGGAGATCCAAGATGGTAGAGTACATACAACTGTGTCTGTGTCCTTCTGTGAACACATCAAAATTACACCTAAATTATAGAACCATCTGAAGTCTAGCCAAACAGAAGTCCTATGACTAAAAATATAAAGAAGCCACGTCGACACTGGTAGGAAGGGCAGAGATGTGGAACAAGCCCCAAACCTCACTATGGCTATTGAGAATCAGGAGAAATATCTCGGCCACATTGGTTCCCCCCAAAGGAGCGAGGGACCCTGGCCTCCAACACCAGGCTCCCCAGCCCAGAGTACTGATGCCAGGAACAGGAGCCCCCACATCTGCCTATGAAAAACAGTGGGGTTTCTAATTGTTCAGGTGGGACAGAAGGCTGTGGGAAATTCAGATGTCCTCTTAAATGGCCCATACACAGATTCACCTGCTCGCAGGCACTCACCTTGGGCTCTAGAGGAGAGACAGTGATTCAGGAGGCGTCAGAGACATATAGGGGAGCAAATTGAGGTGTGTGGATTCAGGAGGACTGGAGGACAGTCAGCATTTTCCCTGTGTGAGGTACTTCTCCCAGACAGCCAGCAGGTGGGCGGCATCTTTCCTGTGGTGAGCCCACCCCCACCATAGCAGAATCCGAATCTGATTGGCCTGGTGAACTCTGCTGCACTGCCCTGCTGACTCACTGGGACTCCACCTATGGGACAGAGTCCCAGAGAGCAGTTTCCAGGCTTTTGACCTCACCTGGAAAGGTGCTGGCTTGGGTAGTAGATGGCCATCAGCTGTAACCAGGTGGCCATTGGCCCCCAATATAACTGCTGTGGCTACACTGGCAAGGGGGTCGGTTGGTTGGCAGAGAAGTGGACAGTGGATTGCGGCTAGCAAGTGGGGTCAGCAAGCGCAGATGGCGGATTGCGGATCACGTGGATCCTACTTCCTGTGTCTAGCCTGGCCGCCAGCAAGACTGGGGTGCAGGAAGGCCCCTCGTTGGGATACTGGCAGATGTTTGCTTTTGTGTCTCAACCAGGCACCCTTGAGAATATAATGGTATGAACCCCCTATCGATGGCTCCGTGGGTGTTCCTTTTTTGGCCTCACCATATCCTGCGTTCTTGTGCAGGGAGCAGGACCAGAGTCCCCGCATGACACCACCCAACCTAACTCCCCCAACGCCTGAGGGACTTTCTCTGACAGCAGCCAGCCCCACCTGCATTGCACTCTTTCTTGGAAAACTATTGGGGCCTGGCAGGCACTTGGCCGGTGGCAACTGGCCTTGCTGTGCTCTAAGACTTTTGCTGAGTTGCTCCAGGCTCAGCCCTGGCACCAAACCAAAGTTGACATTAAACTGGTGACCAAAACTCTTCCCACTCAAGTGACTCCCGCCACACCCAACTCCATACCTCATGAGGCTTTATCAGTGGCTGAACCTTAAGGGAGCTCGGAAGTGGCAGCAGGCCATGGAGTGTCCTGACTTTTTGTGGAGATACTCCAGACCCAGTACTGGTGGCAGACATCCTCAGTATGTAGCGTGGCCTCTCTCACACGCCTCCAGGTTTAGCACAGGCAGCGAACAACCACAGATGCTTTGTGGCTCCTGCCAGGTTGCCCCCGAACAGTCACAGGCAGTGAGTGACCTGGCACCAGAGTCCCTCCCAAGAGGCCCCAGAACCAACATACTTAGAGGTTGGCTTCAGACCACAGCAGAACACCCTCCAATTACCCCACAAACAGCACACACAAAGGGTGGTCTCAACAGGCACCAGAGCCCATAGAGGCGAATCCCACTCAGTGGCATAAGCCCCTGCATGGCAGCCCATAAGCTGTGGATGTGGCCAAACCCCATAGCCAGTCAGCCTAATGGTCAATCCCATCCACTGATGTGCCAACAGCAATCAATACTCAACTATAAGAGGAGAGTACACACAACCCACACAAGGGACACTCCTGGAGCACCCAGAGCAGGTGACCAGGGAGATTGTGCCACTGAGCCCCACAGAACACCTACTAAAAAAGGCTATCTGGGCAAGACATAGCAGCCCTACCTAATACATAGAAACAAACACAGAGAGACAGCTAAAATGAGGGAACAAACAAATGTATTCCAAATGAAAGAACAGGAGGAAAATCCATAAAAAGAACTAAATGAAATAGAGGCAAGGAACCTACCAGAGACTGAGTTCAAAACAATGGTTATAAGGATGCTTAAGGAACTCAGTGAGAACTTTAATGAAGACATAGCAAGTGTAAAAAGGGACATAGAAACCATAAAAAAGAACCAGTCAGAAGTGAAAAATACAGTAACTGAAATAAAGAATGCACTAGAAGGAATCACCAGCAGACCAGATGAAACAGAGGATCAAATCAGTGATTTGGAAAACAAGGTAACAGAAAACACCCAATTGGAATAGCAAAAAGAAAAAAGAATCCAAAAAAATAAGGATAGTTTAAGAGACCTCTTAGGGGATTGCTTAAGGGACAACATCAAGTGTAACACTCGCATTATAGGGGTACCAGAAGGAGAGAAAGCAAGGGATTGAGAACCTATTTGAAGAAATAATGACTGAAAACTTTCCCAACTTGGCGAAGGAAATAGACATACAAGTTCAGAAAGCACAGAGAGTCCCAAACAGAATGAACCCAAACAGGCCCACACCAAGACACACTATAATTAAAATAGCAAAGATTAAAGACAAGGAGAGAATCCTAAAAGCAGCAACTAGTAACTTATAAGGGAGATTCCATAAGACTGTCAGTTGATTTCTCAACAGAAACTTTGCGGGACAGAAGGGATTGGCATGAAGTATTCAATGTGATGAAAAGTAAGGACCTACAACCAAGATTACTCTACTCAGCAAGTCTATCATTTAAAATTGAAGGTCAGGTAAAAAGCTTCCCAGACAAGAAAAAGCTAAAGGAGTTCATCACCACCAAACCGATAATACAAGGAATGTTAGAGGGACTTCTTTAAGATGGAAAAAAAAAAAAAAAAAAAAGATCAAAATTATGAATAATAAAATGACAATAGCTACATATCTATCAACAATTACTTTCAATGTAAATTAACTAAATTCTCCAATCAAAAGATAGGGTGGCTAAATGGATAATAAAACAAAACCCTTACATATGCTGCCTACAAAAGACTCACTGCAGATTGAAAGACAAAGACAGAAATTAGAAATGGAAAAAGAGTTTTCATAAAAATTGGACAAAAAAAGAAAAAAAAAGGACTTCCGGAAAAATGGCGGAGTGAGGTGAGCCTCTGTAAAGCTCCCCTAGAATTTACAAAGAATCGAACAACAAAAACTCCACAAAGGACTCCCTGCACAGCAGACAGGCAAGACGAAGAGGCCCACTACCGACTGAAATCACCTACAGGTGGGAGATTCGCGCGAGTGGAGGGAGGAGGAAAGGGAGAAGTGAGCGGAGACAGAGCCGCGCGGGCGCAGGACGCAGACCTCGCTCAGTGCGCCGAGCTCGCTGCTTCCCGAAACTACCGCAGCTGCAGGAGAGGGAAGAACTCGGACTGCTAGGGCTCCGCCAAGGCTCCACAGGGCTGAGGGGACAGCATATAGCACGGCTGAACCCAACGCTCACGGCAGAGACCTCGGAGAAAAGACTGAGGGAAAAAGGCTGAAAACGGTGGTTTAAGCCCTCACTGCCGAGCAGAGAACGGAGCCTTAGGCACTGAGACTAGCCGCGCCCTCCCTCCCCTCCCAGGGGTCGCCCCGCCCCCACCCGCCCGGTGCTAGAAGTGAAACAGTAGCAGTGTCAGATCAAAACAACAGAAAATTTGCTATTTTGAGAACTGTGTACCGCAGACACAAATTCACAGCCCAACTAGTTCCAGCAAAGGGGAGAGAGCTGTGGAAGCAGGACTGGCTGTGGTGGTGGTCGCCGCCATTGCTCTGGGCCACCTCTCACAACTCACCCCGCCCCTGACCCCACCTATCTGGGCGGATCCCTGCAGGAGTAAACAGAACTGCTGAAACATACGGGCTCTGAATCAGGAGCTGGAAGAGCTTTGGAACATCAAAAGCTCTCCGCATACCCCCCTGGGACACTGCGCCCTGTGACCTAGACAAACTATTAACAGAGGAGAAGCCCGTCTCCCAGGGAATCCCCCCATTGTGTGAGAAGTTGGAATAGTGCAGAGAAAACAGCACTACCGTGTGGGAGAAGAAAAATAAGTTGCAGTTGGAGAAATAATAAAACATTCTACCAACAAGTACTGGCAAACAAAAGAAAGACCGCTTATCAACCTGTTGCAGAAGTCACTCCTGTAGATGTCTAGGAAGAGAAATAGTAAACCAGTAATCGCCATGAATAACCAAGGCAACAAGATAGCTCAGAAAGAAAGTGAAAAATCTCCAGAGAAGGGACTTAAAGATACAGAAATATGTGACTTAAATGACAGAGAATTCAAGATTGCAGTTCTGAAAAAACTCAACGAGATACAAGAAAACACAGATAGGCAGTTAAATGAACTCAGAAACTCAATCAAAGAACAGCATGAGCATTTTACCAAAGAGATTGAAATCTTAAAAAGAACCAAATAGAATTTCTGGAGATTAAGAACTCAATAGAAGAAATTAAGAATGAAATAACCAGCTTAGGTAGTAGAGTTGACCAGATGGAGGAAAGAATCAGTGACATCGAAGATAGAAACCTGGAAATGACACAGATAGAAGAAGAAAGAGACTTGAGACTTAAAAGAAATGAAAGAACTCTACAAGAACTTTCTGACTCCATCAGAAAGAGCAATATAAGAATAATGGGCATACCAGAAGGAGAAGAAAGAGAGAAGGAACAGAGAATATATTCAAACAAATTGTCGATGAGAACTTCCCAAATTTGTGGACAGAACTGGACCCTCGAATCCAAGAAGCAAATAGAACACCTAGTTACCTCAATCCCAACAGGCCTTCTCCAAGGCACATTGTATTGAAGCTGTCTAAAATCAACGACAAAGAAAGAATCCTCAAGGCAGCCAGGGAAAAGAAGGCGGTAACTTACAAAGGAAAGCCCATTAGATTATCATCAGATTTTTCAGCAGAAACTCTACAAGCCAGGAGGAGTGGAACCAAATATTCAAACTATTGAAAGAGAGAAATCATGAGCCAAGAATAATATATCCAGCAAAGATATCCTTTAGATATGAAGGAGGAATAAAGACCTTTCCAGACATACAGAAGCTGAGGGAATTTTCTAATACACGACCTGCACTACAAGAAATACTAAAGGAGGCTATTCGACCACCATCAACAGGGACAATTTGTGGCAACCAAAACTCAAAAAGGGGAGAGTAAAGGCCTGAACCGAATATGGGAATGGAGAAAGTAAGCGTGCTGAAGAAAATGGAATACTCTAAATATCAAACTTTCTTTTACATAAACTTAAGGGTAACCACTCAAAATAAATCCAGAATTGAAATATATACTGAAATAAAAGAAGAAACAGAGGGAAACATCATAGAATACCACCACACAGAAATAATAGACAACAACAAAAGGCAAAGAAACAATGGAGACACAGCCTTACCAGAAAACTAAAGATAGAATGACAGGAAATCCTCACATATCAATAATCACCCTAAATGTAAATGGACTGAACTCAGCCAGGGCTCTCAGGGCACTGCCACTCTCTCTGGGAACAGCCCGACTTCCTGGGCACAGCCAGGGCATCTTCAGGGCTCAGCCACACTTCCTGGACTCAGCCAGGGCTCTCAGGGCACTGCCACTCTCTCTGTGCCTCTCAGGGTACCCTGCTGGAACAACAGCGACTCACAATCAAGGTGCTTACATATTCTCAATGGCGGCCAGTCAAGAGACAAAAGCAAATATCCCCCAGTTCCACTAACAACAGTTCCCAAACAAACAGTCAAGCGGTCCATTAAATTAGGGATGGAAGGCAATTCCCCATAGTCCATAGTCATTCACCAGGGCTGTCCTGGGGGTGAGGGACGACCTTGACCTCACCCTCATCTCCCACGGAGGACTCAGCAAGCGTTACCTCCTGGGACTATAAGTCCTGCATCCGGGCTGCCTGAGCAGGAACTTCCCCGGCCCACAGGGCTGCAACGACCTTCGCTTTCTCCGGCCTGTGCTGGTTGGGGAACCGTCCACATCTTTCCACCTCTCCACGGGGCTCCATCTCTGCAGCAGCTGCATGGCTTTTCCTGTGCTGGTGGGAGAACCGTCCACGTCCTCCCACCCCTCCACGGGGGTCCAGCTCTCCGGCAGCTGCTCCTCCTGGTCTTCCTGAGACTGAGTGTTCATACGCACAAACTGCTCCACCACTCTTTGGAGAGCTTTGGCCGGCACCATACCCTGCTCGCTGCGCCATTTGTCCTGCGGGGCGGCCTGCGGGGTCTCCGGTCCCGCTCCCCACACAAGAACGCAGGACATGGTGAGGCCAAAAAGGAACACCCACGGAGCCATAGGTAGGGGAGTCATACCACTATAGTCTCGCTGGCGGCACTATACTCTCACTGGAGGCTGGATCCACACTGTCTGCAATCCGCCATCCACGCTTGCTAGCCCAGCCACCATCCTCTTGCTAGCCCCCATTCTTTCTCCTCCCTGCTAGCATAGCCACAGCAGTTATATTAGTGGCCAATGGCTCACTGGTTACAGCTGACGGCCAACTAGCCACAGCTGATGGCCATGCAATCACAGTTGATGGCCATTTACTACCTGAGCCAGGCACCTGTCTATGTGAGGCCGAGAGCCTGGAAACTGCTTTTTGGGGTTCTGTCCCCACACCATCCAATCACAGTTGATGGCCATTTACTACCTGAGCCAGCACCTTTCCACGTGAGGCCGAGAGCCTGGAAACTGCACTCCTGTCTCTGTCCCCATAACCTGTTTGATCTTCCAATGGAATGAGAAAAGTTAGGAGATCCAAGATGGTAGAGTACATACAACTGTGTCTGTGTCCTTCTGTGAACACATCAAAATTACACCTAAATTATAGAACCATCTGAAGTCTAGCCAAACAGAAGTCCTATGACTAAAAATATAAAGAAGCCACGTCGACACTGGTAGGAAGGGCAGAGATGTGGAACAAGCCCCAAACCTCACTATGGCTATTGAGAATCAGGAGAAATATCTCGGCCACATTGGTTCCCCCCAAAGGAGCGAGGGACCCTGGCCTCCAACACCAGGCTCCCCAGCCCAGAGTACTGATGCCAGGAACAGGAGCCCCCACATCTGCCTATGAAAAACAGTGGGGTTTCTAATTGTTCAGGTGGGACAGAAGGCTGTGGGAAATTCAGATGTCCTCTTAAATGGCCCATACACAGATTCACCTGCTCGCAGGCACTCACCTTGGGCTCTAGAGGAGAGACAGTGATTCAGGAGGCGTCAGAGACATATAGGGGAGCAAACTGAGGTGTGTGGATTCAGGAGGACTGGAGGACAGTCAGCATTTTCCCTGTGTGAGGTACTTCTCCCAGACAGCCGGCAGGTGGGCGGCATCTTTCCTGTGGTGAGCCCACCTCCACCATAGCAGAATCCGAATCTGATTGGCCTGGTGAACTCTGCTGCACTGCCCTGCTGACTCACTGGGACTCCACCTATGGGGACAGAGTCCCAGAGAGCAGTTTCCAGGCTTTTGACCTCACCTGGAAAGGTGCTGGCTTGGGTAGTAGATGGCCATCAGCTGTAACCAGGTGGCCATTGGCCCCCAATATAACTGCTGTGGCTACACTGGCAAGGGGGTTGGTTGGTTGGCAGAGAAGTGGACAGTGGATTGCGGCTAGCAAGTGGGGTCAGCAAGCGCAGATGGCGGATTGCGGATCACGTGGATCCTACTTCCTGTGTCTGGCCCGGCCGCCAGCAAGACTGGGGTGCAGGAAGGCCCCTCGTTGGGATACCGGCAGATGTTTGCTTTTGTGTCTCAACCAGGCACCCTTGAGAATATAATGGTATGAACCCCCTATCGATGGCTCCGTGGGTGTTCCTTTTTTGGCCTCACCATATCATGCGTTCTTGTGCAGGGAGCAGGACCAGAGTCCCCGCATGACACCACCCAACCTAACTCCCCCAACGCCTGAGGGACTTTCTCTGACAGCAGCCAGCCCCACCTGCATTGCACTCTTTCTTGGAAAACTATTGGGGCCTGGCAGGCACCTGGCCGGTGGCAACTGGCCTTGCTGTGCTCTAAGACTTTTGCTGAGTTGCTCCAGGCTCAGCCCTGGCACCAAACCAAAGTTTACATTAAACTGGTGACCAAAACTCTTCCCACTCAAGTGACTCCCGCCACACCCAACTCCATACCTCATGAGGCTTTATCAGTGGCTGAACCTTAAGGGAGCTCGGAAGTGGCAGCAGGCCATGGAGTGTCCTGGCTTTTTGTGGAGATACTCCAGACCCAGTACTGGTGGCAGACATCCTCAGTATGTAGCGTGGCCTCTCTCACACGCCTCCAGGTTTAGCACAGGCAGCGAACAACCACAGATGCTTTGTGGCTCCTGCCAGGTTGCCCCCGAACAGTCACAGGCAGTGAGTGACCTGGCACCAGAGTCCCTCCCAAGAGGCCCCAGAACCAACATACTTAGAGGTTGGCTTCAGACCACAGCAGAACACCCTCCAATTACCCCACAAACAGCACACACAAAGGGTGGTCTCAACAGGCACCAGAGCCCATAGAGGCGAATCCCACTCAGTGGCATAAGCCCCTGCATGGCAGCCCATAAGCTGTGGATGTGGCCAAACCCCATAGCCAGTCAGCCTAATGGTCAATCCCATCCACTGATGTGCCAACAGCAATCAATACTCAACTATAAGAGGAGAGTACACACAACCCACACAAGGGACACTCCTGGAGCACCCAGAGCAGGTGACCAAGGAGATTGTGCCACTGAGCCCCACAGAACACCTACTAAAAAAGGCTATCTGGGCAAGACATAGCAGCCCTACCTAATACATAGAAACAAACACAGAGAGACAGCTAAAATGAGGGAACAAACAAATGTATTCCAAATGAAAGAACAGGAGGAAAATCCATAAAAAGAACTAAATGAAATAGAGGCAAGGAACCTACCAGAGACTGAGTTCAAAACAATGGTTATAAGGATGCTTAAGGAACTCAGTGAGAACTTTAATGAAGACATAGCAAGCGTAAAAAGGGACATAGAAACCATAAAAAAGAACCAGTCAGAAGTGAAAAATACAGTAACTGAAATAAAGAATGCACTAGAAGGAATCACCAGCAGACCAGATGAAACAGAGGATCAAATCAGTGATTTGGAAAACAAGGTAACAGAAAACACCCAATTGGAATAGCAAAAAGAAAAAAGAATCCAAAAAAATAAGGATAGTTTAAGAGACCTCTTAGGGGATTGCTTAAGGGACAACATCAAGTGTAACACTCACATTATAGGGGTACCAGAAGGAGAGAAAGCAAGGGATTGAGAACCTATTTGAAGAAATAATGACTGAAAACTTTCCCAACTTGGCGAAGGAAATAGACATACAAGTTCAGAAAGCACAGAGAGTCCCAAACAGAATGAACCCAAACAGGCCCACACCAAGACACACTATAATTAAAATAGCAAAGATTAAAGACAAGGAGAGAATCCTAAAAGCAGCAACTAGTAACTTATAAGGGAGATTCCATAAGACTGTCAGTTGATTTCTCAACAGAAACTTTGCTGGACAGAAGGGATTGGCATGAAGTATTCAATGTGATGAAAAGTAAGGACCTACAACCAAGATTACTCTACTCAGCAAGTCTATCATTTAAAATTGAAGGTCAGGTAAAAAGCTTCCCAGACAAGAAAAAGCTAAAGGAGTTCATCACCACCAAACCGATAATACAAGGAATGTTAGAGGGACTTCTTTAAGATGGAAAAAAAAAAAAAAAAAAAGATCAAAATTATGAATAATAAAATGACAATAGCTACATATCTATCAACAATTACTTTCAATGTAAATTAACTAAATTCTCCAATCAAAAGATAGGGTGGTTAAATGGATAATAAAACAAAACCCTTACATATGCTGCCTACAAAAGACTCACTGCAGATTGAAAGACAAAGACAGAAATTAGAAATGGGAAAAGAGTTTTCATAAAAATTGCACACACACACAAAAAAAAGCTGAGGTGGTGATACTTGTACCAGACAATATAGAGTTTAAAACAAAGGCTATAGGAACAAAGAAGGACCCAGTAATCCCACTTCTGGGTATTTATCCCAAGAATCCCAAAACGCTACTTTGAGGGGACGTGTGCATCCATATGTTCATTACAGCATTGTTTACAATGGCCAAGATGTGAAGGCAGCCTGGGTGTCCATCAGAGGATGAATGGATATAGAAGAGGAGGTACATACATACAATGCAATATTGCTCAGCCATGGAAGGGAGTGGGGTCTTGCCATCTGCAGCGGCATAGATGGACTTGGAGGGTGTTGTGCTGCGTGGAGTATATTAGACAGAGAAAGACAGATGCAATGTGATTTCGCTTATATGTAGAATCTAAAGAACAAAATTAACAAACAAAACAGAAACAAACTCATAGACATAGAAAACATTTTGATAGTTGCCAGATGGGAAGGGTATTGGGGGGGTGCGTGAAAAGGGGAAGGGATTAAGAAGTACAAATTGGTTACTACAAAGTAGTCATGGGTATGTAAAGCATAGGGAATATAGTCAATAATATGGTAATAACTATGTATAGTGCCAGGTGGGTACTAGACTAGTCTGGGGGAATCATATTTTAAATTATATAAATGTCTAACCACCATGCTGTACACCTGAAATTAACATCACATTGAATCTCAACTGTAATTGACACATTTTAAAAGGGGGGCAAGATGAAGGGGAATAAGAGGTCCAATTTCCAGTATAAAGCAGACAAGTCCTGGGGATGCAATGTACAGCATGGGGAACATAGTCAGTGATACTGTGATAGCGTGGTACCGTGTCAGATGGTTGCTGGATTTATCATGGTGATCACTTCTTTAGGTAGATAAATGTTGGATAACTATTGTGTACACCTGAAACTACTACAATATTGTATGTTAGCTATATTTTTAATAAAAATCCTTTAAAAAAATTAGAAGTTTTCACCTATGAATCCCCAATGCTTCGGAGGTACAGTTACACTCATAGACATAGAAAACATTTTGATAGTTGCCAGATGGGAGGGGTATTGGGGGGGGTGCGTGAAAAGGGGAAGGGATTAAGAAGTACAAATTGGTTACTACAAAGTAGTCATGGGGTTGTAAAGCATAGGGAATATAGTCAATAATATGGTAATAACTATGTATAGTGCCAGGTGGGTACCAGACGAAAAAAAGAGTCCCACAATATCTAACTATAGAATGAAACCCCTTTCAGGGGAGACGACTTACTGATTTGTAACTGCATTTTCCATTCACTAAGGATCTTCCCGCCCCAGTTCTGACTCGTTTTCGTATTTTCTTCCCACAGTGACCTTCTGGATCTCCTGTGGCGCCCTGAGGGGCGTCCCACAAGATCAGAACCTCTTCCTATATAAGTGAAGAGAAGGGCTCCCAGTCACCGTCTTCTAAAGAAACTAAAGGGGAACATACAATAAAATGATAATTCTGACTAAAATAAGGAGGCAAATACACCTTTATTTTTTTACTAATTGATTAATAAGTTTAATTATAAACATAAAAAGAACATATTTTTGGCTTTGAGATCATGACATAAAATAAAGAGGCAAATAACTGGAAATGATCAGCTGAAAGAAGGTAAAAGCAGCTCATGCTAAAGCATGAGCAAACACCGTGCTGTGGGCTACAGCAGGGGCCACCATTCCAAGCAAGACCCTAAGATGCAGTGCGAGTTGAAGGCCCAAGCTATCTCTAAAAACTGCTTAGTTCCCAAAGGTTGTTTGGTCATCATCTACAGGAAATTCACCCTCCCTTTCTCTGGCTTTCCTCCTTTCCTTCCTAACCTGTAACTAGTACGAGAACAGTAGGCAATCATGGTTTGATGCTAAGTCTTTCTAGTTTGTAGGAGAGGGTTATTGTTTGAACATGTTTAACCTACACATTTTCAACCCTCAAGAACATAAAACTGCTAAAATCAACGACAAGCCATTTCTATTTTTGGTCAGTTATCTGCTGTAGGCAAAGCTTCATATAGGAGTTTTTGCTGCGGATCTCTATGACCGCATCCCTGACAAGCTCAATGAACATCTGTGGCCAGAGCTTCTGCAAAGCCTCATTTTTCTTGTTGATTTCTGTGGCTTCCTTCACAAGGTCCTCTATATACATCTGGCAGAATTTCTTTTTTTCCTTTATTTCCTGTTAACAAAAGAAAAATTTGCATTTAATCATAATTAATCCAAAAGCCAAAGCAACGATGAGCTGAACCAGAGAAACTTGAGATAATCTGTTCGGACCCCCACCCGTCAGAGCAGCAGCTCTTCCCGAGACAGTCTGCACACAGCTCTGCCTGAGTAACGACAGCCAATCAGGGGCCCCTACTTCCCCGGCCTCCCCTGCCTCTGCTGACAACGCTGAGACAATGTGCTTTTTTATTGGACTCACTGGATCATAACGACTGTTTCTCCCTTGGTAGACATTCTCCTTTCTCAGTTCAGGTACTTCAGCTCACACAAGTCAGCTGAACACACAGATTCATGGCTTCTGGTGGTAAATGTGCCAGAGTACTGATACTGACAGTCTAATTGGCATGAGGTCAGTTAATAGCCATATACATACCTTAAATGGCCATACTCTGAATTCACTCTGTATTTAAGGAAAGCAAGTAGTGGTACATTACACTGACTTACGTGGCCTAGGCCATGTAGACAAAGTAGGGGAAAGTGTTCAAAGAGGAAGAGGAAATACGAGTATATACAAGCCTGGGACCCAGAAGTTGGCCTTCCAAAGAAAGTGTCCCCACTCAACTTCTGGGTCTGGCGGTCTGCTCTTGAAAAACCTGGGTTCAAAACCCAGCACTGGAAGTTTTGGACCAAAGAATATTCGAGCACTGGGCCCGTTTCATCCCAGAAACTGAAACAAAGCCGTTTTGTTTAATGTAAGCATTCAACATTATTTCTGGCTATTGATACTTTTGGGGAGTATAAAGGCATGATGATAGAAAATGTCATAATATATATGGAAAGATCAGTGGACTAGATCAGATAATCAGAATTAGAAGGAAATCAACTCACATCAATGAAGAAGAAAAGAAATAATAAATGTCAATGAGACCATAGGTTTAACTACTTGGAAAGGATCTATTGAAACCTCCAACTCAAATCAGAACACCAAAATAATTTCAAGATGAATTAAAGGGTTAAATTTAAAATATCAACACATATTGACGTTAAAATTACACTTAGTAAGATTTATAATGACAAGGAAATACATTACAATGTGCAGTGCAAAAAGAAAAAGAAAAAATGAAATTTTGATAGAGGTTGGGCTATACAAGTGTATGTATTTGTCAAAACTTACATCTAAGATTTGTGTTGCATTGTACATAAATTTTACCTCAAAAGAAGAAACTATGGCAAACACTGAACACTAATTCATGATATGCATGCTGAATTATTTAAGGAGAAGCATGCTAACATCTGCAATTACTGTAAATGAATTAATAAGGTGGATTTCTGATGTATAGAGGATGGGTAGATGCATAGATATGTGACAAAGCAAGTTAATAGCATAATCTAGGTTTGGGTATACGGGTGTTTATTGTAAAACTCTTTCAACTTTGCTGTATGTTTGAAATTTTCATTAAAAAGTTACAAAAATTATACACAAAACTATTGGAAGAAAATATACTGAAGTATTATTAAGATAGTCCGTGTTGTGAGAACATGAGTGCTTTTCCCTCTTTCGTTCTATTCCTTTTCCAGATTTTCACAATTTTAAAACAACCAAATATGTTTTAGATCCTTGATTAATTAATGTAAGTCAATGATGAGTCTCAATTGTCACTATTCCCTAACAGAGGCATATTTTGGAAATTTTCTTATGACATATAAGATTTTTCTAAATAATTAGTCACCATTCAGGGGTCAACATGCTGATTTGATTTAGCTCATGTGCTAAAAACAACAGGTCATGGGTTGACCTGTCATAAAAATATGTATAGATTGTGATGGGCGATAAATCACAGATGGTTCCAGCTGGCTGCTCCTCCGATGAACCATCTCTAGCTCTGAAATATAGCCTGGGACTTAGTCACCTGCACTAAGCTTGTTGATGAGAACATTTAGCTGCTCCCTTTTAATGCTCGGTAATTCTGGGCTACACAGGGACTACCAGGAGGAAAGACAAGTGTGAATCACCAGAGATCAGTACTAAAATGAGCTTCGTTTTACAATGAGTGGTGTATTTATACAGAGCACACTTAATGAATGCCCCTCTTTGCAGACTTCTAAGTTTCTTAAAACATGATTTTGAATGTAAAAAATATAAACTTCTAGCAGTAAGGCTGGAAAACATTTTATAGCAATTTAGGGATAATAAAAATTTAAAGAATGCTTAAATGATGTGTCTTGTTAAATAATTTATACATAATACAAACGAACATAAACTTTTTATAATTGGCAGAGTGCAATTTTTGGTCCTTTATAATTTGCTGCTATAGTTTCTTCCATTACTTCTTCATAAACATGTTATAGTAATTGTGAATTTAGTAACTGTGTTTGAAAGCATTTTTGCTTCATCATTTCTTCCTTCCACTAAGCCAATGACTCTGCACCTGTTAGTCTGAAACTCATCAGGTATCTGCCAGCATGACTCATCCACCTGTCCAGGATGATACTCGTAAGGACCACATGAGAGATGCCTCTCTTGCCCGGACACGGCAAAGAGCTGATGCTCTTTGAACAATGCTTGTTCCCTTCTCAGATGCTTTCATATCCTTATTTGTTTTTCTATCCCACAATATCCCTGTGTAATCCATAAAGCAAGTTGTTTACAAATTCAATCCTGATGAGATGAACTCTATACAATATTGTTTATATTATTTCATTGAACTAAAAGTTTGTTGTCATGAAGATGGTTTTGGGGGAACAAAGTAGGTCAATGGTGGGATTTGTTATAAAGCAATTTTAACTATAATGACAATTGTACTTGGATTTAATCCACATCTCCATTTTATAAATGGGAAACTAAGGTCAACAGAAGTTGAGAGACTTGTTTAGGATTAGACATCATCAGCCAATATTTGCCTAGAGACAACCCTAATCTAGTCCTTGAAGAACTTGCAGTCTAGTTGGAGAGATGGCCTAAACATATGGAAAGTTATTATAACTTAAAAAAACTAAACAGTAAATAAGTGCTGCATGAGATTTTAGACAGCAAATATAATCAGTGTTCACATATAACCCCTTTTGCACTGGGTGGCCAGAAAGACTTCAGAAAGGGGTGTGATATACTGGGGAAGAGGCCCAGGTCAGGAAGCGGAAGGCCTGAGTCCTGGAGGCAGCTCAGTTAATAACGTGCCACGCAATCGTGAATAGTCACCTGTTTCCAGTTTTCCTCATCTGTCTAAGAACAGGATTGGATTCTAAAGTCCCTTTGAGCTCTCTGATTCCAAACCCATCATTAATCATTTTTAGAATGAGTCAGGAGAATGGATGGCCAATTACCACGCGACACAGTATACGTGTCATATGTGTAATTGGACGTGCCATACATATAATGAAAAGGGTCTGCCTTCCGTGATTTGTGAGGAACTCCAATTCATTCTCAACAACTCAGGATGTACAGAGAGAGACTGAGCACTTTGTGCTTCAGGGATTTCAATATTTTTCAAGAAGTAGGGAGTGTGGTATAAGTGAAGGAATGATGGGTTGTGAGTCAATAGAGTAATTAAGGGACTTGGGCAAGGTCTCTCAGGTAATAAGGGGTAGAATCGGGCTCAAACCCAGGTCTCCTAGTGGCCTAGTGTTCTTTCCAAAATATGTGACCTCAGATTCCTTCTTTTCCCTTTAGTATTTCTCAAAATAGGAGTCAACATTCCTGTCTTTATTTCTTGCTTATTTACTGCTCAAACTCCTTTAATCGGGACTTTGCTTATGACTCCACTGAAATTATTTCTGTTATATATATATTTAAAAAAACACAGCAACAACCAAAGACCTTGATTGTCAAATTTCTTAATTTTTTTTTCTTTCTAGTTTGTGCCCTTAGTGTGTTAGAAAATCATAGCCTACCCAACCAAGGTCATAAGGATTGTTTTTAAACAAGAACTTTAAAGTTTTGCTTTTTATATGTGTTTATTTGATCTGTAGTTAATTTTTGCTGTATGGTGTAAAGTAGGGTTTCCTCAGTACCACTTATTACGTGGTCTTTCCACACTAGTCTGCAATGCCTGCTCTGTACAAAGTTTCCCATATAGATGCAGTCTTTCTCGTTCTCTATTCTGTCCATGGGTCTATTAGTCTATTCCTACACTGCCTTCATTCTTACGACATAAATAATACTTTATATCTAGTAGGGCAAGTTCTCCCACTTTTACTCTTGTGTATTTTAGGTGTATTAGATAATTTATTTTAAAACTTTGCTCTGTCAGATAGCTTTTATGATCAACTGGTGAAGTTCCACAAACAACCCTGTCCAAATTTCGACTAGAACTGCCTTATATTTATGGATGGATTTAAAAAGAAGTGACATTTTTATCATGTAAAAAGTTTCTGTCCATGAACATCAACTCTCTATTTAGCTTCTCTTCAATGTCTTTCAATAAAATTTTATTGAAACCTCCATAAAGGGCTTATACATATTTTATTATTCATTCCCACAATGTTTGCTACAGTGGTAAATTGTATATTATTTAAAATTTGCTTTTGAATAAGTAATACAACCTATATTGAATTGCTGATCCATTTTCTAAGAGCTCTTCATAATTTAGGGAGATTATTGCAAACTATTTTTTCAGTTTGTCCCTTGTCTTTGCTTATTTTATTCCCCTGAAGGTCTTTCTCATCTCAATGCTACACATTAATTTTCCATTTCTTGTATAATATTTTTGTGCTTTCATTATAAACTTTAAAATCTCTGATCCATTTGGAATTTATATCCATTAAGATATAATGTCTAAATCCCACTTTTTTTCTCAGTTCCCTAATTATTCCCAAATAGTTATTGGATCATACATTTGACTTGTTTGAGATTATTCTTTATCATACAATAAATTCTCTTTTGTATTTAGATGTATACTTGACTTTTCATTCTATTCCATTAGGTTATCTCTTCATAACCATCCTGTTTTGATAAGACTTTATAAGATGCCTTAATATCTAGTAGTGCTAGACTTCTCATTGTTTTTCTTTTCTGGAGTTTTTATGGCTATTTATTTATTTTTCCCACAGATACTATAGGATCAACTTGTTTACAAAATAACCTTGATGAAAAATTTTTGTATTTTTATTGGGATAATATTACATTTTTAAACTAACTTAAGGAAGGCTGATATGGTTTGCTTTAGATTCTTCTTATCCAAAACATGGTAGGTTTTCCATTTGCACAAATCTTTTGTGTGCTTCATTAACATTTTAGTTTACTTCATATAGCTCTTGCATATTTATTAGTTAGTTATTACTAGGTATTTTATTTTTTTGTGTTGCTACTGTGAGTTGGGTCTTTTTTTCCATTGTATTTACTTTTTGGTTGTTATTTATATATATGGCAGTTGTTGATTTCTGCTCCATTATGGAATAATGTTCTTACAGCTTTTATAGTTCCCCAATTAATTCTCTTGGGATTCCCAGGTAATCAATAATATTGACTGCAGAGAGTAAGTTCACTCCCTTCTTTTCAAGTTTCCAATGATTTCTGTCTCTCGTCTCATCACTTTGTTTGTTTTGATAAATAATAATGAAGATACTGAACACCCTCGTCTCAGTACTGACTGCAGTGGTACATTAGTATCTTATGGCTTGTGCACACATCACCTCAAACCTCGTGGCTTAAAACAACACACATCTACATGTCACAGTTTCCATGAATCAGTCCAGGCATGGCTGAGCTGAACGCTTCGCTCAGGACTTCACGAGGCTTCAGTCAAGGTGCTGGCCAGGCTGTGTCATTTTCTGAAGCTTGGGGTTTTCTTCTAAGCTTAAGTGGTTGTTGGCAGAATTCACTTCCTTGCAGTTGCAGGACTTAAAGTCCCATTTTCTTGATGGCTGTCAGCAGGGGCTGCTCTCTAGAAGCTGCTCACAGTTCTTTGCCATGTGATGGCCTCAAAATATGGTGGCTTACTACTTTAAGGCCAGTAGGTGAATCTCTCAGGGAAATCTCGAGTCCTTTTTTAAAGGACTTGCCTGATTCGGTCATGCTCGCTCAGTTAACTAATTAGGGATCTTAATTATGTCTGCAAAATTCCTTTACACTTGCCATATTTCATTCGTTAAAAGCAGGTCATAGGTTTTACTTGAGCTTAGGGGAGGGTTTTATACAAAAGTGTGGCTCCACGGGGTGGGACTCATGGAGGCCATCTTAGTTAGAATTCTACCTACCACCGTTCCTAATGTTTCTAGAGTTTCCCCCATCACACATGCCGTTTACTATCCAATTTCTATTTATCCTATATATTTTTTTTAAATGTAGTGGGTGTTGAATTATGTGAAATGCCCTTTCAATGTCTATAGAAATAAACACAGTTTTTCACCTTAGACCTATTAATTTACTAATATTGAATCTTTTTGTTACATACCTAGAATAAACTATACTTAGCTGTAATGTTTGTTATTCATTTAATGCTCTGCTGTATTTTGACTGATAAGACTTTATAAGATGCCTTAATATCTAGTAGTGCTAGACTTCTCATTGTTTTTCTTTTCTGGAGTTTTTATGGCTATTTATTTATTTTTCCCACAGATACTGTAGGATCAACTTGTTTACAAAATAACCTTGATGAAAAATTTTTGTATTTTTATTGGGATAATATTACATTTTTAAACTAACTTAAGGAAGGCTGATATGGTTTGCTTTAGATCCTTCTTATCCAAAACATGGTAGGTTTTCCATTTGCACAAATCTTTTGTGTGCTTCATTAATATTTTAGTTTACTTCATATAGCTCTTGCATATTTATTAGTTATTACTAGGTATTTTATTTTTTTGTGTTGCTACTGTGAGTTGGGTCTTTTTTTCCATTGTATTTACTTTTTGGTTGTTATTTATATATATGGCAGTTGTTGATTTCTGCTCCATTATGGAATAATGTTCTTACAGCTTTTATAGTTCCCCAATTAATTCTCTTGGGATTCCCAGGTAATCAATAATATTGACTGCAGAAAGTAAGTTCACTCCCTTCTTTTCAAGTTTCCAATGATTTCTGTCTTTCGTCTCATCACTTTGTTTGTTTTGATAAATAATAATGAAGATACTGAACACCCTCGTCTTAGTACTGACTGCAGTGGTACATTAGTGTCTTATGGCTTGTGCACACATCACCTCAAACCTCGTGACTTAAAACAACACACATCTACATGTCACAGTTTCCATGAATCAGTCCAGGCATGGCTGAGCTGAACGCTTCGCTCAGGACTTCACGAGGCTTCAGTCAAGGTGCTGGCCAGGCTGTGTCATTTTCTGAAGCTTGGGGTTTTCTTCTAAGCTTAAGTGGTTGTTGGCAGAATTCACTTCCTTGCAGTTGCAGGACTTAAAGTCCCATTTTCTTGATGGCTGTCAGCAGGGGCTGCTCTCTAGAAGCTTTTCACAGTTCTTTGCCATGTGACCATCTCAAAATATGGTGGCTTACTACTTTAAGGCCAGTAGGAGAATCTCTCAGGGAAATCTTGAGTCCTTTTTTAAAGGACTTGCCTGATTCGGTCATGCCCGCTCAGTTAACTAATTAGGGATCTTAATTATGTCTGCAAAATTCCTTTACACTTGCCATATTTCATTGGTTAAAAGCAGGTCATAGGTTTTACTTGAGCTTAGGGGAGGGTTTTATACAAAAGTGTGGCTCCAGGGGCTGGGACTCATGGAGGCCATCTTAGTTAGAATTCTACCTACCACCGTTCCTAGTGTTTCTAGAGTTTCCCCCATCACGCATGCCGTTTACTATCCAATTTCTATTTATCCTATATATATTTTTTAAATGTAGTGGGTGTTGAATTATGTGAAATGCTCATAATGTGGCCTCTGCCAGTTTGCCATGAGCTAGTTAAATCCTCACAGCGAGGCTATATGGCTTTTCTTAATTCGGAGAGATTAGGTCTTACTTTGGTCTAGATTTTTGGTACAGATTTCTTTTGAACATTTTTTGTTTTTCTGCAGAAATGAAGATATTGGAACTATGGGCTCTACCTCTTCCTAATGCCTTCGTGCCTACTGTCCCCAGCTTTGTATGTATAAGGCTGGCTAACATTCTAGAACAAAACAGGTTATCTTAACTCATTAAGGGAAAAATGTACAACCACCAAGTCCTAAGCCATGTGGGATATATCCAGGCACTAGATTCCAAAAATCAATGGAAGTTTTACCTCTAGCTTTTCATTATAAAATTCTCTTGTGGTATAATTTAGCATAGCCCGATTTGTGTTTTCTCCTACAAGTCTTTTGCTATCATTATTTTCTTCGTTGACAATACCAGGTTTTTTCCCTTTGGTTTCTTGCAGATACCGGAATTGCTTCTTCCTATAGAAAGACAATAAAGAGATTGAGAGAGTTATTTAATCGGTTTATTAAAATATATCAATTTTTGTTGATTTTAGAGGGGAACATATATTCTTTTGAGTATCTGTTTTATGAGTTTGAGTTTATTTGAGCTCAGTTTCAATGCCCCAATTTTTCTACTAACTAAGTTATTCAACCCAAATTCTTTTGTTTCATAACTTCCAATCATCAACATAAACTTGTCTCAAGCATTTCTAAGTGAAAAAAAGATCTATCTTACAAAAATCAATGTAAAACTTAAATAATCACAGAGCATAAAACAACCATATTAAAGATGTAGTAGGCCAAATTTTCAAACTCCTTCTATCCCATATTATAAGTTAGTTACCCTCTTATAAATCACACAAACTATTCATAATTCCATTATGCAGTTCAGTAGGATTTCTCATAGCTAGAAAATGGAATGGGATACTGGTTTAATTTTGATTTAGGCAAAATCAAAACAGACAGAAAACCAAAAACTTCCAACTGTCAGCATATCAGGACAAGATTCCAGTAGGAGGTAAATAATGAAACAGGGAGCCTCATTTGATTATCAAAAAGCACATAAACAGTGCTCATAGTATCACTTACAGAACCGTAAGCCTAGAATTCCAGAGGACAACACCTCATCCCCCATGGAAGTCGTTTTCTGGTTTCCACCACTTAGGGTGTCTATAAACGAAGTGATATTACTATTTCACTGTGAACTGTGAACTCAAGATTGGGAGCAGAAGAGGAATATCGCTTTTAAAGTTTCTTTTTCCAATTTAATACTGTAACACAATCATTTTAGAAATTGTAAGGAGCACAAAGTTTGAAAAGGATAGAGAACTAGATAAAAACCGCTCATAAATCTATATTTCTATAACATTGTTCACATTCAACATAGTTCTTTCTAGGCTTTTTCTATGAATTTTTGTAAAACGTTACCGTCATATTAAACATCCAATTCTGTATACCGCTTCACTTAATGTTATAAAATAAGCATTTTCCATGTCATTAAAAACTAATAATTTCAATGAACACCTAAAATTCAGTTATGATGTACATCACAATTTACCTAATCAATTCTTTTTATTGGATTATAGGCAGTATAATATTCTCACATTTATAAAGAAAAAAGTAATAGAGATCTTTACCTGCATTTATTTTCTTTATCAATTTTAGTATTATAAGAGCAATGTAAACATACATTTTATATCACTTTTATTAGTCTTTTCAAATAATCAACCTTTCATTAATTCTGTTTTTAATATCATTATTTCTTTTCTTTAGCTTTCTTCACAATTATTTTGCTGTTCTTTCTCTAATTTCTTTAGCCGTAATGTCTAGCTCATTCATTTTTAGCCTTTATTCTTTCCTGATATACCCATTTCAAGGCTAAAATGGTTCCCATTATCACCATGTAACTTGATCCCCCAAGTTTCAAAACATAGTATTTTCATTGTATTTCAGTTCAAGGTAGTTTCAAATTTCCATTATGAAATTGTCTTTAACCTGTGGTTTACTTAGAAATGTTACTTAATTTTCAAATACAGGGGGATTTCCTGGTTAACATTTTGTAATCAAGTTAATGCTTACTTACATTTTAACAGAGGAACATGGAATCCGTTGACATTTGCTTTACAGAGAGTATTGGGTCAATTTTTATAAATACTCCCTAAATGCTTGAAAAGAATGTACATTCTGCAGTTGTTGGGGGCAATGTTCTCTAAATGTCTAGTAACTCAAATTATTAATCATGTTATTCAACTATTTTATCTTTTTTCTATTAATTGCTCAGAGGTACATTAAAACTTCCCAATGTAATGTGGATTTGTAGTGCTCTCAACTTTTGGCTTAAATGCTTTTAAGGCTATTTTTGTGAGGTAAATGTGTCAAACCTTATGGAAGTATTAGAAAGTATAGTACAGTATTTTTATAAATTTGGGATGATGAACGCCTTCCTAAGATACAAATTCATCTTGTTCAGTTTACTAAGAAACTTCATTATGATTTTTGATTGGGAATTTAGTAAATTTGTGATTCAATTTGAATGAGTTTGCATGTTTATAATATTAAGTCTCTGAAATCAGTAATAGTGCATATCTCTCCATTTCTTAAGATTTCTTTATTATTCCTAATTTCCATTTTATTACATAGTTTCTTTGTGTCAGGTGGATTTCCTGGTGTTTATAGTTTTTATTGCCTCTATAAATAGGATACTTTTTCTAATACTATGTTTTCAGTAGTTTATTATTGTAATGAGGAAATATTAATTATTTTTGTATGTTGAAGAGATGTCTGTTCTCCTTTTTGCATATTCTGACTAGTTCTAAAAAAAGTTTAATAGTTGAGCTCTTGGATTTCCCTCTAAAAATGGTCCTTATAAAGAGTCAAATTTTGCTTTTATTGGACAATTGTTCTTTTTTCAATTTATTTCTTTAAAAGTTGTTATCTTTATGAATTTCTTACCTCCATTTTATTTGACTTCACTTTGGTATTTTCTAGCTTCTCTAATTAAAAGCCTCACTCATTAATTTATAATCTTTCTTGTTTTCTAGTAAGTATATTAAAGATATATAATTTCCTCTCAGTAGAGTTTTAGCCACATCCCACAGGTTTTGACATACACTGTTCTTGTTGTCAAATTCACTTGTATGTGACTTATGAGTTTGGTTTTACTTATTCTTTAACCGAAAAACGTTAAAAGTATTTTCTAAAATCCTTTTTTAAAAAAGAAAGCAATAATCATTATAAAAAGGAGAGCAACAACAAAAATAAAGCAGAACAAAAGTCAAACAGATAATTCAAGCAGTATGTATAGACACACGAGTGAAAAGTCAGCTTCGACACACTGGCCCCCTAGTGTCATCAGTTCAACTCCTAGAGACAATCATTTAAAAACAATTTAAATTACACAAGGCTATCTCTGAAATATATGCCCCATTTCTCACAAATCACAGCATATTATACAATCGTTGTATATCTTGCATTTTTACTTTCTAAGAGATCTTAGAGACTGTTTCATATCAGAAACTCTAATAATTTTTAGAGCTACAAGTAATTGGTCCTCTATTAATGGACATTTAATGAGCTTTCATATTTTTGCTATTACAAACACTGGCTGCAATGAAAATCCTTGGACATACACATTTGTGCTCATGTAAAAAACATTATCTCTAGAATATTCCTTTACATGAAATCACTAAGTTAAAACACATGTACCTAACAACAACTTGTTAGATATTGCTAAATTGTGGCAAAAAAGTTGTATCAACGTTCCTCAACACCAATAGTCTATACGAATCCTGTTTCATCATGCTGTACGTTATCAAACTTTTATTCTGCCCCCACAAAGTTACTTCATTGTTTTAAAATTTTCATGCCTATAACTTTGATTGAAGTCAAACATCTTTTTTTAAGTTTAAAGGCATTTGTATTTTGTTTTCTGGGAACTTGCTTCTGTTTATTTGCTTTTCCAATTCCAACTGGATAAGTTTTTGGCTAATTATTTTATGATTTTATGATATTATAATTAGAGAAAGTGATTTGTATGAGTATGGTTTTTGGGATGCAAAGAGATTTTCTTTGAGCTTAATATATATTCAATTTTTTTCAAACATTTCTTAGGCGTTTGAATAGTTTTTTTCTGAATTGGAAATAGGTTATGGGAATAAAATTCTAAATATATTTATTTGATAATTTGTTTAAATGAGTTATTGAAATCCTCAATATTCTTTTTTATTTTGGCTTATTTGATCCACTAATCAAAGAGATTAATATTTACCATAATAACTATGAAATTTTCAATGTATACTTGTATTTGTTGATATATTTAGAAGCTGTGATCTTAGTTATATTAAGTTAAAAATTATTATCTTTTTTGGTGGATTGTAGTTTTTGGTTTCATCAATTCTATTATCACTAGTATTAATATTCCCATATTTATTTGTTGTGGTTGGCATTTGCCTGTTATATATTTTCCATCCCTTTATTTTCAACCTTTATGTACTGCTTTCTTTAGAGATAGCTCTCAAAAATAACACGTAACTCAAATTTTTACCCAATCTGAGAGCTACTGTCTATTAATAAGAGAATTTCATTCCTTAATATTTATTGTGATAACTGACATGCTTTTATTTTTCTCTTTCTTCTTTTTGCCTTCCCTTCCTGCTTTTTTGTTTTTTACTTTTAGTGATTTAGAAATTATACATCTACTTTTTTTCTAATGGTAGCATTTAAAATGTTATAACACACAGTTAAACATATGTTTTTTTCCATCAATGTGTGGTGTTAATTAATACTTATTATTTTTCTCGATCCGGGAAAGTAACTTAGCAAACTTTAACTTCCTTTCTCTTAGGATTTTCCTGGATTTTTATCTTCACGTTATTAAATTTGTTTCACATCAGGCAGTGATTTTTTTTCACACAACTATAATTTTTGCTCATTTTTTCCCCACACATTCATTTCTTGAATCCGTTGTTTCATATTTCCTGCATTCACTCTTCATTTTGTAGTGGTACCTCCCTCAGTATTTGTTCCTCAGAGTGGTTCTGTGGGTTTTCATGGGATTTAGATTCCACCAATCAGACACACTTGGATAAGATCTGAAATCAGAACTGAGCTAAGTGGGGAAGTAGGAACAGCACACGTGATACCCGTTTTGTTGGTGTAAATTACAGCAGGACAGCATGGCTCTGGAGTCAGGCTCTGGGGCAGGAGTGGGGAACTTTCTGATCTCCAGTAGAGTTAAAGTGGTATAATCCTGGAGCTCGCAGTTCAGACAACAGTCTGCTGATCACCCAGCTCCGTGATTGTAGCAAAGGTGGCAGTTGCCTTGGTGGGCTGGTTCTGTGGTATCAGTCTGGAGTCCTCTCTAGGCTCAGTCTAGCGACTGCTTCTCCAGCCCTTCCAATGATTTTGTAGATAACTAACTCCTTGTATGTAAGTTATTTCCTACTTACTCTAGCCTGAATTCTCTTATCTATAATTGAATCATGAATGACAGACCATCCGTGGCTTTACTCCCTCCATCCATGACACATCCTGTCAATGAATGTGTTCCGTCAGGTACACCTCTTCTAGATACTTTTTAAATTATCCTCTTCTCCACCCTCACCATCTTAGTTCTGGCCCTGATAATCTCTCTCCGGGACTACAGACCAGCCTCTTGATTGGTCTCCATTCCTTCACCTCTGTCTGCCCAAATGGCAGCTGTTCTAGAACATAAATCTAACCACACAATTGTTCTGCCATGCTTTCACTTTTGTTTTGCATGGATTGCAAGGCTCTTCAAACCAAACCACAATCTTTTTAGCTTCATTTCCTATCACTATTCGCAATCACCCCATGGTCCAATTATACTGAACTACTTACAGATCTGCCTTTGCAGATCTTTCTCCTGAAATAATCCTACTGATTCCTATAGAACTAGATAAAATGTTACCTCCTTTGTGACACCTTCCCAATATTCTTCCAAAATGCTGTCGGTCTCTTCTACAGCCCCCTCTTTTAGCATCTGAAACATTATAATTGCTTACGTATATCTTTAACTTATTAGCTTGTAAGCCACACAAGAGTAAGAACTTTGTCTTACTCATCTTTATATCCCTAACACTTTGAATAGGGCCAGCCACAAAACAAATTTAGGATAAATGTTTATGGGATGTATAAATGGCAGTTAAGAGGTGTGTGGGATTTATCCCTTTCTCTAGAAAGAATAATTCTATAAAAATTATAGAAATTAAAGGTTACCTGGCATCACCCAGAATTGAAATCACACGGTATTGAGGTAACTCAGAAGATGCTACGTGTGCTAGGATTCCAAATAGCCTTTCAGCCATTATCATATCATTCTGTGTCACCTGAAGAGATACAATGCAGATGGGTCAAAAATGACACTGTCTCTTAGCTTGATACAATTAACATAATTCCAATAAAATGTCCAGATTTTAGTATGTTCTTTTTAGTCCAGGAAAGTACCTTCTCCTGAGCTGTAAGAAAAGGGTTCTCATTGATATTTACCTTTCTTCTGAGCTTAATTAGAATGAAGACATACAAATGTGGCTCATGGTGATGAAGTATGACTAGAAGTAAATGAGATATCTCTGACTTTGAAGCTATGTTTTCTGAGTATTATACTGAGGCCCCTTAAATTCTTAATGAATTTTTGCAGAAATCCTATAGCTTCTTGGAGTAGAACGATGTAGGAGGGAAAATTCCCAAATGTCAATGTAAATAGATTCATTTTAATGTTTCAAAGGTAAGTCAAGGTGTTGTTCAGACCTTGCTCCTATAAGGATAATTTTATTCCTGCCTGAGAGACGGGACATTGGATTAGCAAGGACATTCCTGTTTGTTATGAAGTTATGTCCGTCTTTCACACTACAAGAAATGACTCATCACAGGTACTCCCTGTGAGGGCTCATTCCTATGTTAACCAAGAAAATACTAAAAGCTAAAAGCAAGACTTGGATTAATATCTGGGCATATTTTCTTCAACAGATAATAGGGTTGCTTGCATTTTACATACTATTAGTTTGTCTATACAATTCAGTGGTTCCTAACCAGGGCCATTTTGACCCCTAGGGGCACTTCGCAATGTCTGGAGTCATTTTTGGTTGTCATGACTGGTAAAGGGGTATTACCAGCATCTAGTGGGTAGAGGCCAGGGACGCTGCTAAGGGATAGTGCATAGGACAGACTCCATAACAAAGAATTACCTAGCCCAAAATGTCAACAGGCTGAAGCTGAGAAAGCCTGATACTGTTAAATTTTGAATCTTTTAAAAATTCATTATTAACACTTCACAGGCATTTTCTGGAAAAGAAACCCATATTTCACAAGCATCTTATGCTTGTGAATCAATGCAGACTGACACCCTCTCCCTACACTTGCATAGTTAATGAGGCTGCTGTTCCCACAAATCCTTCTTCAGCTGACAACTAAGTAGTGTGGTCTGATATAGTCACCTAGTGGCCACTGTAGGCCACTACTCCGTCCTCTCGTCTTGATGCTCATAATTCAGCTGCACTCTACCTCAAGCAATGTCATTCTCTCTTACACAAAGAGAAGCAGAAATATAATGTAACATTACTATATATTGTCAAGGATGAGATCAGCAGCTTTATTTTAGGTCTTTTATTAAAGGGTCAAATATCCCTGGCATTGACATTTTTGGAATTTTAAATCAAAATAAATTATATTGGTCCTTTCTAATTCTTTTCTACTTCCTATAATTATATTATTCCTTCCTATTTCAAGGTTCTAAAATAAATTACTATACTTCTTGTAGTGATCTATGTCTCGTAAATACACTCTTTAGGGTTAATCAGGATAGCAGGTTGGCGATGATGAGGGAGAATTACCCACAGCCAAGATGATCATTCTGCTTCCAGTCCAGGGTGCAACCGGAAGTAGCTTTGGAAACCTTTGAGCTAATTATGAGGTTTGACCAGGAACTCAAAACCTATATGGGGAAGTCCCAACAGGGTACACAAGGGTACATAAGACGGAATCAAATCTCTCGAGAACTAGCTGGAGAAATGAATAGTCATCTAAAGGGTCCAGATTTGCCCTGTATCTCCAACAGATGGCTGCTCCTCTGGTCCTGGGCCTACCGTGGCAGATGCGAATTTCACATCGCTCTTATCCACTGACGCAGAGACCTCCCGTCTCCCTAACAAGATGCTGGATTTTGGAGTCCTAGGCCAGGGGTACTTAATAGTGTGTCAGCTGCAGGGAAATATAGTCGCTATTACCACCATGCCGGCAAAGCTCATTACAGTTCATCTTACAGTAAGGAGGTCTTCTGAATTTTAAAAGATAATCACAACAATACTAACAGCATATTAAAGATTTTTTTTTCCTTTGGATGGTTATTTAAGTTCAGTTCAGGAATTCCACAGTAGAGAAGTATAATTTCCTTTTTTCTTCCAAATAATATTTAAAGAGAACATGGTCTTTGGATAGCTAGGGGATTATTTGTGATGAGCTTAGCAGAATCAATCTGAAAAACAACGTGTTATTAATAATTTTCCAGTTATCTGGGCTGCAGGCTTGTGTTATGCAATGGCCACTGGCTGCTGTTACACACTATTAACAAAGCAGTCCAGACATTTACTTACGCTTGTTTTATTTCCTTTATTTCTCTCATTTTTTTTCTTTCTCTTCTTTTACCTTTCTCTCTGCTTATTTCTCTTTCTCATCACTTCTTTTTTAAATCATTCTTCTTGCCCTGTGTGCATTCTCTTTATCCCCCATTTTATTCTTCCCTTCCTCTGCCACAGCCCTTATTAGGACACATTTGGGTATTGCTTCCCCAACCCCTTTGGCATGCCAGGTACTCTACAAAGCACTTTTTAAAATGCAAAGATCACATTACCCACAGAAATGTTCTTTAAAACAAACAAACAATAACAACAACAAAAAACAACAAAACTGTCATTCTACCAACATTTTACTTCTCTGAATGCTTACCAACAACCTAGTAAAAGTATTTACCATTCATCATGACCGGGTTACTATTTTATTTTCAAAATTTGTCCACTGCTTTAGAAGTTTATAGATAAATACATTTTTAGCTCTTTAACATTTTAAATGTCAAGATTTGAAAAAATAATTAAAAAGCAGTATTTCTCAAAAGTTCTGCTATGGCTACTTAAATTCGTGACCATTTTTATGACTATTCCCTTAAAAAGGACCATTTTTAGTCTACATTTGACTGAGTGTTTAGCTTACCTCTGTCCCATTTATTTTCTGCATACTGAAATGGCTCAGCCTAAACAGTACATAATATTTCCAGAGCGTAAAATTGACAACTGGGTTTCCTTGAGGATCAACCGTCAGCTGGTCGATGCGCCGAAGCTGCGCTAAGGCGTTAAACTGCTGCAGCATCACAAGATTTGTTTCCTTGAATTTAAGGTGCTGCAATAATAAAGCAAACAAAAAGAGCTGAACATTAAGTTTAACATCTTAAAATATTAACATTGAAGCTTCACTGATCATTCTCCAAGTAATTTGTAATCTTCAGGCTTAGCTAATGTGTTTTCAATTACATCAAGTCGACTGGACGTACTAAACTTACATAACTTTAATCCAACTAAAGCATCATTGATGAAATCCATTAATGCATCCATTAATGCATCCGATATTGAATTCAAAGTGATTCCCCTCCTGCAAAGGACATCCCCCTATTTATTAACAAATTAAGATGCTTAAAATGATATAAACATACAATAACTTATTACAATGATGTTATATACTTTTTGCTGAAATTAAATCTACAAAGGGAAGATCAGAAATGAAATTTTCAGAACTTTATACACGCAGGGCTTACATGCCTCTGAGAGAACTAATTAGTGATTATACTTGCATCTTGCCAATTACTATGTAGGCGAGTTACACTGGCTATAGGAAAATCAAGTCACTAAAACTGAAATGCTAAAGTAAGTGTTCTGCCTGTGAAATTGGATGCTCTTTTCTAAACATACGGTCTCCACTTCTATCTGTCTTCTCTAGAGAAAATGATGTGGCAAGAGGAAAATACTATAAAAGAGCAGGTGAGAGAAATCACTTGGCTAACAGAGAAAAACATAATAATAATAGAAACTCAAGAAAGAACTGCTTATGGAAACCACAGTTTCTGTAAATGCATACCAATAAGGAATACAATAATACCATGATTGGAAAAGGCTAATTCTCAGAGTAATTTTAATTCACTACTAAAATTATTTTACATGTTGTTAAGGGACTAGTGTGAAATTATATCAAAAAGGACATGTCCCACTAATAGCAGGTACAATAAATGAATATATAATATAGGGTTAGGTGAGGTCCTGGTGAATGCTTGATAAAGTAGAAATATATAATTTGAATAAAATTATATTAGTCCTTTATACTCCATAAAAAAATCACTTTGTAGAGTGATCATTTGCAATATTAACAGAAAACTACAAGGGCATTTACAAAGACTAATGTAAATCCCAGGCCCAGAAAATCAACACAAAAGCATACGTCTCCCTGCCAGACAGAAACTGCATCAGAGTTAAAAACAGGCATTTGGCCTGAACGTACAAGCCGTGACTGAGAGTAACGCAAACATACTGCAAAAAGGAAACGTTTACCAGAGAATTAGGGAACTTCATCTTCAATTTGGGAAGCACTTGGACGATTTCATCAAATTCTATGAAAGTGAAGGACACTGTTGTCACCATTCCTGCTGTTTGAACACTCCAGTTCCGATCCAGAGACTCCAGGGCCCCTGAGCCATACAGGGACAGGGTGTCCCCGTCTACTTCAACCAGGTGTGTGTCCGTGACAGACAAGCCTTGCAAAGCATTGGTGAGCACTGGGTCCAGAGGCCTGGAAAACCCGACATAGGATTTTAAATGATAGCCTTATCACACAAAGGAAATAACGGAACATCAAGACCTCTTGGAAAAGGTATTTGAAATTCTATATTCACTTTTGCATTTCAACAGTTAAACCCGGAGCACCGAGGACTAATTTTCAATAGAATATGTGGAAGTTCTGTGGACTATCTTCTGTTCAGATATTTTAATTCAAAAAGACGCACATGCTAATTAAAACTACCCCACCTTTTAACCCAGACTATTTACATCAATGAAAGATAACTGATACTCGATTTAGTTTTAAAACAATACATTTAATGTACCATGGATATCTTTTCATGTCAATACAAAGAGATTTTCCTAACCTATAGTATTCCATTGTCTGACTGAAAAAAACAACAACCTCATTTTACAAAACACTATTTCTATAGCAAGAACAATATAATACAAAAATATGTTTATAAAACACTTGGGACGAATAAAATAACTGTTAACCATAGTTTATCTCTCAGCAGTTGGATTAAGGGGTAACTTTGACTTTCTGTTTTTCAATACTTCAGTGTGGTTTGAAATTTTACACAAGGATAGTACAATTATAAGCAGTAAAATTAATAAAGATTTCCTCCCCATTTTGAAATAAGAAATGATAAAAAACAGTTCACTGTTTAGTCTGTAGAATGGACACACACACACACATATACACACATACAATCACTTCACATACATTACTCAATCTGAGTTATCTTAAGGAGGATCCCCAACCATAAGGTATGTTTTGAGTAAAGGGGCAGAATCAGTGATATGGACACAGAGAGAGTTAGTAAGAAGTTTTCTCAGGTGAGGCAAAGACAAATAATAAAGTGAGGTCAAGGCAAGGAAAAAAGGGAGCTAATTGATGGAGTGATGCGTGATGGCCCTGATACAGGGCAAAAGAAGTTTTTTTAATATAAAAATGATGGGCAATTAGAGCTATGTACCAAAAACATGAATAAATCCTTTGAGAAGTGGTTTTGCTTTATATTGTATATTTGGAAGTGTTTTGCTTTTCTTTTTCCAGATGATTATAAGTTTAAGAATATAAACTACAAAATAAAAGTCTATGATCAGAAGGGGATGATTTATTTTGTTTAAAGATTTGTCAAACAAACTGTTGGGAAAATAAGTGAAATAATAAGTAAGCCTAGACTCAGCAAAACAGGTATATAGTTACCAAACAAAGAAGAATTAATCTCTAATTTACATAGATCTCACATGGATATTCAGTGAAAGCAAATGGCAAGTGTGCTGGGCTGTAGGCAGGCTCATCCTTCTCAATAGGAAACAGCACCTGTTAAATAAGTAGTATAATACCTAACCCACGTCAGTTATCTTCTGAATGAGGCATGAGGTTAGCCTCTGGCCAATGTGAAACAGAGGAACTGCTCTCTGGGAAGGTGTGCTCTGATTTCCCTAAGAAATAACTTAGAAGGTTTGCTAACCAATGTTTCTGTGTTGGGATTGTCCTTTCAGTTTTCTTTGTATGTCTGGTAATATGTCCACCTTTTTCTAGTCATACATACATGCATATTGTTTTATTTGTCTACTCATTCATTTATTCACCAAACATTTGCTGAAAACCCAATATGTACAGGGCACTACATAAATCTTAACGATTATGGTAAGGGTAACTAAATCATAAGGACAATCAATACAGAAATTATGTACAAGTGTTTGGCTATGGCAGAAATTTTCTTCACTTTTATTGGGTTATGGTCCCAGAAATATAAATGCTCTAATCATACTCTGCAATTAATTTCATAAACACATGGGATATAATTTCTAAAAAGAAATACCTCAATCCCATAAAACAAAGAGATTAATCTGGAGAGCTTATTATGTGTTAGGTATTGTGGTAGGCACTGGGGATATAAAAATAAATGAAGATTATTTGCCCTTAAAGAGCTCCCAGTCTGGATGGAGGGTAGAGAGCAAGATAAATACATACATTAACTCTAATATAATATGCTTATTGTCATATAATGAATATTGAAATAATATGCTATGGGAATACTGAGGAAAGAATGACTAATTCTTCTAGAGGGGAGAAGTCAGCTTTCAAAAGGAGATAGCATTTGAACTGGTCCTTGAAAGATGAATAATAGAGTCATTATACATCAGAAGTAGAAGGAGGAAGCACACTTTGGGTAAGAAAAACAGAATGAAGAAAGACATAGACGCCTAATTATGTATAACATCTTCAGTGAAGAAGAATTTCAAGGTGGCTAGAACACTGAAGCACGGGGGGAGTAGTAGCTGAAGATGAAGATGAAAAGCCAGGTTTTATCCTATGTTTGAGGAGCAGAAAACAATTTTTAAATAAAAAGTATGAGGACCATATTCAACGCAAGTTTTTAAGTACCTACAATGTGCCATAGGTGGTGGTGCTGGGGATACAAAGGTGAATGAGAGATGCTTGTTCTCCGGCCTCAAGGACCCACCTGAGAGAGATAAGTTGGTCAATTGTGTGGAGGATGTAGGAGGGAGAGGCTGGATGAATGGGGATTAGTAGGAAGGCCAGCACAACAGGGTCAGCTAGACCATATAAAAGCATAACCAAAAAGAGGGCATGGTATAGTAGAAATGGCATTGGCAAGAAAACCACACAGATGTTAGTTCAAATTCTAGATCTGCCATTGATAAACAGAGGACTGTTTGGGCAAGCTATTTATTAATAACTTCTTTGTAGTTTCAGTTTCTTTGTATGTAATGGTGTGCATAATATATTTTATTTTTCAGAGCTGTTACAGAGACTAGAAATAATATTTTAAACCATACTTCATGCTTAGCTCAATACATTTTAGTGATTATTAAGAAAAGAGAACAAATAAACCAGATATTTAAGAGAAAAGAAAGATAGGACTTACTGATTGACTGACGTGGATGAAGGAGAGGAAGGAATCAAGTGTGATTCAAAGGTTTTAGAGTAGTTGACTGGGTCACCTGGTCCAGTTGTCTACCCCCGTCTAGTCTAAATTTACGCTCTAAGAAATATGGTATTCTTCTATGGAGGATCTACGTTTGAAAATTTGTTTTCCCATGAAGCCCAATATATTTCTATGGATATTTCCCAACCCATACATTATTTATATAACAGTAGGCTGTCTGCCATCAAATAGGAATTCTCTTCAAGATCATTAGTGGTTAATTCCAAGTCCAAACATTCATGTATTCAACTCAATCTTTACATAAGAATGAATTTAAAAAATACTCTATGTCTTCTTGATTACTGTAAGACAGGCTAATTAACATATATATTTAATTTTGTTTTTTAATTATAGTTAACATACAATATTATATTAGTTTCAGGTGTACAACAGTTGATTAGACATTTAATACCTAATGAAGTACAGGGTGATTAACTTAATGCCATAAAGTAATGAGTCCACGAAAGCCAGGATAAATGGAGAATATACTCTTAAATACCTCAATGGAAAAAAAGACAATACTTCAGAAGATTATGGATTCTTTTGGTCTGTTTCAAACACATCTTTAGGCTTTCTAAACAGGATAGGACAGAAAGCCTGAAAATATTTCGGAAGATTCTTTCCTCCATGAATTAGTGGTGCTGATTCTTACAATAACGTATTTTATAAATTTCTATTACAACATTAGTAGGTGTAGAAATTCATTTCATGCATTATATTTTATTATAGTATTATTGGCTAAAATACCACAGTGTTCACAGTCAGGAAATGACCAAAAATAAACCAGCCTCACTGCATGCATCCAACGTAAGCAAAGAAAACATTACACCAAGTACTTTCCCATTGCTGGCAGGGGAAAGAAACCTGCAATATGTCATTTTACTGCAGAGCTGTCCCAAATACAGTGAACAGAGAAATCATTAATGGGATATAGCGAAGTTTTATGGAATTTGTTCCCTTTATGTGCCTATAATTTTTTCATGGATACTTGTTTCCAGGCATTTAGTTACACACCCATAAGCCAAAGGTCACAGACATCGTAACACAAGAATTAGCCACCTTTTTGGCAATAAGAACTACTGAAGACCATAATTGTGATTTTTTAAAATGGAAAACCTTATGTAATATTTAAAAAAACAAATCAGAACTCCAAGGAAAAAACTCTGTGGCCCCCTGACCAGCTTTCTAACTTCAGAAAGAGCCAGGCTTATATCATTCCAGAAAGATAAAATTTAATTACATTTTTAAAGACTTACAGACAATGCAGTAATACAACTTATAATATTCAAAACACTTCACTTTGTACTTTTAGATAAAATAGCAGACAGACTGAGCACATGTATTTGAAACCTCTCCCTCTAAGATCCCATGAAAGTAATTGTAATGGTATAAACACACAACAACAAGTACAAAGTGGGGAGCAATCTGCAGCAAGAAGTTTCTGCCAATTTCTAGAAGCTGGAAAGTGAAGAACGTTGAGTGATGGTGAAGGACAAAGGAAGCTATAGCTTTGAAAATGCACTGCAGACAAGAATAAAGAGGGCAGCCAAGTTTCCCGGTAAAGTTTTGGGAAGGAAAGAACAGTTGATATGATGGAAGATTGGAGTGAGAAGTGAGAATGAACACAGGGACATTAACAGAAGATCTATAAAAGGACCCTTCTACCTATTTCTCCCACCACCAATAAAACAGGCAGAGTGGCATTGCAGATCAGTGGGGAAAAGAAAGAATACTCAATAAATAACACTAGGGCAACTGGTTATTCCTATAGAGGAAAAACTGATTTGTTTAATCAGATTTCAACCTCAAACTTAAAAATCAATTCCAAGTGTAATAAAGAATAAACTAAGAAAGGCCAAATTTTAAACCTTTAGAAAGATAAAATGGGAGAATATAATCTCAATGTAGTAAAATATTTTTTTCCTTAAGTACGATCTTTTATGGGTAAACCATAAAAGAAAATGTATATAAACTGGTATCTTCAAAATATAAATGGTATTTAAAGTCAAAGACATATGTGAAATTGCTTGGGGGAAAAGGAGAGAGTAAGGAGAGGTCTCGGGACAAGAATCTGAGCCACTCTACTATCTAGAAGTTGAGTGTCTAGAAGTACTTGAGGATATGATGATGAAACATAATGATGATTGGAAAAAGAAGATGTGGTACATATATACAATGCAATACTACTCGGCCATAAGAAAAGGTAAAATACTGCCATTTGTGACAACATGGATATATCTTCAGATTATTATGCTAAGCAAAATAAGTCAGACAGAAAACATCAAGAACCATATGACTTCACTCATATGTGGGATATAAAACTGAAAGCAACAAAGAAACAAGACAAAGAAACAAAAACTCATATACAGAGACAACAGTTAAGTGGTTACCAGAGGGTAAGGGAAGAGGGGGATGGTAGAAGAGGGAAAAGGGGATCAAATATATGGTGATGGAAGAACTGACACTGGATGGTGACCACACAATGCAACATATAGATGATGTATTATAGAAATGTACACTTGAAACCTAATTTTATTAACCAATGTCACACCAATAAACTTAATTTAAAAAAAATGCAAGAGAAAAAGAAAAAAAAAAACCTCTTGCATTGGTGTTACAATAGCAACGGCATTTTAAAATTATTGTTAACAGATAAAAAAAAGAGAAAAAACAAAAACTACTAGTAACATGATATAAAATAAAAAGGGAAATATGAGACTAAATTAAGTCAGGGAGATAGTAGGCTTCAAAAAGATAAACAAGAAGTTCAAAGAATTTGAAATGTAGTAAAAGCAGCACAACTGTTTTTGTTCAACTAAAAAAAAAAAAAAAAAAAAAAGCCAGGCAATAAGAAACCCCACGTGAAAACAAACTACGTAAGAAAGGCATGGCTCATATATGAAGCAAACTAAAGTGTGGCATGGTTTTGAACAATTTTTGAAGTGTAAATAAAAGGAAGCTGTTTCAATTTGGGATTAGTTTCCTTGAGTGGTTTAGAAAGCAGAAAATGAGATATAATCACAGTACACTACTTAACTCTCAAGTAAAAATAGTTATGTAATAGTTACATAACCACAGAAACTGAAAGCACTGTTTAGTAGTGTCAAATCTTTAGAAGATACCAATTGACAAGTGTTATGATTATAGAATAGATACACATTACCTTGATCTTGAAATGTAAAAATATAGCTTATACAATATGAAAAAATTCTAGTTCCAAAGGAGAGAAAATGGTAGGGCAGGGACCTCCAAAACTGTACCCCTCCATAAAAGTATAAATATGTTAGCGAAAACTGCCAGAATCAACTTTTTCAGAAATCTGGAATCTAACAACAAAAAATTACAACAACCAGGGGAATGCTTAAGAAAAAAATGCTAAATTTCAGTAAGAGCATTCTGTGGCATTTTAACGTATCCTGTTACCATCACCTAACTCCCCAGCTAAGTGGTGGCCTTAAAGATGGCGACCCATATTCTTCATGCAGGTTGCTAGTACCAGAGGAAGCAATATATACCTTCCTCTCAAAAAGTTGTGGTTGTATGTTTTGACATGTCTAGTGGCTCCATGAAGGACCAGCTCAAGGGCTTGCTTTTGTTTCACCTGACTCGGAACTTCCTCATGGCTGAAGTGGCTTTCTAGGTGACATTCGTTAAAAACATTTAAAGGCAAAAATGTATTGCTGACACATGGGACAAAACACAGACAGACCAAAAAGTCTGAGGAACAAGAGGCTGGGGGAGGAGATACTTGGGGAATAAGGGCTTTGGGAAGCTCCTGTAAATTTCAGGGAATCTAGAAGGCCACATTCATGTCCAGGGCTGGAAACTTGCTCAGAAAAGACCTGAGAAGACCTTAGGCGATCACTTGCGATTGTTGAAAGCAGCAAGAATAGTTATATACAAGGGATCCTCAATAAAATTAATAGAGAATTTCTCATCAGAAACCATCTAGGGCAGAAGGTGGTAAAATGACTGTCAACCAAGTGCTGAAAGGGAAAAAAATGTCGACCAAGAATTTTATTTCCAGCAAAACTGTACTTCAAAAAATAAAGGGGAAATCAAGACATTCCCACATAAACAAAAGCTGTGAGAGTTTATGGCTAGTAAACCTGTCCTACAAGAAATGCTAGATGGGAGGGGAGGTGGGGATAAGGGGGAAGGTGAGGGGATCAGTAACCACAAGATGGCCACAGGGATACGAAAGTCAATTTGGGGAATGTAATCAATAATGTTGTAAAGATTTTGTAGGGTATCTGATGGACACTTGTCTCATTAGGGAGACCACCTCAGGGATGATGTAGATGCCTGGTCACTGCACTGTACACCTGAAGCTGAAGCTGAACAATAATGAATGTCAACTACAATTATATATATATATATATTTCCAAGAAGCGGAGTACAGCATTAGGAATAGAGATAGTGGAAATGTAATGGCTGTGTGCGATGTCAGAGGGATAGTGGATGGGGGGAGGAGCGGGGTTGTCACTGTGTGAGGGATATAAATGATAAATGTCTAACCATTATATTGTTTTGTGCACCTGAAACTAACAAAAAAAGAGAAATGCTAAAGTAATCCATTAGCCTGAAATGAAAGGACTCTAGACAGTAACCCAAAGTCATATGAAGAAATAAAGAATATCAGGAAAGGTAACTACATAGGTAAAGATAAAAGCCAGTATTACATTTGATTGGTAACTCCTTTTTTCTACATGATTTAATAGATAAATGCATAAAAAATAATAATTATAAACTTGCGTTAATGTGTACACAACGTATAAAGATGAAATCTGTAACAACAACAACATAAAGAAGGTGGAGATATACAGGAGTTAAGTGTTTGCATATTATTGCAACGAAGTTGGTATCAATGTAAACTAAATTGTTATAAATTAAGATGTTAATTGTAATCCCTAGGGTGACAACTAAGACAACAACTAAAAAATATACAGTGGAAGGAATGAGAAGGGAATCAAAATGGTACACTAAAAAATACATTATCATTAAACACGAAAGAAAAAAGTAATGGAAGTACTGAGGAACAAAGAAGATATACAACAGAAAACAAATAGAAAAATGACAGAAATAAATCCTTTTTCAGGCTTGATTAAAGTCTTGAACTAAAAGGATGATATTTATTTTTTTTAAAAAAAACATGATTCTACTATATGCTGTGTAGAAGATTAAAAGACACAAATATATCAAAATTGAAAGGATGGAAAAATATTCCATGCAAACAATAACTAAACATGAGCTGGATGGGCCCCTAATATCAAATAAAGTAGATGTTATATCAAAAATTGTCACAAGAGATGTAAAATGACATTTTATATAGATAAAAAGGTCAATCCATCAGGAAGGTGTATCAGTCATAAACATAGGTGTACTTAACACCCAAAATAGATGAAGAAAAACTGATGGGAGCAGTAGCTCTACAATAGTAGTTGGAGACTTCAATACCCTACTTGCAGCAATAGATGGAATAACTAGGTCGAAGATCAATTAGGAAATTTAAGACTTGAAGAAGAGTATAAACCAACTAGATCTAACAAGAATATATAGAAGACTCCACTCAACAACACCAGATTATACATTCTTCTCAAGTGCACAGAAAACATTCTCCAGGATAGAACATACATTAAGCCACAAAAGAAGTCTCACTAAAGTTTGCAAGACTGAACTCACACAAAACATGTTCTCTGAACACAATGAAACTAGAAATCAGTAATAAAAGGAAATCTGGAAAATTCACAAATATGAGGAAATTAAACAACACACTTTTAAAGAACCAATGGGGTCAAGGAAGAAATCACAAGATAAATTAGAAAAATATAGTTGATAGCAGTTGCAAGTAAAAATATGGGAGGAGAAGTAAAAAGGATAGGCTTATCTTGCACAGTGCAGACTTGAGAGCTACTATCTATACCAGATAGAACTAGAGGAATATTACATATTACAAAAGTTACCAATGAAAGACTTACAGATACATAGTACAGAGAGGACAGGAGGTGATTGAGCTGGACATTCATCTATTAATATTATAGGGAAAAGTATACCTAAATTTTATGACTCAAGAAATAGCATAATACATATTTAGAGATTTGGTATAAAAGGAGTCAGCAAGATACACTTGGGGGAAAAAGTAGCCATATTGGTAAAAGGAAAATCAGGTGAATATATTATACCAAGAAAGTCAATGCAAAGAGTCTTCCAACAATGAAGAATGTAAACTACATTAAATGGTGTGGAAACTTCAAGTAAAATAAAGACATAAAGTTCAAAAAGCCAATCTGGATTCTCTGGTTAAGAGCTTCTGGTGTAGGCATATACAAGTTATAATACCTTAGAAATATTTTACCTTTCTGATATAAGAGATTTTACAGGAATCTGTAAAACCACAAACTAAATTAGAGAAAGTAACTACAACTACTAGAAGTTATAAGTAATTTTGTATTATAATCTTCACCAATAATAATTCACTGCCTCTAAAGTTTTATTTTTCTGGCTTCATATATAAATATCATCTGCCTCCTTGATTTAATACTCTTCAGGTCATTAAAAGGGGTCAGACCAAGATAATGTAACGGCGTGTCCATGGCACTTTGAACTTACATCAGTAGAAAATAAATCTTTTCCCAGAAATTGTGGATCCCTTTCCTAATGATTCATTACTGCTCTCCAAATCCTCATGGAACCGCACATCACTTCTCCCATCTCTCCAAAACTCTTCCTTTGTTCTTCTTGCTTAAAAAGCTTCTGACCGTGTGGAACCCCTAATAAAAATTCTGGAACTCTTGGCAGTAACTATAAGGCACAACAATTTGCACAACAGATATTTCCTCTTTCTCTTAGAACTGATTGCTTGTTTTTGAGACCATGAAAAGGAAGACTCTATAATTTTAATTTATTTCAGAGGGTCACAGAATTTTTGGCCATAAGCTGCTTAAAACGTTCAAAGTGTGAGGAAAGTCACATTAATAGTCCACGTATCAGAGATAGTTTTGCCATGTAAAAGAGCCAATTAATAAAAAAGACACTCTTGTCAATTTTATTACTCTTTTCAAAGAATCAGCTTTGTTGCACTATTTTTTCTGTTGTCTTTTTGTTCTCTATTTCATTTAATTCTGCTCTAACTTTCATTACTTCCTTCTTTGGGCTTCATTTGTTCTTAGTTTTCTAGTCCTTTAAGATGTAATGTTAGGTTGTTTATTTAGGATTTTTCTTGTTTCTTGCGATAGGCCTATACTGATATAAATTTCCCTCTTGTTATTGCTTTTGTTGTATCCCAAAATATGTCATATTGTCATTCTCATTTGTCTCTATGTATATTTCCATTTCTCCTTTTATTTCTTCTTTGACCCAGTCTTCTTTAGTGGCATGTTGTTTAATCTGCACATATTTGTGGGGTTTCTTCTGCTTTCTTTTTGCAGTTGATTTCCAATTTCAAAGCACTGTGACTGAAGAATATGCTTGGTATGATTTCAATCTTCTTAAATTTGTTTAGGCTAGTTTTATGTCCCAACATACGGTCTATCCTTGAGAATGTTCTATGAGCACTAAGGAAGAATGTATAATATGGTGTTCTGGGATGAAAGGCTCTGCAAATGCCCATTTGGTCTAATGTGTCAATTAAGGTCGATAGGTCCTTACTGCTGATTTTCTGTTTGGATGATCTATCCATATCTGTCAATGGTGTATTTAGGTCCCTTACTATAATTGTGTTTTGGTCAGTTTCCCCCTTTAGTTCTGTTAGTAGTTGCTTCCCATATTTTGATGCTCCCTGATTGGAGATATTGTCTATATATATACATATACATATACATATACATATACATGTATATGTATATCTTCTATATATATGTACATATGTATATGTGTGTGTGTGTGTGTGTATATATATATATATATATATATATATATATATGTATATCTTGATGTATTGTCCTCTTGACAAACCTCTCGCTAGACTCACAAAAGAAAAAAGAGAAAAGACTCAAATAAACAAAATGAGAAATGAAAGAGGAGAAGTTACAATGGACATCACAGAAATATAAAGGATCACACAACAATACTATGAAAGACTACACACCATCAAATTCAATAACCTAGAAGAAATGGACCAGTTCTCAGAAATATACAACCTTCCCAGCCTGAATTACAAAGAACTAAAAAATCTAAACAAACCATTCAACAGTAAGGAAATTGAAATAATCGTTCAAAACCTCCCCAAAAGTACAAGTCCAGGACCAGATTGCTTCACTAGTGAATTCTACCAAACATTCAAAGAAGATTTAATACCTATCTCAAACCCTTCCAAAAAGTTGAAGAAGAGGTAATACATCCTTATTTATTTTATGAGGCCAATATTACCCTGATAGAAAAACCTGGGAAGGATAACACCAAAAAAAGAAACTATGGACCAATACCTCTGATGAATACAGATGCAAAAATCCTAAACAAACTAGCAAATTGAATGCAACAACACGTTAAAATATTATACATCATGATCAAGTGGGGTTCACTCCAGGGGCACAAGGATGGTTCAACATATGCACATTGATCAACGTGATACATCACATAAACAAAATAAAAGAAAAAAATCATATAATCATATCAGTAGATGCAGAAAAGGTTTTGATAAGATACGACATCCATTTATGATTAAAACACTCAATAAAATGAGGTATAAAAGGTATAAAAGGAAAAAAATGAGGTATAAAAGGAAAGTACCTCAACATAAGAAAGGCCATATATGATAAACACTTAGCTAATACCATACTCAGTGGTGAATACAGAGGGTGTCAAAAAAATGTATACATATTTTAAGAAAGGAAAACTGTATTAAAATTGTAATACTCAATATATACCAGTAACAAAAGATGAATACGAATCATGTTTCACTTCTGCAATTACAAGATGTGTTCAAAGTGGTTACCGTCAGTGTTCAGACACTTCTGATTACAACGAACTACTGCTTGAGCAACATTGACCAAAGTGTCCGCTTGTATACAGTTTTGTTGGCACTCCCTGTATTTGAAAGCTTTTCCTCTACGATCAGGAACAAGACATGGATACTCAGTCTCACCACTACTGGTCAACATAGTACTAGGAGTCCCAGCCAGAGCAACCAGGCAAGAGAAAGAAATAAAAGGCATCCAAATAGGGAATGAAGAAGTATAACTGTCATGTTTTGCAGATGACATGATTCTTTATGTAGAAAACCCTACAGACTCCACCAAAAACCTATTAGAAACAATAAGTAAAGTTGCAGGATACAAAATCAACATACAAAAATCCATTGCATTCCTATATACTAACAATAAAATTTCAGAAAAAGAAATGAAAAATTCCTTTTGCAATTGCAACAAAAATAATAAAATACCTAAGAATAAACTTAACAAAGGATATGAAAGACCTATACACTGAAAACTACCAGACATTATTAAAAGAAATTGAAGAAGACACAAAGACATGGAAAGGTATTCTGTGTTCAGGGATTGGAAGAATCAACATAGTTAAAATGGCCATATTACCCAAAGCAATCTACAGATTTAATACACTCTGCCATCAAAATCCCAATGGCATTTAAAGAAAATAGAACAAAATGCCATCACATTTGCGTGGAATCACAAAAGATCCCAAAAAGCCAAAGTAATCATGAGAAAAAAGAACAAGGCTGGAGGTAGGTATCACAGACCCTGACTTCAAATTATACTACAAAGGAACAATAATCAAAACAGCATGGTATTGGCAGAAAAACAGTCACACAGACCAATAGAACAGGGAGCCAAGAAACAAACCCACACATATATGGGCAAATAGTTTTTGACAAAGGAGCCAAAAACATACAATGGAGAAAAGACAGCCTCTTTAATAAATGCTGCTGGAAAAATTAGAAAGCCACATGTAAAGGAATGAAACTAGACTGCTATTTGACACCATACACAAAAATTAACTCAAAATCTCAAAATAGATCAAAGACCTCAATATAAGACGTGAAACAATAAAATACATGGAAGAAAATGTAGGTACTAAACTTACAGATCTTGGTCTTAGAGAGGACTTTATGAATTTGACCTCAAAGGCAAAGGAAGTAAAAGCTAAAATAAATGAATGAGACTACGCATATATCAAACTAAAAAGCTTCTGCACAGCAAAAGAAACCATCAACAAAACAGAGGGGCAACCCACCAAATGGGAGAAGATATTTGCAAACACCACCTCCCATAAGGGACTAATATCCAAAATATACAAAGAACACTTACAACTCAACGACAAAAAAGCAAACAATCCAGTTTGAAAAATGGGCAGAGGACCTGAATGGATACTTCTCCCAACAAGACATACAAACAGCCAACAGATAGATGAAAAGATGCTCAACTTCACTAGCTATTAGGGAAAGACAATTCAAAACCACAATGAGATACCACCTCACCTCAGTTAGAATGGCTGTCATCAACAAGACAAGTAATAACTAGTGTTGGAGAGGCTGTGGAGAAAAAGGAACCCTCATACACTGCTGGTGGGAATGTTAACTGGTACAGCCACTATGGAAAGCAGGATTGAGGTTCCTCAAAAAAATAAAATAAAATAAGACTAGAATTACCATATGATACAGCAATCCCTCTTCTGGGTATCTACCTGAAATTTTTAAAAATATTTATTTGTAAAGATATATACACCCCTATGTTCACTGCAGCATTATTCATGGTGACCAAGACATGGAAACAACCAAAGTGCCTTTTGATAGGAGATTGGATAAAGAAGAGGTGATATATATATATATATATATATATATATATATATATATATATATATATATATATATATAATGGAATATTACTCGGCTGTTAAAAAAAGATGAAATACTGCCATTTGCAACAACATAGATGGATCTTGAGAATAGCATGCTAAGTGAAATAAGTCAGGTGGAAAACATCAAGAACCATATGATTTCACTCACATATGAAAGCAACAAATGAACAAACAAACAGAAACACATAGACACAGACAACAGCATGGTGGTTGGGGGGGCGGGAGGTAGAAAATGGGGAAGGATATCAAATATATGGTGATGGAAGGAGATTTAACTTTGGGTGGTGCACACATAATGCAATACAAGGTTGATGTATTGTAGAATTTTACACTTGAAACTTACATAATTTTATTAACCAATGTCACCCCAATAAATTTAATGAAAAACAAACGAACAAAGACACTCTTGCACACACTGCAACTGCCCACACTAGTGAGACTTGAACAGTGAATAGCCCTGTAAGAAGAGCATAGAACGCATTGGCTGAGATTGGAAGGAGATAAGGCTGGTCACTGTTTAATACTTTGGTCCCTGGGTCCACACCTAGTTCTACCATCAGTAACTTCAGTGTCTACAATAATAGGTTCAACTCATCTCTCCTCTGATCTTCACATCTACTCTTTTCCATCAACCCACTCCCATGCTGCAATAATGTCCTCCAATTACTTAGTATGTCATTACTTATGCTGTACTTCTAAAATCTTCAACTGCAAAAAATTACTCTGACTATAAATTCCCCCTATTCCAGCTCATTATTAACCTTCTTACTTCATAATTTCTCATCCTCGATCTCATTTAGAATTCCAGTCCCAGAAATACTAAATTTTCTCCCAATCTGTTAGCAACCTTTTGTATTTAATACCTTAAAATATCTAGCCTATACCATATAACCCATCATTTCTTTCGTTTGTCATTATATTTGAAATTTTTACTCTTTATCTTTGGTCCTCTATCTCCTTATTCTTTATCAGACATTTAGCTTCTCTATGTGATACCTAGCTACTCTGTGTTCCTGGAATACTCACTTAACAATTCAGACTACAGTTGCTACAATTTCATGGTTTCTAACCTCATTAAGTTCCCCAGAATTTTCCTTCAGTCTTTCAACACTTTCACAGTTAGTTCCCTCTGGATACCAAACAAGACCTTAAAAATGCAGATATACACCATGAGTTTTAAAGTGATGATTTATTATCTTAAGAATGTTAATCCTTCTGAAATGAATAACTTAAATACCATTTGAATAAGATTCTAACATTTCTATTTAGATTAAATAATTTTAAAGTTCATATGCAAGAACAAGTGTGTGAGAATTGAAACTGTGAAAAGAAAATAGTGAAAGCAGATTTCCTGTACTTGCTATTAAAACTTACTACAAAACTACTATAATCAAAATAATCTGGTATTGGCATTAAAAGACATAAGTAGAATAGTGAAATGGAATGGAAAGTCCAGAACTATATCCAAATATTTATGGGAACTGAATATAAGATGAAAATGGCATTCTCCTGAAAAAAGAGAATAGTTTAATTAAGGAATGCTATTATTAGTAAATTGATGAGTCAATTGAAATAAAATCAAGTTAGACTCTTACCTAACACCATGTGTAAAAATAAATTTGATATATTAAAGGATTAACTTTTAAAACCTTATTTAAATTTTAGAATAAAATTTGCAAGACTATTTGGATAAACTTGGAACCAGGAAACCTTCTTAAGGAAGATAGAAAAAAATATTTTTTAAAAAAGAGAAGTCAGAAATAGAACTGACTCATGTAGTATTCCATAAATCTAAAGACCAATGACATAAAGTTTCTACTTTATAAAGTACTTTAGTTCAGATGAAGTAAAATGATAATGTTGACACTTAAATGATATTAAACAAAGCTCTATGGCAATATAAGAATGATACACTTGTTATATAAATTATCACTTAATTTATATTTGTATTCTTGCTGCCTGATTTTTTTTAGCTGAAAGAGCTGAGAAGCTTTCCATGTGGGTATCCAAGAGAACTGAAGGAAGTACAGTGATCAATATAAAGTAATCCTATAACCAAAAATGTAAAGTATATTTGTCTAAATATACAAGGCTTGACAATTAAGTTTGCGAACTCACCCTAGCAAAAGTGCTTCATACCTCATTGCTGAATATCACTATGGTCACCTTTGAAGTATACCCCTTGGGAAGCTATGCACCAATACCAGTGCCTAGTCCACCCTTCAAAGCAATTTTGGAACTCTTTTTCTGGAATGGCCATCAGAGCTGTCATCGTATTACCCCTTGATGTCCTGAATGCCACCAAAATGTCTTCCTTTCAGTATTTATCTTTGGGTAAAGAAAGAAGTCACTGGGGGCCAGATCAGGTGAGTAGGGAGGGTGTTCCAATACAGTGATTTGTTGACAGTGCCCTGTGAGCTGGTGCATTGTTGTGATGCAAGAGCCATGAATTGTTGGTGAAAAGTTCAGGTAGTTTTCATCTAACTTTTTCAGGCAGGCTTTTCAGCACTTCCAAATAGTAAACTTGGTTAACTGTGTGTCCACTTGGTACAAATTCTTAATGAATAATCAATCCCTCTGCTATCAAAAGAGGTTAGCAACATTGTTGTAACAAGTTCTCAAAGTTAATTGTCAGAACTTGTGTATCAGACTTTTTAACTCCAGAAAATGTCCAAAATATTATTCTAATGCCTCTTAAATTACTTTCTTTATATATGACAAGCTTAAAGAATACTAGCTAAAAACTTGAAATAAAAGCTACATTATATTTAGTTTGAAATGTGTTTCAGAATTTGGTTAAGGGTATCTAAGGGTAGATAACTGCTTCATCAAATGAAACGGAATTGAAGCTCTATCTGATTTTTAGGCTTTATTTTTAAATTATATGTATGTTTTAAATTATAAATAAACTATAAAGATATATATGCTTTATGTCCCTCTCATTTACTTGATTCCAAATGCTTTCTTGAGAAGAGAAATATGCAATGTCTGGATAGTGTACTCAGATTTGCTCATAAACCAGGGATACGTGTCATGAGACACATGTGGGATAGAAGCAAAGAGATTTGGAGCCATGAGAACAGACAAATATTATAGAGCACAACTGGAGTAATTATTCCCATTTCTTGCCGAATTGCTTAATACAACTAGTTAAGGAGTAAAGTTTTGTAGGGCTGCTGGGGATACAACAGACGTCAAGACAATCAGGACTCTTTTCCTCTGGAAGCTTACATTCTAGTGGAGAAAACAGATATGAAACTACTTCTTACACATTAATTAATTATGATTATGGTAAGTGCTAAGAAGGTGAAATGCAGAACGCTGACAGGTACAAGGGGTATCTGATCTAGTTCAGTCTCCAGGAAGTAGTTAGGGAATGTAAGGTTTCAGGGGACGTAAGGTTTAAATTTAAGACCTCTAGCCTGAGCTGGAGTTAGCTAGGGCAAGGAAACGAAGCAGGGCAGGCAAGTGGTGTCAGGGGAGAAAGCAACTGCTTCCAGGAGAAAGGTTCTGAGGTAGGAAGGAAGTAACTAAACTGAAACTCACTGAGGCTGCAGCATGAGAATGGGATAAATAGGTGAGGTGGGAACCGGGCCTCATAGGCTGTATTAAGTAATCTAGATTGTTTTCCTATGACAAAAAGGAAACCACTGAAGGTTTTTAAATTATGGATCAATTTACTTTTTCAGTAATTCATCTTAACTTTTTAATTTAAACTTCTAATTTCAGTAGACTTTCTTAAGAAAACTATTTTTAAATAATTATATGAGAAATGGGTTCCCATTTCTGCTTCAAATCCAGTTCTCCAAAGACTCGCGTGGGAAGGAGAAGCACTGCATACCCTGTTTCCTCTGCAAATGCAGAGGTGGTGCCTCCATCCATCTGACAGGGGTCCTGAGAAGGAGAGTCCGTATCTTTTCTATCTTGATTCGTAGCAATACTGGTGACTCGGTGTTGTTGCAAGTCCCACTTTCGAGCTACGTTGTTAATTGTTAACCTTTTCTTCTCCTGTGGAAAAGTTCATTGTGACAAGTATTACATCACACAATTTTATAGCCGGACAGTATCCCAGGAACATATTGTTTGAACCACTTATCACACTCTTAAAAGGAGCCTATTCCTTAAAAGTAGCTACCAAATGTGTATTCTAAAACAAAGTACGACTGGCCTTCATTTACCCTGTGTATTCAAATATTTCAATAATGCTCTATGATCCTTAAAGAAAAAATATATACAAATAATAATTATTCCCACCGGAGATATGAAAATTCACTATCTGAAAGTTTAACAGAAATTTATATACTTCAGTGTTATCCGAAATTTTAATTTGACAGGAATTTACATGTCTTTGTGTTTAAACACAGCAAAATGAGTAATATCTTAAATTTTAGGACTACCTAGTAATTAGGACTAATATAGTGGAATAATCGCAGCAAGGTTGAGAGAAGGAGATGGGACTGATCAATGTTCCAAGCTTCACAGTCCGAATTACAACGTCTGAAAATTAGTAATTATATGTAGACCACTAAAAGAAGATGTACTAGGGTGAAGTGTTTCTAGGTAACTAGTACCAGCCTAGATGAACAGGAAAGAAGTTAATTCATTACATGCAACTCATGCCTTAGGGTAGTGGTCCTCCGACTTTGGAGCACCTCACATTTCATGGGGAGCTTATGAAAACACTAGTTGCTAGTTCTCACCTCATCCTGATTTAGAGTGTTTGGGGGTGGGGTTCAAGAATCTGCAATTCTAACCGGCTCCCAGGTGCTGCTAATGGACCTCACCTTGAGAACCACTGGGCTCCGTTGTCTCACAGAAACCTGTCCAGACAGCAGATCGAGACTCTTGAAAGAAACTGTGCTTGGCTGAAATGTTTCTACTCGACATAAATGGATGGGGGAAAACAGTCACTATTCTGGTTAAGTCTCCATGATGAAAAGTTCACATTTTAAAATGGCATGCCCATTAAAAATAGAAAGAAAGGCAACAAGGCAAAAGATAAGTGTCTGTGTTTTCTTCCTGTCCCCCTTCCACCACCCGTCCCATTTTCTTAATGATCATTACGCATTGTCACATGAAACATCCCCAGCAAAAGCTGAGGGTCTTTGGTATCACAGCGCTGAATCTAAGGTTGGGCTAGAACACAGGCCTCCTGATTTCCCATGCTTTTCTTCTCATTAAAAAATTTTTCATTAATTACAGCTTATTGGGGTGACAATTGTTAGTACAGTTACACAGGTTTCAGGTGTACAATTCTGTAATGCATCATCTATATTTCACCTTGTGTGCTCACCACCCAGAGTTTAAAAGCTAAAGTAAGCCTCATAATCAAAGAGTCCTACTTAGTGACTTCAAGTGAAGCATAGCTAGTTTTTGAAGTTTTCATAAAAACTTTTCCAAATATTAAAAAAAATATGTTTGCAAAAAATTCAATGGCACATTTACAAAAACGCTGATGGTAACAAGCCGCTGAACTGGGATCATAACAAAACATTTTCAGTTCAAAGGTGGAGTCAAGTGCAATTTGTTGCCTGTTCTGGGCTCTACTTACACTGGTAGCCTTAGAGCTAAACCATCAACGGAATTGCTTTGTTTATTCTTCCTTTCCATGCTCTGGGACTCATACAAGTCTGTAGGGCTGAGATGATTAGTCTATTGATTGATTGATTGATTGATTGATTGATTGATTGATGTGATTTTGTTCATTTATTCATTCATTCACTTATGCATCTTACAGCAGCAGCAGCATGATAGGAAATATTATTTTTTCTAAATGAATCATTCAGAAGTTTGCCAACAGTATTGTGTATAATGATAAATCTTGCTCCTATACATTAAAAAAAATATTACCTACAGCTATATTTCCTACAAACCAAGGTGTTTTTAGCCAACCCTTGGGGATATTCTAGTATAAGAAAGACTAAAATCCTATTGGCTAAATCAATAAAAAGGTAGAGATGTCAAGAGGGGCTTAGGCACATGTAACTAACGGGATAAAGGAAAACAAATAAAAGTTCGGGAGGAGTATGTTCATTGTAGAAATAATAGCAGGTGGAAAAAAATGTAGAAATAATAGCAGGAGGGTAGAAATTATAGCAGGTGGAAAAACATGTAGCATGCTGAGTAACACTTTTATAGTAGAAGGCCCGAGCTGAGATGGCTTAGGACCAAGTTTTTCTTTTTGTTGTTTAGGAGTAGTTTTCACTGAGCAGCGCACATGTGTTCTTTGCTCCGTGTTTACAAATGCATGTACCTGTGCAACTCATACCCCTATCAAGACACACCACATCTCTATCACCCACGTTCCCGTGTCCTGTTTATTATATACGACTTTGTATCTCTACTTGTCATTTTTTGAATTCTAAATGCCATTTTAATTTTAAAAAGAAAAAACCCTACATAAGTGTAATGATCATCAGGATGACATCCTTAGTTTTAGAACATAGTGTGAAGCATAAAAGGAGCTATAAACTTTAAGCTGTCTTTATTTGCTGTACTTTGTAATATTTATATAAAATATTTTAAAAGAAAACATTTTCTTTATAGAAAGAAATATCTGATATGTGAAATCACTTAAAACCAGTTTAAAACAAACTTCAATTTCTAAATTCCTCAAAATCTTTACCACCTCTATCTCAGAGAAGCTAACAGAGAAAGTTCTTAAATTTAAAAATCATTAAAAGAAAAAAGTAGCAGAGCTCATTAAATATCAGCAAAGATGAGAGTCTATTACAGTGGTTTCCAAAATGAAGTGCATATGCCATGGGGATACACAGGTGATGCAATGTTGTGGAAAAAAATGAGAACCTGTTATATTTATTTTTTGTCTCTTCTTTTTAAAATTTCTAGCTTTTACATGTGCTGTGTAATATACGTTATATTTCAGAAGTACAAGTTTATTTATAGGTAGTAACTTATGAAAGTTTTAGGGTGTTTGTTTATAAAAAAACATTCTACTGACAGGAATGAAAATTTTACAGAGTTTGGAAACCACTTTTCTAGCAAACTATTAATAGCTAGCTTCAATGTTCTCATACGTGAGTGTGGGAACACACACATGCACAGACATCAGAGAAAATACCTTAAGCAAAGATTGTTTATGACTTTCCCGCTTCTTCTCTTCCTCTTTTTTGGCTACAAGAGATGCCATACGCCTTTCTTCTTCCTAAAAGAAATTTTCCAAAATATATCATTAAGTATTTGGCCTTTTTTTATGCTAAATATCTTTGGTCTGCAAGTCTGTTTTTCTTTGTGAGAGGCATACTACTTAGCTAATAGAAAATACTCCCTTGAAGAAAAACTTAGTATGTGCCTCTTTATTTTCTTTTTCCTTCCTAATTCAAAAAAACAAAAACAAGCAAACAAACAAACAAAAACTGCATTCTTAATTCTAATCCCAACTCTGGATGTGATATAAATCTAGTTAAATCAAGAGAGAAAAAATAACGAGACGAGAAGAAAAAAGAGGGGAGCAGGTTTTTACAATTTACCTTAGTACGCAGTGCACGATAGTTCCACATAGAAAGACTTAAACCTTCTATCAGGAAGATAAAAAGGATCAAAATGATACTTCCCACAAATTTGATTTGATCTATGGTTGCAAATCAGAGCTTTTTACATGATAAAACAAAAACGAAAACCCTTTAAAACTCTCCACTGATATTCATAAATTAATCTCCCTTACCATCATTACTTTCACTTTGTTTTTAAATTGATTTGGCCAGTCTAATTTATTAAATTCTAATAACTATGAAATAACATTACAGTTTAGAAAATTTTTAAGTAATTAGTCATAATCGCAACACCATAACTCAAATCATGTCATTTCTGTATCACCTTACAATATTCACTACGAGCAAATTTTTACAAGTTTACAAATTTGCACAAGTTAAAAATTTTCACAAATTTTTACAAGGCCAGCAATCTGTATACACAGTCTTGATCATGCTTTTCCCCCTGAAGATTGTCAAATTTTAATAGAGTAAATTACAACCACGCCACTTTAAATTTTTATTATCAAAAGATTTTTGGCATTCAAAATGATGTCACAATTTGAGAAACCAATTTCTTCATAAAAGACAAGCTTGAGAATATCTTCAGAGATAGGAAACTATAAAAAGTAATTTAGTACATTTGAAGGAGAACTTTTAGAAATGAAAAATTACATAAACAGAAATTAAAAATTCAATGGTGCGGGGTTGAAGAGCACATTTTGCACAGTGGAAGAGAGAATCAGTCATCTAGAAAATAAGTCAGGAAATTTTCCTATATGCTTTCATAGCGCCCTATACATCCTCATTCATAACACTTAACCTGTTTCATTTGAATTATCTCTAGCACTGTCTCTCCCCTCTCCCACCCCAAATAGCTCCATGAAGGTAAGAAGCATGTCAGCTCCTGGCACATAATAGATACTCAACAAATATATAATTAAGGAATGAATCATTGAATATACACCTTTATAATATTTGTTCAATAATTACTTAAAGTCAAATGATAGACATATTTCTAGGGTTTTTGATGTTTGAAAATTGCCTTCTAGTACTAAATGTAGTAGTAATTTATAATCCTACCCCAAGTCAACATTCTATTTAAAACATGATGAGTAGTCATAAGAGCTTCACCAAATATTCCTGTGTCTTCTCACATCCAGGCCACATTGTGAGATAGCACTTCCTGTACCCTTGAAATGAGGTGTGGTCATGCGACCTGCTTTGGCCAATAACATATGAACAAAAGTGACACGTGTTCACTTCTGGGTGGAAGCTTTCAAAGACAATGTATGATACAACTATTGTCTCTCACCTCTGCTGCAGAATCTGCAAAGCTCCAGATGGTGGGTATTTTGAAGGCCCTAGAATGAGGACAACACAAAGCAAAGTGCCCGGACTACATACTATAGGCAGACGGGTAGTACAGACAGGAAATAAGCTCTGTTCCTTTAATCCACAGAGGTAAGAGAAGTTGTTACTGCAGCATAAGCTGGCCTATCTTGGCCAGTATATTGGTTATATTAAGGAAGGTCAAAGAGGCCATGAAAATGTATTCAAGAGGGTGAGCTATTATAAATGCTTCTGAAAACAAAGAAAGACCTAGACTAAAGAAGTATATTAAAAATGTACAAATAGAAACTATCACAGAGTTAAAAAGGAAAAAAAAAAAAGAAACTAGAAATGCATCTACTAGAAGACTCTAATTTTAGAAATGAGCAAATGAATGCTCTCAGAAGTTTAGTAATTTATATAAGGTCACATAGCTAGTGACACAGTTAGGACCAGGACCAGAAGGCACATCTTATAAGAAATGGAATCTGTAGTACTTTTTTATAGTAAGGGTATATTTAGATGTATTTGACTGATTTTAGAGAGATGAAAAAGCTGAGGTTAAAATTCAGTAGTAATCTACCATATGATTTAGTTGTTTAAAAGGGAATAGAAATTTAATTTGATTTTTGGTGAATTTAAAGTGTCTTTTACAATATGGAAAATAGTTATTCTTAATGTTTAAAGGGTGAATAGAGGTAATGAGGAGAAATAAACTAAATAAGAAATTTAGAACCTTGATTCCTAGCTTCACAAATAGCTGGATTAATAATTATCCTAAATTCTTTTGTTCAGTAAATACTGATTTGAAACCTATTAAGTACAACCTATTTCAGAACAAACTTTTTTAAAGAGCAAATTATATTGATGTTCAATTGTTGACTCATCTATAAACAGTGAACTAGAAACAGATAGGTTATTTAAAGGGTCAATTTCAAACAGTACTGGAAGCTGTATGGATCACGTACTACACATATTTAAGAGGTGATTCCATTAGATTTTCTAAAAGAATTTGAGCTTCTATTAAAGGCAGGACTTTAAAAGGAAAGCTAAACCTAGGAAAACTGGACATATGCCAAATCAATTCAAATATTGAGTGTTTTAAGGAATTTACACGTGATGACTGTATTTTAGCCCAAATAGTTAAAGGGTAACTAAACTTGGAAACAATAATACACTTCTAATTTTAAAGATAAGCTATAAATCTTAGTAAGAAGGAACAACTGTGATATTCTGGCCTCTTCATGATACTAGTCCAATTTCTGGGATAAAAGCCATCTTTTAAGTAGCGAAAGAAAGAGAACTGTCTGGGACAAAAATATATGTATATATATATATTTTTTTCCATACTTCAGTTTGTCATGAAGACTTAATATAGAAATAATTTCAAATTAATTAAGAAGTGTAATGATTTAATAGGTGTTTGATAACTTATACTCCGTTAGCAGATTATTAAGGCTTTAGAACAATGCATACATTATAGGAGAAGAAGTTTTGCTCCAAACTAAATAAAATGGTCCTAATATAGGCAGCAGTTTATTATGTGGATTTAAAAAAGTGAATGGCAATGTGGGTTTTTAACCACACACTTTAGAACAGATAGTTATAAAAGACACTATTTTCCTTGACTACATCAAGTACTAAAACAGCTTCAAAATCACTGTTGTCTAGAGGAGATGATCCATATTTTTCATTCAAATAATCTTGTTTTCAGAGAAAACTGATTTTTCCAGAGTCATAGTTAATGTCGGAGTGAACATTGGAAACTGTTACCCGACTTCTATTGGCCCAAGGATATTAGCTGTTAAATACTAGGGGGAAAGAAGTCGGAACAGGCTAGGTTATGCTGTTGTAACAACTTCCAAACTTACACTGGCTTACAATAAGAAAAGTTTATTTCTTGACCATGCAAAGAACCCTGCAACTGTCCTCCACGTAATGGCTGAGTATTACTGGGTGCTATGATCTGATGGCATCTTCAATTCAATATATGCTCCCACAAAGACCACTGCATGGGAGAAAAACATGGAAACTCATGCATTGGCTTTTAAATGGTTCTGTCTGAAAATTATATACTTTGCTTCTGCTCACATTTCATTGGCAAAAGCAAGTTGCATGCCCACACCTAACTTCAAGGGGAAAGTCGATACCATCTTTCCACAGGTCAAAAAGAGGAGGAGACCCAGACGTGTTGGTATGCATTAGTGATGTCTCCCACGTCGCCAGCAGTGGGAAGGAAACTCCTGTCTGTCTCAGGCAGTCCCATTATCTGGAGAGCAAACTGTAAACACGTTCATCTTAAGTCAACTAGATGTGGGTTTCACGTGAGAACTTCAGACACGGTGTCTGTTTCAGAACTGTGAGCATATTCTGAATTGCCTGCATGCACACAATACTGCCTTAGAAATAAAAGGAGAAAATCCTTCCTCCCAGGACTTTCTATAGAATGGTCCTTGCTCTAGCTTCTCAAAACGTGCCTTTTCTCTTAGACAGTTGTGAAAATATTTGAAGACCTGTAATATCTTCCTTATGTCTTCTCCTTTGTCAACAAATCATGCCAGGTTCTCTGGAAGTACTCCAGCTTAGCATGAGCCCTCTCTCTAATAGTTCAGGTATAATCTGATCATTAAAGAAAAAAATAAAAAACGGAGACTATTGTCTCCATTTTTCTGAATTCCCTATTTCTATAAATGAACACTGTTTTAAACCGTATTAACTTCTAACAATCACACCTCACAATTAACTCAATTTGAACACATCAATTCCAGTGCTCGTCACTTTCACACATGCTACTACGTCTCAACTGCCATGAGCCTGCGTCTGGGCTGAGCCGTGCTCATTCATTCATTCATTCATTCATTCATTCATTCACATTGTGTATAACTGCTTTCACACTATAATGAGAGAGAGTTGAGTGGTTTTCAACACAGACTGTTTTGTCCCCAAAGTCTAAAATATTTACAATCGGGTCCTTTACAGATAAAGATTGCCAGCAGCCCCGGCTCTGATGGGTCTGAATTCAAACTTACTTATTCACCTGTTCTAGGCTTTACTTTTAGTTCATTAATATTTATTTCCACTCTTTACAGACAAAAAGCCACTCTTCTTAACAGAGATAACATAAACGAAATAATTGAAGCCAGCAACTTGTATTGTCTCTAGCACCATACCTCTTGCCATTCCTCGGATTGGACCCCAGAAACTCTTACTGTGACTAATCTCCCTGCTTCTCATCTCACCTCCCATCTCATCCTCCTCCAGTCATCCTCTGGCTTTCTATCCTGCTAGACAGTCTCCTTCACAGGCAGTTCCAATTTAACTACCTTAAACGCATCAAGGGTTTCTCATTATGTCCACGACAAAAGTCTCAACTCTTTATCAGGACATAAAACGCCTTTCATGGATTAGCCCTGGCCAGTCAGACATCCAGTTCTCCTGCTGGTCTCTCCTCTGTGCACGCACTGCTCAGCCATGAACTACTACACTGTTTCCCCGAAAATAAGAGCCGGACAATCAGCTCTAACGCGTCTTTTGGAACAAAACTTAATATAAGACCCGGTATTATATTACATTGTATTATATTACATTGTATTATATTATATTATATTATATTATATTATATTATATTATATTATATTATATTATATTATATTATTATATTATACCTAGTCTTATATTATAGCAAAATAAGACCGGGTCTTATATTAATTTTTGCTCCAAAAGATGCAGTAGAGCTGATTGTCCAGCTAGGTATGTGTTTTCTCAGCACCCTCTGCATTTTGCATGCCTTCTCTCTCCCTGGAACACTCTCCCCAGATACATCCTCCTTCTTCTTTACTACCCTTCAAGTGTCAAATCAAGTATTTCCTCCTTTGGAACTTTCCCTGTATCTCCAGTAGATACACGAGTGCTTTGTTCTTTGATTCCATTGCGGGGTGTGTGTGTGTATGTGTGTGTGTGTGTGTGTGTGCCGCGCACGCACCTATCAGTCTATCTTATCTAACCAGTCAATTTACATTATAATCTGGCTTCATGTCTGCCCGTGCGTTACATTGTAAATTAAAATGAAGGCACGAATTATGCTTCTGAGCTTATCATCTCTAGGATCTAATACAGACCCCAGTACAGAACCTTTTTGGTTCAAAGTAATTAAGAATGTCTTGGGACTTTTTCATGGTGCCTGTAGGTCAAAAGAAATGTGTTACAGCTCTGTTTCCTGTAGTTGGGAAACAACTTAATAAGTTTTCATGTTCTAGAAACTTAGTAGCCATTTGAAAAAATAATAATACATGTAAATTAAAATTAAGACAATATAGCACTCTTAAATAACCACAGTTTTTTACCACGGGAAAATGTGTACCTGTAGGGCATTGCACAACTTCTCAAACATTGGAATTAGCTTGGACACTGCCACCCTCATTTCCTGCTCCATACTGATTTTGGCATGCCATTTGTTTTTATCACAATAACCACTGAAAAGTCAGCTTTGCAAAGATATGATGCCAGAGAACACTTCAGTTTTAGCGTGATCTAACATTGCAATGGTAAACTACCTTGAGCAAGTTTTTCAGTGCTGCACAGATATCAAATATATCACTATGTGTCCCTTGACAATTAGAAATATTCCGTGGTGCCCCTGTGAGTTCACTGCAGCACACAGTGTGGGAACCACAGCCCTCATGCACAGAAGTTCATTAAACATTTGTGTCATCCAACCCGGCTGGAATGTTTATATGGCAAATTACATAAAAATTAAATCAAGATTTCATTTTTAAAGAGAAGAAATAGTTATAGAACAGGTGTCAGCCCACTCTTCTAGCCTGATGGTACGTGTTTTAGGCTTGTGGGCCATACACTTTCATTAGCAGCTACTCAATTCAACCATTGTAGCATCAAAGTGGACACAGGTAATACATTAATGGATGGACATGGCCGTGCTCCAACACAACTTTTTTTTTAGAAAAAGGAGTGGCCAGCTCATAGGCTGCTGTTCGCCAACCCTTTTAAAGAAAGTCTTTATAAAGGTATATTGTTACAGGTAGAGAAACTCAGAGCCTGGTGCAAAGTTCTGGGAGCCACACTTTTTACAGGAAATAAGAAAAAGCATATTTGTTGGACACTGCTCAGCCTTGAGAAGGAGGGAGGTCCTGCCACATGCAGCAGCATGCCTGGGCCTTGAGGTCATTGTGCTAAGTGAGATAAGCCAGTCACAGAAGCACAGAGACTGCATGATTTCATATAGGAGGGATTCCTTTGGAGATGGACATGGAACCCAGTTCTGGCAGATGAGATGCAGAAGAGATCCATTGGGTAACTTCTGAGGAAGCCTATCTACCATGATACAGTGGAAAAGTTGATAGGACTTCTGATCCAGAAGGAGCTGTATCTGAACAACTGTATCCATGGAGCCACATGGATTAGATGACCTGATTAGATGACTAGGTCCTAAACCTCGAGCCTGAACCTAACACCATAATGGGAAGAGAGTTTTGGGGGCTACTGGGAGGTGCTGAAAATAGTTAGTATGTGGAACAAATGTAAATAACTTGTGGCCAGAGGGCAGACTGTGTCACGTCCATTTTAAAACATGATCCCCAAACTTGCTGATTTTCTTCCCATTAACAGGGAGGTTTATGTCCCTGACCCTTGAATTTGGACTCTGGCACTGCTTGGCCAAGAGAATATGGGACTGCTTGGCTAATAGAATATGGGACTACTTGGCTAAGAGAATATGACAGAAGTGGTGCTGTGCCTTTTTCAGATCCAGGACTTAATAAATTGACAGCTTTCAAGAAAAAGAAAAAAAAAAGAAAAGGTATATTGTTTCCACACTAAAAGTACCCCAAATTATAAACAAAAGGTGAAACTAAATACCATGGTCCATAATGATATGAATACATGAATAAACTGAAATTTTTATGAGGAATGGGATTACAAAAGGAAAACAGTAACTTCACATGGAGAAGCCTGGCAGACACCATCTTAATTAAAGTGAACAACATCAATAAAGGGAAAAATATAAATGACACATCACTTGATAGGATGCAATGAGAAGAATGCAGAATCACATCTGTGAGATTCATATCAAAGATCTGTAACTAAAACTTAACCATGAGAAAACATAAAAAACAAAACAAACAAACAAACAAAACCTGCACTGAGGGTTATTCTACAAAATAACTGACCTGTAATCTTTATAAATGTCAAAGTCATGAAAGTCAAGGACAGACTGAAGAACTGTGCCTAAAACATGGTGACGATAGAGACATGTCAACAAAATGTGTCTATCTGCCATGTGTAATTCCAAACTGGATCATTTTGCTATATGGAATACTATTGCTGCAATTGGTAAAATCTGAATGTGGTGAGAATTAAACACTAGTAATTATTCAATGTTTATTTCCTGATTTTATTAGTTACATTGTGCTTACATAGGAGAATGTCTTTACTTGTAGGAAATATACACTGAAGTATTCAACGTTGTTGGGGAATCGAGTTGGCAACTTACTCTCAAATGGTTCAAGAAAAAAAGTTCTTTGTACTGTACTTACAACTTTTCTGCAATTTTGAGATTGTTTCCATTTAAACATTAAAACAAAATTCTAAAGTGGAGGAGCAGATGTGCAAGGCTATCTGCTCTGTACTTAGCAGAACAGCTGGCCCTGCTCCCATCCCAGGTGGTTTTCCCTCATTTCCTCACCAGGCAAACACCCTCTATGGAATGTACAAGGTCAACGACTATATACAACATTATTCACCATTATTTAAGGCACAGAAGTAGGTAAATTTCACTCAGCCAACAGGTCTTTATCGAATATTACTACACTGAGCACTGAGTGAGACAGAGAAGAAAAGAAACATGGATAGGACATCCGTGTGTATTAGGCAAGGAACAAAAAGAAAGGCTTCTGCCCTTCACGACACTTGTTCGATAGACAAGGCTGACCTACAAACTCACTATGAGAAACATACTATGCAACTAAGCACTACTTTACATAAAGGGGCTAGCTTCATGTCTTGCCCCACTCATCTCGCCTCATCAGGAAGAGCAATGAGAAGTATCAACATGCTTAATGAAGAAAGACAAAGAGATAAGGGTAACAGTGCGCAACAGGGTTGACAGCACAGATCTGAACAAACTGAGAGCACAAAGAACCGCATCTCCACGCTGGAACAAAGAAAGCAGCGAGATCGCCGGTATTTGTGAGCTCATCAGCGCTCCTACCCATCTGCCAGCCCCTTAGGGGTCTGTCATATTGCTGAAGCAGAAATGCAAACTGCATACTGTGAAGCTAAGATACAAGCCACGAGTCAGCTGGCAACTGAATAAGCCTAGCGCATCACTCAGAATCCACATCAAAATTGCCAGAGTCAAGAAGTAAGAAAACAGGTAGAAGCTTAGGTCTCAGGTTATTAACAGGTATTTCCTGAGAAAATAAAACATTCAAATTAATGTGGGATGCAATGACACAAATCACGCAAGGTTCTTATTTACAGAACTCCTTGGGGCCTATAATGTGCTAATGTGCACTGTACCCCTAAAAGCAGGGGTATGATATGCAGCATTTCACTTAGATCAGGAGCCATAGCAAAACCTCTAAATATACAAAATATCTCATATGGAGATAGAATGAATAGACAATGGCAACTACAGGTGATATTTCCTAGGAGTCTCCCACTGTTCTAAGGTTTGGCACTTTATTTCATCTTAACAACGACCCTGTGACATAATATAATTATGATCCCCATTTCACTTTGAGGAAAACGAGCTATAGAAAGATTAAGCACATTGCTGAAGGTCATACAGCTAGAAAACAGTAAAGCCAGGATTCGGACTCAAGCAGCCTGGCTCTGGGACCCACGTTCTTAACCATTATGTTCTTAACCATTATCAACGAAATTCTTACCCATCCATTCCAAAGTAAATTAGTAGTTGGATACTAAGTGAGAATGAAAAATAAGCATAATGATTCATCTATTATAAATAGAAGGCTAGGAATTTTGAAAGCCCTATGCGATGAAATTGGGAATAGGAGACGGGTGGTAAAAAAGAATCTGTCATTATAATAACGAAATGCACCATAATTACATGCATGCAAATGCCTAGCTCATTAAGACTAAGAAGCATCTCCAGCAAGGGGCACGCCTGCCAACTCCCTGGCCCGCACCCAGGACGCAGCGCGGGGCCAGGGCCCTCACCGTGACCCGCTTCATGTCGAGCTGGCGCAGCTGCATCAGGTTCTGCAGGACGGTGTGTTTGTACCATGACTCCTGTGCTATGGGGTTGCCATCAAAAGTGATGTCTGAGAGGGACGCCGAGTCAGCCAGGCAGGAGACACTCTCAAAACTGTGGGAGAGAAACCACGGGGTCAGTGCGAGACCTTCGCGTAGGACGTTGATTTGTTTAACAGACATGATTGCTTAGGACAGTTTTACACTTGCGGAAAAACTGAGAAGATTAAGTAGAGTCCCCACATATTCTCCACCCAATTTCCCTGTTATTAGCATCTTAGTATAGTACACTTGTTACAATTAAGCGACTAATATCAATCCATTCTTACTAACTCAAGTCCATGTTTTATCCAGACTTCCTTAATTTATCCCCACTGCCCTTTGTCTGTTCTCATGGAGGACACATCACATTTAGCTGTCATGTCTCCGTAGGCTCCTTTTAGCTGTGACAGTTTCTTAGACTCTCCTTGTTTTTGGATAACCTTGACAGTTTTTAGGAATACTCATTAGTTATTTTGTCAGACGCTCCTCTGCTGGGGTTTGTCTGGTGTTTTTCTAATGAGTAGGCTAGGGTTAAGGTACATACTATTAACTCATATGACGTCACTGTTGATGTTGCCCTTCACCACCTGGCTGAGGTGGTGTTTCTCAGGTTTCTCCAATGCAGTTACTGTTCCCTCCCCTGAATTCTTTGGAAGGAAGACATTGTGTGCGGCCCATACTCAGGGTGGGAAGTTCAGCTTCCCCTCCTTGAGGGCCGAGTACCTAGTTAAATTATTTTAAATTCTTCTTCCTAGGACGTTTATATTTTTGCCGCCATTTATTTGTTTGTTTTTGTTTGTTTGTTTATATCAGTTTGGATTCGTGGATGTTTATTTTATACTTTGGGTTTTAATCCAATACTACTTTACTTGTTTTATTGTTCAAATTGTTCCAACTTTGGCCATTGGAAGCTCTTTCAGCTGGCTCCCATGTCCCTTTGATATACTCCCATTAATGTGGATTTGTTTTTAGTACTTCTTTATTTTCTGGCACTGTAAGAGTCTCTAGATACATATTACATATTTCCTACCCTAGTCCTAGAATCAACCACCTCGCCAATGAGCCATGCTCCTTTTATTGGAGAATGGTATCAGAAACAAACATCTGGAGGCGAGGTGTACTTCTTGCTACTGAAGTGTCATTTCTTTTAGGATCTCTGATGACAGAGCAAGGAAATATATGTATGTACACATATATCTATAATATTTCTCTGTGTAGCCATTGGTGTCTCTATTAAGCTAAACGTGAGTTCATTCTGATGACTCCACTCTAACCCATTACCAAAAGGATCACTCTAGTCTCTTTTTCTGCTTATTTGTAAGTTCCTACTCCAACAAGGAGAAATCTGGCTCCTACCATCTCTCATCTATTTATTCAATTGTTTCATCCCAGAATATATGTATAGTGGTATCAGAAATTTTAACCTGTGCCCCATGGGAAATTATCAACTTGTGTACATGATCACGTGTCATTCCTTTTGCATTTAGTCTTACAGACTAATTTCCTAAGTCACTTAGGTCAGCACCTTTCCCCAGCCCCTCCTTCTGAGAAGTTGTTTCATACAATTGAAATACAACTAGATTCTCTTGTTACAGTCCACATTCCTTTCTGGGATCCTCCAACCTTCTAAATGATTTTTTTTTAAATTTGTATACATTAGGGTTCACTCTTTGTGCTGTGAAATTCTATGTGTTTTGACAAATGCATAATGCCATGTACCTACCTGTCACTAAGGTATCGCATGGAACAGTTTCATGGCCCTAAAAATCTCCCTGCTTAACTCCGCTCCCTTCACCCCAAATCTCTGATCTTTTTACTCTCAATAGTTTTGCCTTTTCCAGAATGTCACAAAGTTGGAATCATATAGTATGTAACGTTTTAAGACTGACATCTTTCATTTAGCAACATGCATTTAAGGTTTATCCATGCCTTTGTGTGGCTTCATAGCTCTTTTTCATCACTGAGTAATATTCCATCGTATGTATATACCACAATTTGTTTATCCATTCACCTCTGCGGGACATCTTGGTTGCTTCAAGTTTTTAGTGATTATGAATAAAGCTGTTATACAGACGAGTCTGGACAATTAAGTTCATGAACTCATCCTAGAAAAAGTGCTACATACTTCACTGCTGAATATCACTATGGTCACCTTCGAAGTACTCCCCATGGGAAGCTATGCACCGACGCCAGCACCTAGTCCACCCTTTAAAGCAATTTTGCAACTCTTTTTTTGGAATGGCCATCAGAGCTGTCATCGTATGGCCATTGGTGTCCTGAATGTCATCAAAATGTCTTCCTTTCAATATTTCCTTTATCTTCAGATAAAGAAAGAAGCCATTGGGGGCCGGATCAGGTGAGTAGGGAGGGTGTTCCAATACAGTTATTTGTTTACTGGATAAAAACTCCCTCACAGACAGTGCCGTGCAAGCTGGTGCATTGTCGTGATGCAAGAGCCATGAATTGTTGGTGAAAAGTTCTGGTCGTCTAACTTTTTCACACAGACTTTTTAGCACTTCCAAATAGTAAACTTGGTTAACTGTGTGTCCAGTTGGTGCAACTTCATAATGAATAATCCCTCTGATATCAAAAAAATATTAGCAACGTCATTGCAACAAGTTCAGGAACTTAATTGTCAGACCTCATATTAGTCTGTTTTTTGTGTAGACAAAAGTTTTCAATTTCATTGGGTAAAACTTAAGAGTGCATTGCTGGATCATATAGTAAGACTATGTTTAGCTTTGTAAGAAACTGCCAAACTGTCTTCCAAAGTGGCTGCACCATCTTGCATTCCCAGCTCTGCTTTCTCATCAGCATTTGCCATTTCTCAGGTTGTTGTTTTGTTTTTTTTCCAGTCATTTCAATAGGTGTGTAGTGGTATCTCATTGTTTTAATACACAATTCCCTAATGACAAAAGATGTAGAGCACATTTTCCATCTTCTTTGTGTTTTCAGTTCCCATGCCCATTTTCAGTGAGTTTCTTTATTTACTTATTGTTGCATTTTAAGAGGTTTTTTTGTATATTGTGGATACAACTTTGGTCAGATATATGGTTTGCAAATATTTTTCCCAGTCTGTAAATTGTCTTTTCATTCTTTTATAATGTCTTTCACAGGGCAGAAGTTTTTAATTTTAATGATGTCTAACTCACCAATTTTCTCTATCATGGATTATGCTTTTGGTGTTGTACCTAAAAATGCATCTTCAAACTCAAGGTTCCTTATATTTTCTCTTAAGTTTTCTTCTAGAACTTTTATAGTTTTGTGTTTTACATTTAGGTCTATGATGAATTTTTTTTAATTTTTAAAAATTTGTTTTTCAATTACCATCAACATATAATATTAGTTTCAGGAGTACAAAACAGCATAGTGAGTAGACATTTACATACCTCACAAAGTGATCACCCCAATAAGTATGTTACCCATCTGACACTGTACATAGTTATTACAATATTATTGATGATATTTCCTATGCTATACTTTACATCCCCGTGACTATTTTTTTCAATTATACTTGACATTCAGTATTATTTTATATTAGTGTCAGGTGTACAGGGTAGCAGTTAGACATTTATATAATTTATGAAGTGATCCCTCTGATAACTCTAATACATACCTGACACTCTACACAGTTTTTACAATATTATTGACTATGTTCTCAATACTGTACTTTACGTCCCTGTGACTCTTTTGTACTTCTTAATCGCTTCACCTTTTTCACCCAGACCTCCAAACCCTCTCCCATCTGTTAACCATCAGTTTGTTCTCTGTATCTATGAGTCTGTTTCTGTTTTGTTTGTTCATTTATTTTGTTCTTTAGATTCCACATATAAGTGAGGTCATATGATATTTGTCTTTCTCTGTCTGACTTATTTGATTTAGCATAATACCCTCTACGTCCGTTCATATTGTCGCAAATGGTAAGAATGCATTCCATTTTATGGCCGAGTAATATTCTATTGTATATATACACCACTTACTTCTTCTTTAACCAATTGTCTACTGATGGACACAAGTTACTTCCATATCTTGGCGATTGTAAATAACGCCACAGTGAACATAGGAGTGCATGTATCATTTTGAATTCGTGTTTTGGATTTCTTCGGATAAATACCCAGAAGTAGAATTGCTGGGTCATAAGATAGTTCCATTTTTTATTTTTTAAGGAACCTTCATACTGATTTCCATAGTGGCTGCATCAATCTGCAATCCCACCTACAGTGCATGAGGGTTCTGCTTTCTCCACATCCTTGCCAGCACTGTTGTTTGTTGATTTACTGATGATAGCCATTCTGATAGCAGTGAGGTGGTATCTCATCGTTGCTTTAATTTGCATTTCTCTGATGATTAGTGATGCTAAGCATGTTTTCAGGTCTATTGGCCATCTGTATGTCCTCTTTGGAGAAATGTCTACTCAGGTCCTCTGCCCATTTTGTAATTGGATTGTTTGTTTCTTTGGTGTTGAGGTGTACAAGTTCTTTATAAATTTTGGAAATATTGAGGTCTATGAGTTATTCATAAATTTGGGGTATTAAACCCTTATTAGATGTACCATTTGCAAATATCTTCTCTCATTCAGTAGGGTGTCTTCGTTTTGCTGATGGTTTCCTTTGCTGTGAAAAACTTTGTAGTTTGATATAGTCCCATTTCTTTCTTTATTTCTTTTGTTCCCCTTGTCCAAGGAGATAGATCAAAAAAATATTGCAAAGGGTAAGGTCTGAGATTTTACTGCCCATGTTTTCTTCTAGGAGTTTTATGGTTTCAGGTCTCCATTTTGAGTTTATTCTTGTATATGGAGTAAGAAGGTGGTCCAGTTTCTTTCTTTTTTTTTTCATGTGTATGTCCAGTTTTCCCAGCACCATATACTGAATAGGCTATCTTTACCCCATTGTGCATTCTGGCTTCCTTTGTCATAGATTAAATGACCACATAAGCGTGGGTTTATTTCTGGACTCTTTATTCTGTTCCATTGATCTATGTGTCTGTTTTTACGCCAATACCATGCTGTTTTGATTACTATGGCCTTATATATAGTTTGCTATCAGGCAGTGTGATACCTCCAACTGTGTATGATCTTCTTTCTAAAGAATGCCATGGCCATTTATATGATTCCATATAAATTTTAGGATTGTTGCTCTAGTTCTGTGAAAAATGCTATTGGTATTTTGATAGGAATTGCATTGATTATACAGATTTCTTGGGTACTATGAACATTTTAACAATGTTAATTCTTCCCATCCATGAAGTTGGTATATGCTTCCATTTATTTGTATCTTTTTTAGTTTCTCTATTCAATGTCTTGTAATTTTCTGAGTACAGGTCTTTTACCTCCTGGGTTAAATTTATTCTTAGGTATTATATTGTTTTTTTATGTTATTGTGAATGAAATTGTTTTCTGAATTTCCCTTTCTGATAGTTCATTATTGGTGTATAAATATGCAACTGATTTCTGAGTATTAATTTTGTATCCTGCTACTTTACTGAATTCATTTATCAGTTCTAATAGTTTTTTGGTGCAATCTTTGGGGTTCTCTATATATAGTATAATATCATCTGAAAATAATGATAGTTTTACTTCCTCCTTTCCAATTTTGATGCCTTTTATTTCTTTGTTTTGTCTGACTGCTGTGGCTGGGACTTTCAATACTATGTTGAATAAAAGCGGTGAAAGTGGGCATCCTTGTCTTGTTCCTAATCATAAGGAGAATGCTTTTAGCTTTTCCCCATGAGTATGATGTTACCTGGGTTTATTGTATATGGTCTTTATTATGCTGAGGTATGTTCCATCTATTCCTACTTTGCTGAGAGGTTTTATCATAAATGGAGGTTGGATTTTGTCAAACATTTTTTCTGCATCTATTGATATGATCAGATGATTTTTTTAGTTTTCATTTTGTTTACGTAGTGTCACGTTAATTGATTTGCATATATTGAGCCAACTTTGCATCCCAGGAATAAATCCCACTTGATCGTGGTGTATGATCTTTTTAATGTACTGCTGAATTTGGTTTGCTAATATTTTGTTGAGGATTTTTGCAGCTATGTTCATCAGGAATACTAGTATATGGTTTTCTTTTTTTGTAATGTCTTTGTCTGATTTTGGAATCATGGTACCAGTGGCCTCATAAAACGAGATTGGAAGCCACACTTCCTCTTTAATTTTTTGGAATAGTTTGAAAAGAATAGATGTTAATTCTTCTTTGAATGTTTCATAAAATTCACCTGTGAAGCCATTGGTCTAGGACTTTTATTTGTTGGGAGTTTTTTGATTACTCATCCGATTTTGTTAGTACTAATCAATCTGTTCAGATTTTCTGTTTCTTCTTGATCAGCCTTGGACGATTGTTTGCTTCTAGGAATTTATCCATTTCTTCCAGATTGTCCAATTTGTTGGAGTATAATTGCTCATAGTATTTTCTTAAAATTTTTTGTATTTTGGTGGTGTCCATTGTCACTTCTCTTTCATTTCTGATTTTATTTATTTAGGTCCTCTCTGTTTTTTTCTTAAGTCTGGTTGAAGGTTTATCAATTTTGTTTATCATTTTAAAGAACCAGCTCTTGGTTTCATTGATCTTTTGTATTACTCTTTTTAGCCTCTATATTGATTATTTCTGCTCTGATCTCAATTATCTCCTTCCTTCTACCCATTTTGGGCTTTCTTTTCTGTTCTTTTTCCAGTCCCCTTAAGTATAAAGTTAGATTGTGTATTTGAGATTTTTCTTGTTTCTTGAGCTAGTCCTGTAATTGCTATGAATTCCCTCCTAGAACTGTTTCACTGAGTCCCATAGAGTTGGGGTCATTCTGTTCTCATTTTCATTTGTCTCCAGGTATGTTTTGATTTCTTCCTTGATCTCATTGTTAACTCATCCATTGTTTAGTAGCATATTATTTATCCTCCATGTGTTTGTGTGTTTTTCAGTTTTCTTCTTGTAATTTATTTCTAATTTCATACCAATTATGGTCAGAGGGGATACCTGGTATGAGTTCAATCTTCTTAAATTTATTGAGACTTCTTTTGTGGTCTAATATGTGGTCTATTTAGAATAACATCCAGGTTTCTCTCTTGAGTGAATGAAGTGGTGGATACAGGGTGTACACTTTTTCAAAATTCATTGAACTTTATACTTAAAATGAGTGCATTTTACTACATGCAAAATACATCTAAATAAATTGATTTACAAAGAAATTTAAATTAAAGCGTAAAACAATACATATTTGAGGATCGCTTTTTCATCTATCAGGTTTACTTTACCTGAAACACTATTTTACACTGGTAGCTAGTAGAACGTGTTTCAAAGAGGCTTTCATTTAAGTATTCCTTCAACTACCACAGGATGGGATATCTAATTTCGACCGTGAGCTTTTAACTAATGTGAGCAGCAGAGGCCACGGAGCCAGTAGACGGTCTGTATTGAGGAGCATTTTTCTTCAATGGCTTAGCATATCTGAACAAAATTAAACTGAAGCCTTCCTGAGGACGAAAAATGTGTTGTGACCAGTACCCCAACACAGAACTTATTAAATAGCATTTAATAACTTATTTAGTAAAGTTTGGGTGGATGAATGAAAAATATGACGAATTAAAATGATTCCAAAGGGCTAATCCTTGGTTAAAATAATTAAATGAATTTTCTTACTCTATTCTTAGAATTGCTGTTATATCATTGCTATTCAAGAATCATTATGACCTGATACCTGTCACTAATCAGGTAGATGCGGTTTGAAAGTATAAATGACATGTCCAGAGAGAAGGACAGAGAAGCTGGAAAACTTCATTTTATTTTAAGTAGATTCCAATATTATTGTTATTTACTATTTACTTACAAGCTAGACTATAGAGAATCCGTGATTTGTTTCTTATTGCCAAGTATAATTTTAAACTACAATGATTCTAATTGTTTCCAGCCCTGTGTCTCAACTATTCTTTGAGGGAGTGGAATTAGTCTAATAATTACCAAATGGGTGGTGATGAACACAAATCTAAACAGCATCTTTACTGAATTCTAATATAAAGCACGTTTGTGTACATAGAAGAAAACAGTATGCCCGGTGAGCGCAGTCAGACTGAAGTACTTCAGAGCCTGAGAAGACCTTTTCATGCCCATCTGGTCTGTATCTATCATTCAAGCCCAACCAGAAAGAGGCACCAGGAATGGGAAAGCCATTACAATCCGCAGCAGGTTCTATCCTGGAAACTCTTCCCAGATTAGCTGCTAGCACTGACACCCAGACTGAAGTCCTGATGCTTTGAATAGTTTTATTAAAGCAAAAATAAATCTGGTTTGGATGGATCCACAAGAGTTTTCACAAAATTTCATTTTCATCTGCAAGGCATTTGACCAATAAACATGCCAGACATTCCTAGAAATGCACAAAGTACATATGATTTTAAAGACATTCTCTAATCAAACAAAACAATATTTTTAAGTACAAATACAGGAGTATGAAGAGTTATATCCTACTTAACCAAACACAGTCAAAATCAAATTACTTAAAAATAAAAGCAAAAACAAACAAACAAACCTGGAAACAGAACAGTAATTATAGTGGAGTAATACCACTCTTAGAAACAGTCTCTCTCTTTTACTAAGATACTCAGTTGCTTTTCTCTTCAGAGTACCAAGAATGGAAAAGCTTTGGTCCAAAGGCTGACATTTAACTTATAATTTGACTTTAATCTTTTTCCAGATTACTCATACATTTGTTCTCCCCTCGTAGTTTCCTCCCAGTGCCACATCTGCTTCCTATCTTCTAAAGAACCTATAGAGGAACAAGCTGTCCCTCTTGACCAAGCTCACATCTCAAAAGGAAAGAAAACATTTTAGTCCATTTTATGCTTACTTAATAAAATACAGAGAAAAAAGTAAAATTCCCATAGATTATGTATACTACACAGATATTTAACTAACAATTCCCAAATATCAGTCAAATTTCTCCAACTAGAAAATTCTCCCCCAAAACTAACTTAGGTAGTTTAGAAAAAGGGGTTTTACTCTTTCATGCCAATAAAGTACCATGTACTGTGAAATAATCTGAATGAAAGCTCACTTATTTTACATGGATCAGCAAGAATTTTACTGAATAGTTACTGTGTCTACCAGGCTGAAATGAAATGGAATAGCAGAATAAATTGAGTGGGCTCACCAGGACAGAAACATACACACTGACAAACAAAAATAATTAGAAAGATCTGTAAGGTAATATATACCTATGTATTAAACAATGAAGCACAGCTAAAGAAAAGAGCCGATAATGGTGTTTGTATTTTTGATCAAATGAACTAACTTTGTAGACTGAGAGTTGTTAAAAACAACTGAAAATGATGGATAAGATATATTTAAAAAATATTATCAAATGCATCTGTAACCTGCTAAAAAATGAGAACTACAAAGGCAGAAAAAAAAAATAAGGTAAAAGTGGGAACTCAGATGGGCAAGCAGAATGTTGAGGCTGACCCTTCCGACGTGCGGGCACTCACTAAAGCCAATGAGGTTGAGCTCTGGTTACTCATCATCAAGGCCAGGCACTTGCGACAACTCCCGGGGGCCACCCCAGTTGGAAAGTTGTTCATAAACCTGAGACCCCAAGGGCTAGACCCTCAATACAGGGTGAATTAGTTATAACCTTTCCTACTCGTTGCCCCCAATTATTGCCTGTCTCAAAACTTGGGGCTGCGTAGGAGGGGAGGAAAATTCTTCCCTGATTACTTACAACCACAAACCACAATTTGCAGCCTAAATCCACACCAAATGGATCATCTGAACTATTTCAATAGGACAATTGATGTTTTTGAAGTGCTCTCAGGCCGGTTATGCCCATAGACATCTGACAGAAACAAATGCAACTCCTTTGAGAAGGACCCTACCTTCCTATAAAACCCCACATCACTTTGTGAGGGGTGTAAATGTCTATCTATTACATTCCTTTGTACACCTGAGACTGATAAAACAACAACAACATAGAATTCTCAAAGATAAAGTACCAAGTAAAACAAAATTCTCACAATTCAAAAAGAAATAAAGCACTCTGACAGCGAGAAGAAACAACAGATGACAGGTTAGCTCAAATTTCTTCAAATAATGGGATTATCAAACAGAGAACATAAAAAAACTATAGCATATTTCAAGAAATAAAATAGGTTTGAAAATATGAGTAAAATTCAAGAAGATTTTAAAAGACACAGAATTAGAGATTAAAAAGTTTAAAATTATAATGTCAAAAGCAGTGGATGGTGATAAAGGAAATCAAGTATTTTTCCTGTCTTCTCCGTACAAACTGATCTCTGGGGTAACTAAAAAGGTAATAAAGGTTTTCTTTATAGAAGAATTATAATTTTAAAAACTCCCAAAGAATCATGGAGTATCACCATTTTGTAATCTCTAGTGAAATAATGGATCCAGATAATGATTATCAATGACTGTTAAAATATTTAGGTGAAAAAATAATGGGGGAACTTTATTAAAACTGGAACAGGCTAACAACAGCTTAACCCAAGAATCAATTTTAACATTACAGTAAACAAAACACATTCTCTCTCTCTCTCTCTCTCTCTCTCTCTCTCTCTCTCCTCTCTTACATTTTCTTTCACTTTCCTGTTTCTCTCCATTTGGTACTTCATAACAAGTAATCATCTATGTTGATATTTGTTAATTTATGTTATTCACTAGAATTCTTTTTAGTGCATGATGGTGGTAGGGGATCTTAGAAACTAAATGGTTCTGAACAACCAAAAGAAAACTTCTAATAATAAGCCATTCTTTTTTGTCACAAAGCAGAAATATGATTGAGAGAATAATTTATTTTTCCACATGCATGAAAAAGATCTCCAAATTTCCTTTGGGGGAATGTTAAAAGATAAACTAAGGCATATTAAAAATTTGAAGAGTTTATTTGAACACAAATTGATTCAAGTTGGGCAGCATCCAGTTTAGCAGCTAGAAAGGAGCTTCATGGAGCCCTACAAAATTAAAGACTTTTATAGCCAAAAGGGAGCAGGAATAGGTTAGTTATTAGATAACAACAGGTTAGTTACTGCAAAGTTACTTTCTTTTACAGGGTGGCAGGGGTTAATCAGGCAGATTACCAAGCTAGTGATCTGGCAATTCGTGATTGATTGGTTTAAGATCTAGGTTTGGGGACATGGGGCTTAGCGTAAGTGATTCCATTTTGGGCCTGTTGTCTTGTACTTAAAAGGAAACTATTAAAACAGTTTAATTCATTCATCACACTGTTTAAAAGAGTTTAATATTTGAGAAGCTAAAGTGATACCAGAGAGAAATAAGTAGCTAGAAGACTGTAAATACAGACAGAAACAAAAAGAAAGTGAAAAGGAGGAGACATAAACAGTTAAACTGCTGTCATAGAAAAAATGTTAAACTGTCTCTTTTGGTATCTTTTGTTACTACAATGTCGCTGACAACAATTCAATTAAAAGTACATATATATCTGTTATGTCTGTGCAACCTGGCTGACAAGACACCAGCAGAGATGAGTGTCTCAGAACTGTAAGGAATAATTCTATTAGCTTTCTCCAGGTTACAATAATAAGTTTCTAACAGTAAAAAGGAAAAAAAAAAAAAAAAGACAAGACAGCTTCAGTCTCTGGTGATTCATAATTACTTAGGGCAGATTTTAAGACATGATAATGTTCTTGTAGTCCTAATTTGTGACATTGAAACCAAATTTGAATAAAGTTCTTAATGACATATTTTCTCTTCCTGAATTGATATGTGAATGCAAATAAGCCTCCTTAAATTTACAGTAGAAAAAAAGAAGGAAGGATTCTTCATAGTCTCAAAATGTGATAAGGTTAATTCTTTTTAAAAAATGATTTTAGCCACTTTCAAATTTTATATTAATTGTTTAATAATTACACTGGCTATAAAGCAAGTCAAATAATATCTTGTGAACAAAGAGATCTACATTCAGTACTATATAGGTAATCTGCTCTCTAGGAAAATAACATAAATAATCTGACATAGTATTTGCCAATTTCCATGGTGTAAAAATTCCCAATATGGTCGATTTCAAAGTACCAAAATGTCACTGAATGGAAGAGATGCTCATAATTGGTCTAGTGGGTGAGTACCAGCTGGCTCCAGCTCGCCACTGCAGACCAGATTCCTCTTTGCCAGTTCATGGAAGGACAGCCATTATTCTATCAGGAACGCTTTTTGTTATTTGGAGGAACTTCCTCCTCTTGATGGTTTCACAGCATTATTTAAACTTTTTATGAACATATATTATGCATACAGAAAAGTGCACAAATCCTAAGCACACAGCTTGACGTTTTACAAACTGAACATGCCCATATAACCAGTAGCTGATTAAGAAACAAAACGATACTGGTTTCCCATGCCTTATATTCCCTCGCGGCCATGACCCCTCCCAAAAGTCACCACTGATTCATTCTAACAATGCAAGTAAGTCTTGCCTGGTTTTTAAGCTTATGTAAATGAAATCATACATATGCACTCATTTGAATCTGGCTTCTTTTCCTCTACATTTTGTTTTTTGAGATACACATATTGCATGTAACTGTAGTTTGACGATTCTTGTCGCTGGGTAGGATTCCATTATATAAAAATAGCATTAAATTTACTTTCTCTATTATACTATTGGAGGCCATTTGGCTTGTTGGCAGTTTGTATTAAACGGCACAGCTGAGAGAATTCAGGTGAACATGTTAAGCGTTTCTGTGGAGCACATACTTAGAAGTGGAACTGTTGAGTCATAAATTATGCTATTAATTTCTATTGGATAGATGCCGCCAGAGTTTTACAAAATGACTTTACTGATTTACACTCCCACTCGCAGGTATGAGAGCTCCAGTAGTTCCACATCTTCGCCAATACTTGCTATCATATGTTAGAGGTTGACAAATCATACAATCCTGTCCTCTTTTACAATATTAATTCTTCCATATTTCAGTAGCTCCTAATTCGAGCTGGGCATCAGAATCATTTCTGAAGCTTATTAAAAAACACAAATACTTGTGGAACCCATCCAGACCTAAATCAGAATCTCTAGGAGTAAGTAGGGTCATAGATAGATAGATAGATAGATAGATAGATAGATAGATAGATAGATAGACAGACAGATAGATAGATAGATAGATAGATAGAATCTCTAATAGTTCCATAGGTGATTCTAATGCAGAGTCGGGGTTTGAGACCACTGACCTAAATTTCAATATCTCCTTAAAGTTATAAATTCCTAATATGACTCTCACAATTACTTGCTAATATTAAGAAAGGAGTCACAATTCTAAGGAAAAAGATAATTTCTCCAAAGTCCCATTGTGATATACTGGTCCACGTTCACAAAGATAATATAGTAAAAAATGTGTATTGCAACATTATTTATGATAACAAAAAATGGCAAACTATCTAAATGATCATCAGTAAGGGGCTCATTAAATATATTAAGATTTATAATTACATTATAATGAGTTTGAGTGTAGCCATTTAAATAGGAGACGTACACGCAAGGCTGATATACACCAGGTATCAATAAATGCACAAGTTCTGAAAAACCTCCGTGCCAGTTGGGAAAGTCCACTGCCCTCCAGACCCCTAAGTGCCCCTCCTTAGGGCTCCAGTCTCAGCAGCCCAGAGCTGCTCTGCGCCTCCTGTTGTTTTGACAGCAAAAAGTTTAACCCTTCACAGAGCAGGGGCCTCGAGACCCAGTTTAGCATGTGTTCTGACTGGACAGTGTCCGTGCTGTACTGGTTATCCAGTATACTACACATGCTATACTTGTTAAATTTTTTATCATCCCCTTGCCTACCTGTACTAACATGGAAATATATCTATCATATATTGCCAACTAAAAGAGCAGGTTGGAAAAAACTGATATAGCATGATTCCATATTTTAAAAAAATTATTCATGTGTCAACAGTATTGACACAGGACCAAATATCTGGTAAAATCCTCACAGGTTCTCACCAAACTCTTAACAGAGTTGTACTTCTGCAACCGAGACTGGGCACGTTCGCTGTTTACTTTACACATGTCTGTATTGTTTGTTTTTGCCATAACAAGCATTGAATGATAATAATAATGGTATTCTAATAAAGAAGAATGAACTGAGCATTTTAAATTTTATTTCAAATGAGGCTCTGGAGGGAATTTGTTGAAATCATTTTGAGGAAAAGAGATATACTGAGTCTGTGTCCTCAAACTTTCTTGGCATAGAACGTGTGTTCTTTTTCTCTCTGGCATGTTCACGATCAGCATAAATCCTATCTTACCCCACGCTGCCTTGCTAGTCTACCCACTACACAGAGGGACCCAGGGGCTGAAAGACAGTGACGCTCATCCTACTGATTCTTCACGACTTGGTTCAGGTTACTGATGGTGGTGCAAGGCTACATGCTTGACTACTCTTGCTGTCCTTTGCAGCCGTTAAAGAGACAGCCAAAGAGGAAGCATAGGTAGACTCAACTGTGAATATAACCATGCCTCCATTATTGGACACTTATGTTACAAGGTCTGACAATTAAGTTCACCAACTCATCCTAGAAAAAGTGCTATATACGTCATTGATAAATTTCACTATGGTCACCTACGAAGTACTCCCCTTGGGAAGCTATGCATCGACACCAGCGCCTAGTCCATCCTTCAAAGCAATTTTAGAGCTCTTTTTCTGGATTAGCCATCAGAGTTGTCGTCGTATTACCTTTGATGTCCTGAATGTCATCAAAATGTCTTCCTTTCAATATTTCCTTTATCTTTGGGTACAGAAAGAAGTCATTGGGGGCCAGATCAGGTGAGTAGGTAGGCTGTTCCAATATAGTTATTTGTTTCCTGGCTAAAAACTCCCTCACAGACAGTGCCGTGTGAGCTGGTGCATTGTTGTGATGCAAGAGCCATGAATTGTTGGCGAAAAGTTCAGGTCGTCTAACTTTTTCACACAGCATTTTCAGCACCTCAAAATAGTAAACTTGGTTAACTGTTTGTCCAGTTGGTGCAAATTCATAAAGAATAATCCCTCTGATATCAAAAAAGGTTAGCAACATTGTGACCTCATATTTCTATTTTGAGCTGCTATTTAAAAATTCTGTCACGAGTATCCTTGTAGTATCAGTTTGCTGGGGCTGTCAACGAGGCACCACAAACTGGGGATTTAAACAACAAAATTGTATTGTCTCATAGTTATGGAGGCTAAAGTCCAAGATCAAGGTGTCAACAGGGTTGATTTCTTCTGAGGACTTTCTCCTTGGTGTGTAGCTGGCCATCTTCTCCATCTTCACATGGTTTGTTTCCTGGGTGTGTAGATGTGCTAATCTCTTCTTATCAGACACTAATCATGTTGGATTAGGACCCACCAACATGACCTTACTTTACCCTAATTACTCAGCTAAATGTCCTATCTTCAGTCATATTTTGAGAGGGTTAGGACTTCAAAATATGAATTTTAGGGGACACAATTCATCCCATAACACTTGTACATAAATCTTTATGCCTATTCTTCGGTTTGATTCCCATAGCCATCATTCATCACTTCCTTCTCTTTCTGAATCATGAACTGACAGAAGTATGTATCTCTCATAGAAATGACAGTTATCAAGGAGAAGTTACATTAAATTTCATTTCTGCATGAACCAGATAGAATGACTGTCTGGAAGATTTCAGTGTATTGGTGAATACAGCATCGTTTCCCTTAAGATTTCATCAGAACATTAAATATTCATTGTAGCACTTTTGACCTTCCCAGCCAATTTTAAATACAGTAGCATGATTCAGCATTGCTATTTATCTCTTTGTATTAGAACAAAAGATTTCTGGCATCTGCTATTTCATTTCATAGTCAAGTCACAAGAATAATATTAAGAGCGAGAATAATATATTTATTGAGAAACAATGAGGCTTTCCTCTAAATTGAATGGCATCATCTTATGATGCCCCTATATACATCATATTCCTTCCCTTATAAGCAGCATGGCAATTTCTGTATATTCAGGCTCTCAAGTAATAACCCCAAGTGCTGGCTATCTAGCCCAGCACTAGTTGCATACCGTGTTTCTCCAAAAATAAGACCTAGCCAGACAATCAGCTCTAATGAGTCTTTTGGAGCAAAAATGCATATAAGACCCAGTTTTATTTTATTATAATATAAGACTGGGTATAATATAATATAATATAATATAATATAATATAATATAATACCGGGTCTAATATAATACAATATAATATAATACAATATAATACTGTGTCTTATATTAATTTTTGCTCCAAAAGACGAATTAGAACTGATTGTTTGGCTAGGTCTTATTTTGGGGAAAACACTGTAGTTAAGAGAGTTTGAACCTAATGTTACAATCTTTTAGCTATCTGCAGCCTTTGGGAAAGAAACAGTTTATTAACAGAGTAACATGCTGTATTGCAACTTTGTTTTAATCATTAATAGGGAAAAGGAATGTTTAAAGGGCACTGTATATGATAGGCATTTGTTTCTTGCTAAAGACAGAACGATGAGCAAAATTGAATTGCTACTCTTAAGGAAATCACATTCTGGTAGGAGAGATAGGTATGTACATTATATACATATGTATACTGGGTGTGCCAAAAAATGTCTACACATTTTAAGAGATGTTATCTATGCTCAAGCAGTAATTCGCCATAATCAGAAGTGTCTGGACGCTGATGGTAACCACTTTGAGCACCTCTTGTAATTGCAGAAGTCAAACGTGACTTGCATTCATTTTTTGTTATTGCTATATATTGAGTATTACAATTAATACAGTTTTTCCTTTCTTAATATGTGTGTTCATTTTTTGGCACCCTCTGCATATTACGCACACAGACATGCATGCATACACTTATATGTGACGTAAACACAGAGGCATAAACTGAATGTCCCAACCCATCCTCCAAAAAACAATACAGAATTACAAGAGGAACAAATAAATTACATAAAACCAATGCCCATAACGTAACTAAAAGACAACTAACTGTCAAATGATCTATGTAAGTAGGTAATATGGGAGGATAATATGAAAAAAAAGTGTGTGGACAGAGAGAAAAGGGGGACTATTTGTAGGCCTGAAACCCATCTAAAATCACCACCAGTAAAGAAAGTCCACTAGGTGCAAACATATTGGGAGAGTGCCAGTAGATCACAGCACGTACTACATACAGGTAAGGGACTTTTAGGGCACGTGATCCCAGGGATCAGTCTTCTAAAAGCTATTGTTTTGAGAAGGTAGAAAGGACAGTAGAGGAGCTTTTTGGAGTTTGAATGGTGAAGATGAAAATGGACAAAGAAACAAAAGGGGAAAATGAAGAGTTCTGAAAAATAAAAGAGAACCAAAACATAAAAATTAAAAAGATACACAACCCTGTCTCCCCAACAGACACACACACACACACACACACACACACACACACACACACACATACACACACACAGTATTTTGCTACAATGACAGAAGGCACCCTTGACCTAAGATCCTTGTAAACTACTCAAGCCCACAAAATAAATTAGCCAAAACAGACTCAATTTACACAAAGTATTTTAATAATAGGAAATCAAACCCACTCAAGTTGATGAAAATTCCCCACTCAAAAAGAGACATGAAGAAGAAAACTGTAACACAATATTCCACTCTGTTTTAAATATCCTTAAGTAAGCATTTGGAGGTAAGAAAAACCACCTTGAATAAGAAATTCAAAAATTAAAAGCAGAACTGGACAATAAACAGGAATAAAATTAAAAAGAGCTGATTGAACTTAGAAAAGAAATGAAAGAATAAGACAAAATCATCATAGAGTCAAAGATTAAATTACAAAACCCCAAGGGAGAATAGATCCAAATAAAATTTTACTAAAGGACATTGAAGAAACCCATAGAAACAACCAAGAGAATGACAATGAGGCAAAGAAACAAAATTGATAAGTAAAGTGGTTGAAATAGAAGCAGGCCAAAGAAGAAAACAAGTATATATAATAAGAGTTCCTAAAGATAAAAACAAAAACAAAACAATTGAACAGAACTAATACTTAAAACTATATCCCAAGAAAACTTTCTGGAAATAAGACTAAAATGTACATATTAAAAAGGTCTAAGAGGTAACTGGGAAAATTTAACCAGAATGATCAATTTGAAAACATGTCCTAATAAAACTATTAGACTTAAAATAAGATGAGATGAGATAAAATAAAATAAAATCCCTCAAGACCTCTAAGCACTAAGATCAAAGCTGAAATTCAGACTGGCATCAGATGCCCTAAAGACAGCTTATAATGCAACAATGAAGCCGTATCAAAAAAAGAAGGAGATAAAAGAAAAAAAGAAAACTCAAGGAAAGAATGAGTGAACTTAGAATCTCCTATTTAGACAAGCCGTCCTTCAAGTAACAAGGTACAGAAAAGCTTTCAAACAGGCAAGAAAGGCATCAGAATATTCTGGACCCGTGCTCCCTTCTTGAGGAACACACTGGATGAGCCCCATCCACTGAGAGATGACTGAGGAAACTTGAGCAAAAGGACAAATGACGAGCATTCAGTAATTAATTACAGATCTAAGACTAAAAGGCAGGAACCTAAGTGGAAGAACAACATACTATGTATTTTGTATAATGTGTTTTATGTGCAGGAAAGTAGAAACCATGCAGCTAAAATACGGAAGGTGCAAGAAGGAAAGAGGAGAGTATAATACATTCGTGGTTATCGTGTAAGCGATAAATGAGAGCTAAAAAATACCGTTACAAATGTCATGATAGTAAAGGAGAAAATAAGGAAACAGATGACAGGAGATATAATGCATGATAGTCAACATATAAACTTCAAAGTGCTAAGAGACTAGATCTTAATCTCACCACGGAAAAATGCTAGTTATGTGACATGATAGAGACGTTAGCAAACGCTATCGTGGTGACCATTCTGCAATATATAAGTGTACCAAATCAACACATTGTACGCTTGAAACTTAACACAATAGTGTATGTCAATTATCACTCAATTAAAAAAAGAAAACATGTCAATGAAACTGAAAACAACAAAGGAACAAGACAAACAAATGAAGAAACAAAAACTCATAGACACAGACAATAATTTAGTGGTTACCAGAGGGTAAATGGGGAGGGGGGTGGTAGATGAGGGTAAAAGGGATCAAATATATGGTGATGGAAGGAGAATAGATGACTCTGGGTGGTGAATATACAATGTGATATATAGATGATGTATTACAGAATTGTTCACCTGAAATCTATGTAGTTTTAGTAACAATTGTCACCCCAATAAACTTTAATTAAAAAAAGAAAATGGGATTAAGGGCATTTAGATAATATTAAGTAAAAGTAACTAATAGAACAAAAATACAAAACTTCCCAAATACCAAAAGAAACTTCAAAAAACAAAGAAAACACATCATATAAAGAAACATAGGAAGTATAAATATAATGGACATTAGAACTATAAGCTTATATGACAGTCATCTCAATAAATATGACCATGCTTAACTCATCTATTAAAAGAAACAGATTTTCAGTTTGGCTAACAAGGCAAGACCCAATTCTATGCTGTACAGAAGAGAGATGCCTAAAATAAAGGGTTTCAGGAAGACGAGTGGTTGGCAAACTACAGCGCATGAGCCAAGCATTTGTATGGCGCATAAGCTCAAATGTTCCTACGTTTTTAAATGGTTGTAAAAACTCAAAAGAAGAATGACATGTCATGGCTGGTGAAAATTATATAAAATCCAAATTTCAGTGTCCATAAATGAAGCTTTATTGGAACACAGCCCCTCCCATTCATTTATGTATTGTCTACGGCTGCTTTTGTTCTACAAAAGCAGAGTTAGTTGAAACAGAGACCACCTGACCTGCAAAGAAGCAGGGATATGATTCCAGTTAGGTCCTCTGAAAACAACAACAACACACACACACAACAACAACACACACACACACACACACACACACACACACACACACACAGGGAAATCCTACCAAACCTTCAAAGACTAGATAGTAGCAATGATTCATAAATTGTTCCAGAACATTGAAAATTAAGGAAAACTTACTAATTCTTTTTATGAAGCAAATATAACATTGACACCTAAACCTGATAAAAAATAGTACTTTAAAATAAAAGGGAAAATTATAGATGAATGTCACTTGTAAGTATTATTGCAAAAGTTTTAAATATTAGGAAACAAACTTCAATACCACATTAAGAAAATAATACACTTTGACCAAATGCTATCTATTCTATGCAAAAGAATATTTTCCAAGTGGATCAGAGCTCTAATGTAAAAACTGAAACCATACAAAAACATGCATGAATTCCTCTCTAGTGCACGTGTTATCTTCTGATTTGTGCAATACATCAAAACCAGAAAAGCACAAAAAGGATATGAGAATGGTTATCTACAGGGACGAATGAAAACAGAATGGAAAGGACTGGGTTTGGAAATGGGGGAGAAGAAAGGGAAACGGATAGATCTCCGAGTTCTGAGGTTTAGAACTACATGTTATTACTACACAGACTGAAAAACATATATATCAAATAATAGCAAGGTTGAAAGGGAAAAACAACAAAAAGTGGAATACAAACAGAAAAAAACAAATCCACTATTCAAGTGAATAACGTAATCACACTGAAAATAGTGGAGCACTAACCCAAGCAGCTTTTTAACACAGTTCTTTGATTACATACCTTTAGGCTAAAGACAGAATACCACGTACATACATATTGAATGCTGGTTAGGTGTTTTTCCCCACAGAAATATGGGTCAGAAATTCTGAAACTATTTTCTACATATTCAAGGACTGAGCAAATAAGTAACTATACACAATGGGGAGCCCACGTCTGGGTGAGTAATTATAAATATCAAAAGCGAGTGTGGTGGATTGATAAAACAAACCCTGCAGAGTTGGTCTGTAACTGAAGTTTCATGATTGAATTCATGAAGGTGTCAGTATGAAGCCACAGTTTTTAATATATACAGAGAGACAGATAAAGATGAATAAAACACACACACTTTTTAATTTTATTGAGAAGGACTAGAAGCAATGATACCCTAGCATACCTACTCAAATTTTGGTTTCTAAATACCATTTTCCACTAAAAAGAATCAAAACTCCTGCAAAAGATGGTTCTGGGACATCTTGTACCAGAAAGTAAGGAAGTACTCAAGGAATGATGAGGAAAGACATGTCAAAATATTGATATGAGCCCATCTGACAAATCCGGGAAACTCTGAGTATCAAAATAAATAACAGTAGAGGATCGTAACCTTGACTTTCCCTGTATTTTACATGCTCTCTGTAAAGAGTCACTAGGAGTTATCCTTCCTGATGGCTAAAAGTCTGACTCCCTCTAGTAATGCAGGCACATGTTTAACAGTTGACAGCTTGAAAGGGCTGGAAAAGGCAAGGCTGCAGGACTAATGCTTCGTGGGAGACTGAAAGGCAATGAGTGAGGCACGCTTGCTGGACCAAGAGCGCAAGGAAGTGGAGGAAGACTTAGGCCAGGTATGTGCGTGCTCACCCTTCATGGATTCCTACGTACGTGACAACTGTGAGTGTCTGACAAGCGACAGGGGAACCATGCCGTGGAAGAAGCAAGAATCTCTGATATCTAGGTCAAGCAGACAGATGGCACTGTGAGGTGAGGGAGACTGGGAGTCACACACACACACTCACACACACCAGGAAATGGGATGAAATGACCCAAAGTGAAGGGACTACTGAATAGCGAACCCAAACATGAACGTGAGCTAAGACACGAAAGAGGAAATAAGTTTATCAGGTGCCTATCACTGCCTTCCTGCTCGGCTTCCCTTCCCTGGTAACAGAACACTTTTTTCTGCAGAAACCCAATCCACACAGGATCCCACCCCCATTGTTGTAGGGGACAGGGAACATATGTCCCAGGCTGGAGCATTCAGTGTGCCTCTATGCCCCTGGCCAGAGTGGTTACTTCCACCTGAGCACTTGACCTAAATAAATCAGAATCCTCGCAGAGGTGTGTCCCTGTCTGAAATGTACCCTTGCATCAATCACCCTATTCTGATCCAGTAGGTAGCAGGGAGGGCTTGAGATTCTGGATTTCTGATAAGCTCCCAGTGATACTGACGCTGCTGGTCCAATTTTGAACTTTAAGACTCTTCAGAAACTTTCTGCCGGAGTTATCAGGGAGGCAGTGCCCTTTATATCAGAGTGGTAATGCTGGCAGACTGTGATTCTGGGGCTGCTGGTTTTCCACAAGCTGCAGGAGGTTTGCTTTAAGCTTCCGTCGTTCATGTCTGTGTGTGTTCTCTGTCATCAGATTCCACACTCACAGAAAACACAAGCTTTGTATTTACCAGCTGTCGGACCCCATAATGTGGTGTTTTATAGAGATGCATAATCAGTGTTCTCCAGCAACCAACTGGGAAGAAAATTTAAATTCCTTACATGAAAGAGATGGAGAAGACATCTTTAATGAAGTGGTAATGGATGTGGGAGAGGAGGGAGGCTCAGTTATTGCCTCCACTACCATCCTCTGGATTTCCCTGAGATAGCTCTACATCCTGAACTCATGCAGCTATGAGAAACCTGCATCACAAGCCAATACCCCTGAAGTACAAAAGAACAAACCCCAAAGATAAGATCAAAGAAACTACAGAAAAATATTAATCTTGTTTACAGACCTAGCCAGTGCTTCCCAGGAGATTCCTAAAATAAACACTATGGTTTTTAACATGGCATCTACAATTGACATTGTCAATTTCTTTTTTAAGCCAAAAGACAGAAATTTTATCAAAAAAAAAAAAAAAAAAAAGACAATTTCCAGAGACTAGTCAACAGTTTTGAACTACCCTTTAAGATGTCTTGGAAGTGTGTGATTAACTCACTGTGATATCTTTTCAGTGCCCAGGACAAACAAGCCTAACGGATTCACTTCCCTTCAAGACAAGAATCCAGCGGTATCCTCCTTATTTATAGAGAATCCCAACTCCCAACTCCCTTACTTGGATGTAAGCAAGACTTTTTTTAAAGGGGAAAACTCCCTCCCTTTTTTAATCGACGCCTGATTAGAAATCCAGTGACTTTCAAGACCAGGCAATTATTTTCCTTCTTGACCAATTTAAGTTTCAGCCCTTCATAAAAGTCATATTTAATACTAAAAACTAATATGGAGAAAGCAACTAATTCAACCCATCTAATAACCTAGTCACATCCAAACACACACACACACACACACACACACACACACACACCTCCTAAAAGGTACACTCCCCAAGGAGAAGTGCAAGTGCACACATAATCATCCTAGGTTCTCTTATTTTCCTTTCAGGCCACCCAGTCTACCGAATGGGAGAGTTCCTTTCAGCTCCACTCCTCCCAGAGAGGTAGCTCTCAGCTTTCCAATTCTTCTGCCAGTGAGTCAAAAATCCAACCAGGAGAGGTGTATTAGGAAGCCGGATTATAGGTGCATATCTATACTGTTCTGCTCTCCTGTATTCCATTTGTCTGATTCCTATACCTTTTAATCGATTCAAAACTTATAGCAGAAAACATAGGATATGATTATCAATCATCCCTTTAAACATCAAAGGCTAACAGCTTCTATAGATAATCCTCATGTAGATAATCCTTATAAATTTACTCCTAAGTAATTGAACACAGCTTTTAGATTACAGGTATTTTCCCATCACAAACAGGAAAAAGTATTTTTCTTCTGAGAATGACGTGATCCTGCAATCTCAGATATGGACTCTGTGTGCGGACATATTTATTGTTTGTGCGTATGAAACAGAATCCTATAATTTAATCCTACGTTCATAGTGTTCCCTTTTCACTCTGACCCGGAACAAAATCTGTGCTCAACTATAGTATCTTTCATTAGCCAGAATTCCTGATTTAATTAAGTCTTTCCTCAAGCTCTTCAGTAAAGATTAGAATAAATTGAATCATAGTTTTTGAAGGCATTTCTATAGAGAGATAAAGTAATAAAGACAAGACATCAAGTTTTCTGGACAAATAACATGACATGGGAGTGGAATATAAAGAATGTAAAGAACAGATTTTCAGCCCACTTGTAAACTTTATTTTAAATAGCAGGAAGGCTTTTGACAGAAACTGTACATTTAATGATTTAAGATTAGCTTAAATCACTGGCTCTTAGATACAGGAATACAGACAGTATTGTTGATTTAAAGGAAATTCACATCCTTTAAGTACCAGACAGCTAGATGGGAAAAATGACACATGACATGGTCATCTGGAAATTCGTGAAAGGAACTTGCAATCTTGGCTCTGACAGTATCAGACTCACTCTCCCAATAGAAACAACTATGAAACTGGACAAAACATGAACAAGCACTGACCAGACAGCTTAGGGCTGTGATCGCTGGTTAAGAGAAACACATGGGAGCTGCACTCATCTAGGCTTTCAGCTGGGAGGCACTCTCCAGATCACAGCACAGGGAGGTGGAGTCAAAAAGAGAACAGGGGTCTCACCAGGCACGTGAAGCAAAGGTCGGACTTAGGGTCTGCCTAGGTTGCTGGAATGTGGAAGGAGGGAGTAGTGGAGAAGGGGAGCTGTGGAGAAGAGAAACTCTAGAAAGCTGCACGTGGGTCTCTTTAAGTATTTGGCTGAATATTAGGATGCACCAACACAGGAAACCCAGCAAAATATAACTATTGAGGGGCTGTGCAATAGAGTCCCAACAAGCCACACAAAGCTGGGAGACACTGGAGTTCCAACTAGACTCAGTGAAGAGACTTCACTGAACACTCGGGTTATATAGTTGAGGCCTCAGAAGGTTATCCCTGAGGTGTAGGGCTGCCCTAAGTTGGCAAACAATGTGAAGATGTTCATGTTTCTGCATGATCAAGGCTTTCTGAGAAAAAAAAAAAAAAATGGCGCCTGGGTTAAATGGGGATTGTATAGATCCAGATTTCTGGAATGATGCAGAAATTTATCTCCAAGATCTATGTGTTTACATGTCAAAAGGTAATAAAACTTGGAGCCATTTGTTTACATTCCAAAAGTAATTTACTCTCTCTCTCTCTCTCTCTCTCTCTCTCTCTCTCTCTTTCCCCCCTCTCCCCCTCCCCCCTCCTTTTCACCTTCTCTCCCTCCCTTCTCTAGAGGGGAAGAGGTACAGCTGTGCAAGCAGCTCCTTTATTATTAGCTCCAAGACTAATAATTCTAGGTGTGTCTCATGTGCTAGACGGCCCCCATCCCGTACGTGTAGATAACAACTGCCCGCGTCCTATAACCCCCTGGGGAAAATGGAGCATGGAAAACCAATGCAAGACATCCTGTAGATAAATAATCAGTCAGATCCAGAAATCTTGTGTTTACTATCAGGATAAAATAAATACAGATATAAAAACTTACTACTCTAGCTATAGAATAAGCATTACTTTAGACCTACCCTAAAAAAAAAACAAAACCCTAAAAAAGTAAGCCTCAACAGAATCAATACCTGCTTCTCCAGTTAACTACCTTACAGAATAAAACTCAACAGTTTCCAAATTAAGACAACAAACCCCAATTCTCATCAACATAATGCCTACAATGCCCAAAATGCAATAAAAAATTGACAGTCAAGTGAAGCAAGAAAATGTAATATGAAAGAAAGAGAAAAGAAAAAGCCAATAGAAACGGTCCCAGAGATGACATGGACGTTGGTGAAAATCAGGCAGATATTTTTGCTCAAGCAGAGGGGCTGTCTTACGTTGGCATCACGATTCAGGAACTACCTGAAGCCAAATCTCAAATTTTTCTTTAAGATGCAACTTTGAATCTACTCAAATGTTCAAAAAGTGCCCACTGAAATCTTCAGTCATTGAAGACAGGCTTTGGTCTGGAAGATCTTATGACAGGTGTTACTAATAATCCAACTCTACCATAAAAGAATCTGAATTTGGCGTTCTTGTCTTACTTGCTTTTTAGCAGTTTATATACCAAGGGACAGCCCTGATGAATTAGCTGCAAACTGAATCCTCAGACAACTAAATAACATGCTGAGTCGGACTGTTAAGAATTATCTATGAATACTATGAAAAACATCAGCTTTAAACTTTGGCTTTATTTATTTATTAATGAAAACAGTAATAATTACGTGCTTACCATGTGCCAGATGGGACAGATGCTACGCATGTAAGTCAAACATGGCCCAACTGGACATATATGAAAACAGATACTCTAGTACTCTAAGAGATATTATAGAGGTCTTAGAAAAGGAAAATTATTCTACTTGTTTGGGGTTGAGATTGAATCATAAAGGATGAACAAAAGTTCCTCTAGAGATCTATGTAGTGGGGATTTTTATTGTAAACTACTTCAAACCCCTTTTGGAAATATTTCGATAATGCAAGTACAAGGAATAGCAGTAGAGGACGCTACTTAAATACATTAATTTCTATATGCATTTTGGGTTTAATCCCTTATACCTTAAGTTTGTTTCTGAATATACTTTGGATTTCCTTGCATTTGTAAAACACACAAAAAAGGAAATCATAAAACACATACTGATCTCCATTTATCATACTTGTTTGTTTCTGAACCTAGAAACAACCACACCCAATACAATATGCAGTCAAGAGTAATTTTAAGACTCAAAATTTCCCTTAGTAACATGCACCAAAAATTTTCTTGCAACTTCTAGAACCTTCAACATTAGCAAAACCCAAACGGGCTTTTATATACCAGTGCTTCTAAAAATGTCCTTTCACTGCTGTGAATAGCTATCAGCCTCTCCACTAGGTATGTGTGAACCCGCCTGAGACTAAGTGTGCAAGCAGCCTGCTCACAGGGCCTTAGTTTAATTTTAGTTTAAGAATCCTTCCTTTTATAAAACTCACACATACAAATAAATTACCTTTACACTAATGTAAATGAAACCTTATGATTACAGTAAGAGTATCTGGAAACAATTTTGGGCTCCTTCATAATGTTATAAATAAAATCCATAGCAGTATTTGCATGTATTTTTTGTACCTAGAGAATGGATGCTTTAAACGACTATAGATGCTGAATAGAAAGAGGATAATAAAATAAGGCATGTAATAATAGCAAAAAGTAACTGCTGTCCAGTAGATTTTCCCTGCCTTCCTGTCCTTCAAAGGTAATGCAAAGGGAAATGAAACACACATGACAGCGTCCCGTCTGCCCACCGCCTTGTGCCCCTTGCCCCCTTTCCTTTCTGTTTCACTGTCTACCACGCCCTACGAATTCTGACTCTTCAATAAACCACAGGGCTGGCAAAAGCAGTCCTCAGAGAATACCATTCTGATGTTTATTGAGTCCTGAAGCAAGAGGAATGAAAAAGGAACAACCCCCGATGGCTACTGGAGGTTAAAGTGGAAAACTGCCTGTGGTAGAACCGCCAGGCCCCATATTCAGCTTTCCCATATCCTGTGGAAGGTCTGACCCGGCTTCAACTGGACAGTGACCACCTGGTTTTCAGGGGCTCTCCGGCAACACGTTTGAATGAAGCCTTGGACCTCTATTTGTACTACTTAAATAGTTTTCTCTTGGCAGTATCTTCTACATGGAACTTAGTAAATTACCTCTGAAGATATGAAGCAAATGTACTCTGTTCACTTTAGCTACCTTAAAGCAAAAAAAATTATAGAATTTATAACCGTACAAAATAGTATCAAGCTATAGAAGGCATATAAAGAAGTTGGTTTCTCTAATAAAAAAAATAAAAATAAAAAAGCCAGATTGACTATGTATATTCTTACCAAAATATAAGAACTGGTATCATCATATTTGGCTAAAATACCATGGTAACATGTCAGAAAGTTATATTAACCTATTAACATTTTCATGTTAATGACCTAATGCAAGCTTTAGAAAGTTTTATTGTTGTCATAATATATATACATATATTTATAGAGAGAGAAAATATTTAAACTATTCAAATTCAAATGAAAGTATAACAATGTCTTTTTGCATTATGTCTTTAAATAATGCATGTTAATGTTTGCAAAACTATCTGGCAACTTACATTGCTCAAATCAACATTTCAAAATAACAACTAAAATAATGCCTCTGATTTAAAAATATTTCATGAAAAAATAACTTATTTGGAAGAAAATCTTGAGGATTACTAGAATACACAACAAGCGAAGTACTTGAAGAAATGATTATATTTTAAGAAATACATTTTTACCTATATGTTTATTAGAATGAAATGTAATGTGATCAAATATGTAACCACTAAATAAAAACAATATTTTGGTAAAAAAAAAAAAAGAAAGAAAAAGAAGTTGGTTTCTAATTCTCACTTATCTACAGCTCATCAATAGTAGAATGTTATGATTTCAAAGTTCTACTGTGTGGTTGGCAGTAATGCTAGTTCCCTTAAAACAGAAGAAAATCTCCAATAGGTCTTCAATGATGCTGCCACTTACAAGAGTACAAGGTAGCAGGACGGTCATATCCCATCTCTGTAGTCAGTAATCTGTCTAGCATGTGATCAACAAATATTTAAGACTAACAGAAATAAAAAAACATTTTGAGTACAACACAAAAATAAAACAATAGTCAAAGAAAATTAACTAAGCTAAGTGTAATCCATAGCATAGTGCAGAAAAATTCAAATAAGCCTTTATATTAGAATGCAAAGTATTACAAACAGCACAGTCATCTAACAAACTGAATATCCTAAAAATGAAGAAAATGAACTTGGTCCATTTTTGACATTTTAATATTTTCTAACATTTTAGAATAATTTCTATTTTGATCTCTAAAAGGAAAAGTTGCCTATAATAAAGTAATATTGAAATAAGGTATACAATGGAAGATTATATAACATTTTTTTAGTTTAATTTTATATTAGTACAAATTTTACGTTTTCAGTAAGATACGTTTAGATCCCATAATTGTATCAACTCTGAGCATGATGAAACAAATGTATCTTACCTCAAAGTCTACTTGTCTGAGGTGGTAAAATAAATCTGAAATGAATTTATTGGCACACAGTCGTGGGCACATCTTTTTGCCTGTTTTCCTTCTAAAAGAATTCAAAAGCTGCAGCCAGGCTTGAACTTCAAGTACTAAACAAGCTCTGCCTTAGCATACTCGCGGTTTTGATCATGGCCCAGGAGGAAAACAGCAATGAATGGGATGGGGGGGGAAGCCCTTATTTTAAAAACTTGTTTCCCTTGGCCCTCTTTAGATGGCATCTGTCACATTTTAAAAATGCAGTTGAATGTTTGAAGGTGACTCACACGTCAGCAGTGAGGCAAACACTGCAAGAGGAGTTAAGAAGCTAAATGGGTACTGATAATGGAATTTCCTCAACAGGTATGTGTATCATTTCTTAAATTCAAAACTTTTCTTAGTAGGTGGTCAGAAAAGATCTATCAATAGTTGATTTCCTCTGGGTTGTTCAGTTCATAGGAAGATTCAGGTATTGTTGGTTATCTATCAACTTGAGCCACAAAGGAAAAAAAAAAAAAAAGTAAAGGCATTTTAACAGTTTGCTGGATACCAGATCTAAGGAAAGTCAATTTCCTTCCAGCTGAAAGGACCTAAGCGACACTTCCAACCCTGTAAAGTACAAGAGTAAAGCCCTATATGTCAACTATAGGGACACTTTATGTAACAACCTGAGTTCACAACAAACAATAATCCATTCTGAAGGTCAGTAAAATCATTTCTTCCTTGAAATATCCACTAGTACTAGAAGAGACAGCTGCAGGGCAATCTGAGTTTCTCTGCTTTTTCTAAATAGAAATAGGTTCCTCTCTGGATATGATTCATGCAGGATGACTTATCAAGTTGAAGTATAGTTGGAGAAAAATGTAAAGAGAACGACTTTCTGACAAAGGTAAAGTTATGAGCCATTTTCAGGAAAATTTTGAAAATTGCCTGGAGGATAATCTTGCCCTGTGATGAAGGAAACGTCAAACCCCAAAGCTTGCAGGGCAGTGACCTTTAGTCATCCTATAAATACTAAAGAGGCCATTGGAGAACTTGTAACAGCATTCCTTCCTCAAAAAAGAAAATGGAAACCTACTTTAAAATTTTCAATGACATCATAAAGAGAAAGCAGAGTCCAAAAAGCATTGTCTTACTAAGAGAAGGGAGGAGGTTATGAGAAATCCACACTGACAGGGAGGAGTATTTTATTCCTGACGTTGTTCTGAATTTCCAGTGCATGGAGATAATAAAAAGGAAAATTATTTGTAGGCAGGTTTATTATTGTTTGTAAATGCCCTCCAGACAAATGCAGCTCCTTATTGCCTGTAGGGTACACCATGCCACGACCCCACCCTTGACATACCACAATAACAGGAAGATTTCGTTTCTATAGATTTTTATTGTATCTAGAAGTTCTGAGCAAGATCCTTATTGACAATCAATAGATGGACCCGGAAGCCAGAAACAACAGCCAAGAGAGTTTTGATTGCTTAAGCCTTTGACCCTCACATGTCCAGGCATTAAGTATAGTCCAAATCATTTAGCAATGACACAGAAGACCCACCAAAACAAGTTTTTAGACCACATAGAAAAACCTTGCTATTTGAGGGATTAAATTCTTCTTGAAAATTTTGTTGCTACAATAGTAAGATTTTTACCACGAGCATATGCATGCTAGATGCTGGAGAGATTGTAGTGAGCAAAACAGACATACTTCTCTGCCATTGTCAAGTTTACAGTCTAGCAGGGAGAACAATTTAAAATGAAAGTACAATAAACTATGAACGCTGCAATAATAGTGGAAATACAGGAACCTATAAAAGCATGTAGCAAGACCCCACAGTATTTTTCAAACTTTTTAAACCCAATCCATAGTGAGAAATATATTTACATTGTAACCCAGTTCCCACATATCTGCGGTAAAACAATCCACACAAATGTATGCAGAGATACACCCATGTATAATTAAAACTGGAAAATTTTCATGAAACAATATTCACCGTTGCGATACGTGACAAATTTTGATCTTTTCTATTCTGTTTTTATTCTTCCAGTCTTGAACCACTAAATTGATTTTAGGATCCCTGTATAGGTTTTGACTTGAAATCTGAAAAGTACAGACCAGTGGTATTTTTAGTCGGCTGCATCACTTGCCAAAGATACAAATTCCTGAGCCCCACCTAAAACGACTAAACTAGAATCTATGAAAGATGGGTCCCAGAAAGCTGCATTTTAGCAGATTGATTCTTAGGCATATTAAAGCTTGGGAACCCTCGGTGTCATTTAATCTGAGATCTAAAGGAAGTTCAGGAGTTATTTGGACAGAGAAAGGATAGAAAAATATTTTCCCCAGAAGTCATGGTGGATACAAAGACTGAGTGTGTAAGGGGGAGCGTGCTGTGTTTAAGGAGGCGCAGTGGGGCCGGAGCCTAGGGCATGTGGGACGGCACGAGGAGAGAGGGGCATGGCTCATTCTGCAAGCTCCCTCTTCTACTCTGTTCCACACCACCTTAAGAATAAAATGTGAGTATTAAACCTTAAAAAGGAAGGAAATCTTTACACATGCTACAACACGGATGAACTCTGAGGACATTATGCTAAGGGAAATGAGCCTGTCACAAAAAAGATAAATACTGTGTGATTATACCTATACGAATTACCTAGAGTCGTCAAAATAATAGAGACAGAAAGCAGAATGGTAGTTGCTGGGGGACTTGGGGGAGGGAGGAATGGAGAGTTGTTGCTTAATGGGTATAGCGTTTCCGTTTTTTAAGATGAAAAGAGTTGTGGAGATTGGCTGCACAACAATATGAATGCATTTAGCACTACTGTACGGTATACATAAAAATGGTGAAGATGGTACATGTATACGTATTTTACCACAGTTTTTAAAAAAGGAATACAGGAGACCAAGAGTCCTGAGCTGATATTTGACCTTGACTAGTCTTTGACTCTTTTCCCAATGATACTAAACTCCCCTTAGTTCTAGAAGCAATAGCAACAATTCCCTTTTGGGCAATCAAGGCACTAGAATTATAAAACCTTCTTTCTTCTGTTTTTCTGTTTGTTTGTTTTAAAGCTTATAAAAACTTTCTACATTTGGAGAATGAAAGATGAGAGAGAATGGAGAGAAAAGTCAATTACAATTTAACCTTGTAACTGCAACTGTCTCAGTGGAAAAGAGATGAAATTGATGAAACATTCCGGTTTTTGGCTCCAGATCACAAACTATCTTCTGAGGGTAGCAAATAATTATTCCTGACAAATATTTTTGTTTATAAAGCTTTTTCTTGTGAAGGGGAATTTGACATAAAACAGCAATCTCTAATTTAACAGATACTCTCATTTTGGGGGCCATAACTCAATGGTTCCCACATCTAGCATCGAATTGCACATCAGAATCTTCTGAGGAACCTGAAAAAAGTCATTCCTGGCCCCACTCCAAGTATGCTGAAGCAGATCAGCCAGCAGTGAACCAGTGACTGTATTTTCAAAGTTTCCAAGGACGTCTTTATATGTAATCTGCTTGGAGAAATCACTCAAAGGAGGGACAGTTATGAGAATGGCTGCCTGAACACATGCTCTAACCTCTCTCCACCCTCTCAAAATCTCTTTGAAACGACAACATAAAAGCATGAACTACCCATTGCAGAACTAAAAAGCCAGGATGAGTTCCGTCAGCAGGCCAGAACACTAAGGAATTTCTGGAAGATATAAAGCAGATGGAATCAGTAAAACCCCAAATTGCTGAAGAGCTTTACATGAACAGGATTATTACATTGGTAGTTAGTAAGTGTTGCCAGCAGTGCCTCAGAATATCTGCTAGATCAGAGGCAGCAAATGTTTGCGGCAGATCTGGGTCAGCTGTCCAGTAATGAAGGAAGGCTTTGGTAATGATCTGCCAGCCTCTCACCCTCGGGGTGGCTAACTCCTGAGTTGTCCCTAGATTGAAAGTGATGAGAGAAGGTCAGCGCCCTAGGTAAGGTCTGGTGGCCAGGACGAAAAAGGAGCCCCCGTTCCCAGGAGGCAGGATTCTTGTGCACATCCCAAAGGGAAGTCCAACTGGGCAGACATCCCCCTCCTCCCTCCCCTACATCTTCTGCAGACAGAGATCCTGTACAATTTGCCTTCACAGTGATATTTTTAAACTTGTTTTGAGGAAACAACTCCATCTAGATTCATTTATAAATATGAACTACCTTCCAAAAACCCTGGAAACAAAGAAACAAAGAAAGAAAGAACATTTTTGTTTGTTTCTTTTGTTTAGAGAACAAATACAGGTATGAACTCCAAGGGCAAAAAGGAAATTCTAGAAATCAAATGAAATTTTATCTCATTCATAAAATAAGATTAAACCATTAGGAAAACACATACAATCAGAACTACTTGGAAATTGAGATCGTGAGAGCCAAGAAAAACAAAACAAATCTTAACCAGAAAGACAGCACCCAGAAGAAGAGGTGACCAGTGCAACCAACATATCTGAAGAATGAATTAGTTTTAACCAAGCCCCTTGATTAACCACAGGATATTCCTTTTAAGGTGATCATCGTAAAATGGACTGTGGCGGACTCCTCCAGCATTGTGTGGGCTGGAGGAAGGCCCAGGGTTAGTATGGGGTTGGGGGTCGGAGGGGACCTCACTGCAGGTGCCCAGAGGGTGACCCGGGGAGTCCACCCTGAGCCCTGTCCATCAATTTGCCCAGGCTGTGCCTTCTACCACTAGTGTCCCAGTCCCCTTCATTCCCTAAGCCCTGCTCTGCACTTAGAACTCACTGCAGGTACCATCTCCCTCTGAGAAGGCTCCCTTCACACCTAGGCTGAGTTACATTGGCTAATATCCCTGCACATCACCACAGCCAAGCTTCATTCACTGAGTTATAATTACCTATTTGTGCTTCTGTCTTCCTCACACTCTGAGGGATATTTTATCCAGAAGCACCGGTTCTATTCAGATATACAGACATGAATATTTGTCATTTATTCTCTAAATATATCTCGCATGTCTGCTGGTAGAACTTAAGTGCACTGTCCTATCTGCAGGAAAACTTACAAAAAGGGTCTGTCTACCACAAAGGGTTCTGCTCACCACTAAATATAGGTACCCATTCAACCCATGTAGTCGTTCTCTGAATTCAATAGGGTGCCATCACAATTTGGAACTTTCTGAATTTCTACCAGGTACCGAACCGTCCATGTAAATGGACCTCTAAGAATCCAATAACTTGGTTAAAACCTAGTGGTCCTACTAGGTAACAGTCAGTGCATTTTTGTCTCCCCGAAATGGATACACAGTTAAATATTTTCACTGCTGAATACTATCTGAGAGCTTTCCAGAAGGAGTCCTAAAAGGTACTGACTTTCAGCTTTACACTGCCCTTTCTACTCTTCTTGGGCCCTGAGCCACTGAACTGTAACAGCGGGCAACTCTGTTATGCCAGGGCTACAGCAGGGTACCCGGGCCCTGAAAAGGTACTGTAGTTATCACTACAGGTCATCCAATGGCCCAGCTCTCTGAAATATTTGTCTTGACTAATGTTTACAGAAATGTTTTCAAGGTTTGCACGCTCCAATTTTCCCCCTCAGACCCAATATATGCTCTATACTGTCTCCTGGACCGCGTGCACCGATGGCAAAGAGCAGGAAACATACTTAGCCTCAAAAGCATATCAGCTGAGAGCACTAGAGGAGGGTAAAGGGCTAAGCCCCTGTAGAAACACAGAATGCAATTAGAAAAGGAAGGCCCTGAAGTTGTTGACTCACTTGTCTGGCGATTTCTTGCAAAATCATGCTTTCTAAAGGAAGTTATCAATATTAATCCCATTAATGATAACTTTATTTTGCTGAGTGAGTGAAACTCCTTTACAGGTTGGAAGAAAATTCCCTAAAATACTCGCAATTAAAATGGATTCCCTGCAGAGCCAGCGTCACCCAGCAAGGGCTCGCTGCCCAAACACACAGACGCCAATACTATGGCAGCCGCTTTTGACAAAAGAAAAGACTTTATTTGCGAGTTGACTGACAAGGAGACAGGAGACGAGGCTCAGATCTGTCTCCCCGATTTAGGGTTCAGGGCAGGTTTAAGGGGTTTCAGTACCAGATCTCCCTGGAAAACAGACCCTTGGATTCTAAAAGGGTTCTGGTGTTCGAGTCTGGTCCTTTGGTTCCATGGGTGGGGGTCAGTTAAGGAAGGGTTCACAAGTGTCACTTGTAAACTTTGGTTCTGGGTCTTGTTAGAAACAGGATAGGACCAGTTTGAGCAAGTTCTGCGGTGACACCAGGAGTCCAGAAGTTCAGGTGTCCTGGGGACTGGGACCATTGTAACCCCTACACCCACATTTATATCTCTTTTTAAATTACTCCCCATAAACAAGACAAGAAGCAAAAGTAGTGAGTTCTACCTCAAGTTGGGAGAATCTAAGGGTTTGCAGCACCTTAAACCGCTAATATTGTGAGACATGAGAAACAACATACTGTGAGAATGAGAAACTATCCTCTCAAAACAGTTGTTCTTTAGGTAGACATTCCCTAAAGAAAATTGAGTGTCCCTTCCAGTGCCATTGAAAATAAATCCTACCTCCCCAACAAGACAGAAAGGCAGCTGGAAGAGCATTCAACATAAATGGAAAAGAAGATTAAAGTCGTTCAGAAAATTTTAATATTTTTTCCAGAGAAGAGAAAAAATGAGAAAGATTAAGAATATTTTCTTTGAAATAATACATATTTGTGAAGTTCACCATCTGGATTTAATCTCTAACGTTTAGAAGTATAGTACAGGGGTATAGGGTGAACACTTAGGTCGGATGGAGGAGGAAAAAGATGATAACAGAAAATGCACAAAAACTAAACTAGTTTTGAATAATCAAAAGCACAGACCCAGAGGTCAGGATGTGCTCTAAACTCTTTTAGACTTAATTTTTACCCTCTTCTAAAAGCAGATTCAAAGAACATCCTTGAAGTGAAACTAAAGAACGGAGGGTTGGTTATAAAGCCTAATTCTGACTGACTGGCTGGGGGAAGGAGGAGAAGGAGAGAATTAGGAAGGAGCAGAGGTCATTCCACGTCGAAAAGTCTGCTGGTCTCAGCTCCACATTTCAGTACTGAGATTTCAGTACTGAAATCTCCCTCATTGACATTTTGTCACAATATAAAGGATCATACACTTCAAAAATTTGGGAAACAAAACTTACACATTTATATATTCGAATATACAGTCTCTTAGCAGCATTAGTTCTAAGTAGGGACACTAAGTTAGAACTTAGGGCCTAATTAGCAATTTGCTCTAACAAATATATTTGCTGTATCAAAACTGCTTAGCAGCTATACAGATTTAGATGATAACTTAAAAAGAAATTCGAATTCAACTGACTAGTGCAGTAAGTGTCAAATGAAGGACAGCAAAATATATGTTGTTGAAATTTCCACCTTTTACAAGAGAGCAACTCTGAAGTATAATCGAATAAAAAGCACATGTTATACTAATTTCATCATTAGAGGCAATGATATACACCAGAGCTTTGTTTTTCCACAAAGAACTTGCCATAGCCAGCCCTCTCATTTTCCAGTTTAAAATCTCACATGCCAGTAAACTCTCCAAGGAACTTATAATCTTAACTTAAAGCAGTAGAACCCACACAATCAAGTTATTAATAAATGACAAGTTGGGAGTTTCCACTTACTTAGATATATTGTTGAAGCTGAGAAACAGACGTTGGAGGCAGGGCAAATTATCCACATCTCTCTAGAAGGAAACAGAAAGCAAAAATTTATCAGCTGAAAGAAAAAGAAATGTTACAAACGTCTTCTTGCTCAGCTGTTGAAATATATAGTCATTTCTATTTACTGCAACCTTGCTAGACCATTGATTTCTACTGGACACTGAGCTCCATTCTTCTCCACTGCAGATTAAATGGGAGGGTTTCAGCACATCCGCAGAACAAGCTGCACCACTCACAAGGTAAAAGGCACGGAAGAGAACAGAGAGAGATGCTGCTGCTAGCCTCTTTAAGCATGCTTTTGGGAAAGAAGCCAAAATGCTACTTCAGCATTTCAACTGTAGCACAAATATAGTATGATCAAACATTTGTTAAAAATCACTTTTAAAAGGAAGCCATTCAAATACTTTAAATTTTAAATTTATGCAATTAGCTTTCCAAACAGTACTGAGAATTTGTCATGCCTGTGAGTGTGTGTGTGTGTGTGTGTGTGTGTGTGTGTGTGTGTGTCCTCCTGTTGTAGTTTGAACCTTGGTTGCCATTTGCAAGTCAATGGCAAGGATCTGAAAATGTCACAGCTATTTACC